>NC_084665.1:5767500-7052500 GCF_028389875.1 Rhea pennata
TACAAATGTGTTTAGATAAATCGTGGAGAGCAACAAACGACCACCATCAAAGGCTGTGTTGTGTTTTCAGACAAAAAAAAAAAACAGGTTAAAACTTGTTCTTCCTGCTTCTGTCCCGCAGCTGTCCATCAAAAACAGCTTTCTCCCTGCGGTCTATCAAATATTTCCCTCACAAATCAATTTTACACATGATCAGCCCATACCCCTACTGAGCTGAACCTCCCCGTTAATTAAGTGAAGAAATTACCATATATATTATATTAATGCAAACATCATTCAGCTAGTAATTCACGGCTGATCTGGATAATGGAAAGGTTGAACACCCATTAACCCAAGCCAACAAAATGGGTTGGCTGAGAAATTCTAGCAGGTCTCATGTGACTCTTCCCTCTAACTGCAGCTCTGCGGTATCTGCTATTGTAATAATTAAAATCCTCCCGGTAGATCAATACTGGAATCTCTTTATGGGAAGTGCCCTGATGGAAATGTCTCAAGGAAGCTGGGGCTGTAGAACTCTGAAAAATTCATTTTTTTTATCTGACAATTATCACCACACTGCAGACTAATTCAACAGTGCACCCCTCTCACTCTGCTTTGAATGCACTGGAGATTGACATCTAAAAAAACCTAACATCTCATTTTAACAAATAAAGGCACTATTTCCACATACAGTTTGGAATTATCAGCAATCATGAAACCAGACAAAAAATTAATATACATTAAGCACTTCATCTTCTGATGGCTTCCTCTGAGTCTCAGTTATCGCAGCCTTCTCCTCATTTCCTCTCTTTGTATCTTCCTGTATTGATCTCTGCCTTTTCATCTCTTGAAAAAAGAGGAAAGACATGTAAAATTATTATAAAGCTTGATATTTATGTATTGAAATGTGGACTTACATTATCAGGTTTTAATATATTTATTGTTAAATATTATTAAATCATAAGATGGGAAAACATGTTTTATATTCGCTCCTACCTGGTCTGTTCTCCACATATTGACTGAAAGACTGGAGCTGAGTTTTCCTGACGGTGGAGTCCTTGCCGAACACAACAGGATTTCTAAAACGTTCTGCTGTTTTTTGTAGCCGCTCAGCACGATGGTCCTCTGCTCCATTCTGCTAGAAAAACAGGACGCACAACAGTGTCTTTTGTTGCCAAATGTGAAGACACAAATTGGAAAGGTACGTTTCTACGAGGGAACAGAAGGCAGGGTGTGCAAAGGGAATTTCACAACTTGGATTGCGGCTTATATAGGATGAAAGTATCAGCTGCAGAAGAAAGGAGAAAAGTGATTAACTTTTTTTTTTTTTTTTTTTTGGTAAGGACTGGCTTTTTGCTCTTTGGGCACCCTCACGCAGGACTCCGTACCGTATTACTCAGCAGCAAGACCTATTAATTGTCACCATATTTGTCGGTGACGTTGATTTTAAATGAAAACTGCTCTTTTGTAACTTTGATTTGTCAAGCGTTGTATGTGCTGGTGCCAAGCAGCAGTGTATATACCCCTGAACATGATCTGTATCATTTTAAAAGCATGTTGCCTTTAGCCGCCCTCCCTCCCTTCACTCTTCTGCCCGGTAAAGAATTCTATCGTTTTGTGTAGTCCCACAGACTTGTATGACAAGAAGAACTAGTTTCTAATTTTATGCCCATTGAGATAAACCACTAATGCTGGATGAAGGCTAAAAGGTAGGATTATAATACTACCCCACTGAACTGCATTTCATCAGCTATAACTTTCCAAAGCCAGATTTGTAAGTAAGCCCTTTAAAGCTAAGGAAACTACAATTATCTTTTCCAGGGCTTCCTATGTTAATACTGGTAACAAATTCAAATGGGTCTATCAACACGAAATATCCCAGAAGACTGAACCACTGCAGTGTGTGGAAACTGCAGATACCGAGGGGCTGTGTACCAAACAAATATTTCATTTTATACCTAATCTTTTATTATTTTTATTAAGTGTTTTGAAAGTAAATAGGGAAAGGCTAAGATGCATGACTAATAGCTAAGCCTGCTGAATGCTGAAACTGGTTATCAAAAGCTACCAAGACTTTGCCCTTCCTCTGCATTGAGACAATCAGTAATGAGGGAGTTCTCCAATGGCCTATTCTCTAGCCTCAAGGAGGCCGGGGATACACAATCCTCCAGGGAAGGTAACAGTTTATCCTTTTCCACAAACACAGAATGCCTCATTTATAAACGTGTAAACTGCATTTTATTAAAAAACAAATCCAACTCAATGCCGAGAGCTTCCCGCGAACAGATGGGCACCATATATTCTTTAGAACGCCGTCTGCAAACTCTCCGTTCAAAAGACGTGCGCGGAGGGAAACTGTTAAGTTGCACCTTTGGCGGGGGTAACTTAAAAAAAAAATTAGCTAACACAGAAGAGCTTTTTCTAAAGAGAAATACCATTCTCAGCAGGTTAGCTCACAGCGAATTGCCCTAACGGAGGTGCCCTGAGCATCATTTGTTGAATTAAGCTTAAAAAAAGTATTGCTCGTATTATCAGGACGGCTTTTCAGCTGCAGTGATCGGGCGGTTATGACTCTGGCTAAATAACAGGCCGTTTCCTGTTATTTGTACAATAACCGTTTGACAGTCTAAACTAGAGTCTTTACCAAAATAAACAAACATGGCTAATTTTTTAGGCCTGGCAACATGCTAAAATATCAGTGTGATTAGCCAGCAAATCCCATTTTAGGAAACCTTTTTATGACTAGGGACTTCTGCCACTTTACAAATGTATTCCTCTAAGCCCACTAATTCAGTTAGCCTTTTCAATCCATTGTATTATTCTTGGGCCAGCTTCATTTTGCATTAAATCCACTGCAGAAAGCTAAATTGAACGCAAAAATCAGACTTGATCCAGGCTTCCTTTTGTTCAAAGATAGAGACCGAAAGTCCTCCGCTGCTGCCACACACTTTCATCACCAATTTATAGGAACCGACAGTGTAAGGGAAAAGCAATGAAAGTCATTGTTTTGGGACTTCAAAGCATCTCTGTATCTGGGGAAGGAAATCCTTTCAGTCAGCAGTGCTTTCCCCGCAGACTGCAGGTGGGTGAAAAGTTATACCCAACTGCAAGTGCCCCAGAGCCATAGGGATATTAATGACATACACGAACTATTGAAAAAAAAAATAGTAATAAGAACACCAGGGGCCTAATTAAGAAAACGAAACGGCAAACTGATTGGTGTGTGCCTTATGTGCAAGTGGTGAACGTAAAGCACAGGCAAAACAACCGCGTGCACCACGTACCCGTGGCTTTATTATTTTCTCAGAGCCACTCGTTGTCAAGCACCGAAGCATGTACGTCTTTAAGATGTAACGCGGCTTAATTTTAATGGCGAAAAACCAGGGGGCCAGGCTTGGAGGGGAAGCAAAGCCCCGAGAGTCCAATCCTGCTCTCACTAGAGTCAGCGAGAGCCTTGCTGCTGATTTCATCCCGAGCAGGATAGAGCCCAGGCTTCGTTTCCGATTTAAGCGACAAGCTGATCGGGAAAGAATTCAGAGATGATTCTTGTATCTGTTCCTGTTATGCCAGACAATTACCGGCATCGAGATCAAAAAAATAAATGGAAAATGTGTTGATTAATCAACAGAAAAAGCCTACTGCACAGCAAAGCGTGCAATTGCACTGCCATGAAGATTTTCTGCATTTCTTGCTGTGAAGGATTTGATAAGAAATCATTTTCCTCATCACAAAGTACAGAACAGAAATCGGAACACACAGGTACTGAGACAAAAGCATTAATCAAAACTTACCTTAATGTCTTGCTCTGAGCTATCAGTTACAGCTTTCTGAGCAGCACTGGAGAATGAATTTGCCACCTGTGGCTGAGCTTCTAGGAGCTTCTTCGGCTTCAAATCCACCAACTTACTGTTTTGTTCTGCTAAATATGCAAATACCACATACAACAGAGTGAGATGCATTTAAATGCAGAGTCGCTACAACAATGTATCAATTTAAAAGGTAGATTTCCTTCCCTTCCCTATCATTTCAAGTTGAAATGTAGAAACTGGAAGAAAAATTGGACTTTTTGCAGGTCAGTTTGATGTTGATTTATGTAATGTGCGTTATATGCACAGATGTTTCCTAAGTCTTCTCAGAAAAACGTATGTTAAAAAAAAGATAGCACTTGGCTAAACAAGTATACACTGTTAAGTGCTTCAAGACAGTAGAAGAAAAACATAGAAACTAGACAGTGTTTATGTAAATTTACTCCCAATCTGTGCATATCTATATTTTGGTATACAAACACACTTAAAGAGCCATTTATTTTAAGATGACATATAACAATTTATCACACATTATAAGCACTGATTGATAACCCCTCAAATTTATGAGCTACTAATTCATCCTAAGGCTCCTTGGTACAGCTTCTTAGCCTTAAAATTACAGAATCAAAAGAGCTAGCTTCCTAGTCATATTTTACTATGAGTTATAGAATACATTGGAGCCAAGGGGGCCATAAAACACTCCATAACTTCATCTAAGGGACAGATGCGAAGTCTGCTGAAGTTCACACACTTCGTCAGCTTCAGGGATCCGGATCAGCGCTCAGGTGTTTAACAGCAGAGAAGTTTACCTCCGCACAGTGCCCATCCCGCGCGTGAATGCTGACCGTGTGACTATGTCACGCACTACACGTACGACTACCTGGACACACGCACATACTACCGAGGAAGCTGTTAGCACCCAAGCACACGGCAGGTCTGCGAGCTAGCGTGGGGAAAGCGGGGAACGAGGCAGAGCGCCGCGGGAGCAGAGGCCCCCAGACACGCTGTGCGTGCAAAACCGCGCGAGAAGCTGCCCCAGGAGGGGAGCGACCGCCGCATCACCTGCGTGCGCTACGCGTGCCTTGCGCCAAACGCAGGAGAGCAGCAGTTGCTGTGTTTCCCTGCGGCGCAGCCCGCGTTCTCCGCTGCGAGCAGGCGACTGCTGGCAAGCGTGGGAAGCGCAGCCATGCCTGCTCCGCCGCACGGCTCCTTCCAAGGTTTGGAGTGCTCTGATTAATGCTGGCCAAAATATTTTTGGCACGCTAGCCATCAAACGATGCCTGCCTCCAGCAGCAGCGGGCCGGGCCGGGTTACGACGAAGGATAGTTTCCCTTTCCTCCGGCACACCCAGCCACGGTGTCCTTAATTGAGGCTCACATGTAAGTACATGCACATTCTCGCGGGTTTATACATAAACATCATGCAACAACTGTGATATAAGAGGTTCACATTTTATCAGATACATTCACAGCAGCATATGGCAGGATCAACAAATACATATAGGTGCAATATTTAACACCAGCAATTTGCAGTTAAAAAAATTTTTTTTCTTGAGATAGATGGAAGGAACTAAGCTTCAGTAGGGGATAAATTAATTAACGCAGTCAGTAGTGATCCCAAATGTGAAAAGGCCCTTACACCTTTGCGTTTAATGTCCCCGAGAGACTCAACCTTCATTAGAACTTGCTATGAATTGGCAGAAATCCACTGAAAACTGTGAACACTGATGTGTATCATAGCATTAGAGTGCTCTCGGTATTTTTGTCCATCCTCTTCCTCATTCATTTGAGCAATGCTATTCATCCTTCTGGCTAATGTGCAAACGGAACTTCGCAAGGATGTCCCTGTTTTTTTCCCCAAATGTCTTCCCCATGGCAGGGATGAAACGTTGGTAGCAGTTTTGTATCTCTGAGAAGGTATCTCTCAGGAAAAAAAGGCCCACAGAAATAAATGCTAGTAAGTCACTGGGGCTATGTGACAGGAATATTCATTTCCTTATTTTCTATTTCTCCTAAAATGAAACAGTATCTATTGGAAAATCACTTGACAGGATTCTGCTCTAAATCAACTTAAGTCAAACACTGGAAACAATAAATATGTTTTCCTATGTGTTTGGAAATCCCCAAACAAAAAAAGATAAAGGACATGACTCAAAATTTTCCCACTGAAGACAAGACTAGCTCACTAATGCAACTGAAGGCAAAGAAAGTGCTATAAATGTCATTGGCAGGTTAATTTACAAGGAGTGAATGCTAAATCAAGAGTGTTGGTTTAATATGTGGGTTATGCACTTGAGTCTCTTCGGTGTGGGCAGAACCAAGTCAGGAAAAGCGCGCTTTTACTCTTCCTCTCCCGAGGCTGTCCCGGGCGCAGCACACCTCTCCGAGTGGCCGTGGCTCCGGCCAGCTTGTAATGACCCGGAAACCCCGGCAGCAAGCTCACCCTGCCCGCGAGAGACACAGCTGCAGCCACAGGCGCAAGCGCCGGCTCCTGCAGCCAGCCGGGCCGCCTCGCCCCGGCCGGGCCGCCTCGGGGGCTCGGCTTGACGCTGCGAGCCTGGGGCCCCCTTCCCCGAGAAACAGGGGAACCTGCCATCACCGTGTTGCCTATCTTCAGTTTTAACCAAAAGCAAACATGCAGGCAAATGGTTCAAAAACAATGAAGGCGAGGGGTAAAAAGATCTGGAAATGCACAAATTAATAGCTTAAAATTATGAAAGAGACAAACAGCACATCAGCACTGACGATGATGGAGTGTTAGTCATGCAAAATACACAAAATAGCCATCATTTAAATTACCCGTTGAATCAAGGTCATTTTCTAGGTTAGTAAGCTCATCTCCACTTCCAGTAAGAGAGCATTCAGGAACCTCCTCATTAGTATCTATCTCAATATTATCCTCATCCTCATCCTCATCTGTAGGAACATACAGCACGAAGGTTAGTATTTTCTCATGTACATGCATGTACATCATTAAAAACATGAATGCTTTAGAGAAAGAACTGAGCACAGTTACAACAAAAAATGCAAATCGTTAAATAAGTCTGGAAGGAGCTTTCACTCTGTCTGCTCGCGGACGGATCTTTAAACTGACGCAACTCGATATCCACGCAGGGGGCTCTGCAGGAGACCTCGGCACAAGAAAGGTAGAGCCTGGCCTCAGCGGTGGCTTTTCTCTGAGCTGAACGTCTGGCTAACTCTGAAAAGCACACGTCCTTTTCCTTACCACTCGAAGCGGAATGATTTCCCCTGGGTTGCTGGCAAGGCACAGTGGGAGACGGGTGCCACAGTTGGCGGATGGCAAGTGGTCGGAGTGGTTTTGGCCAGCGGAAGGAGCTGGGAGCTAGGGAGATCCCCAGGCAGGACAAAACGCTTCCTTCGCAGCAGACATCGGCTCACGGAGCAGCCGTCACTGCGCTTGGCGGGGGCACCAGGCTCTCCCGCCACTCCTGTTTCTCTTGAAAGGGAAAACCTGTCCGGCGCGCGCCGCGCTCGACGGCGCGGGGCTCGGCTGCAGCGGGAGCACGCTCACGGGCTGCCGCCTTACTGCCCCACTCTGAATCAGCGCTGTTTGTGAGCTATGTACATTTTAAATAGAATAATAATTGTAATTATCCTTTACATTTTTACAGGATCTTTCTGCTGAGTTTCTCAGAGTGGCTTATGAATGTCACTTGTCAATTGGCCCCATAATGTTTTATGAAACAGGCGATTACTGTTATTATAATTAGCATGACGATGTGGGTAAATTAAGGCAAGGAAAGAGTAAGTGATCTGAGGAAGATCAAATGGTAAGTGCTGAATCGCAAAGGAGAAAAATTCCTGACTCACATTTTGAATACAAAGAAATAATGAAATTAAATGACATCCACAAAAGCTAGATTAATGCTTTCAAAACCTGTAGTTGCATTGTATTTATCCCTTTTCAGTTTCACATCAAGTGGTACCTACTCTTGTTCAGACTTATTGGCACATTTTTTCCTATATATGTGTGCATAGGTGTAAAAATGACTACAGAGATAGCCAGAGTATGCCAGGAGAAAGAATAAACACACACACACACACACACGCACGCACGCACACTAACTGAAAGGAACTTTAAAGGATTGCATGACAGGAATAAATACTATTTATAATTGCAGGACTTCTGTACATTCCAACCCCATTCAAACTAAAAGGCTCCTAAATACAGTAACTAGAAGCTATAACCCCGAACACCAGAAGCCCAAGGAGATGTGGACCTAGACTGGCATTTAGCGCTCGCTGCCCGTCTTCACCCCCCGAGCAGCAGCCTGCACTTTGATCCATGCTGCTGATGCGCATGTTATCCAGTTGCTTATTTTTTTTCCCCTCTTTACCTCCACAATTGCTGTAATTCTCGCTTTAGGAATCTGTTTGGTGGCGTTTTGTTTTTTATTTTGTTTCCTGGTTGTTTGTCCTTTCTCCCTCAAGCCCTCGGTACCTAAGAGCCCTTCGCAGAGCTCTGCTGGGAGGGAGGCAGGGGAACGAAGCAGAAGGGGGCATCAGCAAGCAAGAGAGGCACGGGGTAAAAAGCAGACTCTGGAGAAAGGTGGCAGAAAAAGAAAGAGGGACCTGACAGTGGGCGAGGGAAATCTAAGCCACCTCAAGCCTAGAGGCAGTAAATGACTTTCTGAAGCACCCAAGCTGTTCAAAGGCAGCTAGCAAGGTCAGCTAGCAACCAGCAGTCACCCAGCAAGTGCTCATAGTGTCAAACCATCTAAACGAGATGATGGGGTTTAAGACTGCTGGATACTAAGGGAATGCTTAGATTAGATTATTTGATTTTCTTTAATTTAATTTAATACAGTGAGATGAAATCAGAGGCACTGGCTCTGACACCACCGTTTTAGACAACAAAAGAGATGGGAATGTTGAAGACACTTGTCCCTTATGTCAGATAATGACCTGACCTCATATTTCATTTAAAGTTGGCAGGCCTTAGAGCTGAATATGATTACCATGACATTTACACTCTATAAGGAACTGTCAATTACAAGCATTCTTTTAAAGAAATTTCGAAAGTTTTCAAATATTTTCCAAAATGGACAGGTCCTTTGTTTTAAACTACTGTAATTTTCTTCAAGCCAATGTCCTCCCACTGCAATAAAAACAGAAATATATTTTGGAAGCATGTTCCAACATGACTTTGCAATTATAAATGACAAAAGGAATAACATGATGAAAAGAAAATAGATATCTTTTACAAAAAGAACAAATTATTAGTGAGAAAAACCTAAAGCACTTGGTCTAGAACCAGGGCCTATATTTAGAAGAGTACTAAAAAAAATGCTTCCTCGAAATGATATGCAAATGTGGATCCCAGAAAGAGGACGAATTTTGATCGTATTGTGAACAAAAGAACAAAATTAAAGACACGTAATTAAGTCAACAACTAAATCGCATTGGACTGAAGAGAGACTGACACAAGGCAAAATAAGAATTTTTTGGAACTACATCAGTCTGCCAGAGCACTGGTGGAAAAACAAACCAGAGTGATTTTACAGCTAATATATCCTACTATTTTTTAGACTCAGCTCAGTCCTTAAAATTTGCAATTAAATTGATATTCTCTTAAACTGGTTTTGGCATGTCTGCGTACAAAGGAATTGCACTGGACTATCTCAATTTCTAGACAAAGCTAGAAAGTAATAGTTTTCCTAAGCAGGTAAGGCACCTCCTTATGTGGGCTGGATCACATTACCGGGAGAAGCATACGTGAGCTGCCACCGCTGTTGCATAAGCAGTGCTGGTTCTGTAAGGAAGAAGATGTCTCCAGCCTCCAGTACTGTCTCCAAGTCATCCTTCAAGCTTGTGCATATCTATATGTTAAGTTTATTTACTTTCAGGTACCGAGTTCACTTTAAGGCTGCAGGATGTGACTTAAGAGAATCTGAACAGCAGTAAAGAAAGCAAAAGTGGGCAATGGAAGAAACGTAGAGTCAAAATGCTGGTTCATGTGTACAAGAAAGCAGATGTCAGGACAAGAAAGTGCAGTGGTAACTACCAACAGGTGGAATATTGCCTGTTAAAAATATGAATTTGAGGACTTTACCCCAACTTAGCTGGAGACTAAGTATGATGAGTAAGCATGTGCATCCCCGACAAACCATCGCAGAGAAGTAAAATCTTTAATGTAAACTGAAAGCTTTACTAAGTATAGAAGGGTAACATAATGCCAGCTAGCCCTCTGGGTAGGTTTCTGAACTCCAGCACTTCCTTCTGTCTTTCCAGCTTTTATCACTGATTCCAACATTTTTTTTCCTTTTTTTTTGGTCCTATGGCACACTTGGATGCTTCTTTTTCTGCATTTTTCCCTCCCTGCTCCTCTAATTTCTCTCTTCTGTTCCATTCTTGTGTTCCTTCTCTTTTCCTCTCCCAATTTTGCCTATCTGGGGGCTTTTCTCACCACAGCCTCTTAACACCAGGCTTGTGTTACCCCCTGTCCTCCCCATTGAGGCTTGCCTCTCTCTGCTGCCTACTCGCCACCTCCAGATACTAGCCACTTCCACCAAACGTGTCACCTCAAATAAAGGATGGAGATGCGCCAAAGGGAAGAAAGCACACTACCCAGATCCCAGAAGAGTAGACAGGTGTCCCGCAGCACAGGGACAATACCTAGATAAGATGCCAATTCCTTTGCCCCATTGCTGCTGGGAAAAGGGAGGTTATTTGGATCCTGTCTTGATACTATCCCTGGACCCATCTCAAGGCATCCGCTTATCAGCCCGAAGCTAGTAGGACACCTAATAAATTCAAAGCTGCCATCCTGAACCCTCTGGCTGTTGGCAGAAAGAAATATTTTCTGTCTCACAAGCCAAATAACCTCCTGAAAAAGACTGGATTTCGTAGAAAAGGATGCTGCTTATCCAGGAAAGTTTCTCCTTGCCATAGGCATTTGAGTTTCTCAGACCATGATTAAATAAAGCCTTTTAACAGAGGATGTAGCACCAGTGCCAAAACACAAAACTATCAATGAGTTTATAGAAATACTGAAAGACAGCAGATCTTCACCAGCAATACTGAGCAAAATCCCAAAGCTGAAATTTCATTTTTTTTCTGGAAGAACTGAATTGAGGAAGAGAAAAATGATTTGGTACATTCCGTTTTGGTAAATTAAAATGTATCAATCAATGCAGACGAAGAGATTAATGAAACATAATGGCCAAGAGAGCATGGAAGACACAAGATATTACTATAAGCTTGTCTTTGGGAACTATATAGGGAATATGGTACTACAGAGAGCAGCAGAACAACTACATGTGAATGCAGCTGGGGTAATATTCAGAATGTAGTCATAAAGAGGAAACATTGTTTATTAAATCCTAACTTGTGTTGGAAATCAAAAACTGAAAAAGCAAACCAGAAGCAATTATAATTTATTTGGATTATAAAGTGTTGGTGTTGTTTCAGAGAACTATTCTATTTTAGAAGAATGAATTTCTGGAGTAGAGATGTGGTGTGGCATCTGAAATTATGAACAGTGTGTTGGAAATACGTGATAGATGGATCATAAAAAAAGCTCTCTGAGAAGGAATGAGTACAAGAGAGTGCTATAATATGCATATTGACAGGAAAAGAGCGCAGAGGAGTAAGAACAGACAGGGAATGAAAATTGGAAATCCAAAGGGAAGTTCAGATAACTTGGACAAACATCTGCACGAACAAAGAAAAACTCATGCAGAAAATACAAACCAGGGAGATAATGCCGAAGTCAAAAATCAGTGATGTTGTTGTATGAGACAAAGCCCAACAGATTTAATGGTGAAAATGTCAAACAAGTCATTGTTGATATTCATACTTGTCTCCTCCTTTGAGAACACTGAAACTCTGAGTGCACATGCACTCAACTTGTATATACTTCTATATGGAAGATATATCTACGCATCGGCTGCAGAGAGCAGCCGGAAGCAGATCTTGGGTCTGTCTGCAGGCAGGCACTCACATGTACTGGAAGAGGGACAGAATCTGCCTAAAGTCCCACACGTGCTATGGAACAACGGAACGAGGTAGCAGGCGGCATTTGAAAGAGCTGCATCAAGTTTTACTGCAACGACGAGATGGTGGGAGGCTACTGAAGAAATGGCATGATGCGGTTATTTACAGAAATTAGAGAAACCAGGGAGGGAAATCCAGTCCCCTTGAAAGCAATAATCCCCAAAGTTTGTCCAAGTTTCTTGTTATCTAGGCTAAAGAACCTGAACCCTGGTCAACATAGGGAATGAAATACTCTCCTTAATGGGAGACGAACAGTTCAAGACTGTTTGCACAAGCGTTAAGAGCACAGTTCCTCTGAGATAGCCGATAAATCTAACGAAGGACAGAAAGAGCCAGCAGCTAAATTCAGTGAATTTCTGATCCGGCAAGGCCATATCTTAGAAAATGTCATAGTGTGGCATCATTTAGCAACACTGCAAGCGACTTACTGCAGCCCGGCAGGGTAACTGCTACCTAACTGAACACTCGGGATGCGCCCAAAAGCGTGCCTCACTTTGAGGGGAGACCTGGCAGGAACAGAAAAACCTATGAACAAGCAGGATAAAACCATGAGGAAGAAGTGATCAAATACAGTCAGACAGGGAATCAGAAACAGTGGAGAGGGACGAAGAACATCACTGTATACCAAATATACAGGGAATGTGACATTTCACTCCCACGGCCTGCTCAACCCAACAGGTAACTTTAAGCACTGGCTTTGGCCCATTGGCTTTAAAAGGCTTGGCTAAACCCTCAGATGTGATGTACTCTCACAAGTTTAATACAAATGTTTGGAATTGGGAAAGCCCTGCAATGGAAACCACTGCCAATACCCCTTCCCTTTTTCTTCTCTTTTTAAGAAGTTTGCAGTTGTCCCTTCTGGCTTGAGCACACTCTGAAACAATTTATTTGTCAATTTAGAGAACTTTTATAAAGTCTTACTCTGTACCAACGATTTCATTTAGCTATTTATCACGAAACAAGAACTATATTGGCAAGCTTGATTTACTGGATAAAGAGAGGAAAATTGAAGACCAGACTTAAAGAGAGACATGCAACAAACCGCTTTTCTCTTCAGTTTTACAGGAAAGGTAGGATTTTAGAATGCAATAAGAACACATTTAAACATATAACATATGTATAAAATATATATAGTAGAGAAGAAAAAAAAATCTCATTGCTGAACCTACATGTGCTGCAAATACAAGGCTGGATTTCTCTAACTCTCTGGTTTACAATTAAATGTTAGTATGAGAAACACAATTTCCCCATAGAATATGTAGGAGACAGTAAAAGAGCAAGAAGCCTGTACTGAAACGCGTGTTCAGTACCCATTTGAGTTTGAGTGACACTACATTACTCCTGCTTGTAGCACTGGCAGCTATATGAATTTTAATGACATTTCAAAGTCAGTTTAATAATATTATACCAATATTACAACTCAAAACCTGTGAAGGCAAGTGGTATGTCAAAAGACTGCCATTTAAAAATCAAAAGGTTATTGCTCCCACCTCCCATGTGCCTTCTTTAAAATCTTTTTAAAGTCTTTTGAACACATTTAATAATAATAAAGTTCTTAAGTATTTCTAATGTTTTTCCCCCAAATACTATGGCCCTACTTCTACATAAAATATACATTGGAGGGACTGTAACCAACGATAATGAAATTCTGAAAATTATGGGCAATGGCATATCTGCAAATAACATGCCCATACGAGTGACTGGCTCACATAAATGTCACTTCCTTGCAATCACATATACCCTTTTCTTTTAATTGTTGGAAATTAAGTGATACAACCCTGATTTGGAAAACTTATCTATGGCCAGTCTTTTGATATGTGCATCTGATGCACAACAATTACCTACACTGCTGGTTTGAAGTGTGAATAAAAGTGATGCCCAGAAAGGTCTTCTCTGGTTTCCAGGTTGCCATAGGAATAAGATACGAGTTTCCTTAACTCACCTCCAGATGCCTTTGACCTTTCTTTCAACTTTTCTGCAGCCATTTCAGTGTAGCTAGGAAGTTCTGACATCTTCACTCCAGATCGAGCTTCTGCTATTAGCTGACGAGCTCGCTCTCTCAGCTGCCGCCGCCGCTCTTCATCTTGCTGCTAAGATATATTGAACAGTTGCCAACTCAGTAATTGACAGAAATGCAATTTCATTCTCAATCTGATCATCATGATAGTAACTGGTTTACAGCATGGTGCTTGGCCCACATTATAAATAGGATGCTCCGTATCAGTTGGGTGTCATACCACAATTTTTAAAGACATCCATGGATCAGACTTTTTTTAAAGTGTTCTCCAAACTGTTATTGGATTAGAAAATTATTTGCAATTTAAAGCATCTACAAACTACATTCTGTAAAAATAGGCTGATTAAAACGATTCTCAGAAACTTTTGGTTCAAAGTAGTAACTACAAAAAGTTTTACTGTGGCTATAAAAATGGTTTTAGTAAATTGAATTATTAGTTTGAGTAGCGTTCTATCATAGCTGAAATGAGAAGCCAGATGCTGCTTTTCGTTACTCCATTAACCAAGCTGACTTCAAAGCATAAGAAGGCATCCAAGGTGAGGTATAGAAGGGAATCCAGCCCATGGACTTCAACAGATAAAGCTTCTTAAACAAAGGAGAAACTAATGAACAATAGACTCCAGAGTAAAAAAGACGTTTCCTCACTTTAAAATGCACTATTACTGCGGGTTTTGTCATTAAGTAAAAAGATCATATGATTTACTCTAGCAATCATCGCGATAGTGCTGGTCTACTAAAACCTGTAACTATGTTAGGATACTAATATTTCAGTTATATAAATTAACAAAAATTTACTGCATGAAAGTTTGGACAAGGCTAACATGCCTCAACTAAAAATATGGATAAAAAAGATGCATCCAAATATATCTATGAAAGTACATTAAACCATAACGGAAACACAATTTCAGTTTTCGTCTTAAAAATTTGAATTTTTCAAAGTTAGGGAAAACTTTACATGACTGGCTCCCCCCTCCTCCAGTATTACAAATACTCGTAAGTGCGACAAAGGCAGCATCTGGCTTTAAGTCGAATTCGTCTGTAACTCTGTATTATTGATATAATGTACAGGATAAAAACAAAATATTTGCCACTGGCCTTAACGAAGTGGAATACAGCAAAATGCCTAATTTTGGAGAGCAATCTTGGCACCTTTCCTACCCAACAAGGAACCAAACATTACCCACCTGCAGATGCTGGGAAGAGCTGCGCCTAAGTGCTATTTTGCTTAAGCAATCCTTAATAAAACAAGCCCAAAATACTAATTAGGTACACTTCAGCCATTTCCATGTAAATTGTTTGTTTGTAGCTATTTACTCATCATTGTTCTCGGCACAATAGCAAAAATGCAAATGAATGCATCCGAATGCAGCCCTAATGGGACTCTCCGAGGAGAACCATTAGCCCAGAGGTGTGCTGTAATTCAATCCTCCAGCAGCCAGATTTAGCCTCATTAACAGCTTGCATGGGCAGGTTACAACTCATAAAACCCTACAGTAAACACGGCATATGGACACAGCACAGTATCGCGCCTCTGAGTGACAGAGCCGCCGTTCCCTATCAGATGGCCGGGATTTGCGCTTCTGCTCAGGCCTGGCGCTGGGCAGGCGCCTTGGCCGGCTCCCGGCACCCTCGCCGTGGGCACCTCCTCGCCCCTCCGCCGCTCCGCGGAGCAGCGGCTTTCTCCAAAACCTGTTGACGAACACATCCGAGAGGCAGCCCGAAAGCTGCTCCAGCCACTAGGCACTCCCCGAGCTCCGTTTAATTTAATTCACAGCCAGCCAACTGACACAGCAACCAATTTTCTTTCAACCCACGGTATTTGGTAACGCTAATTGCATTTAAGTTTACACGAAATAAGATCGCTCGGATCTTTACTGCTTGCAATTCCTAGTGTAGGCAAACTTGTGGCTTTGATTTAAATGACTTTTAAAAAGGAGTGGGCAAAATTTATAGTGAGGTTCCTGTGTGGTTTAATGCTGAGCAGTTTCACCCATTGGACCGCAGAGAGCTTAAAAATAAGCCCGGTTACAATTTTGTGACAAATATACCCTAAACCGAGGGGCCTGATCCTCTCCCCATCCTCCTGCCAGCGAACTTGCCTCCTGCATTATTAGCACAGTCATTAGCATCCCGGGATCTCCAGGCAAACACCCATTACCGGGCCTCCTGTTTGCACTGATTAAGCCAATCATCACCGGGGAGGATAAGAGAAAAGCAGCGTATTTATTGCTGAAATGCAATTCATGTGTTCGGGCTGCCGAGCCCCGGGCCTGGCGGAGGGCGCACGGGTGCGAGGGGCCACCGAGGTTAGATCAGGAGAGGTCCGTAAGCCGCAGCGATTAAGTTCTGAGTTAGCGGTGCAATTACCTAAAAAGCAACCCAACCCGCTGGATTCTGGAAAGTAAAGCGCTGCGGAGAAGTTACACAGGCACGAACCCCGATACTCTCCTGTTTGGAGGAGGAAAGGAAAGCGGTGGGGGGGGGGGGAGGGAGAGAAGGACCGGTTCAAACACACCAAGAGAAGATCTGCGGCGAGGGCAGAAAGGACCGCGCAAGCCCCCGTACAGCGATCTTTGCAGAACAGTTCAGTCTCGAAGAGAAAACCAGGCGGATCTTCCCCCCCTCTGACACGCATCCGATGTGCCCCCGAGACGCTCGAGTTTTTACTCTGCTCTTTTCCCTCCCCCGATGACTTGGGAACGGTCTAAAAATCTGCCACATGGCTGCACAGCAAGTAAAACTTCCCCATTTAAGGACAAACTCTTCAAGAATAAGTAATGTAATTCCTTGTTTCCCTCCTATAAAAATGTATTGGTATGCAGTTTTTATATTTCACAGTTCACCGCCATCTCGGCAAGCTTTCTTCCACTGCTTCAATGGTGCTACTTTTAATTTTATCCTCCTTAGTCCTAGTAATTAAAGTGATCAGCAGTGGCATCGCAACGGCTTTGACACAGCTGCAACCCCCCGAGCAGACTTCTGCTTTTAAGGGGAGCGGGGAGAAAAGGGCGCTGGAGTTGCATCGCACGGGGAGGGGGGGAGAAAACCGAGCTCCCCCGCGCCGCAGCTTCAGCCCGGCGCCCTCTCCGCAGGCCTTCGCCTGTGAAAACCGCTGCCGTCGGGGGGTCCGTTTCGTACTCGCCGCCCACGGTGGAGACCGTGCCCCGGACCTGCGAGGGCGAAGGAGGAGGCGAAAGCCCGGCCGGGCGCTCGGCCGCCCGCTCCCCAAATTCGGCAATTTGGGGGGGGGGGGGCTGGTGCGTCCCTCGGCGCCGGGCAGAAACACGCCGGCGGGGGCATGGGGCGGGGGGGGAGGAGGAAAAAAAGGAAATAAAATTACAAGGTCTTTTAAAGGTTTGGGCAGGCCGGCTTTTACCGCGACCTCGGTCGGCTCTTAGTTTGGGTAAGCGGGATTCGGGGTGAAACGTTAAAAGTGTGCAGCAGATCTTTTCAGAGCGTTTCCAACTTTCCTAATGCAAGCAGACGCGCTCGTAAAGGGCCACACCTGCTCGCCTCTCCGGGGACGGCCGGCCTCGGCCCGCGCCAGCGAAGAGCGGCCCGCGAGCCGGCCGATCGGCCTTCCTTGTTGCAAAGCAGAGTGGAAAGTCAAGATCTTTCTCGGGTTTGTCCCATCTGGTCAGATTAAATCTTTGCTCGCCCCAGGGACGCGGGTCATGCTTGGGCTGCGCTGCCGTTTCAGAGCAGCTCGACCCAGGCAGGTAGCGAGGCGCAAAACGAGGCGCGGGCCGGAGGCGCCCGCCGCGCAGCGCGGAGCCGCGCTCGCCCTTCGGAGCCACGCACGGCTCGGGGGGAAGCGAGCGGCAGAGCAAAGGGAGCCGTAAACACCCCGGCCGCTTTCCGCCGCCAACCCCCACAAACCACGCACGTGGCGCGAAAACGGTCTCGACGGAAGCGGACCAGAGGCCGCCCGGGCGGCCGGCGAGACGAGCCGCAGCGAAGCGCGCGGAGCCCGGCGCCTGAGACCGCAGCGCTCGCAACGCACGTCGTCGCAAAGCTGCCGCCGTCGGGCAGGATCAAATCAACCCGAATCAACCCAAAAGACCCCAAACTCCGAGCTGAACGCGACTGCAAAGTGGAAAACGACTCCTTGAACCGAGGCTGTATTTTTAACGACGTGCTAGCCAGCGAAAAAAAAAAAAAAAAAAAAGGAAAGAAAGAAAGAAAGAAAGAAAAATTTTTTTTTTCTTTTTTTCCAATCTCATTTATTTTCTCCTGGAAAACCTACAATTCATTTGGCGCGGTGTTCACGGTGTGAAGAATGCTGGCTTTGGAAAAATAACCCACCGAAAACTTAATCCCTTGTGGTGCTGTGAAACTGATAAATTCTTAGTTTACCGAAAGGGAAAAAAAAATACATGTATATGGAGGGAAAAAAAAAAAAAAAAAAAGAACGGCTGACTAAGTAAGTATCACCTTGTGCTACATCCAAGGCCTCTTGCTGGTTGTCTGGCTGCTCTTTTGTAGGCAAAAAGGAGCTGAACGCTCTCTGGCTCCTTAGATCTGGCCCAACAAATGCACTGCCAGTCATGCACATGGATCCAGCTTAAAACCCAGTGTGAGCCTAAAAGAAGCTAGTCAAACTGGCACCTACTCATGCAGAAGGAGATAGATTTGTCATGACAGGCTGATTATTCAATGTAAAGAAACAGTTTAGCTTTTCTAATCTGGTACAAATACATCTTTCTCAGAGAAAAAAGTAAAAGGTCCAACAGTTCAAGTATTTAAAGTAAAGAAACCAACAAAAAATTGTAACGTCAAAGTTGAGCCATAGGCATTTGTGCGGGAGCGTTCTGCGAAACAGCCCTGCAGTTCTATTCACATAAATAAGATTTAACCCGTTTAACCCTTTCGGCGCCCGCCCTCCGTGGCGGCGGGAGGCGAGCGCTCCTGCCCCCCGCCGCGCTCGGCGCTGCGGCGACTTTGAGGAGCCGGCGACAGCGCCGCGCGCCGCAGAGGCCGGCGGTTCGCCTCCTCGCCCCGGCGAGCCCGATCGCAACCGAGCAAAGCCCTGCGCTAAGCCGGGGCCGGGAATTCGCTCTGCTCGCGGGGCCCGCGGCCAGCCAGGGCGCTGCGGCCGGCGCCTCTCCGCAGCCTCCTTCCCCAGAGGAGAGGCTGCTTACTCATCGCAGGAGCCAACGTTTGTCGAGCTCCACTTAAGGGATTTGCTCTTGTGTCAACTTGACTTTATAATTAAAAAAAAAAAAAAAAAAGTTGCGTTACGAAACGGGGAGTTTTGGCAAGGAGCTCCGAGGTGGAAGCTGCGGAGCAGCACCTCGCCGGAGGGGAACGCGGCGGGCGGAGGGGGAGGACGAGCCCTCCGCGGGAACGCTCCCGCTTCCCCCGCAGCCGGGGGGCGCGCGGGGGTCTCGCAAACCTCCCCCCCTCCCCACCCCAGCCCGCTCTTAATTCTGCGGGGAGGGCAGAGGGTTTGCTGCCTGCCTGCGTGCGATCAGACTGCAAAGAAACAAGTGCAAACCATATGCCTTCCCCGATCCTGTTTTGCTTTCCTTTTTTTTTCCTCTTTTTTTTTTTTTTTTTTGAAAATGTCCTGCAAACTGCTGGCAGCTTGTTTTTAATGGAAAATACCAATCGCCTAGGATCTATACCTAGCCTTTTGCCAATAATGAGAAAACTTCACCTTCTGTCCCCAGCAATTCTTAGGAAATCTTTTGCTGTTATTCCTACAAATCCAATTACAGATTGTTGAGTAGCTAGTGGAGTAAGCTTATTGAGGAGTGTCACATCACTAAGTCGTGCGTATGTGTTTCAGTTTGTAATGTGGTCTGAGCCGCTGTAGAGGTGTCAACTTAAAATGCAAGTAAGTAGCAGAACAGGGCTAATCCCAGCCACTACTCCCCTGCAGCCAAATTGTAGCGCAATGAATGACAGTGGAAATGCAAAGATGCCACTGTGCTTATCACACACAGCCAGATGGTGGACCTGGATCAATGCACACATGCCACGATCAATGCATTTGATAAAGAATTAAGAAGAAAACTGTACATGTTATCAAAGAACTTGTACATGGCATAATTATGATTCTGCATGTGCTTACTGATGATATTGGAGACTCAGAGGCAGGTGATAATGAAACTGATAGGAAGAAATAGCTTAAAGGCTACAGCATATGGCCTCAGCACTAAGAAATCTTGTCAAATAGTTCAGAAAGCTTTTTTAACTGTTATTACAGGCTGCTCATAGTGCAAGCTGGTGGCAATGTTTTAATTTTTTTTTAATCTGAAATGTCAAAAAGTTGCAAAAGCTGTACTTTTCAGAATGTCTCAGAAAATAATTAAGACACTATTGTGTTTTAAACACACACACACACAACTGCAGGCAGAGTCAGCACTCACAATTTTTGCTGCTGCTGTTGTGTGTGTTTTTTTTTTAATATATAATTTCGTGCTCCCTGAATGGCTGGTTTGGGAATTTAAGGGAGCTTGTGATCGTTTGAGGAATGTGTTTGGCCAACGATCTGCCGCTTCTACAGACACCACTTTCGACATCGCTGCTAATCAAAGATAGAGCATTTGACTGTCACCATCTGCACTCCGCCGGCCGCGTTAGAGCCACCTTGGGTAAGAAAGAAGGCAATTAAAGATACATGGAAAACGGTATAAAGTCGTAAAAAAAAGTATACATATTTCCAACGTACAAAAGGAACCTAAAATACCAATTCTCATGCTCCAGTTGATAGATGAGCTGTCTAATCAACGCCTGGACGTAACTTAAGTGCTCTCATTAGTGCGGAGACCTTCAGGCTGAATAAGACTAAATCCCTTAAAAATTGCTTCTGCAATAGAAAAATCCCCCTCACCGTTTTCCTCTGCCTAAATCGTATCAATTAGAAAGCGAGCGAGGGGGGCAGAGAGGGAGGCATTTGCGCACGACTCCGGTTCAGCCGGCGCCGCGGGGCCGGCGCGCCGCCTCCGGCCGCGAGGGCTTTCGGCGAAGGGAGCCCGGGAGCAGCCGGGGCAGGACGGCGGCGCAGCCCTCGCGCAGCGCCGTCGCCCTCCCGCCGCCTCAACCTTCCTCCTTCCAGCGACGCCGGGGCCCGGCGCGACGGAGGGAGCCGGGCGCGGAGGCGGCGGGGCCTCGCCGCGGGCGGCTCGCGGCCTCGCCGGCGCGTCCCCGCTTCAAAGCGCTCGCCCCCGCGCCGGCCGCCGTCGGCGCGGGTCAGGCACGCCGAAGCGGGGAGCCGCCGCGGCCGGAATCAAACAAAGCCCAATTAAACTAATCATAACGTCCCAGTGAACACGAGGAAGCTCACCTGGTATTTCTGGGCTTCTCGTGCGAATTCCCAACTCCGCTCGGTGCTGGGGACTATAATTACCCTGACCAAAATACTGTGAAATTACCGCTCTGATCTACTAATGGCTGCAAAAAATCGAGCCGTCGTGGTTTCATGCCAAGGGGCCGTAGCAAGGTGGCGCAATGCTTTCTGACAGAGACGACAACTTCTGAAAAACTCCAAAGGGAAAATTAACGGGATGTGGTTTATGTTGCCAAGGCCTGTTCATTAATTACCAATTTAATCGCTGCTGGAGGCATGACATTACAGCAATCTGGCTGGAAGTTCTAATAGATTATGAAGACCACCTAAGACGAGTGACCAAGAAACGTACAAAACAATTAATACTGTTTCACTGCTATCAAAGACGCTCAGATTATTGTACATCAAGTGAAGCAAAAGAATTAGTAGCTTCACAGTGCCACCACTAGGAACTGTAAATACAACGGCACACAATTAGTAATGCACATGTGACTTTCCGTTCAAGGCATATATCCTTGGGAAAGCCGGAACACGATAAGGAGAACAAAAGGAACATTTTCAACTGAAATGAATAAAGATTTTAACTCTGCCCTTGCGCGCGCTGAGCAATAGCGGAGCAGGCAATGCAAAACCCAGCTCTAAGTCACGGCGATACCGCCCCGGGATTCCCGACGGCGGGCGCCGAGCAGCCGCCGCTATCGTCACCCGCGACGTAAAAAGAGCATCCGAGCCGCGAGCAGGCCCAGGGCTCGCTCCGAAACACGGAGCCCCCTTTCCGCGGACACCCACGCGCAGGCAGGAGGCACCGAAGTTTTTGAACTGGCGTCGTTCGGATGACCTTAAAACGCAGCTAATAAATGTGGCTGCGCGTGTCCACGGTACGGCTGCAGACTCCGCAGCGCCTTAAATTTACACGCGGATATCAAGCAGCTGCGCGTTCGTATTTGGGCCAGATGCTTGACTCATGTGAACAGATGTAGAAAATGGAAATAACAGCAAGAAAATGCAGCCGAGAATCTCGAGCATTTTTATCTAAAACTTGAACCCCGTAACATTTGTCTTGCATTAGCAAAAGTTACACTTTCTGTACAAAGCCCTACGGTACCAAAACGACAGTGCATACTAATTCTACCGAGAAATGAGTTTCACTCGCACTAATTGATTTGTTTTCCCAGCTACGACAGCGAGCTGTATATCCTGATATTTCTGTGTAGCGAAATATCACAACTACATAGTAAGAAAGTCCTTAAACATATCACATATGCAGTCAAAAGATGTAGCACCTTCTTGGAAAGTTACAGATTATTTTTTATTTTTCACGTATCAAATAACGTGAAATAAAACAACCTGTTTGTTCTCGCCATCAAGGAAACGGGATCGGGCTATCTCAACCTCAGCATGTCATTATAAAGAAGTAAATATCAGTTCAGGTGTTTTTTGAAGTGTTCAGTCAGCAGGTCTAACCTTCATTTAAAGAAAAGTATATGGTTAAAACAGCTATAAAACTTGGAATGGTCATGAAATGTAAATACTATCCAGCATAGTCTTATCAGCTTAAACCATATTTAACCACTCTATAGTGGCATACATACAAGACATATAAATGAACAACAGGGAATAAGTTACCAAAGCTCAGGGATTACCAAAATAATGTTCAATCTTTTTACCAATTAGATGGTAACTGCTTCTTTGTAATCTCAAGAAGATCTCATGATCATATCTAAATCTGGTCGCAATTATCGGCACGACAGACTAGTCTTTTCTCAATCAATATTTTCCAATTAATATTAAAAGACCAAGGTTGCCATCTGCAAAGTCTTACAACTCAGTAAATATGTGTTGGATGTTTAATTAATACAAGTCAGTTTTTCTTTCTTGGTTTTCTTATAAAAATAATTCAGGAGTAATTTGGTAGTGCTCCCTTAAATGAACAAATATTACCACCTCAATCACATTTATTTTCCAACTAGGAATACTGCAAAAAATGTCACCAATGACCTAGATGCCTTTCCTAGATGCTTGACTCGTGTGAACAGATGTAGAAAATGGAAATAACAGCAAGAAAATGCAGCCGAGAATCTCGAGCATTTTTATCTAAAATATAACTAGTTTCGCGTGTAAATAAAAATTACTGAGTAAAAATATCTGGTACTTGTTTTCAAGAACCTGTTAAGAATATTGGGAGCAAACAATACTTGCACTGGTCCATTGAGTTCAAGGCATCTTTCAATCAAATTAAAAGGTCTGACTTCTGTTGTCTACTGTGAATTTGTGTTCTGTATCACACCTGTACCTGCTGCCTACAGTATACTTTTTGGTCACATAATAGAGCAGGATAGTTAGGAGCTTTTTTGCTCAGAAGGGCAGGGAGATTATTGCAGGATGTGACCAATAAATGGAACAGTTTAATAAAGCTTTTTCTGAGCATTTAAAATCATGTTTTATTTTCATTTCATTGCTGATGGAACATCCCATATCCGTGCAAATGTATGCATTCAAAATTAAAGTATACAAATTCATCTAATTTCAGATTTTCATTGGTTTCTGCAGGTTTTCTAAAAAAGACTTCCATTTCCACTAGTCCACGGCATATGCAAAAATTATCATTTTGCACTCAAATATTTATGAAAATGAAAAGTAATGGACAAAACAGATTGATACCTGAAGTAGAAAGAGCCTATTAAATACGAATTAGATACAGCTGCAACAAGTCCTTTGAGCAAGCGAGTAACAAAAAGCAATATTCCGAGCAGAAAGAAGCAACCTTTTAGCACAACCCTTTCTCCTTCCTTCTCTACTGGTCGCAGACAGAGTTTGCCTGTTTTTGGTGAGCTACTTCCTATCTGCAAATTCTGCTACAAAAGCTGAATATAGTCCCCACTGTTCTTTTAAACATATTTTTATATTTAAGCAGGTATAACTGTCATTCCACTTGAATAAATATTTAATAATGGCAGTGAGGATAACAGCTATCTCCCTGTATAGTAAGTAGGCTAGCAACAGTTGCATTTAAGCACAGCAGTAGTGTAACAATTGCTCTCTGAAAGCACCCCCTCAGTTTATATTAACCCAGTTTAAATACTTATTTTATAAACTGAATCTCTCACAATTTTTAGTGCATCATCCTCACAATGCTGCTGCAGAAGAAGAATTACCATTTTCTTATTTTACAAGGGGCAAAAGATGTGCAGTGATTCCCTTGGGGTGTCCTAGTAGTCAAGTCCTGCGTCCCAACACCTATGCTAGACCCTAAATATCCGAAATCTTTGGCCAAACCCATACGAGAGGCCCAGTCCTGCACCTAAATTCACCAAGGAGGCATCCTTAGCTCTTGCAAAACCCAAATAACTTTGGGCAGATCTGTGGCCTGTTTTAGAAAGAATATCACCCCCTTTTCCACTTTACAAAAAACGAGTTAGAAGAATTTTAAGTCAGGCACACGTGATTTCGGAGATGCCAGAAGTAAGAGTGCTGGGCACAATCTTAATTTTCATCTCTCTGTGTATCCATTGGAATAAAGCCTTATCAGGGCATGACCGTACACTTTTGCTATATCCCTCTGTCTAGAACTGACAACTCTTACTCAGTGACGTTCAATACTCTGGTTTATCTTCCATGTTTCACTGGGCCCACCAATTTGTAGCATCATTCTTTACTACACAATATTCACATCCTGCTCTGTAGGCAGAATTATTAATTTCTTCATGGGCTTTTCTACTATGCTCACCACCACAGCATTTAAGTGCCTCAAAAGCATTAAGCATATTCCCTTCTCACAGCACCCTGTGGTGGTATGACCCTGCTCTTTGGATGAGCAACGAGACAGAGAGATCCAGCTAAAAGGATCTAACACTGGGTGCTTGCTCGGGGAAGCCTACCACCTGCTTTTTTCCGTGTCCTAAGCTTTACGTAGTCCTTTCTGTGTCTAAAGCACAGCTCCCATTGACTTCCCGCACAATCTGGGATGCTCAGTACACCTGCAAGTCCAACCTTCGCCTCCAGAAAGGAAGGATATGCAACCAATGACCACTTGGAGGAAGTCTGGCTCAAATAATTTAACAGCACCGACTGGGAATTCGGAGGCAAAGGCAGCACTACGTTTAATTCTTCCAGGCGCCGTAACCATGACCTCATCCTTTTGCTCCTTGCAATCCCCGCTTCATTCACTGGACACTTTGCAGTTTCTGCATCCAAAAGTCAGAGTTCCCGTGGACAAACAGCCTGCTACATCGCCTCAGTCCTCTCAGTTAAATGAGGCACAATTGCTTTGGGAAAAAGAGTATCTGACCACATAATTACAGACTGCATCATAATGCATATCCGCAAAGGAGGTTAATTAAAGTTGCCTGAGCGTTTTTTAACTCCTAACTCCATTCTCCGTAATCGCACCGGCTTCACAACCATAGCCACTCGAGTTTACAGAGTCAACGACGGCTGCAGGAAATTTCCATTCTTTACGTGGATCAGTCATTAAGGGAGAATAAGACAAATATTTTGCCACCAGCCTTCACAAATAGTTGCTGACAATGGAATTAGGCTGAAATTCAAGAATTATGGATTCCACTCCCAATTTGGTAAGGTACAGTTACCTAGGGGAAAAAGACCTTTCAGCCTCGCTCTTCCTGAATATTTCCAATTTTGGTCCTGGTTTCCTCTAGCTTGCCACTTTTCCAGTTAGGTTGCACAGACCAGCCCCAGTCTCCTCACCTTTCCAACACCTCATCCCAACCAAGCCCCAGCTGCTAGCAACCATCGCTACAGATTGATGTTTTCACACTGTAACTGCGGGGAGCAGTTTTGCCAGTCCAAGCACTGTACCATTAATCACGAGAAAAGGGGGGTTAAATAAAAATGAGGAAGCCAATAAAAAGGCTCTGTGGGTTGAAAGCTAAGTGACTGCAGCTGTTATGCCAGACTGGAAACAACAGAAATATCTCGCAAAAGTACCTCTGCATCAAGTGCACGTACATCAAGAACAGGAGCAGGAAGGCAGAGCTGTCCATAAATCTCTCTGGAGGAACGAGATCCATAAGGGGATCAGGTAAGTCTGTCAATATGTTCACAGAGCTCCTAAGTTCACTTTCTAGCCTCCAAAATGCAGCATCAGTTTTAAGGCCATATCTATGATTCTCCCCAAACCATAAGCATGTTTTCAAAGAGTTTTGATCAATGCAGTCTCTTCTTAGGCTCAATATCTGCATACAGGCTTAAACACTACAGTTTGCAGAGCTCATGGTTCTCAGAAGCACTAAAGGAGCAGATCTAGTGGTGAAAACTGTTTCTGGAAAAAAGGAGAGAAAAGAAACAGAGCTAAAAAAAATAAGAGCTGAGGAAGCAGGCAAAGACTAAATCAGGTGAAATGAACAGTGATGGAAGATAATGGAGCAGAAGCCACAGAGAGAAGACATTTAAGGCAAGAAAGAGTAAAGAAAGCAGATTTCAGGAAACAAAAAGAAGAGGAGAGGGAGTTGAAATGCATAGGACAAATTGCTGAAATGGACAGTATGAGAGAGAGCAAAGTACAAGAAGACACAAACTAAAGAAGGGGAAGAGGGTACAGCCTGGCAGGCAATGAGAAAGAAGTGTGAGATTCAGAGGAGTAGCTTAAAAGTTATAAAAGGAAATTCAGTGTCTTAATCTTCTGCTCCTAAAATTTCACCAATTTCTGAGTAAAGTAAGTGAAAATAGTGATATGGGCCTACCCTCAGAGTATAAAAATAAGAAGATTAAAAGACAGAGCAGCAAAGAAGAAAACTCAAGGAAATCGGATGAACAGCCAAGAGAAAGAACACATCATGGAAAAATGGCCAGTACTTCCTGAGACACCAGTTAGCAGCCAATAAAAAGACAATAGAGATTTTAAAAAATAAAAATAAAAATGAAAAGCAAGCCAGAAATACAAGACTACTGAAATATATCACACAGTCTTGATTCCACCACAGGAAGGGTAAGGCTTAGGCTGAAGAAGGTCAAACATGGATTTCTTTTGAAAAAGACTGCTACCTAAACAAATCAGATGAGCACACACCAAATGATGACAGTGGAAGAAATCCGTGCTTATGACCAGGGAACGGACTTGGAAATTTCCTCTCTTTTCTTGACTCCAAGCAGCAATACAACCCCATGCACCAAATATAGTTCTCACTTGTTGACTACGAGAAGAGCCATAGTTCTCCTATGGCAAGTGCAAAGAAGCACGGCAAAACCTATGAACCAAGATTCTCAAAAGTAACTAATGACTTTGCAGGCTTAGCTGGGATGGCTGATTTTTAGAGCATACTCCTTCTGAAAGACATTAGGTTGCATTAAGTTCTTTTCATGAAGATACTCATGAAACTTGCAGTTGCACATTTAAGAGCTACTTTTGAAAGTACAGGCCTTGGGGATCTCTTCGAAGTATCCTCGTTTAAAATCACATCTTCCTACTTTAAGGCTTTTCTCTTGAATCGCCCCCAAACCAAAGCAAACCAAACCAGGAAACAGCTTAATCCAACAGCCGGCACAAAGTGTGGAAAAATTTGCATCAGCATCAGTGTGATTTGGACAACACATTGAACATTATTCCAAACAGGACAGACATCTACATTCTGCTAATACAGACTAGAAAAAGATGCTTGAGTCAAAGTTCTTACTATTAGCCCTGAATAGTAGTAGTCTCCTCTATTTTTCAAGAAGCAGATAAGCAATGGCCTGTGGTAAATTGGCATCACTACATTAAATTAAGAAGTCTCATCTCTATGACCATCAATTATGTTATAGAAAAATGATGCTCCTCAAACAGAAATCAACAGTTGATTATAGAAATACGTATCTGATATTGGGGGGCAGGTTTAGCTCAGTTGGTTAGAGCATGGTGCCGCTAATGCCAAGGTCGCGGGTTCAACCCCCATATGGGCTACGCTGAGGCTTGGACTAGATGATCTCCAGAGGGCCCTTCCAACCTTACCATTCTATGATCTATGTTCTATATATTTTGATGAATCTACACATCCTCATTCACAGTAGCCATGTGTGTGGATAGGCATATAAACCTGCCAGTTTTATATAACTCATAAACCACAAAAACAATACAATACAGCAGTCTCCATTATAAATTCTTCCCCTTCACAATGAGTACCTCTCACATTGAAATACATTAGGAGAGTGTTAGGCTTGGTAAGTCAAGCACTCAAATGTTAGGAAATGTCGGAATTAGGTTAGTTGTACAGTCTTGCGTTAGTTCTCGCTGTATTTCACATGGTCTTTAATTGCATAACTCAATTTTTTTCCTACAGGACGCTTGTTTCATTCAGCGGTTATGATTGACAATGCTCAGTGAATAAGCAACTATTCAATATTTCACTGCACCCTCACCATTCATTATTCAAACTTATCTCTGAACACAGAATTATTTTAATTTGTCCTGGGGCATTCTTCACTATCGTATCTAAGAGTTTCCAAACCTCATCTCCACAACACCTTTACGAGGTGAGGAGCTATTGTTATCCCTATTTTATAGGCAACTGAGGTCAAGAGTGACCTTGCTCAGATGCCCAATATCTGTTTTTTCCAGACAGCTCAGTATTTCAGACAGGCTTGGACAACTTTTTCACAGCACCACTCTCGTTGCCTTGCCTACAGCTGGGTACATTGCAAAATTCCAGAAATCAGCCCCCAAGAATCTCAGGATGGAAATCAGAAAACAAGAAATCTGCCACCTCAAATATGTTGGGTTCAAGTTATCTTCCCAACGTCATGAAGAACTGATGATAGAGGCAGCATTTGGTCCTGCAAAACCATACTCAGCTGTCATACCTACAAGATTTCCCTTCCTTTTCCTGCAATTCTCCATCTAATTCACTTTTCAACTTCTGCAAGAAATGAAATAAGGTCCCATGGGTAAGAGGGTAACCTGAACTACACAACTCTGTCTCTCGCTCTGAAAACTCTGTCCCTATCTCTTATTCCTCAGCTGGATCTCATGGCCTAGATACATTTTTGTCTAAGTTCAGAGTGCAGTCTATCTCCTCGCCATCTACCTGTGGCATCTCTCCTCTGTATACAGGTGGGGTAGTTTCTTCTCTCTTCCTGTTTGGGTATCATCAGCAGGACCAGTGTGAGCCCAAGAGAGAAAGTTCGGTTTTCCAGTACTATGATGTGTACTAAAACAGGCCCTGATAATTAGGGGAGCAACTGTAAAAGAAAGTCTTGCTGTGTTGTGTCCACTTAGACACTCTTTTCTGATATTTACTAACTTTCCTGAACTTTGAGGTTTTTTAATGAGCTTGTGCTATTGTTCCAACCTGGATTGTTTTGAACAGATGTTTCCAGGGGATTGATGCTTTATCCAACCTAATTCTGAGAAAGTTGAACAGTTTTTTTCTGAAGTTCCCCCCCCCCCCCCCAAAAAAAAAGAAAATTACCCTTAGGCAGAGTGTCAATATGCAAAATTTCAGCTCAAAAAATTAAATACCAGTAAAGTTATAAACATTTTGAAAATAGGAGCTTGCCATAAAAAATGTTGGGCAGTTCCAACAGCTGTTCCTGTCTGAGTTCCCTATAGCATCCCTCCTATAACGAAGATTGGTGTATGAAAAACTGTTTAAATGAACGAATCAACCAAAAAATCAAACGCAAAATTTATACTAACTTACAGTCATCTAGGAAAAAGTTAAATACAAAATAATCACATCACTGACATAATTTTATCATTAGGCATATAAGGCATGTATGCATATACACATGTATTTTTAAGAAAAACGAAGAGAAATGCTTGCCAGTTTGTGGCAGGAAATATTTTCTAAGAAAAGGTACGTACACCATAGATTTAAGACAGTTTAGAGAATGAAATGAGATGTACAATCACTATCTTCCTTCTCTGACTGTGTGATCCCATTTATGTAAAAAGCAGAATTTGCCTCTCAGTATTAGCCTCTGAAAGACATGAAAATTCAAGCCTTTCTTTGTATCATTATTTTTCAGTTACATTTACATTCTTAGCTGACACTACAATCTCCAATGCACAATAGTTGAATCACAAAACCTGCATTGCGAAGGTTTGCCAAAAATTCATTAGCTTTCATCTCCAGAGAGCATGTATCCTTCCAGGTCACCACTGAGGCCACTGGAGGTGCAACCATAGCTGCTCGGGCACTGGAGCTCGCTGCCCAGCTCCACTTTCCCATCTCACCAGCATAATCCACCTTCCTGATAAAAAGGAACTGTTCCACCAACTCTTTTACAAGACTGTCACAAGCAGCCTCATTCACTGCATAACACTTAGGAAGAAACGAGTAGTTTGCATCAGGGGTTCTGGGAATGCATTTACATTAACTGAAAAAAAAAGAGGTAATCTAAAATAGCATAAATTACTCCACTACCATTTAACAAGTAACTTTTGTTTTTCCTCCCGTTAGAAACAGCAGTGCCAATCAAAGAAGGTGCTCTCAGACCTCTGCCTCCAGTGACGTCTAAGGCACCTTTCTACTGGCTATAACAGCACTTAAAAGTGAACTCCGGGTACATGACACTTTGGAGCACCGGGACATTCAGTGTAGGAAAAAAATATTCTGCAAGGACATGCTCCCCTCCAAAAAGTAAGCATGTACAACGAATTTTAACCAAAAGTAAAGTGCCACACTGGCCAATATTTCTTACATCATTCAGCTGCTTATTGTGGGCCGAGGTGACCGTATTGGTTAGCAGTTTATTCCCCGCCTTTAAAGCTGCATCTCTTCTTGCTTGCTCAAGCAGAACTCTTGCTCGTTCTTTAAGTTCTTCCTGTCTTGACAACATTCGTTGCTTAAAAATAAAGAAATATAATTAACAGCAAGGCAGCCCTCGGGCACTTAACATTTATACAGTAGTTAATAGCCAGGAGCCTTCCTTTATAATAAAGGTCAGGAGTTACATGGATTACAGCTTCATGAGGTGACAGAGCTTTCTACAGAAATGAAAAGTAAAGGTGATCAAAATATAAAATTAAAGTCGTAGGCCTTTATAATGTAAATAGAGTTGTCTTTTCTCCCCCTAAAACTTAATTTCTATCAACATTTAATGCCTTTAAACCGCCACTGTGTAAAAAAGATAATTGGCTTCATGGAAGCCAACTATGTTAAATGTGCTATGTGTTTACTTATTTACTTTAATATGTATGCAAATAAAATGCTTCGTTGGCTACTTAAATGGGTATCTCTTATTTATGACTTAAATTGAACACAAAGAGGTTGAGTACAAGGTAAAAAAAAAAAAAAAAAAAACCCTCCAGCAATAATATCTTCTTCTGTTTCATTTATGAATATCCACAGGAAAGTCCCTACTTCACACACACGACCGATTACCGTGCACAGCAGAAATAACGGAAGGCGGATATCTGCCAAGGCAAAAGGAGCTGAGATGATGCTCCCAAGTATTTATGTACAACACTGACTTCTTAGTCAAGGTCAGCTATGAAGACTCCAGGAAAACATGTCTTCAGGCCTTTCCATGAGCTAGAACTCATGCACAGAGGGTTAACCCCAAATGCACAGAGGATTAACAAGCGAGGAAAGTCTTCAAAGTCATCTCTTCCTTTTTCTTGGTGTACTACACTCTTGCACATGAAAATCTCAGTAGAAAAGACTCTCTCCCTCTCTCTATCTCTCCCCATTGTATTATTACGCATGGCCCAACCTGTTCCTTCCTCATCCAGTGCCCAGAGAAGATGACAAAAAACTTCATGAGACTTCACGGTTTAGAGGAGAGGAATTAGCTGACTATAGAACTCATATTTTGTCTATTACCATCCAGCTATGGACTGTCTCTCTTACAAGACAATGAATCCTCGTGGCGCTTACTTAGAGGAAAAAAAATGTAAAAATGTTTGAACCAATTCACAATATTGAAAGATTGTGTACATTTTTTTTCTTATTACAATTCATGGCATGAAGCCAAACAAAACCAAAACTAAAGAAAGTTCTTTAGCGGGATAAACTTTTGAGCCTGGTTTGGCATTTTTTGTAAACTGGGTTGATGATAACATTTTTTACATATTTTTGTGATGATTCTATTTACTGATAACGCTCAGCAATTATACAATATTCAGCTTTCATCCCCACCATAAATCTGCAAGGTAGGTGGGCATACACTTTTTATCTTTACAGATCGGAAAACTGATAATACAGTTAAGTAACATGCTTGAGGCCACTCAGTCAGCAGCACAACTTAGTATGGAGGAGTTTCTACCTCACCATGGTGGGCTGTGTTCACAAGGCCACGTGGTCTCTCGGGTAAGATTCAGAAATGCACGTGGTGTATTTCAAGGCATTCAGAACATTAGAATTTTTTGAATGCTGATCAGTGAATTAATAGTCCTTTTTTATTTATTGCTTGAGCATGCACAATTCAGGAAAAAGATGCTGGGAGTTCCACGCTCGGTGGCCAAAGCCTCGAAGCCACCTTCTTTGAGCTGCTTGAGAGTACAACAACTTTACCAACTTGAATTGGAGACAAGTTGGAAAGATTTACTGTAGGACAATTCCTATAAAGGACTGCTATGAATTCTTTTTTCATGCAATGGCTTTTTTCAGCAATGTATTTTAGCCTAAATATTTCCGCTACCAAAGCTGGTTGGTTTGTCCAATAATAAAAACATACTGCTGTACCCTGCAGGTACAGTGTAAATTATGATCACGGAGAAAGAATCTGACCAGGAACCCCACACTGACCCATTGGAACATAGAAACTTTGAGTTTCTTACCTGGGCTGCTTTTGCTGTTTGATCTGCATGATTTAAAGCTGTTCTGGCATCAGGGTCAGAATCAGTTTCTGCTTGTCTCAAAGTACGCTTTTTCCTCGCCAGATCTGCATCATTATTATAGGAATATCCCAGTTTAGAAGTAGGAGATAAACTCGGCTTTTTGCCAGGCGAACCGGGATCTGCTTTTGTGCTCTCGGTGGATCCCAGATGTCCCAGCTTTTCTTGCTCTGAGAAATCAGTGGGACTGTCTGAACTCTGGTGCCTTTTCTTGTCACCATCTTCACTAGCAACTGTGGGAGACGCATCCTCCTTCAGATCGCTGACATGTGGCAAGTCACTCAAGTCTAAAGTGTCAGCTTTCAGCAATTTCTTCCTTCCCAACACAGGCTGCACTTGTGTTGTGTCTGCACCACCACCTTTCCCAAGCTCTTCCGACGCAGAAGTCCTTCCAGAACTGTGCTGGGATTTTTGTGGATCCGGGTCACTCCGAGTCCTGCGGGAAGAAGGGGAGGCCGTACTCGGGCTTAAATGGTCATCAGGGGTCTGATGCTCGCTCTCAGATTCTCCAACGCCGCTATCATTTACAAATACGGAGTCGTCCTGAGAAGCAAAGTCCCCCAGCCCGCTGTCCGGCTGCGGCAGCTGGGGCTCCCTGTTCAGGTCATTCAGCTCCGCGTAGAATTTTTCCTGATCAACAGAGCTGTTGGTGTCCGTTTCATAGTTACCCACTTTATATGTGCTTTTACTACTGTTCTCCTCTATTTGAACCACGTTCAACTCTTGGCCGCAGAAATGAGCCCTTATTTGATAGAGATAGGTCATAACTGTCAGTTTGTCGGGTATCGCGAGTAAAACCATGTCAGAAGGCTCCAGCAGTCGCGATATGCCTAAGCTGGCAAACCCATCATATGCCTTTGGAAACAGACAAAAAGAAAGATTACAACACAGGAGTTGTTTTTTACACATTGTAAAAGATCACGGAACGCAAGAGGAAGTTTTAGTTAAAATAAACAAACACAAACACAGCCAACACTACAGGCACAGGCATGGGCTTGGATCTGTTACTTGTTACTCTTTTGGTAACCACCAGTAGTACAATAGTTACTATTTTTTGTTGCACAACTCAATGATGTCTCTGAACTCACAGATTTTTCCTGGTGGATTCTAGGTATCTTCTAGGATATCTTCATAGGAATGCAAATCAAGAGAATGTGACCAAAAAAGATGTGCAAATGGCATCATTTAAAGCATTTTTAACATACTACCATAGCATAATAAAATCTTTTGATACTCAAAGCCACTTTCACGAGTTAAAAAATAGGCATGAAGGTGCAATATAAAAACCTTTCTGCTTGCATCAAGAAAACCTACTATCTTAAATGGTTCTCACTCAAGTAGCAGGAAACAAGCAAATAAAAAGTGCAAGAGTTGGAACAAAAAAAAAGCAGCTAAGGATGGGTTTTTTAAGATAAGGAACAAAGATATAAGAAACAGGACACTAATCCATCTTGGGCTTTATCACTGCTGATCAACCTTCTCCTTTCTACTGGCCATGTAATTGCAGTGATTTGTGTTGATGAAAAAGCATGTCCAGATAGCCAAAAAGAACAACACCCTAGATTACTTGATACAAGACAAAAATCACACCAATTCAGTAAAAAAAAAAAAAATCATTTTTAAAACATCTGCTGGTGCTAAATTTATAGAAAAGGGAGAGTGACTTTAAGTCTCACTTTACTTCTATTTCTAAAAGCCAAGCAGTTTGAAAGCCTCTCAGTTTGTGAGGCCACATTGTAGTATTTCTGCTGGCCCTTTAAGAGGGTGGGCTTGGTGCATCAGGTTTTTCTAGTTTTGAAGAATTAAAGCTGTTTCTCAATTTACAATTAATTATTACTATCCTGGATTAACCCTGGAAGACAATATTGTGTTTCAAGGAAGTCTTTAAAAAGGCCTCCTGTTAGATTTAAAGCACTCAGACATCTCCTCCCTCAGTAATTTTGCATCTCCTTTTTATCCTCTTCTGAAAGAGTCTAAAATTTTAACAGCCATTCCTACAGTATTTTGAACAAAAACAACAAAAGGATACTGACTTAAAAACATGGAAAAGAATCTGGGCTTTTACAAGGAAACAATAAAATATACCACTGACTTCAAGTCTATCACAGTTTTACGCTGTTTCTGCAATTTACATTGTTTCAGAAGAGTGGAAGAAAGAAAAGAGAAATTAATTAGAGTTTCATATCCTCTCCGTTTTCAAAGCATTACCCTTCATAATAGTAGAGCTTCCGCGCTTAGTTAGAGCGGGGGTCTGGCGCGGTGTGCTCGCGGCAGGCCGGGCTGCTTCAGCTGCCCTGAAACGGCGGCTGCTCTTGCGCTCCTTACCCTCTCCCGGAGGCCTTCCGCAGCCGCGGGCCAAAGCGTTTCCCCTTAAGTCAGCTTTCAGCTCTACTTTCTCCCTTTCTTTGATGGTTTTTTGGCGGAGAAGCATCTTTTGGGAAGGTCATTTATGAGAGATCGCTATGCCGTTTGTAAAGGTGGAGCTGTGCGTACACACAGGAGGAGGAACGGGGGGAAAGACACGCGGGACACCGGGTCCCGGGCAGCCCAAGCCCGCAGACATGACTTGACCTGAACTCTTTTATACTCTTTTATACTCTTAATTTCTTATTTATATGCTAATAAAACTAAATCCAAGGAATATATCCCAGGGTCTGTAAAACGAAGGTGGGATCAGTGTTTCAGAGTTGTTAGGAAAGGCGCTTGCTTAGAATGGGCAACACTAAAGCAGAAGAAATTAATTTGGAATGATGGATATTCTTCATACAGCTGCAATTACTTTTTGCTGCCTGCTAAGTTCTTCTGGTGATGTTTGAGATTAAACACAGCAGTTTTCCAGCGATGCCAGATCTTTACTTCCTACCCTCTCTCCCTCTTGTTGCGGACAATACGTGTTTTTTTCCTTATCTGCTTTTGAAGGTCTCAGGACACGTAGGCTGGCATGCAGATATTCGCACCCGGCTCTGCACATTAGCTCTACACCCATCAGCGCTGCGAACAGCAACCACGCGCCCTGCACGTGCGCACCCAACGACGTGTGGCGGCCTCCTCCTCACGTGCTTACACACGTGTTAAGCTCTGCGCTCCTGCGTGACCCTACTGAGGTCCACAAGCAGCTCCTACACGCACAGCGAAGCCCGTGTTATGTTTCTGTGGAATCACATAGTAGATGTGAACATGAGCACCTGCTATAAGGATGCGGCTGCCAGCTTAAAGGCAAGAAGGTATTTCCATTTTTTACTCAGTGCAATTCTGAATTCTCCTGTTTAAACACATATTTGAAAGGGACTCCTCCCTGATGAAACAGAGTATTTCGTCAAGACAATAGCTTGTGTATGAACGTATTAAGGAATTTAATAGAAATGGTCCGAAACTGGAAAAATAAAGCAAAAATAAGTGTCACAAAAATTTAAAGTGCCAATCTAACATCCAGGAGATATATTACCCTTTCCAAACAATAACCCTCTGATTAAAAAACATTCTCAAAACAACAAACTAATTAAAAACGGAACACTATGATTGTGGCCATGTTGCTGTGCCCTTCCACTCTGGGGCTGTTCATCCCCTTCAAGTTTCAGGCAAGTGCAGCTTAGGAGTTTAGACTGTTCCAGTGCAGGACGTGGTACTAGTAATCTGAAAAATTCCTGGCCTTGATAAGGGACTCTGCTTCCAGTATGCTGTAATTTTAATATGTTATTCATTATTATTTATTAACAATCCAATGTACATAGCAAAAAAAAAAATTGGAAGGTTAATGTTATAAGGAAGCTTGTGCGGATAGTTAGACCTATTTAGAGATTTAAGTAGAACTACAGTTCTTCGGACCAGCTGAGAAACGTTTTTATCTGAGGTGCAGCTGTGCTGTGGGAATTACGAGGTACATTTATATACATACACAGCGCAGGTACACGTATGCGGAGGGACACGGGACAAGGTTGCCTATCTCGTGATGAAGGGGGTTTTTGTTTTTTGTTGTGTTTCTAATTTCCCGGCGCGCTGACTGACGGCCCTCGGTTGCGATCCATCAGCAGGAGCACCACAGGCGGTATTCTCGGCATTTCCCCACTATGTAACACCCTGACATACTGGCCAAGATCAGGTGTCGCAGGCAAAGAGCTTTCGTACCCGGCACCAGCGGCAGCGCCGATTTGCCGGGTGACTGGCGTGCTTTGTAAGGAAACTCTGAGGAGGTGCTTAACGTTTCCGTGTGCAGTTAGACAGGGAAACTGCGCTGGAATAGTTCTCCTAACTTTTTTTTTCTTTTTTTTTAAAATGCAAACAAGGTCACGCATTTCTAAAAGATAAACTGTTACGGGTTAACCTTTACTCTGCGGTCACAGTCACTTCTTCCCGGCCTTCCTGGGAGCGGGGAAAAAGAAGAGCTGCTTTGGATGCAGGCAAACCGTCCTATTCGGCCGTCGATGTTACTCTAACCGGTTGGGAGGGAGCCCTGGCGAGCGCGCTCGGGGTCCGCGGGGCCCGGACGGGCGTCCTCGCTGCCAGCGGCGTCGCGGGCTGGCGGCGCAGGGCTGCGCGAGCCCGGGAAAGAAATCTGCAGCCTCGGCGCGGCTCTCGGGCTCGCAGGGCTGCAAGGCGGGGAGGGAGGCGAGGGCGCCGCGGCGGCAGCCCTCCCTCCCCGCCGCCGCCGCCGCCGCCGCCGCGGCGGGCGCTGCACCCTCCTCGGGACGGGCCGCTCCGCTCCGCTCCTCCTGCGCAGCTCCGCGCCGGTCGTCCAGGCATCGTCCTTCACGCACCAGCCCTTCGGCCCTTCTGTTTCTGGTTACTTAGCCGACACAACCAAGGAAACGTGACATTCAAAACCACGCGGTCACAGAAAACCCCGTGACGTCCCCGGGAACGCGCTTCGGGCATCCTGAAACCCCATATTACTACCCAGAAGCCACCACCGTCCAAACGATGCCGGTCCAAAGATATTTCACTATTTACAGTGCTTAAGCACCATTTGAATGGTGAGTTACTTCCCGGCTAACGCTTAAGTGTTCAGACACGTTCTAGTATAATTACCCTAAACACAAACTAATTTTAGCAAAGCACTTTCAAAAATTGCTCGTCTCTACAATCTAACATTCCCCGGTTATACCTGCTGTATAATAATGATTATAATTAATTTAGACAAAATGTATTTTTATACATTTATCCCAATTACTTAAATCCAGTATTGTGAAAGCAGGGTAAAATAAAATCACAGTATCAAGAAGAAAGCTACATAAAACCAATTTTCAGATAACTTTCAGGAACGATTTTCTTATCAGTGACTCACGTGAAAATTATCACTTCTAAACATGTCCCTAGGGCCAAATCCATCCTTGTAACACATCTAAAACAGTGACCAGAAATAAAAAGTCTTATGGTGAGTGCAAAACTGAGTTCATACTCCTTCCAGAGCAACCTTTTGCATCTTTGGATCCCAGAGCTATACAAACATACAATTCAGAAGTGGCTTAAAACAGCTGCCCAGCACAAAACTATAAACTATATGTTGCTAATATTTCGGTTTATTCTCAACACCTCTCATCCTAAGCTCTTCACGCAGCGAAAAAATTCAGCTTTTACACCGACGACTTCACCTAACTGATCCTACCGCTTACAAGTTGACACAAAACAGTACCTTTAAGACTAGAAAAAATCACTATCAGAGCAACACTGACTGCGATGAGTGCAAGGAGCCCTATGAGAGCAAGGGAAAGAGCTGCCTAATGTAAGACAAACCAAGAGCAGCCGCACTCTTAATTTCTCTTTTTTATTAAGTGTCTGATGGGAAAAAGAAGCGAAGCAGTCACGAAGCGCCACCCAGCCCTCCTCTCTCTCTTGGCAGTAACGTAGGCCACGCAAACATTAAACTCCAACGCCAGCCTCGCGCTTGTTGTGAATGTTAAAGACCACGACAACCCGGAGTCAATAACGCATCCGACTGGAGCCCCGGGAGGCTGAACGTACAAAACAGCCTCACTTCCCCCAAATTAATAAAAACCTGCCGTGAAGCCAAAATTGAAGCTATGTCCTTTTTTTTTTCCCTTCCCCCTCAGCAGTTCTTACCTTTTTGTTGTTCTCTTTAATATCTTGAGGATTCAGGGACTTGTAGTCACTGAGGGGGAAAATAGCACAGTGGGTATGTACAGTATTTGATAAAAGCAGCGGTTTTAAAACAAACTGCATCTAGAAATTTGACATACAATCATATCATACAGTAACTAGCAATTTCACAGCAATTCAATCAAGAAAACTAATAGCGTGGAAAATTAAAGGAATAAATAAATAAATAAATAAATAAACAAACACCGATTACATGTTTCATTGCCTGAAGCTTTCCATCTAAAAGAGAAGGGAAGGCAGGGGCTAGAGGCCGGCCGTGACAACCAAATTTAGCACGAGGTAATCCGTCCTCGTCTGTGTACAAAGAGCTACAGGCTGATTTCTCTCATCTCATTTCTACACCAGCACAATTTTCATAGTCATCTTGAGGTCAGTTCTTTGTGTAAGATTAAGAAGAAGAACAAAAAAAAAAAAAAATTCAAATCATACAGAGGGGAGAAACAGTTGTTCGGGCAGCAAGGGAGAGCAAAGAGGGCAGGAAGTTTGTGCGTGCGTAAATCTGTTCTCTTAGGAAGGATGGTTCCTGGTTTAAAAGAAAAGGGTGATGCAGTTCGACACCTGAAATGACCAGTGATCCGATTTTCAGGTTTTCTTAACTGTTGCGTTTTTCTGTGAGACTTAGCTTATACATGCAGAAGTTACACAACTTACATGAGATCGGGCCTAAAGTGATGCAGTATTGCACAGAAGGATAAACCGTTTCTCCAGGATGTAGTAAAATTGGTGATTTTCACTCCCCTATAGTTTTTGGTAACTTCTTTGCACCACACGAGCAGTGACTGACTCGCGTTTGGCTTTCTCCCCAGCACAGGACTCGGTATCGGGCTCGGCTGCAGAAAAAGAACAACAGAACAAGAGAAGATGAAAGAATTTAACGGAAGACGAGAATGAACATCAGTTGACCTAACTAGACGACCTGTACGCCTCGCTGCCGGCGTCGGTCCTCCGCAGCTGCCCGCTCGCAACGGCCGCGGCTCGCGAAAGCCACCCGCCTCGGCCGCCGCGACGCTCCCGACGGAGCCAACGCGCAGCCGGCCCCAAAAGCAAAGCTCCTCGCGGGCAGGGCTGACCGCGAGCTGGGACCCACTCTGGCCGCGCGAGGATCGAAGTCGCCGCGGGCGCAACACACGACTCGCGCGTTAACCCCGTGCGCGCCCGAGCGCAGGGGCCCAGCTCTGCTCCTCCCGATCAACGCGGGTACCGCACGCAGGCGGCCCCCGCGCGCTCTCTGAGAGCAGCCGCTTCCAATCCCCACCAAGCGGTTTACTCTAGAGATCGCTCTTTTTGCTAGCGGGGAAAGGAATTGGGCCATAAATCCTATCAGATGTGCTTCCAAACAAATAGCCCTAGCTAATAACGGTTGTTTTCCCCAAACTGTATTCTGAGGCTTTCATTAAACGTTTGTTAGCGCAGTGAAAGAACTACAAGGAAATAAAATAACAAAGAGATCCTAGTCCAAGCATTTGGCATTTACCAGGATTTCTGCAGTTCCTTGAACTCAACAGAGAACTTATTAACTGCAGTTGACGCTTGCAGGAAAGGCACACTCATTTCAGCACAAAAATATTTTCACTTTCAAAAGTTCTTAGATGTAATTAAGCAGCCAGAGCTATCACGCCAGCATAAACCCAAAGTCTGAATTACAGAGAAAACACTGAGGCCATTCATTTTGTCTGTGTAATATAATTAAAAAGGTGTATATACAACAAACATACTATTTATGCGCCTTATGGCTAGAGAGTCCCCAAATTAAGATAAAAAACAGCGCAAATAATTTATTCTATCGCAGCCACTTGAGCTGAACAAGCAAATCCTTTTGGCCATGTTGCCTACTTGCGAAAGACCGACGATGCCCCCGCTTGACTGAAGCACGTCAGTGCTCAGCAGCTACTGGCCTGCTGCACCCTGGTTTATGGTTTCACTGCTGGGGGGGAAGAAACTTTACAGAGCCGGGGAAGTCATTTTGCCTTTGCCCTGCGAGTCAGCCCTGAAAGTTACTTTATAAACACACCTAAGTCATCCTCAGAGAGAAGCGCCGTCAACCAATTTAGCGTGCGCAAAATGTATATATGTTAAAATATCAGATCATACGTATAAAATAACTCATTTGGAAAGCGTTTTTTTTTAATCCCGTTAACGATCCAAATCAGCGTGAACAATTCTTTTAATGATGTGACACCGAGCTCTAACCACGTTGAATTAACATCTGAGCAGAGACGCACAAAATAGGGAAGGAGCGGCGGCGGCAGCAATACACGGCACGCTCCCGCCACCACGCACCCGGCCCCGTCGCATTGGGAGCCCTGCACCCTGCCCCCAGGCTCCCACGGATGTGCCGATGGCCAAGCTCTGCCTTCTCTTTTTTTTTTCTTTTTTTTAATCAATTGAAGTGAAAAAAAGTAATTAACTACTGACCCCAAATTTAAGGTACATTACTTAAAATAAATTTGATATCTAAACTATATATACGGAAGAAATACAGCTGGGAGAAAATGATGAAAATAGCACTGTCATGATATGGAAAAATTCTGTTTTGGTACTATTTTAAGCTCGGAGCTTTAAGCGCTTGTCAAACCGTAGAGTACTACTTACCGAATATATCAAATGTCAGCTATAAAGTCACTTTTCACTTGTTGCTGAATCTCTCCACAGCAATGTTAAATGTTCCAGTTACCATCTAGTTCTTTTCAGTTAACTCTGAAATGACCTTAGGCAATATTACCTCTTAAATGCCTGAATTCAACATGTCTAACATAAACTGAATATTTAAGTGATTTTAACACTAGGTTTTATAGGAGCAATTAAAGGACAATAAAAGCTGTTATATCAATATATTTACTTGAATTTAGAGTTTTATTTACAAGTTATCAATTTATTAAATCCAAATTACAATTCCTTGAAAATATGGCTGGAAGTTGGAGGAGTTTTTCCAAATTCTTGCTTCCACCTGCTTAAGTTTTTCTAAAAGTACTTCACTCACAATGTGCAAAATTTCAGCATGTGCACAACAGAATTATATAGTTTCTTTTTCTCTAGCTGAAAAAGTAGAAATAATATACTGCTTTCTTTCCAGATCTAGTATTCCAAATCTTTTGGATAAAGGTGAAGTTAATCATACAATAATGTTATGCTGTTATTCACCACTGGAGTCAAAGCTTTTCTTATTTAATCCATGATAAAGTGTCCAACTCCAGACACACTGCCAAAATCTGAATAACGGCAAAATTGTGCTTGAAGCACTTGGCATCACTAAAAAAGTTAGTTTTGATTTTTTTGGTGAAACACCATTATGGAAAACATTCTCTTTCCATACCTGCAGGTTGTGCACATTAAGTCACAGGTTCAGTGCAAACACAAATACTACTGCTTATTTCTAGCAAATATTTGTTCCGTAAGTTTGGTAGTAGGAATTGATCGAACGAAGCGAAGCTTGATAGAGAGCCTGTTCTCACACCGTTCTCCTAAGCGCCAACTACACAACCGCGCTAGGCCAAATCCCCTGAAAACTCTTTTGGAAACACCACTGGAAAAGTTTTAGATATGCCCAACAGATGCCAGCTCTGCTCGCCCACAGGCAGGTTACCGACGCCAGCGCAACCGCTCGGCAGCCAGCGGCGGGATGAGCTCCGGCGTGGCAAGTGCCGAGCGACCGGAGCTGGTCCCTCGCACGCCAGCTCACAGGCACCTGCAGCAGCATGTGGGTGGATTTACCAGCTGAAGTCAGCGCTAGCTTCAGGATACCTTTGTTTCACGGTCCACGGTGTCTTTATTTTATTCCTCTTTTACATGTGCTGGTAGCTAAATTAATGTGTTTTACACCGCATGCGCTGTTCCTCTTGGGAGGTTATCCCACTGGACCATTTCTCTACATCACCAAGCCAACCTTCACCTTAAATATTAGGAAGCATCTCGACATTTCAAAGTATGTAAATAACTTTTTTGCTGCTCTCAGGAACATAGCACCAGGCACATCGATGGTTCGCAAGGCTGGGCTCCAGCTGCCCATCTGACATGTGTTGGCCAGCGCTCCAGAGGAGAAGACAACCAAGCTGGGAGGTGGTGACAGGAACCCCCATGAGAAGCACAGAGCAACCAGAAGGGCGAGAGCAGGGACTCAGTCTGAATAACTCTCAGGAGCTCTTCAACCCCTCACACAGAGGTGAGGAACTTGAAGAGAGCAAGAGGCAGTGATGAAGGCTGGAAGAGAAAGATGCTGACAGGAGGCCTACAGAGGAATAAGGGAAAAAGTACATCAGAGTGGGGGGAACCTGGGTGGATGACTTACGTGGTCCAGGTTTATATTAATTAACGCAGCTCCCTAAAGCGGACAGGAATTGAGAGAACAATCTTGGAAGGCTAATTAACTGCACAAGGAGAGGATACTGAGATGGAGATAGGGCGCCAGGGCAGACTAAGGAAGACCTACAAACAATCCATAAACACGTTAGGTTCATCAAGAATCAAGTATAGGCAACAGTCTTTCCTTCTTTGACTGCGCAAAACAGAAAGGATTTTCCCTTGCCCTTACCAAAGCTGCAATGCCATATAGTTCACTGAAAATTATGAAACTATTAAAATGCAAGACGAGGTAAATTAAAATGGCACATACTGAGGTGAGACAAAACGTAACACACACCAGCTGGATGTAGAAAAAGTTAGGAAAGCTCAGGTGAACTGAGATGTGGTCTGAAAACTGTCAGATAGATCATTTGATATCATCAAAATACTTACTTATCCTAGAACTTTATTTTTCAAACATACAGCTCTACTCATAAGAACTGCCCAGCACAGGAGTATTTTAAATTGCATGTGGCTTATTTAATAGCATTTATGCCTTTGGCAGGTCTGTGTGTATCCAATGTGCATTCCATTTTGTTTATTCTGGGGTGTGGAAAAGCCCAGGCATAAGTCCAAAGCTGATGTTTTGCTAGTAGTAGGACAGAAATAGAACATAGAAACCAAGACTGTCAAGATGGACTAAAACTCCTTTGTGTTTTATTCTAAAGATGGAATAGAACCTCAATAAAACTGGGCCTTGAGGATATGTTCTCTATTGAGACTACGTAGTTTTTTAAGTGGCAAGTCACCAAAACTTTATGATGGTTTCAGTGATACAACAAAATACAAGTGGCATTCCTCTGTTGTTTCTAGTAAGGTAGGTCCAAGTATTAGAGAATTTTGCTAGATATATAATCTACGCTTGGTCCCATTTCCCAGAAAGAAATATTAGCAGTTCTGCTATCTAACAACTTTAACACAAACAAGTCAGTTTAACAGCATATTCTCTAACTTTGTATGGCATTGGATGATTGCACAAAATGTCTCCAAAGTCTAACGTCCTTAAAGATGACAAATCTAGAAATTCAGTTGCCTTCTAAGAGTTACAGATTCACTAAATTTGTTTCCTATATATGATTAGCAGCAAGTATTTAGGCAAACCCAGATTTCTCCAGCACCAGACATCTTTAAACCTTGCTCTCCTTGTTCTTTTGGCTATGTCTTCAGCTACTATGGATATGAAACAAAAATAAACTTCTACCTTAAAAGGTTTAGGCGTAAGCTTTTAATTGTTTATCAAATGAAGAAGCATTTAACAGGTTAAATTTCAACACAATGAAACCACTCCATATTCAATTACAACCTTAATATTTAGACATCTGCCCAATCTGACATGATGCTCTGACGCCTGAACCTGGCAAGATTTCGAACGTAAGGAGGAAGGTGAATCCTTGGGACATGCCTCGAGCTTGCTGTTGGTGATGTAGGTGAAATGATTTCTTTCTTAAGGGTTTTCAGTTGGTGGTCATGAGGTTGAAGAGAACTTTTTCCAGATTATGCCTGGGAAAAGACAAGGAAAGCACTAACAGCACATGCATGTTATCTAAAACGCCAGGATATGGAACAAACATAACTTTCTTGACAACAAGAACAACAGACCAGCTCAGTCTGGGAAGAAGAAAGCAATCAAGGTTGCCCGGATAGTCTCCTCAGTGGTTTTCCAAATTACACGGCTTTGCAAAAGTCATCGAAGGCAGTTGCTTGCAGCCCTGCAGAAAGGAGTGACGTGCTGGGGAAGGGAGTAATTTCCTGCAAGGTTTACTCTAACGAAATTTGCCTCTCAAAACAGTTTATTTTTAGTGCTCTCAGCATGTTTAACCATATGATGCAATGTTTACCTGAATACTTTGGACCCGTGTGAGAACTGGTGAAGGTAATGCGTGTGATCAAGAAGAACACACACCACAAGAGCCCATTACTGTATTCCCTCTCCTATAGAGCCGCCACTTCTTAGTGCTTGCCACTCTCCCTTACTGTCTCACATCTAAACTTACACACTTCGTGCTGCAAACAACTGGATACCACACAAATAAGGATTGTCCTAGGGTAGAGAGCAAGGAAAGCTTCAACGTGTTGTCACTTCTGATCCCAACCTGTAAGGTTTAGCAAGTTCTCGTGTTCAAGTTATTTTAGTCCATATAACTTCCACTTGTCCGACTCCTCAAAAAAGCATTCTGATGCTATTCTTGATTCTGATCATCACTGCCAGTTTCTTCTCCCACCACTCCTGTTTGTCTCAGTGCTCAAGGTAAGAAGCTGTTGCTCATTATTTATTATCCTAATTTTACAGTGTATGGCACTCAGCTTCATTTAAGGTCTATGATCCAAATGTAGCACTGGAACTTCTTGGGATCTCTGACGTGATAGTAATCATAGAACATAAGAACACTCTGCAATTGGTAAATGAGCTCATTGGCACAATAGACAGACTCACAATTTGTATTTTACAAATAAGGAAACTGAGATGGAATTAAATAACTTGCCTGAACCAATAAAGTGAATCAACTACCACGAGAACTCGAAGATTCTACCAAGTAGGAATCTGATGTACACGTTCACAGCATGCCACTACAGCAACTGCACCTTCTCCACACTCCAGGAGCAATCTAGAGTGCTTACAATAATCGAAAATCAAGTTTCAGATTTGATCAAGTTAAGATCAAGTCAAGACTTGGACATCCAGAGGACAGGAACACCCAATTCATAGGCTCAAATACCGGACTAGGTGACTTGGTCCATGCCACACAGAAATCCAGTGTCATGAGTTCTGTCCAGGCTCTTTGTGCCATGCGGCATCCATCCTGCGTAAACGAAGAGACCATCCTCCTCCCTTATACAACTTCCAATTTTCATGAAAAATAAGATGGCAGATACACAGACACCTATTCTGTTACAGGGTCTGGTTAATTCTTCTCTGAGAACTTACTGAAGAAGAAAAAATACAGCGTGTAGTCTTTAAATGTGTATATTTATATACAATCTATATGCACAGTACACACAAAAATGAGAGAGATTACAGTAACAGACGTAACCTTAAATTCGGCAATTCAGAACTAAGCACTTAATTTTATCTTTTTTTTTGTAATTACCTGGCAATTTTCATTTAGTTTTCACTTTGTCTAGCAAGGAAGTAACTTTTTCTTAGCATGGGATTTTACATTAAGAGTTCAGTTTGGTTTGGTTCTCATTGTTTGGGGATTAAAAGGGTAAAAAGAAACGCACGCGTTATTGAACCGAACTCCAAACCTTCAGAACCACAAGACATAACACTTCCAACTACTGAGGCAATTTCATCACTTGGGCAACAGGACACAGAGCCTGTCTGCTCATGGGAATTAATTAAGACGACGACAGACTGTTTATTTCGAGCTGAATAACCATCCACAACTACCTCCTCCTGTGGATGTTCTTAACAGAGAATAACAGTATCCGCAGAGGAAGTTAGGATAGCTAACTCACCAGGCTGAGAAGCCCTAAATTTATTAACCAACAGCAAGGGAAAGATTATGTTAATGAGGTGGTAAAGGAGAGGCAAATGTGAGACAGCAGAAAGCATTTGGTTAGTTAAGTGCAAGCAATTTCACCTGGAAAATGAAATGTCCAGGAAGAAAAACATCCTAGCAAGCTCCTTTGGAGATTAAAGTGTTACAAAAGCTGGCTGAGGCTCCTCCACCTTCTCTTCCCTGAGGTCACACAACCATTGTCTCGAGCAACACGTTTTCGAAAAAAAGAAACAGGAATAGGTATATAACTCATCCCATGAAGCCAAAGCGGATGCTGAGTTCATTCGCTGCTGATCACGTTCATTTGTAATATAGCAGCACCAAGGGGTCACACGCAGGGATGGGGCCTCGTGTCCCCGCTCCGGGCAGAGGAGCGATCTCCCATTTCCTCGTGTCCGCCGCCTTTCTCCACTCGCCCCGGTGGCACGCGGGCTGGGGTTTCTGCTCCTCCGCCGCCGGCGCCGACAGCGCAGGGGAGCGACCAGGATACGGGCCGTTCACAATTCCTGGCCTTCTGCCACGACGGGAACGTTCGGGGTTTTGGGCAGCTCGCCAGAATTAAGCAACTTAAACCACAGATGAGGAATAGCAATTTTCAAAGCTTTTAACTTTGTTAAATGTGAAGCGAACTAGCAAAATGCACCTCCCTGGGCCCAAGGCTATCTCTGCCGCGTTTCAAAGGCCTGCAGCAAACAGTGGAAGTGTTGGAGCTTGTCAGAGAAGGTCACAAGAATCTCCTCTGAGAGAAGCGTAAGGTAAACTAAAAATGATAGGCACTGCCAGTTCTTCCTAAAAACAGTGAACTCTTGCCGTTCTGCAGAAATTTCTTGGTTTTGTTTGTTGTTTTTTTTTAACATCAGCCATTAAACAAACGCAAGCCTTTCTCCCACCCCCTGGGACATTTCAACAGACTTTGTTTTTTCAGGCGTTCTTCTGCTCTGGTATCACTAACGTGACATTGCTCCACAGAAATTTATAGGACGTGTCTTCTGTAAATCCGGCACATCGGGGACGGCAATGCACAGCCATAGGCAAATCTACGGAGGTGTCAGTCTTTGCCTGCAAGACCACTTTGTTTTAAATACTTGCGCGTACAGCACCGGATTTGCACAGGTATTGCACTAACAACGAACAAGGGTCTGTCTGCCGAGGGGCTTAGCGCACGTGCTTTTCGTAAGCCCAGTGCTGACGATGCAGACAGCTGATGGGGCGCCTCTGAACAGCAAACTGCTTCCTAACGGAGGCTGGAAATAAAACAAACATATTCTACAGTCTTGCAAGAGTCGCTGGTGTCCAGGAGCTTAGATCAGGCATGAAGCTCGCTATTCTTCACAAAGCTCATTAGGATACCTATAGGCGAGCGAGGATTTAATGGAAATGCGCCAATTTTAGCTTTGCTAACCTACTGCATCAGCAGCTCCCTCTATGCAAACAATCATAACAAGAGGAAGATCAATAAAAATGTTGCTTTAACACTCAGTGGCAAGGGGGGGTTAGAGGGAGCTACTGAGGGATGATGCAGAGAAGGTTGAAATGTTCAATGCCCCCCCCTTTTTTTCCATCAGTCTTTATTCTACGGGTCAGATGCAAGGTGGTGACCAGCATTATTATTATCAGACACAAAAAGGTCAGATCTCAGCCAGGTGTGGAAAAGAACAGGTTAGAAAGAGTTTTGATAGACCAGATGCTTTCAGGTCAGCTGGACATACTTAATGTAATCTCAGGATACTGAGTCTGAAATAACATTAGAACCATTGATGGTGAGTATGAAAAGTTGAAGATGGATGAGATACTAGAAGAGTGGGGGAAAAAAAACTAAATTCCCTTCCAGTCTTCAAAGACAGGAAAAAAAGGAGGAATCAGGAGAGTATAGAAAAACTACTGAAAAAAATGTGGAACAAATAAAGTCATTTGTTGGCATGTGAAAGATAAAAAGTAGACATGCAGCTAACAACGTGAATTTGTCATGAACAAATCATGACAATTAATTTTTTGTACAACAGGGAAGAAGGCAGAATAGGGGAGAAGCAGCAGATAGCACATATTGTGATTGCAGTTAAGCTCTTTTTAGTGTCTCCCAAGATATTCTCGTAAGAAAGCAAGGAAAATAGAGCCTTAATGAGACTGACATAGTATAGGTGCAAAACAGACTGCGAAAATCACGCTCAAGATTAGTTTTAAATAATTCTCTGTCAAAATGACATGAGGCATTGAAAGAGGTTCTGCAGACATATTTCTTGGGTCCTGTTTCGCTGAATGCTTGAATGAGCAAGGTGGACCACTGGCTAGACCCTGAAGCTGGGATGGACATCATATTTACTACAAGTTCTCAAAATGATCACAAACGGAGAAGAAAAGGTCTGAAAAAACACTCTCAGCATGAAATTCAATAGGTAGTAATGCAACATAGGAAAGAGTAACATTTGCATAAACACAGGATGAGGAAGAACTGGTTAGGTAACAGTTCTTCATATAAGGATGTGGGGGAAACAGTGTATTCAAGCTGAACATTAATCAGCAACATCAGGTTGTTGTGAAAAAGGCAAACAACATTCTGAGATGTACAGACAGGAATAAAGCTTGCAAGACATGTACTGCCTCTCCCACACCACTCAGCATCAATAAAGCTGCAGTTAAAATCTTACGTTTAGTGTGACAGAGAGTAAAGAAGATGAGCCCTAAAATACAGCAGAAAGAAAGATCAGGAAAAAATGAACCACAAAGAAAGCTAGGGAAGATTATTTATCTTAAAAACAAAATGAAAGGAAAACAAAACAAGAAGTCTTCCAGGAGCCTGAAAGAGGAAGAAAATCCTTTGTTTCTCACACCAGCGTTTAACAAAAAGCATACAGGCTTTAATCGAAAGAGGTTAGACGTTTGCAGGAACCATCTCTAAGACAGTACAGTGAAGCACTCGCACAGATTGCTATGAACAGTCACGGAGTCTTCACTACCGGAGGTCTTTAGTAAGACCAGAGAGGTTGTGGAGTCTCCTTCCTTGGAGACATTCAAAAGCTGTCTGGACATGGCCCTGGGCAACATGCTCTAGGTTAGCCTGCTTGAAGGAGGTTTGGACTGGATGGTCTCCAGAGGTCCATGCCAACCTCAACTGTTCTGTAAAGAGGCTGAACAAAATTTTGCTTTGGAAAAGCTGGACACGCTTTTGGGCAAGTGGCAGGACCCAGCAATGTCCCCAAATGAGTTTCAGTCCTACCTGCTCTGTGTTTCTTAACTCCCCATGGTACATGGAGAAGTTAAGCAGCAGGCGGTCATGTGGGTACACAGCGCTCCTCTTTCCCTTCTTGCAAAGGACCATGTATTTTAGCTTTTCTGCATAACTAGAATCTACTTCCTTAGCTATTTGAACAAATAGGAAGCTCCATAATCCCCAACTCCATAATCCTCACTGCTGCAACTCTCTTTACTCCAAATGAGTAAGTGGACAGAGGATGTCATTTAGTTATCTGTTAACTGTTTAAGAGACAGAAGAAGTTCAACCGCGTCGCTCCGACTGCTCTTCACGGACAGTGCCGGAGAGGAAGGCTCCTTCCCATTCAGCGTATCTCCTCAGTAAGTCACAAGTCACACAGACTTTTTGAAATCGAGGCTACATTAGAAAAACTATTTCATCTATAATGTAAGAATTCAGGACAACAGTCAACAAAAGGAATCACTTGATTACAGTTTGGTGAAAACGGATAGTTAGACAAAAAGTCAAATCATAAGCAACTTCGCAACTGACCCAGCTGGATTCAGTTCTTACAGTCACAGCACAGAGGTCACAGGTAGAGCAAATGTGAGGACAAAAATTTCTGTGTTTTTTGTTTTTAAGAAAAAACAAACATGATAGAAAGGTTAGAAAGGTGAAAAATCTTTCTAGACAATAAACAGAATATATCACCCACAAACACCTTTCATAAACTATATATATAATTAAAAATTATTAAAAAAATAAAGTAGGTGAAAACCTGAGGAACGGCAGACTTGAATAGTCTTGATTTAGTTGCCCAGTGGAACAAACATTATTTAAGCACTATGAAGGCAGATAGCTATCTTTAGCTCATTGAATAGTATCTTATTCTGTGAATAGCCCCCATGGAATAACAGCTAGTACTCAAAGACTCAAAGCTTAATGAATGTAACAAGACTGGCACAATCTGGAGCTTAATTTGCATGTAGTTTGAATATTTTTGCTTTATTATGTTCATTTCCAAATAAAAATACATGCAAAAGTAACAGCTATTCAAGTGCCACTTGGCTTAATCTATATTTTTCCAGGAATTCTTATGCTATCCAAATTTGCTAATTGCTAGGACTTGTGCAGCTAAAAGGAGAAATATGTTAAGAGAAAATATCCTTTTTGTTTTATAATACATAATTAACACAAGCTTTTCTAGCTTGAACACTGGCAAATCTATCCTCTTGAAAAATACACACATCATTTTCATGCTACAAATTAAATTTGGTGTGGTTATGCTTTTAGCACTCAACAAGTAAAAGCTTGTAAATGAAAAGCTGAAGCATAAAGGTATGGCAAGTCTCATTTAAGAAATCAAAATCTTTAGAAAACAGGAATTCTCTCCAGAAAAGGCAAGAAAAGCTGCTAATAATTAAGTACAGCTTTTGATTAACACTTTATACCACATGTTTATTTTGAAAGTCTTTATTTAAGCAGCTCTTGATATAAAACTAATCAAATCACTGTACTTCATTCTCATATGATGTCTGGCTAATAACTACACAACAGTTGGAAACTGTCAAAATATTTTACAGCTCAATTGTAATTACCATCCAAGCCCAAGCATGCAGCAATTGGGCGTTAGCCATAGTTTAGGAGTGTTAAAGCAATACACAGCAGTGACTTCTTCTATGCTTCTTTTTTTCACACATGTAAAAATCCTGATTGATCCCAAGGATTTACTTCATAAAAGTCTCAATGAAATACATATTAGTATGTTGTTTGCAGAGATAGCTTTTTTAAAAAAAATAAAAAAAAACATAATACTTACTTCAAAATCTAAAAAAATTTGCCTGACATTCAGAACTACAGGAGTTGTTCAACGGCTATTTTTATTTTCTGGTTTAATTACCCTAAAAAAAATCATATATTATCAGATAAATAAAAATAAATATTTTGTCCAAAATATTACAAACTTTGCCATAAGGCTGATCTTGGCTCGAAGGAACAAATTTTGCCAATTGTAAATAGAGGAAAAATTGCAAGCAGACGAGAGAGGAGGAGTTGTATGAAAATACAGCAACCCATGGAACTTTAAAGGGTTTTTACGAGGTACAATTGCATATGCAACGAGTGCAATACTCCGGAGTGGTGTATATGGATGACAGGCTGCTAGATTTTCTTGAACAGACAGCTCTGCGGGGGCTTGTGCTTGCCCAGAATTGGTATTTCTAAAGCAAGTACCGCTGCAGTACCAGACAGAGGTATTCGTGATTCACCGGTCCTTCAACATGATTCAGACCATTAATCCATGCATTAAGTATCTGTAACTCCACAGCGACAAGAGCAACAACATCACTGGATCCCAAACACGTTAACATCCAATGGATTAAGATCCTTAAAAGACATTATGCCAGGGAACTGACAGCTTATAAATGGAAGGACACGTTGCACTTTTAGCGTCCTTCGGGCCTAGGGGATGCGGACGGGTTTTTGAAAATTAAGCAGCCTTGAAAGAAGGGCTCTTAACTGGTCCCGGGCTGGGGCAACGCTGCGCCCGCTTCTGCTGCAAGCCGCTGGCACCCCCAGCCCCTTCGCCGCCGGCCGGAGAGCCGGCCCCTTCCAACCAGCACGCAGCCGTGGAAGCGGGTGGCATATGGCGCCCCGATCCCAGGCTGAGATTCATCAGTCCCAAGGAGCTAGAGGGGGAAAAGTTTTCACCCAGCGCCAGCACGAACGCAGCAAAGCCGGGCTCGAGCCTCGCACTCGGTCCTTAGCAAGCCTCGTCACGTCCGGGCGTTGCAAGGCGTGCAGCCCTTATCATGCACGCATCTCGGGCGCCTGCAACGCCTCGCACTGCACGAGCACCTCGGGACAAGCGGAGGAGGGAAAAGAAGGAGCCATACACAGGAATTTCCATGCTTTGGGAAGTGTAAATTAAAGTATTACTACTAGTTTGACAGTAAGTTTGCTAATAAATATGTAGCAACATTATCTAATTGCATAACAAGAGATTAAATGATTAGGACAATCTTTGAAATGGGGAAAATAAAGGGAAGAGAAAGTATACGGAAGGACAACTGTGGTAATAGGCTGGGTGTGATTTCTGAACTTTCATAGATACATAAAAGCCAATCTGTTATATACTTTGTTGATATGTCTCTAAATAATCTTCTAGTGAAAGCTACAAAGCTTATTCTGAGTATTACTGATGAGTTACTTTCTTAAAACTTATTTAAAGCTAGGATAGGTAGGATAAAAGTAGGTAGGATTCCTCATCTTAAAACGTGGCTTTTGCACACTGCTCTGCAAGAGCTTGCGGCTCAAGCACGACACAAGACACGGCAATGCTACCCACCTCGCATCTTCAGTTCCACGGGGAGGCGTTCAAAGGGCCGTTTTGCCTACAGCTGCAATGGAAGCTGGACACTGCTCACGCAGAAGTGCTAGCGGGGAGAACGAGGACTTGATAAACGTGCAGCACGCACGCTAGTTTCAGCCCCAGCTCAGTTTCTCAACGAGTTTTGCATTTCTAGTGTATGCAAATGTTTAAAAGGATTTTTGCAACGATTTTTATTACACCCTATTTATAATACCTTGGTAGCGTAAGGTACTGCTACTATTTCACAGCTATGCTGCATTTTAAGCTTTGCAATGTCTGATGTGTGCAAGTTTGGAGGGGAGTAAGGGAGGGCACCGGGCTCTCAGGAGAGGAGTTAGGTGAAGAAGATCAGTCTCCCCAAACTTCCTTGGTGGTCAGCGGAGAAGGGTTCCTCTGGAAGACCAGCCGCGGCAGAAGCCAGACCTCGCTGTTCCTAACTGCTCTCGGGAGACGCCACCTCTGCCCCGAGATTATGCTACACTCTCCACTGATTTTAAGTGTACATAAATTGGACAATTCTGTGCACCCTGAGACCAGAAATGGAAGAAAATTCCAGAAACATAGAAGCTCTTATTTGAATTCTGTTGGTTATTCCCTACTACATGTATCTATTTCATCCTAGTTACACATGTGAAAAAAACATTACGTAAATATACCTACACATTAAAAAGATACCTTGCTAAAACAAAATCTAATTTAATTAGACAAAAACCAAAATCTAATTTTAGTAAAAGCCTGAAATTATTGCTAGAAAAAAAAGGTTTAAACGGTTAATGTATTAAAGAGAAAATTGGTTCCCTTGAGAATCCTATTTTTAAACAAAAATGTTAATATTCAATTAGCATTTTAGCTACAAGAGAAGGGTGGTGGTCTCAGTTAAAAACAAGCTGAGCCTTGCAGCAAACTTTGGTTTGCTATAATTTTAAACTCACCCTATTTTGGGGGTTTGGTCTATACATCTCAAAATGCCACATGGGCGCTTTATAAATGCATCAATTCTTCTGTATTGCATTTAAGGGATAAAAATAAAGCTTTTATTTCCCTTTATGGAGTTCCTAAGAGCAGTTTGACAACTTCATGATAAGGGTTCGTAGTTGCATTTAGTATGGTTGAGCAATTAAGCAGAAATAATTCATCCAGGACAAAAATGCTTTAATCACGATCTGCTAAACCATCTGTATCAAATTATTATCTGAATTAACTTTTTAGAAAGTTTGTTACGCAGAAAACTAAGGTCACTTGAAACAACAGAAACACACTCTGACAACGCTCTTTGTAAGTAAAAAATCTGGAGCCATTACACTCCAGAAGCACAAAATATAAGGTAGCTAATTGGAAAAAATATGAAAAAACATAAAAATACAAGGCTATTTTTAACTATGAATATTTTCAGATTGTAGTATTTTAGGATATTTTTGAAGCTTGATCAGCTGAGCTGGAATTCAAAGGTTTAGTAAGAGCAAGCTGGGAAACATAGTAATGTTACTTCTGCAAAGGCTCCAGAAATAGCAAAATTCCTTGTTTCGGAAGCGCTGATGAAACGGGAGAGAACAGAGGTTTCGGCCGACAGAGCAAAGACAACGGGACTGTACTCTTACGTGTGCATCTTCCCTTAAAGGCAGATAGGACAACTAAGGAACTGGAAACCGCTCTAGCCTGCCCACGGTTCACGCTCATGGAAACCTGGAGGAAAAGACTTTGCTGCCCAGGAACGTGATCCAGGACTTCAGTTTTTTGTTGGCTTCGGAGGACTCCGTATGAAGTGCACGCATACTGAAAGCCAGGTGTTGAGGAGTTGCCATCAAACTGTTATTTCAAAACGTATCTGCAAGTGTTCACTCCTGCGAAGGCGACAGTGTATCTCGCAGCCAGGCACGCACAGTCGAGGCCAGTAATTGCGTCCGCGTTTGGGTGCTGGAGGCACAGGACGACGCCTGTCCCTACCATGAGCCCGCGGGAGCATAAAGACGACTTTCTGCAGCTAAAGTGGGCACGAATCCACTTAATTCCAATGGCAGAGTTTTCTGCTTTTGATGCTGAAGATCCCAGGCATGCATATTAAGTCGTTGCTCTTTATACGGGATTAAAATTAAATATTGGAGCGCCTTCACTAAGGTACAAAAAATACTAATGAAACCTCCAGCACTCAGAGCTGTGTTCTTTAAGATTTTCAATGCCAGGTGACTTTTTCCATTTTTTGTTTACAACGTCTGTTGAAAGAGTCTCCTTTTGGGGGCACGGGAGATGGCTGTTACAACACTTGCAGCAGCACACAGTAAGCTACAGGGTAGCTCACCGCCTGTCCCCGAACCTTCTGCTCTCCAAGAGCATGGGAAGAGGCAGTACAAGCTGTATTAGTAGCTGTTTTAGCAGGTTACGTCCTCTGAATCCAAATGATTTTGCTACAGAGAGAGACTGCCCTCTCACCAGCACAGTTCTCTTCAAAGGGTAATGTAGGCATCTAATCAGCGGGTGTTTAACGAAGCTCTCAAGTTTTACAGTTGATCTTTTAATATATTAAGTTCTCCAATATTTTTCCTAACATTTACGACGTGATTTTATTAATTCTTTCGGTTTCTAGCTCACTTCTTGAAAACCCTTTCACTGAGCTAAAGCACATGATTTCATTCACACTTTCAAACCTTTTTCCCATGCATGTTTCTCAAAGCTGATCTGTCTGTATTATACATACGGACTGTATTTAAAATCTGTGCATTGTTCGCTACTACAAACTATGAAGTATCATTTAGGGATTGACCCAGCTATCTACTAAACAGCAAAACAGCTCTTGTCAACAACGAAACTCAATGGATTTCAAAGAATTGGTTGTATTTAAAAAACAGTAACCAAATAGTTCTACAAAGTCTGAAAATATTTTACTAAAACTTTAAGAAAAAACGTGCACTGTTCTGTTTTTTTATAAAGGTGAAAACAAATTCAGTTTATCTAACAGGCATATGAAGTATAAAACTGCTTAAAAATTAAAATCAGAAAGCGTTCTTACTTTATACAAGTTGTTAATCTTTTTTTTTTCTTTCTACAGCAGTCTCCATGAAGAGTGTGTGCATTGTGTTCATTTTGAGATCCATCTATATGTTTCCACATAGGACATATGAAATTAAATAAAAAATATTAGCAAGATTTGGATTTTGTATTCAAATGACTTTCTCCAGAGCAACAACAGCTCCTTCTCCCAATATTCTAACCACGTACATTACAATAACTCAGGAAAAAATGAAGATCTGAAACATTTTATACATAAAACCCAGGTAGCTCACATAGCGATAGTCACACAGAACAGACAGCTCTTCTGAAAGAGTAAGAAAAAGCATTTAAAAGGATGCAGCGATTCAAAAACTAGACGTCAGTAAAAACCCGGGATCGCTCAATGCCTTTGGGTCGTTTTCTATTTATTTTCTTTTACAGAGTTAATTTTTTAGGAGATTGTTGGTTTCCCCCCCCTTTTTTTTTGTCACCGCAGACACTCCCTTTAGGCGACCGTGCATCAACAATCCTTCCACGTTCAAAGTCGGCTACATCTGTTGCTCTTTCCCATTGTTGAAAATTCCTGCCTTAATCCTATTTGACTTTATTCATGCAAAGGTCATCCTGAATTCAACAAATGGAGGCGCGATAGCAAGCGCACTGTTGAACATGGCTCGAAAATGCTGTTGTAGAACATGCAGCTAGTGTGCCGGCACTATCTCAGAAGTACTTGGTTTATTATGCAGGCTCCTAGTCCTCAGGGCTGTGTTGCAAAATGAATTGGTAACATATTTCTCCTAGCATCTCAGGAATACTGCAATTTCCCTCTAACTGGCTTGATTCTTTCTACTCGCAGACATTTGCACTTAACTCAAATTTGCCAGCAAGGATGCACACAAGATACACAAACATGTAATATTTGACCGCTCTGCAGCCCCCAGGGCTTAGCTTCTGGCATACATGGCTACCTCGTTTCTCCTGCTTTTTACCTCTTGGTTTATCTGGCTTCCCAAATTGACTCTATTTAACTAGCCCATCTAAAACTAACGAGGGTCACTATCTTAAATAAATGAGGCAAAATTCTGCCTTAAAAATCTTTTCCAAAGCAGGGTAGCATGGATAACAGACACCTCATTTCAGGGCCGTCCCTGTACTGTAGCTTTGCTCATAGAAGCTGTCTATAACAGACATCTAAGACTCATTTTTCTTCCCAAGCAACAAAAGAAAATACAAGCATTTTGGCTCATAACTGTGATTTATTCTTATGCATAAGTATCTGACCAAACCAAAGACAGATTAGCAGGAACACTGAATTAGTAACTAAACCAAAGTTAACTATCAGGCTGATTTATGAAGTGAAGATAATTATTTTTGTAATATAGCCATAACTCATCATGACAGAAGCGAAGGAATATTTATTCACACATGCTTATTTCCAGGCGGAGCTGCCTGCCAGCCAAGAGGAACCAAGCCCAGCCTTCGGGCGCCCGGAGCAAACGCGCTGCTGTCGGCCGCCTTTCTCGGCCGAACGCTTTGCTGCGGGCCTAAGCCGGCTCCCAGCGGGCCGCAGCCTCCAGCGGGCCGCAGCCAGACCTGCCGTAACAGCGAGAGGGCAGGCGCTGCAGGAACGCCAGCTCGCTCACAGCGCACCGAGCTCCCCGGCAATCGCTAACGAGCGCCGGAAAGAGCAAAGTTCTCGACTTCAGAGTCGGTTGTGTCGTGTTTCTTGCTCGGGAGACTAATGAAAAGGCGCAGAAACACGAGGGGAAAAGGACAGGGCTAATTCAATTTTTGTTATAACGATGCTGAGGATTTTTGTTTTGATGAAGGTTTAGAAAAGTTCTTACCGGATGAAAAATGTTCCCCCTCTCTTTTACCTTTTGAAAAACAAAGCTTGAACTAAACAAGCGTAATAGGCTTTGGCCCCACGCACGCGACTCAGAGCCTTCTGCGTCCTTCGGGAAGGCTGAAACGCTCGGCCGGGACCTGCGTACGGAAGGAGCCACCAACCGGCCCGTCACGTCCCGTCCGCCGCGGCGGCGAAGGCCGACGAAGTCAAGGAAACCAAACCAAACCAAGGGGCCTCCTCGGGGATGAGGCTTTGCAGAGCGCGCGCCCCAGAAGCCGGCCCGGGCTCCGCTCTCACGCGCTGCGTCCCGCCACGGCTGCCCCGCTCGTGGCGCTGCCCCCGAGCCCGGCGTTAGCCTCGTTTTGGGGGCAATAAAATACGAAATAATTACTTCCAGTTTCGGCGGCGCTCAGCAGCGACGCTGCCCCTTGCTTTGGCGCCCAGTAAGCTCGGGGCGGGGAGGGGGGTTGGCTCTGCCAGGTGCCACCAGCAGGGGCCAGAGGTAGTTTTCCTTTCCACAAAATGGCATGCAGTTTCCGAAAACTTCCAAGATGAAATGAAACATATAAAAAATACAGCCACCACCTACCTAGAAAGCACGTTTTCCCACAAGAAGCGAAGTAATGCTTTACAGACAGGACACATGCAAGTACAGTGATTTGTAAATACAAGCTAAATACAAAAATCTGAAAAGCAGGTCTTTGAATGTCATAACGCCAGCTAAATTACCAAACATTACTTGCACATGCATTCTGCAGTGGTGCTAGCTGGTCCAGTCTAGAATTGCTGCAGGCACTAGCAAAGTTTCCATCCCTTTCAATAGCAGCTAGATTGCACCAATAATGCAGAAATATCTTAAAGAACAATTACGAAAATGACAGAAGGATCCAAGCATTTATTATCGTGCAAATTACATGCATTAATTTACAATTAAAAAGATTTTTTTAGGACAACCCTGGAGACTTGGTACCTGCATCCCCACCACAAATGAGGATCCAAAGAAGAAACACTGAAATACTCCAGCAGCAGCATTTAAAGATGCCAAATGAAGTGTTCAGAAGTTGAGGAATTACAAAATTAGGGTTCTGAATTACAAAATTCAACATTAGTATCAGCAAGCCTTTACATTTGCATTATGATACAATCTTTACGTGCACCTCTCTAGACTTGTACCTCACTCAGAGCACACAGCGACCAATCTCACTGAACGGGAATACCCAATATCCCTGCGTGTCCTTATTACCGGTTGTTTGTCCTCATGCTTCACCTGCTGCACAGTCTCTGGGCCTTGAACTGGACAAGGTATCATTAATCTCATCAAAGGGCTTTTCTGTAGGGTTCATCTTCGTGGTATTTTAATCTAGAAGATTAAACATTTAATCTGCTGGACATCCTTATGAGGTAGCAGTCCATTTAACAGAAGAAAAAGCAAGATCCAAAGAAAAGACAACTCCAAATTATTGCTATTGCTTTTGTGTACTCAGTTTGAGGCACCTAATGCCGGCCTTTATAGAGAACCGCTTGTTTTATGATACCTCGTACGCTACAAAACAACTCTAAGCTGCACTGCACTTGAGTTTAGCTAGTAGCTTTGCAAATTTATCGTAATTGTATCAAGCTGAGAACTTAAAAAAAACCCACCGCTGTCTAAAATCTGGTTCAACAGATCAGCTTAGCACCACACAAGGAGTCCATGACAGAGGAACGGATAATATCCGTTGCTCCCGGACGGCGTTCAGTCGCCTTAACTGTCGAAGAAGGCCGTGCTGTTCAGCTTGCCCTCGTCTCACACAGTGCACGACCTGGACTAGTTCCCTGCCGAACAACGGACACGGTGCTGCATGAGCTGTGCGGAAAACCCTGCACGCAATGATGTGCGTCTATTCACACAATACATCGGTTTCTTGATACCTGTGCTCAGAAAAGGGACGAGGTGAGACGTGAGGGGTCGCAGTTGGAAGGAGTCTCCATGCAGGGCTCTAGCTACAGGAACATGTGTGTAGATCACCTGAACCTGAAATTCAGAAGGAAGCATCTCTCCTAAAGGTAATACCAGGTCCATGACACTACAAGATAGTATCTAAATCCTTCTGACAGTGGTACACAACCGATCTGTTACTGAAAATGGACATAAAATACTTTTTTGGGAAGGGCAGAAAGCAGCAGATGGAACAAGGAAGGGTTTCACCTATACTTCTGATATACGCAAACTGACTCCTTTTGGCTCCAATCAAGAAGAAAACAGACACCACCCACCACCAATTTATTGTAATACATTGATAAAGCCATCTAGGAGGAGAAGGGAAAAAATCAAACAAGGTTATGAAGAAACTAAATCCAATACATTATCAACACTGACAACTGCTATAGTAAAACCGAATGGGCAAAACAAGCAATGCTCAGCAGAGAAAGCATTTGGCTGCTCATCACTTTGGTAGTCTAAGGAAACAACATGCAAGTGAAAATCAATGCATGAAAGCAGTAGCCTTTCAGATAGACCCATGCAATACTTTGCATACTCTCCTGGGTCCTACGGGACAGTAAAAAGTTGCCACTTCTGCTAGCCTCTTTTGTCACTGCTCATGGTTAGGTTGCCACACGTTACTCACCACTTTTTACATCAAGTTTTACAAGATTTCTAACTAAAAAGGGAGAGTAAAACAGGGGCTCCTCATTTTCCCCAGCAATGTCTATCCATAAACGCGCTTACTCCTCTACATCCACAACTCCTTTTCGTACACAGTCATACCTGCATATTGAAGACAGAAACGGTTTTTGCAATAGTTTCTTTTTTTTTTTTTTTTCTGTCCTATCATGGTTCTGTTTTCATGTCCTATTACATGCAACAGCCTCTCTTCAACAGTTTTTTTATTTATTTCCAAATATGGACTACAGGTAAGACATTAAATAATTTTAATTAAAAAATTTACAAATATATGTGTGTGCCTGTGTGTGTAAATATATGTGGCATGTGTGTGTACACGTGTGCATTTTTTCCCCCATTTATAGAGAAATTAGTGCACACTCTGGTCAACAATGAAACAAAAACATAAGAACCAATACCCAGAAGTTGTAATATTTAGCTATCTGATGATCTGAAATGGTATACTGCATCACTGCTCACTCATTAATAAGTCATCTGACACACAAATTCCTCAAACCAGCACATCACCTAGATAGATACTAAGCATATGTTTCACTGCCAGCAAAAGCTTGTGCTGCCCTTGGAAATGATCATCCCGCTTTATTCCCGGGCTGATGCTGTGTCCTGCTCCTGGTACTTGCATAACTCGCAGTGGGTACCGGCGCTGGCACAAGGCAGGGCCGGGCAGGCGGGATGTGAGAAGCTGGGACAGGGATCGAAGACAGCACAGTAAATCCTAGTTAAGGACAACAGGAAGAGATTCCTTAGCCTGTACTGACCCTTCAGCAATATGGAAAAATATATATGGAAAATTTATATTTGGAAGAGAAGAGGACAACAGTTGCTTTCTTATTCTAGCACATATTCTGTCAAAGTTGTTACAAGTCCAGACATTAGTTAATGGTGAAGAACGCACAAAAAGCACGTAGCTAGTTAAGCTAACAAACACCATTTAAAAGTCATGCAAACTGTAATATGAGATGGTTATAAGTATTGTATAAAAAAAAGGAGCCTCTTTTATTACTTAACACTTGAAAAGCTGCAAGTTTAATGAACTGTCTATGCTTCAATATGATTATCTCACTATCTCTCTGCTCACATTACATGTGCAGCTTGTCCTTCTTCCTATTAAAAGACAAATTGTCTTAGGACTGCATGCTAAGACAGATTTTCTCGGAGTGTTTTTTTTGCACAAGTTCATAACAGTAGATATCTTAAAATTCTGTCCACTACCTCCTGAGGCTTCTTTGGGCTGGATGAGCTATCTATCTACAGAGGAACTGACAAAGATCTCATGCAAATGAGTTGCACAATTCCTTTGCAGCTAACATGAAGCTGGAAAGGAGCAAAATCATTAACGAACATGTTCCAGAGAGCCAGGAAGTTCTGACGTGAATAGATAATTGAGGTACTTTTGAGATTTGTTTGAGAGAAAAAGAGTGATCTCCTTCATCTACCATTTGCGATTGAACATAATTCCTCAGCTTGGCAGCATTACTGCATCTCGTATTGATTTGCCCACCTGTGTTTTCAAATGAGCCCTTCCTACTGTTGTATCACATAAGGTTCCTAACGCTGAAGTAACTACAAATAGTAAAAATGGAAAACCTGAGACTGAAATCTTGGAGAGTAGCACCTGGCACTGTACAGAATGTTACTTCACTCCCCTTCCACTAAACTCACCTAAGAGTGAGTTTCACATCTTTTCTTGCCTAAACATTTATTCTGCCTTGAACTTCAGGTTTCTTCTTGTTTCCTTGAAAAGCGTCCGAGAACTCCTTTTCTTTCACAAGGAAGTGATTCTTGTATGCTATCATGCCGACCAGTTTGAAGGGCAAACTGCCTATGAGACAGAAATCGCCCTCTGAAAAGCACGGCAGATACACAATGGAGACCTGATGGAGAGATGTTATTACACATGATGCAGAAAAAAAATACATTTCTCTAATTACAGCACACCACTTCTCCTACATGTTTCAGCGGAGTTTACATCAGAGAGCTTGCCTGGCATGACGGCATAGACTATCACTGGGCATTGCAAAACATTCGTATTAGTTTAAAAAAGAAAGAGAGACCTTAGATGATGACACTGACAATCACAAATGTTATTATTGGCTTTGGATTATTATGTCAATATATATTCTCCTTTCCTGCCAACATAAAAGGCCATCAGTTGTTCTTGGTTACAAGCACCAAAATATGTTTTCATGGCTATCAGTAACACCGTGACTTTCACAACAGTGACAATGGTATATACATTAATATCACAGATTTAAGCCTACTTATCACTCTGTCCTGATGCCATATACTTTCACCAATTGCTAAGTGTAACTCATAAATCAGCTAAACAGACCCGAGGTAGATTCAAAAAGTGTCCCTGTGGTCTGACAGCAGTTCTATGTCCGTTTACAAAATTGTTTACCATCCAAGATATCAGGAAGATTGGAGTGTAGACTTCTTATCTACTGTGATTTTGCAGAGAACCCAACAGAAAACTGTGAGAGTGCGCGCTCTGTGAGCCACCAGGCCCGGGCTGGCAACTAGTCTGAGGTACCTGCAGCAGCCACTCTGCAAAAACCATGTGCCTAGCACCAACAAACACAGGTTTCCAGACCCTGGAGACTGAAGAAAGGACGTATGAGAGCAAAAGCTAGATCCACCAAATGTAGCATAATTACTGACTTTTAGTAGCTTAATGACAATAATGGTATCCAGAAACCTTGAAGATTTCACATTCACGAGCCTTCAATGGGATCCAGGCCTTGGCTGCAACCAGGCAACAAGCCAACATTATCATGTAACAGGAAAAGCCTTTCTGAAGAATGGTTTCCCAAAGGGAAAGGCATATGCCAGCCTTCCAAAGAATGGATAACACCAAGCCCAGTGCAGAAGCTATTCTCACTTTAAAATATCTGTTCTAGGCATTAGGGTGATTATGTTTCCTCCTGTGGGCCTAGTAAATAATTCATCACCTCCACATAAACACAGTAGCATTCCTCCTCCCTCATTCTAACAGAGGCAGTAAAACTCATGATTTTGCAGAAACACATGGCTTTAGCTTCTGCACTACAGACACAGCTGCTGACTCCTGGAGTGATACCTGGATTTTGTTTCCAATAAACTCAACATAACCCAGGAACGATAAGAGATACTGTGACCATATTTTCAAGTTGAGTGGCATGCATATTTTTTAATCAACTGAAAAAGGGATGGATGCAGGCATGCCTGCTATGCACTGCTCTGACAAAAGGGAACCACTGACATAAGTACACATTTTGAACTCTAAAGTTGTTCAATTTTTCCCCAAAAGTCAAGCACAAGCAGAGGAAATTTAAAGTCTCCATCACCTCTGTGAAAAAGAGAGCCTTGCAATCCAACCACGTTGAGAACAGTAGGATATGCCTGATGGTAACAAGCCCAACAACACTTCAGCTTGGCAGGGCAGCACTGTAGCAGATTGATGACTGCAGGGCTTAATTACAGCTTCAGTTTGTTTTTCAGACTTGTCTAAATATAGACAGTACATCATAGTCTTCAAGGCCATTTAAGATAATTAACTGTGTGATAATTCTAGGCCTTCAAAAATCTGAATTTTTAGGCTTTCTTTGATGACTCAGATTGGTTTACAGAAAACAGGGAGGAAAGACAGGAAAAATTAAGGTATTCTTCTAGGAAATACATGTATGTAATAGTATTTGGAAGCCAAACTTCCTCCCAAACCAGATACAGCAAATGCTGAGCTAATACGATTGGCCAAGAGCTGGCTAAACCTTTATGGAGAGCTTGATACTGCATCATGTGTGACAGATAACTGCTCCTTTCTCATCAAGAAGGATTATATGGGGATCACTGGGCCATCAGAAAGGCCTCTTCAATGGGAAGTCATTAAGGAGGCCTAGAAAATGTTTACTACTCCAGTTAACTGATCAAGGAAGCAGTGCAAGGTAGACACTTCAAACAGGTAAGGTAGGCAGTGCACAGAGAGGGTACGGTGGAAACGGCCAAGAGAAGCCAGCCAGCGGGATGATCTCACAGCAGCTGGAGAACCAGAGGTGTCCCCTGCGCAGAATTAATACGAAAGGGGCAAGACCCTAAGCTTATGCTAGTCCTCGTGACCTCAGCCAACCTAAAGTAGGCTAAACCCCTCATGTTTGTGGCAGGCAGAAACAGCGTCATTGGTACTCTTTTCTCAGAGGATCAGTAAGGTTGGAAGTGACCTCTGGAGATCATCTAGTCCAACCCCCAACATCTGAATTTTGTTATGGAACAGTAAGGAGGCACTGAGCAGGGCAACGTGTTTGGAGAGGAAAGAGGCTAACGGCAAGCCCCAGAGGAACGGAAGATCCGGTGACGGCTATCACTGTCGCCCGTATCATTACTCTAGACCCGTATCTCGGAGCGAATGGAATGCCGGTCAGCCTTGGCTGCTCACGGGGATTGTCAGCCCCCTGCAACCTCAGGCACATGTACTCTACATGCCTGAGAACAAGCATTTCAAGGAAAAAACCAAAGGTTAAATACTGTCTGTATTTCACATCACTACGCATCTTTCTGTCCAGCAGTCACCTGTAACTATTTGGACAGTAAGTTTTCATGTCAGTCTGCATAAAACATCTAGTCTTTGCTTCAACTTCTCCTTCCACCATTTTCATGGCTGCTGAAGTTAATGTCCATTTATTGGTCTCATGTTCTATCTTCACTGACTGTTGAGTTCTTGAAAGAACTCATCAACAAGTTGATGACTTGAAAGAGTCATCAGCTGCTGACTGTGCCTTGGAGTACCCTCTTTATCCTGGAGATACCAGGCACGATGCTAAATACCACCAGATAAAAACATGTTTTCTGGAATGTTCTGCCTACTTTTATAAGAAATTTTTATGCAGAATTATACTGCACCTCTGAACAACAGATCGAGGGGGAGCCTGATTTGCAGTGGCAACTATAGGGGTAATTAAATGCGGGTATGATTCCAGGGAAATCTAGCACGCATATTTAGTTTTTGATCATAAAATTCCCTTAGAAAAACGGTTCTTACAATCCATGTAGATGAATTAGCTTAAGCCTTTTCTCAAACGAGACACGTTCAAGACTGCTGACTGCTAAAAATTGTTTAATTCTTCTTTTTTATTACCACAAACATTGCTGTTATATATTAAGAAAACATACCCTCCCCCCCCAAAAAAAAAATGTGTGGGAAGTCAGACATTCCTCAGGCTAGAAACATTTTCTACCACTGCTTGGGTAATGGTAAAGTGCTGGATTCAGGCTACAATGTTTCAACAGCAAACATAACTGGATTTCTGTGACAGTGTTCCTTATCCTGGGTGCCAATGCTAGAAGGCTCATCATAGCTGAATACTGAATGAAGTAGCTTCGGTGTCCAGCCACACCTGCTGGATTTGTTTCTTGGGTGTATGCTTAAAGAAGTATCATCCTTCTTTGCCCTACTTTTAAATCGGTATTTATGTTGCTAAGAACGACACTATTATTTTCAAAATCTAACTATTATTTTGTAGAGTAACACAATTTCGAGTATTTGAAACCTGCATCTTGAGCAGTAACCTGTCATGTATCAAATAATCTTTTCAAGAATAATTTACACCTTATAATCTTTGAGATCTACAAATATTAATAAATGGCATTGACAGCATTTTTATTTTCTGTGTAAAGGAATATGATAAACAACATTAGCACAGAAAGGAAAAACGATCTCCAAATATCTCAAAAATTTGCAGCAGCCTTTTTGGAGCCTTTTTTCCTGCAGCTCAGGAAGCTCTGAAGTTCCAATAATAATGCTCTGTTCACGTAGTCCGAGGACTAGCATTTCTGTCCTGCAACTAGCTGCTATGAAGATAACCAAGACAGGGTCCAGAACGTGTCAGGACACTTGAGTTCTGCCCGTAGTTCTCTCAAAGGCTTTCTGTGCCTGGCAAACCTGGACAAATCACTTAGTAAGTTTAGTTACTTAACCTCCATTTACCTAAGTTTACCCTTATGGGACTATTGCCCCCACACAAGGGCGTGTGCTAAGTTAATGTTTGCATAGCACCCATACCCTTTGATGGGAGGTGTTTCACAGTTGCTAAACATTGTCACTCTTCTTGAGTAATACACAAACAAGATGTGCCAACAGCCCAAGCCCTGTCTCAGCACTATTTTGTATTAAGGTGTGAGCAAATAGTTTAATTTTCCTTTCTATTAAAAGGTAGTAGTTTTCTGAACTTCAGGAATCATTCCAAGTAAAGTGCTTTTGAACTAAAGTTATTAGAATTTTATCAGCTTAGAACAAAATAATTCAAACACAGGAGCGACTGTGCTTTCAGAATGGTAAGCGATCGTACAATATTTTAATACATCCCGTCAGCAAAACCTTCCACTCTAGCTGTAATATAATAAACCAGGATGTAGTAGCTGCTTTGGAACCTTCCCTAATGGTCCTTCAAAAGCCTGTAAAAGATTGGGATTCTGGGGCAGCAAGGTGGGCTGCAAACCAGCATGCACCGAAGGATTAGGAGATAGATTACCACCCTGCGTAATAGTAGGACCTACTGGCCCATGTTCCCAACTGCACACTCTTCTCAGCAAGCTGAATCTTGCACCTTTTCTTATTCAATTAAAGCTCCAGACAACCTAGAACTTAGTCTGTGGTAGACCAAACCAGCAGTAACCTAACCAGCAGTAGTAACTTATTTCAGCATCACAAAGGCATGAAATAAAGCAGTGAGATGTACTTCCAAGGATGCAGACCTGTAAAATAAACTCCCAAACAACAAGCAAAGAGGGCACGACCTTCATCAAATGAGCAGATAACATCTCTTCCAAACCTCTTACACAGATGTCTTTTCTCTGCCTGGTAATACCACTTTATTATTATCATTATTAATAACTTTGACCACTTTGACTAAAAATCAAATAATAGGCGAAATTCTTCAAACAGAAACACTGGTAAATGGGATCTAATTCCATCACAGTGCATTATAAAACTTCTATACTTTGATTTAATATTTCTCTAGTTGTGGTTTTGCATATTAAGAATAACCTGTGAATTGTGCTTGTGGACTTCTCAGTTGTTTTATTTCGCTATGAAAAGACATAGATTAGATTTCTGGTCTCAGGCTCTTCACCCTGAGTGCTAGGATGTCAGTAAGGTCAGAGCCGGGAGCGACAAGGACATGTCAGCAATCTATCTCACTAATTAAGCAACAAAATGATAAGAACGACAAGTAGTTTCATTCAACTCTTAAATGAATGTATGTCAACACCAATTCAAGGGAAAACAGATGATAATACATATAAGTTGGGAGAGCTGTGCTGGAAAGGAAGCTTTCTGTCCTCAGCTTCCTATCCTTAAAAACAAGCAGTAAGCAAATTCCAGATTTGTTTTGAAAAGATCTCATCAATACACACTACGAAATGCTTGATTTGTGTAAAGATGCACAAGGGGTGCTAACTGCTGAAACGCTGGCGCTGCAATTCAGCTATTGCGTCCTGAAATATCTGCTCTGCTCATTGCCCTCTTCAACAAAAGTTAATCCCTATTTTCAGCTTGAGAAACAGATGTATGTACATATACATCTATGCTTGGTCCGGACATTCCCCAAAAAAACCTGTTAATCTGATTTAAAGCAGGCTGTGACTTTTAAAAAGTACTTCCACATAACGATGGCACTGGACAAATATAAACCCTAATACAAATAAACAGTATCAAGTACTAAGCTCTTAAAACCCAGATTTATGACAGAAATGTGGAGACAGGCTCTTCAGCAGGGGCAAGGCTTAGTGACATTACAATAGATCAAGACAAAGTATTGTTCATCATGATTTTCTTCCTTCTCAATAGTATATCCAGCTGGCCTGTAACATTTGTTACTAGAAGACTCTTTTCTTTGAAACTGCAGTTGCTGACACTGTTGTCATTAAATCCTTAAAGAAAAAATACAAGCTCCTACCGCTGCTCTCTCCCTATGAACCAGTAAGTGAATAGAGATGAGCCGACACCTTATTAAGTATAAGCAAAGCTCTTAAGAAGGCCTGCAGAAATAAATAGGATGTCTACAATACACATAATGGTAGCTTTAATAATAAAGACAAAATTTTAGTATGAAAAGCCTACCTTAGGAGAAGAAGAAAGCTCCTTCGATGCTGGAATAGCTGACATGTTCTCACTCATTCCTGTCTCTGTCTTTGGCAAGAGGTTTGGTGGTTCAGGAGCCTTTCTTTTCATCTTCTTCTCTGGTTCTTGCAGTGGAGCAGCTTTAATTAAAGCAGGGCTTGATTTTGGTTCATAAAATGGATTTGATCTAATTAAAAGAAGGGAAATATATTTCTTTGCTATCAAAGAACTCAAACTTGAAACTCGCAATGAAAATAGCATTGTTTAGAGGACTGGATGACAAAAATGTATTTATTAACCCATATAAGAAAATGTTTTGTTTTTACATGCTTTGAAATGCTACTTTTTCATATGTTTAAGTGAGCTACCATAGTTAAAACCACGTTAGAGCAGAATTTTTATAAATTTTATTTTAAAAAATATAAAATAAATTTTATTTTGACGTCAAATATATTTTGACGAGCCAGCTCGTCAAATATACCAGGTTACATAAGTAAGAGTGATCTGATTTACAGATGTGCTCAAGACCAATAGCTTTGAATGAAGTTGCTGGTGGTGGCATAAACGAGCGCTGAGAATCAGGCCACTTTTACTTGCATATTTAAACGCAGCTTTAGAAGCCTCCCTCCAGGTCATCCGAGTCTGAAAATGTTGGCCTCAGTAGGTCTGCAATTCATGTCAAGTATATTTTAATCTCCGTAGCAAATAATCATTTCAAAACACCCTTTGGATAAGGGAATAGCGTTAAGAAAACAACAATCTCTCTACAGGTATCAGTAGCTGTAATCTGTCTTATTTGAAAGTGCTTTTATTACTTCACAGATTTACAAAACACAGTAAACATCTTCTAGGATGGATGCACTCCAAAGGCCTGTCGTTCTAAACTTTGGCATTCACATTCCAGCTCTACATTTGCACCACCCTAAATGAATATTTTCTTGGCTTTTCAAAATTTCATCTATTAGGTTGATGCCACCAGTTGATACTTGTTGCATGCAGCATAACGGCTTCTCCTATGCACCTAAAATAGACAGGAATGGTATATTCTGCTAAGGATATTTAATGGGAACCTTCTTCACGCCAAAATGATTTACTCATGAACTTCATTTTTCATGTTTTCCAGTCTGTCCTGAAAAATGGACCTTTACTTACAAAACTATCTGATAGGTTAATTCATCCCCCTCTGTTCCATGCTTTCCTGCAAGACGTATTTACTGTGTCTCCGTTGACCTGTGTTTACGCAATGAAGTCACTGCAAGCCCCAAAGACCGGTCTGCATGCAACTGTAGGAAGTGCAACTCGTCAGGACACACACGCTCGGCCCCTTGAGTTCAGGGCCGGACGGAAACAGCGGCGCGTACAACGCGGGCCGTGAGCCTGCGCGGCTCCAGCCATCCGCACGCTTCCTCTCGGGAGCACAGAGGCAACCGAGCACACCCCGTTTTTAAATGACTAAGATGCTGAAGTTTGGGCCAAATGAAAAGATCAGATATCCCTCCAGTTCCCTCGCACACAACACCAACAATTTTTCTCAGATTCGTACACTTTAATATTTCTTTCAGCCTCATAGACCGCTTTTAGAATTTGTTTCATATGCGGTTTGCCCCGGCCTCTATTCCGCGACTAGGAGCACGCAGTTACTAAGTGATGCTGCAGAAAACAAGCCCGGTGCTGAAAGGCAAAGCCTCCCGAACCGCCTGAGAGAAGGCCTGGCAGAAAACCTCCAGCCCTTCCCGGGAACCTGCTGCTGCTCACTACAGAGAAACCCCAGACGGGGAAGAGAAAGGAATGACCAACGCTAAAATCACCCGCCTGCTGACTGAGGGCAGCTTCCAGGTGCTCCCACCTTGCTGCCCGGCAAACGCCAGGCGCCCGGGGCGCTGCGAGCTCGGGGCGGTCTCACCCAAGGAGGTCGGTGGCCACGGCTGGGTGCTCCCCTGCACGCGGGGCGGCAGCGAAAGGAGGATAAGAAATTCAGTTTGACACAGACAACAGCCCCCCCCTGCCCCGGTTCTCAGACTATAAACCTGGTTTTGAAGTCAGTGGCATCAGGTAATGTATCAAAATTTGGTCCAAGGACTTCCACACAGCTACGTGTGGAAGAAAACACAGGAAAAGTATAGTGGAAAAAAACGTCTTAGCTGAAAACTATCAATGCACTCTTCTCTGAGCTTAGCTCGCTCGCTTTTTGCTTCAGTTACGGTATTCAGTTGGATTCACCTAAAGAGATACCAGACTGTCCACTGCAAAATTTTAAAAAACCTCCCCTCACACACCCAAGAGCCTGACCGACTTCGCAGCACTGAGCAGTCCCTGGCAGCGCGGCAGCTTGCGGCTTCCGTCGTAACGGCCAGCTTCAACCAGCGGCAGCTAGTAGTCTTTCCAACTGGAAAACATTATTCTAAGCCATGCAATGATTAATGAGATAAGACGCTGCAGAGCCAAGTAATATCTGAAAGCAAGTTTTATTCTGACCAATTTAAAAATGCTTTGGATCTGCATTTCTGGTTAACTGTATAAAAAAAAAATCATCATTTTACTGAGGAGGAAAAACACAGTTGTTAGTGTGCCAGAGTTAAAAGAACAGGTTATTACCAAACAGAAATACTAAGGTTGAAAGCATTATACTTAAAATAGCTGTGAACTGTGCTACTTGCAAGGTATTAAACTCAAATTAGCACAGCAACCTGTTCTTTATTGATTGTTACCTAACATTTTGATGTAACGTTAATAGTTACCCAACATTTTAATGTATAAATTTAAAAAAAAGGCACAAGCAGAATTTTACTCTAACATTTCAATACCCAAACTAATAAAAGGAAAATGTGTTCCTTATCTCTCACCAGATATGAAAATTTAGCCAGAGGAAATATGTTCTGAGACGGTAGTTTTACAGCAGAATATATCTAATGGAACATCTGGGTCCATCTCCACCATGCAATGCCTTATTACACCTATGCTTGTGATTACGCTTCGCTTATGCATGTTCTGAAATCTTACGTTATCTGCACAACCACTACTGAAACAGGTTTCAATTAAGCCAATTACCTAAGGTAAACCCTGCACAGAGGACAAGTATCTTTTCCAAGATTACTAAGAGTTTGTTACAAAACTGGAACCAGAGTTCAGATCTCGGGGCACTTTGCGCAAGTTTGGAGGGCAGAATGAGAACTAGCTCCTCGCCAAAGTGCAACAAGCAGAGTCCCGGCTTTAAGTGAGGTGTCCACGCTCCCAGGACAAGCCTCACGTTCCACCCAAAGTAGAAGAGGAGAATGCCAAGCAGTGCGTTAAGCAAACTCCAACAAAACCTTTACGTCGCAGGGATAAAATGCATTGTATTTCCTGAGAGATGGTACATGTCCTTCAGGAGCCTTCTACTCCTCAGGCCTCCCATTTATCAGGTTCCAACCACTCCGTGGGAAAGCCCTGGCCCAATGGTAGTCAAAAGTGATGAAAAACCCAAACCAAACCACAAGAACAAAAATCAAAAGAGAAGATGTTAGGAGAGAGGTTGAAAAGAATATGGAAGTTTTTTAGTGCCGTGAGATGACTCAGTTGTTCAACTTTGTCTTGAGTGCACTGCTCAGGCCAAGTCAACACATCTTAAAATAGATATACAGTAGAAGAAATAAGAGGGTCCAGAGACGTGCGATGAAAATGATTACAGACATGAAGAGGCTGCTGTACGAAGAGAGATTGAAAAAGTTAGCGCCAATTAACTGAGACAAGCAACAGGTAATGGTGAATATGCTAGAGATGCATAAAACGACAAATGGTTTATGGTGGCTAAATCAGAATTGTTGCTCTCATATGCCAACAGAAGGGACTGTGTAACAAATCTGAAAGGTAACTAACTTACAATCAATAAAAAGAAATACATTTCATATAATACCTTGTTTGCTTGTGGAACTCTGCCACAAATTGACAGTAAAGTCTAGGCTTTAATAGGATTTGGAAAAAGATTAGCCACTTATGCAGCTAATAAAAGCATCAATATTCACATAAGCTAAGAAACAAAATGCGTCTGGACATAAAGCCTCATGATTCACAGCACACGCATACTGGCACTGCCACTGAAAATCCTCCCTTTTGTGCTCATCATACCATACATACCCTTAGCAGAAACTTCCTACCGAAGAGTTTGAAATTACTGCCGTGAGGCCAGAAGTAATAGCGCTTGGAGGTCTGATTCAGTCCAGTATTCCTAAACTGGAGCTGTATTATTACATTTTTCCTTCCAGGATAGAATAGAGATTCAAAAGTTATCCTTGTCTCACTTCTACTCAATATATTTAACAAATTGTCTTCACGTCTTTTCCAATGACATGACATGCCAGTAAGGTGTGAGGACATTGGGGAGGGGTATCTATATAGGGGTCAGAGTGTAAAAACATGGACGCAGAAAACTTTTACAGTGCTGTTTGATGCCTTATCCTTCCATCTTTCCATGGGACGATGCCATCAAAAATGAAATCATAGACCAGCTTTGTTTAAGTAGAATCCATCTACAGGGAGTTTAATCTTTACTCTTGTAAAAAGAATTAAACAAGTAGGATCATGAAAATCAAAAGGCGGCTGCTGTAACAAAGCGCTAGTGAAATCTACAGTCCCATGCACAGGAAAAAACAGGCTGCCCTTTAGGACACTGCTGCAAGATCTTTTGGCACAGATTTGTTTGTGTGGAAATGAGAATATAAATATAAAATAGACAATTCTTCACTTGCCCATCCATGTAGCTTTTGCTCCTTCCACACTTCACCTCAGGCTGTGCTGTTCTCTATACCCGCATTTGGAGGTGTAAAGTAGACATATAATCTCTCTCTGCAGACTGCGCTGATCAGCGCGCGACCCGGGATGCCTGTTGCGACCATCCACGGTGCAAGCGCACTGTGGTCTGAAGAAACAGCAGCCAGTGCTGTTTGTTCACAGAGTCCCTGGATGAATGGAGCTGGCATAGAAATCATTCCCTAATGCCCATTTTTTCACAGAACAAACAACATCATCAACAAATCTATAGCCACAGAACTTGAAAAGGAAAAAGCCCTGCAGGGTCCTTTATACATTTCTATTAGAGTGCATGGGAATTCTTCAATTTCCTAGAGCACAGCTATAAACAGAGCAAACATGAAGTTGATGATATGACACCTGTATTAATATTAAATATTAAAATAATGTAAATGTCACGCCATGATAAATCTCATTAAGTACTTTTAAAACTAAAAGTTAATTACAGTTGTTGTCTGTAAAATTGCTCATGTGTAATAACCATAAACTGTTTCAGGAGTGGTGTGGCTGCTGACTAATAACCACAAACAAGCAGTAAATAAATACCTTCAAACCTCCCAAGCTGCACAGCTATTGCAAAAAGCTCTCATTTTTACTGGCCTCCTTTACTATAATACAAGGTAGCCAGTGCTGGTTTATAAAAGTTTAAACGTGTGGTTAGGATAAAAGAAACAACTTAAGAAAGTATATGTGGTGTTATCTTTCCCACATGGAGATGCAGTTTTATGAGACACCCAAAAATGTGCTAAGCAGATTGCACAAAGCTCTGCCTTTAAACATATTGCACCCATCTAAAAAGACCTTCCATTCTCATTAACAGAATTCATTATTTTACGTGGCAAGAAATGATGACAAAAAGACAGGAAGGACCAAGCTCTGCTGCACCTTCCTTTTTAGCTCATTTGCAACTGTAGGGCATGAAGCGGCAAAAAGGTATACAGATTTGTTCCCTATCAAGGAATTTGCTTTCAAGGAGGCAAAGAAATGTTTCCTAACTGATCACGTTCAGCTGTACAGCTGAACAGCATGACTTGGGGGTATGGGATTTCCTGTTGCTAAGCTGAAGATCAGTCTGTCCTGAGGAGATGATTAAGGATCCCCATGACTGAACCCAATACACCTCAAGATTAAGCCAGAGATTCCACTAATGCTTCCAAGATTGCTGAAAGATCAAGAATTGTACTTACTCATCTAGCTCTTCCTCTTCAGCTTTGGAGGTATCTGCATAGAGGTATTTGCTCATATCCACTGGTCTGACATTTTTCCTTTTTGCAGGCTGTGGAGGAGAATCTCTTATGGTTACAAATGTTTCAGGCTCAGGATCTGGCTCATCAAATGGGTTCAAATACTCTGGGGCATCATCATCTTTAAAGGGATTGTAATTGTCAGCATAGAAACTTTCTTCTGGCTTTGAAGATGAAGCTATTTCAGCATCTGGTTCTACCAAATCACAAAAACAAACAAAAACAAACAGTAAACAGATTTAACAAAAAAGTTTGAAACCATTTTTTCAGATCTTTATGTTTTAAGGGCTTATTTGAAAAGGTTTCCTTCATATTTCTCAATACATAAAGTTCTGGCCTCAAATGAAAGTTTATGCTTTTATTTATTTACAGCACTACCTTGTTTATTCAAAAATAGGCCTTTCAGAAGGAAGCCATTTCATCTAGGGTATATTGAAGAGGTTTAATTTTCTCACTTACCAAAGCTCTTCCAACCACATTAGTTATCAGTTCTCTTATTTGTCATATCTATGTATCACAACAGATTTTAAAACATTTTTCCAACCTACTGGCTAATTTGTATCCTAACAAAATGTCCTTAATTATTTATTTGAGCTTTTAATACAGAAAAAAGATATCCTAAATTTTATAATAAAATGACTTTTACTGGATATCAAAATATGGTGATAGCAAGTAGGTGCTCTTTTCATTTCTTAAAAGAACTGAACTAAAATCAGTTATCAGTAAATTATATTTCAAAATACATATTTTCACTGTTAACTGCTCCTGGTAAAAACACACAGTTTCCTAGTAAAAATGAATTTAAATTAACCCTAAAGAGACAGATAATCAAACTAATCATCTATTATTTGAGCTACATGACAAAAGGTTATTAGTAACCCGTAGCTCCATGCAGTTTGGTAGAGTAACAGACACTATAGAAAGAACATTATATAAAAGCAAATGGTTACTGGATAGCAAATGATACAAATCCCCGTGCCACAATATAACATTTTTCACAATGACCTCAGGAAGACTAGTCTTGTACTTCCTACAGCAGCAAATGACCAGAAACACTGTTTAATATTTGATCTGATGTGCTTTCAAAATCTATGCAAATAACAATTTTAATTAGTGCTATTAAAAGCTAGTTTTCAATAACCATTCCCAGATTCTTTTTAAGGAAAAGTGATTTTTTCCAGATTTATGGTCACTAGGTTGAACAAAACATACCTTCCAGCTCTAAAGCAAAAAACATTACATGTTATTTATAGCATGGCACTATAAAAAGGCAAAGATGGAGTTCCAAGTGTGCTTGTCACTAAGCAAGTATTTGGAATGACAAAATGTCTAGTCAAACAATCCAGAAATGGAAGGAGCAGTGAAAGAAACTTTCAAAGTACCACCATCGCTTGATCGGAGATGGATGGGGCACTTAGTTGCTAACCCTGGCGAACCTAGTGAACCTGCAAAAAATGTAGATACTCTCTACAAGTACACTTCCAGTTTACCCTGTCTCCAGAGCATCAGCATAGCCAAGGTGATGGAAAACCCAACCACAGGTAGCATGAGCCACTATAATCTATAATTTGCACAGGAGCCCCTCGGGGCTGAGCAGGAAGGTGGAGCACAGCCGCAAGGAGTAGCTCTCCCCTGCTGTACCGCGGACTAGTGCTCAGTCCCTGAGCCAGGGCAAGTTCTCAGAGCAGGGATGACCTTCATCCTTGGGCAAGCAACCGAGAGCTACCAGGGACCAGGAAGTTTTCACTTGAGGCAGGACTGCGGAGTTCTAGTTCGTTGCTTCTGATTTTTTCTTCAGGTTTGAACTGCAAAGACTCTGTGAACATATTCTCTTTTGTACTATTTCTAAGGGTCTACTTCTGAACTGATGGCTCATTTCTCTGCAGTAAGAAAGAAACAAAAAGGGATCAACTGGAATAACAGCATAAAATAATCGAAATCGTCCTTAAACACAATGTGGACGCTTGGGAGGTAAATCTCTCCTCTGGGACTGAGGGTGAGCTCAATAGGGTGAAACAAAATAAAATTGTTCTTTGCCAAAGAAAACTACCAGTCCTAACTGGCAGACACAGTTATGACTACGCACAGTGCTTGCGTCTGCAGGATTTCCCTGCAGTGATTATTCAGAAAATTATATTAAAAGTTTCTTTAATTCTAGGTTAGGTTTGCACTTTCTTATTCCTTCAGCAACCTGATGCAACTTAGTATTAAAGCAGCAGCACATACAGTACTTAAACCTCTCACATACACTGCAAGTTGTTACACTAAATTTCAGTTTCAGAATGCAGTTAACACTGAAGTAAAAAACTGCAGTCAAAAATGAGCATGAAATAAGTGTAAATGAGGCACTGCACTGAAACAGGATGAAAGGAAGGTAAAGAGATCACCAAAAAAGCTATTACTGTGCTTAATATTCAGTCTTTATATTGTCAAAACTATAAAAAGAAACAACTAATGTAAATTCTTGCGATTAACATAGTAAAAACCTAATAATCAGGTTTGTTGTAATAGTCTAAACCTAAAAAAGAAGTTCCATGTAAACTGATTAAGCCTTGCCTCAACACCATAATGAAACGCTTCGGCTGTGTCTTAGCAGATGGGCACATAAACAAACTACCGCGGGATAAATCAGGGTGTGTATTTACAGCACGTCAGCTACAGCACGTGTACTTGCTCCTACCCAGTAGTAAATACAATGTGCTTATCCCTTAATAAAAGAGGAATACGCTACCGGGCATTTACCCTGGCAGCAAGGGTATGCACGCAGGTGGTTACTGCACAGTAGGCGACGCACACGTAGCTCACACCCTCATTTATACTGCGGTGGTGTGTTCATATGCCTGCACCCTGATAAGAAAGATGCTGTTAAACAATCGGAAGCCTACTTGTATTTAAAGACCGAGAAAGCCACAGTAAAGTATTACTGAAGGTCTACAGTTAAACTGGCAAGTGAAAAAGAATCAGTCAGGGCCAAAACCCAATATAATTGAATCGAGCAAGAATCCTTTGGCAGAGTCCAACATTTTAAACACAGCAGAGCAGAGCCCATCATTTTAAATGGATTTTTTAATTTATTTTAAGCTAAAACAGAGGAAGATGTCCTACAGTGGAAAAGTGGTCTTCAACGCAGGTGGTCACAGCAAGCAGAAGCTTCACCTTGCTTGCCCTGAGACATCCTCAGCGCACATGGCTAGAGCTGAGCTAACTGCCTAAGCTTCTTCAGAGTCAAAGGAGAGGAAAAGGCACTGCCAGGACCAGCCCATTTGACCTCTGTTAGAGAGCTGCATTCAGCTAAAATGCGTCTCTCATTTCTCCTGTTTCTCCCTACCTAGGGAAAAGAGGTTCTAGACAATTATCTGAAAGGTTTACGTTTATATTGCTGAAGTCTAAAACCAGGTGAGATAAATCCCGCCCTTGCTGTGTAGGAACACCTGATCTGAAGGCTACTACGCTCAGGAATACTACTTACTTGTTGCCCATATATTTAATGATTCGATAAATTAGGTCAAGCAGAAATGCTTTTGAGGACGGCCATCGAAAGAGAGCTGCATGTAGGAAGCAGAGGTAACCTAACGATGCACAGAAAGATGTCTGATGAATTGTTCAGATTGTGTTAGTTACGGACAACACATTTTAACCAAAATCTCTTCCTATTTTAAAATTAGTTCAATTTTTAAACTATTTTGTTAAGACAGCACATAATTATCAATATCTGCTTCTGCAGATACAAAAAGAATACAAAAAGATGGATCACTGCACCTACACATGAATCGATTAATAAATACACATTATCATATCTAACCAAAACTTGCTGACAATTCACAAAGAGTATTCCAAGAAATATCTGAACAAGTAACCAATCTATGATTTAGGCTTAAAAGGGAGAATTTATGATTACTAAGAATGTCAGTGGTATTTCTGAAATTAAAAACCGAATAGGATACTTCCTAAAACTACATCGTGAGCTTTTATTTTTAATCTGCTTTTAAGCATCTCTGGTAAACAAAGAGTTAAATATTTGCTTCAATCTGATGAATTTTAAGGGCCAATGCAAATGGTTTTTGCAATTCTTTCTATTTCAACACTACAGATCAAATGCCGTAACCCTAACTAGGACAAAACTCTTCCTCTCACTCATTGGCTCAACAGCAGCTACAGTCTTGTCCTTTCCTGCAGAACATTGCAGGCCAGCGCCAAGGAGCCTCGAGCGTATTATTAGAGATTGCATTTAATTTTACATATAAGCTAAAATTAAAGGAAAACATAATTTTCCAAGCCATTTTGACTGTTTTACAGACAAGTCCAGGACTTTGCAGCTAGTGGTAAGAATCCACTTAACTGTGCTCCTCGACCTCTCCTCCTGCTGTTACGGTGGCCATCCAGGATGCCAATCTGTTTTTCCTTAGCTTCCTTTGAGGCCCCTGCAGAAGGGAAGGTGCCCACCCTCCACATGGGTGATCCTCAAGACCAGGGAAAGGGGTAGAGCCTGTACTGACTTCTCCTGTACCCAACCAGGATATCTCCCACGGGGTCCCCCGACACCCTTCAGGATTAGCTGTTATGTCAAGTGTTGGTCATGGCTTTGTAATCCTCTCTGAAACAAATTAAATTGCTAGGACAGTGACTCAAGAACACTGCCTTTAAAGCTGCAGCTGAAGCCACTTTGCTTCTCTGTAGCAAAGATGCTCGTATTTGCATATGGAGCTAATGAAGTTGGGTATTGCATCTGGGGAGCCTGAGTATCTAACAGCTTAGAAAGGGCTCAATTCCTGCTTCAGGTTGGTTACACACTGAGTACTCCACACTGCTTCCTTGGCTTCTTCTAGATCATTATTCACAACTGAAGGCACAGGAATTTAGTCTCTACCTGATTTTTTTTTTATTACAGTTTTTTAGATGGATTAAAAAAAAATGACGTTAGCTACTGATTTGCAATTTGGCACTGCACAAGTCAAACACACGATGATTTTGTATGGTTAAGTAATAAAGCCACAGGGGTAGGAGTGACAAGAGAAGAGGTAGAAGTATTACTACAGCAGAAGCACCATCTGCCCTTGTGCCAAAATCTGGAAACCTGACTTGCTCCAACTCAACCGAGAAAGGCAGCTTGTGATAGTCATCACTCCGACCGGTGCTGCCTATCTGCAGGATCACCCTGCTAGCACCAAGCATCAACAAAAGTCACCCTGCCCTTCAACCCACTTGCCTTTTGTAACATAAGCACATTGTGACATACCCCTTAAAAGCAAACTAAAACCCCACCAAAACATTACACGCACAACTTTCCACCTGGCAAAGGATGAAAGAATAAGCCACATGTGATAGATATTTAGTTATGCCATTTACTGCCCAACTGGCAGACGCACAGACACGATGCTGATGTGAGCAGTGTAACGAGCAGCACAAAAGATGTTGCTTCTCAGGACTTCTGGAAAGCAAAATGAGTGGCATCATAATAAACCAGCGATGATTTTCTTTTACTTTTGTTAACGCTCCTACCAGCAACACATCACATTTCCATATATAAATATAAAGAGAAGAGATTGAGTAATCTTTTCTCCTTTATATGGGTTCTTGTGCTGTGACTATCCAGGGAGGATTCTGGTTTTAGATCTGTCAGCTCCGGACTGCATAGTAGCACTGTTTTCATTTGCAATGTAACACATGCTACAGTGAGCTCAGAAGTCTACGCAAAAGATAAAGAAAAAAACACACTGGTAAAATAAATGCTGTATCAAATGAAAGGAGGAGGCAGGGACAAAACATGATTGCCTCCTGTCTCACACATGTTGCAGGAAACTTATAAAGGTCACATTTGACTTCGAATTAGCATTCCCTACCTAATTAAACAATATCTGGGACATATCTGGAGCACTGACTGTGTTTTGTGATTTTCTAATTGCATTTGTTATCGAAACGCTTCCAGATGTAAAATATTTTGCTCAAAAACTAACTGATTTTAGTGCACTTTTGTAATGTGATCAGAAGACAATCAAAAAGATAGTCTTCGTATATTCAGCTACACATTGCCTACTATAAAAGCTGTACAGACACATTGTTTGACCAGATTACTTTTTGATTTTGCAGATTATTAGATTTCTGATGTCTGGCTGACCTACTACACACAGAGAAAATAAGCCTCAATTTCACATGTCTGTCAATAGGCAGATTGCAAGGTTTCTTTTCCATAGCTGAAGGTTGTCTGAGATCTTCACATGCGCATTCACTCCACTATGCATAATAAATAACACTGAGGACTTTCAAGCCCCAGCAGCCTCCAGAGGCAGCTTGTTCACCACCCTTCACCACGTGCTGCATCAACAGCGTGCACATGGGTGGCGGGAGCCCTCACACCTTTACTTTCTCGCCACTCCAGATTTCCAAGGTTAGGTGATTATGGGATTAGAAAGGTAGAGGGAAAGTAGCTGGGTTGTGAACAGGTACCAGAAATATCTGTAGTAAACAAGGCAACAAATATCTGCTGGCAAGGAACTCCTCTTTCTCTCCAAGTGACTGGTGCACTGGGCCTTGTAGCCTCTGATGGCAAAGTAGGTGGGAAAGGAGGCTTTGGGTGGCTGCTCTGCATGTCTTGGGGAAGTTAAGTCAAAAATGCTATGGAGATCCTCCATACTCTGACGGAAAGTCTTAAGTTTTTGCCCTGTCTTGATAAAAAGGTAAGGCAAACACTCTGCATGCATAAAAGATTAATCTCTTCTTTTAAGCAGTTCACAATACAAGTGAAACAGATAACATGACTCCTACAGCCCAAAGGAGAAAGTCTGCCTTAAACCCTTGAACGTCTGTCATGCTCCCAAACTAATGGGATAGCCACCAAAAGGGCCACGTTCACTGAAGGATGCAAAAGCAAACAAGTGGGCACAGACTCAAAGAGCTTCCTAAAAAGGGATGTCAGCAATAAATAAAAAGTTCCACTGAGAACTGGGGTCTTAGAGTAGAAAAAAACCGAAACGTCCTAAGCCACAAAGGAATATATCTGTGGCCAAGGGGGAAACAAACAGGGCAGCCTTCTGCAGTCGGGCTGCAGAGCAAGAGCAGCAGTAGCATTCTTCAGCTTCAAAAGGCAGACCAAAACAAGGGGAAATCTCCCATGAACAGTAAGGCCTCGGTGCACCTCGTCTAGAGAGATTCATCCAATTAGCCGCAGGCCTACCTAGGAGATTCCTGCTGTTGCCGAAGACATCTCTGAGCAGGGGACCAGCACTGCCTTGATTTAATTCCTCTTGGCACTGTGTTCTTTCTCAACTTCCTGTGAAGGAAGCAGACTGGAGGGAAGGCACACCAGAAGAAGGCCACGCAAAGGAGGATGAACACAACTAATGCTGAATCTAGAGAAGAGCCAGCACTTCTCACAAGTGTCTGAGGTGACTAGAGCAATCCCTGGGGAGCTATTAATCACAAAGAAAAAGTTTTAAAAAGCCACACCAGATGCCCCACTCCTGGTCTGACAGCCTGAAACGCCTCAGATCTTCCACTGCTCAGGGCTTCAAGGAAGACATACTGTTATCCCAAGAGTCTGACAGAAGCTCCATCCCTCCCAAATAAAAAAGTATCTTCTGACACAGTAGGAAGAATCTAGTGATACTGTTTATGGAAATCACTGTAATGTTGTTGCATGTTGACAACTGCACAATGGCAGCAATGTATGGGAAGAATATTGGATACTCACCCCCAACAGGTGTTGGGCCTTCTTTGGGGACCCAACAGTCTAAGCCTTGAGACTGTCTAAGTATGCAGAACAGCCCCAGAGGAATAGAGAAGTGTCCATGACTGATGGTGGATGGCAGTAAAGGGTGGAAGCCACCATCAAGGAACCAGAACTGACTGCAAAACTCTGACCCGTACACCTGACGGGAGTCTTTTGGGAACATAAGCAGGCTGAAGCTTGACACGAAACACAGATTTATTCTGGCACTAATAAACAACCATTTTACAACTCCCTGTGCTTGCGATGAGAGGGAATCTATTGTCCCTATATTTTGTGGTAGGAAGGGCTGCTGCTTTCCACCAGAGCAGGTTCTCTCTGAAAAGGAAACAAAAGCTCTGTTTGGAAGACAGCAGTTTAGGTGGAAAGGGACTTGGGCAGCTCTCTCCAGGGAGAAGGAGCTATTCTTTCCGCAAAGGTGGCGAATGGAGTATGGGTGAGCCTTCCAGAGCAAGTGTGGCATGCAAAACGGGGTGGGTGAATAGGTATTTTATTTCCCTGATAACTCTGCTTCCTTCTCTGATCCTAAGAGAATTTATAGCTGAGGAATGGACAGCAAAGGAAACCAAAGATCTGGACATCAAAATATAAACTCTATATACTGCTATCTACAATCAACACAGGCTGTGAGACTACACAAGAGCCAAAGCATTACAGCACTTAGATTACCAACCACATTGACCTCTGACTCAGAAGACAGAAAAGTCATGTTGTGAGTAAACATTCAGCTTGTCCAGAGAAAGAGAGTTACCTGAGGTCAAAACTACAGATCAGAAATGAATCCTCAGGAGACCTGGCATTAGAAGTGCCATGCCTACACTCTGGGCTGTTCCTGCCTGGTGTGGTTCTTTTCTACTGCCTTCACAGAGCGATTCTTGGGGTTTGACCAAAGATGGCAGACACTCCTTGGTATTTTCTGTTGGGAGAAAAGTCCTGGAGCTCTGAATAGGAAAAGCTGAGTACAGCTCCCTAACTAGAGGATTAGCTATGGACTGGCACACTGAACAGCTGCAAACTCAGAAAGTCATGTTTCTTTTTTTATGGCAACCAATGGAAGTTTGCATATCTGAGCATGGAGTTGAGGAGAGCAGAGATCCCTCCCCTGGTTGCCTTATGGCTGAAGTCTCCTCAGGTGGAACACTTAGGTGGGTTGTATTTCTCACCCAAACAGAACAAGAACGGGCATGGCCATTTGAAAAAGAGATTAAGGCCTACCACATGGTGCAAAGCTCGATGCCAGAAGGCTTAAGTGAGGAAGCTATAAAAGTGAGAAAGGAAGAATAAAAGAGATACCATTAAATAATAATAATGGAGATTAGTGCTAATCTAAACCAAGAATAGCTGTGATGCAGTGAAAACTGCAGTGAGGAAGGAAGCTTTTACCTAAGTGAGTGCTCACATGTAACAGAGGCGCTTGACGGTTTTGCTTTGCTCATTTACACCACTTGTGCAGTATATCGGCTATGTAATATTAACACACTTGATAGCTACAAAAATCTCTAGATCAACTGGTAGCAAGCACCCCTAGAACAAATACACATACGGAGGTGACTCAAGGAATAAATTCATTTTCCAGTGGCAACTGGAAGTTTTTCAAATTTTCATGTTTCATTAAACACTTGAAATTAATAATGAATTATGTAAAATAAATCTATTACCTTCTACATCAGGGTCTCCAAATGGATTTAATTCCATTGTGTCAGGATCATCGAAAGGATTTGTACTGGAGTTAGCCAGGTCTTGTTCCTCTTTATCCAGAAAGTTAAGTTTACTGATAAGTTCTAGAAACAAGTTGGAAAATTGTTTCAGTATAGATAGAAACTGTTCATCTAACAAATTTCAAACTTTAAAAATGCATGTCAATAACCCCTTAAAACACTGCAGGAGGGTGTGACACCAACTGTACAACTAAACAAATGCATCTAGTAACACACCAGCATTTGCAAACAGAAGAACAAAAAAGTGAAATGCATGAAACTTCTATTTGTTGATCAGATGTTATGCAATAGAAGTGACTACCAAGAAAGCCTTTCAGATCTATCTGAAGTAAATACTGCAGAGCATCTAAAAAGCTAAGCACAACTTATTCTCAATTGTTCATCTGCATGTTAACTATCAATAGGAATTTTTAATTTTTCAATGTAACATGCATGTAAAAATCAAAGACGGGACATTTTGTCAACTTAGAGAGGTCAAGTATTATTGACTGCACAGCTAATGTTTCAGGGCTGGGTTTTTTATTTTTTGTATTTTTTTTCTTTCTCGTTCATTATCAGATGACAATGCAGCTGTAGAGGAGACGGTCCCTTTCTCTATCATGTTGTTACGTGTTGGATGCACTACAAATTACTGAGAGTCACGCTGGGTGGAAGCACAGAGATAAAGCTGACAGCTGAATACAAGCAGGAGTCAAAAGGTAACAGGTCACAGTAAATACAGACAATCAGAAACAGAAAGAAAGGAGGAAAGCGTATAGACCTTCAGAGGAACAGGCTGATTTAGCTGAAGGCATATTTGCTTGCTTTACGCAGTCATCTTGATCTTCATCTAAGCTGCTCAGAGCATTCAACTGGTTTACAATTTCTGTAAATAGAAGCCAGTCAAGACAAACGCAAAGTAAGGGCATTTAATGAAACAGAAGCAGAAGAATGTTGTTATTAGAAGAAGAGAGAGAGGGAAAGAGAAGACACTTGCTGTTAATTAAAAGATTACATTTAGAAGGAGTTCTTACTACACTATGTATCACAACACTAAAGCATCTGCGGAGAATTCTTCAGTGACAATTTGACAATAAACCCAGCTAACGTACATAAAACAAAACCTTGCCGGGTTGGGTTCCTGGTGTCAGCAGCAGTAATTCATTTTATGAAGGTAAGCATGCACACCAGTTCAAAACTTAGATATACTGCATATAATTTAATTAACAGTTTTCTGACTCATAAAGAAAAAATGAATTTTGAACCATTATTAATCAAAATAAAGTAGCCCCAAAACAACTTACATCCCTCCCAAGCCCTTAAGGCTACAAAAAATACTACACACACACATACGTATTTTTATATATATACATATGTATGTATGTATGTATGTATACACACGCATACACGCACACACATTTCAATTACTTAACATTTAGGATCGCTGTCCATTCAAATCTGACCTATGACAAGCTGAATTTATACAATGGTTCTAAACAACACGATCACTAATATGCTATGAGCATGCATACGGAAACCATCCTGGCTCCTGTAATTTTAAGGCAGTAACACCTCTGCTTGCCACAATCCTATTTCACCTTCGATCTACAGTGGAGTTACAAGTTGCCATGAACTAATAATTTCTAAAATATATTAATATATGACAGTGCCTTCATAACTCGAGAATAAAAAAGAAAGAAAGAAACGTGAGCTAGGTCTTAGGCTCCTCTGCCCCAAGGGGAGAAATTCCTCTCTGATCCCCTTGAAGTAGTCCTACGCACAGCCGCTGCCAAAATTTCTGTAGTAATGGGGACTGAGCGTGGTGTCTGCGACCAAGGGACAGAGCTGGCCATCCTGGGAGCTCGCAAATCGGCGGGAGAAACCTTGGCCGAGAGAAAGGCTCCTTCCAGCCGCACGCCTGTGCCCCCATCAGGCCTTCTCATCTCTTGGCTTTTTCCAAAGAAATACATGGATGATGTCTTCTGGCACTGCTAGTGAAGTTAAAGCTCTTTCGATGCCTTTACTGTATTTGCATGCCAGTCATGCTTGGATTTCTTTTAATTTCTTACGTACGCAGTAGATCCCATTTACAATGCTTTTAGCTAGTGGCTGTTTTGTACTTAACCTTTTCTCATATAGATTTTCTTCGAGAAAGCAAATGTTTGTCCCTGAATCTCAGGCAGCAATCTTAACGCTATGAACTAATCACAAGGAGCACGATGCTAGTCTGAAATCTGAGTAGCGTCACGACTGTACCAACCCGGGCTGGTGCCCATTGCTGCCCCGCGCGCCCTAACACCCATCCTTTTGCAGAGGGCAACACCCTCCCGGCTGGCGCCCCTTAACTCCCTGCCTTCGCAGACAGCGTGCAGAAGCTGAAGCCAAAGACCACGTCCAGAATCTGAAAGCAGTTCAGGCTTGCAGTTAAACTCTTCTTTCCCAAATTTGAACTGTTGTGCGGATTTGCCAATCTGCACACTTCCAAGCCAAATGATGGCACCTGGTCTGTTCTGCAGGTGGCATCGCCAGAGCAGACTTCCTCTTCACCCCTTCCCTCGAGCACCCTCGATCTTAGAGCAAACTCTACTCAGTTGTGACTAAATTTATAGGTATCTACAGAGAGTTAATACCACTGTTCTGACTCCCTTATTTTTAGGTCCAACATACAAGACCCTTGTCTTGAAAAGCACCACCAACCTCCTGCCAAAAACTCTCAGCTTACTCAGTATAAAATCATATATAAACCTTAGAGATCCAAAATATAATACCGTCTTTTGAGAGTTTTTAAGACTCAAAATACACAATGGCAAATACCTTGCTGTACTCAAATAAAACAGAGTTGACCTTATAAAACAGTAGTACAAACAAATTACTAGTTAAAACCAGAGTGAGATGCTGACAAGATTTACAATTTATTATTCCAGCACGTGAAAAAAAAACAATTACAATTCAGTCTTTATTGTCAGAAAATAACAAATTAAACTCAGAGCTTTAAAAAGAGGGCTTCTTTGATGTGGTCTGAATCACCTGGTCCCATCTGCCAACCTAAACACCCATATGCACTACAATGTTTCTCATTTCAATACTAAATGGTTTATGTCATATTGTGGAGTGCGGAAATGGCAGGTTGGAGATTTATGCCCTATATTATCTTTTATATATCTCATTATCTACAAACACATATTAGCCTGTTCTACAAGTATGTCATATAAATCACTGTTGTTGGGTTTTTTTTCCCCTCTTCTCTTTCTCTCTTTAAGCTGCTTGGCGCTACTGAAGAAAAAAGAATAAGAGCATCAGAAGTTTGCACGAGGTAAAAATGAGTTGGCAAAACGGCAAAAAAGAGTTAAACCTGCTGCTCGCCAGCAGCCTGCTCGTGAAATACCCTGGAATCCAGACTCCTGCCATGAGCAGCACACGGGCGCAGGGCCGAGTCCATGTGACGCCCCCGGGGAGTCACTGTGCTCCCGCGCGTGGGGCAGGAGGCACTCTGCTAACCCCAGCACGAGCCTCTAGGTGCCAATTAACCCAGTAAGGGAAACACAGTGTATTACTGTCCCGTCTGTGAATTATGAGCCAAATTTCTTCAGCGATGTTGGAACGTCTCATCTTCAACTGACGACTAAGAACAGAACAACTCTGGGAGGTTTCAAGCCATCTTTTCCAATGACATAGAAGCTAAAAATTTGAATCATCGTGGATGATGACTATGAACATACTACTTTTATGTTCATGCAGAACAGAACAGTTAGATGAAGATACAGCTTTTATATTTGAAAAACGTAAACAACAAATGTTGGGGAGGAAGGGGAAAGAGTTAGAGATAGGTGAAGAATTTTTTTTTTTTTTTATGAAATGGTGTTTTGAATAGAAAACTTCCTTTAGTCTCCTCTTAAGTCAGTTTTATGGCAACAGCTCCTGTGTTGACCACTCCAGCATCCACAGAGCTTTTGAAGTTGGCGAGTCTTGCTTCACTGATTTCATACAGCTGAAGAAACAGAGGCACAGATCCTTACCCAAGTTATGCAACACACCAGGGAAGAGCGCGCAGGGGGAAAGCAGCATTTCCTAACTCACCTGCACCACCTAGAGCCCTTTTCAGCAGGTGTCTCCTGCTCTCCCACTGGTGGATATATTTATTCATCTATCAGACTGTAACACTTTAGGCCCAAGTTAAAAAAAAAAATTGCACACTGCAGAAGGAACAGTGTCCGCAGTGAACGTCTGCAGCACCTTCGGTAGCTCCTGCTTTGGAAGGGCAATGGTTCAGTCGTCGGGTCACCCTCCGGAGGCAGTTCCTGGAACGAGACCTTGACTCCAAAGCAAGCTGATGATCCTCACCCCCTTACCGCTCGTACTTCACTTTCTAAGGCCTGCTCACAAACATTACCTGAGTGACGCTCCCATCAGCCCTGCGAAGCAGTTGCGGGCAGTCTGCCCGCCTCACACTCGGGAAGGCAGGCGCGCGGAGGGAGGGAAGCGGCTTGCCGCGGGGCACTCTGAGTCAGGGAAAGCACTCCAGCCTGCCCGTCTGCCACCACCCTCGCAAGGCAGCAGATGAGAAAACGTTGGGAGTAGCAAGCTTTCAAAACGGGTTATGTAACTTCCTCAATTAACTTTGTGGGATCCTGCGAGCACAATTATGTTTTAAATAAATTAAAAAAAAAAAAACAATACTTCACCAAATCAGTTTTGTTCCCTTTCCCCCATCTGTATTTCTTCCTTTTCTTTTTTTCTTTCTTTCTTTTTTTTTTTTTTTTGGCCTCCTTCTCTCAGAGACAGCGTTCCCCCCACTCCTCGGTTCCTCAGCTGTTTTTCTTTGCATTTTATTAGTTTTCACCATTCATTATATTTATTATAGGAGTCACTCCAACTGCCAATGAAATCAAGAGACATCTTTACATCTTTTTGAACAGATGTTGAAACAGATCCTTTATGTTTTACTTATTCATGTTTACTTAGTGCCCTTGTTTTATGCTCTCTCATTTGCTTGGGAAACTACACGTGCTGATTTCTAATCACCATCCCTCCCATGCTGCTTGTTGTTAACTCGGGAGGAATTCACTAGGCCAATGAAGCAACTCAGTTGCTGCAACGAACACAAGAAGAAAAAAATCTCTGAGGCTGACCTTTTGCCCACAGGCTCCACAGCTACCAAAAAACACCCTAAGCCCATCTCATATCATTAGAAAACAGTATCAGAACAGGCTGAACAACAAGTAGATACTGCAGCTCATACGAATTTACTGCTGTCTTTCAAGTGATTATTGCAATGTTTGGTTAGAATAGATCATTTTGGCTTTATAACAGTTGAAACACCTGTAAAATCAAGCTAGGACCTCATGCTGCACTTAGTGCGACACACGTAGCACGTGTACAGTTGAGGAGAAAAGAACCTCTGAGTTATTCTAGCCCATGTCAGACAGCTCACCATTCCTCATCTGCCTCCAGGGACATTCACTGCTTAGACAAAGGACAGTAGACAGAAGAGATGAATCTACAACAGCTTTCTGCTTTGTCAGGAATCTTGTATTGGCTCATTTAGCTGCTGAACATGGGAAAAGCAATAAAATTGAGGAGCAAGACCTGGTTTTCCCCTATTGTCATACTGCTTTTCTATAGCAGTCCTCAAAGCAGTATCTAGGTATATCTTAATAAAACACATCTGCTCAATAGTTTATCAAGACTTGATGTAGCCTCTCTTACATGCGCCTTTCTCTGCTCTGTGATTATAGGATGACCTAGGCAAACACGTTAGCTTTTGATTGCTGTTTTGAACATGCACCTAGATTCTTCTAGTTTCTCTAGGGGAACAGAGAAAGACCTTGCAGAGTGATCTCCGTGTGACCAGCCTGGTATTTCTCCACCTCTTCACCAAGAACATGTTACTTCTATCTCTCAAATATTTCATTCTGAACTTTCCAATCTGCACTATCTTGGAGACATACAGCATAACTACAGATTTGGTCAGGGTATAAAACATTTGATTGAAAATGGAAAGCCTGGGGGAAACAAACACATCTGCATCCCTTCACAGCACTAAATACAACTAAGTAATAACTGCTTCAGGCTGAATTACAGTGGCAATTAAAGCTAAAAAACAAGCAATGCAAGCTGTGCTTCAAATAACCGAACCAACGTTCCTCAGGATCTTCACAAGCAGATTTAACAGTTCATTTCTTTGTTTCAGATGCTTTTCCCTGCCTTAGCAAAACATCCTGTTATTTAGACAGACATTATTAAAGATCACTGGAGGCATGAAGGATGGCACCAAAAGATTATTTGTCTTTCCTAATTCTTCTCTTATACTAAGAATTCCTACAGAACTTATCTCAAACAGTACTACATAATGATCTCTACAACTTAACATCATCACGTCTTGATCTGATTTACAGTTCAGTTATCTTGAACATGCTAAGCTTTTTTCTGTCAACAAATAATCCAAACACCATTATACCGTGTCACTTGAAACAATACGACTATGAAATTTAGTTAAAGTCTTCTAACAGTCTCGCGATTTTATTTCAGTGAGATAGCCCCCAACCGAAAGGAAGAAGGACGCTGCCTGAAATTACCATGTTATTGCGTAGAACCTCCGTACCCCCGATGGGATCTGATTTGGGGAGAGTAACTGATTTCTCAGTTATTCTCCCAAACATTCTTTAATCTTTCACTTAGCTCATCTCTTGCTTTCTTGCTCGTTGACCCTGTGTCTTTTTACTCCTCTGTTCACATTGGCTTTTTGCTTCCCTAGAATGCTACTACCTAACATATTCCCTCCCGAAAACAGGACCCTCTCCCCGCGCCCCCCCCCCCCCAAAAAAAAAAAAAAAAAGAAATCAATCCTCTTGAGTTCATGAAAATTAAACTTCACTGAGTTAGGGGTCCCTCTTCCATAAAGTTATCCTACATATTCTTTTATTTCATAGTACAAACATAGTGTAAGGATAAAATCTATTGATTATGGTTGGTAGTTAGCAAAGGTAACTATTATCTCCCCCATGGCGAAACCAACCTGTAATCTTTGCAGCCTTTTCCTCTTGATTCACTCTGTTTTCTTCATCTTCTTCATTGTCTTCCTCAAAATCATCTAGATTTCCAATATCAGCTTGTTTCATACTCATCAAACTAGCCAGGCTTTGCATATCTTCATCTCTAAATAACAAATTTCAAACCAGGCATTAAAAATCTGTTAATACCATATCTGATACTACTGCATTCATATGCTTTCTTTTCTTCACAGAGATCTCTCATCTTGGATCTCATCTTGAAAGTGGTGAAAGAAGGAAAAAACACTCATGTATATTGATTTCTGAATGGAATGCTTTCTATTAACAAAAATCTAAAAGGTAAAAACAGCGCTGCCTTGCATTAAAACATTGTGTTTCAATGGACTATTTCAAGTCTTCTGTGACTGTATCTTTCACATACAGGTATCTTTCGTATGACTGCCATCTTTCATATCTAACATTAGCTTACTGAAAACATGGCAACAGCTAAATATTCAGAGAAATTAATGTTGTATGTCAGTTCCATTAAAAACATTTGTGAAGTACATAATGTCATTCTCAAAGCAAGAGTGGTCTTAGCTCTTCTATTTTAAAACAGTTTCAATAGCTTTATGGTGATTAACCAAATATTTTTGCAGATTTTTGCAACAATACTGACTGGAGACTGCCTGGTTAGGGAGCAGCTCTGCTGAAAAGGACCTGGGAGCTCAGTAGAGAGTAAGCTGAACGTGAGCTGGCAGTGTGCCCTGGCAGCCAGAGGCCGATAGGGCAGCCAGTAAATTGTGCAAAGCCATGACCCTGCTTTACTTGGTGCTCATTGCACTGTATTTAGGATACTTGGTCCAGTGGTGGGTTCCTCAATACAGGATGTTGATAAACTGCAGCAAGTTCAGCAGAGGGCCACCAAGATGGTCAGGACTGGAGCACTGGGCCTACAATGAGAGGCTGAGGGAGATGCACTTGGTAAGCCTGGGAAAGAGAACCCCTGGGGAGACCTCACGGCAGCTTGTCAGCCCCTGTGAGGAGGTTATTGAGAAGCCAGTGGTGGGAGGATGAGAGACAGAGGACAGGAACATCAGAACCTTTTGGTTTTGATTTAAGGAAAAGCCTTTTCATCATGAAGACAGTCACTGACAAGCAGAGGGAAGAGTTGCCCAGATGTTTTGCCATCTCCATTCTGGGGGTTTTGCAAAATCTGGTCTGCTCTAGCACCTGACTCCACTTTGAACAGGAGCTTATAGACTGGATGCCCCGGGAGCTCCCTTCCAATCTGAGTTATTCCATGATTCTGTGATTTTATGAAAGCACAGAAATAGCTTATTTCACATAATAACTCATCTACAACTAGAAACTAAACACATCGTGGCATAAAATATTCTATCTACTTCGAAGCTGATCACAGCAAAACCAGATGCGTCGATTTTGTGCCTAATAATGTCAAGAGAGCTAGACAAATTATTTTAAAGGTATTATTTAAAGGAATAAAGATGCCATACAAACCATGCCTCAAATCTAGACAGAAACACAGAAACACTTAAAATATAGGAATTAATCTCAGTGATTTAACATACTGTTAAAACCAGAAATTCTTTGGGGCAATCATTTCCCACTCTGAGGTTCAAAATAATCAGCATCACAGAACCTACAGTAATTTGAGGTGAGCAAGTGCTTTATAATATAAATAAAAACTATTAATAATAAATATAGAATAAGTAACTATCAGGAAGTCACAAAGACCTTCCCTTTTATGCTGTATCCCCCAGGGTTCATCATCCTATTTTGATAATCAATAGATTAAATCAACTCTTTAAGCACAGGAAAAAAGGTAGTATCAGGAGACTCAAACGCAACACATTTTAACCGCATAGCTAAAATAGCTCACTAATGCTCTGGAGATGAAGAGCTGGCAGTAACGAGTACTCAGATTTTGCATGTCAATTCTTCATGTTAAGTTTATAAATGAAAAGATCTCAGAAGTACTGTTTCTTTTTCCTGTCCTCTGTGTATCATAATCTTTCCCTGTTTTAGACATTCACAAAGAAATCAGATGATCTTTGATACTGCAAGGCAACACGCTGCAATAAAGACATAAAATAAAATTGAGTCTCACTTTATAAAACCAGAATGGTTTGGAAGAAATATAAACCAGCCTTGACGTGGCCAGTGTCTTCTCATACTGCCTTTTGTTCATGCATCTGACACCTGAATTCTCGCTTTTCTTTTGATTAGTAGGATGATCTCAACTTCCCCAAAGTTATATAAACAACAAAACAGTGCTTTCGCAAACACCAAATTTTGTTTCAATCCCCAGCTCAGGGCAGTATTAAAGCTCTAGTCTTAACTGAGAGTATATTCTCTGAATTGGATCGATTTTCTCCAGACAAAGTTATATGCTGTCCTAACAGGATGCACTTTTTAGGAATTATGGCCCTAGAAAGCACCACCTAATAGTGCAGCTATTTATTGTTCGTGGTTCATGGATGTTGGTGGGTTGCCAGAAGTTAACAGGCTATTGGATACTGACTTTATCTTCTCATTTTCAGCTGCTACATTATGTTAAACCATACCTAAAAATGCAATACTTGAAAATATCATTCTTACATAACAGCTCAAAATGTAGCTCCTAGCGGGTTATTCTGGGGAGGGAAACAGAAGGTGCTTTTAATGCATTTGTAACTATCAAAACAGGCAGTCAAAAAATATTTTTTTGTGTCAAAATGAGTGCTGTAACATGCCAAAGCCTGGAATGCTGTTCACATAACTGTTCTGGGGCACTAAAGCATCTTCTGTCACAGAAGGCCATGTCTGCAAGTGCACTCGAATAACAAGAACAGAAATAGACTGTTAGCATTTAAGGGGAAAAAGAAATTTTAAAAAAGAGGCAAAAGATGAACTAGAGCAATAGCTTCCCCAACTCCCTCTTTTTCTTCCATCCTTACATTCCCATACTCAACACGTAGAGACAGACAGGAAGAACAAGGATAGTCCAACATTTGATATCCTGAATCTGACAGAAATTCCTAGAAGTTATAGGATCTGGAAAAATCACTTGTATCCTCTGTGCTCCAAAGGCAGTTGAAGGGCGGGACAGAACCAAGTGAGTGAGCAGGAGGAGTGGCAATCAGAGCACAAGTGAACACTTTGCACAGGATGTTCTTGTGATCAGCCGAAGATCTCACCTTCGACTGCACCTTCTCTCACTCTGCAGCTGCCTTCGGCTCTTTGTGGAATAGAAAAAGGTGTGCTCGTTCCCACATTTCCCTTGGCCTCTGCTAAGGGTATTGTTGGATGAACACACACACGCAGAGAAGTACACTCCTGCTGCTTTCAAACCTGCAGATTTTTTTAAGCTGCTCTTATTTAAGATATCCATAATGACAGAGGACAACTATTTGCCTCTGAAAAACACAAGACTATAATCAGAGTGAGACATGACTTCTACTTAGACTAAGAAATGAAGTATGGCAGGAATGATAGGTATGCTGAAGAACACTCTCAGATTCCGCCATTCTACACCAAAAGAGCTCTTTACCCAAAGAATTCTTTGAAAAGAAACACAAAGCAGGCTATCTGGTTAGAAAAAACAAAAACCAAAAACTACTTACGTGGCTTTTCCTTCCCTCAGGAAAATACAAGATAAAGAGAACTGTAGTGTGGCAGATACCACTTTTTTGGACAAAGGCTTGAATTTTAACTTGACATCTGTCTGTGTAGGCATGGGGCTCGCATATTGCTTCATGTTGATGCTGCTGGTGGCAAGTGCTTTTCTGCGTCCAGAAGGAGATTCCTGAAAGCAGACGCAAAACAAAATTAATGTTAAAGGTGCAGAAGGTTGTTACAATAAAACCTGCATGTTCATAAACCAAACAAACCCCCCACATTTATTAAACCTGCACTGTTGTTCTTCCAACTGTGCAGCCACAATGTGTTGCTATGATCCTCTCTAGAGACAAAAATCCAGCTCTAAAACTAGACCCATCACTAACGATGGCCCACTGAAGACAGGTGTGTCCAATGGAGAAAGAGGTTTTTCACTGTGATTCCATATCAGACCCTTAGTCATTAAGGCTTGTATTATCCCACAGTGGCATCCACTACAGGTATCCATTTAAGCAAATGGGAACATATCTCAGTTGCTCCTTTAGAGAACTGGACTAGGTTTTTATTCAACACACGTAAGATATGGGTTTGAATAATACATACATTTCTATACAAAATGCTATCAGGATATCAAGTTGCCAGTCTGAGCCACCATTAGGGTTCAGTACTCAACTATAACGCTTGAAATTTTTTCAGAGTACGGTTACTTCTCACTAGTGTTGTATGTGTACTATCAGGAGTCACAGGTTTCTGAAGATTAAGGTTGACAATGCTACCAAAAATATCAATCAGAACTGGGCAAGAAACAGAAAAATAAAAAACAAGACAAGATAAAAGCCTAAACTGTATTTCAAGGTAAAGGTGTTGCTCACAGCTCAGTAATTCAGACATAAATTAATGTAAAATGCATCTAAGAATCTACCTGATTGTTTCTAATATCAGTATAAGTAGCAAAGGAATGATTATATGTAATAAAGCTCTAGTAACAAAGTCAAACAAGAAAACCCTGCTGTTAACTCTTTTGAAAGATGTTCTCACAATAAGACTGCATTTTATTGCAGCTGACAATTTGTGTTGAATGAGGAATACTAATTCAATCAAAACATTCAAGCATCCTTTTTCAAAGTACTTGACATTTCCACCCAGTAGAATAAGTCAGAATGTAATATGTCATCCCCAAAGAATACCTTGTTTAAAAAACTAGCCTTATCTGTCAGATTATGCACAGCAATATTATACAGAACTATTAGTGCATGTAGATACCTTATGAATGAATTTCAAAAATGCATCAAACACTCGAGAAGGATTTAGGCCCTCTCGTAAGAAAGACTTAAGAATATGCAAATACTCTTAACAGAAGCAAGTTGAACAGATGCGACTATCCCAAACAATACAAGTGCTCTTTCCCTGGCCGCGACCGTCACTCACAGAGCAAGATTAAGGTCCAAGGTTCTGACAACGTGTGAAATGGGAAGTACGATCGGGGAGTTTCAATTATCACACAGATAGGAACAACAATAATCTGTTACTGTCCTCTACCTTTAGAATAACTAAATATTACAACCAATTACACAGAACGCCGGATCCACTGCAGCTCCTGTTTTGAAAGGAACATGAGATGGTCCTTCTTTTTTGCACATTCTCTAGGCAAAACCAGGGAAGCAGTTTGTACTTGAGAGCAACTTGTTTCCTAATGGTAAACGTTCAGCTTTCATGCTACAGTGTGAAAACGGTGGCCCAGACGAATACAAAGGAAAATATTCTGCTCATGAGCTATAGCAACCAGAAGCAGTCGTCACACGTTGGACTAGATTCATCTTTGAATCAGTCAGGATAAGCTCATGCTTGCAGTCAAAAACCACAGGTTTTAAAATGCTTTAATGGTTTTAAAATCTATAGTGTGGTGCCACAGTTTTTCTTACCAAGATAACAATTCACAACGTAATGCAAATAACTGGGAGAACTCTTCATTACTTCAGTATTTCCAAGTTATACAATATGTTTCTTCAAAAAAACTGTTTTCCTTTGCTCTTTCTCTAACAGCGCATGTCTTTTGTCCCTTCCTCGCTCTCCTTCATCTATTACTGCACCTACAGCCTGGGAGAAACAGCTCCCAGACGGACCAAGGCATGAAACGTGGCCGCTCGCTAGGAGCCTCCCGGAGGAATCGCTCGCCCACCACGCGACATCACCCGTCGGGTGGACGCTTCTCCAGGTGACAACGAAAAGCAGCTCCAGGAGCTGTGAATGTCCCCAGCTAAACGAAGGGGAACTTTTGCCCAGCTCGCTACCCTGCAGGACTGCCCTGGCAAGGGGCAATGGACACAAACACGACTCGGGGTGGGGGTACGTTGTGGGGAGAGCGACTTTCTCGTCTGATGAACACACTTATTTTATCTAATAACAGGTCTGAAATACAAGTTGTCTTTATCAAGGGGATATCACTGAAAAATGCAAAGCAAATAAGCCAACCCAACCGAACGAGCGGTTCGGTGGTGAGTCTGAACTGAGGGCAAGAGCAGAGTGTCTTCACCTCGCAGCCTTCGAAAAGCCGCAAATCAGCTCGGGAGAATTTTGCTATAGCTCGAAATTACATTTGGGGGTTATTCATTGGGTAAACCATCCTCTCGCCATCTGCAGCTGCAGGTGATCTGAGTCAGACGTGGTGAATAAGAGGCACAAAGGAGGAAGGTGTAAGGTGTCCCAGCAAGGACGACCATCAGCGATGCTTTGTGAAACCTGCTGGCGCCGGCTGGTGCAGAGAGCAGAGACGGGTGTGCAGTCAACCCCGCGCCAGGAAAACGGGCGGCCACCAGTCACAGGTTCTGGCATACCCCAGTACCACAGAGAAATTTTTTGCAGAAGAATAAATAATTCTTAAATAAGGGGAGAAAAACCTAATCCAAGAGAAAGGCCTACGAGTAGAATACACAGTAACAGCTTCAGCAGTAGCCTAGGATGAGTAATTTCACACAGAAGTATAGTTTGGTAAGATATACAATCCATAACGTCCATTTAAGACGAAAAATCCCATCTGATGTCACTTTGGTCTCCTCTGAGCACATGGAGCGCTAGAACAGATAAAACAGGAATCATAACACGGATTTTTTAATTGCTCAGCTTTCCTCATTTTAACTATGGAACAACTCTCAAAGTTTAAAACATGCCAGACTCAACCAACTCTTCAGGTTTTTCCCGTATTTACGACAGCCGGCGTTGGCCCATCACACTTTGAGAAGGGTCTGGGGAAAAGTCAACTCGGAAAGCAAAACAGGGGAACAAACTCCTGGCAGAGCTGACCAAATTCAGGCTAACAAGTTCATCCTGTTAAAAACTGGACAACTTGGAAACTCCTTCCTTATTCTTGAAGACCGACAATGTGTTAAGCAAGCAAAAGCAAATGCGATATCTGCATATCAAAGAGAGATTTAAGATAACCTAGAACCACCTGGGCTTTAACGTGACTGTAGGTTATCTTCCAGCTCAAACATACTAATAGATTTGGGAACACGTGCTATTGGGTTCACAAGGTAATACACAGAGTGCTTGCTAAAAACCTTTATTTTAGTTATTGTATAGTTCTTGCAAGAGAAACTACAGAAAATACTGAAAAAAGAATGCTCTTTTGGTCGGTATTCTGTGCTTTCATGCTTCCCTATCAACAAAGGTTTCCTAATAAACCAGACAGTTTTGCTTTCAGAGAAAGCAAAAAGAGAAACACATAAAGCCATCAAGCAAAACCACATAAATCAGTAGGATGCTGCACATTCATTTTTAGTAAAGGAAAGCAGCGTTAGTAACATATTTATGTAGTCCATGGTTTCCAGGCACACTGAAGGTATCGCAGAGGCTTCAAAGCCATCGTCCCACCAGCCAGCAGCAGCGAGGCGACCCACGGGTGCTGGGGCTGACGCGGCAGCTCCCGCCAGCTCCCACCCCACCTGGGATCTCAACGATGGGGGTTCAGAAGCTCCGGATGGGAGCACCCCGTGGTCTGCTCTGTCAAAGGCAGACACGGTAAAAGATCTGCATAGCATGCAATCAGCTCTCTTTCTACAACAAATGCGAAGAAATGCCACAAAATAGCGGTCTTTTCCGTCTAGAGGCCGCTGCGCGTCTCCGATGATAGGAAACATCCTTCTGGTTCTCTCCTAGAGCAGATACTTCACAGCAAATAAAATATCCAAACAAAGCCAGTAAAACTAGATAATTGGCACCACATTTGTAAAGTGGACAATGTATTTTTCCTGGAAAGACGGTTGCAGATGACCACTACTAAGCAGTGTCCCAACTCCTTCCCAAATCAAGCAAGCCAATAGACTGACACCTCCACACAAAAGGTCTGAACTTGGACTTTTAGTTTAAAACAAACCTAGGGAATGGAATGATGCAAGTTTAATGCAACCTTCTTTCCCCTGAAATATATTTTTAATCATCTTGTGCCCTGTAATTACCAACTTCCTGATATTAAGTCTTCTACAAGGTTAGAAGACTAGACCAGAAATACAAGGAAGCAAGAAATAGATCTGTATTTTCTGTTAAACCGACCTCATTTCTACAGCTGCACAGAAATCAAAATATTTGACAGTTTTTCCCCACAGGACCTATCCTAACATTTGGTGGAAACCAGCAGAATATACTTTACCTCCTAACATCTGAACTCATCTTTCGTACACCAGCCTTCAGCCCCTGCACTGCACTCATCAGTCCCTGAAACGCAACTGTCCTGTTTTCTATCCACACTGAGCATGAAAACAATAAAATGCTTTAATTTGGCAGAAACTAGACCAAAAAGTGTTGTACTTCTTCATTACTCAGCACTACATAGCAATTCTCTTGCCAGCAGGAATATCTTAACAGTGACGCATAAGCACTGTAAAAACATCAAGCAAGAAAGACCTAAACATGGAGGGTAAGTTTCCTAGCTGAATATTGCTATTTTATCAGAAGAAACAATGAGTTTTGACCACCTTCATCCCCCAAAATGAAGACCTCCAGCAGAAAGGGCTGTCTTTTCATATTATTTAAAAGAGAATGCTAAAAAAAATTTGAAGAGGAGCAATCTGTTGCATACCTTGGCGTGAAATAGTTACACAAAGCCCTTTTTCTCTATATAAAATCCTATTGAGACGACAAGTTTTGAGGTCTTCGCTTTCGCTGTGCTTCGTAATTCGACGGAGAGCATTTTCAAGGAAAGCTGTCCTCGGGCATACAAACCCGGGGGACCTGAAGAAAAGGAAGGGGGCAAGCTCCCACTCCTCGCAGCCTGCACGGCAGCTCCTCCAGCCGGGCTGCGAGCACCATCTTGCTCGGATGAAAAGATCACTGCTTCACCAGCAGAGCAAAATGGATCACGACAGAATTTAATTTGTGAGAGTATACAGCAATTAAATGCTAAAACAGACAAGCTACGGGGAGCTCTCTCAACTGGAGAGAGTAAATTAGAAACTACGTCAGTTAAAATAATTTAGACAGTCGGGTGGCAGATTTGGAGGGCTGAATGCAAACAGCACAATCTGCCCTGAAAACTTGTTTAAAAGCAAATGATGGCTCAAGGTATCCAGAACAGTATTAAGAATTAGGATGCATTTGAATGGAGAATTTAATGTTTAAAAAATTCTGCACACACCAGAAAAGTTTGAGCCCTAGATGCAAGGGTTGGGAAGGGAATTCAAAACGTATAAATGTTGAAACAGCTACACTTGCTTCTGCATATGCGATTAGATAGGCAGCACCGTATGCCATGTACTCCTCAGCGATCGCAGAGGCAACGCTCTCAGCAAGCAAAGCGAAAACAGCGCATATTACTACCGCTATTGAACCGGCCGGGCTTGCTTTTAGAAAAGCCCAACATCATTTCACGAAAGCCCGAGAGCCTGAAGCGTGCAGCGAACGGATCTTTAAGATCAGCCTCGTGGCCGTAGGTGTGCTCAAGCCGACCTGACCTGGGTAACAACAAATTGCTCATCTGCACAGACCAACCACTTGCTTTCGCGTACTCTGGAACTAGCCAAAGATGAACACCAGATAGGAAGCTTAGGAAGTGAGACGATGTCTCCTACGTTTAGGTAAATCATCTACGCTACACCAACTACTACTGAGCAAATTCGGAAGTGCTGTTTTGCAAAAACAAAAACAAAAACAAAAAAAAGCAAAATAAAAAAAAAATCTCTGATGATTATTGAATAGATGGAAAACACAGTATTTAAGACCAAAGTTTTATTTGAATATTTTACCAATACTCCAGATGGATGAGATGCGGGTATTTACTTCTAAAGTGGGCTCAATGCTTATCACAGGCAACAGAGAAACGTTTGCAAGTGAGATGGACAGTTTTAACAGATAGCAGAGAACTACCAGACACTGAAACACTCATTCTGGTCACGGATGTGGAGGATTGCTTCACAAATCTCTTTCAAAAATTTCCTTACTATCTTTTTTGGACAGTTTAGTAAAACAGGAACTCTTCATGAACACGGTGCTGTAGAGGGATGCATATGAGCTTGACAACCAACGCTGAGAAACTTCTGGCCTAGCATTTGTAGCCTTTTTCCTCCTCACTTTTTCAGATTGCTTCCTCTTGAGACACTATGAAAATTTCTCTTTTTCTGTTAAAATAATGACAGAGTCTTCTGCATGCCTGCACCTCAGTGCACGATGCACTTGTATATAAGCCTGTGTATATCATGACATAGATTGCTAGTATGTAAAAGCCCCTGAAATGGGATTATTTTTGATAGCAAAAGACCACAAGCATACTTCCAACTGGAATTCTTGTCCACAATTTTAATTTTCCTTGGACTTGAGACACAAGCTCACAGAGGCTCGGCCAGCAGTTGGCAAACTTACTATTATGGGCTGGCTGTTTAAATCCTCAAATATTTGCTCCCAAAAGAGCAGATATAAAGAAACCTGGTCTTGAGCTGCTGCTGATCCCTAGCAGGTGAGGCTGGCTGTAGCCAAAGGCGCTGTGCGCTGCGCTGGAGGCTGGACGCATAAAGAGCAATGTTTCATTTTCCCGTGAGCGGCATACTGCTAAGCTGGCTTCTGGGCAGTGCGTTGTCCACTTTGGAGAGCAACGTTGGCGTTCAGCTTCGGCTGTTTCACTTCCAAAACAGTGTGCTTGCTGGGCTTGGTTTATTTTCCTCTCTACTTTTGAAGAGTTCATTGTATGCGCATAATATTTATCTATAATTAGCTTCAAAACAAAGTAGGAACATTGATAACTTATTTAATGCTAGAAGAGAAGAAATAGCAGATTATAAATTTGGTTCTTAAATTTTTAACTCAAATTGGAGTAAGAAACACCTAATAAAAAAAGAAATTACTTTCTTCCCTTATAAATCTGAAGTCAAATCAGAAATGGGCAAGAGGTTCTCATAATTAAAAAATAGGTTGTAAACTGAGAATTCTGCCTCAGCAACACAGACTGCAAAGAGCTTCTGCCAGGGTAGAACACAAGTTGCTATAAAAAAGGGTATACAGGCAAAGTCACCTGGATAATTTTAGTATTTAATCATGTGGCTTGGGTTAGACCTCCTCCTTTCAGAAGGAGGATAGCTGAGTTGACTCGACAGCCGTGACTTTACTGCTCAGCCACTCCTGAGCCAGCTGCCTTCTTCCATGTGCTGGACCACACAGGCTGACTGGGATCCTATTGCTCCTATGATGATGCTATTGATCGTCATCTGTTCTAACAGCTAATGACTGCCATTAAATTTAAATTTAAGCTTACCTACAAGTCCCTGACACTTCAGTTCTATTTTGCTTGGAAGGAAATCTCCATTTTACAATTCACTCCTCATCTACTCTGTGCAAAATATCTCACGACCTATGCCACAGAGCTTCAAGTAGATGCACAAGAAAAAGCATAATTAAAAAACACCAACTAGTTACCTATTTATTGCTAGTTGCAGACACTAACAGCCCTTTTGTTGCTGACAACTTCCTTTCTTTTTCCATTGCAGGCCTTAAATTTGTTTGCTCTCTCTTGATCGAGCTCCAGGGCAAAGACTCAGGATCTCTGACATTAAAGAAGGTGGGTCTGAAATAACTCCCGAGCTCAGTGGGGAATGCTTTCAGGTACAAGCCTCCTCCTGAAGAAACAAATGCAGTGCAGAAGACGCACCTGATAAGAGACAGACCCTAGAAATAATTCTAGTTTATTTAAAGAGACCCACCAAATTACAACAAAATTATTGAGCTCCTTTGTAACCTCCTATGAGGAAGTGAGTTTGAGAAGGTCAAAAGATCAACTGCTCCAGCATCCTTATTCACTTTTTTTCCCCTTTGCAGAAAATAATGTATTTTTCAATGGTTTATAAAGCCGTCTAAGTTTAATTACCTAGCATAGACAAAGCCTGCTCCAGTGGGTTTTGTAGCACATCAGTGCCATCTACCAGCTGCCACCTGAGGACTACCCGCACAGAACGAACACGCAGTATTAAACGTCAAAACTCGCAAGGTTCGCGACACAGAAAAGCTTCTAACGGCATCAAGCGAAGATACTACGGCTCTTGCGTTAAATTGCTTTTGTACCGCGAGTCTCACGCTAGCTCAGGAAGCCCAGGAAGACATCCAAGCACGCTCCGTGACGCCTGCGCGCTGCGCCGCGTCCACCAAGCGGCCGCTCCCCGCGGGGTCAAGCTCTTTATCCTATCGCGAGGACCTTAGGTTTAAGCTAGAAGGTCACTTCAGCCAAACAGCGTGACGCACTCGAGTGGCTCAGTTCCTGCCGGAGCACCGGAGCATCTCGATTACTAAATTCACGATCGTGCTTCCTCGTTCTCCTCCCCCTTGCTCACAGCTTCACTCGGAAGCACGTGCCACGATACCGTAACGAACGGCCACGACGTATTTCCCGAGAGGGTACCGCGTAGCTGGAGGAGCCTCCCAAACGAAGGGGAGCCTCCCGGAGCGGGCGCGCCGCCGTCAGGCCGCCTCCCCGGGGCCCCGCGGAGCGGAGCGGAGGCGGCTCCGAAGGGGCCGCGCCGGAGGGGCCAGCGGCGGCCCGCAGCCGTGTTCGTAAGCCGTGCCAGGAAACCGCCGCAGACCTCCCCACCGCCGTTCGCTGCCGTGCTAACGCACGCTACCCGTTCAGCCCTCCCTTGCTGCCTCTACGAAAAAGCTCTCGTCAAAAACAGCTCTCATTTTTTCTGTGTATGCGCAAATTAGTTATGGATGATTAGCAAGGCATTCATTCCTTTATTTGCTTTGGCTGCGACTTGATCCGTGTTACATTCATGTGAGGGAAGCACTTTATTTTGTGTTATTAAATATGAAACACTGTACTGTTGATAAAAGGAGTCACGTTCAGGGCTGCATATTATACTGACAAAAGAGCATGTGCTTGGGCTAACGTATTGTTAAACAAGTTTTTCCAGATTTTTAATTGTGAAAAACTTAATACACAAATTGTTTTCTTCACACCAGGTAATGGGCAGCAAGAGCTTTATGTCTTAAAGCAATCTGCTGCCATCTTAACAGCAATAATTATTGCGCATTTGACTTGGCAATAAAAAGGAAATTTCAAATTCTGCCTCACAGTTCAGTTTCTTTACACATTCACCTCTAAGGCACATCGCTTCCATTATAAAACGTATCCACACGAGGCTGCGAGACCGGCTAGAACAGCGAGCAAATCAACTTTAAAAAATTCTTCTCCTGTTACATGACAAACACAAGGAAAACGGAGACGTACTGGAACAGTCCTACGGAGACGCAGGCCCAGTCGCCGGGCGCGTGCGCTGCCGGCTCCAGCTATCACAGGGTAACGCATGCCCAAAGGCCTGTCGGCCAGGCCTAGAAATCTCTTTCCACTAAACGCGGTCAGGCAGCAGCATCGTAAAGGGTACGCTTCAGTCCGGCAAGGTATTCAACTTCAAACGTATGATTTAGTTGCAATTAAATCAAGTTCAAGGAAGCCACGCGCTTCAGCGCCCTGTTAAACCTGGGAACAAATTATCAGCCCGTACAAAACGGGAGATTCTGTCGTCGGGTTTGTGGCAAACGAAAACAAACGCGCGCGGCGCTTACGCGCGCTGCCGCCTGCTTTTGAAGGAGAGGAAATTTATTTTCAGCTGAACCACTCGGCAACACACGCACCTCTCGCTCAGGTCGGAGCGCGGTCTGGGGGTAACGCCGCCCAAGCCACAAACCTCAGCCGCGCAACGTGCTCTCGCGCTGTTACAGCCTTCCAGCAAAGTACGACGTCTCACGCCTTCCTAAAACCTCCGCCCACCTGCGCCGCAAAAGCAAGCGCAGTTCTTAGATGCCCCCCAAAACCAAGCGGTAAATTAGGGGTTTCGCCTTACTGCCGAGGACAGAGCGCAGGAGGGGACGGGAGGCGGGCAAGAGCCAGGCACAGAAGCCACCCGCAAGGCGCCGGCATCCTCAGCCTGCCCGGCTTTTTCGGGGACTTCCTCGCCCCGCAGGCCTTCAGCTCTTCTACACCTTGCCCGCAGGCCACGGCTGAAAGCGAAACAAAGATTTTTTTTTTTTATTTTCTTAAAAGGCTTCCAAAGAAGTATTTTGCTTTGCTCCAGGTCACATAAGAACATGCAGAAGGACAAAGCAGTAAGTGCTCACATGCACTTTCTTGCCTGTATTCCCACTCTCTGGAATTAGGCCAGAGACGCGGCGTAAGCCGCGTGCTCCGTTCTCCTCCACTCCTGCGCAAAAATTGCCAACTCTTGGTCCTACACAGCCAATTTCCTCCTCCTTTTCTGGCTGGGCCCAAGCTTAAACTACCAAGAACTCCCCCAACGTTCCTGTGTTTTTCTCCAGGGCGCGTTTTCCATGCACCTATACCAGGCTCCCAGAGCCCTCCCAAACTTTAAGTCCTCATGTTTACAGGCCCAGGAGGAAAACCTGCCCGCTCTATGCCGACCCGAGGAGGCTTCGGCACGTACGCTCGGCGTACCGATTTCCCGAAGGAAAAATGCCAAGCGCCAAGCGCGGCCGCCCCGCGGGTTCCCGGAGCGCTGCCGGCCCGCGGCAGGCGCGCGCGGCCCAATCCCAGGAGCACGTCGCGGGCTCCGGCCGCGCCGACGCGCTTCTTGCCTGCGCTGCTCTAAGTCTGAAACTGCAGGTTGGGCAGTGAGAAATCAAACAGCAGGCACGTCGCGTATCATCCAGCTTCCCGTTTATTTATACTGTCCACATGTTACCATCAGATTTGCACATATGATAATGCACGTACAAATAAAAGCAACAAAGACCCGTACCAAATAACATCCGCATATTTAAATATTTTCGTTTAAAACGTTATTCTCTACATTCCAGAGAGACCAGGAACATTTCTGGAGCGTTAACATGCAGAAGTATTGTCAACACTGCTAGAGCTATCCTAGAAACAAGCTCACATACGTATAAAAAGCAAAGATCTTGCAAAAGGTTTATTAACAAACTGTGTTGTCATCCAGAACAAGTATAAAGTAATAAATACAGAGTCACTCTAACGAAAACACATTCCTCTCCGCCTCTCAGCTGTGAAGTCAATCTCGTTACAGAATTAAAAGCATCCTCGATGCTCCTTAGTATTTGATGCATCCATTCTGTTTTGTGGAAAATGTTCCCCACTAAAAGGAAATGGGGGGGGGGGGGAAATACCCATAAGCAGACTTAAGCTCATAATTATGATAACATTAAAAACACTTACTAGACATCTGCATTAATCAGTTACTAGAAGGCAGCGCGTTTAGTTGCAGGTACTTAGCCATGGCCCTCAGATAACATTACAAAGAGCTGGCTGTTTTGGCAAAACTAGAGAAGGGAGGGAAAAAAAAAAAAAGGAACTAGGAAACTAAGGAATTCGTATGGTACATTGGTCCTATTACCCCTAAGCTTATTAGGAGTAAAAGCTGCCCCTCGGGCCCCACCAAGCAGGGAGGAAGGCCAGGGCTCCCCGGTGGCGGCGGAGCCGCGCGCGCTCGCGGGGCCGCGGCCGAGCCGGCAGCTCGGCGCCCCGGCAAAACTGGCTCGCGGGAGCGACGGCCACGTTAAGGCGTTATCGTCGGCTAGCTCACGCAACTGGAAATTCACAGTCTGCTCTCTAAATTGGCTTAACCAGCAGCATCTGCAGCACTCCAATTAATTACAGCAGTCGGCGTGCCTTTAGGAGTAGACGCACCGATCTGAAACGATAAGGCAGTCGGAGCAACGATCGTAAGCCGGTATTCATCGCGCTCTCCGCTAACAGCGAGCGTCCGCTGCGGTGCCTCGGCGGCAGCGGGAGCAGGCTGCAGCCGGGCGGGCGCTGCCGGGAGCCCGCGCGGCCCCCGGCGCCTCCGGCGCTCAGCCGCGCAAAGCCCCGCGCCGCTTCTCTTCCCCTCGGATAAGCCCGGAATTAAAAACAGAAACCTGACGCCTGAGCCCTGTTTGGTGGGCTCCGCATGAAAAGATGCGTCGCAATAAGCTCGGCCCGAAGTTGTCTTGAGAGCCGCTAGCTTAGCTGCGGTAAAAGATTCACAGACTATACAAATATATATTAATCTTTTTTTTCTGACATTTACAACTCTAAAACCAACAGAATCACCTTTAAAAAACCTCAGACAAAAAGTTAAAAAAAACAAAGCAAAACACCCCACCTTTGGTCCTTTCATTTTTCAGCAATTAGAAAGTTTACCTTCGAAGAAAATATTTTTTAATAGCTTGACGATGAAATCCATTTTTCTATCCTGGACGTATTTTCAAGCTGTTCTTTAACAGCCTTCATACCAGTTCCAGGCGGAATGCAAAGCAACGCTATCGAGATTTGTTGCGACTTGCTTCCGTACAATTTGTGAGTTAAAGGCAGATTTTGTGCTTGTCTAACTAGCCCCATGCCGCAAACCAGGACACAAGAATCTTAATTAAGCGTCTGATACGTAAACAAAGTTTCAACTACCCAGAATTTAAATAGTTCAGTATTATTCTTCAGCTGATCAGATTTGATCCTCCACCGATCCACACGGTAACTCAGGGTTAATGGTATCAGAGCTACTGTTCAACCAACTTTCGCTACTGAGCCGCGCGGTCATCAAGCACAGATCACATCCTTCCGCAGCCCTGCGGAAGCACAAAGCCTAACCCGCACGCTTCCCGCGGCTCTTTAGCAGCTCTGGGGACGTTTTTAACCACAAAGCGACCCGAGACTCAGGGGCGCGTCCGGGTTTTTGCTGCAGAAGCTTTAGCCGCCCGGACGCTGCAGCCCAGGCCCCGGGCGAGGGGGGAGTTTGCCTGGCACCCGCCGGCCGCTGCCGCCGAGGCCGGACCTCGCCGCGAGCCCCGGCTGCCGCCGCGAGCCCCGTGCGAGCAGCCCCGCGCGCGGGGAAAGCGCCCCCGTCGGCGGCCCAACGCCGGTGAGCACGCGGCCGTGCTCTGCGGGGAGCGGGCTAGGGCGGCTCAGGCGGCAGAGAAGCCCGCACCCCCTTTCGTATTATTTTTTATTATTATTATTAAATACACGCTGTCACTTTGTATGTAAAACATGTATGTTCTTATCAGTACGTGTAATTTTAAAACATGATCCTCTGGGCTTAGATGTTCTCAGGCAACACGTTTATATATGCTGCGTATTAAACGACCGTATGCACAAATAAATAGCTGCACACCACATGCAATCGCAATCATTTCCTGAATATCCATTTATAAATATTAATCTGGCATCCACATGTGCTAAGGCATCAACCTCTGAGTTAAAAAAAAAGAAGAAGAAGAAAAAGAAAAGAAAAAGAAAAAAGGCCACAGTGCAGAATAAATACAAAATAAAATAATAATTTGTATTTACCACTGATACTTATTCCACCCAGTCACTCATTTCTGCAGGAGAGGGATCCTAAGTGCACAGTGCAAGTTATTCGCTGACTAAATACCATCACAAAATGCGCCAATATAAAGGTTGGAAGGATTAGCACAAAAGGTCCCACTCCAAGACAAATGTCTCCTTCATAGTTCAGTTCACAGCTATCACGACTGCTCAGTCAGGCCTGCCGCTCCAAAAAGCTTTGTATATACCTGAAAACCAAACATGCTGAAAGCTTTCAAAATGTCTTGTTGATACTAGCATATTTTTCAAAGAGATTTTAATTACCACCATGCCAAAATGGGCTTTTTAAACACTGAAAGAGCACCCAATAGTTACTGCTACAAATCTCAGCACCTCCCGGAACAACTTCTGCAGAGGGATTACGGAGCTGCCAAAGCAGCAAGCTTTTCTCCGTGCTTCCTCGGCTCTCCTCCTTCGGCCTCTCATCCTTCTACAAGCAAAAAGAAAAGCAAAAAACCCTCCCTACTTCTTTCAAGTATTTTGTATTTCCAAACGCTTTACATGCTCAGTATAACTACGCTACAGCAGTTACATGAATTTGTTAGTATGCACTAAAATATTGGGCTTTTTTGCTGTAACAATAAAATTACAAGGTGATTTTCAAGCAAGGGGTAAAAATTAAACAGGAATGCAGATTTCTAAATACAAATTTGAAGTGTTCTTCTCTAATAATTGTGCTGCCCCAGACTATATGGGAAGCCTACACTTCATAAACTGGCTGGACTCTATTTATCTTCTTCTATTTTTCTCAAAGTACCGGATCTTTGACTTTCCGCAGAATATCAGAAATCCTACTGTTTCAAAACATAAAGTGGAAAAGGGCTGCATTTAAATGCAGAGCATTTTATCCTTAGTGGCACAGTAATTTTTTGACTCCCTCTACTGGCCCACTTTAAAAAACAAGGAAAGAAAAATCTGAGTGTGGTGCTCCAGATTCTAAAACGTAACGAGAAAATCTTTTTTTGCCACTTCAAAATAATGGTCCACACAACTAGGCAAAACAGCATCCTCCAGTCCCGGGGATTTTTAACCCATCAGCAAATCGGGGTCAGATTTCTTTGTTATAAAATCAGACAGGGCACCTCAAAAAAAGCCCCATGGAGCACTTTGCTCCACCATCGCTGTTCAGCAGTTCATCGTCTGCCCCCGCTCAGATCAAACCAGATCGCTCCCCACCGCAGAGCACAGGGCTGGCGAGATCCTGGAAGTGATCTACGGACCGTAACGCCGCACGATCACCGCGGCGTGCAGAAACGAGCAAAAACATCCTGAGCTTAACGAGTTGCTACTTAAATGTTAGCCAGTGCTCTGTGAACCATTTTATATTAAAATTGCATAGGTCTAAACATCACACATACAAGAAGTATTGTTTGACACAGTGCCATTTTGATGATAAATTGCAATCTACAGCTCAAATAATTCTACCCAGGGATTAACATTTCAGAGGCTGAGCCAGAGATTGTGTGTGTGGATCTTGAATTTCATCATCTCCCTTCGGCACAATAGCTTATTCTTCCTTTTTTCATCTATTCTCTCACGAAGGGTCAGGAAAGCTTAGCCTCGCTGTTTCATTCATTTCATCCCTACATTAACCAGATACCTTGCAGTCTTTAGTTCTTACGTGTTACTCCATTACAAATACTACAGCTACCCTGCACCAGGCTATTGCTAATGAGGTATGAACCAAATCAAAGGGTGCCATCAAGTGGCTAGAGCACACTAGCAGCGTTACGCAAAGTTAGCCTTCTGCAAGGGGGCTTTCGCCAGGACGCGCTGCACGGGATGCAGTAAGCTCCACCGTAATTTAAAGCTGTCAGGAAAATTCGGACGCTGGGTGCTCCCACACAATTTCATTTCCTTCCCTTTAGATTCTCAGACTCAGAGCTGGCACCGCCACGCGAGACATCCCGGGCTCACCACACGGGTCAGCAGGGCCCTGGACTTTCAGGACCTTTGAGGGTTCAGTTGGCCACTACGGGCAAGGTAAGAAGCACAAGCAACCTCTGAAAAGCCTCCCACAACTGGCTCTGAAACACGAATGGCTCTTGTAGTGCAGGGGTTTCACGGTAGACTAAATAGAGCAAGTAACTGTATCTTACGCAGTTTCAAATCAACCCACGTTCCTGACTATCTGTCAATCTATACTCGTTCTGTGCTTGAAGACTGTTTGAGAGTTCTTCACCGCAATGATAGCCATGAATATCTTTGGCATTACTCAGAAAAGGGAAATCAAGACAACCTGACAGATCAAATTCTGACGCTTGTCTTCCAACTGACCCAGATAATGGACCTTCCCAGATGAAATGGTCAACAGCCAAAAAAAACATTTAATATTTAACCATTTCCTGCTAATACACATGCTATGTATCCCAATTCAAAGCATTGCCCATTACTCCGATGACCCTAAATACAACTCATCTTTCCTGGAGGGGAAAGAAAACCCTTCCCAGTACATTGATATAAAAAAAGGGAATCAGACCAGATTTTACAAATGAAAACCAATTTTGCCTTTCTAAGAACAGGAGCAACTCTGCTACTGTAGGAAAAATAAGTTTTGTACTGGATACATTTTGTGCCACGGGACACAGGAGAGTTCTTGATGGGGAAGAGATGAGCTTACTCAAGATTACCCAGCTGTGTCTCAGCAAATTGTGGCCATCAACACCAAGACTTCCAGAAACTCAGCTATCAGTTAAAATAGTATTTTCCAGCTTGTAGTTGCAAAGAAACGATCAAGACAATGCGACTTGAATCTAACTGATACAGGTGGACATGATTCTCTTCATTTCTGAAACAGTTTGGCTCCAAAGTGCAACAAGCCAAACAGTTGTGTCCACACCAGCACAACAGCTGATTTTCTGAGGATCCAACTGTTAACCATATTTCCTCCATGGCAGCAACAGAAAAGGCTCTGTGCTCCAAGAAGGTAAATTAGGTCCACATTCCTGTGAGATGGATTCCCATCTGCCTGAAAAGTAGCAGCAACACTCCCACGGTTGAGCCACCTGCAGAACCTGTTGCCAGCTCAATGACTCAGTGTGGCATCCCCACTACAGCCAGTTTAAGGGAGTGCACTTATTACAGCGCACGTGCTTTTACACCAGTCATGAATTTTCATTAACTGTGAGGCGACGTCCAAATTTGGTGGACCAAAGGAGATGGGAATCTGTAATGCAGAAAGCGGTCACTCCTCAAAATTTTTATTTTTCTTTGTGATAGCTGGACTTCAAATTCCCCCTTTACGCTGGCTCGTTTCAGTAAGGCAGTCGCATGCCTCATGCTGTAATACTGCTCCTTACAAGGAGCAGGCAGCTCCCAAGCTAAACCCAGACATCCAATATGCTACCTGGAATCAACTGAAAAGCTGCTGAGCTGCTCCCCAAAGCATTGCACTGAACATAAGTTACAGAAATAGTAATAAAAATTATAGAGAGAAAGCTTGCTTAACATGAAGAAACAGATGGCTGCTGCATCAGAAGGGGAGACTAATTCTTCACCGACAGATGTTATTTTTATTTATTTTTCCAAACAGTCTCATTTGGTTTTGCCTTTCCACTGAAGGCAACAGTTTTTTATGCAGCACCACTGGCCATGCCTTGGGTCTTGCACTTCTCACTTTCAGAGAAAGGTATCAAAGAGCAGCGAATGCCAGAATGGTGGGGCTGGAAAAAAGGACCACGGTGTGGAGGGAGGTGAAAAAGATACAGGTTTTATCATGGACAGGTTATGACAACAGCTAACTTTGTTGTTGTTCTGTGTTCTTTAGCCTGTAAGCATGGAAAGCAAGCCCCTCTCATCGAGCAAAGCGTTCATATGGTTTAAATCATTGGAACTATACGCAAAACCAGGAACCCTGTGATTCTTAAAGAATATCTCAAAAAATGAAGTGTATTTATTTATACTAGGCAAAGACCTCCAAAAGAACAACCAGCCCTGACAGCCTCCTGTTCCTGCCTGCACACCACAGCACCTGGTCTTCAAAGAAACTCCCTCCGGAGCCGCCATGTGTCACAGCCCGCCACCGAGGCGGCCGGCCACCTTCCCAGCAAGGACCGTCCTGCCTGCTCCGAGCTGGAGTCTCCAGAAAAAGCACCAAAAGCAGAAACATTCCTGTTCAATAGCACAAACTAACACAGCGCTGTATTGCCTTCAGGCTTGAAATTCATCAGGTCTGGTACATTATTACATTTCATTTTTCAAGCCACTGGAAAAAAGCAATAAACAGTTGTTGCTCGGTACAGACCGCTTGGTGCTGAGAACCCTCATATGGGCCATGAACCCGGCAGAAATTCAGTTTAATCTTATATTTATGCCAGCACTTGGAATCACCAGTAATACTGACCAAGGTGTCGTTTTATGGCACTTCATTCATTTTATTCACATAATTTTTCCATTCCGGTCTCAACTGCCCTCACACCTAAGCTGAACGAGAAGAGGCTTACTCATGCTGCCTGTCAAAACCCAAGCAACGATCCGAGCCACGTACAGACAAGGCAAAGCAACGGAAAGGGAGAAGCTTCACAGGACCGGTGCGACAGCGCAGGATCAGTCTGGAATGGAGAATATGCTGGGGGGGCTGAATGAAATGGCAACAGTCGCGTTTGGGAGGTCAATTAATTTCTGTTATGTTAAACTCGATTAAGACAGCTAACAACCTAAGATAAGAGGCTGTAGGCAGTAACACGCAAAGCTATTACCTTGCCAAATGGTTTTCCTAAAAACAAAGGTTTCTAGGAACACAGAACTCTGTTTTTCTGTCAGCTGGCCACTGTTCTACTGGAGGCCACTATTTGTGAGTCCCGTGCCCTGTGTTAAGTTGGGACTGCTGACAAGCACGCCCCTATCCAATTACTTACTGTAGAACTGCGCTTTACACGATGATGGAGATTCTGATTCCCTTTTGACACGTATTTCTGCACTTTGAGCACATGCAATTGCAAGGTATCATCTCAGATCAACCAACATATGCAACTGGACTTCCAGATTATCTGCCTTTGAACGTGACTTGTAGCAAAAAGTATTTTTCATTAAACGGTGCTGGCATTTTTTCCATAGTGGGTGTTTTGCACTACATAGTTTGAAGGGATGCAATATATGCTGTTTTAACACTGTATGGCTACTAGGTCAAAAATGAGATTTATCTATCATAATATTTGCCAGAGAGCACCATTTTAAATAACGACATTCTGAACTGCTTCAAGAGCAAACATATATCCGTGTGCGTGTATAAACACAAAAACACACTCAACTACGTAAAACCAGAAAAAAGCAGCATGCTGAAAAAGCTTAAAAGCAACTAGTTTTGTATTAAAATACAAGTTGGCCAGCTCAGCTTATGCCTAGAGTGTGATTAGAACCCCACTGTAAAACAATTACAGAGAAACTATTCGGTATTTGATGTCTGAAAAAGCAAAGACCTCATGCAGACTCTGTCTCTTGTGTGAGCTGGCAAGTGCATTTTACTGCTGATTTTCTATGAATAAACATATGCTAAGAATTGCTGAAATACACTGCTGGTTTTAAACATGCCTAATGTAGTATTAGAGGGTTGTTTCCAAAGCTGCCTGCCTTGTTTATCAGCTTCCTCCCTCCAGCTGGCAAAGAACACCACTGATAGCAACTCCGATCAGCTGTCTTGCACTGTGCACTCATCTACAAGAGACACTTCTAGCAGAAAATAAAACCAAAAAAAAAGTGAACAAAATGGTTCTAGCAATTTAGAAAACAGTTGTACTTTACTACTGTGAATCAATAATAACCATATAAATTACATGTCATCAAACCCATTTCATTGTACGTGGTACAGCGTACAGCACTTAGTGAGCTTATAAAACTAGAGGGCAATAACCAGGCTATTCTGTGCAACTCCCAGCGCTCTCCTGCCTCCATCTTTTATCTGAGAGACCCTCTAGCGTAATTGTAGCATAAATATCAGAAAATAAGATTATTTCTCCTTTCTTAAGTTTTAAACTGCAATGCTGTATTATGGCTCTCACAACTGCTGTATAATCTGTTGGCAAATATATTTCATAGTTTCAGTTAGTGCACTTATTAGCATTGCATCAGAAAGGATATTCACCATTTAAAGGACAGTTTAGGTACTGCATTCCATTTGGAAGCTAGAGATCAAACAAAAGAATTTTGATTACCATTTCTGAAAAAATACAATAGAAGAGAGTTGGACTGAATAAAAAAATCCATGCTCTAGTGATTCAAGATAAATAAGGTATTAAAAGTGTAAAATGAATTTGACATTAAAAGTTCTCTCAACTTAATCCATCTAAAATTCTCATTTAGATAAGAAATTTTTGTCATCTCATAGCTGCGGTTTAACTGATCATTACGTATTAATGACGAAAAGGATTAGCGGCATCCCAATTTCAGGTGATCCGGTGTATTTTTGTTTCGGACAGAAGTAAAACGGCCGCCGCAGACTGACGGCAGAACTGCCTAATTTAACGCCGTCCGTCACGACTCGCGGGCTTTGCCCAGGGATACAGGGGCTGCCGCAGGTCAGGATTCAAAGGACCTGGCAGAGCTGCTTGGAAGAGCTTACGCAGCACGTGCCCGCACGGTGCCCGGCTCCAGGCCAGGACAGCTGGAGTCTCCTTCCCGTGTGGGCTGCCGCACGGAAGGCAGGAGATCCACAACGCTTCACCCAGCTTTCCGAGTCGGCTCACTTCACGCTCGTGATGAATACGCTGGCGATTTACTCGTCCTACGGTGTCTGGTGGAAACTTTCTCCAGCAGAACTCACACTCACCAAGCATACGATTCTGCCTCTGTTGTTTAGGCGCCTCACTTGAGGCTTAGGAAAATCCAAGCACGCTGTTCGAGGGACCCCCGCGACAGCCAGCGCTGCTGGACAGATGGACGCCTCCGGAGACGAGGGCCTCTGCTCCCTGCGCAGGCCCATCTTCCACACCTTCCAGGAGCCTAGATCCTCGCTCCCACCACCTTCGACTTTAGCTAAAGTTGCAGATAAACCCCATCATAGTGTGCAAAAGCAGCAGTGATTCAGTGCTACTGAAGGGGGGGGGGAAAGGGGTTAAAAAAAAAAAAAAAAAAACAGTAACTGCAAGACGCAAGGACAGATTTCCTACCTGCGTTGCTTCATAAACAGACCGGCCACTCAAGACAAAGATTGCTACATGTTTTGCTCCAAAAACCTAATCTCAGACATTTCCGAGCTAGAACAAAGTGCTAAATATTTAATACAAGCAAAAACCGAAAGTAAAACAACTTTTCTGATTCTCCATTAAATTTAAAGCAGAGCAAGAGTGAGATGGCTGACAAAGCAGCATTTAATTCCTAGCTGTGTCTAGACCAGAATACCCAGCCTAATTTACACAGGCAGACAGTCACAGTTCACATAATCACATGCAGCAGAATATGACAGGGGAATTAAAGGAGCAGGAAAGCATGTCTGAACTATGAGTTTCCTCTTCTAAATGTATTAAATGCAGATATTTAATTCACAAAAAGGCCAACCTGGTTGTTTCTTATTTTAAGCCAAAAATTTATTTCAAGCAGAAAATACAGGACGAACGATACATCTTTTTTTGATTACTTTTAAAAAATAAATCAAATAGCTAATTTCAACTGAAGCTCCCACATGCTACAAAGATGCACTAGGAGAGATAACCAAGAATCTGTAATAAATTCTGGGATAGCAACTGATGAGCAAATAACGAATCATCTTATTGCATATGCCAGTCTTCTTTCCCCAGCTTCTTTTTGCAAACTGAGTTGACAGTGCTAAGAATTTCAATTCACTGTGCTATGCTGGCATTTGTCTCTAAATGTTCACTTCTAGAAACAAGTACAATGATTGACATGCAGACTTGTGCTTTTATTCTGATGGAAAGCAAAACTTATTCCTACCAAGTCAGTGTAGTTACATTACTGCAATAGAATGGAATTAAACACCTAGTCTAAACTCTGATTTTACCAAAATCATGGGCCAACTGCTGCTCAAATTCATGCAAGTCAGTGTTTCTTGAAAAGTCTCGTTTGGAAAATAAAATATTTGAAACTGTATCTAATGAAAACTCACTTCTTGCTAATGCCTTATTTTGTTGTATTGCATTAAAAAAAAAATCACCCTCAAGTTTACAGCCAAACTCATTTCTACATCCTCTTCTTCTGCCCTTTCTTTCACATTCCTTTCACATTATTTATTATCTGTATTTGTGTTGTCATATCTAAAAATAACAGATGGGCATTTTAGGAGAGGGAAATAACTTCTTCAAACCTGTGAATGGTACACCATACTTAAGGGCATGCTTTAGGAGAAAGTCAAAAGCAACCGCAATACAGAAATTCTGGGCAAAAAAACCCCAACAATACACTTGTTCTAATAAAATGAAAGCAGATATCAAATTTTCTTAATTTTTTTTGGTGTTTCTTTCATCCCGAGGCTTTGCTTGCATTTGAGCACAGGACGGTTCAGAACCCTAAAGCCTCTTTTTGGGCTAGGGCTCTTAGCTACCCAAAAGCAGCAGACAAAACAAAAACATAGACCTCACCTTTCAGTTTAAACTAGTCATGCTTTATAGCTGTTTGCTGTTAATCAACATGAACAGCAAAACCTAAAACCTCTATTTTTTTCTTTTTCTTTTTTCAATTCAGCAATTTAGTTGGACATATTTTTCTGGAGAAATTTAAAATAAACTTATTGGTTAATAACTTGGAGCCTCACACAGAAGGTGCATCTGAGATGTTATAAAACACTGACAATTTAAAAGGCTGGCATCTATAACAAGGAAAAACTTGTAGTAAATCAAAAAGCATTTTTCTGATTATTGTTCAAGATTCATCACCTTAATATTCAAGTAGCACTGTTAGAAACAGTGTTCTAAAAAGGGAGATCAAAAACGTCAGAAAGATCTACAGAAAGGACAGATGTGCAGTTTCTGCACTCTCACTACAAGAACAGGTAGAAGTTCAGGGCAACGTTTCACAACGCAAGTGCTGGTGCACAGCGAAGACCTGGGTTCTCCTGGGTCCCCCAGAGCATGGAGGCAGCACAAACAGAGCAGGACGCTTACAAAAATGAGTCCTTTGAAAGAGGACGTTTATGATCCGTTAATGCAATCACCAGAAAGAAAAATCCCACCTCCAACCACCATCACCTTGCGGTTGATGCGGCCTCCAGACAGCAGCTCCGGGGAGCCCACAGAAGGCAGAATCTGTTCACCGTACCCATAAGCTCCAACAGTAAGGGCAAGGAAGCGCTGGGACAGGCTGCCTGGCGCCCTTGGCAGGGATGCCATTTTTATTAGTTTTTTAAAAACATCTTAGACGCATGTTTATCTGGAGTGATGCTGCCTTGGGGCAGGGAGACATTACGTCCCTCCAGCCCAAGTTTATATGATTCTACGAGCAAAAGCTTCAGAAAGAAGCGGGGCCCTTCTCTCCGTTCATCTGCAGAACTGGTAAGGCTGGGGTGTCCTCTGTTAGCGTTAGCAAAGACTATGCTCTAATAGGCCGTCACATAAAGAGAGGAATAAGGTTGGTCTCACGGATAAAGTTATGATTGCCAATGCTTTGATTATGTCCTGTGCTACTGCAAAGTGCTCGCACACCATAATCCTGGGCCCCGTAAATAATCTATATACAAAGGTGGAGAGGAATGGAAGAGAGAAGATGGAGAAGTCCACCATGAACCATATATTAGGAAGGCATTTAATAGCTATTAGAAGAAAATCAGGGCTTAGAAAACAGGTCCTACACATTTGAAATAGTTTGTCCTCAAAGGACCATCATCTTACAATCTTTGCATGGTGAGCAACCCATGCTCTGAGCAGGCTAGAAAATAAAATGACACTTTCCCATGACTTCAGCTACACGTATTTTAGATATAGTTCTTGTATGTAAAGCCAGTAAGAACTTCAGAATATCAGAATAAACTTAAAATTTCCCTTTGCAGTCAGCATAAAGAACATTTAAAACTGCTACTTTTCCCTCCTGTTCCTTTCTTCTTCCCTTAGCTAGAAAATTTGCAGAGAGCAAGAAATGCAGCCCAAACTTAAACTCAGCTGAGCTCTTCATTGCCTTCATTTTAGGTTCACCAAAACCAGACAGTTGCCCTCATCCTGGGATTGCTGAGAGAACACCTAATATCTGCCTAAGCACAGGCTACTTCACTTGAAAATTAGCTTACTGATATAAAGATACGTTTAGAAAATCCACATATAGTTCTTTTTGTGGGATTTTCATGCTCTCCCATTATAAGTAGAAGTTTGACTCCAAGATCTTAATACTGTTTGCGAGACTTTCTCACTGGTACCTATACCATCTGCTGCTAAAGGAAAGCTCTTTACAGAGCAAAAGTATGCCAGGAAACCCCGAGAAAGTAATTCAAAGAGATCAGCAATCAATGCTGAAAAAAATGACATCGCAAGTTGGAGCTCAGGCAATGAAGGGGAAAAGGTGTGGAAATAGCTGGTTCATATTACCCTGCAGGAGTGTAATGAGAGAGAGTATAAAAATCACTTGAGAAAGTGGCTCTGATATTTTTAAGTAAGAGATGACTAGTCATTGCTCTCTAAAGTAGGCAAAATAAAATAATTTCAATTCTTAATGATTGGAAAGCCTATTACCTCTTTAAAGCATGGATAAATCTTATCCTAAGCAACGAAATTCTTGTTCTCAGGTTGCAACAGCCAGTTTGGATATCCAATGTGACTATTCAGAAAAGCAACAAAATCAAGACAATTCAAAGAACTGTCTCATGAAGGAAAACAGGATAACCAAATACACAGAGCATAGCACATGTCTCAGATTTCATCTTTGTTCAGCTAAGACAGACAGCTACATGCAGACAAAGAATGCAGCTGTGAAGGAGAGAGAAACAGAAGAACCTGGGGGGGGGGGGGGAAGAGTATCAGTACTTAAGTATTAAGAAACTCTGCTGATGATCAAATTATTTATTGATAAGACATACAGCAGATGATGACAGTTCACTTAATGGAATATAAATACAGGCTAGCCAAACATTAAAAATAAGGTTAGAAAAAAATCCTATAACGAACAACATGACGGACCACAAAAGATCTTTACTTGCAGGATTTAGAAAAAACAAAACAATTTGTTTCATATTTGTGTGCTTTTTTTAAAAAAAAATACAGCATGGTCACATTGCATAAATCGCCACACCCCACTGCTACTTAAATCCAGAATAACCTTGTTTTCAATTTGAAAGCAACAAGTATCAGTCGCCTCGAGCTTGCACTGACTATCAGTGTTCACTGATCCTTGTTCAGCCATATAGAAATATGACAAAATCATCTTGGACACTGACTTTAACTGTCTTGACAGCTTAATGAAAGCTCACAGGAAATGGTTTTTGCTAAAATTCAGATTGCTTCATGATGAAAGGGCTTCCTATTCCACAAACCTTCTGGGCTGTAGTATTTGGCTTTGTTAGTGCTGCTAACTAACAAGGAAGGAAAACCCGCCAGAGGGCAGGGAAGCCGTCTGCACGAAAAGGAAAAGCCCCCAAAGGACTGCAAGTGTCACAGGCGTGACCTGTCCGTGGCAGATTCAATTACAAGTAAGCTCCTTAAAACAAAAAGAGAGAGAGAAAAAAGAAAAAAAAGAGAGAGAGAGAAACGATATATTAAGCATGAAAGTGGTAAGTGTCAGATTAAGATCCCACCTCCCTGGCCTCCAGATTTTGAAGGAACAGGTGCTTTGTGCCCGTGTGATCCAGCGGCTGGGCCCTCCATTACTTTGGAAACAAATAAATGAACATATCTTCATCCACCACTAAGCGGTGCTGTTACTCTTGGAAAAGATCATCTCTGCGCGCTCAAGTACGTGCTTGCAGACTGAGGGGGGGGGTTGGCAGACGCACAGCCTTCTGTGTTTTTTTTTTTTTTAATCCAAAAAAAAAAAAAGAAATTACGGAAACAACCAGCTTTAAAGTTGATTTGGCTCTCAGTAATCTTTACAGTAAAACTAGCTATTAAATTAGAGAACAACTAACCCCCATTTTTAAGTGGGATTTAGATCAACTGCTCTAATCTACGGCAAAACATTTATCAGCCAAGGACTACTTGGCAGCGCTCGCGAAACGAGCTAGCGGCGTCGTTTAAGCTGCGAAGGCCAAGTCCGCGCGCAGCACCGAGCCGTTCCGCAGCCGGGCGCGCTGGAGCCGTCCCCACCTCTCGAGGCGGCGGCTGCGCGGGCAGCGGCCCCAAAGCCCCCGCCGCCCGAAGCATCCCGGCGGCTCGGAGAAGGCTGGAGCGCAAAGCGAGAGCAGCGCGCGCCGCTGCCAGCTCCACGCACCTCGCACCCGTGGAAAAGAGCAACGTGCTATGAAGCAGGACATGACGTCTACGCGCCCAGCATAGACGTCTAAAAAAAATTAATATATATATTTTTTTTTTTAATCTGTTGCGACATCACAGGAAATCGAGCTACACCACCCGGAGGGGCTAGCTGAGCAACACACTGACACTGCGTGCGGAGTAACTCGCACCGCGACGAGCGGGGACGGGGACCTCCCCGGCCAAAATAAACCAGGCGAGGGAGAAAAGGAAACTCCAGCAAACAGAAACTGAACTGTGTTTGATGTTCATACGTCTCAAATGAAAATAGAAACCTGACATTTAAGAAACAAAGATATAAATTATGCCCTTTGCTTTCAGTCTTTGTAAATTCTCAGCCGCTGGTGATCAGAAAAAAAAAAAAACTCTTAAGAACCTGAATCACTTTTTCTGATATCAAAATGGAAAAAGCGGCTATTTTTAGGCAAAAAATTACAACATGCAAAAAGTTAACATAAAATTAACATAAAGTTGTAACATGCAAATCTATGGCTTTTCCTTACTTCGGTACTCTTACTGTGGCAGTGCTATGGCTCAGTACATGAGGACTAAGAATATTTTTAAAAAGCAACATAAACAGAAGTAAAATCAAGTTGCTGAGAAATAGACCGGAATGAAACTATATTAAGGGGAGAGAGATAAACTCAGGGATTTTTTTGCTGTTTGTGGTGGGTTTTTTCCGATTTTACAGTCCTTTTCAATGCACTTCAGAAAGCGAACAGGAAACTCTAGATAAAGCGACTTCTCCCTTTTTTGGGAGCCTGGACAGCGCCAGCTCTGCACAGAGGAAGGAAAGGAGAGCGATGGTCTACCAAGCCCTGGCTCCGTGTGATTTAGAGCCCCGCCGCTCGGCACAGCGCGTCGTTCGTGCAGCCCTCAAGAGCTCGGCTCCCCGGGAAGCCCTAGGGGCCCGTGACTCCTCCGAGCCAGGATTCGCACAGGAGCCGCCGCCTCGTACGTTGCTGCGGGCGTAGGAGGCCGCGCTCGCCCGAGCTGGCCCCGCGCCTGCCGCCTCACACCTGCACGCGGGAGAGCGGCGAGCGCGCCGCGATTTTCTTGCCCTTTGGTTTGGTGACCGGGGCTAGTCCCACTCCTCCACCCTGCCTCAATTTCCTCATTTCTAAAGCGAAGATGAGGAAATTGTGCTTTTCACTGAAGAGCAATATTCAAAACTGAAAAGGGTGTGCGCTGCAGCTCACGACGTGCAGATGTCAGAACCCAGCTCTAGCTTGTTCACTCCCCTGCTCTCAGAAGAATAATGTGTTATAATCCTCAAAATAGTGACTCATAACCTAGCTATAACTTGTTTACTCCATGGTTCACAGAAAAATAACGCAAGACAGACTAATTCTTACAGAACAGGGAAGAAATTTAAGCTGTGTAGTATAGTACTCCCCTCTCCTGTATTTTAATCAGGACATAACAATAATTATTTTAATAAGGCTTTATTTTTCTTACTACGGAACAAAGTTTTAGTGCAGTTGGCAGCTCAAACTTTTTCAGCAGACACCATTTAATCTTTTAAATCATTAAGGCTTACATATATGAGAAGAAAAACATAACAACATTCCAGCTTACATTCTCTATGACAAACGTCCATTCTTTGTCTTCAAATTCTTCAGCATGGGGATCCTAGAAAAACAGAACAGAGAACTTAAGTCTAAAAATAATCCAGGGTGTAAGAAATTATAACTCAGCCAACATTTTTAAGTGAAAAATCATACGCGTTTTTACCCACTAAAGATGTCACAAAAGAATACTTTAGCTAGGATGGAGACTTCAATGGATGTCAATAAGATGATGAATAAGCTGGCATAAAACCTTAAGTAATAATTTAATATAGATTCCCACAGAGATGAGACTCATTCTGATATGGGCCTGTAATTTTATTTCCTTTCATCCAGGGGAAAAGAAAGAGGAAAAAAAAATTAGCTCTTAAGCTAACAAAACCGCGCCTTGCAGAAAACAGTGGAGGAAGCCGCTGTTCCTACCACAACGGAGAAAGCATCTATACCCAGTATCAAACCAACCATCCCAATCTCCTAATGTCCAAATTTCATTAGCATTAGCAGAGGCCCAGGGTCACGGCACCAGCAGAACCCCTCATGTCACCATAGATCACTTAATACCTATCCTTACCTCACCATGTTTCTATCAAATCACATGCAAGCAACAAGAAACATTTTCACCTACAGAAGATACACAGTGTGCTTCAGATTTCTGGCATTTGTTTCAAAGTAATGCGCTTTCAGCGCAGCACTGTGGTCTATCCTGTGGCTGCCTGAAATTAAGCTAACAGTGGGGACACTAAGTCATGCCTCTGCCAGGGATTCTTCTGCAAAAGACTCCCCCCCCCCCAGCAATTTATCATCTAGTTCTGAACAAATATCACAATAACTTCTACTCCTTCCCTTGCAACACACACTCTCACACTACGAGAATGCAGCTTTAGGCTCTCCTCCTGACACAAAGACTAATTTTGCTGTACTTCAACTTTACCCTATTAAGATTTTTGTTAACTAACAAATGCATAACAAACAGCAGCAAAAAAAGAAGTATTGCTTTCTTTTTCCAGCACACAAGAAGTTGTAAGGTGTGTTCTTAGATATAAACCCCGTCTTTGAATGAATTCCAGCAACATTTCGAAGAGGACATCACGCTGCAGGCTACACGCCAGCCTCCTCCAGGGCAGTCTGGGCTGCAGAACCCAGCAGAGGGGTTCGCTGTTCTGCCGGACCCCTGCAAAACGCCGGCTCTCCTCACGGGAACTCCGACGCTGGGCATCAACCACAGCCAATTCAGCAACACGTCGTACAATCACGAGCTACATATTTAATAGCTACAGCCATAGCTGTCATGTGAAAGATGTATTAAAAATGCATTACCTTCAAAACGTGTTTTAAATTCAGAAACAATATAAAATGATGTTACTAGAAATAGGTGTCATTTTAATACATAACTTTTATAAAGATTAAAGACAATCTGAATATTTTGCATACTACAAACAAGCATAAAGCATATTGTACTGCTAGCCATAATGATATAAGGGCAACTACATACCCAAATTATGTCTAGATATGTTCTTTTTCCAATGAATGCATTTGTAAATATCAGATTATGTAACTCTATACCCATCACATTAATCAGCTTTGTAGAATTATACATTGTGTAAATAATGTGTGTGACACCTAGCTGGTTTGCTGTAGACCAGTTCTACACATACCATTTTCTATATTCTAGCTATTAAACACTTACCATTTTTCATGAGTTAACCTGGGGCAATTACCTTTTTTATTTAATTGCTTCCTCCAATACAGCATAAAAATGATACAATGAGATTTAATGAGATCATTAATCATTTTGTGTTTTAATAAGCTACTCTTTAATAAGTGACTGAACTCTCTAATATTTCATCCAGCTTTATTTTTTGCACAACAGTCCTGAGAGCTGGTAACATGAGCTTGTAGGTTTACCTAAAACTACTCGCAAAGTCAGGGTATTGTTACCTGGTATTTTCTTCTGTGCAACAAACCGAACAATCTTTGCCTTTGTCCATGCAAGGCAATAATCTATAGAGAAAACCAAAGCTCTTCTATTAATGGCAATAATGCCAATTTGCATCTCTGAAGACTATAGAATCAGGTGTTTTGCTGTGTATTTCTGATAAACAGACAGATCAAAATAATATAACAAAAGGACTTGATGTTCACATGCACGCTAACACATTGTTGAATAGAGTTGTAAAGACTTCTGAAATAATGAACTCCAGTATATTAACCACAAATTCCCTATTACTTAGAGTAAAAAATAAAAATGAAAAGCTTCAAATGCTTGTCTGAGTCACCCTCTAATGAACAACCTCACCAAAAATTCAGAGGGTATGAAATACACTAAAATCAGGCATTTTGCATATATGGAACATATTTCATATCTAAAGACTACTGTAAGATTTAACAAATAAGAATCGAGAATTTTTAAAAGACTGCTCTTCTTCCTAGCCTTTTAAAATGCCTCAGGAACGGAAAACCCTGAATAAATTTATAGACATACATGTCCTATTGCAACAGCTAGGTAAGCTGGCTTCACTCTTCTTGCTAACATGCTTTTACAAGAAATCCAAGGAGCAGCTCGCATAGCCCTGTTTCGAGTTAACTCGCAGCCCCGTTAGGTGGTCAGCATCAACAGGTACTTGTGCAGTTACAGTTGCATCGTTTCTGTTGTAGCCTCTCTTTCGCCCTTTGGGTGAACATTTCCATGAGTGGTCACTTATAAAAAGTGATGCTTCCATAATCCTGGCTAATCCTTCAATTTGTTTTGGATTTATAGAGGGTAAATACAAACACAAAAGTCTAACAGCATATACTTTCCTCCCTATTTTATGGCTATCCCAGACTCTCCCACACAAGACTCAAGTGGCTGATTTTGCAAGCTGTTGCTTGAGGCCTGCACAGCTCAGCACTTTCTGGAAAAGAATGCCAGTACAGTAGAAAGAGCAGCCCTAGTGGTAACAGTTAATTTGAAATTTGCAGCGTATGGAAGTCCTCCCTGATAATACAGTGCACAACCCCGTCTCACCTGCAAGTACAGAAAACTATTCCCCGAGCTTGAAAACAAAGTGCCTTAAAATGTGCAGCTGCAAACCCCTAAAATCAAGTTACTACAAACAGACCTCGCTCTCCTCTTCCCTTCTGAAAGTAAATGATAATGAGAACTACCTGAACAAATACAGCCTCTTCATACCATCACCATACCATTACTTCACTGTATTACAAAAGCAACATGAGTTGGCAAGAGCCGAGCGGTTTCCTGATAACGCTCATTCACTTCACAGAGTGCTGCAGATACAAAACCACACTCCTTAGCCAACATTCACTGTGGTTTTGCCTTGATCTGGAAACTGAGAGTACTTGTATAAATGGACATTTCTCCTCATTTACTGTATTTAAAAAGAAAGAAAGAAAAGCATCATCCTTAATGACAGGACATCACCTTTCTCACTCACCGTTTGCCTATTACCATAGACTCCCCTGAGATGATCATTTCTCCAGCTCTCATCCCAAGGTCAGCAAAGTGCTTTGGTCCACCCACTTAAACCTGGCCCGTCCCATGTTTGCCCAGTAACTGTTAACTGCCTCCTTGAGACTCCCTGGCCCTAAACAAGCTCAGTCCTGCAACCTCTCTTCCTCTGCACCCCCAGCCATCAGTCATTTTCTGCAAGCCTGATCTGCCCATCTGTTTGCCAACTGCCAGAAAACAGACTACTCCTCTGGATTAGTGCACAGGAAAAGCAACAGGGGATTTGTGTGTCACATTTTCACGCTCTCTGTTGAGCGATCTATCACCAGTCCATTCAGCAAAGATCTGCATCGAGAACTAGGCCCTTTCTACAGGGCATGAGGTGGTTTCAGATGCCTGAAGACAGGCTACCATTTTCCCATAAGTTTGGGCTATCGTTAGAGCTATTTTTCTATCTCTAGAAATGGGAATGAAAGAAAGATATCAGTATAACAAAGGAGTGACTACTCCTTCCCCTAAATCATCAGCCAGAAGTGTGGAAAACCTTCAGACTGTTGGTATCCTCAAAATCCTTTTTTCTTTCCTTCCCAATGCCTCCTCCCTAGGCTTTCCTGGCTGCTGAAGCATGTCTTTCAATTATTTTACTTTATACCAGCCTTAATCTTTGGTCTTTCTTCTTGGGGAATAACTACTTAAGAACTGTCATATTGAATCAGATCAAGCGATTACTGAGTTCACGGTCTGTCCTCTGCAAGTGGCCAACAGCAGATGCTCTGGGTACACCAGCATCTATCCTCAGCATTTCTATTTAGCTCTTCAAAGTTGCAGACGATTCAAAACTCGACCCAATTCTTGTCCCTTTCAATGCTGTTTGCAGAGGTCTGATTAGTCTAAAAAAGTCACATACCTCTGGTCAGCTTTTATTCATTGAATTTCTGCAAAGCAGCAAGCTCCAGGCAAACTGGCAGACACGTCCCTCTCCATCACTGCACCAAGTTAATGATAGCTCACGCTTTCCTGTCCAGCATCCAGGCTAGAGAGGCAACAAAGCTCAATTTTTTTTAAATAGTTTCTAAAATTAGCCCCCACACTAAGCCTGAAAATTTTATTTCATGTGAAGAGTTTTACATTTTTCACATCCTTGATCTCATGCTTTTTGTATCTGACATGCAGCATCTGGTCCATACAGCCATTTTTCCTATTAGAGAGTATCACCCACAGCGTCACTCCTAAATGGAAACAAGCACACCGTGAACCTGGATCTGCTCTTTGCTGCTAGGAAATCACTTGATTGTCTCAGAGGAAAAAGCCTCAAGGCATCGGCTTTGCTGCAGCATCACTCCAGCAAATGCTACTCTATGGTAAAGTCAGTCACATGAATTTGAGCATAGCATATAATAAACCTACAGACTTAATGGTAAAAAACAAAACACCCATAGACCACAAGAACGTGAATCAGCTTTTGTCGCGAGATAGATTTTGATCACTGCTACAAAGGAATAACCTTTTGGCAATTATTTCCTGTATTACCGTACGAGAGCCAAAAAATGGCTTTGTCCACGGTGGTACTACTGAGTATTAGCACTAATATCACTAGAGAGCCAATGGCTCTACACTAAGCTATTTCACACCTGCAAGACGTGTCACACACACTCTGCTTACCTGGAATGATGACACTCATACTAGTCAGCTGTCCTTATTTATACATATTTATATAAATGTATAGTTATATACATATATTTAGAGAAAATATAATTTTTTTTTCATTCAGTCTTAAAGAAAGCCAGAGTTACTGAATGTCCCCATATACATTTGTCCTTCTGCCTCACTGCCAGCCCACTTTTCCCCCCTCTTTCTTCCCTACACCTCATGTAGAACTGGAGGAAAGCGAACTGTGCAGGAATAGCCCTCAAAGACCAAGAGCCACAAGACTTACCAGTGCCTTCTGAGGGTGGAGAAAAGGTGGTGTTTCAGTAACGGTGCAAAACTTGACAAGGGGCTACCCGCAACTTACTACTCACCTTGTAAAATCCTGGACTGCAGTTTCTCATGATGACGATGTTTAGTAAAACACCTTCCCCACCACTTCAACTTAAATTCCAGAGAGAAAGCCAACAGTATATACCCCAAACCCAGGCAAACGCTGCTCGTGCATGGTGAATAGGCCAGGGCCAGCATCATCACCAAAACACACTATTTGACTCAGGCTTCCAAGTGAGATATGGGATTTGTTCAGAGAGGTGTATAGAGATAGGAGTACTTTCAACAAAGCAAGGCCCCTTATATGCTCTGTTTTTTTCTTATTTTACTCTAAGCATTTATTTTTGTGCTTAAAAGCATATGCCTTTTTCAAAAAAAAAAAAACCACTTTTCAAACTTTGGAATGGATTAGTAATCTTTCCTTTTTGTTGCAATTGTAAACTAGTATGATAAAACATGTGTATTGCTGACAAAATGAGTGTTTTCTGTAATACAGCAAAGCAAAGTCCATGCCTACCCCCAAAGAGCAAATATCTCCACTTCAGAAGTTCAGTTTAAGCCAGGCAATAATGATACTGCAATTTAAATCCTCATAGCATAATTGACACATTCACTTAGCTTCATTATAAGCACTAGGCTTACTCAATACTAAAAATTTCTCCTTTAAAATCTCTCCCAATTGAAACATGTATGCATTTGCACAGAAAAAAGAACACACACACACAAATACATAGGCTTTCATATATGACAGGTAAACCTTGCTTATGTATGGACTCTTAAAAAAAAAAAAAAAAAAAGAACCTCTGGAGTGCAACCATGGAAACAGTGAAAAATGTAAATTCAGCTAGCTTTTCTGGCATTTGTGGATCTTTCTATGAAAGCAATAGAGATCATGGACTTAAAATGTACAACAGGTTTATTGTTTCACAGTACTTCTTTCTTCCCATTTTGGTCAAGAATATAATGACATAAATGTAGAACAGGGCAAAGAAAGAAGTGAAACTTTCAGAACAGCTGGAACTTTTTATTTAATTAGCACTTTAACTAGCTAGATGGACAGGAACTAAAACTAGTTAAGAGATGATGAATCAGTTCACGTTCCCACTTGATGCTTTCTCTTTAAACGAGTCGAGAGCATTCTAAAGTGTCACCAGCAACCCACAATTATGTGAAAAGATTTTTTTATTTTATTTGAAATGACAATTTCCTAGGAGCGACACTCTCTCCTAAATGCTTAGTTCTGCTTGCTTCAGAATGACAGCTCTACCGCTGAAACGATCTAATACCCAAAACTGGGACACGCAGATAATGCAACCTGCCCAGTCGGTTGACTGATCACATGCGCTTTGCTAGCCAGTTCTCAAGTGTCCACTGGTGACTGCTGAAGAGGATATTCTTAACATTCCCATCAGTACTTGAAGCTGCGACTTATCTCCTAATCCTACCAGTAACACATTTCAACAGCCACTTACAAACACAGGGCTGCTACGGTGCGAATCGTTTCCCAAAACACGTAGCTGTCTATTTTGGAGTCCGCTCTCTGCCTCCCCTGCACTTCTATTTCAAACAGCACCACCACTGGGCTAATTTGTTATCTTTGATTCTTACAAAGCTCCGCCAGAGCGACCTGCTCCCGCCACGCGGCTCTGCCAACGCGGATGCAGAGCCGGCCGCCTGCCCGAGGTCCGCGGCTGCAACGAACGAGGACGCTTCGGGTTTGTTAAACAACAGGACCGCGTTACGTGCGCTTATCCCAAAGCGTCAGGCGTTCGGCCGCCGCTCTCCTTCACAGCGAGCCGTTCCGAAAGGAACTTCTACGTCTACACAACCGCAAAACGAGCTGTCTTTTTTCTGAGCTTTTCTGCTTTAACTGTTTTAGCCTCCCTCCTGCCAGAGGAGGCAGTGATATAAATAACCAAGCCAGCTCCCAAAAAGGTTGCTGCAGTGTGCTATTACACACCTCCCTCTTCACTCGGGCACTGACCTGCCAGCCCACGAGCCGGGCAAAATACAGCTAGCTCTTGCCGAACGGATCTTAGCCAGCACGTATCGGTGACAGAAACTCCCCCAGCTCTGCCGGGGTCAGGGCATATTCTGCGCCGCAGCTGAAGTGGCGCTGTACGAGTCAACCGCTTCATTCGGAGTACTAGGCACGGAATTAACTGCACCGGCCCCATATTCTGCCCGCAGTAATACGTCATTCAAAGCTAAATCATCCAGGCAGAGTGCTCTTCTCATGCAGACGCTGCTCCCAGAAAGCACAGCCGCTGGGGTTAGTCACACTTCTCCCTCTCTTCCCCGCTCCGCCGTGTGATGGGCCGCACAGACACACAGACGCGCTTTGGGGAAGAGAGGACCAAAGAACAGCTCTGTCTGCAAAGTCCCAGTGCTGGGTAAAATTAAGCGTGTAGTAATAGCAAGCACTGGCTCCAGAGGCCCTTCTCTCCCATCGCTACCTTGTTGCAGCCCCATCGCTGCAGGTCAGCTCGCTGCAGTGGCGCCACCTCGAGTCTGCGGCTGTGCCACAAAATACAACCGTGCAGTGCTGCAGCTAAGAATAAAAACGAGTGTGGGGTGGCAGAAGACGGGAGATGTTTTTACCTCCAAAGCCATTCATCACAGACTTGCAGCCAGAAGGAACTTAATTTATAGCTCTTCACACAACAGGCATTATACACATATTCAAGAATTACGTACATTTCTGCTTCAGCTTAAATGTTAAAAATATTAAAGAACTTCCCAAGTGTTACATAACCATATCCAATTTGAATAGATATGCAATGTACTCATATAATGGTGTTAAACTTCTTAATCCAAGTAGAGGCCCTTGAAGCATGCAAAGGCAAATGACTTTTGCCAGTGAACTTTTGAACTTCAGTTGAGGAAAATGTGCTTGCTGAGACATAAATTTATGACAGTTAGCATCACCAGCAACCCAGGATCTTTCACTCCATTGGCCATCCCAAGAACAAAAAAGCATAAGAGAGAAGCCCCCTTTTATGCTTAATGAACCAAGTAATAAATTCTCATCCTAAGGCTAGCCAGGGGCCGCTTCTAAGCTGTTATCCAGGGGAGCCCCAAAAAGCAAAGAAACATAAAAATCACTAATTAGAAAATAATTATGTTACTGTTGTCCTAAGTTGTAAAAGGTGCAATTTCTAAATAAAAACAGCCAGAACGTAGCTGAAGACAGCAGACTGAAGAACCAGAAAGAGCTAAAGGAATCAAAGTCCCTGAAGTCTTCCTCAGCCTCCTGGATAACCTCCCACGCTATCGTATATGCAAAGCTGCACTGCTTATCTTTACGCAGAAAGGACTTTGCCCAATGATAATTGAGCAGTAAGTCCTAGCACAACCACCCTCTTCTCTCCCTGCTTCACAGGAAGGGAGATGAGCACTTAAAAACAAGAACAAGCAGGAAGCGTGATGAGACTTTTTTATTAAACAGAAAAAAAAAAAATACATTTCCTAGAACTCCCACACAAAATCCTAAAATTATCTGACCTACTCTATTATTCCACATCTGCTTCTAAGGCTATGACATGTGTGACACAGTAAATACTATGAAATTAAAAGCTGGATTCTGTTTCGTAGTCAATAGCATAAGAAAAACTGTCATTGCACTGCAACTCAACAAACGAGTCTAGGAATGGCTGTGCTGTGACTTCTCCTGGCTTATACTATTTAGGGAAACATACTAAACCTACGCCAAATTAGACCTCTGTCCAGCAAACACTTACACGTGTACACTATGCAAATGACTAGTCATAAATCAACTCAATGAGATATAATAAGTTCTGGACCCAAGCTTGTGAAGTAAATAAAATCGGCAAGATTAGGCCTTTATGAATGTAATTTGAAGTCTCTAGGCAGCGTTATTTATACATCGCATATGAAATTAAGAAAGATTATGCTTTACAAACATACCTTAAAAAGCGTCACGGTGATTTCCACATTTTCAGGAACAGGCCACACCACCACCCCACGGTATGGGTTTTTGATTCCAGGCTGCCAGCTATGAGCCTAAAAGGAAAGAAAGAAGTTGTCTTAACACCAATATAAAAGTGCTGACTTGACTTCCACGGGACCGGCGTAGATAGATGCAACAGTTTCTGACACCATGAAGACTGCTGTTTTAAATATTTGACTCTACTGAACCCTACAAAAAACATCATTAAGAATGTAAGGAAACTCAGATTATTAGCAGGAGTTTTTCCACTGAACCAAAACTGTCCCTTGCAAGGTCCTGCATTCTGGTTTCTAAGTACACAGTTTAGATCAGGACATGCAAAACACTGCAGAAGTGAAAGCCACAAGCAAAGACAGAGCTTCCAGAACAAGTGGGGCTTTATTTTGTTTTTATCTAGATGAGGGGATGCTAAATGTCTTTTTGCTCTAGTTAAAAAAATAAACAACAATTTAGAGTACAGATTAAATGCTACTAAAGCATTTATACTCTTAAGAATACATTGCAGTATCTACAACTAGAAAAGATCATGACAGAACACAGTAAAGTCCCTGAGAACTTGCCTATCTCTGATTATCAGTCTGGATGGACGGAGGGCCTGTATTTAAATTGTAACAGCTAGTCCTGAAAAACGCCATGTGTGAGCATTTCTATTTTGGAACAAGTATGCTTTTCCCCTGGCTTAGCTTAATCCATTTGGTGATGCTGTAAGGCAGAAACGAGGGAGGGAAGCTGATACACAAATGATTGCTGAGCAGCAGCAATGTTATTAAAAACTTTAAATTTTCTTTAGGAAAAAAAAAATGTTTAATCTAGCTGCTGTTATCTGAAGCCAATCAAGTGAGCTTCCCCTCTCCAATTCTAGCGTATCTCTCTGTCCATTAATCCAGAGTTCTGAGTGTTGAACAGGACTGCAAAATTCCCTATTAGAACAAATTATTGCTATAATAAGGTTAGTAGAATTTGCATCTTGGTTACCCTAGGGTTATCTGGGCAACTTCAAACATGAATTTACTATACCAAAGTGGGAAAGACACAGATGGTGAAACAGTCCTACTGGACCACACAAAGGCAACAGTTCTCAGCTGCTGTGTGTGTAGTAAGCAGAGCGCATCCTAGATGCCAGGTTCACGTTTGACAGCCCCATCACACACACCTGCTGCTGACATGAGACCTCTTGCATTCAAGCGGGCTGTCAGGAAGCAACGTCCTCCCTCTTGGGGCCACCAGAGCCTGCAGCACCCCAGGCACCACAGCACGCTCGCTCTTCTCTCTAATCCCACACGCTACGCAGAGCAGAGCCCTGCAGATTAACTAAAGGTGACCATAACTGCTAAAGCAGCAGGGGCAAGAAAGGAAGGATGCAAAAGGCAGAGGCAGAAGATCCAGGAAGAGAGATAAGGAATGGAGACGCTATTAGTAAAATTCAGCCTATGCAACCAACAGAGAAAAAAGTCCTACTTCCACGGCTACATATCGACACTCACACACACTTTTCCATCTTGTTATTTTCATTTTCATGCTCAGTATCGGCAACTCTTGTGATTTTAACACAAATTTTTGCAATTTTGGTGTTCTGCTCTCAGAGCTCTTCGAGTTGGATCAGAAATTTCATTACCATTTCCACTCTTTGTGCTTGCAAAGTAAACTTAACGAACATCACTGGGCAGAAAGTGGGGGGGGGGGGGAAGAGCAAGAGAACCTTGTTACCTGTAATTTTTAATTCCATGAATTTCAACCACATCTCATAATTCTAAGGCAGGCATTTTTGAATAACTGAGCACACAATGCTGTTCAGAGTTTTACTCTACAAGTACATTTTGTCCAACAAAAAAGATGTTTTGCAAGCAGCATGACAGACAACTGTAGTTGTCATATCCACAGCTGCAGCCTGCACCTCCCGCCCTTCCAGAAGCCCTGCAGTCCCCCACGTTGCTCTCCACTTGTCCGACCAGGATATTCAGCAGGATTTAAGGCACTGATCCAGAGCTACACAAATGCTGCATGAGCACAGACTGGCTGGCAAGCATCTTGGAAGAGGACAGAATTAAAAGCCAACTTCTCCTCCACAGGGGCACAAATTTAGATCTTCATTCTCTTTCAAATACCAATTTTCACAAAATTCATGGGAACTTATGGCACATCTGGGACCTCTGCTGTTCTTTCAGTTTGGGTGTCAGATGACAACCCGTATGGTCAAACCTTGCTCAGCTAAAGATCACTTGTTCTGTTTATCAAAAAACTAAAAAGCAAGCATGCACTGATACAATTAAAGCTTGAATAGAGGAATTTCATCTGCACTGTCTCCTAGCAGGGCAGTTAGCGAGCCACAACGAAAAAGAACAACCTTATGTATGTACCCAAAACCACACATGTACACGCATACATACGTATGAACAATTTTCTGTTACTGTAACTCAACAGGCAGGTCACTGAAAGCAACAGCTAGGAGCCTGCAAGTCCTAGCTAATGAGCTTTTAAAGCAAAGCTGTTCTGCAGTCAGCTGGATGTTATTAAAGCCTCCTCTAGCTTTGAAAAAGAAACACTGTACCACGCAAACAGCCTCACAGATAAAGATAACATCAAATCTACGTGCCTGGGTTGCTGGGAGGGAGGAAAGGAAAGTGAGGAGTAAAGGTAGGGGGAGAAAGGGAAAACAGAGGAAGGACTAACAGCCCAGAATAATGTAAAGTTAACAGGGCGAGTGTTATGATAACTCAATAGCTCTCATGTCAGAGCCCCTGTGCTGCAGTTTGAGGGCAAATATGGACTGAACTCTTTTAAAACTCCCAAAATATAAGCCTTTGCTTTGGTATTTAAATCAGATCAGGCCACTAATGCAAACTGTATTTCTAGTATTTCTAGTCCTCATTTTGAGAGAGGCAATTTTTGCCCAGGTTTATAAAAAGCTAGTAATTGGGCAGTACTGAGCAGTGTGCCTCAAGCCTAATTCTCACCTTTTAACTCAATTTCCTACTGAGTTGCACTTCCCAGACCACTTTTCCTCATCTCCTGCTACTCTTCACTTCCTGGTTTCACATCTTTTCTTAGAGGCACAGGAACAGAAGTGGTCAAAGAATGGCAACGGCCAGCAGCAGTGACCTGGCTCCCAGGCAGTCCCTGGGCCCTGCAGGCACCTCTGGAGAGAGCCAGAGCCCGGAGAGAGGCTAGAGAGAGGGGCAGAGAGGGGTGGAAATGCTCTGCTGCATTTCCAGGAGAAAAGCAATACTCTCTTTCTCTCCCCACTGGAAAATGAGAGGAAAAGATATAACAAGAAAGATATTATCAATAAGGAAACAAGAGCTACAGAAGGGGTCACTAAAATATTCTATAAATAGACTAGAACTGTGAACACGACAACACCATCCAACCTACTAGAGAACTGTGGCACAAAACATAATTAATTACCCACCGTGGGCTGACCTGGACCCTCTCAAACTGCATCCCACTCTCTGCAGACAAATTTGGAAAACGCAATTAACAGAGGCCTCAAAAGATGATGCCCTCCCTTGCACAGCTTTCTTAGAAAGAGATACATTGCCGTGAAGCTCAAAACTAAGTAATTTCATAAACACTGTGGGGAATAAAGGATTAGCTACCATCAGCTCCATGGAATACAACAGAATGTATAAACAGTTATGTATAAGTCCTGCGACATCCTCTTACAGGGAGCAGGGAAAATAGGGGAAAAAATCTTAGCTGATTCCTGGAGGGGGGGGGTGGAACCCACAGAAGAAATTGAATATCATCCTTGCTTACAGTTACTGCTCAGATACCAGATTATGGAACGTAAATAGAACATTATTTTAAATCTAAATGAAAGACGAAGTTGAAGTCGATGTCAAACCAAGAACTTTGGTTTCATAGATGAAGGCAACAAACACCACCAGCAGCTGTTCATCAGGGAAGGTCTTCAGGAAGAAAAGTTTTGCCAACTGCTGGAGGATCAGCATGGGTGGAAGCAAGAACAGGTATGAAGAGCTCTGCGGCTTGTCTCTCCAGTCGGCTGTCCAAAGCACAGGAGCCAAGCAGGAGCTTAGGGCAGCTCAGCCGTACGGCACGTCCCTCTCCTTCACAGCATTACCCAGGCAGAATGCTCCAACAGAACAGGAGAAAACATGAAAGAATAGATGAATAGAAGAGGAGGAGCTGACAACCTACAGCCGCATCCCTCGTCCGCCACCTCCACACCAGCACAGCTGACTGGAGACTGAGCATTGCTCGTTTGCTCTACATGGCAAGTCCCACCAGAGCTGCACACCACCTGGGGCCAGCCAAGGTCAGCACGACCCAGCTGCCAACAGACCGCTGCTAAAGGGATGGACTGCAAAATGCCATCCATTCCCCCACACCAAAGAAAACCTCAACAGCAGTTTGTGGGGGGACAGCTTCCTCTTCTGCACCACAGCTCAGTGTCACAGATGGAGGAGATAAATTGTAGACAATACTGCATACTACAGGTTGCATCCCCATGGTCACCTTGAGATCACTGTTTGGCCCGCCAGTTCAAGAGGTCAGGCACCAGAACAACATTCCCCATCGCACGGCTGCCCTAGGACCCAATCCAGAAAGACCAGCGTGTGTCAAAGAGGAGAGCTGAAAGCCTGAAAACTCCGGGTGGCTATCACGCAACCCATCACTGTCCACCTCCACCAAAAGTGGACGAGGAAATGGGCAAATTCCCACAAGCCTTCCCACGAATCTCTGCACTTTGTGAGCATGCACATGTGTTACAAGTGTAATGACATGCAGTATTTAGCAGTATTGGTGCTAAAAAGCTACAGATTACTAAATCTGGAAAAGAAGCTGAAACTGGTCCTTCAGAAACAAGTTCTTTAGCATTCAACTGGCTGTTCAAAGTTAATTTGACACATACACATTCATGACATATTCCTTCAATTCATGATTCATGCTTTTCATGCTTTTTTTTCTTCTTCCTCTAGACCCTTGCCTTACTCACTGCCCAGGATAGATGATGCTCAGACAGAGCGCAACAATTTAGTTTCCCATTCTCATTATTCAGTTTCTGGCTTTATTTACTGGGCTTCTTAACGAATTTAAAAAAGATTTTATTATCTTAAAATACTAAGAAACTGAATGCACAATTACTTTCCTTAGAGTTTTCCAGGATATCCATATCACTTTTAGTCACTGCATTTCAGAATGTCACCCAAATTTAAGTGTACTGTATCCCTGGGAACACAAGGGCATTATGGTCTCCAATTCACAAGCAGAGAAAGAATAGCCGGTCTCTACCCCACTAATTGTGGATGGTCTGTTTAAATCAGCTAGGTCTTGGCTTCGTAGGTATTAAGCATGAAACAATCTTTTGTTTTGCTTTGTTTTCCAAAGCCAAGATTTCTTTGTTTTCAACTGCAATGCTGGCTGCTCTACGCTGCTGCAGGTCAGTCACCATGTGCTAGATACCTTTTAAATGGGGAAATGCATCAAATCAATCTTTAATACTCTATATAGTCTCAGTAAGGAACTTTGCAGATGAGGATGGGGCAAAATACAATTCCCCAAGGCACCGTTTTACCACATCACAGAGAGGCAGCCTTTCTTTTATGTCCTATACCTCCTTTAATACACACCTTCCACCTTCCTTACTAAAGGAGCAGTTTTGCTCACTGCTCAGTCCTCATGTTCTCCCTTGCCACACTCTGCTTAACAAGGTGGGAATGTCACCAAAGGAAAAAAAAAAACGCAATCGCCTTCCTGCAATGCCTAAAAGGCACCAACCATTAAAATGTCTCATTAATTTTGAGCATTTGCCTTCGCAACCCTAAGATTTTTCACCTGCATGGTTTCCATGTTTTAATGACAAGTCAAAAAGCCCCAGAAGTGCCATTACTGAACTGCACTGGTCTGAGGTAGCCATCAAACGTGGGACTCACAGTGCACGCCTTTGCAGCTCAAGTCGGCGAAGAGGCAGGCAGGGCTGGCACTAGGCAATGAAGTAGCTACCAAAAGCAACTACAAATTGCCAAGGACAGTAAAATGGGTTGCCTAGTTGCTGATTTACTTGCACCACCTCCTGGAGAAGCTGGGCTGGCTGCTGTTGCCGACACGGGATCAGCCATCGCGTGCAAGGGCACTGGGCACTCCCAAAGCACGAAGAACAGCAGCAGGACTTTCCTTTCCCCTCCCCAGGCAGGGAAGCCTCGAGTGTGGTTCAGTGACAGCAGGATATTACCCCCTACCTGTGTGCAAGCCACTAGAGACAGAACAGATGCGCATTTTGCCCGATGAATCGGTCATTTCGTACACTGCAGAGGGAAATGTCGAATCTCAGGATCTCTCAGTACCAAAATGCACTCCAAAGCATACAGATAGGCCCTTTTTACTCCATCCCTGTGCCCCTATTTCTGTTGGCTCTGCTGTTACTGCTGAAGTCCTTTCCCAGCTCCCCTGTTCCTACTCCCCTACATTTGAAAGTTTTCCTTACAGCTGCCGCAAAAGAATCGAAATCACAGGAAAGGCACCTTCTTCTCAGCTTTGATACAAAAAGAATCATTGAAGAAAAATTCTGTCAAGCTCTTGGAAACAAGTGCAAATTTGATTCTTCAGAGGCACAAAATCTAACCAGAAGCCTGTGTACGTTCACAGTTACAGCAGAAAGTACCTCCTTGACACCATGGCAACATCTCTTTTCAAAATATAATTTCTTATAGTTCAAAGCCTGGAAATCCTAGAGTATCTTAGTGAAGTAAAGGCAAACATCTTACAACACATTTTCCCCTTGTTCTACATGAAAACAAGGACATTCCTCCTCCTTCTCTCTCAAAAAAAAAGAAAGAAAGAAAAAGAAAAAGAAAAAGAAAAAAAGAAAAGAAGAAAAGAAGAAAGGCAAGTTCAGAATTTCAGGGCTTGAAAACTTGAGGGTAACATACCAGTGTGACAGATGCTGAAGAGGAAGAGCTAAGCAAGTCCATTGCTACAAGGTTAACCTCCTGTAAACCATGGAGGTTGGTAATTGTATAAACAGAGTTTCAAAAGTTGTGGCAAGACACATCTCTAGATTCTGATATAAGAACATTTACACCCAGCAGACTGGCGATTTTTTTCCTTTTTTCTCAAGATAGAAGTTCACTTTAGCTCAATCGTGGCTCAGTAATTCTGTGAGTCTGTGGATCATCATCAGTTGTTCTAAATTCCCAGCACACACAATAAAGATGCCCAACTACACAGAGTCGGTTTGTCTTCACATACCTCTTTAAAAGCATCAAAGTCTGACTTGCTCAGACAGAGCAGATTCCAGAACAGAGTTATAAGTAATTTAAATATATGTTAAGGTCAGTAACTTCTAGATGTTTTTAAGGTCTTGATCTATCTATCAGGCTACCACTCAAACGCTCTTTCAAAATAGCTGTTGCTGTTTGGCTGAAATATTCTTAAAATTAATAATCTTAACATATTTACAGCTTCCTAAGCCACATTTCCAAGAGCAACAACTAAAATATTCATCAGACTCCTGCACTTGATGCTGTCCATGATTTCTTCTAACTGAGGGTCTAATTTGTAATTTACCCAGAGATAAAATGTGGGCCAAAGGCACCAACATCAAAAAAAAAAAAAAGAAAAAAAGAAAAAGAAAAAGAAAAAAAGACAGAAGAGAGAGCTTGAAAGGACATCAAGAACTCAGCCTTTGGCTCAAAAGCATCTTAAGATTACTTTTACTAAGTAGGCCAGTCCCATATGTACACAGCATTATTATATCATCTTTAAAGTTAAGCTACATTTTTGAATACCATAACTATCTGTTAGGGATATCTCTAACCCTCAACTATCTGAAAAGTTCACATAGTTCATCATCTGTGAAGAATTCTTTACATTATCTTTACAGTATGACCTCAACCCTCTCTCCCTTCTCAAAGCTGAAAAACACAGAAGAGTATTAATGTTTGATACGCTGAGCTCAGTGTCTGTCAAAAATAAAGTAAGAGGAAATATTCATTTGACTTGCTTCCAAGAAAGCAATTAGATGAAAGAAATAACACACAGAATACAGAATTTTACTGACAGAATGACTAAGAGATCGAGAACACTTATTGATCTACAGTCTTGAACCCAAACAACACAAATCGTATCAACTTACCTTAGCTTTAAAATAAACCTTGTCCAAAGTCCAGGCCTTAGAGCCATTCAGCACCCTTTAAAATACCTTTGTGGAATATTACTAGACAATAATTCATTAATTAGCTAGAGACTTTTCTGAGTCTCAGGCAAACTGGGGAGTTTACCTGAGAGGTGTACTTAGTGCCTGAAGACCAAAAGAATGACACATGGAGGAATATATATTCTAGAACTTTATGGTCTGGCTGAAATAACTTCAGCTCAAAAGCTGAGCCAGTGTCAGAAATTCCTCTCACCAGGATGCACTGTTGCCACTGGACCCTAAGGCACCACAGCCACAACGGCCAGGGCAGGAGCCCCACACTTTGCAGAGCTCCCACTGGACACTGGTTAGGGCTTCTGTTTCTGAATATATTCTGAACCCCAACAAACAACATTCATGGATAAATATTCTGCTTTCCACCAAGTTTTTCAGAGTTACAGTTTTTGTGTGAGAATTACATTTATTATTCTGCTTTATCTTTTGTTGCTCTGTTGTACAGATGCTAAAGGAAACAAAAATAGAAAAGGTATCACAGGGTAAGCCACACAGGCCACTTACCATACATCAGCAGATACTGCTTAAACACATTCTTACTTTGTGCCATAAATCTGAAGTTTGAGCTAGTTTTATCTTTCAATGAAAGAGGAATAATCTGACTAGTTTTGCTGAAGAATAAAAGCATGCACAGAAGCAGTTATCTTGGAAAATATATTAGACTAAGTTCACACTCTTGTTTGCTCACCATGTGATATCTTTGGATACCCATCCCCTAGAGCAGTTAGGATGGATACACTGGAGTATGCATGGTTCTGCAGTCTGTTTCAGTCAGTATCCAGGCTTTATCTAAAACAGCTTAGAATAGGTTAGACCTCATGTCAAAGATAAAATAAAGCAAGCGTGCATTGCAATCAAAAAGGACATGAGTCTAGAGGAAGGTATCAGTTAACAAAAAAAATAGTCTCTGCTGAGTAGGGTAAGGAACCATCCCGTCAAGTTTTCAAAATCAGATTCTTCAATATAAAATGATCCCAGGATTTTCTGCCTTTTGAGTACTCAGCAGTTCTTTTCCTCTACGACTTCCCAGAGTTCCTGGAAACACCATTCTGAGTTACACGTACACACAGAGAGAGCTTAAACCATCTCTATTTAAATTTTGTAATTCTTTAATATTTCAAAGACTGAGTTCAGAGATTCCCTCTTCTGGGCAAAATTACGTAACATAAGCCTGGCTAGAGTAAAAGGTAGTAAGGGTGAGGAGAGGGAATGAGCAAGTATGGCTAAGTGATCTCTGAAAATGAGCTGCTCCAGGAAAGGGAGGAAAGCCAGCACACATTCCTTCCCTCTGCAAATCTGCCCAGGGGCCAGAACACTTCTCCAGCTCATTCATGTTCCCCCACTTCTAAGCAGCTTTTGGGTAGACAGGGAACAGCTCTACACCAGAGGACACAAGGTGACAAAGAAATCTCCAACATGACCAACAACTTCCAAAACATGGTACACCTGGAATCAACTCTCTAGACACCTGGTAGACTAGTGACTGCTAGGACTGACAAAAAATTTTCCTTCTCATTAGCCAATATGATCCTTACCACAGAAGATATTACAGAGTATTTAGAAATGTCTGCCATTTGTTTCACTGTCAGTGCAAACAGTAGACATTTTTAGGTTCATTTTGTATGGACAAAAAGGCACAAAACCACACTGTCCATCTGCCTTTCCCTTCTCTTCACAACCAAAGGGGACATCACATAGGTTTAAAATCAGAGCAGTAGGATTCAGCAGTGAAGGGAAGTGTAGCAACATTTAACAACGGTACAGTAATCTCAGCAGGTTTTCAGATTTGTTACTGTAGGGAGAAAAGTAAGATAAATCTCACAGAAGAGAGGGTTACTCTGCATGCTTGCAAACTTTTTCACATCAAAACACACATGCAAAACAGATGTTATGAATGCCCAAATACTGGACAAACTTCACTTGGAACTTCCCTTTCTTCAGGCTGCCAAGTCATTAGCCATAAAACACAATTTCATAAGCTTCCTTGCAGTGTTTGTGGGAGTAAAATGTTAAAATTTCATTCAAAGATGTATCACAGGGCTAAAAGAGCCTGCTTTTATTCTTTTTCATTTCCAGTATTTTCTAGTTGTAAAACAGCCTCTTTTTCAGGCTTTATATTCCTATTGTAGGGATGTCAGATTCTTTAACACCTTTTATACTTTTAAAATTATATTTAAGATGCTTCTAGAAGTGGAATAGATTATTCTTTCCAATTAGATCTAGCAATTAATAACTAAAATTGAACTGATTGTCATACATTTACACTAAACAAATAGGTATGCTGAAATTAGAATTCTTATTTAAGTGTTTCCATAAATTAGTCTTGACATTAAGAGCAGCTTATTCTGAACTTCATGGCTAAACTGAGTTTAAAATAAAGATTTCTCATTTATTCTGCTGCTCCCCACAGGCAAGAAAACAACCCTCAAACAGCTGATTATTTCTCAGTAAAATAGGGACTTATTAAGCAATCAACTAACCTTAGAGGATTTTCTTCGACTTCTTCTTGTCCAAACCACCACTAGTTTATCTGGCTGCCTGTTGAGGAAAAGGAAGAAATAGCTTAATTTATAACAAGACCAGTAAGTACAGTTTATATTAGAACGTCTGCAATACATAACAACATCCTTAGTGGACAGATTATCTTTAAAAATAGCTTATCTTAAAAGCACTCTCAGGATCAGTCATTTAACAGGAAAAACAACATTGTGTTTATAGAAAAATGCTGCCCTCCAGTCAGCACACTAATGTCACCCTTCTTATTGTGCTCTCCCAGCCTGCAAACATCTCCCAACAGCAAGGAGGATATCTGAGTGGAGCACAGAACAGGACTCAGCCCACAGGTCACCTCTGCAAATCTGGCCTCTAAATGTGCTTTTGAAATAAGTCAGTCCCAAAATAAACATCAATACAGACTCTAGTTTGAAGCAGCCATGCTTAAAAGGGACTGCTAAATAGCATAGAAGAAAGGTGATTTCACTTACTTTCTGATAACAAAAACATCCAGAATAATTTTTCATCCCCAAAAGAGTATTCTACTTTATTACCTCAAATAGCAAGAGATGCAAGTACTGCATCACTCCAAGAGCTCACAGGAGGAGCTTCCTCACTCTCTACCCAGAAGGACAAGGATGCTGAAATTCAAAGTGGCTCTCCAAACAATTGTTTATTAGGTATTTGCAATGAATTGAGATGGAAACTCAACAAGGGACACTTCCAGTACAAGTCATTCTCTCTTAAATTTCCAAGCTTTAATTCTTTGCTAAGAGTTACAGCCCTATTAATCCTACAATTGTCCCTAAGTGATTTTTGATGTTGACATAACTTCTAGAGTTTTTTTGACCCATGATGTCACTTCCCATCTTCCGATCACATTCCTGGTCCCACTTTCAGCCCAACCTTCTTCCAGAGACTCCTGACCCTCCGTTCTGGTCTGGGTTCCCATTCCTGGCTTCTGACACTACTTCCACTAGTGAGAGCTTGACCAAAAATCCATCTGCACATGAATTTCAACGGAGCTCACAACTCCACTTGAAAGCGTTATATCTGTGACCCTCTGCCTGAAAAACACTGCTGCTGAGTTTTGGAGATACAGTAGTACAAGAATCCCTAGGTTTCTAAAGCCAACAACAAATTCTGTTTTCTATTAGACGAATCATAGGAAAAACATATGTCACAGAGAGAGGGAAAAAAATTAAGATAAGATGCACTCGAAGCATTTGTTAAATGATGCACTTAAAATCCATCCAAGCATTTTGAATTAAAAAGCGATGTTCACACTACAATCCTAGTATTTCTTCTCAGGGAGACTATATCTACTTCATAACTAACTCTTTTCAAACGAGAACCCAAAATATTTTAACAATCAAGAGTTCGAGTGTTGACTACCATATTATCCGCTTTCCTGCAAAACAGTTCATAATTTCTGCAGGCTGCAATAAAATTAATATATCACCTACAATTCACATTTAAATCCCACTAGAACTAAAGTTACCATGAAGGGTGCAGTTAAAGGCCAGCTCCTGTGAAGGAGATATGGGTGTTGGGTTGTATTTTCTATTCTGCATCCTGCTGTACTCCTTTAAGAAGTATCTTCAGTTTTTATTTGGGATAAATAGAATGTGAAATAAACTACTCATTTTTAAATTGTGTAAATTCACTCATATGGCTTGTTTAGGAGGCCTAAACTGTTAGTCAGCAATGTTAGTCAGCTGCAAAAAGTTGCAGCTTTTCCTGTAAAACCTTGCTTGACAATGACATCAACTTGTTACACTTTGAAAGCTCCTTGCCTGCTATTAAGCATGTTATGTTCTCATTTGTCCTTGTACCCTCCATTAACTTTAATGCAAGTAGTGTTTGCGCTGCCCCGGGGCGGGAGGGGGAAATCACCAAGCAGTTTCTTTGACGCAGAACTACCCAAATTCATGTCTACAATAAACTTTTTCTTCCACCCAAGTTATTTCACTTTGCACTTTAAAGCGGACTGATTCATGTTTCAGAAAATAGCTTGTGAACCAAATTTCATTTAAACTTGACTCATTTGATACTAAGATCGCCTCTGAGCATAAAACAATGCCAAAAGCAACACGGTAGGAGGAGAAAGAAAAAGCTGCCATACATCTACTGGTGCTGGTAGCTGAGGCAGAGAAGATGTGTCGTCCAAGACCGCTCCCTCTCTTTTGAAAAAGCACAGTGTTTCGGTAGCAAATCTCTTCCCTAGCCCCCCTCACACAAATCAACGGCACACCTGCAGTGAAGCCGCCCTGCTCAGGTCCGGCTGAGCACCAGATACCATAGATATAGAAGAGAAAATCACATTCTTCACATAATGCTTGTACTTCAACATTTTCACGATCTACTAACAGCACTGATTTGAGGAGCACGTTTCCTAAGGGTCTCGAAGGAGAACCCTCACACGCAGAATTAACTTTCCGACTTTGCTGCACTCATCAAGTGCTGCCACCTCAGCAGGGTGGTCTTGGTGGTCATCTAGTGCAGAGAGCAGGCAAAAGAAGCCACACAACGTGCCAAGGCTCCAAGTCTCCGTGATGGAAGCTAAGGGGACCCTACCAGAGGTCCCTTTCCTTCCTGCAGCTCCAGCTCAGCCAGTGGGAATGCTCCTCTACCGATATTTGTATCGATCTTGTCCTATGTATATCTTGGCACCTCGAGGGATTTTTCTTACAATGGCACTGGATTACATCCTCAAGCTGGAACATGCCCTAGGCTGGAGAAGGGAAGCAGCACCCTGGCTGCACAGGTGCCACCACCTCAACAAGGAGGCTGGACACACGAGGGTACCCGAGAGCAGTCACACGCGCGCGCAGGCTAACGGGCGGGCAGCAAAGAGAGGCAACGCAGGAGCACCGTCGGCACCGAAACAAGCCGATGAAAAACTCAAAAATGGGAACGAATCCACGCTTGCATTCCTGCCCTGCAGATGCTTGCTCATTACAGGGTACTCGAGAAAAGACATGTGTGGCTATGCTACATGTCTCAAAAAAAAAAAAAAAAAAAAAAAAAAAGTGGCTTTATGTAGATAGCACACAGTTTTTCTGAAGCAATTTTCAAGTATAGACAAGCCCCAAATGTAGAAATCCTTCCACGTTTGTTTGGACGGAAGACAACAAGAGTGTGGCAGAAAAACCCAGGCGGTCTGTCTCCTGTGATACTGGCAGGTGTGTCTCCCAGTCTCATAACAAACCTTAGGTTTAACTTTAATTTTTCCATTTCATTTTGAATTATGCCACTGCTTGCTTTGTTCTACGTAGGTTGTTAAAGATGCCTCACGCTTCAATGTCCTCCTCAAGCGGAAGCCACGTCCGTGCTACACAAACATGCAGGTATCACCAAGACAGGCTTTATCGCCCAGTTCTGTAGAATTCTTTCTACCCAAAATACAAAGAAACACACTAACATGAGAAAGCAAACTAAACCGTCAACTCACTTTGGGAAGTATAAGCCATGCTAACAAGACAGCATGAGGACTGCAGGCTCCCCTTGACTCTTTCACAAGTATATTCATAAATATTGGATATGTTTTGATGCTTTAGCTTAAAGTGTATGAAAATCTACACCCAGAACAAAAAATAAATAAATAGGATGGTCATCACAATACAGAGAGAAAATTTCGAGAAATGAAATGGAGAGAGGAAGGAAGGAAAGAAAATATCTTGAAGGATGAGTTTCCCCTCTAAGTATACACACGCTTAGCTAAAACAAAACACAAAAAACAGTAATTTTCTAAGGTGTTGCCTTCAAGAAAATTACAAATCTAAATTAAACATAAAGCCAAGTACAACTTTCTCTTCCACAATCTTTGCTTTACTCTTATGCCAATGTACTTCTAAAAGAAGATGCCTAGCTCACATTTGATCAGGAAATTTGCATTCGAGGTTACTAGTGAACTCAAAGTGCTAGGAAATAGCCAAAACCAAATAATTCCGTTTGCTTGTTTGAAATACTTAAGCAATATTTTCTACTTCAGACTTCTCCCTTCCTCACATTGTAAAACTAGGCTGCTCATTAACCAACAATAAAAGCAAATAAAATCCCTTCTGAAGAGTTAGGTTGAAGATCAGATTTAGTATCTTTTATAAGTGTACTCTGTAAACTCAGATTGTTCCAAATACAAAATCCACTGTGGTGCAAGCTGAACAAATACTAATGGTTAGCTATAAAAAAATAAAGGTAATATCCTGAGCTGCATGAGCAGCTCTCAGCCCTTTGAAACTTAAGTGCTTTAGCTTTTAGACAGTCACTCAAGTTTCCGTATGTTTAAGGCTGTTATATGCTATATGTTAAGAATAACACCACAGTTAAGACCAAGTTGGGGGAGGGAATGAGACAGGACTGAGTTTTAGCTGAACAATTACATCTCCATGCTGAACACCTGCTTGGGTCTATGCAACGCACCACCACCACCCTTTCTGCGGGAGGGTTTAACACGGCACTAAAACCGAGCACGACCGGCTCCGCGCTGCCTCTTTGCGCTTGGCACCACCCTGGGACGCGGCATTCCCAAAGCAGCCTCCCCGGGGGAGGCAGGTAGAGAGGGGAAAGGCAAAGCCCCCGCAGTGCTGGGACACGGCGCACGCCAGCGGCAGGTGCCCCAGGCGGGTACTTGGATCCAACACGCGCGTATTTGGTAGTGACTCATTTCTGGATGGTTCCCGAAAAGAAACCCTTCCTTGGGAAAGGGAAGCTAGGGGGTTGCAAACTTATTTCCAAATGAGAAGTTACGATTACTCAGCAAAAAAAGAAGTGTGGGGGGGGGAATCTTCTGATTTCAAAGTCCGCGGCTCAGAAGAAAGCTTCGTTGTTGCTCTACATACTATTAACTAAAATGATACTAAAAAAAAAAAAAAAAAAAAAAAAAAAAAAACAGACTTAACATGACATCTATAATTCTAAGTCATGCCTACTTTTCCTGTTGGGCAGAAGCTATTATTTTGGTTTCTTTGGCCCACATTAAAACAAATGATAGATTAAAAAAATAAAAAAATAAAAAATAAAAAAACATACACACACATGCACACACTGGAGCCAGACATCTCCATATCCACATGTATTAAAGCAAGTACTAAAAACATTCCAGAGACTGGAAAAAAATGGATCATCACTTTATATGCAGCAAATATTGCTGATTGAAATGGAGGTTGTGCAAGATGCGAGGTCTTCTGGGGTTTTGGTTTGATCATTCCAGGAAATATCTGGCATGATATTTTGAGTACAGAACTCTCCAAATATTTCACGAACAAAGTACATAAAAGGTATTACTCTGTTAGCTCTTGTTTTGCAAATCTTTTTGCAGTAGCAGATAATGTTAACTGCAAAAGATATGTATTTCTCTACCAAACAATGTTTGATAACAGAAAACTATAAAAGCCTTATATTTAGAATCTGGTTTTGGAAAGAGTTACACTGAAGCCAGTGGGAAGACAAATCACAAACAATCTTTTGGTTAAAGATAGAACTATAACAGCATTTGTATCTAACAAGACAACACCACTGCATTTAGTCACTCCCAACAATCTTTAAGCAGCTGTAATACACAAGACACCTTTTTTGTATGTACAAGGCACACACACAGCTTGCATATTTGTTTTGGCATCTAATTGCTAAGTGTTGGGGTTGGGTGGTTTTTTGGGGGAGGGTTGAGGGTTTTTTTCTTGCTATGTTTGATTTGAATTACATTAATTATTACAGGCTGCTAGATTACTCTTGTGAAGCAAGCATAAAAGAGTATAATTAACAAGAGAAGCAGCAGTGTTAGCACAATAGTATGCAGATGCACCTATTGAAGGATAAAAATAATCACTTGGGGGTAAAGTCAGAGCACTTCCCTGATAAGAGTTTTCACCTTTTGTTCTGTCCATATTGTGCGTGCCAGCATGACATGCCAGGTTTTCATTAAGAATCAGTCCTCCTCCCCACCAGCACAGTTTTCCACATTACTCCTGGAATGCTATCAAGGCTCTTCAATGGTTTCTTAAAAATAAACACAACCAGTTCTACAATACCACTAATTTGGGCCAAGTATTACTTTTTTGCATTTTATAGATAATTATTTTGAAAGCTTCTCTTTGCAGAGCAGTCTTTTGCTTCAGGACCTAAACTACAGAGCGTGTTACAAGTAAGGGCCTTTTCTGGGCCTTGTACCAAGCTTTTTCCTTTACAATTTCCTGTTGGTCACTATCAATGAAATTCCAGCGGTGACTAGACTTCCCAGAATCACACTCAAGTCACTCACCAATGTTTTAACCACAGATCTAGAGAGGCTGGTGAAAACGATAGTACGTGCTGGTACATCTGCCACATTGGCCCTCCTGCTGAGTGAGGTACAGCACTGACTGTAAAAATCAGAAACATGAAGAAAATAAAATACAGTGCCGACAAAGCCCACGTTAATCACAAGTGCATTACAAGGTGAAACTGTATTTTAGGAAGGGTTTTTGGTTTCTCCCTCAGCCTCTCCCTAATTTCCATCAGAGATGCAGAGCTGCCATTTGTCAGTGTTCAAAACGCTGTCTGCTACCCAGACATTATCTTTCATTTCTTCCTGCACGAGGTCTTTAAATATTTTTTCAGGAAGAAACTACTACTGGTCCTGAAAAGCTAGGATTTTTGCAGTGAGCTGAATGTTAAAACATTTTTCCCCCCTCTCTGCATCCAAACAGACTGGCCTCTATGAGGCTTTCACATCTCGAGATTATGCTCTGCTTTTCATAAGAAGCTCTAGTCTGGCTTTGCTTGGTTTAAAAATAAATAAATAAAGGGAACAAAGTGAGACACTAATGATTATTTTATAAGTGCAGTCAGACCTCCTGAATCTGCACCACGTCTGTTTGTGAGGGCAAGGGCGGAATGTGTAGTATGTACTGCTGATGGCTTGGGTTTTCTTAAACCAAATACAAATGAAGTTTGCAGAATGAGCTGGATTAAACAAAGCAAAGAAAGTTCATCCATTATTCAAAACATGCCACAAGGACAGATTCAGCTGCTCGTTTTTCAGAGTAATTGCAGCAAAGAATCTTGAGTAAAACAAACTTGACAGGACTATCTAGCAAAAACTTTCCTTAAAGCCTTTTCAACAGGACTTCACACTGAAGTATTTTCTTTAATTTCCCATTTGCAGTAAGAGTTGTCAGGAGACAAAACAGATTAGTAAACACATTTGAAAAATTAGGATGACTTGACTAGCCCCTGAATTTTTAAAATTATATCTATTTGCCCTTCGTGTAGAAGCTTTCTTTGCATGATCCAATTTTGTTCTGCTCATCTCCAGGAGGAGTAAAAAAATAACGCACTACAAGGACCAACTATATCTGTAATCTCACTCTCCTACAATCACAGACAATCACATAGGCAGACATTCAGCCCAAAGCATTAGTCCGCATTTACACTGTGCATCTCACCACACCAGAGCCCACAAAACACTTTCCAGTAGTCTACAACAAATGCACCACCCTCCAGCAAACAAGAGCTGCAGTGACCACTTAAGCCCACCTAAAAGTTCACTTGTAAAACCAAGCTCTCAGCCAAAAAGGGTTCAATGAGTTTTAAAACAACGAACCTCTGGTCAGCTTTTTGTTGTTGGCAAGTCGGGGCTCAGGCTAACTGGCAGGAGGGAGCAAATATTAAATTGAGCTATTCAGACATACCTTAAATGGAAAAAATGGAGTGCATTGCTTTTTAGTGGGAAGTTCACAGCAGGCTACAATGAGTCAGTTTTCTCAAATGCCAGATTTTTATTTTATGTTGCTTTCCAGAGTAATCTCCTATATTTTAACAATAATGAATCAACATTTTTCAAAAAGCTTTCAGTTGTGAGTCACTGCATTGCCCATCATGTGAACTAGCTGAGGTGAGAGCAGGCGCTACACAAACCTGCTTGCACAGTCCACCCGGTCCTGACCTGCAACAGCCTCGCTATTCTGCTCCTCTTTCTGGCTAAACCAGGTGCCTGCCAACTGCTAAGGAAATAAATACAAACTCATTAGAAAGCAAACTCATTTCCACCTCATACCTAACACCAGGTTTGAAAGCTGGCTGAACAAGGTGAAACGCTAGTTCAGGCTGCTCTGAAACCCAAGCTGAGAACGCAGACCTTCATGCAACTAGCTTCAATATCCTAATGTTTTGTTATCTAGACACTAATGATCGATGTTCTCCACCTCTCTCTTCACGAATATCCATGTTCAGTGTGGATTAGTAACAAGAACCATGGAAAACACAGTTTTAGTACCTTGAGCAAAAGAGCCAGGACTTGAATTCAAGGTCCTGATGCACTCCTGACTCACCAGCATCAGAAAATTGAAAGACAGATAAAAGCAGCATCAACCTCCCTTTGATTTTAGTCACGCCTATTGACCTACCTATAGCTAAACTGGATACCTCCATACAATCTTGTGGATCAGCAAAAATGCCTCCAACTATTACGCTATCCCTATTTCAAATCACTACAAATGTAAATACTAGATAATGTGTTCCCATTATAAAAAGCATTAGCAAGCATAACTAGTATAGACTGCTTGACATGCTGCCTGCAAATATAACTTTGCCCATCAAAATCCCCACAACATTAAACAATATATTTCTGTATTTTAAAAAGTATGCAACAAACTCCTTAGCAGACCATTGTTCATTTTAATCAGACACCATTACAAAACAGATCTTATTCTGCTTTGCATTTTTTAAATATCAAATAAAAAGCACTTCTGTTTTTCAAACTCAAAACAGCAGAGAAAAAAGGTTTTTTTCTACAGTTATTGTAGAACAAAAGAAAAATGAGAATGCTTCACCAAAAACCGGTTTGAGAACATTGAAATATTCACACCAGAATCTTCTTCCTCTATTTTTTTCTAAAATAATTTTAAGAAAGATTCTTCATGGCCTACTAAGAGCCATTAAAGAAGAATGGTAGATTATCTTTGATCTTCTTACTGCTGGGATGAGCTTCATATTCACAAATTGATACAAGAATTATTTTCTTTTATTTGCAGACTGGAGTGCAGTGAGTCAATTCACAGAGAATGACAACTTGGATAAACCACATCTCCAAAGCAACAGTGCATTAATGTCTCCATCCTCATCCTCTTTGCAATCTGTGGACTCATCCTAAAGAAAATTATTTTAGTGTGAATGGAGGAACAGAAAAATCTGGAGCTACTTGTCATTTGAAGAACCCTTCTAAACCAAACTGGGGTTTGTTTTGTTTTTTAAGGATTACACAAAAAAATGCTATAGTTTGAGGATAGCCAGAAACTATGAACGTACTAAAAATTCCTGAGTGGGCAGCAAGCGCAGAATGGTATCAGCTTTTAGGGTTTGCCTGTATGAGGAAGTTCACATCACCTCCTCTAAGGAGGAGGAACTAAGCTGCTTATATAGTCAACAGAAAAAGACGAATAAACCTATGAAGAGTATTTGCCTCTTAGGTATTTAGAGCTACCCTTAGGAAGAACAAACCACTCTATTGATTACAAAGGCAGCTCAAACTCTTGATTTGCATATCTGTACAAGATTGCAGCTTAATGTTGTGGAGTGCAATACAGGTCCCAGTATGCAAGAAGCTAAGAGGCAGACTTACAGTATGCTGTGGGCACCTACACAGGGGGTAGTGTGGAAGGGCTGATGCGCTGCAAATTCATACTTAGCTTTCCGAACAACAATTGTACCAAGCCCTAAATTAATCTGTATTTATCCTGAGACATGGGCATTCGTGGCACATGTACCATGAGCAATTCAATTAAAGGTTTCTCATCTGTCATCTGCTTCTTTTTGCTTGTGCAAATGAACACAACAGAGTGAGGGGAAGGGAAAAAAAAAAAAAAAAGGAACTGAACGCAGAATGTGTTGTCCTTTTCTCCATCTCTGCCCAGGAGAGTGGACTTTGCAAATACTGTCAGGTGCTCAACGACAGCCATAATAAATATGGTATCAAGAAGCATGAACCCACTTTATGGGAAGGAGAGCACCAAAAGATAAGATCTTAACTACTTTCTCAGTGCTGGTTCTGGCATTTTAGTTAAAACGACCAACCGCAGGATTATGGATACCTGCCTGCAGCAAAGCACTGGGCTCCAGGGAGGAGCACACCTCCTCTCTGTCCCCCAAGAGCCAAGACGAGGGACGGAAACACGGCCTCCTGCCGCAGCTTGGAGACACAGAGGGAGAAAACATCACCATTACAACAATTTACCAGCCACAGAAGATCTCAAAATGAGTCACAGCTTCAAAACACCACAGAGAAACAGAAATCTTAGCAATTTTTTCTGGGTCCCAAACAAACTGCCTCTATGAACTCTGTCCTCTCCAAGCTTACCAAGACATTTGAAATGTATAAAAAAAATAAAAAAAATAAAACCCCCAAAAGAGTAAGTCAGGGTGACAAGTTCCTCGGCAGTAAGCTGTCTGTTAATAGCTTAAAAATTAAACCTGTCATTCTTTCACCCACTAAAAATGACAAAAGTTTCCAGAGCTAGAAGATTTGGGCACGTGATTTCACAAACACTGGCACTGGCCATTAGAAACTGCCACTACCTTTCCTATATGAGACGCCCAATTTCACACTGGTGGCCTTTCACAAATTGGAAATTAAACAGAGCTGCTTTAAAATGAAGGTGTGGCCACAAGATGAAGGAACTGATGACTATTTGCAGCTAAATAACTATTCCAAAGCCAGTGAATTTGGAACAACTCCTCCTCTTCCTGCCCAATCTGTTTAATTAAGTTGCTATCCAGTTTGCAAGCTGTCTACCGAAACAGAAGTTAACAGTTCTTTCTCGTTACAGAAATCAATCTCAGAAGCAACACTCCTTATTTCTAGGTATATAATACCAATTCCTCTCCTCCATAAGCATACACCAAGTCTAAAAATTTGTGTAATTTTTAGAAACAAACTGACTGAATCTTTTAATTAATATTCTTCAAGTCACACCCCGGATCAGATCCCACAGCAAGCACTGGCAAAGAAAAATTACATGTTAACTCCTGGATACTCAAGGAACCAAGAGAACAAGCAAAACCTCCCGACAGCACTAGGGCTGGATACAGTCAAATGAAACAAAAAGCAAAAAACCCTATTTCTGTTCTCAAATTTTAAAAATATACATCTTACAGCTTTTAAAAACTGAAGAGTGTTTTTTTTTTTTTTTAATCAATTACTTGTTTCATCAGCTGTATCTGTGAATTATTTGTTATTCCAAGGTCAAAAAAAATAACAACAACAACAAAAAAAAAGCACCAGCAAGCAAGGACCTAAACAGATTTTGCTAATAACTGCCATTTGTAAAATTCCTGATAGTAGCCCCAAAAATATTGTAATCGATTCTCTCAAAATCAGCTAAGCTGGAAACCAATTTCATAATTTGTATCACTGTTTTAAAGCACGTTCCAGTTAAAAAAACCCAGAACCCTACACGATAGCTGAATTAATACTGATTTTGAAAATATGCAATGAAATTATAAGACGGACAGATACTGCCGACCTCCACATCAGAGGTCGAGGTCTTTCGCCACCAGCCAGGCACAAAGTCCGTGTCTGGAAACTCCATCACCTCTGCCCGGTCAGTACCTCAGCCCTCCCTTCTTCCAGGGCTGTCCTGGCAAGCACTTCCTAATAACAAAAACCACCCATAACAAATGCTGCCTTCATCCTATAGCCCAGAGGCTGGTTTTGTTTCAGCCTGATGGCTACTTTAGTAAGCTGATGGATCTCCGCATGGGGCACTTTTAAAGTCACATCTGCAGCCAGAGAAGAGGCTGTCCAGTTTTTTTTAAGTAGATCTGATGTCTTGCAGGCTGGATTCCAGTCTTGTAACATTAAAAGAGGCAAAAGGATAAGAGAGTCCCTCTATCCCATACAGCACACAGCTTATAAGATTAAATAATTCTGTCTCACCCTAGATTTCAATTTTATTCTAATTTAAAATTTTATCTGTAAACACAAACGTGTCTAGTGTGAAAAGCAGTTGTCCTTGGAAGCCAAAAGGTTAACAGAGAGGCTAGGTTGGTTCCTGGAGCAAAACACACTTAGTCTTACAAAATATGCTGAGAGCCAACCCCCCAAAGTAAAAGACGAAGTCCGTCTTCACTTGGCACGACTTGCTGTTCTAATAAACCTGAATGTTGTCCTTACAGTGAATGGCAAAATCTCCTATCTGATAAAGGGCTAGAGGATTTGACACTCAAATATAAACAGTAAGGAAAATATATATACATTATATATCTATTATATAATTATATATAATATTTATAAGAGCTTCTAGAAGGGTATTACAATAACTGAAGATCACTTATTTTGAATAATTAATTTGCAAATCAAAGTTCTGATGCATTTACCTAGTTAGAGCTGAAGAAACCTGATGAATAAAGATACTTTCTGTAAACTAACCATCAAGGGAATGGGAATCAATTTTAGTGGGACAGTAGTTCACACAGAGCACTGTGGGGGAAAAACTATGTGCAGAATCATCAAAAAGGCACAATAGAGATGTGTGGGCACATAAAGTCCTTGGATTCTGCAAAATAAGATTTTCTACATATTTGGGCATATTCAGTATAAAATGCACTTTTCATCTTTAAAGTAAACAAGGCTTAAAAGTTGAAGCATGCAAAATTTATTCGATTTTAAACTATTCAAACAAAACACCAGCCCTTCTAGTACCAGCAATGCACACACATGTAAATGTGCACACTCTAGTAGTAAGAGCTTCAAAATGAGGTCCAGGTCTACAGAGAGACTCACGAAAATTCAGATCACTCGGCCAGTGCAATGAAGAGCAACCTCCCTCTGAATGAGGGCGTTCACATGAGAGTTCAACATGGCTTTATTTGTGCACTTTGGCTTTCAGCTTTCTGTCAGTTGTCCTTAACTTCTCCTGTTTCTGAGCACAGACAAGACCTTACGCAAAACATCTCTCTAAATTTAATCTGCTAATTAAAACTTGTCTCCTGGGCTTTGACAGATGAGCGCCAGCATATCTAACTCTTGCAGTTTAGCACATTACCACCACCTGGAAATGACTGTATTGATAGCTACTCTTCCCCCCGCGCAGGAGGAAGCGTGAGGTCCGTCTTCCCTCCTGCAGCTCTCGGTTGGATCTGAGCCAGATGAAGACAGACAGGCAACCCAGAAGATTAAAATCTTAAACCCCTTGCAGTGCAGGCCAGTGAGGGCTCTTCTTTCTCACTGTTCCGGTTGGAAAGCTAGCCCTCGGTTCTAACAGTTCTGCAGCCAGACAAGCAATATAGTAGCAAATGAGGTGTGAATTCACTCATTCGTTTCAATGCAGTTACTGTTCAGATAGGCTTTGGTCATGTAAACCCCCAAGTCAGTTTTCTCCAAAGCAGTTATTTTCATTATCATCTCAAAATATAAAACAGAGCCAGACCTTTGGCATCTATAGTGTCAGTTCATGTCACTGATACAATGCAAAGAAACCTTTAAGTTCCCCCCAGAGGGGCAGCAAATGTTCCCTCCACAACAAGGGAGGCATCAGCTCCCCTGGGACAGATGCTTGAGGTGTTTCCACTCTGCCCCAGCACACGGCAGCTCCTAAAATACACTCTACCGCGGCCATGCCCAGTCTCCAAGGTGCGAGACCACTGTGTAAACACATGCAGCAAATCTCAAGCATCCGAGTCACATTCAACAGCGGCACTTGCCGACACACTCCACCAGCCCAGTAAAAACCGACCAGTATTCCTCCGGCAAATTGGAGAAAATCCATGACAAGCTAGTGAGAATATGGAGCCCTTCTTCTGGAGGGACTCGCAATCCTCCGCCGTCCCGCAAATGAAGTCCCCCCATCCCCAAGCAACAAGAGGGCAGAAGGTGGCTGCGCAGAAGCTGGGCGCCAGGAGGGCTGCAGGAGTAGGTGTGCCCTCATATGAGGCACTTCTCGCTGAACCGAAAGTAAAGGATCATCTCCACCGCTGACCGCCATCGGCATCCGAGGGCCAACCCAAGCATTCTCTCCTCCTCCACCATGCTTTCCCTTTCCCCTCTTTCCTCTTCTAATCATAGATACAAATCACACATGCTCAGGGAGCTCATAGCTGGAACACACCCGAAGGGGAAGGTTAAGCAATCAGTGAGAAAACATCCCTAAAGTGATTAAGACATTCGTCTCTCTTTATCACATAAGTAACTGCATCAGAAATAGCATAGGTGCCTAAATGCTTCTTCTGTTTTAAGACAATAGATTTCCTTAAAATCCTGGTCTTCAAGTACCAGTTGTGAAATAGATTGCCAGTTATGAAAATGATGGTGGAGGTCTGCCTCTCTTCAGAGAGTCAGAGCCAACGGTTCAGCTTGTCTCTGCCCAGGCTTAGAATTGTTGCTTGCAGTTTAGCCTCATAAATATTTCAAATATCTCTTGGGCTACCCTATCTCGTCTTACACTGTCAGTCACAGGACAGCTATGCCAGAGAAAAATAAGTAAAGAGCAACAAATGCCCTGAGTAGAATTCTTAGCATTTTTTTAAGGATAGGAAACCAAATGCTACTTTTCCCAGTATTCACATTCTCTCTTCCACAAACATCCATCAGGTTTTGGGACTGATTTTGTGATCTGAAAGTAAAGCTATCATGCAAAATCTAAGTAGAAAATAAATCACTGAATAAATTCTGCAGCAACGTGTGTGTGTGGGGGGAAGCATTAATAACTCTAATCCATCGTGTGTGTATATATATTGAATTCAACAAGCTTAAGCAGAATATTTCAACAGCTCTGATTATATCATAGTAATGACAAGCCTAAAACCTGCAGTGCAGCTGTGGCTTTGCTGGAGGTGTAACTGAGCTTCATCCTACCAGCTCGATTCCCCAAAGTCTGCATAGAGCTTAACAAGTTCTCTTCCTCAGCTTAGTGAGGAAGCAATTCGTTTTTAAAGCAATTTCGTTTGAACTGTCAGTCATTTGGACTGCCACAGTTATTTGCAAGTGGGTCTGACACAATAGCGCAGCCTCCCTGACCTCGACAGGTAGCCTTTCCAGTGCAATTACAGCCTTCGGGCATCCTTCACCTCTACCAAAGAGAGGCTTGGCCCTTAGAGTTATTAACATTTTCTAATCTACTGCTACCACAGGATAAAATAGTTCTGACGTACTTAGATCCTAGCACACGTTACTGCCTTCCCCTCAATCTGGGGTTTATAAATTATACATATGCTTTCTTAATTATAAGCCAGTCAAACAAACAAAACACACGCACACAAAAAAACCTCCCAACAACAACAAGCCACCCTCCACAGCAAAAACCTTGCTTATGGCTCTGCATCAGTAGGTGCAGATGAGCGATCACGCAGTCATGTCCCCTCCAAAGTTACCGTTCGCATTATCCCAGTTTACTCTGCTTCACCAGTCCTGCTCCACATCCATACCTTCTCGCTTCTGCAGCATTCTTGCTGCCATAAATCCACACACATACAAATTCCTCCCAGTACAAAGAAATAAGGCCCCCAAAACTTCATCCGTACAACACTGCAGCTTTCTTAATCCCAATAATTTAAAAATATAAACCTAATTTTTGAGAAAAATCTTATTTTTAGCGACCCCAAATTAACACTCTCTTAAGGTACCTACTCAAAACCCTCTAGCAAAGTAGCACCAACAGCTCTGAGTGGGCTGTTACCATCTTTGATCGATCAGCAGGTCACACTCCTTGGAGGCAGGTTTTTGCAAACAAGAGCCTCAGGGTCTGATGCAGTGAACTCTGCACCATATTCCCAGGGCTGCCATTGCTTTCCAGTGCAATATCTCCCCACTTTCTCTGCATTTCAGTTTCAGAGATGTGAAACATGGATACTTTTTTCTGTCACACAGCAGTCTTGTAAGATGGGGTTAATAAAGGACATGTGGGGACGTAGAATTTTTGACCACAAATTTGCTGTGCAGAAATACCAAGCACCGACAAATGTCTTTTTAGTTGTTTTAAGCCAGTACCACAGAACAGAGACCCACTACCTTCTGGTCTTCAACAGCAGACATAAATCCTACTTACAAGTAATTGTGGGTGTAAAACTGTAGGGCAACTGACAGAAGTTGATTTGTGCAGCCAAATTAGGGAGCGATAAGAAAAGATGACTTGTCTACAGTAACTACCAGAGAAGTTTGTACAAAGTCTAGTGTGGAACTATGTTTTTCTGACTTCTGGATTGTTTTTACTATGGGACTGTACTTTGTAATACAATGAGAAGGAAAAAGAACTTATCCCCTCCCCCCTCCGCCCCTTAAATCCAAAATATCTACACAGGAAAAACCGCAAAGAACTCATTTAGTCCACTCTGAACAGATGAAGGTGCTGAACTGTCCACGGCATAATTATTTACAGAAGCAACAAAAATAACTTCTTCTACTTTTAGTAACTGGCAACCTAGGTAGCCTTGGAAGCTTCTCTGCTTTCAATACTGTCAACAAAACTATCGCACTGTTTCTGGCTGCATCAAGGTAGCAACTAAGAAAAAAACATGTCAATTCTTTCCTATGACTGGAAACCAGCCTTGGGACAGAGAAAAACCTCTACAGCCACATGTGTACAGAGTCTACTTCCTTGTATAAAAAAACCCAAACCCAAAATCCCTCACACAAACAGGATTTTATACAACAATTAGCTCATACAAGTTATAAATATGTTTTTATCCTCCTGTAATATTTCTAGGCTTTTCAATTTTCCCACCTGAAAGTTGGCATGGGCCACCAATATGGAAAACAACATATGCAGAAATCTACTGAAGTAGATAAAAAGTGACAATAAAATGACGTGTGGGACATTAGTTTGGACTGAGCAAAATGTACATTGTGCAAGGCCATATACATACTGCAGTTCTATTTGCAAAGTTATAAATCTTCCTTTGAATAGAAAAGGTAATAGAAGAATCCCTTTGAAATGCACTCAAAATATTTTTAACATCACACAATAATAAGCTTGTGTCTTAAAGACAGAAATATTGAAATACTGCAGTTTGTTTCAGCACAAAAAGAATCCCTGGAACACTTTAGATTTCTTCTTTAACAGTATAACCAATAACATCACAATCACTCAAAAAAGGTGAAATTACAATTAGCATTCGTCACACAGATGTAGCCTCCCCTTTAAAATAGCTTCTGAACTAACCACAAACACTATGTTTTATGAAAGTGAAACATTAAAACATTGGTGTTGGAGATGAGATTCATTTTGGTTTTACTCACGTACAGGCCATTAGCAATGTCTGAGCAGCCAGCACCGAGGCCAGCACCTATCCTGCCTTGAGATTCGTATTGCTGTTTTAAGGATTCAGACTTAGAAATTCTAGACAAGATAGATTACTTCTCCTTTGACAATCTCAGCTAAGCCGTTACCACCAGCAACCTTTTCAGTAACTAAGGCTTGCTCAGGGCAATTTTTATGACAATCTAACTATTTCCGTTAAGAAAGCCACGCTGAACTGTTACGGTTGTTTTATTCCAACCTAAGATATAAGTGCAGTTTCTATAGTTATAGAAGTGCTTGAAGTGGTTACGCAGCTATTTCCATGAAAGCAACTCTAGGTGAGGCACCGCTGTACTGCTATTTCCTGTCTATATGGAAGAACAGGTGCTGCATGACATTGACTGTAAAGGCACAGTTTAAATAGGGAAGCTGCTGCATATAGATGAGGCCCGAGTATGCATATATGTGTATTGCTTGCTCAGCAAAACCAAGTCTGAAAGCTCAATGTGACACACAGAGTTTCAGTTTTAATGAAGTGGATGTGTTTTGTCATATGAATTCTGCATAGCCTGGGTCAACAAGCTTCTGTCCGTATAAAAAATGAAAAACCTGATTACAGTTGAAGGGAACTTTATTCAACAGAAGAACAAAGTCTTGGGGCTTGATTCAGTGTTTGGCATTATAACATGAGACACTATTTTAAAGTTTCTTAACCTGTCAGTGATCATGTTTGCAGCTGGGGAAAAAAAAAAGAAAAGATTTCTGGCCCCACTAGAGCTGTGCCTGGATGCCTCAGAGTTGCAAAGTGTGGTCAAGATTTGTCCCTTATTAGCAACAAACTGCTTTTTCAGTTATTCATTGTCAGTATCCCAAGTTCCCCTTCTCGTAAGGGGAAACGTACACTGGTTTCATACAGACAAACTTATCTCAGATTATAGTATGCACAGATAATGCACGTTACCAGCTTCCAGAGACATCTGCCCCCTTTTAACTTCTTTTTATACGGAACATCCCTCGCTCATAGCAAACTAGAAGTTAAGACCCCCAACAATAGCATATGTGCTAACCAAGGAGATGATGTCAGTAGAAATACAAGAATGCCTCATGCCTGTTCCCTGAAACAGTTATTTTTGGTTGGCGCATGGGCTGCTCAGATTTAGGTCACTGTTTTTGTATCTCCAAACCCAACAGAACTTGTCTTTTATAGACTGTAGGGGTTTTGTCAACCATAAGAGAGACGGTTCTCACAAGGAAGCGTACAAAAATAAGGCAATTTTAGTCTTTCTATAGTCAAAAGTAGCTCAAGAAACAAATTTTACTACTTGCTGACTTTATCACTAACTGCAAAATCAAGCCAGCACCCTCCTTTTGACAGCTGTTGCTAAAACAAGAAGTATTGTCTTTCACAGTAGATGCTCTCTCTCTCTCTAAAATTCATTTCAGATAAATTTATTCTGCTTACTGAATTCAGAAAGTCAGCATTTTTTTTCCAGGAGGCAGCAGACTTTGTACATTATAAATGCTTTATCAGGGCCCCTTCTAGACAACAGGACTGAGCCTATAGGCAAAAAATTCTGTACTTCTGTTTCCTAGACATGGCAGTAGGAAAGGAGACAAGGGGACTGTACCACCACCTGCAGTGGTACTATGTCAACATCATCCATGCTATCGGCACTACAGAAATTGCTGATGACAGGCAGGATGAGCACTGAGGACCGTGAGAGTGTAACCCACAGGTAACGTCTATTTTTACTGTCCTCTTCCCTTGTGATACAGCCTCTCTTGAGGCCACTACAGCAAAAGGAAGCTGTGGTAACAGATGGGAAACAGAAGCACAAAAATGTATCTAGCAGCCCTCTGCTCTGAAAATACACTCAGACACATGGAAGTACAAACTGAAATAAGCATGTAGTTCCAGGCAGAAGAGGAAAAGGGTCTGGCTTCCAGCAGCCTTCCCCAGGGTACATTCGCCAGTATCCAATAATGCAAAAATTGCTGTCTTTTTACCTGTAATCACAGGTTAAAAACCTTCTCTTCTATCCAAAGACTTTTTGTTGTAAAATCCACAGAAATAAACAGCTCTTGAGGCTTCCATCTCAGCTTTGGTTGAAACTGTCTGCCCAAACTTTGCAATAAAATGCTGGATTTGCTGTCCAGACAGGTAATTTTTTAAATCACATAAGAACTTTTCCCCTATGAAACAAAGCTAAAAATAAGGGAGAAGCTCAAGGCTCAAAACCGAAAATACAAGGTAACTCGATGGGCACACTGACAGCACGGCCCCATCAACCACAACAGTTTTGTGCACTCAGGGGAAAACAGCTGTCCAAACTCTTCAACAAAAGGACAGAGGAACTAATGATGCTGGTCTGAAGCTGGGATATCTGAAGAGGCAGCGTGGCACAGTGTTGCCGGACGCAGACACACAGGGAGCAGATGACATGCCGGGGCAGTCTGACTGCCCCATCCTTTCCAAACTTTCCATAGTCATACTCTGGACCTCTCCTGTCACGCAGCAGCTACCTTCCAGTTTCCATAGCGCTTACCCCAGGAAAGAGAGGAGAGAAGCACAGGGGCAGGAAGAGCTGCCTTTTTTTTTTTTTTTTTTTTTAAGGCAAACAAAAAAAAGACTAGACAGTTTTACAGCCACAGACTAAAGGAGACATCATGTCTCAAGTACTAGATGTTTACAATGGTAGGAGAAGTAAAAGGTATTAGCACACGCTCTTCTCAGTTATCTCAGTAAATCCTATGATTACATCAGCCACTATGAGAATTCAGAGTGTTGAAATGACTCTTGGGTGTCCTTCAGTTCAGACTGGGGGGAGGGGGAAATCAAATTGCATGTACTATATGAAATAAGGAATCCACAGGAAAGGAAGCAACTCCTTTTCCATGACACAGACAATTTTAAAACTGTATTCTGAAAGGGTGCTCAAGCACGGGAGCTCATAAGGCAGACACCTAAAAGGAGAAAGGTAAATGATTTTAGCAAGAAGACTGAAAACAAAAGCAAAACCTACAACCCAAAAGAATTCTCTTCTCCATACACACAAGGCCTGATAAAGGCGAAGGAAAGCACCATTAAGATCCTCTTAATGGAAAAATGTTACTGTTAACAAGAATCATCCTAACTACAGCTCAAAAACTAGTTAAAATATGCTAGATGCTTTCACTTTTTGTGGTAAGAGAGGAAGCAGTAAAAAAATAGGTCAGGACTTTCCTTTTAAAAAAAAAAAAATCAAAGGAACGCACAGAAAAGTTTTATAAATGCTCACTTGCTTAAATACACTTATTCCAAGCACTCTATCCAGTTAAGACCTGCATTTGAAGAAAAAAAAGAGTTCAGAAATCTTGTTCTCGTGAAAGTCTTCCACAGCTTTATACAACTACCACCCAGGCTACCTACCTGAAGAGACAAAACACTAAATCAGTTTTCCAGTAGCTGTTATCAGAAGAAACATGCAGGCAAGCAGTTAACAACAGCCCACCTGCTACAATGGCCAGAACTGTGACTCAGGAACAGTAATAGTGTCAGGTGCTACTAGCAGCTGTCAAGCTTAAGTCTTCTGCTAATAAACTACATTTACATCAGCAACAGGCCAGTTTTGGAAATTCACAGGCTGCTGAGTTGGATCTTTACTGGAAAAGAGAGTTAAGCTGTTTTGACAGCTCCTTTCTGTTCTTTTAAATTTCCTCCTATGCACTGCCATAAACAACGGGATTCAGAGCTTACTTAATGAGCAGTCACCGAGAGTAAAGGAAGTCCACAATGCCGGCTGAGTGGCAGAGGAGTGTGCTGCCAACTGTATTCAATGGTCCAGATTCTCCCATTACTTTAATATGGTTTTTGATATTAACAGCACTAGCTACGCAAATACATTTTCCCCAGCACGGATGAGAGGGGAAAGTCAGTTTATGGCACGGAATTTAAAAGTACGGGCACAAATTAGCTAGCCTTAGCCCTGAAGAAAGTTCAAGACAGTCATCATCTGAGGGCCTTAGGCAGCAACACACATAATGGAGGGCCCAGAGCTGACCTGGGCCATGCCTTTGATCTGCCTGGGCTAAAGGAAAGGATATGCAGCGTGCCCACTGGCTAAGCTGAATATATGTTCCCAGTAAAGGCATCATAACCCATCAGAACACACATATCTCCCACCTGGGCTGCCAGTACCACCTCTCCACCAGCTCCAGACACACTGACCCATCAGACAACAGCAAGGAAGCAAACACTGCTTTCTGTGCAAACAGGAAGCACTCGACATGGAGGCCAATTGATCATAAGGGTGTTTATGGAGATGATAGCAGAGAAGCAAGCAGGAGTAATGGAAAAATACATGGGTCAAAGTTGAGGTGATATGGTAGAGTTTTAAAAGGCCACTGATGGTTTTTAAGTCAGCTGTCCCTGGAGCTAAAGATTATTTTACCCTTCTGACATCTGGTCAGCAGCAAAGCTACTCTTTCAAAACATACCTACTAGAAAAGAAAAATCAAATCCACAAGTGCACTATTAGCCACTGATAGAGCAGTTCACCTAAAACGATGCCCATGGAAAAACAGTAACAGACTGAGCATGCATATGAAATAAAACCTGAAATCAGTTTATTCTAAAATTAATACACATAGCCAACAGAGATCACAGTTTAGCAGCAGCACAATTTGCCCTTACCTCTGGGGAAAGCCTCAAGAAAGCCTCCTTAAATAATAGTAAAAATTAAAAAAAAAAAAAAAGCTTCAAAAACAAAGTAATACACTACAACAAGAACCTCAACAGGCAAAGAAGAAAAAAAAGTCTGCTCTGCTTATCTTCATAGGATTATAGGCAGCTGGAGACAATAGCTCAGAAGGGCCCGCACTTCTGATTCATCTCCAAGACTTGTGCATTTGGAAGCCCTACAATGACAGCACAGGGCACTGACTCACAATCCAGACCATTTAGCTGCAGCAGTTTGAGAGGCCACTGCCTGCAGCTGGGCTCCTCACCCCTCCAGCAGGTGGGCAGGCATCCCCCCACCCTAGCAGCAGAAAGGAGCTGTGAGGACTCCTCAACCACTGCGTTCACAGCTCACTTTATAAACCTGAAGTTGATGGCAATTAACACTAACACGCCATGCAATGCAACTGTTACTCTACCTCCGCTCCAGGCAGAGGAAGGTTACTGCTAAAGGACAGTGACATCTCAGCTCCACTCCTGAATCTAGAAAGCCTCATGAGTCAGAGCATTTAGCCACCAGCAATATTAGTTAATTTTCTGCTAATTTTAGCTCATGCTTAAGCCACAGCTCCCAACTCCCTGCAATGCCTTTCTAGGTGCCCAAAGCCACAACTATCCTATTCCTCAACTGCCAAAACATACATCTTCCCTCCTGAGAGACTCTAATGCAGTTACACAAACCACATGCTGCAGAAATACATTTTTCAAATAAAAAGGCAACAACAGGAAGAAAACAAGGACTGCTTTATTCACCCTCACACTGTGTGCATATCTTAAAATAAGGAACAAAAGTTCAGTTGCATAGTTCCTGTATTTCAGGATCCACTCCACAACACGCAGAAGACAAGCTCACGTGCAGGGGGATGACCCACAGCCTGCTAGAACCGACTTTTACTCCACTGAGTAAAAGGAGAAGGAGAGGCAAAGGAAACAAACAGGCACACACATGCACACACTTCACACAATCCCATCAGAGTAAACTGGGAAAGCTTTAAAAGTAAACACCCTCTCCCCCCGCAGAGCCCTCCTTGTATTCTCAGAAAGCCACACAGGCAGAATGCTTTTACTGGGATAACTGAGGAGTTCATTTTATAAGAAGAGTTTCCTCAGACTTAGTCAACCTTACCAGACTCCTCCTCCTACTCTCCCTATTCACACTAAGCTGTGAAAGGGGCTTCAGCCTCTCCAACCAATTAAGAACTAATTGAACTAACAGACTGGCACCATAAAGCCTCAGCAGTCAGAGACTGAAGACTCAGCTCAGAGGCCTACGCAATATCATAATATTTCATTTTATTTAACCTCATAACACTAAAAAAGTGGAAAGTAGTACTCACAGGGATCCAGTCCTGCAAAAATTTATCTTTATTCCAGTTCAAATCCACTGGGCTCAAAGGAACAGTACACACATTCTACAGTATGCATGCAACACAGAGCCTGCAGGAACAGGGCCAGGTTTTATTTATTTGTAAAGCAGCATGAGGAAGTTACACACACACTCTCTCTCAAAAACAGAGGTGTGTTAGCATGTCAAGTTAGTGTACTTTATTTATTCAAGGAGACATCTTCATCCCTTTAAATGAATAAATGACAGACTATTAAGATGGATTTGTCTACAGTTGGCTGTAACCTAATCTTTTCTGCTTTAGATTCAGTATTTTTGTTATTGCTTGGCTGATAAACTAAGTCAATAAATTGTTGCAAAGAATTCTGTTTCTCCAAGACAGAAAACCTACAGCAAGTCTTTATGTCAAACTTGCATCTTTCTACATTATAGATAATAAACTTTGTGCCTAGTTGTACCAACAAGGTCTTACAGGGACAGCTTTAAATGCTCCCAAAGCACTACTGCAAATAAAAAATTTGTAGAAGTATGCAACACTGACAATCTGGAACAGTCAGCAGCAAGAACATTTCACATGCATTCATACTTCCCATATCAAAATGTCTTCACTGCACACAATATGCTACCTACCCAGAAAAGGAACAGACACTTTGGATGAGAAATCCCTTAGCCATGCTCCAGTGGAACTGACATAGGGTGTAAAAGGGGTCAGGAGGATAGCCTGGTAAGGTAGGGAATGAAAGCAGCTGGCATCAAAGAGTCAGGACTGACAAGACACTCTCCTGACAGAACTCAGGCAGAGAGCCCAAAGGAGCAAAACTACATTTCAGAAATCAAGGATTTTCTTTGGGGGTACAAAGGGAAGAGAGATGGAGGCTGGCAGAGGAGAACTGCTTTTGCATGCAGGCAATAAATGTCCCTTACTTCCTGCAGCTGGTTAAAGCACAAGACTGACCTGTAAAACAGCTGGTAGTGATTATTTGGAAAGAAATAATTTTGATACATAATTTCAGCCCTTAAAGTCTTCAGTCAAAACTCAAAGCTAGTGTAGAAGAAAATATTCAATATTTTTACAGATGGGGATTATTTGGTGTAGTGTCAGCAATCCCAATGAGGAGTGTGAGGCCAGAGTAGCATTTAATTGAGGAGGAGTAAAACAGCTAGAAAGTGAGGGAAATTGCATGAACCTTTCCTTACGGAAGCTATAGTTATCACAGTATACCTACAGGGCAAAACTGCAAACGTAAACCCGATCAAAAGCTCAGCAGAACAAGCCCAGCATGAAAAGCATGGTTCACGGCAAAACTAACTCAAGATTTCCTGAATCCCTCTGTAACTGTGCCTCTTTTTTGTCACACATTTCCAAGCAATTATCCTTGATAATTAAAAGCACTTAAGCGCTCACAGAATACCCTCTTAATGGCCACGCAGGAACTGAGTAATTTGACAGGCCTGACCCTGTAACAGCAACCCCCAACTATTTCTACAGCAAGCAGTTAACACCAGTTCTTTCAGTGGCTTTCAGCACCAAAAAGTTTGCTGTAAAGCAGGGACCAGAAGGCAAACAGACTGGTGTGAACTGTGGAATCTCAAAAAGCTCGTTTCTCTCTCATGCACAGTGCATGCCAAATCTTAAAATTCCTGCAGCATGCAGTTATGAAACTACAATAGAAGAGAAAAACAGATGGCTAAAGCCTTTATGAGGGAAAAAAAAAAAAAAAGCAAGCATTACTTCATTTCCAAAAAAGAAGGCTATATATTTGAAAATATAGAACCTACTTCAGACCATACCTAATCGATACAAAAAGCAGGCAACTTGCCTCACAGAAGTAAAGCTTGTCTTCAGTTAAGGCAGTGTACGTGAAAAGTTTAACCCTTTCAGAACACTATGGCTTGTATTTTTATGCAAATTTTGTAAGTGGCATAGTCGCAAGATGAGAGGCATTACTATATTGTAAAAAGTAACACACTTCTTCATCCTCAACATAGTTGCTGAATGGCAGATCCTGTAGAAAAGCCTCTTAACATTTAATTTTTTTCAGTCCATTTAAGCAATTAACAGCTACATCCAGGTGAGCGGCTTCCCTGTGGAAAGAGAAACAGGTACAAAAGTATCCAATGGACAGCAACATACTAGGAACTTGGCAGCATCAACCCTGCAAGATTTAAGCCATTCTCAGTGGAAATCAAGCAACTGATACAGCAATATTACACTGAAGTTCCTGTTAGGCCCCTGAATTGTGAGGTATCACGCAAAATAAGGTGCATAAAAGCCATCCTAGAGAGTGCATGTGTTCTGTATTAGATGCTTCTTTGGCTCTACAGAACAGCTATCGTATCTTCAGGTCCAAGAACTGGAAGTGATCTTACATCTAGAATTATTTCCCTGGCGAGTGTCCTCTGCTGAGCCTGCTCCTCACACAGGCCTCCAGCAGCTGAGACGCACGCCCCAGGGAACATGAGCGCGCCGCGCAGGGCTGGCAGCACTGCACGGTGGATCAACAGGAGCCCTGCTCCTCTCTAAGCCGACAGCTGCACTGGCAGGAAACGTAAAGGCCTTGCAAACAGCACTAGATGCCAACACTCGGGCACCTGACTCGGGTCCACTGCGCTCACCTGCCGGAGACACCCAGTGCGCTCAGACCCCACACAGCAGCACCCTGCTCCAACAGCACAGATCAGCAGCAAATACCTTCCTCCCCACCCCACCAGGTACGTACTCAGGGGCGTAAGTAAAACACACAAAATGGTTTTTAGTCTCTATTCAATAGGTCTGCACTGAAAATAAGGACAAAATTCATTCTCTCCTACCACACACAGCCCTTCCAGGCCCAGACTGCAGTCACTGGCAAGGCTGAGTGGAAAATCCTGCACTGCCCCAGCTTACTCCAAGGGTAAGCAGAGGATGACAGATTCAAGCATTGCCAAGCCTTTCATAAATCAAGTGCTTATATGATTAATTCAAAGCATTACGTTTTCACAGTAGCAAGAGTCACTAATCCGTATCAAAGACCAAGACTACATTTATTTATTTTAAAAGAAAGGCTCTACATGAACTAACTGCTCAGTTTTTCAAAGGTACTGAGCAGCCACAATGATTATGTCTGGGTCAGTGGGAGCAGCTAGAATGCTACAGAAGTGACTTGGTTCTGTTAAATCACCTGAAAATAAGGTTTTTCTAACAAAACAGCAGTAACACTGGATATGCCATCACAACCTGTCCCACCAACAACCATCAACAAAAAGTATTCATTTGAAAGCAGCTGCCCTTAATCATTAATAATAGGGACAAGCATTAGAAATTATGGAGAGCAGAAAAAGCAATCAAAGGGATTTGTGGCCTACGCTGGACAAATGCTGCTCTACCTACAGATAATCCTTTTAAAGAGTAAAACAGCAATAGCAGAGCGGTAGTGGCTTCCCTACACAGCCGACATAGCTGCTGCTCTTGTTTCTGGAGTTATTTTGAACACCATGTAAAAAAAAAAAAATTGGTCAATACAATGTTCATAGGAGACAGAGTACCAGAAAGTCACCTAATTCTGCTAACCGCAGCTGATCAGTTTGGGAAAATATTTCAAACCATAAGTCAGTTTTTGAAGAGCTGGACAAATAAAAGCCTAGAAGAACATACCAGTTCATAACGCAGCCTGTTTTGGACATGGACAATCCTGCTCACGGACACTTTCCAGCTCAAGTGTGTTTACAACTGCATTGCCATTTATTTTAAAAGATGAATGGAGCATTCTTTTCCTACCAAAACACTGCATTGTTAAAATGCCAGTACATGAAAATAACTCAGTGCTTACTATATTTCTATCAAAACACACTTACAGTATGGAACTACCAGCAGATGCTATAGCATCGCCACTTAATACATGTATTAGAACTGCTTTCAGAAAGGAACAGGATATGCAGTTCATTTCTTCTGTTTTCATTTGTGCCAAATTCAGATACAAGTTTTAGAAATAAAGAAGTCACAGTGATTCTGTCAGCACATTCAGAATTGTATCTTCTCCCAAGTTAAAGGAAGGCTTAGTTAAATGTTATCAAAATATTAAATATTTTTTTGCTTTGTTTCATAAACGATTTTCACTTACGGAAGAAACATGTGTTGTAGATTCATATTTATAGAACATTTTTGCTCTAAGGCTTTCCAGACAAGAGGAAGCAGGAAAAAAAAGCCTATAATCAAATGACTGTGTGAATGATGTTTCTGCCTACTGTTTTCTTCTCCTAAAATTCATCTGTATTTCACCACAATACTGTTAATTCTTCATAACTAATACAAGCACCAATATTGGGTGTCTTTACATTCAAGCGTGTAAAATAAAGATTCAGAAGAACAACCTGCTTTAAAAAAAAATAGTTGTTTGCATATTTGAGGTTTTGAAAGGCTATAGAGAGATTTTGCTAGGCCCTGTAGTTTATGATTAAACAATAGGGTAGTTGTTTCTGAGGGGGAAAAAAAAGGATTGTTCTTTATAAAACTTGTATGCAACTTTTTCTTAAATCAAATGAAAGGAAGTTGCAGATGCAATCCGAACGCTCCCCTTTAACATTCATACTTCAACGCTGAAGCATTCTCTAAATTCACAAGTAAGGAGCGAATCAAACTGAAAATAAAAGGCACAATAGGGCAGTTTATGCAAATAAAACATGAAAAGTAATAAACAATTACTGAAATAGACCTCAAACAAAATTACTAGAGGGAAACTCTTTGGCCTAACAAGACAGTAGGTCACACAGGATAACCACGACAGTCTCTTTCAACCTGCAGAATGTTTTTATTTCTAGTTTACTCTACAAAATTATGTTCAACTTCCCAAATGATTTTAATAACCTTTCAAAACAGTTTATGCAAGAAGATAACTCCTTAAATGTTTTTTCCTCTATCTTGACAGTTTACCTTTAAGACAGAGCAGCCAGCAGCCTTCTAGCATATTTCTTAGATTTCCAACCCTAAGAGATAGGATTTAACTTTGTAGAGACAATTACTCATAACCAGTGAAAGCATTCAACGCAAGTGCCAAACTTGCCAACAAGAAGATAAGCCAAGTATTAGAAAGGCAGCTGTAGTTTATTACATGGTAACTTGAACATTTCAGGTCTGGAAAGTACTTTCTCTGTAGTGACGCCACTGACACAGAATCACGCTAATGTGAGGAATTAAGACAATAACATGAATCTTCCAAAGATATAAAATGGCACTTAAGTACCTGTATAATGGGGACCTTTGCTTGACTACTTAAAAGCCGTTCCTACCCCTCCTTCCACGTAAAATGAACTTAACTAAATATGATGGTGAAGATCTGCCTGAGCAAGACCTATAGCATTAACTGCTAGCTGCTGTCTAGTCAGCTCCAAAGTCATCCAACTAGACCATTACAGCATGGAATTCCTGTCTGACCAAAATATCTTAAGACAATTCCCAAGGATCTGTCTCTTGCCTCTTCCCATTCAAAGATGGGAAGAAAGAAGGCAAAGAAGGAGAAGGCACATTGCACCCTCAAGTCAAAAAAAAAATAAAACCAAAATGAAACTAGTATGTACCCCAGATTAAATAAATAAAATTTTCAAGGCTGGTCTCAAATGTGTCAGTCAATTAACAGTAACGTTAGCTGATAGCATTCAGCACGAAGAGTTGAGTTAGAAAATAACTCTGGGAAACATAAGCATTTTTGGAGAACGCTGAATCAAAGGCTCCGAGCAAATAAACACACTCTCCTGCGTGATAGCAGCAGCATCAATGAAGAAAGAGTACAAAACAAAGCCAACAAGTTCAAGATAAGTATGCATCATGAGTATCATCAAGAGACACAAGCACTCCACTCTGATCCTTTCACAAGGGACAGGGGCAAGAGTGAGGGGAGGAAAGACTAATATACACACACGCGCACACACGCAATGGCCTTCTTTTTTCAGCATCAGCAACTTACTCCATCACCTATGCAGCAACATGAGACACTTACCATTTTTTGGTGCACTCGACCATCAGCTCCTGGTAAGAGGCCACAAACTGGAACTTGGATGCATGTTTTCCAACACGCTGCAGTCTTTTCCAAACTGAAGCCATGATGGTGAGAAGTATCAGTCCTATTACACAGTAGCAACTCTGGGAATACCAAAGTAGCTTTAAGAGTGTGTGTGCCCAACACTAGCAGATTTACATAGAGATACAGTAAAAAGAATGCACAAGATGCTTGAAGGGATGTCTAGGATTCATAGTCCACTTCTGCCTTCACAGCAAATCCTAGTCCAGTTGAACAGCTCGTCACTGGCCAGGAGCAGCGCACAGTATGAGTGGATGAGTTTAAAAAAAAAAAAAGACAGAAATGAAGTCCTCTCATGGAATCATCACTCCTCACATGCTAGGTGATGTGGAGACTGAGAAACTGGAAGACAAATCAGATGGGAGAGAAAACAGTGGTTAATATATTACATACTACAGTGCTGGAATTGCATGTGATTTTGTACCTTTCAAGCAACAACTACAAGAAGCCACAAACACCTACCCCTTTCCTGTTCCCTCCCGCCTGATCAATTAAATAAATAAATAAGAATGCAGCAGCAATTTCAGGAATGCAAACCACGAGTCTGTTTGGAAACATATCAGCATGTCCTTTTATCAGCACCATCATAATTGGCAACAACAACAAAAAAGGGCAGGTCAGGGCCACACTGAATCCTTACGAAGCATCTCCGGGAAGCATTGCAAAGGGGCTGAGGTGCTGCCAATATGCACCCAGAGGGAGGGACGCAGGGAGATGAATACAAGTTCTTTGTCTGCAAGCTGATGACAAAAGGTGTAACAGTTGTTTCCTCTCACTTCACGCCCCCCCCCCCCCCCCGCCCATTTCTCTCTCCGAGGAGAAGGAACGGCCAAGCAGCACGCAAGGGAGGAGTAGCACTTGAATGTCTGCGCTGGGGCGAGGACCAGGATGAGAGAGGACGGGGCATTTCCTCAGCTCTGGCTGCCCAGACTTTCCCCTCGCTGCACGATGGTAAAATGGAAATGCCTCTCCCCACGCTGCGTAGAGAAACGCTCGTCAGGGAGAGCAGAAGCCCAGCTGGGTCTCCCACCTCCCAAGGCAAGCCGCATCTCCGCCGGGTGCGGGGGAAGAAGCCTCAGCACCAGGAGGCAAAGGGAAGCCAAAGGTTGCTGCCCCGGGCAGGAGGGCACGGCGGCGAGGCGGCAGCCCGGCTGCCCCCCACGGCGCACCCCGCTCCGCCGCGCCAGCCCAGCTCACCTCAGCGCCCAGCCCGCGTCCCCCCCCCGCACCGGCCGGCAGCCGTTGGGGTTTAAAAATTAAAAAGCCAACGGCGGGGCGCGGGGGGGGGGGGGGGGAGGAAGGGGGCCGGCAGCGACTCGGGGAGCGGCAGGGAGGGCGGGGGCGCGGCGGGGCAGCGCGGGCGGCCCCCGCCGGCCGCGGCACTCACCTGCCCCGGCTCCTCACACGGGCGGTCCCCGCCGCGCCGCGCCGCGCAGCGCCGCGCCGGCACCACACGGCAGCCGAGGGGCAGCGCTGCCGCTGCCCATTACTGCGGCAGCGCCGCGCGGCTGTGCCAGTCCCCCCGCGGCGAGCACCGGGCGCGCGCCGCCTTCCTTGCCCCGGCCGGCGGGCGGGCGGGCGGGCGGCTGGGCAGCCCGCTCCCGCCGCGCCTCACGCCACCACCATCGCCCTCCTGCCGGCGCTGCGCCTCACCCCAGCCGCCCCCTCCTCCGCCCCCCCCCGCGCCGCCGAGCGCCGCCCGCCCCCGCCGCGCCATTGGCCCCGCCGCGCGGCCGCCGCAGCCTATTGGCTCCCGCCCCACGTCAATCACCAGCGGGCGCAAGGGGCGCTCCTCGCCCAACAGGGGAGAGGCAAGGCGGCGAGGGGAGGGGGAGCTCGCGGCCCTCCTCTCCCGCTCCCCCAGCTCCATCGTCTCGCCTGATTGGCCGCAGCGCTTGAGGAGGCGGGGCCTCTTGCAGGGGAAGGCTATGCGATACGCGAGCGCGGCCGCCCGTCAGCGCCAGAGCGCCCGGCGATTGGCGGCGGCGCTTCCTAAAGCCGCGGGGTGGGCGTGGCACGGGGAGCGGGCGTTCAGGGACGGGGACTGGGAGCCGCCGCAGGGCAGCGGTCCCCGGGGGACCTGCCGCGGCGCTTGTGTTGCGGGGCGGCGGCGGGCCGGGAGGAGCCCCCTTGCCTGGCCGGGATGAGCGGGGCGGGGGCCGCTGGCGGACGGCGGCGCTGCCCCGGGCGCGAAGCGGCCCTGAGGCGGTCGCTCTCAGGCGCCTCCCGTCAGGTGGGCGCGGAGCCCCCGCGGGAGGCGGATCGAGGCGGGCCGTGAGGAGGGGGAAGACGGCAGCGAGAGCTGCCGCGGTGGTAAAGGAGCCGGTGCGGAGCAGGGCGCCCTGCCCGCGGGAGGGGTGGGGGGGGGAAGCCCACGCGCGGCACCGCCCTGCGGGCCGCTAACGGTCGCCGCGGCGCTAACGGCCGCTAACGGCCGGCTCCGCCCGCGAGCGGGGCGCTCGGCCCGCGTCCTCAGCGAGGGCCCCTCTCCTGGGGGTGCAGCCGCGGGCTTTAGCATGGCATTGCCTGGTAAGATATAGGTATGTTAAAAGAAAAAACTAAATTAAACATGAAAATAAGTAATACAGGCAGTGTGATGTCCCTTTGCTGATTTAGCTGGATAATATGCTCTGTGAGCTTTGCACAGATGCTCGGTTTTAGACGTTCTGCACAGCTTCATGTAAAAACACCTGCAGGGGAAAGGGCTGGGGGCCCTGCCTGGCTCAGGAGCAACGAGGAGGGATGATTATTTTGGAACGTGGACTAGGAATTTCCCATAACTGCACTAGCTGAACATTTCACCTGCAACACAGTGCTGTTAATGGGGTGTCAATAGCCAGATCTAAACCCTTGGTGCTACGTTCCCACATGGATTTAAAACGAAATGGTGGCTTACTCCAGTTCAGAGCATTTGAAGGCATAGGGAGAGAATGCCACGCTGTTTGTTGCTTATTTAGCTTTTGAAGGCTTTCCTTGCACCCATGCAGGAAGGTGTGGTAAGCCTTAAATCCCAGTAAGTCTTAGATCCCAGAGCACTTTTTGAAACAAGTGGATTCTATTGTCATGATAACCCAGCTATATTAGACCCCGTAGGACCCGTCAGCCAACTGAGCAAGCAACTAAGGCAGATATCAAGTGGAAGCGCAGGGAAATAAGGAATATAATGCAGTGAAGACCTTCAAGCCGCTATGAAATTGAAGCCTCTGAGCTTTGCAGTCCTCCTCTGCACTCTTTCCCATGACTGATTGAATGGAGCCCAACTGATCAGCAGGCTGGGAAGCTCCTTGTCCTTGTCTTCTCCTACTCTTCTCTGAGCTGCTACTGTCTGTGCAGGCCCATCACAGGGGCAGCCAGTATTCACCGCCTGGAGCGACAGCAGAGACAGCATGGCCTCAAGCACAGCCACAGGATGAACTATGTTACTTTGGAGATAGTGAACATTCGGCTGTAAAAAAGGTCAGCACCACACCCCCTCAGTTGCTTGTGATAGGTGAGACTTCACTCCTTTCTCTCAAGACAGATTCACTTACCTGAGCTGTGAGAGGGCATGCGTTTTCTGCCTATTTTGACCTGTCCTGGAAAAAAGCAGTAATTTTCATTCTAAAAGTGTTACACTGGAATGTGGAAGAAGTTTGATTTCTACTATATATGCAGATTTCCCCAGACACCGTCTCTTAGTTCTCTCTCTCTCTCTTTTTTTTTTTTTTTTTTTTAGAGTTTGAGGATTTTGTGCATTTGTCTAAGACTTCTGGCCCAGTTTTGCAGCTGGTCTGCACACATAGTAAATCCAACACACTTGGGGAAGACATCAGCTTTCTTTTCATGTGCAGATCACCTGCTCAGCTTTGGGAAATGAGGCCATGATTTCCAGAGCACATTAGACTGACAAAGCTGGAGGGTACATATGCTGGGTCTTGACGTGGAAAATGCCAGCCAGAAATCTGGCAACTGTAGAGTGGATCAAACAACATTATTAAAAATTCCAGTGGCCCACATGAGATTCTGGGTTCCGCTTACCAGGAAAATGTCAAGTAGTCACTTGCACTGATTTTATTTGAAAAGTTGTCTTTATTCTACATGTATTAGAAAGAGTTCATCAGTAAGCATCTCTTTGATTTATCTTCTGAATACCATGTAGCATCCAGGATAATTCCTAAGATGTATCTTTGGCCAAGATTGCATTTTCCTCAAACTGAGACAGACATTTTCTGTCCCATGGAATAAACACAGAAGATGTAGTGGTTGTTCAGCAACTTGTGTTTCAAACATCATTATTTATTAACATTTTCCATTTCCCTCATGGCTTTTGGATTCAAATTACACTAGGCCTAAGAAGTACACAGTGCGTGGCTGCTTTTTGCTTCACTGGGTGGGGAGAATTTTAACTTAGGCAATGCCTATTATTATGCTACAAGTTATCTACTTATTTTCAAAATTTTGAGAGTAGCAAGCTACAGCTCTTGCAATTTCAGGGAAGGCCTTAGGAGATTTGAAAGGGTGTGAGCTACTACTATGGAAAGAAGGGCGAGATCTTCAGCTGCACATGAGAAACTAGTAGTCACTGCAGTGCTCTTAAATTACTGGAGCAAGTCCTAAAGCAGAGCAGCTCAAAAGCCCTTTAAACTTGTGTTGGCCTCTCACAGCCCAAAGGGACCAACAATTAGTGGAAAAGGTTCAGCAAAGGCATGGCTGAAAAAACTCATTCTCCCCACCCCTGGCCACAGCATTGTGGTGGAACAGCTGTGGAGAAATCCCTGTGTTGCCTTACCTGCTGGGTTGAAAACATCTCTTGCCTGGCCTTGCCACCTTTGAGGCTGGTTTGTGCCAGAGATGCAGCAGAAAGCCATAGTACAGCTGTAGAGCATGATTCAGGATCTAAGCCGAAATCTAGGGAAATGGTCACATTTTGATTTAATCCAGTATTATGAGCTTAACCATGAAAACAAGAACAAAACTAGTTACACAAAGCGCCTGATACTCACTTTTAGGGTCAATAGCTGAATAAACAACTCTCACATGACTCCCAGAACAGTTCTCGTGATTATAAATAAAATGATTCATCCATCGTTTTATGTATGTGTCAAAGACCTGCTCTTCTGCAAATAGAAAATATAGCCATGTGATGAATAGGCGGATGCTTTTTTATTATTCAAAGATATATTAATATGTATGATACCATCTATTTAAACTGTATTCCTGCTTTTCATAAAGAGGGAAAGCTCAGGAAGGTATGTTTGTGTATTTCTGAGCGTGCTCTCATCTCTGACATCCTGGAAACAGCTTGGAGCAGGATGCCAAGAGCCACTCAAACTGAGAAGTCGACAGGGCTGACCAAGGAGTTCCCAAGGCAACTTCACACGGTTCTTCATAAGCAGCTGGTCCTACCAAGGACACCCTCACTATCCAAAAATACATGCTTCTGCTCTGCGGTTGGTCTTTTTCTTATCCTCTGCTGACAGTGAATAGCCAGCCTCCCTCTCGATCTCCACAAAGAAACAATATTTGATTTTTTTTTCTGGATTTTGATTTCTGTTCCTTTCTGGAATAAAGAGGAGCTTTGTTGGTAGGTTACAAGCCTACTGGTCCAATTAGAAAGATGATCTGTGCTCTATTTATGTTATTCCCTGTTAAGCTCTAAAGCTCTACCGACTCTCCCTTATCCTTCAACACCTCTTCATCAGCATGACTAAGGACAGGTTGTTCACCAATAAAGAAATGACCTTTGCTAGAAATAGCTATCATTATAAATCTCCGTTTCCTTGTCCTTCTGTATATAAGTCTGCAGAAATGTCACCGAAGAAATCAACTAATTGGATTATGTCAAATTTGCAACAGCATTTAACTTCTTGAGGCAATGGGCTGTGCACATGAGGTTACCTTTTGCTACTACATTTCAAATCTTCCTTTATTTCTAGTTCCCATCAAAAGTTTGATCCCATGCTAACAAAGGTAATGGAGAATTTGCATTGACCGCGGTAGATTTGCGTGAAGTCCCATCTTCCTGTTCCCCAGTATGTCTCACTAGCTGATTTGTAAGGACCTATACAATATAGGTCCTGCCTTAAGACTCAGTTCTGTAGCAAAGTAATGCTCACCAAGCTTTGTGGCAGCACACTAGACTGATTGTTCTTTTTCTTTTGGTTCTTCACATATCAACAGTCATTAACAGAAAACAATGATACGCTTAACACATCATAAAAATGTGCACAACAACAAAATCACAGTTTTTAATCCTCACTTCTTCCTTTGTTTCTTGTTTGTCACTAAAAAAATTCCACTCAGTTGTCTTTTCACATGATCTGTTGACACCCAGCAGCCACTTGGCATCAGAGGGAAGTGTTTGAAATACACACACACTCACTCACTCACGATATTTTTGAAGAGAGGTAAATGCTCCATTTTATTGTGCAGTGAAAGCTTCACTGAGACTGGCAGCTGAGAAAAAAGTGATTCCCACATGGCAGAATTAGATAGCCCAGTTACTATCCCAGCCTGTCATGGGAGCATGTGACTTCAGCAATACCCCTGTTACTCTTAAGGAAGTAGCACTAAGAATAAAAACATCGCCAGTTTTGATTTCTTTATCCACTGACCTGTGCAGCGTTTCTAGCCCAGGCCAGGTCCCAACGTGTCTGCCACCCCAAAGAGCAGCCTCACCCCAGCTCTGCAGCCAAGGGGTCATCTGCAGCAACAGGAGCTGGGTTAGAGCACCAGTATCTCCTTTTCACAGCCTGTTCATTCAAAGCCAAGAGGTCTGGTTAAAAAAAAGGGGGGCGGGAGGGAGGGTGCAAGCCTTCCTCACTTGCCTTTCCTTTATCTTAGCCCTCTCGCCCTCTCGTCTGGCCAAAATTCTTCCTAAGCCACTCGACGTGAGGGGCATGTTGTATTTAGCTGCAGCCTAGGTCAAGGACAGGAGTCACATTCCTGAAATGCAGAAGCTCTAGTGCAGGAGTTCTGCTGCAGAGCTGAGACGAAAGACAGGGCGTTGGTGATGGAGACCCATGCGCTGCAGCCAGCATCTCCCTCTTTGGCTTGGGAAAACTCTGGATTGGAACCGCTTTTTCTGAAGGACTTTGCCCAAGCCTATTTTTAATCGTTCTCCTGTTAGTGAGCCTGCAACAGTCCAAATGAGTTTTGTCACTCACCTTTTCATATCCTTGAGGATAGTGTACATCTCATAGACGGCCCCAGTTTCTCTCTCAGGAAAAAAAATAGCTCATACTTCATCTATAAATATTGATTCTTTCGATCCTTTATCATACTTAGTGCCTCCTGTACCTTTTCCAGTTCTTCCGTACCCTTCCTGTGTGGTCTCCCTAGCCTTTCTGCAAAGCATCATTATGCGTGTATAGGACATCCCGCAGCACTAATGAGGTAAAGAATGCCTTCCTCTTTCTCTCTCTCTTTAAAAACAAGAGTAACAACAAATTGCTTAGCAAATAATACAGCTGTTAAATTAATTTAAGATGACCTTCAGGAAAAATGGCCTTAATTCTCTTGAACTGTTTACCTTTTCACATTTTGATAATTTTCTCTTCCCTTTCCTCAATTCTGTTCAACTTTGGACATGGTCTTCTTTTTTAATGTTACTTTTAAATAACTTAATTGCTTGTTATGCAAACTACCACCAACATCCTACAAAGACAGTTGAGAAGCTCAAGCTTTAGACAAGATAAATAGAGTGAGAAACCTTTGGCAAGAATTTTTAAAAAAGAAAAAAGTTTCAGATAGGTATGGCAACACAAGCGGAAAAGCAAGACCGCTTTTCCAGAGAGACAGAAAAAGAAGGTAAAGACCCTTTACGAAGAGTCAGGGCAGGAAAGCAGAAGTGGAGCAAGCTGAAGGAGTCTTGCTTCCTGCCTCCCAAACACATACAAAACTGGAGCTGATCATCAGCAGCAGGTCAAACCTCTGATTAACCAGCAGCAGACGACTCACGGAGGCATCTAAGGATGCATCAAGGCATCTAAGGATGGGGAGGGAAGGGAGGGAAAGTCGTACAGTCCATACATTCTTTTTACCGATATCCTATTTATCAGGAGAGGAGTAACTGGACATGCAATCAATCAGAATACTGTACCAGAAAAAAAGTTAACCCTTTTAACTGTATTTCTATATCTCTGCACAAATACCAGAGGAATCGTAAAATATAATACAGCTGTCTCCGCAGATTATGCAGGAAATTCCTCTTTGCCCAAACATTGTATTGTATGGTATCTTTAAAGAGATTCTAGTTTACTTTGCATCTGCACCATCAGCCATCATCCACATCATACGATCAGAGCAGAGGCGTGTTTCCTTGGAGTAGGTATATTAAAAACACACAGACCATCATAGATCAGATCTGAGGCCCTCTTGGAAGCCTGTTTAAAGCAATTCCCTTGCAAACCTGAATTTCTACTAGACTAAATCTGTAGCCAGCAACTTGTAAGACCAAAATCCCAAACGTCATACAAGACCTTAATGCCTGATTGAAAACATTTTTAAAAGTGCAGAGTCAGAATGCGTACATGTAGCGTGGCCTTAGTCCTGTGGCAGCCTGATAGTTAACTTATAGCAACTATAACTTACAGCAAAATTTTAGGTACTGAAAATGAGTCCCACCTACTCATACATGCAGAGAAATTCAAACATTTGTAGGCTTTGGTGGTGGGTGTTGGGGAGGTGTGAGAGGGTATGGAAGAGACTCAGCCTTGAAAAGACAAGCAATTAATTGTGTTGACAATCTGACTGCAAAGTTTTCTGCTCCAGCATTTGCAGTCTCAGCAGCCACTCAGTTTAGAGAAATGATTCTAGTTAATCTGGAAATGAAATAAAATAATCACACCCAAGTTACATAACTCCAGACTTAGAAACTGCACTTCAGTATGTCCAGATTAACGTGTGTATTTAAATAGTATTCCCAGTTATTTTTAACTAAGTATATCACCTTAAATTGACATTGAGCAATACTATGTGGCTACACATGTCACTACCTACAGCTCATCTCCCCATCCATTTTCAAATCGTATATATTAAAGTCACAAAGTCAGAAAATGCAGGGGCAGTTGATCACAAAATCCTGCATGCAATAACACTCTTCATCAATATAAAATGATGCAAATTTACTTACCAGGTGCTCCACAGACTCTGCATCATCCCACTCAGAAAAGGTACCTTTCTCAAGCGGTCCTGGCGCTATGGTGAAGACAGCATTCTGGTCCATATGCTCTGGCAGAGGTGTGGGCTGAAATCTACCTGGTGATCCATCATTAAACACTTCCAATAAATAAACCAGCATTCCTTTATAACCCTAAACTCTGCCTACTGTTGGCAGCCCCAGCACCATCAAAAAAAGGTACAAATGCTAATTCAAGCAGCGCTGCTTTTACTTACGCAGCGCACCCAAGCCAGAGCAGGTGACCACTGTTCTTCAGCAGACCTGGGCAGACTCGCTGGCTACCCCAAACAACGCTTCGTCCGTTGGAAAGAGGTAAATGAAACACCTAAGGTAGTGGCCCAAGTTCTGCAGTGGTACTAACATCCAGCATAATTTAGGGACTGGGGAGTTGAAGCATGGTTAGGAGAAAAGTGTTGAGTTCACTATCAATGGGACTTAGGACTCCCTCTGCCAGTCAGGTCACGGCAGCGCCTGGGCTTCGCCCCTCCTCAGAATCTTATTTTTGATAAATGCCTCTGCAGGACCTGGTGTAGGACATACGGCCTTACCAATAACGTACCCCTATGGCAGACTCCTCAGTAAGTCCCTAACTCCGGGAATAAGTTGCTAGATTTTGGTATTTTTTAACCACAGTTTAGGGAAGGAGCATGATTTTTTTTTCTCTGAAGCATTTTAGGAATCTTGTTGACTGTTTGCACGCTCTCAGAAGAGCGAATGCTTTGCCAGCTCTGTGCAGGGACAATCAAAAAACATAAATCTCCATTTTGAGCTCTTTTCCCACTACTTCGGCATGACACAGCAGTACTTAAGTCCATCTTTAAGCACTAATTTTGAAACAAAAGATGTAAGGGCATAAATGGGTTTCTCTCCAGAGAAGCCATAATTCTGGGAACCCAGCGGCTGTCATGCAACCCGGGGCAAGTGCCGGGAACAATCTGATGGCTCCGTTCAGAGATGTAACCTGATCGGTCACCACAGATGCCTCCCTTTCACCTCTAATCAGAGCTCCAGAGTTCAGCAAAGGAGCAACCTACACAGCAGCAACAAAAGCCTGGTGAAGGCATCTCAGCCTCTTTCTTTCCGGCAAAAATTTCTGTATCACCTGCGCTAGCAAAAACTTTCTGTTTTGGGAAACAACAGATACATCAAGCACTCTTGCAGAGCCCAGGAGAAATGACAGTTAGGTGATGTTGAGAAGAAAGCAATCAGGGAGAGATTAGTCTGTCTGACAGCCTTTCTTTATGCTCTCTGCTGAAGAAGAACAAGAGTCCTTTCGTGTATATTGAGTTTACTCATAGCGGGAATCTGCTTCTGTCAGCGGGCCTGTAAGCGCCGCCGCTTTAGAGAAATGGGTGATCACTGCTCTCTGGCACCTGCCCTCTGTGTGCCTCTAAGAGCCAAAGTTTTCTAGCCGCCTGTTCTGCTGCATACCCGGCTCGTTTTATGTTGGAGCATCACATTTTGAATATAGCATTCAGGACACCTCCTGGGCTATCAGTTGAAAATTTTTCCCTTACTGATTACCACGCAGCACAGCTTTCTGGTTATCCTCCCCTGTCACAGGGTTTGGCAACGGAGAGCAGGCAAAGCAAAACCAGAGCTCTCACCGGGCTCAGGGGCTGTGCTCATGCAGAGCGCTGTCTGCAGGGGTTTGGCACCACCATCATTTCAGCCGACAATTACTTGAAAGCCAACCCTGTTTCCACTGAAGCCTCAGTGCCAGACCATCTGCGCGAGTTTTGACAGCGGAGCAGCTCCCAAACAGGCAGGCCGGCAACTACGCAGGGGCTGGCAGGCTGTGAAAGTCTCAGGTTCGGGTGACGGAGAGCGGTAAGGGCGCAATCACCGGCTGTTGACAGGGGAAGGCAGCCCCAGTTCGTCCCTCCCACCGCCCTGCGGAGGAAACGGGCAGCACTGCCGGCTGCCAGGCGGCCGCCCGCTCAAAACGGCACGCCGGAGCTCGGCCCCCGCGTTGCGGCAGCCGTCCCGCGCGTGCTGGGCTGCTGCAGCTCGTGCAGAGACCGTAATCCCCGAGCTGGCACAGTTACGCTACCGCTGCTCTCCCGAGAGTCTCTCCAGGTGGCAGATGCATATCACAGGCTGGCCATCCATCCTTCTCCCTCTCTAAGACGTCCACGAGCTCAAAGCTCAGATACGAAGTTTGAGGTCTAGAGGTTTCACGTCCTTTCCTGATGCTGGTAAGATGCCTGGCACAAATGACAGTAATACGAATTTTCTCTCTGGATCCTGCTTTTCTTCACAGCACTCTGGCAACCCAAAGGTGACAGCAATCCAACCGAACTGGTGGCTTGTGCCTTTCCTGGGAAGCAGCAAAACCCGGGAAGTACCAGAAACGGTGTGTCAGGCCCGGCTGTGTCGCGGATAGGGGAAAGGATGGCGTAACTGAAGGGCTGGGGTGGCCCAGCAGGCCTTGTGGGCTGGAGTGCCTCTTCCCAGGCACCTCTGCGAGCTGCCGCCCTGCAGAGCAAGCCTCGTACCGCCCTGTACCACCTCTCAGAAGATGACCGGTGCCCGGTAGCTTGCGGATAAGGGTGCCAAGTGTGGCTGCAATAGCGCCCGGGAGCTGGCCTTGGACGGCGTGGGGAAGACAGCAGAACGGGCCCCCTCGTGTCCTCTGGCGCGCGGGAGGAGTGGGTGGTCCCAGCCAAGCACGTCAACGAACGTGCAGAGAAGCAGTTTGATCGAGGCTCTGAAGGTTGCATCCATCGCTGGCTCTGCCAGGGGTTTATGCAACCCCTCAGCTATCTCTGCAACAAAAGAGTAACACTGCTTACCTACCTTTAAAAGTAGGATTAAAATACTTACACACTTCGTGATGGCCCCAGATAGGCTACAGTCAATAGCAAGGGTAAGACCTGCACTCCAGGTTTTGTGATTTCCAGCACAGTTCCATGTTCCACAGTTCCAGGCTAAAAGTCATTTTGCCGGGGAAGGAACAATTGCTGAACCAATACGGCTGTGCATTTGCCTGTGAGCTTTTTCCACAAGTAGCCAGGATACAAGTGGATATTCTCAGACTGGTGAAGGGCACCTCCCTGCTCGCAGGATTTTTCCTTTAGCAACCTTCTCGTTGAGAGGGCAAACTGCAAAGGGGGTACAAAGGTTCGACTTATAGTTACATGCACCTATTACTTATTTAAAGCATCGACAAAACTACTTATTCTCCCTATCATCTATAGGATAGGGAAAGCAAATCTTCTCACCCGAAAGATCAACCTGAAGCAGAGTAACGAAACCAGACATGAAAAGTTTGGCAAATTTTTAAGGAACCAAACAAAGAGGTTCTGGCATCCACAGTCCTAATAGCTGTAGAAACACTTCAGCTTGCTTGACCCACAGCATCAGACACTGTTGACCTCGTTGCTTGCCGCAAAATCATGATGCATTCCTCAGGGCATGGCAGCATCACCTCCGCGAGACTAAAATAAAACCCACAAAAAGGTTTTATGTAACACCAAAGCAACAAGATCTCTAATGTAGTTTTCTACCAAGAACAAGAGCCAAAAACAGCTTAAATTCATTAGCTAATGGCCTGTGACAACGCAGGACAAAGACAATTATTATGCACATCTCCCAGTTGATTGTTTTGGTATAAAGAAAATCCAACAAATTATTGTTCTCCCACATTAATGTACCATAAAGGATTACTAGCATATCTTTTTAGAAAAAACCTATCCCTTTCAAAAGGCAGACTAATGCTAGATAAATTTGATTTTTATAGATGAAAGCTTAGTGGAAAAAATCAAGATTTTATTATAGTCACAGACAATCACATTATACTTTTATATGATATGAAGACTTCACTACTGAATCAGTAAATTGATCTTGGGAAATTTTTTCTCCTGAAGACTTAACAATTCCCTGGGCATCTCTTACTGTATCTCAAATACTTAGCCTGGGATGCAATAGCCAGAGGCATTTTTAATATCTGCTTTTATTTATAGAAAATCAGAAAATACATGTCCTATGGAGTCTTTAAAATGAGTGAAAGCTGCTTACGTCTCTAAATAGTAGCTGTGGGTACGTTTCTTTCATCTGAAATGGGAAAGAAGTGAGATTTACTGTGCACCTGGAATAGCAACAAATATTTAATTTCTGTGTCATTAACACAATTTGACATTCCATCAAGCTTTAGTATAGGAAAATCATAATTTTGCCAAAGGAAACCCACCAAGGTGCCTGGCCGCTCGCACTGAACAGGGCCATGGCTTTTTCTTAGGTATGGTGACAATGAGGTTTTCTGAAGCTGTGGTTGCTTCTCCTGTGCTCACCCCTTGCCAGCAAGGTGCTGGCTATCTCCATCGACAGAGACTTCTCCCAAAAGACATTCTCCCAGAGACGTTCTTCCACGCTGGCTATTGCAGCAATACCATCGATTTGGAGTTACAGCTGGATACTGTAAATAAATTGTTTTGTTTTCACTTTCCCCAGGCTTGCATTCAAAGTGGTTTCCCAGTGCCTGGCAAAGAGCAGGCACTGTGATTTTTCACATGAAAATCCTTAAAAGTAGGGCACAGGACTGGCCACGCACAGCGCAGCAGCCCAATATATCTGCTCCGGCACATCCAGATGGCAAAAGATACTGCTTTGTCTTCTTGACTAGGCTGGGAGATGGCAACACCCGTGTATCAAAGGTGAAAGAGTCCTCTAGTGATAAGTGCTGGCCAGAAAGGCTCCTTCCACGTGGGCTTTGTAATCCATCCCGCATCCATCCTGAAACGGACAGGGCCGAGGGCGGATTTTAGCCTCCCAGCATGCTGCAGGTGCGCAACGACACCTTATTCTGCAGGTGCTGAGGCGTCTACTCAAAGGTTTTACCATGTTGTTCCCCTGCTTCCACAGGACATTTCCTCTTTGCAGCTGACATACATAATCTAAGCCACTGAGACTGTAATAAAATGTGCAATATGGAGTGTGTGTGTGTCTGTGTGCGGAGTGTTACAAATTATGAAATTTAATGTCATTTTGTAGAAGTCATGAAAACTCTAATTCCCAGTAACCCCCCAGAGATTCAGGGTAAGTTCATCACTAAAATGTCAAAATCATAAAACCTCTGATTTTCCACTACTTACTCCGCGTTGCAGTGAGGCAGTTATTACATGACATTTCATAAATACAGTGACTCAGAAATCATCAGTATGCTGAGTAACAAGCTTGCCGTGACAATGCAGTGCTTTACATTTTAAACCACTGGTTTTCACAGAGCACTTGCACTGCCTAGCTTAAATACTACAAATAAAAATGAGCTCTGGGGAAGAAGCGCCATTGCTGGGGTTTGTGTTTCGTTTTTCTTAAAGGGGAGGACTGTTGCTAACAGGAAAGCCAGAGCTGTAGTGACAAGCAGTAGCAGACGCGGGTTTCCAAACAGCAGGGACAAAGGAGGCAGGTATGTCCTGCTGCCCCTGCAGGAGGGAGAGCTTCCAAGAGAGCATCACATTCGGGAGACTAATATTTTGCCTACTCCTTTTTTTCTTTTTTTTTTTTTTTTTCCTTTTTGTAAAAACACTCAGTGGATTTTTTTGCCTTTTTTGGATATTAACATGCAACCAGTTATAAATTGTGAGTTGCTGCACTGGATAATTTCCCTTCAAGAATGCCAAGCAGGTCCTGCGTTGTGTCAGCCCACGTGAGAGCACAGCAACTAACATCATCTAGGGCATTTTTTTTAGCAACAATTTGCACACAGTTGCTCAGCAGGGAGGCTGGAGCAAACTTTTTGCTGTTTGGCAGAGGAGAGAGAAGAGCTAATTAAGAGCAAGATTTAAAAAACAAAATAAAAAAAATAAGTAGTTTGAACGAAAGTTTGAACTTCCATTTCAAATGTGCATGTAGATACAGTACATACCATGCAGTAGCACTGTCTCCATTGCTGTGGTTTACTGTCCATCAACACATCCAATATAGAGCTCAGCTGCACAAGGTTTCAATGATGTAGAAATGCTCTTTTCCCTTTTGTTTTTCATGGGATAAAGTTTTTGCAAAAGAGCTACCTCACATTGAGAAAAGATGTAATTATTAACAATATTTTAACATCCACCTACATAAGCCTACAAAACATAATTAAGCCAACCTACATAATTAAGGCATAAGCCTTATTTTCCAATAGTGCCTACAATTTTTCAAGGTCTATGTTTGACAATTTACAGTAAGAAGAAAAAAAAGCTTACTCAAAGATCAAATATCCAAATTCCTAGTCCTCATTTTTCTCTTCTGTTTCACCCTTCACTCTTTCTCCATCATGCATCAGAGGTCTCAGTTGGTGTCAGTTGGTGCAAATGAACTTCTGACTGCGTAAAACCACAACCTCCCTAAGCACCAATCGAAATAATTCATGAGCGTGATTTTTGTACCTTCACCCTCCCCTTCTCAGGGCCCTACGAATTTTCATGGGATCTTGCTAAGGAACCATTTTGATTTGCCTGTTTGTGTAAAAATAATCCACGTTCCCTTGACATGTTGAGAACACAACATGCCAGAAATAACTTACATACTTTCGAAGGTCTTTCTGATTATGAAAGTCTAGCACACTACTCACTTTATCAAGAGGGCTGAAACAAGGAACTCAGAAAAGCCTGTCCAATGACTGACCTAGTTAATTTGCAAGACTAGCTCTTCAAATTAACAGACTGGCTAAGTCTCACAAGAAACAGTTGCTGTCTTATGCAAAAGATGCAATGTACTCTTCTGGAAAAGGAAATTTCACATCTCTTAGCTAATCATCACAAACTCCTTCCAGACGCTTTTTATTTGGACATGCTCCACGCTACCCTTTTCCAAGCCAGGATTTTTCTGGCTGACACAAGCCACCGAGAGATCCATCTCCTCTCCCATCTCTGCTTTTCCAACCCCAGCCAGGCCTGGGTGGCTAAGCAGAAGCTTCGAAAGGAATGGCATTAATGTCCTAAGATGTGGTGGTATATATTGGAGAAGAGCATTGCCAAAGGACTGCCACGTCTCCAGGATTGAAATGGTTTCAGCTAGCTCTCTTTCATTTGTGCCTTGTGTAGCACAACGCAGGGAGAGGTCTCTCTGAAGATTTATCAAAATCTCAGGATTTTGCAGTGCACTGTCACTGCATTGTGGCGCAGGAAGGACAGCACGTGTTATTGATGAAGGGAGTGCACCCGAACTAGCACCCAAACTGATGAAAATTAACCCAGCTCCCAAAGGGGAGGCTTCTGCTCAGCACCCTTTCCGAAAGCAGACATACAAGGCTGGCTCCCTGTCTCAAGAACAGCATCAGCAGCCGACCTGCAGCAAGCTAGGAAGCACATGCCTCGGGAAATACTTGGAAGGACTGCTTTGCCAAAGCTCCAGGTCTGCGGCTAGTTGATAACACCAAGTAACATGTGCCACAGAGGGGATTGGTCTGCAGGTAGGCAGAATAGAGCCTGTCAAAGCAGGGACATGTTCCTTGGGCAGCCTCGGTCTGTCCGTGGGGCTATCAAAGAGGCAATGACAAAGGAAGACCACATCTTCACCTGGCACAAACCAAGGAGAGTTTCTTTCACCTGGAAAGGTTTTTCTTCTTCTGCCAACCTGAAATGATGAGAAAACCCCTCAGCCAGGGCTTTCAGAAGCATTGCTATTAACTTCCGATGGCCAAGCACCCACCCAGCCACTGGGATCACACACCTGCCCAGGGTTTCTCAGAGAAGGATGGGTGCACAGATCCCTATGGAAATCCTGAGCTTCTAAAAATCCTTGATGCTGAGAGGGAGCAAAGCACCTGCACAGCAACGAATTTTACAGTCAGCTCCTGCTTCCGTTATCCCATGCTCGCTGTCATGAGCTGCCCAGGCCCCACACTCGGCCCCTCTCTGCACAACAGCAGGCTGCACTGGCATGGCTGCCCAGACACTGCTGTGGGCACAGAGATGGTATTTGCTGGTCCACCCACTTATATCTTTCCACTACATGGAAAATAAGCCCTCCTTGCTCATCTGTTTTTTTTGACTAAAAAGATCTTGAATTCAATTAGGTTCTAAGAGGCCTTTGGTTTTAGCTGTACAGACTGGATGCTTTAAAAGCCACAAAGAAAAAGTGTTTAGGTTAAGAATGCTCTTGTGATAAAAGTATTGGAAGTCCTTCAGTGCGTGTTTAGAAAAAATAATTTTCATTTAAATGCTGGCAGAACTTCAACAATTTGATTTTAATTTTGAAGTGTTGAAAATACCCTCAGATGATTTCTGTAGCGTTCCAAACTCAACAGTGATCATAGAAAGCGAGTCACTTTAAAATCGAGTTGACTGCAGAGTTGAAACGCATCTCCACATTTCTAAGAAAACCCAAAGGGCCCCATACTTCTAAGTCTCTCCATGACAGATCTTCTCACAAGCAGTTTTCCACAAGGCAAGCATACAGAAGGGGGACCGTATTTTTCCCAAGCAAATGGAGCATGCCCTTTGAGAAAGCTTCCAGTATTCTCATACGCCATGCTCATCCGAGTGATTTACTATTTGGACTTTGGTACTGAGTATGCTGCTTTAAAACCTGTTCCAAATCAGACTTGGAACCAGTTTTAAATTGCTTCTAAAGGAAGTTATGACCACACAGTAATTATAAGATGCTTAATCAACAATACATGTTCTACAGTATGTATGGTCCAAGTTTCATCAGTAGCATGACTATTTTATACTAGGATTTGGTCTTGCCATTAGGAACTAGGGTAGACTGTTATGAAGCCCCGAGCACATTTGCCCCAATGCTGTGTTTCTATTTCATCACTGTCTATGACTTTCTGGCTTAAATGAACCCTCAAAAGACATTCAAAAATCAGAAAGATTGCTGTTTTGGGGTCAAAGTCTGACCTAATTTCCAGTGAAAACAGTATACTGGTCCAAATTTTCTCAAATTCAGGTCTAGGTTTACTGAAGGTTCAGCTCAGTGAACTTGGCTCAAGTATACACAGCTGGTTCTTCAAAGAAGCCAAGTAAAATTGGGTCTTCAATTCATCTCAGACCAGTTAACAAACTGCCAGGTAGACAGGTCTCAGGAGGTTTCCTTAGCAGAGGATTCACTAGCAGAACCACTTGTAACATGATGTGCCCCCAGTGAGCAAGATGAGATGTTGGAACTAGCTGCAGCCAGCTGCTCTTGCCTCATGTTGGTCGCAAGGGACAGATTCTGCAAGAGATTTTGCTAGGAAAGCTAGTTTCCATTTAAAAAGAAAGAAAAAGAAAAGTACATCTCAGCACAGTTTTGAATGGTCTCCTTTGGTAACTGACACAGTTAAGGGGCCCCAATACAACACGGAGTCTCACCTCAGTAACTTTCCTCAAGGAAAAAGGAAGTAAAGAAATGCAGTTTGTTGCGTGACGTGTGGACACTGCCTGGACCAGCCAGCAGCTCTACTCACAGTGCTCGTGGCCAAGCACAGCAGTGAGAGCAGCCAGCAGGGATTTTGCACAGTCGGATAACGTAGGAGATAGCGACTTTCCAGCACTGTCCAAAACACAATGGTGCAGACTCTGCCCGAGCCTGTCCTGAAGGCGATCTAGAGAGACATCCTCCTGCGAAGGCAGCTGGGGAACCCAAGACGTGTTCCTCAGCCCTCACTACCCTCTTTTTTTTTTAAAAAAAAAAAAAAGAACTCCCCTTTCATACACTCCTTCCCTATGGAGAGAAATGTCAGCATGGGGAGCTGAGCTTGGATATCCGTTTCGACAGTATGTGTATTATTCATAGCTGAGAATCACAATCTTTCCCAGCTTAGATTTTAAGGAAAATAAAGATCATGAAAATATAAGAAGTTACAAACTCTCATATAAAGAGGCATGTTTTTGCAGAACTAAAACACAGCTGTGGGTATGCACTCAAACTTTTTCCCGGGGTGCCTAAGGGTGCAGGAGTTGGGTGCTGCATGTACTCAGTAGTCCTAAATCAGTGTTTCTCTGCTGAGGTCAATCTGACTTGTATCCACAGCTCTGCAATATGGCTTTGCATTTTAGGTGGAGAAACATGAAGCTAACCTTGGTGAAACCAATCTAGCCTTCTGCTGCTGTCAAGGCTGAAAGATCTCTGAGAAAGCAAACTTCTGTAGAACTCTTCTAGCTCAAAAATCTCTATAATTTTCATGATAACAGCAGATTTTTTTATTTTATTTATTTTCTTTTTAAGTGAGCCATGATTGCATGCCTCAATTGCTTGATGCTCATCACGAGAAACCATAGACAGGCCTTACTTTGAGGAAAGGAGCTGATCCTTTGAAAAGTAAGGTCAATATATGCATTGATAAAAGGCACACAAAAATTGATATCCACAAAATCCTTGATCGGTTTCAACTAGATTTACAAAACACAGTCAAGGAGGCTTGCTTTGTTAAATATAGCTTTTATTTTTTAATCTCACTGTATCATTCTCCAGATTTAGAATCTGTCCTACCTTACTGTTCCCAACAGTAGTTTTCATTCTTTCAAAGTAATATTCTTATCACTATTAACCTATAAACATTCACTTTTAATCAACATTTCTATTTGGAAGTAACTAAGAAATTGAAGGTAAGTCAGTTCTTTGTTGAATTGACTAATGTACTAGATCCAGTGTGTTAATCTTGATGCACGCGGTGTGGGGAGGCAAGCAGAGAGGGTTGTTGCGTCCTTTTTTGCCTTTTTTTCCCCCCTCTGTGCCCAGCATATGTGGTAAGGCAACAGCAATAAATCAGAGCAAAGGAAATAAAGTACTAAGGCTTTAGGGAACATGTGTTTTAGAAGAAAAACTTGGCTTGCCACTAAAAGTAGTATTGCCTTATAACGGATGTTTGAAACACAGATGTAAAAGAAACAGACATAAATAATCCAGCAACTCACAGGTCTGCGCAGTTTTCAAATAATCCTGCGAGCCAGCCTGTCTTCTTGGTTCTTTCGGGCATGGACAAACAGGCATCACGCTTTAGAAGAGCAACAGCGGAGAGGCCGTGCTGCATCCCATCTCCAAGGAATACTGCAACAGAACAGGTTGCACACAAAGGAGCAAAGAATTAAAATCAATGCAGGCAACTGGCATGTTGTCTACAGGATCAGGGCTCTCCTGCTGCCGTTGACAGCCTTAGTGCAAATCAACGTCTGCCAGAGACTGCAGCTGGAGGAACAATTTGTCTTCCCGGAGATCCATACATCTCTCACCCCATCGTGGTAGTGCAGCAGTTTTCACACACCAAGAGGGGACACTGCTGAGGCTTCACTCCTGACCTTGGGTAGGCAGGAGCATTATGCAACAGCAGAGAAATCACTTTGGAGTACATTTTCTACAGTATTTAGGTGCCTAGCCAGGAAGAGAGGTGCCTAGTGGGCACCTTCACGGCGCCACCTTGTCCAAAGCCTCGAGGCAGGTGAGATTCTTCAGTCTCAGTCCCTTAAATGGGAATTTTCTTCCTCTCCCCTTCCAATCTACTTAGAAACTTTTGAACGACATTAAGATCCTCTTTGTATTTCATTCACCTAAACGCCTCTGAAAAAGCTTTGAGGTTTCATGTGCTACCCCTCCTCTCATAGGCAGTTGTCCATGGGTCTCTCACCCAGGCCCTCTCTAGGCTGGTGGCCAACGGCCAGCACTGGGCAGAGCGGGGCTAAAGGCAAGAAAGCAATCCAGGGTGCTAGCAGAACGTGAGGAATCCCAGGAGGATGAAACGGCTCCGGTTTGTCTGTCTTGTGCCTCTTAACACTTCAGGATAAATAGCCTCTATTTCATTTAATGCAATTGCTTTGCCACCGCCCACATACTTGAGGCCAGATAGTCCAGTGTCAAATGTGCCCTATGTATGCTTTGTTCACGATGCTGGTCCACCTCCCCGAATCTTCACCTTCTCCCTTCCTTTATCTGTTCCCAGCTTACACAAAAATGAAATCCAGATGCTAAGAATTGAGCTGTGACCTGGGTCACCAAAAAGGGAACCAAGAAAGTATGTCTTGGAGTGATTATTCAGGTTAGATCTCTGATGAGTCCTTCTTATAAGCAGCAGGGAGAGAAACGGAGCCGGCAGCAGAAAGTGCCAAGGAGCGAGGAAAGTGGAGCCCATCTCTGCAAGAGCCAGCTCCCCAGCTGGCTCAGAGGCATGGGTGGGAGCCAGGACATCCAGGCACCAGCACCCTGCCTCCAGAGTGGGGCTTTGATTGGGGTGCGCTGCAGGCTGCATGAAATAGGTAGAGAATCGCAGGGCGTGCGAGAGCCAAAACTCTTCGTATCCTGCAACGGTCAAGCCTGGGAACAGGCAGGCCGGCCGCTCTTGCGGGGGACGTCTGTGCAACATGCGATTTGGGTTGGCAGCTTGGGAATTAGCAGGCATCTGTCTCGCAAACTGCAGGCTCTGCTGGCACTCGCGAGCAGTGATAACCCAAGAAATCTCACAGGAAGTTCCCCCACCTGGATGAGCTCTCAGAGCTTCAGCAAATAAAATCAAAGAGAAATCAGTTCTGGGCAGAAATGGAAGGACCTTGGGCAGGACGAGGCACTAATGAGCAGGGAAGACATGGAGCAATGTAGAGCAGCTGGCCTGCAGCATTAAGCAGGATCCCAATATTGCCGGTGACCAAGGATATGTGAATGAGGCCTCCAAAATCCTGTCATTATTTTAAAAACAGAAAAACCCAAGCAGATCAACCCCCCCCCCCAAAAAAAAAAAAAAAAAGAAAAAACAAAAAATACCCACAACAAAACAATCAGTCCAATCAATGTGGGGTTTCTCATTCATTTCTTTCTGGTTCCTGAGCCTGTAGAGACTATTTGGGTCACATTTTCCTTTTTTTCCCCCCTCAGTATGAAAGAGAGAAATGTACTTTTTAATATTGTATTCTAATTGAAACTAGAAGTTCCTTGTTGTTCTTTATTTCCAGACCCAGACCTCTCAGGACAGCTGTAAGTTTTGTCAATTCATGAGAAAATGGAGAATAGGCAATATTGGAATTTCAGGGGTGGATAATCATGGGTAAACTCAATACAGTCTTTTTATAAGCCAGCCAAGGCTGAATTATTGTGAAAACAAGAAATCAATTTTTAAACAAAAAAAAAAAAAAAAAAAAAAAAAAAGGCTGTACAAACCAATCTATTCTGAGTCTTTAAAGAACAAAGCTAGGTTACTCAAAAACAACATGCTCTATGAAAAGCTCCAGCCCACTCTAGTTTGATTTTCTCCCTTAAAATGCAGAAAAAGTTTCCATTTCTTACAGCAGCCAGTGCTGCATTAGACATCAGGGTGGCTCACTGACACAGTAGGCGTCCATGCCTCTTGCTGCAAGGAAAACATATTACACTGAACGTTCACAGGAGAACACTTCATGACAGCCATGCATGCAACTTCTACCTAGTCTCCATCAAAGGGAAAAATATAGTAGAAATACTCCACTACTATGGTTGCTCTCAGCTGAGATCTAACAAGCAAACGCTCTCTTGAAGCTTGCACCAAGAGTAATACATGCTAGGAAGCTATCAAGGCTGTGCCTCCTCTACTGCGTGCGTTTCTCCTATGGCACTGGCACACGTAGCCAGAAAAAGACCAGGCCAGAGCTCTGGGTGCTGCCGACCACCGGAGCCACCCGCAGTCGTGATCTGAGAGTAGCCAGGACCACCTGGTCTTTGTGATGCTAACGAGGAATAATCTGTAATGCCATGCAAGAACTACACAGACACACGAATGTTGCAACAAATGCTTTCCCCCCCAACACATCCCTGGCCACTGTGCTCCATCTCCTGCACTGGAGCTCACAAACTGGGTCAGGGTAATCTCCAGCGAGTCAGCTAAGCTCACTTTCTGCCTGCTCTGCATTTTCTGCAGCAGAGCAGAACACAGGGAACAGGGTCAGGATCTGGCCCCATACATGCATAGTTTTAAAGATTATCGTTCAGCAGAAACTATTGTGAGGAGGAAAAAAATGCTGATCCCAGAGCTTGAGTTATTTCTCTGACCCGAAGTGCTTTAAAAACATAATATTTTATTTGGCCAGTTACATGAAACATGTGGTAGAGCCTTCATTTTTGGAACGTTTGTCCTAGAACACAAAAAGAACTGAATTTATACTCTGCTTTTCTCTGCTATGCACATCCCTGCACCCACACAAGCTGTTCTCACTTGAATTTTTAAGTTCTGAATGCATTTCATAACTAGATTTACTCTGCATAGATAACATCAAGGTCCCAATCGAAGACTAACACCATGATCTTCTAGGTGGGGGGCAAATAGAAGAATGCTCCCATAAAAAGTTTATTCTCCAAATAAAATGAGAACATTCAAGATGAACAGTTATTTAAAAGAGAGAGAGAGAAAAAAGATAAAAAAAAAGCAGCAGGTTCACAACAGACTGGAATGACAGAAAACACTCTGCTGACTCCTCCTCTATTTAATCGCTGCAGGAGAATTTAAATGTTTAACAATCTTAGATCCCTTACTTGACTACAAGGCTGATAGATTAATTTATAGCAACAGGTTTTTTTTTTAGGAGAGCTTTGTCTTCAGAGTTCCAGTTCCAAATCTGACACAAACTCAGCCCCTAGGTGTGGCCTTCCCCCTGTTAAAAAAGGGAGAGGATGATTCATTCCCCTCCCAGAAATCCTGGGAGCATGAACGACCTCAAGGAACACTTGCAGCAGAGTTGGAAGGTGAGAGACATTATACCAAATAGGAGGTTTATATCAGTATATCAAACAGCAGAAGAGTTGCCTGCAAACCTCTGTCTGCTGTTTTCCCCGGCTTGAACCACTCCTCACCTCGGTCACTGCAGGACCTACAATTCACCTTCTCCTTTTCCCCTATTGACCCGCCGGCCAGTCTCAAGCTGCTTTTGCCCATGAGGAATAGGCAAGCTTGCTGCAGGCAGCCTCTTGGCAGCTCTGTGCACTGCAATCAGCAAATCAATCGCCCTGATTAGTGGGTTTGCTAATCAGGCAATCAGCAACGCCCCAGTGAGCTCCGTGCCTGTGACCCAGCTGAAGGCCTGCTGCTGTTCAGCAGCTGGCGCTTGGCACAGGGCAGGCAGTGACTCAGCCTCCCGGGAGCCTTTGGAGATGCCTTCCCCTGATTTATATCTGCAAGCGACTCATTGTGTTCGGACCGTATTGTTGGCGTCCCAGCTACGCTGTAAAAATCTGGAATTAATAAACCCCACTTTCAGATAACAGCAGCTCTTTCTAGGGCTTTGTAACCAAGGCGAGGCTCACTCCCATCCTGCCTGCTGGCGTGGCTCTTCTTTTTATATTGAAAAACCCTGTAATCACATACAGAAGTGACCCCAGGGAAAGCCTGGCTTCCCCATTCCTAGCTCTAGGCCAGAACTGGGGTCACAAGTAGCCTGCTGCCTTCGTGCTTCCCCTTCTCCTGCCCCGCAGCTCTCCAGGAGAGCCCCCACTGGCAGCGGCTGCGCGGCCCACTGTCCTCCAGCCCACATCCCTCCTCCTGAGCATGCGAGAAGCCTCCTGCACTGGCCGCTTTGGCTCCCTCCGAGAAAGGAGGGAATCTGAAATGGAGACTTGAGTACTACAGGCCAGTGCTGTAACTGCTAGGCTGCTGTACAAGAGGCACAGGCTAGCACCATCCCTTCCACTCTGGTGACCATCTTAAAATCAAAGAGCCTCCAGTGCTTTGCAAGGGGCTTACACCCGGCTCAGTGCAGCAATGGGTTCTGCGGGGAATTTAGGAACCAACCTCCAACGCTGGGGCATTTCAGCAGGAGCAAGGTGGTTGGGTATTTAGACCCAGAGAACTTGAGACATGCCTGAAGCAGACCTATAAGTGCCCCTGATGGGTGCAGAAGGATCCTCTCCTTCCCACCCCACAAAAACAAAAAAAAGTGACCAGATGTTGCAGTCCCTTGAATCCAGGGGAATCTGTGAAATGTTACCTTAGCTCTAGCTAACAGAAATCTTCCTGTGGCAAAGCAGATCCCTCCTGAGAGAGCTATTAGGCATACGGACTCCAGCTCCTGTGAGGGAACCTGTCTCAGGGTACTTCTCTTCATGTAGGCATGGCCTAAATCTGTTTCAGGTCTAGCTCTTAATCTCTGTGCCTCAGGCCTTCAGCTGCAAGATGGGGCAAGTTTTCTTTTTCCTTCTCATTCCTGCAAGGAAGGGAAAGAAGAGGCAAGCTCTTCCCTCCTGATATGTTCTGTAAAGCCACAGTGGACAGACAGGAAAGAAGCTTTAAGGAGGTGGAGCAATTGAGGATGGCTTTGTCCACCCTCTGGACACTCACCCGTCTCCTTTCCAGTCCTCTGCCACCTATCGTTGGCCTTGGTGACGTTGGGCTTTCCTCCTCCTCGCAGGAGGAGGCTCCTCCTGCAGCCCTTGAAGCACCTTTCCTTGCAATGTCAATGGGCTCATGGCAGTCAAGCCAGCAGCTGCCCTTGCTTTGCTCAGGCATAAACTGCGTTGTAAACTGCTTAAGGAAGGGCTGTTATTTTGCAAGGCACCAAGTTCATTTATGGAGCTGTATAAATAATAAGACTGTCTCTATCACATGGGTTATGCACCACTAAGCAGCTGCCGCGTCTCTCTACACAACTGGTGACATTTTTGAGTGGGTAAAGTGACTCATACATTACACTGCAGCCTTTATGCTATGCCAGATTAGTGGCTCATTTGTGGATTATCAGCCAAAAAGGGTGGAAGCAACTTTCACTTCACAGCACCCCCACGGGACAGGTATGTTTTAAAGCTGGCCACATTTCAGCAGTATGATTCATTTACTCTAAGCCATATTTTCAGCTTGTGTATACTAGATAGACATCAATGGAGCTACACCAGTTTACATCAGCTGAAGACCATGGCTCCGTATTTCCATGGCACAGAGCACAGCCCTGAGAGGTTTTGAGCAGCCTCTTGACAGAGCAGAGCAGAGGTCCTTGTGGATACTGAGCACTTTCTGAAAGGAGCAGGATCTGCAGAGGCTGGTTTGCTTTGTGTCACTCTGGAGAAGAAAAGAGGCAGCATTAGTAGCAGTGAATAAGTAACAGAATATGGTCTGGGAGCACTTCTCAGGGAGAATTGTCTGGGGGAATAAAAGAAAGAAACTATGGGACAGAAACTGGGAGCTGAGGCTGGAAGAGAGCTGCAAGAGGCCCAAGAGAGCCCCTGATGCGGACACTTAGCAGAGCAGGACCAGCCTGTGACATGTGATCCACAGGACAGACACAGCCAGTGTCACTAGCTTTTCATGCCAAGAACTGAAAGAATTAAAGTACTTATATGCAGAAGTCCAGAAGCAAAACAGCAAGTACAGGACATGCATGAGCAACTAAAGCTCATATTTAAATGCCTGTTCTGTACACAGTCCTGAGCAGGGGCATCCTAGGTAGTGCTGGATGCTGAAGGTGAAGGGATATGTACAGTTCCTACCTTGTGCAATTAGCAGCACCACGCTCTAACCAACCGAGCTAAACCTGCCCCTAATTAGGGTTAATGGGGCTACAGCCATCCTTCCCTCTGCTTTTCATGGAGATTTGCTCCTGGGTAAATTCCTCCATTACAAAAATTCACTGACAAACATCTCAGACCTCAGGTACAAGGACTAAGAAACTTGGAAATTGCTGAGAGAATGAGATAGAGCAACAGAGTGATGCTATGTTTTAAATACTGTGGTTCTCTGGAGGAACATTCACCCACAGATAAGAGCGCTCTTTACAAAACATGCCTGAGTATTAGTAACTCTGTTTGCAAAAAGAGAATGTGAGTCACAGAGATTAAAGGCTGCCACTATCAAAATTAAAACAAAACCCGCAAATGCCATAGGCGCCTAAAGCAAGATTTTGCAGAACATGGGCACCTAAGTCGAAAATTGCAATCCAGCAGCTCTGCGCTCCCGTTCAGGTGCTGCCCAGCCGCGGAGGTGCCCGTGCCCGTGCTTGCCCGCTGCCTCCTGGCTTGACTCTCAGCTTCTGAAAGCAGCTGTTCTCCTGCGCCTGTACATGCCCAGAGCTGCTCCAGGCCAAACCTTTCGGTTTCGAGGCGCACCTGAGCATCACCCAAGCCTGGTATCACGTATCACAGCTGGTCCTGGAGGTGCCTAGCCTGGGAGGCGTGGCGGGAACCCTCCATGACACAGCCTCCAGGAGAAACGCCTCTGTGACCGCTTGTGTCCCCAAAGAAATGCCTGTTGGTGTAGCAGCCCAGCGGCTACCGGGGAACATGTCTGCTCTCATCAGTTCCCGAGCAGCTCCTGTCCCAACCCTCTGCCTATTCCACTGGGTGCTGACCGCACCCCAGCAGCCCTCCCAGAGCCCCATTGCTACGTGGAGAAAATGTACAGCGAGCCCCTGGGGCCACAGCAAGCCCATACTCCTGTGAGCAGGGCGCCCCACCAGGGATCGGCTGCCCCGGGGCTCTTCCCGTGCTACAAGCCGGGCCTTGCACTTCACCCCGGGCACGGCATGCGGCTCTGGCATGGTGCCAGAGCAGCCTTGGTGGCTGGCAGGGCACGTGTAGTGGCTACCTTGTACAAGCCTTTCCTGGATCTGGTCTGAAGCATTTTGCAGCACACTACACAGCTTGGCAGAGCCGCGAAACAGGCCTTCAGTTACCTTAAAGCCATCCGTAGTCATGAATCTATACAGCAAGAGCTGCGTTTTTCTCCACAGCAGATGTTTTGCAGCATCGTGGTGTCCCAGACAGGGTAACAAACTGCAGTCGGTGTCCAGCTTCCTACATACCCTGCAAGGAAGCCAGGGCAACGTGGACTGTGGTCAGCTGGGTCTCTTGTCATTTTTTCAGTATAGCAGAGGCCTGAGGCAGAGCTTTGTTTCAGAAATCATGCGCCCATCTCTTCTCCTCTTCTCTCCTTGTGGGAACAGAGTGGTTTCAGACAAGGAACAAAACATAGCGGTAAACAAATGCTGAGCCCCAGCTCCCCCCACCCTGTAATCCTTCCGCAGTTTTCTTAAATACAATCAGCAGTCTGGCCCAGGGCTTATTTACCCACTTCCGAAATTCTTAGTCTGACAACTAAGGATGCATTAACGACAGCCAGAGTGTGAGCTTTTGTTTCTGCTACTCTGTAGGCATCTGTCAGAATCACAAAAGATTAATTACCACACCAGCTTGGATACAGAAATGTGGATTCCCTCTGCAGACAAACTCTTCATCAGACATCTTACCGGCCTGTTCACAAACCACTGTGATCTTCAGAAAAAAATCACTGGTTCTTCCACTCTTCCCAGCAACCAGAACAAAACTGGTCTCATTCTTTTTCTAAATCTTGGCTTCACTCTGCTTCATTGGCTCAATGTCTTCTACCTCAGCTCCCTCTCTCCCAAACACTGGTCCTCTTTAAGCCTCAGAAACACCACTGAAAGAGTCTTATACTCTGCTGGGAACCAAGGATCATTAAAAACCTTCCCTGTGACACTGGCCCATTTCAGTCCTTGCAGCCCTCTCCTCAGTGACCACGTGAGAAGGTATCTCCTCCTCCTCCTCCTTCCTATGAATCAGTTTCAACTTTCCAGCCGCACAATGCTCTAGAGCATGTAGTAGCATTAGAAGCATGTTAGAAGCACGAAAGATCCTGAGCAAAAGAAACCTGTCATCCATCCAAAGCTTGTGGGAAGGTGAATAAACTCAGGAGCAAACTCTGGGAGGCATGCTCCTCTAAGAGATGCATCTCTTCTTACTCCATCATTTGAAATAGCCTGAAAATGTTTTTTTATTTGGACCCTCAAGGAACTGACACAACCAGAAGATGGAGAGACACTGATTCATCTATACGTGACAGTAGTACAAATTTGTGCACACAGATGAAGCATTGAACTGAACTCCCCTGGAGGGGATATTGTTCCTGCCAGTGTGAAGATGTTCCACATGGGTGCAGCTGTTCCCAAAGGGGAAAGGCTGTATTGATCAAAAGGGTCTAAACTGAGAATAAGAAAGAAATTGTTCATTTTTACTCTATTGCAAACTAGTTCCATAAGCAGGTATGCCAGGCCTGTGTGCAATACTAGCCCCAGAGTCTCTTCTGCAGCACTCATCAGTCACAAGAACCTGTTTCGGTCAGCCTTTGCAGCGAGGCACTGTCTGAGGAAGTATCCTTTCTCCCTCAGTTCAACAGCTGTCTGCAAAAAGCAGTTGTGAAGGTGAATTTACTAGAAAAGAAAGAAGAAAGTCTCTCTCTAGGTGAGCAGAGAATCAGGTGACAGACCCTTGAAAGACAAGAACGTTGAGGACTTTGGAGGCATGGAGCACAAAGCCAGTGGGGGACCTCTCTGGTCCTGGACGTATAAATGACTCCCGTTGAGGCAGCTCTGCATTGCCCGCAGGGCGAAGTAGTCAGTCTGGATTCGCGGGATGTGTGATGCAGAGTCTCGTTAGGACACACAGCCAGTCCAACGTGTTGGCCATGCTGCACACAGGCCAACGGCACACATAAGATCTACCGCTCCAGTGCAGCCCTGCTTTTCCAGATACTCTGTGTGTCTCAAAAAGCGCCATCCAAAAGTTCCCACCATGAAAATCCCCTTGGAGCTCTCTTGGGAGATGCTCCTGCGATCACTTCTGGCCCAAACGAACTCTGCCTGGGGCCCGAAGCTCTGCCTGAAGCCTCAACTGCCCACAGCAGCACTTTGTCACCGGGGTGCTGGGTTAGCCCTGTACATGCTTTTTTGTAATGCACAGAAATTATGATGTGCATTGAGTTGTGTTTTTATGACATCCCTGCAGAGGCTAAATGATACTGTTCTAGCAATAACAGGAACTGCCAGCTGCTGGGAAAGCAGGTCCTCCAACCCCCCCACACCATATCAGTGACATGAGACTGCTCTCATCTGGCTTTTTATCACATTACATTTGGAGGAAGCATGCAAAATCCCTTTCTTTGTGGTAAATGGGCATCATTCTGCCTCAGAGAAGCATGCAACTCCAATGATAATGCAGAAAAGGACTTATTTATTATTAGAAGCCTTTAATATTAAAAAATGCTTTCCGAGACAGGAAGAAAATTGTTTTTTGAGTAATACTCTGCTATTATTGAAACAGGAGAGAATCTAAATAAGCCCCCCCCCAAGCTCTTCTTTGCTTTGAAGAATGGGTTTTAGCCATAGCTTGGAATTACGCACATCTTTTAGAGCATTCCCTACTCTCTCTAGCTATTATTATTGCTGTCAAGCACATGCATGTTGTTGGCGGGCCAAATTCTGATGCTGTTAGTGCCAGATTAGGCTTGGCCTTTTATCAAGGTTTCTGTGAACAAGTCTTGTATAATTTGCAACCGGAAATTTGATGCATTTGGAAGGCACTTTTTTTTTTTTTTTTTTTTTTTTTTTGAACAGACTGCTCTAGGAGTCACATTAACACTCTTATTTCAAAACACACTGAATTCCTACTCCTTCTGATGGCTGAGAAAAGTTTGCTTAGAGAAGATTAAAGTATAAAGCATGAAAGTCTAGTACCCAAATGTCTAGGCAAAAGTTATTATTCATAAACGCCAATGATACCAAAGGCAAACTCACCACTTCTGAGGATGAGTTTCACAGATTTGAAATGCTTGGATCACATAGTCGTCTTTGCGCTTCTTAAACTAGTCCCAGGTGTTGGAGTTGCTTCAGTTCTTGTTAGTCTCTCTTCCTTAATGAACTGAGAAGCAGGCATAAACAGAATGAAGCAGTAAACAAAATTACTTGTATGTGGCACAGCTAGCAGCCTTTGAGTGCGGGGGCTCATTTACACGGGGAAAATGGCTGGCACAGCTAGTGCTCTATAATTATACTACCACTCGTATAACTCACATTGAAACTGTAACCCAATACAAGAATACCATTTTCTGTTGGAAAATTTAATTTATACCTCTTTCCAAGAGAAAAAAAATCTAAAGCAGGAAAATAATGCTTATTCGCAATGTGCAGTTCTCCAAGAATTATACTGCTGAAGCTTTAAAGGTTTGATTTATCCCAGAAAATTGCCTCCTGTACACAAATTCTAGAAATTACTGTAATCTTGGCATTGTGAGGAATCCCCACTTCTTGCTGGGTTTCAAATCCTGCTCTGGCCAGAGCTTCCCAGCCTGCTGTGCCTCTTACAAACCTCCCAGACAGTGGCCAGTTCAGCTTACAGCTTTACTTCTCACATATTTATGAATTTTAATCGATCTGACTGATTCCTGCTGCCAGCTGACACAGGAGACAGGACAGACCAAGGCACCCAGAGCACCCCACAGCCTTCACTCTCCCTGCCTCCCACTGGCAAGTCTATCTGTGTCCGTGCACAGTGCTGGAAATAAGTGGCTTTTTTTTTTTTTTTTTTGGAGAGCACCACTGGCAAGCTTCAGACTCTCTATGAAGGGCACCAGCAGCCTCAAAAAGTGTCATTTTAACTGAGATTTTAAAGTTCTCACCAAGGATTTCTAGAGGACTAGAAAAGCTCCTGGGAGTGCTGGGGAAGCAAGGAAGAGCAGAGAAGAAGAAATAAGACTCTTTCCCTTCTCGTGCTTGGAGTCCTTCTGCACCTGCCTACTCTCTTCCATCACATTTCTGCTTGTAGCTGGAAGATCCCAACCTCATTAGTGCCACACCAAGCATATTTATTTCAAATGGCTCATTAGTGCCTGGATACAAATGCCAGATGCTTTCTTTCTTTAATAAACAAACTCCCTCTGAGAGATGGAACATTTTTCCTGCAGTGCAGACCAGACTGGTTCCTAATGCTGGAGAGTGTGGGAAGGTAAAAACTATGAACCCTTCTCTTCCCCTGCCACGCTGGCCATGCACACTTCGGTAGGGGTCGAGGTACTGAGAGGTGCTACACTGCTTCCTTCCTCCTGCACTCAAAGGAGCCCAGACGGTGCTTTCTGACCACCTGAGTTAACACAGCTGATGGGACTCTGCATTTATACAGCTGCTGAAGACTGCAGTGGGTGCTCACCAGTGCATCTGCCTGTACTGCAGCCCATAGCTGAAGGAGGCAGGACTTGAGGGCACCACAGAGGTTTTTGTATTAATTTATGGCTGAGGATTCTTAAGCTATTTAGGTGTTTTTGTTAATTTTATCCTAAATCCTTTCTTTTCTAATATCTCACTCAATTCACTGGAGGTCAAGCATTGTGATTGCCCAAAGAAAGAGGCTATTTTGACAGTCTCCAGCCTAGCTGTGCAGTTTGCCTTCTGGTTTACATCACAAAAATTGCGGTGTTGTATGAGGGATGTCTGAAATTAAAGGTAGCTGTGTCCAAATGGGCCACGACGGAGCTTAGAGTCAGAGAGCTCAGATCCAAAATCCCAGGCAAGGTGATGCCAGCAAGGAAGGAGCGGTCTCTGTGTTGGTGCTGCAAGCTTTGCTCTCGCTCATTGGCTCTCACAGACCATGGAGATACCCACAGACCTATATGTGCACAAGGTCTCTGTTGTGGGGAACTGTTCACATGTGCTGAACTGATTCTACATCAGCAATCTCTATGAAATTTTAACTAAAAAAAAGTAAAGAGCACATTCCTTCTATGTCTTGTGCAAAGGCGTCGGCTACTGTAAGCAACAGGGAATCAGGCAAGTGTTCTACGAGATGTGACTAGAATATATTCCTTCTGAAGTCCTCTAATCAGAAGCAGTAATGTATTGCTTTTTTCCCCTCAGGCTTGGAAATCACATTTTAGGTGCCTGCCACAGGACTGTCAGGATCTGCATTTCAAGAAGCAATTCAGCTTTTATCAACATTCAACAGCACTGTAATTCAGGAATAATTAATGTAATATTAAAACAGAGTTATCAAGAAAGGTAAGACTGTAAGCGTTCAACATCAGATTCATTTAGTATTTACAGCACTAACACGATCAGCATGAAGTCATTTAACATGAATGTCAACTTCTGTGGGACATCTCAGGGCAGTCACGAGCACTTCAGAAGTGCACCTCGTTCTGTATGTACCACCCTCAAGTTCTCCAGAGCTCCTTAACGTGCTCCATGGAGTCTCCTCTTGAAAAGTTGCTTGATGTGTCTGTGTCAAATGAGAAAAGCAAAAAAACAAGAAAGGCAAATTTTTTTAAATGCAGAGACACTTTCACCATAATATACTAAATGAATACATCACAGCTCACTAACTATACTCTCTCTCTTTCTCTCTCTCTCTCTCTATATATATATACACGCACAGGGTGTATTGTTCAAGCACAGCTGTATATATATATGTATATACACGTACACACACCCACACACTATATGTATGATCTACCTATGTATGAATGATGGATGAAAATGATAGCTGATCTACAGATTTATACTTGTGTATACACATATACATGTGCATATATAAATATATATTTATACACATATACATGTGTAAAAGCATATAAAATCAACATTCAATAGAATTGGAAAATACACTGTGGCTTTTATAGAAACTGTTTCTTGACTTAAAGTGGACACATTGTAGGGCTGAATGTGTACTGTGTGTAATATAAAATTACATGCACACATTAGCACACCAATACTTCTATATGTACTTAAATAAATGTGATCCCAGGTTTTGTCTCATAACAGAGGAAGATGGTTAAGCTACATTTCTCAACATCTGGAAATAATTTAGTATCTTTTAGGGCAACTAGCTATCAGTTCAGCAGTTTTGGGGCCTGATTCCTGCATTTCCCTTCCCTCGATTTGCAGGGTACTTCGTTACAGCCAGCAAGAAGAGGAGCGTGAATCCTTGGCTTGGACTTGGCTGAGAAGGCTGCAGTAAACACCTAGCAGGATTTTTAAACATGTCAGTGCTGTAACTCATGCTGCCATTAGCAGGAATAAGGTGCCTAGGCACACTTGAAAATCCCTGCAGCCCCTGAAATATCAGTCTCCTTGCTATACAAGGGGCTTTAACACTCTACTAAAACAGTCTTGATTGAAGATCCTCTCCACCAAAAATAAAAGCTTTTCCCATAAATACAATAATGTTAAGCAAATCGTTCCTATTAATCAGTGCTAACAATCTGTTGCCCAATCGTATGTCCAGATACGCAGTTCTGGCACGCTGCGGCACCTGGGAAGAAGTTTTACTGTGAATGAGACATTTCTGCACGTCAAAGTCTCTTCGCTGCAGAGAAGTGGGACCTCACAAGCCAGCCTCTCACAGCTTAAGAAGACGTGCTCCCACTGCATCGAAGTTCCATCACTTTTTAGAACCATGCTTGTTTGATTGCGCACAGACCAAGTGCTATGGAAAAATGTAAATATTTTTATGGCCTTGCTTGCTTAAAAGCCTGTGAAGCTGGCTGGCTAAGTGGAAAGGAATGCTCTGCACACACAGCAAAACAAATGTAACGAAAGACAGAACTCAGAGGTATTCTTTACCACAGAGAGCGAGTGCTTTGCGTTGTCAAACGCATACTGTTTAGTACACCACAAAGACAGCATTAAAGTCTAGATGACAAAATTAATAATGAACTCTCCAACACAAGTACTGTCACCACGAGCATGACCTCACGCTCTTCACACCCAGCATAAAGGCTGGCTTCACAAAGCTATTCAGCCGCTCGTCTTGCCTGAGCGTTTGAGAAAGCTGCTAAGTGCCCGTTTCACTCCACTTCAGATGGAGAGTTACGGCAAGGATGAAGGTAGGTGCCTCTCAGAGGTACCCAGTGGCCGGACGAGGGACACTGCGCACAAGTTGGAAGATGGGAGATTCCATTTGGATATTAGGAGAAATATTTTTGCCACGAGGGTAGTTAAACATTGGAGTGGGGTGCAGAAAGGCCACGGGTTCTCCATTCTTGGATATATTCCAGCCTCAGCTGACATAGCCCTGAGCAACCTCACCTAATTGGGCCTGTGTGGAGCAGCACTGGGATCTGGGATGTGCAGAGGCCCCTGCCAGCTGCTGTTATTTTGTGAGTTTTGCTTATCCTCAGAGGGCATTTTTCAACAAGGTAGTTGTCACTATTTCTTTCCTTGCCTGTATCCACACTGACTGGCTGCTGCAGACACATCTATCCCTGCGATTGCATTTGGCTTTGTTAACAAAGCTCTGCCCCTTCCAAATACTCTGTAACTATGCACCCTACATGGTCCTCACTGCCCGAGGAGCCCACTCCAATCACGCAGGGTGCTCCTGCTGACGCCCACTCACCCAGAGAGCACGGGGGCTTGAATACTTGTTTAACAACAAAATAATTTTCATTAAAAAAGTCAATGGAAACCTTGAGCGAAGGTCACCAAGTCATCACCACTGTGAGCCTCCATTAACTGCAGTTCAAGCCACTCAACATTACCTCTCAGCACAATTCTTCATGAAGACCCTCTCTGGTGAGAAGTACAGCCCTCCGCCTGCTAGGTACCATGACAATAAAAGAAAAAGAGGACAAAAATTTTTTAAAAATCACTGCTTGGCCACAACACACTTCAGCAATAAGATCACAAGTGGCCAGCCAGCAGCACCAGTTGGTGGTTGACAGAAATCAAAGGCAGGCTAGATCTCCCTTGTCTTGCTCTGTTTCTCAACACAACGTTCAGATCAGCTTATGAATGTCCTAACAGTTCATTTATTTCATACCTCCCTGTCTTGTCCAATGTTACAGTCCCAGCTAAGGCCAGCCAGGGGTATAGCGATCACTTGTTCCCCTCACATGGCTATGCCTGACAGCACTATACACTAGCATACAGCTCTAGCAAGGCCAAGGAAGTTACACCAAGTGTAAAAACTTGTGGAAGACAGCCTAGATCCAGTACTGAGTAAGAGGCATCCTACACAAAGCCTGGCAGGATATTAATGCAGTTAATTTATTTAGATATGTTTACTTAATTATATCTTTCCACACCATCAATGACTATGAAGTTCAAGTTCAACCTGGGCACGGAAGGAGCAAAAAAAAAATAAAATAAAATAAAAAAGGAGATTCATGCAGATGCATTACAAAAGCCTGCCTAAAAATATTAGAGCTATTTTTACAGGTAAATATTAAAAATATTTCACATTTCTTCAGACAAAAATATTGTAATTATATTAAATGTCATGTTACTGTTCTGCCTTGCAATTTTCATACTGTGCAGCTTCCGTAGGCAGCGGTAACTAGGGAAAGGCATGACTGAAACCGCAGTTCCCAGCTCAGAGGGTCGTGTCTCACAAACTCTTGCACTGGAGGCTCTCAGGCAATGTAAGACATCACTTCCTTGGCATTACTGAAAATACAGAGAGACCGAGCTCAGCTCCACACTTCTGCCCTGTCTGAGCCTGCTGTCACCTGTCCCCGGGACACCTTTCTCCTTTTGATGCATGGCTGTGAGTTTACCTGCTTAACAAGTCCTCAGTCTTGCATGCATGGTTGAAAAAAAAAAAAAAAAAAAAAGGCAGGTTGACAAGATTTGGCTGGGCTAGGGCCTAAGAGCCCAAATTTCTTGAGGCTTGAGCCAGCATAATTTAAATTGCAAAGCACCTGGTCCTTAGCTGTGTGGGGAAGGGAGAGCATCTGCTAGTCCCAAAGCCTGCAGCCTGCCCGTCCCGTCTTTGACATCCCAAGCTGTGCCGGTGCCAAGTGCCAAGACAAGTCCTCACAACTTTCCCCTCGCCTCTGGGGTTCACGCTGCTTTGTTGCTCCCTGTAGAGCAGCCCCATCCCTCACATCCAGGAGATATCCCACGTTATCTCCCAAGACACCCTTCCTGCTTTGCATGGTCCCTTTCTGCCCAAAGGCACAGGGGGCTCATGCTTTCCCCTTCATTATCTCCAGCTGCCTCTCTGCTCACTGAGAGGAACTTTAATTTGCCAGGCTTCTAAATGCTTTGGGGGCATCTTTATGCATGTTTGAGTTTGAGAGGCTTTTGGAAGCTGAACGCAACTGCAGCAACTTGCAACGGGGCTGTGGAGGCGGCACGACCTGTAGGTCTTTGCCTTGGGCTTTTACGTGGCCTTGTTCGCCTTCACGTGCTGTTTAGAGCTTCAGTTACAGCCGTGCTTGAACAATACAGCCGGCGCATGCATTTCCCGTTTGGTGCATGGGCTTGTAAAGCATTTTTGATATGTGATTTACAGCTATTCTGGCTTGGAGTGGAATTGTTACCCTTGCAAGCTGCGCAGGGGACTGGCTGAACGCACGTAGGGAGGGCAAGGTGGGAGCAGACAGGCAGGGTGAAGGCTCTCGTATCACTCGTATCAGAGCCAGGACTCCACCACTGCAGCTGAAAAGAATGGCAAGAAAATGCATCATTCCTCCCTAAGCTGGCTCTAGCCCTTGGAGACTGGTCCCATTTCCAAAAATGGCATCTTTGGGGGATAAGGACTGTTGGTGTCTGCTGACTTGTGATCAGAGATGGGCAAAAGCAGAAAACAACCAAAAGCTGCCACCACGTTTGCTTACCTTGCAACGTGTTCAAACTGCATCAGTTTGTGATCTTTTCTTCCTCAAGAAAACTGCAAAAAACCTACTGGGAACACAGACGGAGTGGAGAAAACAATGACATTCTGCTTAAACTGAATATCGGAAAAAAGCTGATGATTTTATAACAGAAATGTATTTTTTTTACAAAGAATTTCCATGAAAAGTATTTAATTTAGAAACATCAGCCAGCCTAGTTTGTTATCATTAAAGGTCCTTACGTGATCTTTCCAAATGCTCAAGTAACTATATTAGACACAATATCTTATCCAAATTCTAACTCCTTATTAGATTTCAATAGAGCTTCAACTGGATGGTAAAAAATTCCCATCCTAAAATACTGCTACTGCATACAGCTAAAGCAGTGGTAGAACAAGGCAACACTACACTATGCAGCTGATCAGCAGATGCAGCACTCAAATCTCACTTGTAGTGAAAGGCATCATGAAATGGAAGGCATCATGATTTGTTTTGACCTACAAGGTGGTGTAACCTCCATCTCAAGTGCTGACCAAACGCACTTAATCACATCTTTGAGGACTCTACAGTGTTGTTGCTACAGCAGAAGTGTAGAGAAATGTTTTAGAGCTCTTTGAAAAGTGCAGTTGGGGTGATTTCTTTGCATGCCAAAGCACACAAGACAAGCATAGAAATGCAAAACGCTCCCTAGATCCAGTCTTATGAAGATCTTTAGCAGGGGGAATCCTTAAAATAATCATAAATTTAGTGTTTTTTCCTTCAAAAACACCTTGTCTCTGCTAGCAACAGTTCAAAGATCTGGAGTTTGATCCCTGTTTTGGACTGCTTTCTACCACAATGCAGCCAGCTGCTAAGGCAAACCAGCATTAAGTGAAGCTCAAATGGCATTTAGGCAGAGCGTGGCAGCGCAAGTCACGCGGCACCCAGAGGGATGTGTCTGTCGGGCTCTCCCCAAGGAGACATCCATGTTCAGGGCCGCAGGACCGCGGCTCCTGCCTGCTCCCTGTTCCAGGACAACAGCTACGCCAGCTGCATGATCACACACGCAGGAGGATTTAGCAAGGTGGGGAAGAGGTAGGATAACTTCACCTATGGGCACTGAGTGTAGCACTGATTTCTGTGCCACATGGCACTGCTTCCTCATTCGGGTGGAAGCAGCAGCTGGCCTCACCGTGCAGGCTGCAGTGAGGAAGGTGTCTCATGGGCCGGGCTCGCAACAACAGACGTTGCAAGTGGGGCAGCATTCCCACTGTCCACAACTGCCCCAGATATGAGGCGACCAGTTTGGTCATCAAGGGCAGCCTGATGGGAGGTAGACAGGTCTCCCAGAGATTGCTGATACTTGCTGCTCTTGTTTCACCTGTGCTAACAGAGGTGAGAAGTGTGCTCTGTCCAAGCAGCAGCAGTGCCAGGAACAGTCCTGCTCCCAGGAGCAGGGCAAGCAGGCAGGAGACAAGCTGGCAGAGCCACTCGTGCTCTGCATGAAGCCTCAAACCTGCCTTTTGTGCCATTAGGCAAGAGCCCATTTCTTTCACCAGAACAGTTCAGTGATTACAATCTCTGTGCATGAAGTCAGTACCTCTCTCTGCTGCTTAGAAATTTTGCATTTCTTGGTTGCACCTATCTGCAGTCTCTAAACTGATGGAAGGTTCCTCCAGGTTTTTAGGGAAAGGGGCCATTCACATATTATCCTTATCCCTTGTACTTCTGGAACAGAGTAGAAAGCATTTGGGGTGGAAACTATGGGACTACCTGGTTCTAGCTGGGATTGAAATTGCATCAGACAGCACACTCCCCGTGCTACAAATGTGCTTTGACACACCCAAGCACAAGGTGTACAGAGAGATGCCAGAAATAGCTTGGAGGTCTCATTTTGCATTTTTTGCATAAAGGTTCTCCTCTGTTTCAGCTATTTCATCCATCTCATGTCAGCTGCTGAAGTAGCCTTCCCCCCCTGCCAAAAAAACCCCAATTCCTGGAAACCACAGAGAGTGAGGTAGCCTACATCTTTGTAAAGAATGACATGTCTCTTGGCATATTGATTATCAATACTGCCACTGCAGACACAAAAACAGGTTTCAGAGAATGCCAGGACCCTTAAATAAAACACTCGCTTTTAGCAGAATTTTATTTTCTAGTTACACTTGGAATAAAACATGCAAAAGCTCCCCTCCTGCTTTTCTCTTCTATAGATCCAAACATCAACATTAGAATTTAAAACCACCACAAAATAAGTTCCCATGAGTTTTCCTGCTCTTTTAAATGAGCTTTTCAACCAGAGACTGGCAGAAGCCTAAATATTCACTGATGGCTCGACAAAGGCGTAGAGAAGAAGCATTCACCGTCACTTCACTACATAAATATTTCCGCTTAAAAACCGGTCAACTGCTTGAATAAGAAATTGTGGCACATAAAATGATGAAAAAGTGCAGCCCATATCAATTTACTGTAGGAGTAAAATAAAAGGAAATGAGAGAGCATATGTATGAGTGTGTGTGTATGTGTACAGGCAATAACATAGTTAAAATATTCATTGCAGAAGCAAAGTCAAGTAATCTAGCATCAGGAGGTGTCAGAATTGAGGTTGCTTGTGTAAACTTCTTTTGCCCTCCCTGCACATTTCCCTTATGCTAGAGCCTCACATTTCACAATCACATGCCATATTTTTCTACCCCAGATTATTCAGTGCTTAGGAGATGTAGCACTAGCTAAATAAAAAGTTATTTGATATTTGATCTTCATCACTCAAGAACACTGGCTGACGTCTTTCTTACTATGCATGGATCCAGTGCTTCTCTGAACACAGAGCTATTTATTTCCCGTGTGGTCACCACTGAGATGCCTATTCCTACAGAGCCTGTGTACCTTGCAAATATTAATGAATGTAACCATGTAAGTCCTTGGTGAGAAAAGGAATGATATTTGTTCTTATTTAGAAAACAAGGATGTGGCCAGAGAGATGGTCAGAAGTATCCCCTTACGATAGCACCTAATTTGGGATTATTAGAAGCTGACTCTTCAGAGGGGATTGCATCCAGTAATGCTTCCTAGTGCCTACATCTGGCCTGGCCTTACCAGGGAGGGAGGGATCAGTAACACCTTTACCTGGTGATGAGATCACCTTTTCCTCTTACGAGCTGCTACTGTTGATGTCCATGGTTATCTCAGGCTCGGCTACATCCCGACCCTCTGGCTCCCTGGGATCTACCTGCCAATCAAATGAAACCTCTGTTACCGCAGCTGGGGCAAAAGCCGATCGCACTCGCGCTCCAGGCCCTGCTATGGTTGCCGGTTCCCTAGCAGGTGAAATTCAAAATGCAAATCACAATCCACAAAGCCATGAGTGCTTCGGGGTCAATTAGCTCTGCAGCTGCTTTGCCCCGAGTGCCTCACTGCAACATGCCTGGAAAATGTTTGCCAGCCCCCCATCACAGGCTTCCTGGGAGCAGCAGGGTAAGGTCTTTTGCTTTGGACTTTGCTTCAGCTGAACTGAATTGTCTTTAAAGAGAGTCCTGAAAGAGCTGGCTCAACTCCAAAAGCTACTGAAAGCAGGAGTCCCATTTTCTTCTGTAAACTTTGAATCATGCCCCAACATAGATCTACATTTTCCCTCTGCCATATATACATATATATATTTTTTAACTGAGGTACAGTATAAGTTTGGTTAGCAAGGAGCAGCTTAGACTGTTCCCAAGCTAGCAGGAAACAACAGTCCCCAGACAATAACATGATGGACATATCAACATGGGGAAACGTATGGTACCAATTAAGACAGTATCAACAATTATGCAGAACACAGTTGAGTGGATTAATTTGTCGCCTGGAGTAAAGGCTGCCAGTACAAAGCTGGCTGTCAAGAGACAGGCTTTCATCTTGCATGCTGCCTTATGCCAAATGCTCTGAGGCCCACGTGCACCACAGATGATCACTGGATTTTCTTTTTCCACCAGCAATTCTGAAGCAGGGAGGAGCAATCAATCAATTTCACTACACGCCGCCTCCTTTCTTTTCTGTAAAAAAAACTTGAACAAAATCTCATTATTCCCAAAACACTAAAACAAGAACTACAAAGTAGATGGAAAAGGATGATATTTTTCTTGCTCAGAAAGAAAGACTTTTTTTTTTTTCTGCTTAAGGGTTGATGCAGTAAAGTCAAACACTCTTTCTTTCCAGTTCCCTAAGCAGACAGAAGAGAAATGGTTAAGTAATGTGTGTGACTTTTTTCCAACTTGCTATTTTTATGCTGACCAGAAGGATACTTATGCACTCTCCTTCTCTTGCTTCCCACTCATTGTCTGCAGAGGAAGATGCAAGATGTGGTTAAAGTCTCCTGCCTTGCCAACAGGCTAGATAAAATACCTTAATTCTTCAAGGGCTGTAAGAACAGCTGACTTTCTCTAAACACTCATGTTTGCAAAATGCTACACAGGTCTATGGCTATTAAGAGTATTTAAATAGCAAACAAAAATCTAGGACTTATAAATCATCACTTACTGCACTAACAAGCAGCAGCATTTGAATTCCTGCTAAAGCTTTGTGCCAGCTGTGCTTTGTCTCAAAATCCAATTTAAAAAATCTGCTTATGCTTGTTCCTACAATATGAATGCTGAACTACCCTTCATAAACTCTGCTGTTGCTTATGGGAGCATATGGCCCTACATCACACTCTCATTTCTCCATATTTAGCCTTGCTAAACAATAGTATTCCTACCTGTAACGTAAACTACCTTGAGGCTTGGGATAATGCCATTCTGACTAGGGAAACATAACACTGCACTCCTTGATTTAGGCAGAAATCCCCTGCCCACTTCCAGTGCTGCACATGCTGATCACTGTCAATGATGGAGAAATCCAATTTTAATATATTCTCAGTAAACACATTGTTCTCTGAGCAGCAGAGCAATGAAATCTAGCTGGAGATTTATATCCTATGTGCCTTACTCCCCCTGCCATCACATTTACAGAGTACTTTCAGTTTGGCAATATTCCCATCACAAAACCCACCAGCTTCTTTCTGTTTTTCTTATTTCTATTACTATTCCTTGGGCAAGAGAGCTAGAAGCTGCAGGGCTGCAGAAATGGGCATGTGCTGGCTAGCGAACTAACCCTCCCTCCTCACACCACATATGGTCCTTTCCTTAGGGATCACACCCATATGGGTCTCTCCTGCTCCAACAGTGATTTTCAGGGAAAAATATCTTTGAGACCTTGTCCCCTTGGCCAAATTTGATCAAGCTCGTCAACACTTTCAAAGCTTTTAAAGATGAAGGATGGATGGACAATTTAAGAGATCAAAATACACACAATTCATATCCACATTCTTATTTGCTATGTATAAGCACAAAGAAGCTTCCAGTATACTGTTCACCAGGTGTTGAGTCTGAAGTCGAAGGGTATTTCTGCCCGCTAGCAACTATTTCCTGGTATTGAACAGGTAACAGAGCACTTTACAGGATATCGAGCCTTCAGAGAGGCATTTCCTGCTTCCCAGTGGTGTCTCACCCACTTCCCTAAGGGATGGGAATAAACCTTCCAAGTTACTTTCAACACCTTCTGCTACCCAAACTCTAACCCCAAGGCATTGCCTGCAGACTTCTTTCTGGGCTTTTTGGCACTGCTTTTCCAAACTAGCGCTTACTTTTCTTCATCTCGAAAACCCTGTGCACAGGGTCATCTTCTTCCCTGTGCTCAGAGATATACACAGACACAGCATTCTCTGAACAAAAAGACAAAATTTTGACAGGCCCTTCCTGGAAAGTTATTCCTGCATAGAGGAATCCTTTGCCTGCTGCCAGACACAGCCATCTTCCTGGTAAGCAACAGCCAGGCTCTACCTCGGATGGGTGACTTCTACCCTGGATGAAGCGGAGAGGGAGATCTCAAAGCAAACAAATGCAGGCTCTTTCTTTGCTGGCTTCCCTTTAGGAAAGGAGCTTTCTCCAAACACGCGACAGCTTCTCCCACTCAAGCCCCCCAGCATCGCTCAGATGCCTCCCACCCTCCAACCCGTGGCCACAAGGCTCCAAAGCTGCGTTGCCACAAGAGTCCTTGTTATCTCCATTTTCCAGATGCCTCCAATGCAGCCTAAGGGGCGGAGGGAACTACCAGTATTGCCAAGGAGAAAAGTGCAATAGAGGAAAGCCCAACGAGGGAGGAAAAGTTTTATCCATTCAGACATGATCTAATGTTTCATTCTTTTTTCATTAAATTTCTAAACATCTAAACCATAAGAATGGTGAGGAAAAAAATGTATTCCCTTTTTTTTTTCCCTGCTAGCAACTGCAATAGAAACATTCCTAAGTATTTTTTTTTTGTAGTTTTTCCTTTTCTACTATTTTCTTTTTATTTTGCTATTTTGGAGTTTTTTCAGTGTGAAAATTTTTCAGAAACAGCATGATAAGAAAAATAGCCATACACACACACACAAAGAAAAAGAGAGAGAGAGAGAGAGACAGAAAAAGTAACTCCAAAACTTCATTCATATTTTACACTTAGTAGCACAGAGGGAGAAAAATAGCAAGTTTATAATTCTAAAATAGCCACAAACCACCCCCCTTAAAAAGCTTAGAAAATTTTATTTGAAAAAGTATTTCTGAAAACATGGAAAATGAGACTTCCTGAAAGACAGGTTTTGGTGAATCTTCATCTTTTCCTCAGGAAACATTTCACTGAAAGACAAAAAACACCAGCTCATTGTAACAGAAATCTGGTCATCGCCATCATCTGACCGGAGGTTAACAGGGGCACGAGGCCATACAGATTGCTTCCCTGACTACTTCGGCTAGGGAGAGAGGCTTCACGAGCCCTCATGTGCTGTGATAAGATGCAAGACAGTGTGTGGCATAACAGCAAAGATGGTTTTTCTCCACCGCTGCTGGAATCAGCATGAGCTTCCCACACTCCCATGAAGAAGCGGAAGGGCCTATGACTTCTGGGAGACTAGGAATAAGAGACAGCACAATCAGACTCCAGCCTGCTTTAAAAGAATGACTCAGCCATTCAAACATACTGAAAGGTTAAACATAGTTTAGTCATTGAAGTATTAGAAAATTAAACATTTTCTTCACTAGGCCAGGAGAGAATGAGCTTGAGAGCAAGAGTAATCCTCCCATCAAGTTTTAGATGGCCAAGGGTACCTCCTGAAATATACTGCCCTAGTCCGCTCCAAGAACTTCCCTAAGACAGGAGATTGCTAGACTGGCCCCTCCTGGTACCCCCTCTCGGTTTCTACGTTCAGGCGGTGTGATAGAAGGTTTCTACAGAAGGCCAAGAACATCTGCTGGTTCAAACATATCCCCTTGATGAGCAATTGGACTAAAAGGATTTCCTTAAAACAGCACAACTGCCTTTTCTTCCCCAAAGACATGGAAGCTCACAGGAGGAAATGCAAAGCATGCTGCAGCTGAGGAAGCAACTTTCCAGCTACAACTGGCTAAAAGGAAGCAAACTCTCCACACACAAGTCTTCCTGGCTACCATATAGGAGCAAACCCAGCCTGAGTCCTGAGATCAGTTATTGCCCATGTCCTCCTCTCCAGCAGCACGCCTCACACTGTGCTTCCCAAGTCAAAATCTGCAAATACATGGCGCTCTCTAGTGTCTCTGCTCTGCTTGGGAAAAATACAAGTATCCTAAGGCACTGACACCAATCCAGAGAGCGTGGCATAAACACCCAGGTAGAAAGATGTCCAAGACCTCCTATTAATTACGAAGAGTTTGTTAGTTTATCTATTTGAGCCAACCTTCCAGTGGAACCTGCAAAAGAGCTTTTTGCAGCTCATCCTGTCCCACTGTGGCCTCCATCAGCATTGCAATATCATCCAAAGAGGCCATTTAAATATAAACTGTTTTTTAAGCCATGCTCTTGATAGAGAGAACTATGCCAGGAAAGTTTCTGATCCTGGATTAGGTCCCTCCTATCAACCCCCAGACTGGCTGTTGGCAATGTGGCCATGGCAGTTTGAGTTGTAATTTCAGAGGTGCCAGCTCACAGGAGAAATCCCACAGAGGAGCTGGCCCAGAGATAGCAAAGGCCCTCAGGGAGGGCTCAGCAGGCCAGGGCATGAGCAGTATAAGGACAGGAGCGGGGTAGAGTGAGCGGTCATTCATGAACAGCAGGTGCATTAGCCATGCAGAACATCTAAATCTAGGCCAGCCAACACTGATGGGAGCAGCCCTCCCTAATGGAAATACTAGTCATTCCCTTTGGTCTTGCCTCTTCCCATCATTGCTCCATTAGGGTGATGAGGCAAAGGCAGAACGCATTTCTGGCTCTTGAAGATCTTCTAGCTCCTGGCACAATCCAAAATGGTTGGCACAAACTGGCAACTGCTTTAATTTGCTTTGAAATGGCTAACTGGTCCCTTTATTACATTTTCCTACTCCATTACAGAGCCTCTCTTTCTCCTGTGCTTCTCTGAGGCTGACAGTTCATGACAGAAATACAGCACATCTCATAGCCTCTTAGCCTCAGGTCCAGCTGTATTTGCCTAAATGACAAGATCAATGTGGCAATCTGCTGCAAAATGTACAAGATTTCTACTCTCTCCCTCTTTCTTTCTCTCTCTTTTAATATACATTTCACATTAAATCAACATCTAAAGGGAGGAGGCTCTTCTAGCGCCTAGGAGAACATATTTTTCTTTGAGCTTGCAAGGCTGACTGGTGACAGGGGAAATATGCTTGCACCATGTAATTGATTTGATGTATGCCATGTTTCGGTGGGATAAACACCACCCCCCAGACTCCTTGCATTCCAGCATCTCCAGCCTAAGCTCCTTGTTAAAGCATGCTGGGAGTCCATCAAAGACACTGACTAGTTCTGACGTGAAGATAAATGCTCTTATCTTCGGCTTCCAACATTGCTTCTCTCAATAAGCACCCTGACAGTTTTCACTATTTAAACAGCTCTTCAGCTGGCAACAGGAACATGGAGAAACTGCTTTAGCCCATCTTATTTCAGTAAACTTCTCTGCCAGGAGAATAACCTGGGCTTGTCACTAAACCAGATAAGCTCCACTGGGCCACCCTGCCACAATGCACAGGGGACAAGTTAAGGCCCCATCCAGGCAACACACTTATGAATAAACCTGCAGCTTAACATTTATCCATTGCTTTATGGACTTTGTCCCAGGGGACATGCACCTCCAGAACCTCTAATATGCCAGCAAAACTACACATACAAGTGGTATCGTGCTGCTGAGGAACTTTATTATTTTACAGCAAGGCAAACTAAGATAAAAGTATTTTTCAGAAGGCCAGTGTAAGAACCAGAAAAAAAGCTCGGTCCTCCAAGTCCTCAGCCTCTTGTTGTAGCAAGCTAAGCATCAGCTCAGCTTCTCACCTGCCTGCCCCACATATCAGAGTGAAAATACTGCTTTGTGCTTTTCATCTCCCCACTCCTGGAAAGCTGGCTACAAATCACTACCCTGACCATAAAGGGTCCACTGGAACCCGGGGAAAGCCCTGCTGATTTGAACAGATCTAGGATTTCACTCTCTGCCTCTCTATAATGAGATTAAATAAATATTCTCCTGCAAGAAAAGTGCTACACATGCGTGCCTGTGTTCAATGGGATCTATAAAGTAAAAATACAGAAAAGTTGCAATAATTTGCAGCTGTATGGCAGGGATTGTTTTCGGCCAAGAAGGTATCCATTTCAGGCAATGTAAATCCAGGCCACGTGTTTCCAATACAATGGGACAAACTTTGACAGGAAAAATGAAAAACAGATTGAAGAAGAGTATCCAGGGTAATAAAATGCTAGAAGGAAATAACATGAAATATCTTAAGTATATCAGGAAGAAGATACCTATGGAGAAAGAGTGTGTCCTGAAAGTCCCAGCAAGCAGAGGGCACAACCAAATAGGTAGATGGCAACCAAGGCAAACAATTTCTTTCCAACCAGTCTTCACCACAGAGTATGACTGGGGTTAGGATAAGGAAGGAAAAATAGCTATTCTAGAGGTCACTGTCTATGCTGAGACACTAGCAGACATGCAGGAATAAAATAAATTTATAAAAGAAGCACTGGAAAAACTCAAGATACCCCACTGAAATGAATCAGCTGAATTGACAACAGCTTTCTAAACACAGTGAGCAAAAAAATAACTCAGCTACTGATAATAACATTGAATTCATCTTTAAACAGCTGCCACTGCAGAGGGACCCAAGCTACACTCTTCTTTTAAAGGATGACCAAGATCATTGTGGGATGAGTCCAAGAATTATAAAATGCCAAAGTTAGGAAAAAGAGCTGAGAAAAAGAATCACACAGAATAAAATGAAAACCCCTCAGGCCAAAGCCAGAAGATTTCTGAAGTCACTGAAGTTACTCAGAATTTCTAGTGGAGGAAACTAGCTGTGATTCTAGCCACAACAAAGAGCTTGTGAACTCTGGCAATGAAATATTCAGCTGTACAGATCAGCAAGTCTACATTTATATCATCAGAGTACCCAGTTTCCTGAGTGAGAAAGTGGTGGGAGTCAAAATTGTTTTGGGATTGTCAAAAATACACAGTATTTTAGAATAATTCATATAAAAAGTTCGGGACAGGAGATCAACTCTGTTCTATTGGACTCAGTTGAAAAATCACCTTGACTATTTGCATATGCTCATACTCCAGGATGAAAAGTCCAACTTACTATAAATACAGTCTCATTTCTTTTCTACTCTGCAAGATGCTAATCACAAAACAATCCAAGTTTAATCACGTTTGTGGATACTTGTATGCTTTTGGTCCTACATGCTAATCTCTACACTACACTGCCTCAGCAGTGTGAATACCCTTTGGATCTACTGGTAACACTGACTAGCATCTCAAGTCATGCGGAATAGACATAAGAGTAGCTGTAGTTGGTGGCTAAAGCCAAACTCAACTTCCAGCTCTATAAACTGAGAGCTCTTACTGGAGGAAGATAAAGGATATATCCAAAAAAAGCAAACAGCAAAGCATGCTATACAAACCAGCTGTAAGAAACCAGCCAAAATTCTGTCTCCTACCAGCCAAAATTCTCTTGCTTTCTACAGGAACAGAATTTCATCTTCTCCGCCTCCCAGAGATACCTGGAAAGCAAGACAAGATACAGATGTTTCACAGATGTTACATAGATCAGTCCTGATTTTTAGAGATATCCTGATACATCAGGGATTATCAGCTCCAAATGCTATTTAAGGAACTGTATTTCTATTCAATCTAATAGAATTAGGGGAGAGCAGTGGACGTTGTGTACCTTGATTTCAGCAAGGCTTTTGACACAAGTCAAAAGTTAGACGATGTAGATGAGTGGACAGTGAGGTGGACTGAGAACCGGCCGAAAGGCAGAGCTCAGAGGGTCGTCATCAGTGGCGTGGAGTCTAGTTGGAGGCCTGTGGCTAGTGGTGTCCCCCGGGGCTCAGTGCTGGGTCCCATCCTGTTCAATTTATTTATCAATGACCTGGATGAGGGGACAGAGTGCCTCCTCAGCAAGTCTGCTGATGATACCAAGCTGGGAGGACTGGCTGATACACCCGAGGGCTGTGCTGCCATTCAGAGAGACCTGGACAGGCTGGAGAGCTGGGCAGAGAGGAACCTCATGAGCTTCAACAAGGGCAAGTGCAGAGTCCTGCACCTAGGGAAAAATAACCCTAGGCACCAGGACAAGCTGGGGGCTGACCTGCTGGAGAGCAACTCTGCAGAGAAAGACCTGGGAGTGCTGGTGGATGACAGGTTGACCATGAGCCAGCAATGTGCCCTTGTAGCCAAGAAAGCGGATGGTCTCCTGGGGTGCATTAGGAAGAGTGTTGCCAGCAGGTGGAGGGAGGTGATCCTGCGCCTCTCCTCAGCCCTGGGGAGGCCTCATCTCGAGTCCTGCGTCCAGTTCTGGGCTCCCCAGTACAAGAGAGACATGGAGCTACTGGAGAGAGTGCAGCATAGGGCTAGGAAGATGATCAGAGGGCTGGAGCACCTGCCCTCTGAGGAACGGCTGCGAGAGCTGGGCCTCTTCAGCCCAGGGGAGAGAAGACTGAGGGGGGATCTGATCAGTGTGTACAAGTACCTGAAGGGAGGGTGTCAAGGGGACGGGGACAAACTCTTTTCAGTTGTCCCGTGTGACAGGACAAGAGGCAATGGGCAGAAATTGAAGCACAGGAAGTTCTGCCTGACTGTGAGGGGGAATTTCTTCACTGTGAGAGTGACAGAGCACCGGAACAGGCTGCCCAGAGAGGTTGTGGAGTGTCCTCTGGAGATATTCAAGGCCTGCCTGGATGCAACCCTGTCTGACATGCTCTAGGTGACCCTGCTTGAGCAGGGGGGTTGGACTAGATGATCTCCAGAGGCCCCTTCCAACCTTGCTGATTCTATGATTCTATGAATAGCTGCAGAGAGGAGACTTCAGTTTTAAATTCTGATTTTGTCACACAAATCAAAAAAGAAGAGCATTACTCAATCCTCACCACATTCTGCAATTAGGACTATAAAGAACTATATCAGAATTAGAAGCTACAGGACTCATCTTTACGCTGGTATAAGCTAGCATCATTCCTTTTCCATTTAGGAAGCTGTGCCAATTTGCATCAGGTGAGAGTTTAGAAAATACTAGGTTCTCCTATGGCACTAACAACGTCCTCTGTGTGGGGAGACTGTTAAGGTGGAGCTGTAGGACCAGATGGGAAAACTGACTTGCCCATGCACGTTTGTCTCAGAATACAGATCATTCTGAGGCACTCTGTTGAAAAGAGTGATGTTCAGAACGACTGCCTCTAGCAGGGTTTGTACAATGTGGAGCACGAGCAATGGAGATATGCACCACATTTATTACTTTTCTCTCGAGACTGCAGACATTTCACTCTGTCTGTAGATACAGTGGAAACACTGACCAGAACAATTTTTCTGGTTCCAATCTTAGAAAAACAAGACTGCTAAATATTTTCTGCTTAATGCAGGCACTGTTTAATAGTCAACTTGTATCTCCATCTCTCCTCTTTCAAGATCAGAGAGAGAAGTTTACCAACTTTCTCATGGAACAAAATTTCAAGCAACCGTCTTCTCTCTTACTTTAAACCTCACATTGATCAGATTTCATGTTTCATGCCACCAACACTTAATATTTTCCAGAAAGCTTCCATGGGGCTATGACGAATTATCAGCTGAGAACGAACCCCATCCAAAAACCAAAAATGCAACCATTGTTTTTAATTCTTGGTTTCTCATTGTCGTGTTTAAGAAATCCTCACCACTTCTGCAAAGCACAGAGGAAGTATCATTGGAAAGTGGTTTAACTGTGTTGCTATGGACACATTGCTATGGCGTGAATTTTTGCAAATCCATGCCTGGACAAACAGAGAAGCTGAAGTGAGCAGGATTAGCTGCATTGAAGCTTTTTGCAGGTGTCAGGTCAATACTGCTTCTCTGTGTGTGTCTCATTGTGCTCTCTAATGCCAGCATCCATAAGTAGCATAGCGAACTAGAACTGTGCTCCCTGGTGTGACACAAAGAAGGAAGGGCTAGGGTTTGATTCGACATGATCTACTACAGTTCAAGGACACTCTGTCCACATAACACTTACCAGCAAGGTAGCTTACACCAGTTGTTGGTCATACATGCATACACAGCGCACTAGCTACTGGAAGACCCTTGCCCTCCTCTCACAAGAAGGTACTATCCATAACACCCCTATATGATTTCAGCCTTGGTCCCACCAGGAAGAAATCCACTCCAAGCTTGCCAGTGGTGTGCATATGGTGCTGCTGCAAAAGCCCAAGGATTTATGCCAGGCAAAGAACCCCTTCAGCACACTAAGTTGCTCATGTAAGGACATACCATGAGCAGCGCTGCCTGCAGTGCCACAGTGAGCACTGCGTCCTTGTGCTATCTCATGCATCTCTGCAAGCAACCATGGAGCTATGCCTGCATGGCATTAGAAGCATTAGTCTCTTCCCTACTTAATTATAACCCATTGCCATAAGGGACAACATGGAATTGCGTTTGTGATCAATGATTTCTAAAGTCAGCAGTGATTTTTAGGTGCCTCAGTGCCTTGGTAAATCTCAAGAATAAGCTCAGCTTCAAGAGCTGCAGGCAGCATGAAAATCATCTCTCCTTAATGTGTCTCCAGTTGGAAGACCCAAAGCACCTGGATCACTAGGCCCTTTCCAAATGTTGGGCCTATATTTGCCTGTGCCACAGAATATTGCCATTTGGAGAAAGGAATATGTGAAATTAATCAACTCCAAAACCAAAATATCAACTTACACTTTCAAACTTAAGTTTACTTAAATATCATGAAATTTCTGATGAAAATTCAGGGTTAGGTAGCAAAGGATTTTTTTTAAAATGACAATTTCTCTTAAGTGAGCTAGAGTAGAGAAGTGCTTATGCAGAGGAATAAAAGAGGAGGGAGGGAAACTCTAATCTAGCAAACAAATCTGATGAAAAATTCTACTTCAACCAAAAGCTGCATCTTGACATCTTTTTTGATGCTTTGATGCCTCATCCTTTCACTGTTGCTGAGCTTTGCTCTACGTTGCCTAGTCTCTGATCCTGCCAAGGCCAAAGGAGGCCTATCAGGGCTCAAAGAGAGCAGGATGAAGCCTTTGCTGCTAGCCAGTCACTTGTAGTCATTATCTGTTCTGTAGCGTTCCTATAGGAAAAGTATTTCTTAGCGTAGACTCAGCAAAGCTCTTAAGCATGCTGAACACACTGAACCCATTCAAATCAAGACTGGACAAGAAGCATGCTCTCATTACATCAGGAGTTACAAAACCCACTGAAGAAGTGCCTAGGAAAGTTCTATGGCTTGTTTCGTGTGCAATATTCAGACTCTTCCTTGCTTGAAAACAAACAAACAAACAAACAAACAAACAAAGCCATGCTTAATTCACACTGAGCAACATGCTTAGTGCTGTCTGGACCTTGATTAAGCTCAGCACTGAAAATATGTCCACACTAACTGTCTATTCTCAGCAAAAATAAAAAGCTGTAATTCCTTGGTGCTGGTCTATTATCTATTGCATTGAAAATGCTAATTGATGAGCTTTCTCCCCCAAATAATGTGACACTCTGTAGTTTAGCTTAACATGGCACCTTTCCTTCTTGCTGCTTTGAAACACATACAGCAACAAGCTGCTTTAAAATACTTGTCTAGCAAAATTTCACTCCTGTAGAGTAAAGGAACATTGAGAACAAAATGAAAATACCAGAAAGTTAAGTCATTCAGTCAACTGACTCCACCTTTCTCCATGATGAGATTTTTGAATGTAATGTCTAGAATAAAGTGCTGTCGGTCCAGACTTGGAGGCTGAAATTCTCTGGCCTGGCAGTGCAGAGTGCTTCCTAGGAGTGCGACAGCTTTAAGCCAGCTTTGTGCACCCCTGATCTACAGCTGCCAGATATTAGGCTCAACTACTTGTGCAAGGTGGAGCAATCTGTAAGTTCTATTATGCCATGTAGAAGATGCTGCCAACAGACATTCCTGCAAGCACAGGTCAGTGGGACTCAGGAGTAACTTCAACACATCACCTTCTGCCCATACAGACTGCTGAGAAAGGACTGTCTAGCAATATTTTCAGCCACTGTTAAACCAAGACTCCTCAAAACAAGGACAAATGCCAAGTTGGAGGCACTGACAGCTTTAAGATTGATTTGCAAATTCAAGCAGCTAAGCTGGAACTGATGTTAAAGGCCCTCAGCATCTGACAATTGAAACTTGTGTGATAAGCACTCTTCATAATGACTGCTTGAATTGACCTCCAGGATTCTTTAGTCTTACAGCTTAGTAGAAAAATCATCTCCTTTCTACCATTACCCTCTCAGAAATCCACTTTCAGCACAGGAGCAGCCACTGACTCATACTCCCTCTGCCTCAAGTAGCTGCTTGCCTTTTTATAAACAAATTCACCTGCAGCAACAATAAAGGCATAACAAGTCTCCAAGGGAACTTTGTTACACATGCACATGATACATGCTGGTGTGTTTTAGGAAAGTGATACAGAGTTTGGAACTTAGAGAACAATAAAATGAGAAGAATTAACTCCTGATCTAATTCTTCAAAGCAAAGACCACTCAGAACTGTGAATAGACTCCAACCCTAAAGGAATTTCCTTCCGTTCTGTATTTGGCATCGAGTTCTTTCTGATTTCTGCACTCGGGCATATTTTCCTTCAGGGAAAATACATTACAATTAGAACACTGCCCACAATTTCATAATATATATTTATGAAGTTAATCATACTTGTGTCTCTCAAAGCATCTGCTAATCTGGGCTAGTAAATTCCTAATTATCCTTGCAGGACAGCAATATCAGTATTGAGTCCTAGTGCAGTGGGTTGCCAAGTTTAATGTTCAAGGAAAGAACAGATAATACTGTTCCTTAGGGATGATCAGTGAGGGCTGTCTGATACTGCAGTGGGTAATTTGCAACGTACACCAAAACACCTCCAGCTTATTCATCTTCTTCTAAATCTTTTTCCTTCTCTGCCTATAAGATGACTTCCTCTCAAGCAAATTAGAGGAGACATAGTGTAAGAACCTCTAGTTCTTACACATATGGATTTGTTCCATTAGGATTGTTTTATTTACAGAAAGGCAGATGAGGAATGCAAAATACTCCTCACAAAAACAAAAAGGTAGCTGTAAAATTCAGCATAGTAGTTGGGTATCCATATTGGACAGGATGAGAAGCAGAGGAGTAACTGAAGAAAGGGTGACTTAGGCTAGATATTAGGACTGTGTTTTGTAATGATAAGGACAGCTGAGCACTGGAATAGATCTGTTCACCCAGGCTGTGTAGTCTCTGTCATTGGAGGGGTCTAGTTTAGGTATGCTGGTCTGGCTTTAGCACAGGAGGATAGAGTTGCCTCTCCAGGGCCTTGCTGACTTACCTACAGGATTTTAGGGAAGTCACAGATGTGCCAAGTTACACCAGACCCGATCTGGTATATGTTGGTAATTTTTAAATGAAAAAGAGACTAGCTGAGTGCTTCCAAACAGCAACTGACTGTTGATTTCCACCTTTCCTTTTAATTACAGCTGGCTGATCATGGTGGCAAAGTAGGTAACTTGTCACACTGTAACACAAAGCCTACAGCACTTGAGCACAGACCTCTCTCTGCTAAATCACTTGCAACCTAGTGGTGTTGCAGAGGCAAAAAAGCTGGCCCAGGTTATGCTAATTCAGTTTAAAGAAGAAAGCAATCAAGGTACCGGGTCACTTCATAACAGATTTTGGCTTTCCTCATTGGCACCTCTCATTGTTATCTAAACACACTCAGTACTTGCCTCTTGGTACAGATGCTGGGGTTTACAAACAACACTTCAGCTGGATGGTCTAGCACTCGGTGTCTTTCTAACTACAGTAGCTGCACCAGCACCTAATGTTTTAATATACTGTTGTAATATATCCTGCAGCTTGGAATTCAGTAATTTACAAAGGCAAGTAAGACACTGTAGACAGAGTCTGAGGGAAAAAAACAGCTCTTAGTAGTGTCCTGTAATAAAAGCATTTTGGGGAGAAAGAGTGCAAGCAAGCACCACAGCAGGCTAGATTAGACATTCAATCCTGCCTCCTCCTCAACCATCAGTTGAAACAATTCAGTATGCAAAAAGATAATTCTTTGATTTTAAACATCTTTACAGTTAAAATCCCGTCAGACTTTCTCTAGTCTTAAGCACCACCTTATCGATTCTGTTTACATGAGAAATGCCACCTTCATATGACAAATACAAGTCTTACATTTCGAAGACAGCAGACCTGAGAGTTCAAAACAATGATTCATACAGCTACTACGACCACTGAAACTGAGGTGCAATGCTGCAAAGCACCAAAGTGCACCCACAAATATAAGCCCCTCATCTGAAATAATTTAAAATCTAATAAAGACAGACATAAGAGTTCTTCGGCACTTTGGAGAGTTACTAGACTCTCGTTTCTGAACTACTCCATGAGAATTTCAGCCAAGTGTGTTTTGTTTGGAAACACAGCAAAGAGCCTAAAGCTAACAGATCATTGAACAAAAATAAACATGCAGCCAAATCCACATCCCAATAGAGATCTTGTAGACTGCAGCAGTATTGCCCTAGCATCCCCATCAGCATAACCCATGACGTTCAAAACTGAAGGCCCTGAACCTGACAGAACTCTGCTTCTGTGCCTTAGTCTTAGCAGTGGGACCTGTGGGGATTTCCAGTCATTCTCAAAATGCTCAGATCTCACAAGGAGGTGTAGGTACGGACATGAAGAATGGATAATGGAAACCCACAGATACTGGCTTGACAACACAACATGTACCTTTACATTCAGCAAAGCTTCAAAGTGAAGGGAGAGTTTGCTAGTGTTTGAAAGTTCAAATTTAGGCCTCCAAATGCGTATCAGAGAATCCGAATAGCTGGCCTCATTTTTGAGGGTGCTGCTTGCAGCTCCCACTGAAGTTTCATTAATGCTTGACACACCCATGCTTTAGAAATTAGGCATTTATGTATCTGTCCAAGTATGGAGAGTAAGAGTCCTCTCTCTGCCTAGCAGCCTTTTTTTTTTTTTTTTTTTTTCCCTAAATGATCAAATTACTAATATTGTCCTGCATCGCTCATTTAGGGCTTAAGTTTGACCTAATTGCAAAGGACATGCTAAGCAGCTATTACAGAGAACTGTCAGCAGCAGCAGCATGTACACAGTGAACACTAAATCCTGCCTTTGATTTATCAGCACACAGATGCATGCCATATTGGAGGTAAAATTTTAAATATTGTGTATTTAGTTGTTGTCATCTTTGGATTCTGTAATAAGAAACAGAAGGTTGTTTCCAGCACTGCCAGGACTGGTGTCCCAGGAAGCATTTTGTATGAGTTATAAAGAGCATAGGTAAAACATCTGATGTCATGCCTGGAGAATACAAACACCCCTACCAAGTGGTGGAGCTCAGATCCACAAAACAAACTCTGGGTGAGCTCAGGTTTCTGTAGAGTATTTAGCTTTTAACAACTGTTTTAGCAAAACACCTGGATGCCTTCTCTAATCAACAGAGGATAGACACAAGCAGCAAGCAGATCACTTCTTACCAAGGACAGCAATTAGCAGTTGCCTTCTAGGGGAACCCATGTCAGGGGTGAAGCCTGCATAACTAGCTTGAATTGTACAAGCAATGTTTAGACAGCTAAAATTACAGCATCATCACCTACCTACTCAGGCAAAGAAAAGAGAACAAAGTTGAAGCCATCAGATCCTCCGCCATGAAGATTCTCCCACACATACTCCCTTGCAAGCTGCGAAAGGTTGCAAAGCTGCTCTTGGGTTTTTGGTGTTTCTTGGTGATTACTTCTGCACAAAGAGTACCACAGCTATTCTGACTGCATATTGGATGAAACCTGCTTTACTGAGAATTATCAATAGCCCCCATTACCTCCCTCTGCACCTCCAGAGAGACTAAGTCTGAAGCCTGAGTTCTGGCACTTGGGAGAGAGGCACAGAAAGCCCAGTCCTGCCAAGACTTGCAGGAGTGAATAGAGCAGAATTTATCTCCAGCAAGGTCTGGAAGCAGAGCCAGCATCTGTTTGCTGACAAAACTTTCAATCAGAAAAATGAAACCTGAAGGTACCCAATCTGACTGCAGCATTATAACACAGCCTTTGCTAGCTATTCCAAAGCCACCTTCTAAAATAAGGGGCCTCTGTGCACCACTCAGGTCATTCAGAAAAGCCTGGAAGGGCATGTTGATGACAACAGACCTTTGTATAAATGAGAATATGGCTCAAAATCTATCGATTTACAATACCTCCTTCTGTACCATAAAATCCTTCAGTATTTCTGCAAAACAAAGAGAAAAACTGGTTTAATAGTAACATCAGCTTTGAGAGTTTCCCAACATGCGTTACAAAACTAAAAATCACTAAAACAAAACAACTTAGGAAGCAGTGTTAACTAAATGCCAGGTACAGCAATAAGAAAATCAATTAATGGGAGGAAGTAATAGCCTTTTTTTTCCCATTGTCTTTATGCTTAAGACTAAAATAGCCAAGATATATTTAATGCACGGAAGGACTACAGCTATATGCATCACTTGAAAGAGGGGCCTCCAGTAGGTCTCATCAGCAGCAATAATTGTTTACCAGACACAAAAATCCTCTAGGTGTTAAATGGATACCAGGGAGCAGTGTTCAAGTGACATGGAGAAAAGATTGTCCTAGGGATCTGCAAGCCAGAAGCACAGCTGTGAAATTGCTCTGGCAGACACTGTCACAGCTAATAACATGATCCTTTCAAACACATACATTAGAGTCTTCATGGCACTTGTAATTTGTTAAAACTCCCAATCTGTCACTTTTTTTCTGAGAACAGAAGGAGAAAACAAGCCTGTGCTCTGCTTTTCTGTGCATACCTCTGTTCACCAGCACTTCTTACATTCTTACATGTTTTACAGGGTTTCTTTTAAAACACCAGGCAGGTATTAAAGGGCAGACAAAGAGAAGAATGATTTCTGTTGCTTGCACGCTTGTGGCTATATAAGGGACAGTAGCATGCACACGCCAGGGAAAATGGCATTTGTGAGATTCCAAACCAGCACATTCAGAAGTACAGCAATTGCAATTCAGGTGGAAAGATAAACCACTGGCACCATTTAAATGCACTCTGTGTTTCCGAAATGCCAACTGTAAAAAACTGCTGATATTTAATTTCATTAGATATACTGCATCTGGTGTTTATGGCTTAGTACTGTTGCCAGAGAGCCCCAGGAGCTTCGGTCTGGGAGCCAAGCCAGTGTCTACCAACTTAGTTGGACTACTGTGGATACACAAAGGTCCAATATTCCTCTGATTTAAAGCTTTCAGGCAGATTTTCAGAGACTTTTGTTTTATTTATAGTTAGCATGTGTGGAGAGAAATAAAACAGTCATTTAATATGCTGTGCAATTATGGGTTTATTTCTTCCAGTTTCTCATTTCAGTAGCTTATTCTGAAGCCCAGAGAACTGGAAATCTGTGTATTTCTATCTTAACCATTCGTATATGGATAGACAGAAAGAAATTCAGTAATGGAATGTCTTTCCATTAAAAAATAAAAAGCCAGTATACAGCTTTATTATAAAACTGTACATTACACTATTTATGCAGATGGCCATCATAGCTGTTACACGCAGTTAAATGTTCTTCTTTCTGTCACCCCTTACAGCATATATTTATATGTTTGTTATATGAAGCTCTGATTTATGAATGCAGATGCCCTGGTGTTCTTATACCTAGAGGTTTTAGATTCTTTTCTGCTTGAAACTGGAATATCTGCTCCCTAAACCCCTACAGAAAATCAGAGGAATTCTGTTCATTAAATTGACCAAAAAATGTGCATCTCAGCCTAAAGAAAACTAAACAGGATTAGCAAAACAGAAAGCATATTCTGTCTTCAGGGAATATTTTAAGCATCTGAGCGGACAACAAAATATTAAATAAAAATGTGCACAATTTTATTTTCCAAGGGTGTGTGGAATGCTTGGCCATCTGCTATAAATGTGAGGCTGCCAAATATCACAGATTCACACCTTGAGTTTGGAAATTGAGTTCACATGGCAAATCCATGTATTTCTTGTGGTGTCTGCATTCCATCAGCCTTTCCTTTACCTGCTACTCAGTTTCACACTTCACTGACTACTAAGCTGGATTGTTTCATGGTTTTTAAAAGGGTAGAGCCCAGTTTTGCAAAGTCCCATTGATACCTGACTATATGCCTCAGGTTTTCAGAATGGGGCAGCATAAGAAAATCAGTTTGGGAGATCAGGGCCTCTGCTCAAAGCCACTGGCAACAGGAATGGAATAACATTGTGCAATTTAGGAAAAATTCCTCCTTCCATTCTGAAAAAGTAATCAAGAGGAACATCCTTGAAGGCTGAACTTTAACAGACTACCAGCTTATACTATGAAAAACACTGAAGCTTCCATGACAATCTTACTTAACCAAACCCAGACACACTTTTAGTTCATATCAACCTGTTCCTTGCATGTAATTAACTGAGAATATAGGAATAGCGCACCCCTAATTTGAAGAGTGTTAAATAGATTAGGACCAAGGCAAGAACAGCTAAACAAGGTTTCAGGCAATTTGATTGGAAATCTTGCATGGATTCATCTTCTTGCCATTGTCTATAGCACAACTTTACAGTGAGAGCTGCAAGCTAATGCAAAAGTCACCATTATGCTTGTTGAGCTTCAGAGGAAATCTGTTTCTAGCACCTACTGGCAATTGACAAGATAACAAATATAGATTGGCACTTTTTAATGTTCAGTAACCTATCTAACACTTTTTTAATGCTTCCTCAAATGTAGAAGCTTTAAACCCTTCTATTATCGTACTTGGTAGTCAGCTATTTAGCAGACATACAGTCACGGGTTGTAGTCACTGAAACTGTGGTACACCTCCAGTGCTTTCACAGCTTTGAGGTCCGTGACTGGCTGGACACAAGACTGTGGGTATGTCTGCTCCACCAAATACGCCAGCTCACTCAGGCACCACTGCCAGTATGCCCACAGTAGGATAGATCTCAAAGCTGGATACAGTCAGGTCGAAAAAGCTGGAAAAATACTTGGGTATTTTGGATATGCTAAATTATTTCCCTGTAATCTTACCAGCAAACCTGAGCTAGCTAGTTCAAGACTACTCCACGTAGCCTTGCTTGAGCCGTGGTCAGTGCTGTACAGACAAAAGCGACCTTGTCTTTTTTTTATTTTACCCTAAGTTTTTGTAAGGAATATTTTGCAAGGAATATTTTTCATTTAATAGCTTATCTGTCTCTTGTGCTCAGGACCTGTCCTGAGTTTTGTGTCCTTTTTCATAGTTTTCATCAGAAACTGCATAGAGCATTTCACAGGATTAAACTGCTGTTTTGCCTTATCTGCAGAAAGGAGATAACCCTCACCTACCTTTTAAGTTTTATTTTCTATGAACACTTTCACAGCAAAGCCTGCTGCCTTCCCTGCCTCTTAGAGGGCATGCACAGCATCATTTGAAATTCTGGGATACCTTGAGATCCTTCTCCCTCCAATCTGCTGCAATTATTTAAAAATCACTTCCTCTTCAACTCTTCTGAAAGACTTAAGTTTTTTATGTAGGTCCCTGCTGGCATACCATACATCTACTTGGAGAAGTTCTTTGAAAAGTATCTGTTGTCAATACCACATCATTCATCAGCACTAAACCAAATATATTTCTCAGAACTCACGTTTGTTGTCTGTCTCTGAGGTTCTCCTAGTGGAATAGGATGAAATTAAATCTAAATTAGGCTTTAAATTATTTAATCAGAGATCACTGAGTTTGGAAAGTCATACTAGAGAATGAGCACCCAGGGAAGTAGTCAAACATGATTTTTGGAGAAGAGGATAGAAAGAGAAGAGAAGGAATTGATGCATCATATCAGGTATGTAAAATCACAAATGTTGTCATTCCTGACAGAAAAGGGGCACAAGCTGCTCTTTTGTTCCAGTTAGGCAGAAAATAATCTCTGCCACACTTAGGAGTTGCACCCTTCCTTCTCAGAAGGAATCAGGTCCTAGAGGTTCTGAAAAATCTGACAGATTATGGTATTATTAGAGTTCAAAGTACCTGTATGTTCAATGTAAAACACGAACTTTTTTCATATTAATCGTTCTTACTGCCATGATGCCCTCCTATACCAGATAAAGCTAATTAGAACTCAAAGGCTCTATTAATACCACTACTGCTTTTAACTCAACAGTGACACAAACAGGTTTCTTTGAGGAAAGGATATTTTCGAGTTGAATTATACCTGAATCTACCATAAATCAAACGTTTCATAATAGACCCTCAAAACAATACTCGCTTTGAGTAACTAAATAGCCCTGACCATGTTTACCCTTACCCCACTTCTCCCTTCCCAGTTACCACGGAACACTACGAATCCCTTGAATCTACCCTGAGGGATGCAGAACAGCCGTGCTCTGGGAAAAAACTGTTTGCTCCAACCTTTTGTAATTATGATTTCAAAAAAACCTTGAACCCTGCCCCAAAACGCTAGAGAAAAAACAAGTAAAAACCAAAAAACCACTCGGCAAGCACCCCGAAGGGTACAGCGGCCGGGCACGCCGTGCTCGGACGCCCCAACGCCTGACAGACACCGGCTGCGCCGCCGCCGCCGCCGCCGCCGCCGCCGCCGCCGCCGCCGCCGCCGCGTCCTGAGGCGGCGAGCGGCCGCGCCGGCGGCGGGGAGGAGAAAACGCCCGCCGGCCGCACTGCGCCTGCGCGCCGCCCCGGCCACGGCGGGTCGCGGCGCCGCAGCATGTCGCTGCCCGAGCCCCTGAGGAGGCGGCTCGGCTCCTTCAGCCGCACTGTCTTTACCGACAGCAGCCGCACTGGCCCGCAGTGCCCGGGCAACAGCGCAGGTAAGCGCGGCGGCTGGCCGGGCGCCTGCCAGCGACAGGCATGGCGGCGGGGGACAGCGCCCGCCGAGGCGATGAAGCTGAGGCGCGCGGGGGAGGGGGCGTGCCAGGAGTAAAGATGGCGGCACCAACCGCCGCCTAGAGGCCGTTGGGGCGGGGTCGCGCTCGCGGCCGTTTCCGCGGTGTGCTCCCTGGGCTGGCGGGGCCGGCCGGCGCCGCCCGCGTGCTCCGTGGAGTCGCTGCCGATAACGTAGCTTAACGGGTGTTTTCTGGAGTAAAACAATAGCGGCTGCGGTATCTCTCAGCACTTGACGTGCTTCACTAAACGAGGAGGAGTCTGACTGAGAAGCGGTTCCACAGGCCATTCTGCAGCCACCTTCACAACTTGATAAGCGACTTTGTACAAAATGTTGCAGATAAAACACACCGTTGCCACACACCGTGCACTCAGACTATACCAAAATAAAAAAAAATATATATATATATAAATGATTTATAAAGACCACTGAAAACAAATAAAAGCTCGGAGCTGTTGGTTTTAAGCTCCACAGTCCTGCACAAAGTTACAATGCCAGATACTTAGAGCGGAAGGAGATGTACCAAGCCAAAATGCAAAGCTTCAATACGCAAGTTTTCCCTATCTTCTTCCAAGTCTTATCAATAAGGGCCCATAACTGCATTACAGGATCAATTCCTCATTACAGCCACCTGACCACACAGGATATTTTTCTTAACTCCAGGAATAGCTGCTATTTTTACACATTTCTGTTACCTTTTCTTTCATGAAAACTCCTACATGAATGCCAAAACCTACAGCAAATGGACCATTAACCTATATGAGGTCCTGATTTCAAATCTTAAGTTTACACATACATGCCTTAGTGAGTTGCCCTAGCACCAAAGAATTAGCCATTGGGTTACTTGGTGTCGTTTCTGCGTATTTTTACAATCCCACAAAGTAAACAGTAGTTCAGTTTAGGAGTAGAAAGATGAATTAGAGATGACTTATATTTCTAAGCATTCATACAAAACACAATCTTGTAACTTGAGAAGAACTCAGTACTGCTATGAACGCTGTGTCACTACGACCTAAAAGTACCTGAAACAGTCTCGTCGTCTGTTTTTAAATAACAAGGCCGTGAACTATTACATTTTCATCTAATACATATGGAACAGAACAAGTTATAATTAGTCAGTCTGATTTTTTGAGAGATAAAACAATGTTTTAGAATTGTACCTCAGTGCCCTCTAAAATCCACAATTTTAGTTCTAGTTCTGGTATTTGGAGATTGATTCGTTAGAACAGCTGACAGTTGCTGGGACAAATTTCAGTAGATAGTCAAACTGCTTTGAGGTACCTATAGATTTTTCATTCCTTTGCAGATGAAGGAGACTGTTGATATTTAAAAATGGGATGATTAAAAAGCACTGGTTGTCTTGCACCTTCTATTTCAGTATAGCAAGTCCTTGCCCATCACCCCTTACCTTAAGGTTTGTCCCAGTTCTGTCCCCAAATCCTCCTCCCTTCCCAGCTAGTCCAGTAGCTACTATGAACACTTCCGCAACGGGCATAAAGACTTCTGGAACAGACTGTACCGGGCTGCATGTGGCTGGACTGGAAACAGGGATGACAGACTGAGATGGAACAAAGACAGGTATGAGAATGGCTGGAAGATTTGAAAAGAGATGGCATTATCAGGAGAGAGGTGGTTTGAAGTCAAAAGTGAAAAAAACATGGCTGATTGATGGTCTAAATTTCAATTGAATATCACCTTTGTGGCAGATGGGGACACAGGACTTGCATACAAAACAGCAGGTCCAAATTGGCAGCTCACAATGAAAACTTTCTAAACTTGCACCAATAGTACCAAGTGAAGATTTGTCTGAAAACTGCATTTGGGGAAAATGTGAGAAATGAGACTTGGTAATTAAAGTAAATTGGATGCGGTATCAGTTAACTAGACTATGGCAATAAAATTTAGTCCATTAAAAACAAATGATTCTCTTGGATGCCCGTGTAAGTTTTTCCTTGTTTAGAATCTAATGTTCTAAGTCTATGGTTAAGCCCTAAATGTGAAATTTAGGGCCTGCGTAGTGTTACACAGTTCAGTATTTGTTTTTCTTTGCACTATGTCAACTCATTTCCTTTTCTCAAGACTTTAAAGGATAAGTTTGATACATACAATGAATTATTGGCTCCAAAGAACTAAAAGAATTACTGTTTTCTTGCAATGTCACTCTGTATTCAAATGTCTATGATTCAAAATGGAGAGTGGGCAATGGAAGCCTGCTCTGTAGGAGCAAGTCCCTACCCAGGAAGGTCAGCAACAAAATGAGAGTAAGCCAGTATGTATTCATTTAAACTCGGGACATTTTCTTAAGAACAACAGAAAAAAAAATGCCACCTCCTACTTCTACAATATCAGGATATACTACTACTTGAACTAAATCAATCAATTTATTTCAGAGATTGTTGATTAGCTGGTAGCTTATGATGTACTCCACAGTCAAACACTTGATTTGAATTTATAACTAAGGGATCAAAATTCTGTATCCTGTGAGCCTAAAGTTACATTAGATTCTGGGAAATGGTATAACCAAAGACAGGGCAGAGTTTTTTCTCTAGATCTCGGAAAATATCATTCTTAATATTTAATTTGGCTGAGATCACCGCTAATGTCCTGCCTGAAGCTAAGATGGAGAAATATCTTTCTGCCATACTTAATGAAGGGAATTGTGAAGCAAACTAGGAGTAATAAAGACTTCTTTCTATCTACAGATAATGAAATAATTTCCAGTTTACCACTGCAGATGTCCCTTTATTTCAACGTTTATTTTTTCCCGCTTTGGTGGCTCAGCACTATTGTCATGCTCCAATTCAAGGTGAGTCCAGAAGGAAAGTAATGGTTGATATGTAATGGTTAATATGCATTATTAAATGCATTATGAAAGTAATGGTTAATATGCATCTGATCAGACACTTCCTGGTACAGAGGTGAAGCTCACTGGAGTTAGAGCTTAGTAGTTCTATGTGGGAATTGCTTGTAACTGGATGTTCTGAGGACATTTGAAAGCCAATACAGCACTGTCAACTTAGAGTAGCATACAGTATCTTCATTTAACAAAGACAGCACATTATGAAATAGCACGGTAGAAACTTTTACTCTCTTCTTCCCACTAGTATCCAATCTTGTCAGATTACTACAAGTTCATTGTGGTCACAGTCATCATCCTAGCCTCTCTAATAGAGGTCATCCGGCTATACCTGGGATACATGGGCAATCTCCAGGAGAAGGTATGTTACCTTATATACATATTAATTTGTACAGGAGAGCTGAATGGGGATTGAATATAAATAAAATGGTTTGCCAGTTCCTTCAAGAAGCTTAAGTTGAAGACATGGTTATTTCTGTCAGCTACAGTCTGCATCTTCTGTCCCCTTGGCTTTCGCTTCCCTTAGCGTTTGGGCATTCCAAGAAGTTTTTACTCAGAAAAGAGATCTCTTGCAGCCCAAAACTGTTTTGTCAGAAAAATAAGTACTCTTAAGAACACCGTATATGGAAATGTTAAACCACCTCACTTCACCATTTCACATTATGTGCTGGTTTTTGAAAGATAAAAGTGTGGGCTTTATCCACAAAAATTTGTATTTTTTCTACTCCACCTGCCAGTTTTTAACTGATGTCTTCCTGTTGTAGGTCCCTGAGCTGGCTGGGTTTTGGCTTCTGAGCCTTCTACTGCAATTGCCTATAATTCTCTTCTTGCTGTTCAATGAAGGCCTGAAAATTCAGCCGCTGGAACGAGCTGTCAATATAATCTTTGCTTTCTTCCTCACCTTTCAAGTCATTGCAGCCTTTCTTGCCCTGAGAAAAATGGTAAACCAACTGGCAACTCACTTCCGCCTCAATGAGTTTGACCGGCTGGAGGAACACCCTGTACCTGATTTTTACGGCCTAGGAAAAGAAGAGGGTGCATTCTCCTTGGCTGCTATGGGCCCGTATTGAAGAGTTCTCCTGACAAGTGTTGGCTGGGGATCCGCATTGAGGGCCTGAGAAGTCACCAGAGGCATGCCTCACGCTGCAACAGCTCCATTTCCATTTTGTTAGGTCATTCTTGACCTTCCTACTTCAGAGACATTAAATAAATAAATAAATAAATAAAAAGATCTTGCTTAACAACCAGCATGGCCAACATTGGACCTCAAAAACCTGAGCTCCGCTCTGCAAGAAAAATTTAAGCTTATTGTGTAACTGGCCAACTTGATTGATTTATTGGCAGACTTACTGGGTAGAGTACGCATGGAATAGATTTGGTAGTTTTTACATTTTACAAAGCTGTATACTGTGTTTAAAAAACATCCAGAACTATTTGAACGGTTTATTTTTTTTAACAATAAATTTTTATACACTTTTTTTTCCTGTTGCTATCAATTTCTCTCTGTCCTTTTGAATATGTTGCACATATTTAAGCTCTAATGTCTTAGTAAATCAGAACACCCCAAACAGAGAGTAAACAAGCCCAGGAAGTCTTGACAGCCAGCAAGAACGATAGAGATGGCAGTGATAAGACAGGAAACAAAGAGTAGAGCTTCAGAGGTGGTCTTCCAGATACCTTCAGCTCTGGGAATTCCTTACTAATAAACTAGGAATGGCATTTTAAAGGTATTCCTTGCTTAACTCCTATGCTCCTGTTCTTTGGCATAGCTAGAATTTTAGCTATCAAGCCATTCAGAATGGATAGTGCAATTTTCTCAAGTGGAGAATGCACTAAGCAGATATTAACAAAATTATATCCATTAAAAGTTGGTTTATAATGCTGAAGAGCAGAGCCTGCTTCTCTCAACCTTCTACATAGACCAAGATTTTCTCATTCCTGTTTTGTGTGTTAAGAGCTGGTCTATCTTTTTTTTCAGTATTGGCTAAAAGTTTGCTTTTTCTATCAAAGAGGGATAGTGGCCAAAAGTAAAGCAAACTTTGTGTCTAATTCCTTTCAGTTTTCAGCAGGACAGGAGCAGTTAGGGACTAGTAGTTGTTAGGGTTGGCACAAGCATTTGGACTGCTCAAAGGAAGATAAAGGGAGATGGGTATAATGTGAAAAATGTGCAATGTGCTTAAAGCTATTGTATGCCTAAAACTTAACAGAAGCTTACTGAAGAGTGTTAGCTTTGTTTTATGGCATTTTTTTTAAAATCCATGAGTGAATGGTACAACTCATTCTACTGAATTTCTTTTTTTTTTTTGTTTCATTGTTGTAAACCCTACCTTACCAAAGCAGGTACTCATGTTTTTTTTTAAAAAAAAAAAAAATAATTCCTCTGCCAACAACAGGATTGACTATTGTGCAGAAAGGAGAGAGATTTCTATAGGAGAGTCTCTAAGAATAAGCAGTTAATTTAAAACATTTGGAGCCCCTCATTCCATGTCTGAAAGAGAGACAGGTTTAAGCAGAAATTATGTATTTTGAAAAGCATATTTATAGCATTAAGAACTCCTTGCAAAAACATCTTTAGCTGATGCAATACGAGAACATCACACATATTGTCATGTCAGCCACAACTATGCTACTGCAGAGTGCCAAGCCAGGGCTGATCAACTCTATGAAAAGTTTGGCAGGCTCCATTACAACAGCGGTTAGATAGCAGCATAATGGGTCTGACAGGCTGAACAGGAGCATCAAGCACCCTGGAGCAAATTTTCTCCAGTGACTGTGAAATTTAACTCAGATACTCCAGCCATACAGCCTTTTCCTGCTCAAATGTGATGATAGACCTCAAGAAGTTCACCTCCACTACTAACAGAACCTGTGCACCATGGAAATAGCTAATGGTGCAGCATGGAAGTTGGGAACTGCTAATTTTCAGAGCCTTCCCATAGCTTATCCAAGAGAAGATACAGATTTGGGGAAAGCCATATCTCTTCTTAGTTCCTCTGCTACACGAGTCTGCCTGTGAGTTCATTGACAGAACAAGCCTTGAGACAGCTTAGAAGGGGCACTAGGGCAATTGCTGTCCCTTTGGCTCTGCGTATGGCTTGCCCACTCCTTTTACGAAAAGCCTGCCGTGGGGGATTAGCAAGGAGGTACACTAAGGTGGGACAGAAAGCTTGAGCTCTGAGAGACACAGTGATACACCTCTATTAAGCACAAAACTGAAAAAAAGACATCCATACACCAGTACTGAGAACAAGGAGCTGGCCTCCAGGCTTAAGGCCATGAGATTCAACTCACTTAAAAAAAAATACAAAAAAAAAACCCCATAAGTTTTAGCTTTTAGTGATGATGAAATCATGGGCTTGGACGATCAAATTATCATGCAAGAAAATTATGAAGAGCCAAAGATACCAGGAAGCACCTCACTGCTAGACAGAGAACATCAATGAAGTAATAGAGAAAAGAGGATTCAGCGAAACACTGTTAGAAAGAAAGAGTTACCTGGAAATGGTGAAGATAGAAACCAGTCTGGAATGTAAAGCACCAGCAACGTATTTGATAAACCCAAGATCCATTACTTCTTCTCAGTCTTCCTAACAGACCTGGTAGCTTTGATGAATTTCATCATTACAAGCCTAAACACTTAATTATGAAGAAAGCCTAAAAGCATCTAGCACTGGGATTCAGTGTCTACAGCTGTGAAGAAAATTACAGAAGCACTTGGGAAGACAAACCCACAACAAATGGGGATTTTCACTGAAACTTCCCTTCAGCCTCCAAGATGAGCAGATGCAAATTCAAGCAAGCCTGAAATATACTAATCACTTGTAACAGCCAAATGTCAGACATTCAAAAGGAGTTTCAGAACAGAAACTTTCGATAAGCATATTTTTTTAAAAAAGAGAATTGAGTGGGCTCCACGAGGAGGTGAAGAAAAGGGGGAAAACTATAGAAGGTGCTTGCACAAAAAGTAGTGATGCTAATGATGGCATTTATGTTCTAAAGTAAAATAGGAATATTTTATTCTTTTTTTAACAAAGCTAAGGAGTAATTGTTAGAACAGGTTGGAAGCAAAAAACGTACTGGAGAACTTCAAAGCGATACAGCGAGAGCTAGGAGTCCTCTCTAAATCTTCTTCCTCCTATTGCTCAGGTAACTGTGATCACGTGTGGTGACCCATAACAGGAGTAACATACGTGTCTTGTAGTGCAAAGCATCCATGAGTAGAAGACTTTAGGATTCAACAAAGCACGTGTTTAGGGATTGATGGGTTTTGGTGGGCTTTACCTCTCTATAAAATACGTAGAAACTAAGGTGAAGGGAGGGAAATGGGGCACACAGGAAATTGCAGTGGAAGCTTTTCTGACTAAAATTAAGTAACATCAATTTTGAACACAAGCTGCCTAGGAGGGGCTTTTTGCCATGTTAGGATTTGTGCAGAGAATTACAAAACACATTTTGCAATAAGCTAGGTAGCTATCAAGAGCTCTTCCCAAGGAAGGTCTCTGAATGGCAAAAGCCTAGATAATATTAAGAGAAGCAGCGGGGGGAAGCTTCGTGCAAAATAACCTTCCTCTCCCCAAGTGTTGGGCTTCGTCAGGTTTATTGCTTGGAAAGGCCAACAGATGATTTGAAAGGAAATTGATATCAACATGCATTTCCTTTAATTGAAGAAAAGGAAATCAAAAGTGGGCATATTACCTTAAAATGTGCATTTTTAGATTCGCGGTCAGTTTGAAGAGAATTGTGCATCGAAGGTCACCAATGTGGTGTGGTAGTACCTGAGCTCAGCACATGTTCCTTGCCAAAAACGAACTTTGTAGGAGGGCTTTGTTAAATAGTTGCAGCACTTCCCAGAAGGGGGAAATAAATTTGGAAGAGGCTTCAATTATGAACCTCGCTTGGGCAGATCTGATAAAGCAGGCATGAAATAAGGGACAAATCTGATAAAAGTGACATCTGAGAAGGAGGAAGGTGCAGCAGTAACCTTTCTATATGAATGGTTCACTCTTCCATGTAGCTGAATGAATCGTACCCAGAAGAATGAGATCATATATTTTACTCTTGCCCTCATTTCTTATAAACTAGAAGAGATTCAGCGTTAATCTTTAACTATTTAATGAAGCAGGTAGCATTGGCACCATTACACAGTTTGTCAAGATAGTTCAATAGTAATATCTGATAGCAGAGATCATTTATTTTGAAAAACGAATTTTGCTTCTGTGGGACAAAGATCACATGGCAGCAGTTAAAAAGGACTTTGTTCAGTACCTCAAATAAAGCCAAGGTAATAAAGAGGTCTTCTGTGGGAGGCAGGCAAAGTGGTATAGCAGGGTCAGCTGGTAAGACCAAGAAAAATTTAAACTATAAATAGGTTCAAAAAGTATAACACTGTGGGAAAATACATTGATAGAGGCCACTGGAGGAGCCCCTGGGTACATGAAGCAAAGGATTTTTTGAAAGGAAATAAATGTGCTAAGTTACTGGATGGAAATCTTGCAGGGCTTCAAAGGAAACATGTTGTTCCACCAACGCAGCGGCCTGCAGGAAACAGTTCCCCATTCATGAAATATATGCAACTTCTGCAGCAAAGGGCGCCTACTTCAGACGATCCAAAGTTGGAAAATAACAGCAACTCCTACTTGGGAAGCGTGCACTTGCCCAGACACGTGAGCACAACAGAGGAGCTGCAGAGGAAAACACGGAGCCAATCTGGCAGGCAGCAGCAAGCGTGAGCGTGCAGAGACCCTCGGCATCCCCCGCGGATTTGAGAAGTATTAGCGACTTCCTCGAGGGCTGCCTTGAGCATCCAGCGCTGGGGAGGAGTTCCTGCAGCCCGTGAAAGAGGCTGTTGTTGCTCTGGATGGGATCTTTATTCACTTTTTGGTAGACCCGTGCCAGTTCAGAGTCAAAGATTCAAGCAAAAATGCTGGGACTGTATTTCCTCCTCATGTTTTCTGTTTGTTCAAGCCCTGCTCTAAGGATATTCTGCGAATATTTCCAGTCACTCGTACAGCTAACACCAGGAGGATTTATTTTGTATTACTTGGCGCAGAGAAAGCTTCCGACAGGCTACAGCTTTGCACAGAAACTCCCACCCCGTGCAGCTACCAATCCCCAGTTGCTCTGAAGAGGAACATATCATTTGTGGCTGTCCTGAATGATCCATATCAGTCAGTGTTACTGATCTCGTTTGAACGGTGGAAAGGATTTTGGCCGGAAAAATCTGCTCTCCTTTTATTTTGCCCGTGACCACAGCAACTTTTTCACAGAAAAAGTAGAATTTATAGTGAGATTAAAACTTACAAGAGCACATCAGAAGATACCTGGACCTGCTTATGACTTAAGTATTTTCATTTGAAGGTCAACAGCTACAGAAACACACAGGGCGTTGCTTTTTCTTTATGAGAACACCTCACTTGGAAATGAAATCACATCACAACCCAAAATGCTGGAAATGCTCCCTACTGAAAGCAGCTGGGTAGTGCCAGAAGACAAGTCTTAGAAAGATGTCTTCACTTTGAAGTTCAAATCCTGGAAAACCCAAAGGTCACTGCTTCTTCAAAAAGATTCTGCATGGCTGGCAAAGCACGCATAAAAACACAGTTTAGGGAAAAAAAAAAGAAAAAATATATATACATATACATATATATACATATATACAGAGAGAGAGAGACAAGGAACTTACAACAGTCACACAAAATATTCCAGCAGAATATGAAGAATTGAGCCAAGACAAAGCTATGATTTGGGGACAGACACATGATTTCTCATCATTGCTTAGTTCAGACTTCAACCAAAAGCCCAAGCCAGAACTGTTTGACAAGACTGATTGTGCTTTGAACTGCTAATTCATGACTGAGCAAAGAAGCTTACATGTCTGCTTAGGAACCAAACCCAACTTTTGTGGGCTGCTCTTCAGGTGGCAGGACTCCCCAATGGGCCCGCCACGAGAAGGTACCTCCAGAAGGGTGTCCTCGCACGCAGGGGAAAAAGGATTTGGTAGCCTCTGTCCGCATCGCGGGCAGGCGGCAGGTCAAGCCTCCGGGAGCATCTCAGCACTCATGGAAAGAATTCAAAAACCAAACCGGCAGCTTGCATGGGGACAGGCGCTCAGGACCCTGGGGGGTTTCGGGAGGACGGGTGGCTTGGCCAACGGGGGACATCTCCTCCAGCCTGGGAGACGCACGGACCCTGGTCTGGAGCAGAGACGAATGCTTGTGCGCTGCACGCGGGCACGCGCCAGGTGAGAGGCAGCTGAGCGCAGCCGCGTGGGACGGCGTCCTGGTGAGCCTCCGGCCTCACCACGAGCAGGGACCTCTCTGCGCTGCCCGCCCGCGAGAGCATCGCTTTTCCCCTCTCCTGGATAAAGGGTGCTGGAAATCTCCTCGAGCAGAGGGGCAGGTCAGCTTTTCCTCTTGCTAGCAGCGTAAGAAAGCCCTGCCCCAACAGCCAGCACTCACAACTGCACTGCGAGCACTCCAACACCATGGGGCCCGCAGGGCACCTTCTCAAAGAGAAAGCAGATCGTTTTCCTCCTCCTCTACAGCTGGGAGGAATCAAGAGTGGGCAGACCCAGAATTTTAATTTATGCATCATCCAGCAAACCAAAATACCACCAAGGAGTGCTTTTCAAAGTACAGCAGTGCACCCTAAGAGATTTAATTGCTAGAAGATGCTGAGCACGTGCTTAAAAAAAAGGAAAAGAAATCTGATCATGATGTCAGAAAAACATCCTAAATAGATTTAAGCTGTTGCACTTAATGTCACATAGCACTGACCCACGGTCAGCTGGTTTTCTGCTCCACTTCCCCTTCTGCCTGGAAGCAAGCCTGGATCACCGCATGGTGCAAAAAACAAAAACACTCACTGAAAACATCCAAACCCATGATTATGCAGTCCCACAGCCAAGTACCATCAAGAACTGGGGGAAAAGATTATATATAAAGTTCAAATACCCAAAGTGACTCAAGCCACAGCTACTCTAATTTCAAGGGCCCACAGCAGCACTGATACCATGATGGCCTCAGCTAAGAGGCATAAACACGTTAGGTCACTGGAAGCAAAACATTTCAAACAGAGCTTCCCCAGCCGGAGAGTGAGCTCTTCCTTCTGGCTTTAATCATTGCAGCTTTGCAAGAGGAAAGAGAAAAAAAGAATTTTTTAAAAAGAGGGGAAGCAGGGGAATAAAACCAGTGGACCAAGCACCAGAAGTGGGAAGATGAGCTGTGACTACCTTTCTGCAACCCTAATTATTTGCATTTCACGGCGCTTGGCAGATGTCACGTGGCACCATAGACACTAGGAAGAACAGTCGTTTATTAAGTAATTTATAGCCTAATAATTAACAGCTAATCACTTGAGAGTTGGGATGCTCTGGGAACCGACCCAATTCACAGCGAATATGTGTTTCTACCCGCAAGGTCCTTCCAAGGTGATCGCAGGCACGCCGAGATCACTGGGTGTCCTGCAGCAGCTCGAGATCACTGGGTGTCCTGCAGCAGCTCGGCGATAACGCCCCGGGGGAAGATGCGCTGCAAAAACATTTTGCCCGGGACCAGCACACCTCACACAAGCCACGGCATGAAGAAGGCACCCTTAGGACCTTGCACCTACACAGCCCTGGCAGCTCACGCTGCAGAGGGGAAGGAGCAGGCACGTTTGTTTTTCAAACGCTCCCGCCGTATTAATCCCGTCTTGCCTGGATAAAGCTGCGGCGCGGCACAGCCAAGCACGGCTCGCTCCTCTCTGGCAGGATTACAGGCTCTTTTTCCAAGCGAGTCGCCCCGCAGAGAAAGCTCCTTGCCTGGGCTTTTCGCTGCAGAATTCCCAGTCCCTCTGGAACCTCCTCCTGTCGCTTCTCCTCTGCCTGCATCAAAAGGTTAAGGGGAACAGGCTTTTTTACCCCCTTCTTCCCACCTGGTGTGAAAAAGCTCCTTTCCAAGGAAGCTCCGGTATTACCGAGCACCTGCTGCTTTCTTTGGCCTCGGCAGGGGAATAAGCCCACCCCGTGCACGCAGGGATCTGCTGGTGGTTTCCTTCGCCGCAGGACAGAGAAGGGCACCCACTTACCTGCCTCCTAGGGGGACATTAGCGTTTAATTTCCTCCTGTTTGCAAAGTACTTCGCAAACCCCACGCAGGAAATGCTTCGTGAGAGCTAACGGCTACACGTGCGCCACGGGACGCAACGCTCGGGCCCCAGCGTCCCGCAAAGCTCCCCCTTGGCCCCTGGTGCGGGGCAGCGCTGCGATTCAGCATCGCTCCCGGAGGGGACACGTAAGCAGGGAGAATGGTTTGGGGGACGCAAAGAGGAGGAAAAAAATCACTGCGACTTCCCCCTGCACAGCAGCAAGAGGTGGCCAGGCTTGCAGGGACCGGCTTTCGGTGGCAGACACTGCCCTCCAGTGGGACATTTGCCACTAAGCCCATCCTTACTGCTCTAGAGGGGGAGACAGCTGGGTTTCACAGCAACCCAGCATGGGGTTTTTTTTTGGAGGGTGCTAAGCAGAGATGCAGGAACTAACTTTAAATTAAGGAACCAAAGGCTACGCTGGAGTATTGAAACATCTTATTTTAATTTAAAAAAAGTCATTTAACTATAGCACGACAACAGTTGTGAGCAGACCCGAGGCAGGGTAAGCTGAGAGAACACCTAGCTGAGAGCAAGTGCTTGGCCCTGGAAGGCTAAAGTATTAAAAAAAAAAATCCCTAAGGAAGACTGGAATATCTGTGGTCTGTAAAACACACCAGAAGGGTTTATAAAGAAACATGTCAGTGTGGGAAGGCAGGAGCCAGCAATCCCCAGTTAGCATAGATAACCTGGAGAGACTCCAAGGTCTGGCACCCAGAAGTACAGGTTAGTTGCCCCAGCACATCTTCTGTTGGCATCACATTTTCTCATTTCATTGCTCTGAGCTCTCCGTCCTCCCTCACCAGCTGGTCACAGGCTCTCATCCTGCTCGATGAAGACCCCATAGGCTTGGCTGGGGCCAGCGTGGGTTCGGCAAATCCAGTCAGGCGGCCGTGCACGGACCTTGAGCTGGAAAGGCTCGAGGCGCAGGCAGTCGCTCAGATGGCTCAGCTCCATCACCACTGCTGCCTCTGGCTCCTCCTCACACTGGGCACCCAGCTCCTCGGGACAGGGATCCCTGCCAGGGCGCCGTCGCCTTGCCACCCCACACAAGATGCCAACAGCCACCAGCAGCACCAGCCCCAAGATGACAGCGGCCCCTACCAGCATTTTGGAGTGGCTGAAGAAGCTGCTGATCCCTGGAAGAGAAGGAGGCAGGGTGTCATCTCCCAGCAGAGCCTCCAAAGAGCAAAACTGCTCATGAATTCACGCTCTGCTAGAATCAGAGGTGCCATGCTCATTGCAATCCAAAGCAGACCAGTTGCTTGAGCTGAGAAAGATTTATAAAAAGATATAGAAACATAATATCCAGACAACCTGGATAGGTTTGTACTGTGTAACTGGTTGATGAATTTGGAATGGAGAGTATGGATAAAAACCACAAGTTATGAATCCATATTCAGGCAAGCTTAAGCTATTAGAGATTTAAGCCATTTGCAAACAGAGACCAGCATTTTAACATTTTGTCTCTCCATCACTGGAGAACTGGAAGCTTTGTGGAAAAGTGATGTCATGTGATGTTACCTCAAACTGAAACAAAAAGGAAGTTTTGGTGAGGCTTTAAGTACACACTCCAGAATACTGATATTTTTCAAGCTGGAAGGTGCTGTCAAGCCTTTCTTGCCAAGACCTACATGGTATCACAGGAGACCATGGGGCCTTCTGAAGGGGTGACCAGATCTGCTGATCACAGGAATTATGGCATTATAGTAACTCAGCTATCACCCTTGGCTGCAGGTGCTGTACAACAGCCCGTGCCAAGCTGCAAAGGGCAGGAGACGTGGGAGAGCTGGTGAGTAAAGGCTGGCAGGCACCAAAGTTGGCAGTGGAAGGAGAGCATCCGGATAGGAGCACTCCATGGCCGACTGGGGAAAAACCAGACGAGCCAGCTGGAGTGACACTTCAAGTGCCAAATCAACAGCAATGCTTCAGCCCTACCAACTTAAACACAGGTCACCCATGGGCTGACCATCTAGGCCAACACTCTCAGGACCTGCCAAGGACTAGAGAAGGGCTATTTCACTTCCAAGTATAACATTAGCCTCCTAACTTCGATACCTATAATGCCTTAGACACTTGTCTGCCCCAGCTTCACTCTCCCTCCCTCCTTAACATCTCAACACAAGCCCAGAAGAAAGACTTCCACAGCCAAAGAGTTTGCTTGCTTGCTTGGGGGATTTTAAGTGACAGCCAGCTAGGAATGCCCCTGGAAAGGTACAGTAAATATCCTTTCCACACCAGATGCATGTATCTGAAGCCACCAGGAATGGTGTCTTTTTTTAAGCACCAGATTTAATGCGTGTTAGCAAAGGCAGAGCTGCAGTTGAAGAGCGAGGCACTTACTTACCATTAAGCACTCGCTTCGCATTGCAAGGGACAACTAAATAGGAGCACTTTGCACAGCCCACACCAGTAGCTGCTTTGGAGGTTGTACAAATGATTTGCTCGTGCACGCGAGCCATTTGCACTGTCCCTGTACGTGCAATTACGCCCTCCCTCTGCAGACCCATCACCAACAGGCAAAGATATTTCCTCCATCTCCTACCCGAGCGGGGCAAGGGGATGCAGAGGGTGCCGGATCTTGTGGGGGAGCGATCTTCATAGCCCTCCTTGCAGCGGCACAGGTAGGTGCCCACGCCGTTGAAGCAGTCAGCTGCCTCACCGCAGAAGCCGAGGCTGCACTCGTTCACGTCTGTGACGAGGGAAGAAGTATGAGAAAGCTGTCCTAAATCTCTCTCCCACCCCATCGACAGCAGCTTACCCCACCCCACCCCCAAAAGGGCCATAAATCAAGTCAGGCTGGGCATGAAATGATTTATTTATTCCAGCAAACAGCAGGAAGCATGTACCTTCGACAAAGAGCGAAACCAGCCACGGCCTTTCCTCCTCTGCAGATGGGCTGAGCAGCTCCTGCAGCTGCGACTGCAGGACCAGAGACAGGTTCCTCTCCTCCGGCCTCAAGTGGAGCCAGAAGGTGAGCAGCAGGTTGTCTCTGCCCACCCTGCAGCCAAGGGAGAGCCCATATGAGAAAAGACCATGCTCTGAAAGCCCATTCACACCTCCCACCCAGCAGGCCTATAAAGGCCTTAGATAGCACTAAATATGCTTTTTCACTACCTCTATCCTATGGAAGAGGGACCCTTTTCTGCTTTAAGGACAAGGTACAATTTCAGGATAGGAACACAGCAGGTCTTTGCAGAGAGAAAGAGAGCAAAGCCAGGGCAAACCACTACCCAAGGACACATTACAGGTTACAGCAAAGCTGCACCTACCAAACTGGCGGTGCACCATCAACCCTACCTTCTGATATCCTTTAACTTTATTTCATTTACTCTGTTGGCAGACAGTTTCAGGTTCTTCTGGATCTGCAAAGCAATAGAGCAACTGATGCTGATTTAGTGTATTTTTGCAAACCACTTGACACATTTAAGGTCCCACATCCCCATGTTCTGCTTTCTGCAGGAGGCTGCATTAACAGCTCCCACCTGTTTATCTTCAGCTCACCTAATGCACATGGACATTTGGGAAGAGGAAGGGCAACAACCCCCATGAATGCTTAGGTGTTAGAGCACAGCAGCATATTTGCAACCCTGCAAGCCGGTGCTCATGTGCCTGCCTTCTTCTCAGCTCTGGCTACAAGCTGCCCAGTTCCAGTCACCTAAAGGTGAGCTACACCTTTAGCTGGTCGCATCCCTATCTCTGCAGGGCTTTTCACCACCTCAAGCTTGCAGAGTGCCCGGAGGGGCTGCCACAGCTCAGTCCATCTAGCTGTGGGCAGGCACCCAGGCCAGGCATCAGAACTGGCCTTGAGTGACAACTAGCACAACCACCAACCCCATTGCCAGCTCTTCATGTAGTTTTAAGTAAAACGAGGGTTGTAACAGTCTCTTGTAGCTAAACATAGGGGGTGGGAGGAGGTTTTTTTAAAATCACATTTTCTTTTCCTTTTGCAGCCTTACATGACTTTTCATGGATCCAAGAAGATACTTTCTGAGCTCTCTTCCACCATGAGGGACCCAGTTCACATGCTTGATTTCAATGGCTACTTCAAACAGCACATCTACCGGAAGACATAAGATTTTAACATGTTTCCAAAGTTCACATAATACAAAACAGGCTCTTTAAATGAGCTAACCCAGGATAACAACAGTAGCAGAAGAACTAGCACAAGGCTATCCTTGAGTAAGTCAGCAACACATGGGTATTTCCAGAGGTTTAACAACAAAACCTAGCTAATACTCAGCACTGAGTACTAGAATTGATCTTGGAGCAAAAAAGTGTACAAAGCATTAGCATACATCTGCTTGCCCTCAGGCTTCTTTAGTTGTTACCTTTCCCAAAGGTATCACTGCAATTTGTGATGGAGTGAAAACTCACCATCTCAGCACTTTCATCTGGGATCAGCTTAGATACACAGCTACGTTCTAGCTGAATCCAGGCTGCCATGGATTTGCCACTGTTTGTTATTTAAAGCATATTTATTCAATAATATTTCTCCTGTTTAAAAGCTCAACCCCCTTCCAGAGGCTCCTTTTTGCAAGCTGTTTGTGGCTTCCTCTTTCTACTGTATAAGCCTGCTTTGCTGTTAATGGTCGTGTGCATGGGTTTTGCCTCTCCCCAATTTGAGGAGAAAGGCTTATGCAGCTATCCGACGCACGCAGCCCTAAGATGCCCACTGGAGTGTATTTGAAGAAGTGAGGTTAAAATCCCCTTGCTCACATTAGGGAAATTCTCTTTAAAATAGCCAACAAGTAGTGTTCAACCTCAAATAAGCCAGCATTTGTGTAAGGTTTAGTGTCTTAACTCAAGTTCTCCAGGGTATGTGCAAAGTGGTCGCCATGCAGCTGTGGGATTGCATGACCAAATGGTCACTAAACCTACTAAGTCAGGGGGAGAGAGGAAGACAACTCAGTGAGCTACAGCTTTAGTAAAATTGTGCTGATATTTCACTCTACTGTAACACCTACCACAACATATCCAGTAGTTAAAGACAGATGCCAACTATTAGTCCTAGCTAATTTATCAGCTGCAATTGGAAAAAAAAAAAAAAAAAAGAAAGAAAGAAAAAAGAAAACCTTCTGGATGAGCACAATGTTTTAAGTCCTGCTTAAATCTTTGCATCACTTACCTCCAGGATGGTGCTGGGATCGCAGCGCAGTGGCATTCTCAAGGGATGCCAAAACAGAAGCCAGATCTGTCAGAGCAAGGAAAAGATTCAGGCTATGGACCTTGGCATGCAGGTGAGGGGGAAGGGTATTAATTATGGGTCGCTTCATAGTCAGAGCACCATGTGCCAGCTCCTTCCTAGATTCATTGCACCAAAGTCGTAAGTCAAGCTGTAAATACAAGCTGTTCTTCTCTACAGTGAGAAGGGCTCATTAGAAATTAATCACCTCAATAAACCTCATCTCCATTTCTGGAAGTGGATGAAGTGTTACCCTGTGAAGTTGCCCAAACTGCAGCCAGCAGAGCTGTCTTGGACTGTTCATGGAGCAAAGAGGCTTTGGCCTTGTATATGAGATGTCAGCAGTGACAAAACCAAATCAGCACTTCTCCACAAAGGAGCAAGAACAGCTGGGTGTGGGAGAAAGCTTTCCTTTCGTGCAGAAACTAAGGTTATTTGTGGCTAAATCTTCCTATGAAAGAAGTCCACTATCAGTTTCTAAAATTTTAGGGGGAGACACCCAGCCCTTCTCTCCCTGTTCTTCCTCTAGAGTCTGGTGCTCAAATGCAGTTATAACTCTTTGGAGCATCATGCTACAGCTGCAGAAAGCAACACAAGGCAGTGCTGCTGGACACTAAGGGCACTTGCAGTCTACTTTGGGTGTAAAGTCCTTGCTGAGAGGCCAGCTCCTCCACAGGTAACCAGGCCTGGAACCAACCTCACCCATTAAGATGGCCCCATCTCAGCTATTCATGTTAGAACAAACCACCCTGTGTCTATCCAAGTATCGCCTTCCTTGAATGCGGCAGGAAGGAAGTCCCACTGTACGTACCAGGACACTGACACCTCTTACAAGTGCCTCTTGACTGGAAATGGCTGTTGTGCAGTGTCAGGCATCAGAAATAACCTCAGAGATCTTACCAAAGAGATCTTCCTGCCTTTCTCCTGGCATTGCCGTATCTTCAGCAGTCACATCAGGAGAGTGGTAGAGAGGAGAAGGTTTCACATTTGTGTTAAGTGGTGGCTCTTCCATCACCACCACCTGTGGATGAAAGTGTCTAGTGGCAGCAGCCACTCCTGCCAACAGGCTGCTGCGCGTCTGAGCCAGGTTAGGCAGGATTTTGGTAGCTGAGGGCCCAGCAGAGCTGCTGGGTACTTCCAAGGGGAAGTCGGTAGTGCTGCAGGGGGCTGTGGGGATCAGAGCAGGCTCTGGCTGTCTACCTGCCTCTGCAATATCCAGGGCTGGCAGCTCAGCATTTTGCCCAGTGTCTCCCCTGGCTACAGCTGGCTCCACCAACACCTCTTCACTGTCTCCTCTCCCCTCGATGCTGCCACCTCTAAGGCTCCTTTCCAGCTCTGTTTCATCTTCCAGTAGACCAAGCTCGCCCCCATTAGCGCCTTCCTTGAAATCATGAGGGTGTCTGACCTTGCTGGAGATATCCGAGACAGGAGCTACCGTATCATTAGAAGAGCTCACGGTTGCATAGTCTCTGAATACGTAATACTGTCCTTTAAAGTGTTTGTATTCACTGCTTATTGAACCGCTCCCTAATAGAAGTAACACATAGACCGCTGTAGCTTGTGTAGCGAAGATCAAAGTACCTCGGTTGTGGCAGGCATACACTACTTTTGTTTCCACACTGGACAAGACTCCTTGGAAAATCATCTTATCCTGGTTCTTATCACAGCCTTCACTTGCCTGAAACCCTTGGATGTAGATCAGGATATGTTTCTGGGGGCCAGCCCAGATGGTCCAATTGCACCAAATGTTGGTTTTAATGTCACTGTGCAATGGAGGGTAGAACAAGCCAAATTCATCCTGCAAGACAACATGGCAGCTCCTAACAGGGAAGTACTCCACCGTCCAGGGCAGTCCCAGCTCTGGCAAGTCAGGACACACAAGCAGAGAGGAAACACATGGTCAGCAGTTATTTTATGCACCAAGAAACAGATATCACTTCTAGGAGCAGTGCAAATGACCACAGAAGGTAAGGCCCTCTGCTTCAAATCCTCTCCTACTGCAAGATTTCTATAGTTCAGTCTCCATAGCCACATCTCAGATGGGCAATAGGGGCTGAGCCCGCTTTATGATGGTCTAGCCCTTCATGGTCCATCTAGACTCCAACTGTACCTACCCTGCCCAACTTGTGTCAGCAGCAGCTTGTATTAGATGGTTTTGCATCCAACCAAACTTCTGTTGATGAGACCACCATTTGGGAAACCTCCTGCACTCAGACAGCTAGCATTACATTTGCTAATTTAGGAGTGCAGGTTACAGATACGTCCTCACCCTCACCATCATGCATGAGCTCTGCCTACAGAGGAGAGCTTATGCAAGGATACCAAATATTAAAGACCTACCAGCACGTTTGTGATGTTGTCCTCCTTCTGGTGTCCATATGCCTTGGGGTACAGGCTCAGAGGGCAGAGACACAGGCGCCAACAGGAGGGATGGGGCCACCAGGTCCTCTAGCTGAGGAGTCCCCATGCCAAGCTGTGGATCAAGGACCTGCTGCTGAGCAGCACTGGCCATGGGGAAGGACCCCCCATGCACCCCATCTGCAGGGGCCAAAGCTTCCCACCTCCAGCTGCTTTCTCCATCCCCATCCAGCATGAGCTTTCTCACACCAGGACTGAGGCAGCTGGGGGATGCAAGCAGTCCTTTGAAGTCACCTCCTTGCAGGGCACTTGGGGCAATAGAGGTCCAAGCCCCATCCAAGCCATTCAGGGCAAAGGCAGATGGCACAGGAGGCTCCATCTCCTCACCAAGTCCACCCAGCTCCTGGGCTTGTGACACTGCAAAGGTCTCAGCATCTGTGGTGAAGACAGCAAAAGATTCCGACACCCCCAGCTCCATAGGCTGTTCTGGAGGCACAGTCACTGCTGGGGTGAAGTCACTGGAGCTCAGCTCTGCAGCGACAGGGTCTGGGTTGGGGCATACTGACATAGGGGTCATTTCCATCCCAAGGGGGGAAAATGCCAGCTCTGACCCAGAGAGAACACGTCCTCGTGCTGCTGGCAGAAGCGGAATAGCCAATGGCAGCTGCGACCTGGTGCTGCTCGGGCAGCAGCAGCTTTTTACACCCAAAGAGGTCACCTGGTGCACAGAACCACCATGTTGGCCAACTCTCCTGAGGTCTGTAGGGGCTAATTTGAGGACACAGCTGCTATGTGTGCTCAGCTGAGGTTGGCCTTTGAGGACATCCCATGATGCTGTAGGACGTAGCACCTTTTTCACCTCATTAACTCCCCTGAAACTTCCTGTGGCAGAAACACTCATGAATATCGTATCATGGAGGACACTTGTTCTCAGTTCAGGTTCAGTCACGGGCAAAGCCTCAGAAAAGCTTCTCCCAGGTAGCAGTGGCGAGCGATCCCCATTTACCACTTCATTTCGGCTAGTCAAGCTTGGCATCAGGCTCTCGACAAGACTGCTTGCTGCTCCATCAGCCACGCTGCTTAAGAGGGGACACCTTTTGAAGGTCTCCAACCCAACCATGCCAAGCCCCAGGTACATGGCAGGATCAACACCCTCTTCTCTTTCTCCTCTATCAGGAGAGAAATCCTGTGAAGGCACAGCCAAGTCCAGGTCACTTACGTGTGTTGGTTTAATACTAAACTGTGGGTCTCCCAGATCTTTGGGCTGCAGAGCAGGGTGCAGGAGAGCCTGCTTGCTCTCCAGGCCTATGCCAGCAGTCCTCAGAAGAGGCTGCTCTCCTTGCAAGGTGCCAAACAACGGTGTTTCAGAAAGCAGGCTTGAAAATTTGTGCGTATAACCAAAATCCACAGCAATGTCTCCGCTTGTGGAGAGACTCAGCCCCAAGCTATCCAGTGTTGCAGTGGGGCTTGCACCCCAAGCGGTTCCTCTGCCTTGATCCTGCCCACAGGGCACTGGAGCCACTGGCCAAGGGGGGTCCAGCTCACAAGGAGCATTTGTTTCCAGCAGCTCTGTCCTCGGCTCTCGCTGCGACACTGCGATTGAGGTGCCAACTGCCATGGGCTTGTCAGGGCTCCCAAGGCTCATAGTGGTTGCAAAGCCCAGCGTGTCTCTAAGGTCTTCCACCACCCCAGACTGAAGAATATGATCTCGCTTTGGTAGTTTTGAAGAGGGAGTTTCAGAAGTCAAACCCTCTCTGGAGGATGATTCCTCTTCCGTGTTGCGAAAGATGTAATACTTGCCTTTAAATTGCGTGTCTCTGCAGTTGGGCAGGTATGTCTTCAGTAGCACAACATGGACAGCCTCAGCAAAGGTGGCAAAAACATGCATCTCCTTTTTCCAACAAGCATAAACCACACTGTCCTCTACTAGTGAGGATACTCCTTCAAAAAGGATCTTGTCCTCATTTTTGTTGCAATCCTCCTTAGTTGTAAATCCTTGAATATAAATAATTATGTGCTTTCTGGAGCCTGCCCAGATAGTCCAGTTGCACCAGAAGTTTATTGGGGAATCGCTGTGATACACTGGAGGAGAAAACTCCCCATACTTGTCCTGCAGGACTCTGTGGCAGCTTCTCATAGAAACGTATGCCAATATCCATGAAAACTCCAGCCCTAAAAGACAAGGAGCAACAGATTTAAGTTTTCCCTCCATCTCCACTTTTCTGCAAGCCTTATTTCTGGAAGGCCTCAATCTTCAAACTCCCTCAGCCCTTCCCTATTTTGCTGCTGTTTCTCCACCAGCTTGGTTTGTGCTGGAAGGAGGTGCTACCTCTGCAGCACAGGCTGGTGCTCCGGGCTAGAGGAGGCAGCCAAAGGTCTTGTGGCTCAGGTTCATCCCTGACAGCAGGTCCAGGCTATTGTGGACCTAAGCTAAAGGCTCAGCTGCCCCCAGCAGAAGGCAGAGGTACAAAAGCAGCCATGGTGCTATCACAGGTGGCTTCAGCAAGCCCTTCGCTGCAAGGGCTGCACTTCCTCACCGGGGCTTCCCGACGCCACCGCACAACCCACGGGGAGCGCGCGGAAACCCCGGCGCCTTTCGGCCGCCTTGCCCCCCGTGGCGTGCCGGGGCTGCGCTGGGGTCCGGCTTCCCCAGCCCTCCCGCCGTATCGCGGCCAGGCGCTCTGCTCGATGGGCCAAGCCAACCGCCCGCCGGCTAGCGGGGTCCCGAGCGGGCAGGGGGCCCTGCCCCACGGCACGCAGCGGGGCGCCCGGGGCCGACGTCGGCCGCTGCCCCGAGAGCCGCCCCCTCACCTGGCGCCGCCGGGCGACGCTCCGGGGGGGACCCGCACGCCTGCAAGAGAAACAGGGTCGCTGCAGCGCCCGGGAGCCGACGGCTCCCGCCGCGCCGCGGAGCGGGGGGCTCGGGCGTCGCGGTCCGGCCCGGCCCGGTGGCTACTCACCGCCGGGGCCGCGGCGGGCGGCGCGGGAGCCGGGCGGCGGGCGGCCCGCGCCGGCCCCAGGAGCAGCAGCAGCAGGGGCAGGAGCGCGGGCGAAGGCAAAGGCTTCATGGCAGGGCTTCCCCGGAGGCACGACGGGCCCCCCAAAAAAGCCCTCTCCCTCCCCAGGACGGCCTCCCCCCCCCCACACCCCGCGCTTATCTGCGGCCGCCCGAGTGGCACCAATTACCCGATGATCAGCTGCGAGGCGGCAGCTGGTGCTCGCTACCACGGCCGCCTTCGCGGCACCCCCCCTCCTCTTCCTCCTCCTCTTCCTCCTCCTCTTCCTCTCGTTTCCCCCCCCTTTTCTCCTCTTAACCCGGCTGCTGCCTCACCACAGCGCCACTTTAATAAAACCTACCGCAGTAAACACTTTTTAAATGCAATTTATACATTTCCAATATATGTAATTAATAAAACATACCGAACCGGTGGTTTGGTTTTGTAAATTACAGGTCAGAAGGTGATTTTTTTTTTTTTTGGGGGGGGAGCATGCTCTTGCCGCCAGGAAGTGGGTTAAAAAAGAGGGGGGGGGGGGAAAAGAAAGTTTCGAAGGGCGAACGCAGGACCGCTTTTCCCCGCTCTGCCTCTGCAGAAAGCCGGAGCGGAGCTGCCGCTTCCTGCGCTCGCCGCGGGTTTCGACTTCGGGGGAATCGCGGTAAATAATAATAAATAATCGGCCTCGAAGTCGCCGTCCCGCTCCTCAGACGCTGCGGGTTTGGGGTTCTCGTCTTCCTTTTCTCCTGCCTCCTCCTCCACGGGCGTTTTATAAAATCGCACCGGGAACGAAAGGCGCGCGGGTCCGGGCCGGAGGCGGCTGTCCCGCCCGCTGCCGCCCCGAGCCACCCCGGAGCGCGGCTGCAGGACCCAGGACCCGGCCCCGCGGCGCCCGGGCTGGACGGCGGCTCGCTCGGCAGCCCGGCCGCAGCAGCCGCCTTTTTGCCTCTCCTTGCGGGGGGCTCCGCGAACACAGCCGTGCCCACCCCAGAATAAACCGGGAATAATTTCCTCAAGCGTGCTTATTTTTTTAAAAAACACAAAAGCTGCAGGGCTTGATCGCAGGGCCGGGCGGCGAGGATCCCCCCTAGTTAGTAAGTACTACTGAAAACGCCGGTGGAAAGCTCACGGTAATTAATAGCGACCTAATCACGAGCGATCGCTCCTGACCTACGGTGGTGACTCCCAGCGGCGTGCCGAACACCAACCGCAGTCGCCATCCGTCCCGAAAGAGGGAAGACGCGAAAGGGGACCCACGTGAGCCCGAGGCAAAAGCCCCCGGGGAGAGGACGTCGTGCTCGCAAGGGGCCGCCTGGAAGCAGAGCCGCCTTCCCGCCGCCCCGCGGCGGCCCCGGCCTGGGCGGAGGGGCCGGGAGATGGGAAGCAGGAGGGCAGAGCAGAAGAAACGCCCGATCGATCGTCAGGAAACGTGTCACGCCGAAGGGCAGATCACGGTGGAAGAGCAAAAAAAAAGCTCCGCTCATCATTCGACCCTTAGCTGACCGCCCGCAGCATCTTCCCCTCCTTTCCCGCCAGGCGTCGGTGCTGGGGCATCACTCGGGCATCGGGTCCGAACGGGATCCCCGAGGGCCGCGGCAGGGACACGCCGCGGGCGCCGGGGCCCGCTCGGGCAGGGCAGAGCAGGGAGCCTCGGCGGGCGGGCGGCGACTCTCCGCTGCTCGGTCCGCTTGGCCAGGCGCTCCCCGCGCCGGCAGCCCTCGCCGCTGACCGCGGAGGGCCCTGAAGGACCAGCCCGGTCCTGGCCTGACCTCGCGGGGCTGCCCCTAAAGCATCAGCCCACTGCACCGACGCTGCCGATACTTGTGCAGGGACCTGACGGCCCTTCTCTTCAGTAATGTCACCGGATGAGGAGAACATTTTAAATCTCAACCAAAATTTGGTTTAAAACTGGGTGATGTTTTTAATCTCGCTTCTACTTGTAAGGTGAGCAGCTCTGTAGGACGCTGACCAACACAAGCCTCCCCCCCCCCGGCTTAATACTTACACACGCTGAACGTAGATCCCAAATCTTTCCCAACTTCTATCGCAACGGCTAGTAATTAATGTTACAGGATACTGGGAAAAAAAAAATATAGGCACAAAATGCAGCTCTCAACTTCAAAAGCTGGCAGGGGTCTTTGAAGGGTTATTTCTAGTCCTTGCAGAAACTCTCTCCCCATCTGCCCGGGGCAGTACTGCTTACAGAAGAAGCGGCAACAGCAGCGACAGGAGGGAAGACAAATTCTTAATCAGAAAGTTTATAGCTTGATCTGCAGATCAGCAATTTTTGGCCGCGCTTACTCCACTGTTTGGACTGTTTTGGATCAGGCCCATGATAGGAGTGATCTTTTTTTCACAAACTGAATTCCCAAGTGTTTTTAAATGAACAACACTGTCCACATTTTTTCCCCAGTTCAGGGGCCTGGCGCTGAGCACGAAGGCCTGAACTCACTAACAGATACCTTCAGATTGCCTCACCTGGGGGATCTGCAATCCCTTCTGCCAGAGAGGGGGGGATTTTTCATTTGTTTTGGTGATCAAAAAAGAGGGGTTTCTCAAAATGCCCTGGGGCTTGCTGGGGACTGGGGCACCTGAGCGCTTAGCCCTCTACCAGCATCTGAGACCACACGGCAGGGAGAGGAGAAACGGCGAGGGGGGTCCTGGGCTCCCCCAGGACGCGATGCTAAAGCCAGCTAAGCAAGAGGAGGAGAAGACGCGGCAGCATCGTGGAAGCAGACGGATGCAGGTAGACAGGATCCTCAGCAGCGAGGACCGGGCAGACCTGTTCCAGGTCATCCGCTGACCAAGCAGAGGGAGTCCGGGAGCCTGGGATTAACAGGCCAGTTGGGACTTTTCTCTCTCTAAAATTCTAGACTATGTGAATTTCTATCACGACAAATCCCTGGAGGTGGGCGACAGTTTTTGTTTTGCTCCTTTGGTAGGAATTTGGTATGCATGCACACGAACCACCTCCTGGGAGAGAGCAGGGCAAGACGGGGAGAAGAGCCCGACCTACGGTCAGAGTTTAACCAACAGCAGCAGGAAAGACCCCGAAAGCAGAGACCCCCCCCCGTCACCCCTCGGGGCTGGAGGACTTCTCTCCATACCACCACAATAACAGACATCCCGATACAGCTGCGGTTAGAAACGACTGATGTCTGCCAGCCCTCTTGGATCGCAACGCGCACCGGGTACGCGGCTCCCGGCCTGACCTCAGCATTTGGGCTGTAAAGCGACCCAGCAGCGTATCGAGGCCTCCCTGGTCCTTCCACCTTGTCCCGTGTCCTAGAGCCTGCAGTAAAGCCACGTGCTAAGTCGCAGGTACACAGTACACGGTTCACGGTCTGAAGTCCTTGGGCCGCAGGACAGTAAAAGAAGGTAACTACAGCAACGCACTAATACGTGGGGAAAACGGGAGATTTGAGGACACGCTGATTTCTTCCATACCTGCATAAACGTTAATAGAACCCGAAGCGGAGGCAGATGCAAGACAAGCTGAGATCTAACGCAGCCTGTCCAGCCAGTTGTTTGACAGGGTACAAATGTTTTCACTGACAAATGCAAACAGACTGTAAATCTACCAACCACCCGTGCTGCTGCTTAGCCGTGCCGCAGGAGAGCGCAGGCAAGGCTGGTCAAGCGCTGCTGTGAGCAGCCTGAGCCAATGCAAACGCTATAAAACCGTGATTAGATTCGAGCTACAGAAGACCTGGTTTGAGATTTACAAAAGAAAACAAAAACTGATCCGCTTCATTTTCCTTCAGGCGTTTACAAGTATCACTTTGATCTTCCAGTCTGCGGCAGAGCAGTTGTAATAACATCGTACAGCTACAGGAGAACAAGACATCAAAATGTTCTCGACACGTTAAGACCAAGAGTCTCTTTCTAATCTTGTCTTCATTCGCCCTTCCTTCTCGGGGAGAAAGGGAAAAAATAAAGCACTGGCCGAGGTCTTTTGTTTGTCAAGCCCCTTTGGGTCTGGAAGCTAAGTCACAGCCAACAAACTGTTATGCAGGAGAAAAAAAAAAAAAAAAGTTCATTCCCACTCTGGTTCTCATCTTGCTCCAGCCACGAGCAGCACAACATCTTAAAAAGCTTGGAGAAGCGCAGGAAGCGAAGTAAAGAGTGATGCCTTGTGCTCACGTTGAGTCACTGCAGGAGCCCTGGTCAACATGGCTCTCTCCAGGCTTTCTCCTTAGAAACTTCTCCACGGCGTTAGTGTTTGTAAAGGAATCAATTAAGCAGCTCTCCCTGCCCTATTTCCTCGCAAAGTCTGTTCCAGGATTATTCTGTGGAAAGGAAATAGTTTGCAGTGTACACATGAACTCGTTTGCTTTGGTGCCCTCTGGCACTACGGTGGAAACCTTACCCCTACGAGGCATGATAAGCCAGAAGGGAAAGGCAGCCAGAGTTCAGGGAATAAACTGTTCATTGAAAACTAGCTCAGCACAAGAGAGAGAGAGAGAAAGAGCTAAACTGCTTGTTACCACAGCACGAAGCCCGAAATTAAGAACTACCTGCATGTGTCTATGGAGATGGATCCCCGCTGAATTACATACCTAAGTCAAACTTGTTATTAAGCTCTAATCTGCGTTTGTCTTGGGCTCCCCCCGAGAAAGCTCTTCACAAGCTCTTCTCAGTGCTTCCAACCACACACTGAAAAGCAGAGAGGATTTTTGGTTGTCAAGAAGAATTCTCTTATCACCAATCTAATCCCGCACTATGTTTCACTTAAGTCTACACACAAAAGTAACGTCAGGATGGGATGGGAGAGAGAATAGGTATCCTTTGCGTTGCTGCAGGAGAAGAAATCTCTTCTCCGTTTAGTGGAGGTGCCAACCAGAGGAGAGCAAGGTAAAGTGCGTGCACAGTCTGAGCAACAGACTGCAGAAAATTTCCATATAGAAGAAAGGGTCTTCTACCTCTAGCAGACAGGCATTATAATTCGTGTATTAATTACAGCTCATTTTTGGAGACCTGTATTTCCCTCTGCCAGCGCACAGACTGTTCTGAAGATCGGATTTATAAGTAAAGGCTCAGTGTGCAAATAAGCCGATGAATTCTATTTAATCACAGATGCACTTTGTTTTCCTTGCTGTGTTTAGGAGGAAAAAACAGAACAAAAACCCAGCAACACTGCATCTATATTTAGACTCTCATCTAAACACCTTTTATTTCTGTTTTCAAATTACACTATTCTTGTTATTCTCATTGTAGTCGGATTTCCTCACGCTTTCACCTTAGCACACACTTTTCTCCCCTTGAATTAAAAAGAAAAAACCTATCTTAGCTCTCCACATTTACACTTCCAATTCTTTAAATAATTTTCTCACTAAGTCATGCAGAAGCAGCAAGTTAGATGTTATAATCTAAAATTGTATCCGTTTAAAAAAACTTTAAAAAAAAACTTTAAAAAGTTTTCTTTCGTCCTCAGTTCCCGGATGTCCCCCGCTCTCCACATTCCCAACACTAATCCTCTACCGGGCACCCTTGGCCCACGCCGTTTCTTCCCGTTGCAGCCCCTTTCCCTCTCCTTGTTCTCGTTTCTTCCACTTCGTTCTGCCTGTTCCAGTCTTTTGTCGAAACTCGTCCCCCCGGGCGCGCGACGGAGGCGGACCAGGACAGCTCGGGCGCCAGCCCGCAGACCAGACCAGCAAGCCCAACTCCCTCTGCAGCGCCTTTTCCCGACCCAGCTGCTCAGCCTGGTCCTCTCCCCCGTCCTTTCTCCTCTCCTGCGGCTGCGCTGGGAAGGCAGGTAAAGCTTTTTGACCCCCCAGTACCACTCGGCCCGTTTTGTCCTTTCTCTGCTGATCCTGGTACAAGAGGCCTGTTTCTAGTCTCATGATTATGGGAAGCAAATAAATGATGCCGGCACCCCACCAGTCCCACTCATTTTACTAAGAGCCCAGTACCAGACATGGGTACTCTGCCCCAGATGTAGATGCTCTGCCCAGCGTCCACTTGTGTTCCCTGGCATCAGCCCAACTTCCGTTCTTTAACTCGGCCCAGGCTCTTGAGAGAAATCCCATGAAGGTTTAGAAGGCAAGATGGCTCTTCACAGGGCTTGGAAAAGCATGGAGCAACACACACACGGTAAGTTAGTCTGTAGATCTTTTGGGAAAATGCGATTTCTCATGAGGAGCAACAAGGCAGCGCGGCCAAGCCTCCCGGCACACCACCAGGGCTCTGACTTCAGTTAGTCTACCTGGGGGCCCGCGGTGAACATCTGTGGAAGAGAAAGGTGGAAGGCCACAACTCCTCTCCCCAAGCCAAAAATACCACATCTGTTCCTCAAGGCAAAGGAAGGAACAAAAAAAAACCAAAAAAAAAAGAGAAAAAAAAATAGGGGAAGAAACCAGAAGAGTTGCTGTTGTCAAGTTACCTTAAACAACAGTTAGATTAAATTGCCAGCCTTCCAGTCCATCCTTTGACTCCTCACAGTTGCAGTATAAGCAGTATTATTGTAGAGTCAATGATTTCTGCACGTACTACTTTTCCTAGAGCACCTAAGGTTCTCTTGGCAGAGTTGTCCATCTATTACACCAGCTAACGAATTCAGGCACAATACCACGACAGCGTTTTCTAGACGTCTGCCATACAAGTGTTAAGTAGTAGTCGCTGAATAAAGTCTTTTACTCTGAAAATTTTCAAAGATGTTGTTAATGAGCGCACTGCAGTAGAGTGCAACAGTTCCGTACGTAGACATGAAATCTAGTATGAAGCATTGCAAGAAATTTAAATCACATTTTATTTTTCCAAATTCAAAAATAACAATTGTCTTTATTTAACATGTTACACCTCTCACAGATTTAAAATATCATGCTCTATTTAAATATCTGAGTGACAACACTATACAAATAAAATGTTACACAAAATATATTTAAGAAAATGTTTTGGTCTTTAATCTGAACAATAAATAGACAGGCACTTCTACATATACAAAGGAAGCAATCACTATTTAGAGTAACTCTTATATGCAAGATGTGGAAATACAGAAAAAAAAAATCTGAGTTTTGAGAACACGTTTAACTCTACATGAGACATCATGCAACTCTGAAGTCTGTTTCAAAACTCAAAACTTCTAGGATCTGCACAATTCTAGATTTGCTACCACTTTATAGGAGATCCAAACCATGCTCTCATAAGCAGTGTGCAGTGCCAGTTATTTGCATCAAATTAAGCTACCTGATCACTTTTAGTGCCAAAAGCAGAAAACAAGGACTGACCAGAGTAGCCTTCACATAAATGAGTCACCTTTTTCCTCACGTAACCTTTGAAAAAAAGCAGACAGAACCGTACCGCTGTCCAGCCCAAAACAAAATCTGTTCTTCTTTCCCATTTTATGTTCAGCTCTTATCTTTTATGGGGTGGCCGAAACCATATTGTACTTTTTCTGTTCCTAGTGCAAAAAAGCATCATCCAAAAAAAGGGTAAATTCTTTAGACACAGGCACACTTTACACAAAAGATCACATGTAAAGGGAAAAAAAAAAAGAAAAAAAAACTGTTCAGGGATGTAAGATGACCAAAACCCATAAATTAAAAAAAAATAAAAAAAAAAAATCAGTATTTAAATTGCTTTTGAGCATTTTATACTTTAAGTAATACAACATTACCCCAACTTGTGAATTTTCAATTTACAGTGGTATTTCACTCACCCCCACGCAAATATTACTCAAGGAAAAATTATCTTCCACCATCACAATTAATGAAAGATGCACTGTAGTAGGCAATTCCTGCTTCCAATATAGCTAACCAATCAGTGACCGATAGTTACATCTTTTAATTCTTTTAATTTAGGTAAATATTGAAACATAATGACCACTACAACAGTGGAAAAAAATCAGGACCAAGTCTTCATGCCATCCCCTCAAATTTTAGTATTATTCTCATTTTCAAAAGTACTGGAAAAACCTTCCAGAGAAAACCTGAAAACTATTAAAAGAAGCTTCAATGGTTCACCAAGTCAGATCCAAACTTGTAAAGTTACTTGGACTTAACACACTTACACATATTACTTTAACAATTTAAGTGTGGATCTTGCAAGCGAGTCCAGATCTTTATCATTTCTTGAGGTTTTCTACTATGTACTAACATTAAGTTTGTGTAGGAACATATGTTATTTCTGTATTTCTCTTCAATACCAAATGTTTTGAAGCCTTTGTGTTTTTCCGGAGCAAGCCCAAGCTTCTGAAGGCACATTCCAGTATAAACATCATCAATAGGATAAAGGAGTACCTGGTCAGACGCATTATTCAGTCTTAATGCTAGATCACCAGAGTACAGAAACCCACCACCTCCTGCATACGGAGGATACGAACCTTCATAAACACTTTCTGGGATGTAGTACTTCAATTTTTTTTCTCTGTGAGGTCCAGCATCTTTGATCACATCACCAATAAATAAGTCTTTGGCTTTGTCCTTTGATAAGCTCTTCAAGTAATCCAGGATCTGATGGGTATTCACAAAAACATCATCATCACCCTTAAAAATAAACTGGACATCTGCACAGCTGCTGCTGACCCATTTAAGAAACAGCACCTCTTTCAGAGTTAAATTGAAGAAAGTGTCTCTGTAGTTCCACAGGAGAATGTCTTGGTGGGTTTGACTCTCAAATTTTATCATGTCTGAAAGATCTGGAAAATTATCCTCTGGTGGGGTCTGCCCAAGTAAGAAGACCCTTTTGACTGTTACGTCCCCCGACTGTATTTCTTTGCCCCAGGATTCCCTAATTGCTTGCCTTCTATCAAAATGCGGTGTAAGTGACTTAATAGCCAGCAGCAGAAAAGGTTTATGTTTGCACTTGTTTGGCTGATCCATTAATAATGAATAATTTCTACATCTCAAATAAAGCAGAAAATCTTTAAATCTTTCTGGCAAGTCTGCAAAGTCGCTAACCTCTGAAGTTACCCATGGGTCAGGGTCACAGGAACTGAGAACACTAGAGTTAGAAGCTAAGTTCTCTTCTACAGTCATATTGGAAAGCAAGGTCAAAATAGGGTTGTAGAGCAGTTCAAGTTTCTGTTGCTGTTTATTCCAATAAGCTTTGTGAGGAGTGTATTTTCTCCAGAATTTGTTTTGTGGTATAATAACACGTCCTTCTGCATTCTTCTCTTGGCTGCCACTTTTTGAAACTTCCACAATCACATAAATAAAAATGTTTACCATCATCAGAATTCCCAGCAGCTTTAATCTTCTGCGTCCAACACTCATTTCTCATACCTGGAAAGAAGGGGAGGGAGGAAAAAATGTGAGATTTTTAGACTTTTCTGTCACGTTACTGATTTCATAAAAATGCAGACTACTTTTGAATAAAGATGTACTAGGCAGTAACATAGAGGTTATCTGAAAAAGTGAAAGTTACTCTCTCATACATGCACACTTGCATCTTAATATGGGTAGGGGTTTCATCAGCAAACAAGAGAATAGTAAGCAGATAAAATTTCCATTTACTACATTGGAATTGTAGGGAGAATTCCACAATGCATCCAAATTAACAAGCAATTTTTGATCCTCGTTATATTTGACTGCTTAAGAGTTAGAATCTGAACACTCAGCATGCCAAGGACAGGTTAGAGAAACCTTCTTTTTGTGCTAATAAGGCAAGCTTAATGCTATAAAGTAAGTTGCTATACAATAAGGGTCACTGATTTCTCACTTAGGTTTGAAGTTTTAGACGTGTACTCTTCTACCTTCCAACTATAAAATAGGTAGAGTTGAATTTTAGAGTATGCCGTTTGTCTCTATCCATTTCACTTTACTGCTCCTTGGGAGACAGGTTGACAAAACTGGCCAGCTGCAACACTGTGGTGTTCAGATCTGTGCAGAAAGGAGTAAACATGAATTTTGAGTTTTTCTCCAACTAGAAAAGGAAGTGAATGGTAGCAGAATGTGTAATTATTTCTAGGAAAAGGAAAACAACTAAAATCAAAATGGAGATGTTTCCCAGATATAAGACCAGGAAGAGTAAGTGTGATTCATTACGGTAGCAAAGACTACTCTGACTCATCCCCAGTTCTTATTGGGGCAGAAAGCAGATCAAGCCCTCTCTCCTCCGCAGCTGTCAGAATGAAAGGCTTACAGTACAAGGAACAACATGAAAACAGTGTTCCTCTAAAGCTGTGTTCAAACTATTTACTAGACAAGAGGGACAGAGAATCAGGGTACAAGCTATACAAAATTTAACAAGCCATTCTAAATCTGGAAGCCAGACTAACAAAAAAAAAGTCAGGATGAGTAAGAAAATTAGTAAGAGTATAGTTAAATCAGATACAGAACTTATTATCAAAGGAACTTTCATTTGCAGAAGAATAAATGATCTCAGGAAGATCAGAGAAACCTAATAAAGCAGATTCATAAACTGAAAAGCCCAGTTGCAAATGCTAGCTCAGACATCCGTAAGCCACAGAGCACCATCAGGCAGGCAGGTATACTTGAGAAGTACGCCATGCACCCTGATCTTCACATTTATTTCCAGCCATCACAGAGGCAAGAGGCTGAGCTAGACAGACCTTTAGTCTGATCTAGTTTAGCTAGTCTTACCTTTAGTCTTCAACAAGTGAAATACAGAATTTGGTAAGAAAGCAGCATGGAAATAAACAGTAATCTTTTCTCCTCATTTGACCACTGGCTTCTCATTGAATCCAAATGGGAAGTATTACTGAACCAAAAAAACACCCACAAAATCAAAACCAAGAAAACACCCATACTCAGAAACAAAGAACTACACAGAGAAAAACTCCTACTCTGCCTTCATTTGGCCTCTCGTAGCATCTACATGTTTAGTTTAGTACAGGCTCAGACCAGTTCTGCTTTATTTCAGGTCCACTCTCCACCACCTACGAGAAGCTGTTGTGCGTTTAAAGTAGTTTTCTTCTTTTGTCTGAAAGACGAAACTGTTTGTGGCCATTGTCATTGGTAAAGCTAAACAACTGCACTGTTAGAAAGCACTGGCTAGCTGCACAGGGAGAGTTCAAAGAAACTTTATCTCCCTCTTTCAATTGCTCTAACCGCTTCCACTACAATTGTAGATAAAGCATTTCCTAAACTTGGACTTGACCAAAGTTTCATGAAAAGAAATAAACGTACAGAAAGTAGGGAAACAAGTTTTTCTCCAAGATCAACACAGCTAGGTAACGGATTAAGATAATACTTCAAAGAAAGTCTGTTACTCATTATTTATTTGTATTCCCTTTGAAACTTAACTGTGCTATGTGAAAAGACAAAGTATTCAGCAGCTAGAAATGCTTCACATTATATGCAATCTTAGTTTGGTTCTCATGTATTAGTGCACAAACCCAGCCTTTGCTTACATCATACTTTCTTCTTCCCTTCCCCTTCAGCAGACACACAAACACTTGACGAACAGCCACCCCACACTTTGTACTATGCTTGTAGTTCACAGGCACACCAATGTTTACTTACACTGTCCTCAGCTGTTTCTACAGCATTTCTCACCAGAGCAACAAATCACCTGGTATTTAACCGAGGATCACAGTACTCCTGGGACAGTAACGGGAGCCAGTCCCCCTATTAATAGCAAACAAACATAGGATTGTCAAAGCACTCAATCTGAGATGTCTTTCTAGAATTTCATTTTCCAGGATACTTAGCACTATGCAGCTCATCTGTTCACAGCCCCCAGCTACTAAGCTATGAGTATTCAACACCTTCATAAGTCATCTTTTAGATGCTTAACCGAGACTGTTCTGAATCCAATGAGACACCATTTGCAAAGGTTTTATTTCAATGACTTGACAAAGTCTTTCAAGTCACTAAGTCTTTCAGGTCAGCATTTAAATTCTGTAAGCGCAAGATCTTCCTTAATCTTCTGTCATTCCTTGCAACCTCTGCAGCAGATGAGACAGAGATCCTACAGAGAAAAAGCTCTGTTTACTGTGGGACTCGGTAGAACATTTCATCAGCAAATGCCAGCCTGGCAAGATCACAGTGCTTCCAAGAAATAATACACGGTCAGTGCTACCAGTCCCACAAATATTTTCAGTCTCCTTTTCTAAAAAGCTATCCACTATTGATGTATAGCATTCAGTATCAATACAAATGACTCAGTTTTGTAAGACCTGATCACCCCTATATCCTCCCACAATTTTGGCTGACATTTTTATGTTCTATATTTAAAAGCTATCTAAACATACTTTTATCAATGCTATGACTTTTTAATTAAAAATATCATTAAAAAAAAAGTGGTTACCAAGCGAAAAAAAGGATAAAATTTAATTTTCAGAGAAAACAGTGATTTTTTCCTAAGCTGGGCAAAAACTTAAAACATTTATTCATAGTATTAGATTGAGGCTCCTGAACTAGAAGCAATGTATTCAAGCGACAGACTAAAGTAACAGATTTTCAGAAAAGCTTCCTCTATGAATGAAAACAGAATTGTTGATGAGAGGATGCCAATTAGGCAATTTTGCATTAATGGAACTGAATTTAATCACAAAACACAGTAATAGCGTACTCATCACGATTTTTTGTTTTGTTTTTAACTGAACAGCCACAGCAGCCCATGTCTCCAGACAACTCGCTTCCCATCTGCTTTGCTGACACTGCAGAGACTGACCAAAATGCCCGAGTAGTGGAAGTTTTATGTTCTGGGCAGCTTGCCAGGGAGCAGCATTGCAGAGTACAAGATAGGGTCCATTTCCTACTTACAACTTAGTAGCAGCAATCTGGACACATCACAACAACCTTCTCCTATTCCAGTAATAGCCTCTTCTATCAGCACTCCCAGCTGCCTCTGCTTTGACTGTTGAGAGCAGAATATCAGTTAGGGAAGCCCAAAAGAAATCAAATATGACCAATTCACAACTAATTTTTGCAAATATTTTTACACAGTTTGTTGAAGAACTGAGAGCACTAATATAAAACCACACTCCATTTGAAAAACTCCAGCTGCTTTAGATATTACACAAAGAAAAAATCTAGCACATATTTTTTGATGCTAACTAGTTATACAAGAGTAAACACTACGTTGGTTAAGTGTGTCCCAGTACACACAGAACCTCACAGGAACAAAAGTCTCCAAACAAACACACGTAACAGATCACATAATAGATGAAATCTTGTTTAAACCTCAGTAGGGAAGTTTTTTTTTAAAAAAAAAAAAAAAAAAAAAAAAAAAAAAAAAAAAAAACTACCTACATTCAGAGATTATCTAACACACATAACCCCCAAAGATCTCAACTTCTCAACTACGTCAATCTGAATATTTTTAGCAATCAGTTCAAATTTGTACAAGTGGTCACATTTCTGCTTATTCACATAACATATGAGTTTTGAGCCATGCAGTTATGAAATTGTGCATTAATTTCATTGCACACAAAATCCATCATTTGTTAAGTCTTCAGCACACATCCATATGGCTAGAACAAAATGTCAACATTAATCATATTTTGGATAAACCAAGGGTCTTTCTAAACATGATTTAGAAATATTTATTCGTATAAATAGGAGTGGGATTTTTGTGTTTTTCAGCTCCAATCCACTCACACACTTCACAGTAGGCAAGAATTAAGGTACTGGTAGAAGAAAACAGATTTATAGAGCCACAAGGGAAGCTCTAGGATCAAGAGATGGATAAAAAAGATGAGGTAGCAGAACATGGAAAGAAACATAGCTTCATCGTGGAACCACACAGTAATCAATAAAACAAGAACCACCACAACAGAAGAAGAAAAAAAGCAAGTTTTACAAAGAAGCCATGAGCCACAAGAGAAGATCCCAAGCACCCAGAGAACCCTGATTTAAGTCCAAATAACGTTAATGTCAAATAGCAAGTAAACAGTATTCACTGGCTGTTTTTACACAGTACTCTTCTATGCTTTATCTCAAGAGTAAGTATATTCCAAAAGCTTGTAAGGATTCTATTTAGTAACCTAGAAGAGTTGATACAAAATAAGTTTGCTTACACCACACAGTTCCAGGAATTATGAAAGCGAGACTATTTTCTGGGTGCAGGAATTTAGACAAATGGGGGGGCCATAACTCCTCTGGACAGCAGACATGATGGCTACATCTGGAGGAGGGCAAGCTTAGAGGTAAAGCCAAGAGCAGTATCTCAGTGCACCAACCACCACCTAACGGCACATGGGATTCATCATTTTGAACTTCTCACGCTGGAGTTAGCATCCCGCAGGAGAATTCTGATTAGCCCTGTTACAGCCCTCAGTTTTCTGTACTGATGTCAAAGGTAGTACATAAAACACAAGGATCACAACAATTTAACCTTTTTTGTTTGCTTTTAACTGACACTATTAAGACTCTGCTATACACAAAAGCAAGTTTTGCTTTCCACCAAGTTTTAACTAAAGGGAACAAAAATGCAAGACAAGAGGCAGACCTTCCAAGAAGCAGCTAAAAAAAAGTGTATTTAGAAGTTCAGAAAAAACACTCTCTCTGGAATAGAGACAACGATGCACAGTGAATTCAGAGAGTGTACTGATTCTCTCTAGCAAGAGATCTCAAAAAAATTGAAAAGCAGCTCCACTTCAGATGAGAGGACTGCTAGGATACGTTATCTCAAATGAGTAGCTGTGCTACCAGAAAATTTTAACTTAGGTTATAATCAAAGTCAGTCAGTTTGTATTTGCTTGCAATCATGCAAGCAATCTAGGTTAAATTAAAAAAAGGGATTTGAAAAATAAAGTTAAAATAGTACCGCGTCAATAAGATTTTATTTTCTCCTATTTATCTTTGGATGCTGTGCATTTCACGACCATTAATCAGCTTCTGCTCTTGGTTCTCTACACTCTTGCTTTCACCTGCAACTCAAAATAGATAGCTTTGTCACACAAGAATTCAGGCTCCTCTACAATTGAAATGGTTCCAAGTTCAGAAGTACTTAAAAAGTCAGAGTTCTTGCTAAATTCAATTTCAAGAAAGAAAATGCTGGTTAACTGGTTTGAACACTTCTCAGTTTGAATCCCTAATTGTAACTTCCAAATACTCGATTTGTAGCACTCATTGCCCTCCAAATACAGAAAATTTTACAATTTCAAAGAATTTGCCTTAACATTCATTAAGGTGAAAGTAAAAGATACCTGTATTTGTAGTCCAATGAGTGCCACTCCATATAATCGGTCCAAAGACAAATTTTGAAGATCTGGAACTTGCTTCAATATCCAGATTTTGGCAGGTGCTGGACATTGTCCACAGCTGTGAATCCAGTTTCTCTTTCCTACAGTTTTATAGCAAGACACTCCTGCATTTCAACCAGAGAAGATACTACAAACAGTAAAGATTTTCAAGGTAGGACAGGAAGGTGCTCTTCTAGAAATAAGCACAATCAACATATAACTATACCGAGATGAATTAAAAATCCATTACTTCCAACTAAAGTGCTGTAAAAAGAATACAACTACAACCTTCCCACACAAGAAAGGTCTCACTCCATGTAACACTTAACCTGGTATCCTACACAAGCACTTAAAAAAAAAAAAAAAAAAACTTCTTTAAAGATATACTTGAAGATAAAATGATCTAATAAGCATCTACTATTCAGTCCAGTTGTTATTTAACTGGCTTAATAGAAAAAATTAAATGTTGTAATGTAATACTTACAAGCCCCATGGTTTCACTCATCAAAACTAGGCCTGCAGACTTCTCATAATAACCTTAACTTTGGCTATCAAACAAGAAGTTATGGCCAAAAGGAGAGAAGTATCTTTCTAAATTTTGATCTACTTTATCAGGCATTAAAGCAAAGTTAAGTTAGTCCATAACTGAACAGTTTTCACCTGTTCCTACAGCTGCTAATGTACTATAAAGGTGACATTTCACAAAGCCTGCTTGATTATGGGTTCCCTTTGGTGGGCTGAACACAGCAGTTAAGTAACAGCCTCAAACAGCATGTGAGGTGAAAATTAACATCACTGCTGTATTTACTGCTTCATAAAATGAAAATGTTTTTACAAAAACATCTCAGGAGAGTTATTACATGATGTATAGATCTGAGGAATGCAAAAGGATGCAACTTTTAAAGTACGCTTGATAAAACCTTACATGCAAGCACGATACAAAATAGATGGCATTTTCTTCAAATACAAATCTAGACTATCTCACAGCCTGGTTTTGTGAGGTACAGAGGGCTTACAGAAAACAAGTTACATTTAACTACAGAACAGGCAAATATTCTTCTCCACACATGCTGAAAATAACCATCACCTGGCAACTTGCTAACACATACAAAATGGCTTCATTACATTACATACAAAGTGCCAGCTGTTTCCTTTTGTATTAAGGATGGCTACTGGGTTCAACCAATATCTAAAATGTGTTTGGCTCTCCCCAGTTTCATGTTATTGTATTCTCTTATCTATAGAAGATTCTCAAAACACTCTAGGCAGGTGCTTGAAAAAAAATTACATATATATAAATAAAATATTCACACACACACACACACCCCATTACTAAAGAGTTAGTTACAATTCTGAAGGGAAAGAACAAAGCAAGACTCCACTTGCAGCCTTTCTAACCTCATCCAAGTCATGGCCACAACCAAGCCCAGAGAACATGTTCCAACAAGGTTCTTCTGCAGCATAAACTAGATTTGACTGTGCTCCATCACCAGCTCTCACCAAAACTCCAAACTATAGTCACTGAGATTCAATCATCATTAGATAAGAGCACCGTCTTAAAAGCTTGTCAGTAGACAACCACATTATTATTTGAAGCTGACTCGCCTAGCTGCAATGCAGACAGACCCTGCAGCCATCTCAAGGGATCTATGAGCAATACAAGTATTTAAATTTCTCAGCCCACTACTTCCTAATGTCAGCAGGTTTGTTCTCTGCAGAGTCTTGGTTCTCAGAGAAATCAGATAATGCATTGTCCTTAGAGGCATTGCTCGAAGCAGTTAAGACAAAACTTGAAAAGTTAACTTGTCAGAAGGTGCTACAAAAAGACGGGGAAATCTCTGCTACATTAAAGTTTGTAAATGTATAATGACAATCCAAAATTTCCTCCCCCTTCATAACACCAGTGAAAAGGAAGAATGTAGGTCTCCTGCTTGCATGCTCACCTGACACTACTGATGTCAGCTTCTGACTGCTGCCGTAAAACTGATTATTTCATCCACTGACTGCTAAAAGGTAAGGCATTTTCTGAATATCAGAACCCAAAAATTTAATGGAGTAAGTTTTATTATTATTACTTCTGTCACTATTTTGATTAGTTCCATCTGTTTCTCTCACTCTAGCTCCTAAAGCAGGAAAGAGAAGTTTACAGAGAGTCAGCTTTTCAGATATACATTTGAAATACCAGCTGAGATAAATGCTATGAGTTAAATTCATACTGCTGCTTAGAAATGTTTCAGCAACATCCACAAAGTTTACAGCAAGATACTTCACAAAACAATTCATGACTACAACGGAAATATGTATTTAACTTAATTTAAAATTTTCTGCAAAATTCCCTCCAAGATGATACTTACAGATGGGAGAGACATCACAAGACTTCTATTGCCTCACACTCAACACTTCCAACCCTGAACCAAACCGGTTAAGTCACAAAATCTTGAACTGTGAATTAATAGTTTTTCCTGCTTCTTTAAAATTAAAACAAGCATTAGCAAAAAAGAGATTACTCCAACTCTGTCTATATTTGAGCCTCTCAAAGGGCCCATGTTTAATTAAGATATTTCAATACCTTGCACCTAGTGAATTCAATGCAAGTTAGACTTAAGTATTTTTCCTACATGTTGAGATCAAAACCTTGGATCTGCTGAGAGAATAATCAGTTCAAAGTTGAATTGCTTTGAATGTTTCAGCAAAACCACAAGGTTTCTCATGCATGTAGGAACATTTTCTGTAAACACTGTCTCAGGTTTAGTTTATATACTATTTTTTCCTATTGCTATGAATTACTTTTCTTAGTGCATATTTTTATATAGAGGTAAAAAAAAAAAAAAAAAAAAAAAAGAGCAGCAGAACTGCACAGGTACACCACACTTGCTTATGGCAATTTAAACCACTGCAGCATCCCCATAAATTGCTAAGTTGTACTAGTATTAAAATTCTAATCTACTACACATGCCCAGGCTATAAATCTGTGAAGGCACAGTACCACTAACTACACATCCGAAACAACACAACACATCCTTATTCCCTTTTCTAAGAATAAAAATGGTTTTCTTTAGAACTGAATTTTTATGCTGGTAACCTAGATATTATAGCAAATTGAGACCTTATCCTAATACTAAAGTTATACTACCATAGACCTTCCAATACTGAAGTTAGAAAGCAATCTGTTTTTCCTGATTCAATGTGCAAGTTACTTGTAGTCTAAGGTCAGCTCAAGCTTTAGTGTATTTGACATCGTGACACGCTTGCTACGATTAACTCAAAGTAGTCAGCTTCTGATATATGAACCGCTGTTTTCAAGTACCTTTGAGAAAGCTTCAATTTACATAAATATTAACTTTAAGAATCAAGAGAAGAGATTTAACCAACTGAAAGCAAAGAAGTATTTCTTTTGAGAAAATCAGTTGCCATACATAACATCAACTACAGGTGGGGTACAGTTCCATGGCATTTTAAACAAGTTTCATTCATGGCTGATGCAGCCTTATAACTTATTCCTTCCCCTTGTACTGATTTGACTCTGCCAAATCAATTTGAGGAGCTAAAGAGGCAGAAAAAGAAGTGTAACAATAAAGCAGCAATTATCAGCCTGCTCTGGTCACCAGATTTGCTTGCCACAGTGCTGCACAAACACCAGTATCAGCACAAGGGAACGAAGACTCACGTGGCCAAGATCACAGCAGACCCCATTTTAAGTCAACTTAGGCTTTCATTTTTACTGATTTTGTTTTCATCAATTCTGTTTCCACCTTCAATCCATCCACAGAGGTCCTGAAAGTAGGCTGACACAAGCCTCAGTCCACCAGCAGTGGTTTGCTTCTAGGCTACCTTAACCATAACAACACACATCCTGAGGTACAAATTCATCTGACACTTTGTGTAATGAAATCAGCTGGTTAGCTACTGAACTAGGACAGCCCACATATTTCTAGTACTCATAGTATGCTCTGCTGTTTGTCAGGGGGTTACTTCAACTTGAGTATTTTCCTGTAACTATTAGAAAGCTATAGAAATGGATAATACAAGCAATATATCTTTCCAGCTTTATCTCAAAAACAGCGATTAATATTAGCTTAACCATATTCAAACAAACTTTACATCTGCATAGGCAGCATTCATTACTTACAGTCAGCTAACAGAACTGTCCTTTAAGCACTGTACACTTCAAGTAATGTAAGTGTTCCTCCTGCTTTATTTTCTTGGTCATGCTGGCTGTCAGACATAAGCCATTTGATTAAAGATCATGTTTCACAAGCAAGGATGCTGTAACTTGGTATGTCTAATGAGGTTACTGCCCCCAGCTAACCATTCCGCTTTTGGTTTAGAAGTGAACAGATACAGGTTTCACTTCGACTTCCATGACTTTCTGCATTTGCAGACAGTGACCAGGTGACAGGATAAACAGCTGCAATGATAACCTCAGCCATTTCATGCAATGTTTTCCTGTCTACGCAAGAACTATGGCTGCTACTCAATCAAAAGTTGAGTCAATTTAAACCAAATTAGGAATGAAAATTTTCAGGTCAGTGTTTCTGGACTTCCATTTTCATTTACAGTACTGAATTTAAAATGCATTTAAGGAAGCAACACCTACTTTTAAAAATGCAAATATATGAGAAGACTTTCACCCTTAACTGGTTTTGGTTTCAATCACGGCTAACAATACAGAAAAACGGTCTTGTCATTCTGAATAATTCATTCAAAGTTGAGAAAAATCAGTAGACTTCTGAAGAAGGGAAGTTCATTTTCCTCCTTTAGTCTAGTAAACTTCTTAGGCTGCCTCATGTTTTAAGAAAAAAGGAACAAATTTTTCCAACAGTTTTAGGCAGCTAAAGATGCATATAAGTACCTGGAGGATTTTGTAAAAGAGCTGTAAGCAGGTTAAGCAGCTAACTCCCATCATGTTAACGGCAGATAAGCACCTAACCTGATTAGAGACTCCTAAACCCCCGACAGGAACTTCCTTTGGTATTCAGTACCTGTGTATCAATGCCAAGAATCCACTAAATCTCAGAGGAAAGTAATCAATTTTAAGCTGTTCTACATGCCTTTTAATTTAATCCTTACTTCTATTCAAACACAAACTGACAGTATGCAATAAGTTCTCCACCTTCAAGACAGTTCTACGATTGCATTGCCATTTTCTAACATTCAAATATCTGATTAAAACATATCATTCCTCAAGTAAGAGGAAAAAGCACCAAATTCAGGGACAGTCCTGACACAGAGCAGCAATGTTCTTTAGACTGGACTGAGAAATCCCACCCTTTCCCAGCCCATGAATCTCCATATTCGCACAGCTCTCTGTATTACATTACGCACAAGCCAGAAGACAAGCAAACAAAAAGGTTATTTCTCAACCCGATCAGTTCCCTAATTCAGTTCACAATACAGCTGCACAAACAGCTATGCCAGCACAACGCACTGGGGGAAGGGGGGCAGGCAGGATGGACGGACAGGAGCACTGCTTTCGCCACCATGCCTCAAAAACCCATGAGCAAGCTCAGAGGCTGTGCCGCGCACGCGGCCCAGCGGGTCGCACAGCTCCTGTCCACGGGAAGGGCAAAGCACATTCGCCCTTGCCAGCTCCCAGCCTCCGGCGCACATCAGGCCCCGCCACCGAGGCGGTGAGCTGAACCAGACCACGGAAGGGTGCCATCTGCACTAAACCCGGTGCAGACCCAACGGCAGGTGTCCAGGGCAGGAAGCTGAGTAGACACCCCCCGCCCATGCACCTTGGCAAGGCTTCCGTACTTTTGATACCGCACTCCTAATGTAAATTTTGCACAAATTGCACATATCCTCTGGTGATTCGTAAACCATTGAGAATTAATCTTTTATATCCACCCTCCAAGTAATGCCTCTGTGAGCTTAACACAGAAAAGTTCCTGACTATCAGAAGCTTTTTTTTTCAAAAGATTTACAAAACTATTTCAAAGTATGTCTTTTCAGCTCTATTTAACACGAAAAAGTTCCTGAATTTCAGAAGCTTTGATTTCCAGAAGATGTATAAAACTATTTCAAAGTACAACATTTTTTCAGCTCTATTATATTTTTCTAAAACAACAAAGCTTACTTAGCCAACTGCTGATGAAATAGTTTCATCAATTCTCTCTTTAAAAATCTCAGCACCACACCCATCACACACTGGGATTCTTTTCCTTATTTAAATGCTAATTGCTTCTCAGGAGACATCAGTTCAATCACACTTTTGCACAGTTCATCACAAAACGTTTTAATGACCCAGTGTTTTCACTGCTTTATACGTGATCTGGAGACTTGTGGAGGTTTACATACTCACCTTTTGAATCCTAGAAGGCCCATCCTTTCCACTGTAAAAATATCAGTGAAAAAGATGCGAGAGAAATGAAGGCTGAAGCCTGAGATTCCTGTCAGCTCCTCCCATAAAAAGAACAATGATGTGTTGCTACCTGGACACATCTAAAGATATTTATTCTCCAAATTTAAGTTAGTGACTTGTTCATTTTATAATAAAAATGATGGGTAGAGCCTGTATTTCATTATTTTATCTCCATCGTTTCATGGGGGTTTTTTTTTGTCCGTCTTTAAGCAAAGAAGGATTGCATAATGCAACTGTTAAGTAGCAGCAGATAAAAACATCAAAATATATGCCAATGAGGTCAGAACATGGCATAACAGGCAGGTTAAACTTGTATTTTTTTGGTAGCTGTACTCACAGACACAAATTCTTCTCTAAATTCATCTCAAGGATTTGTATGAACATAGCCTGGAATGCATTTTACACAGCAGAAGCATCAAATACTTAAAAGTGATTTTTTATGCACAAAATCGCAGTGACTACATTTTTTTCCTAAACTAGTGGTGAAAACTTCAGTTAAAAAAAGTATTTTACAAACACTCATTAGAGTTTAAAATTCTGTGCATTGGAAAAGATAAGTTTAAATCTGAAAAGCAAATGGTTATGCATCAGAAAAAGTAAGTTTAAATTTGAAAAGCAAATGGTTAGACACTTATTTTGAAGTTACATATTTTACTGTATTGTCACGTATTTTACTGTATTGTCACAGAAAAATATAATGCACATATAGCAAAAATATCCCAAACCTACAATCAATAAACGATATAAAGGTGGTTTTAAGCTTTTGGAAGGCTATCAATTCTAATGGTCTTCCAGAAACATTAACATGAAAAACAGATATGTTAAAAGGCTCAGTATTTTAATGAAATACACATTCCTTTATATTTTGTGCCTATTACAAAAATACACTGATCAAACTAAATAAAATAGACTATTAAAACCTTGTTGCCACAATGGTTTAAGAGTATAAGATAGACAACAGCTTGGGGAGGGGGCAGTTCTTGGTAAGTCTGAGAATCCTACGGTTTTCAAGCAGCTTTAAGTGTTGTGACAAACCTACAAAAAAAACAAGGTTCTACTATTAAGCACTGAAATGCTTTGATTGTAAAAGGTTAAGCACAGGAAGTATAATGGAATTGATACAACTTGAAACCTAGCTGAATCCAGTAAAAAATATGAATCTAGAACACTGCCCCTTGATATTTCTGAGAACTGTTCACTTTCTATTGAAATTCCAAGTTTGACAGCACACAGAATAATAACCATGAAGTAACTTCTGTTAAGTTGGACAAGCTTTCTGAAGATTTTAAAAAATAATAACATCTGTCCAAAATGAGATCATCTGCTAAAAAAGAACAAGTTACTACAAAAGCTGGCTGAGCATGTTTTCTCCTCCTTTACCGAATCTGAAGAAAGTACACAGCATGGCTATATAGATTTCACTCAAGTATACATGTTAATAGGAAGCTATCACCACCACCTGACTGCGCCATAATGACAATACTGTACGGTACGAGATACATGACTGTTGTGTGTTTCAACACCACAAGCACTGATGTAGACTGTCTTTTATCACCGTTTGTTCTCCATCAAATGGTTTTAGCACAGACAACAGGAGAAAAAAAAATCACCATTAAAGCTAGTCCCACTACAAAAATAACTGCACCAGGTGGCAGTAAAACAATGAACTACTGCGAAGGGGTCTAGGCACTGCCAAGGTGCAACGAAGAATCCTCTAAGTCATACTCCTCTGAAAGACTTCCTTCTTCAAGGATTTTGATAGGGAAGCATGAAAGAAGATGAAGACCCAAGTCCTGCAGTTTCCCATGATCAGCTTTAACTCTTTCATGAAGAAAATTATTTTATAATACATGCATACACTTCTCATCTTTTATCAAAACCTTTCTGAACAAACACTACTTTTTTACTGGTTTACACTGATTTCCTCAATACCACCTTCATTATTGAAAAGTATTTAAGAATTCAAAAGGAACTGACAAGTAATAGCAATTTTTTTTCCTGATCACCACTGACATTCTGCCCATTAGGAATAATTTTCTCTGAAGAATAGCAAGATGTAACTATTACTAGACAAGGCATGGGGGAGCAGAGGGGGAAGCTAGACAGCTCTCCTAGTGATCTAATGCATGACCTTCAACAAGTCCCTTCAGCAGTGTTACCTGCTGCAGTACGTCATTTTCCTCATTTCTATTTATGGTGCATGCCAAAAACAAAAATCTAAGCAAAACCAGTTTACAGATGACAAAATTACTTAAAACAAGTTCCAATTTTTAACTACTTTATGCAGTGTTTATGGCTTCCTCGTAACAAATTGTGTAACTGTATTGCACCACTTCTATAGAGGAGGTACAGATAAAGTCAAACATTTAAAGGAAGCAACAAAAACAGGGTTTCTTTTAAACCAAAGGACTTTGATCCCAACCCATAATGTTGTATTTTTAAGTACAAGTGTTCTTTATTTTAGTTTGCCTCCACTAGAATATTGTTGCTAAAAACACCTTTTCTTTTCGAATTGCTCCCAGTCCCTGAAGAACTATTTTTAAAAAAATGTGTATTTGTATTTAGGTGTACACAATCATAATATCTACTGAACTGGAGAAGTTCCTTTTCTGTTTTGCTCACTCTGCACATTTGATAGTAATTCGGACCGGATTCCTCCAGTGGTTTCAACATGCTTTAGACCGGCTCACTAAGGCATCAAGGCAGTTTTTCCCTCACTAGTTAATTCAACAGTTAGTCATATGAACAGAGCGAGAACAGTATCACTCCCTGAAGTGAGTGTTATCTACCCTCCCTCCCCCCCCACACACACTCTGCACGAAAATCTGACGCACCATCAGAACTGCTTTCAGATTATATATTTAGAACATATTGTATGTATATGGCCTAACATGCCCAGATGAAATCCTTCTGGGCCCAAATCTGCTTTTTCGTCTTCAGGAGAAAAAAAAAGTAAACTCTTAATCCTCTTAATTTACACAGTTAAACTACACATCAGCGCTTAATAATCAACTTCAGCAGCACGGAGTTTTCCTGGGAGGTTAGACTAAAGGGTTACTCAAGCAACTTTCACCATAAATTTTTGCAGGATGACTAATGAATTGTGAGCTGCAGCTTGGCCACAATCTAAGCGAGTAACCTGAAGTCCCCTCCTGACAGAGTACTGCATGTCTCAGGAAGCTGTAAAGGGCTAAAAAAACCCCATCGTTTTCATAAAGGAGCAGAAATACCGAGGCTGTTTCTTCCCCTTAAAGAAAGGCAGCGTTTTCAATGCCCAGGCGGGCTTATCCGAGTGGGCGCTTCGGAGCCGCAGGAGCCCCCACGGCTCCCCGGCGCTGCGGGGCGCGGGCAGAGCCGCAGCGCTGATGGGATGCTCCGTGATCGAGGCGCTGTGCTGCGGGTCGGAGCGGCCCGAGGAGCCGGCCCCGAGAGGAGCCGCGTCCTCGCCTCCCCGCCCGCCGCGGCGGGGCTGCAGCAGCAGCGCCCAGCACTGCAGCAGCCTCCCGCCGCCTCGGGAGAGGCTTGCGCCTCCGCCCTCCGCGTTAGAAATAATAATTGGCAAGACGGGAAGGCGACGGCCAACATACCGTTCTTGCAGGTTTCCATCCATGCCAACGCACCTCGCGTCTCCCCGTCCTCGCCCAGCCCGCGGCAGCATGTGCGGCCGCCGCCGCGGCTCCAGCGGACGGGCCGGCGCCCGCACGCCTTAACCCCACCCTTCGCCTCCTCCCCCACCCCACGCCCGCGGGAGAGGGGAAAAAGAAACATTTTGGGGAAGGGAAAGAAAAAAAAAGGGGACGTATACGGCGCTCCACCTGCCCGCCCCCGGCCGCCAGCTCGCAGCTACCCGGACACAACGGGGCTAGGAGCCGCGCGGAGGGCACTCCTGCCGGGGGCGCAAGGGGGGCAGCAGCTGAGGAGAAAACGGCGGTTTTTCGGTGTTCCCCCTCCCCCCCAACCGCCGCCTCAGCGCCCGGGCGGCGCCGAGCCCCCTCACCTTGCCAGTCGCCGCCGGGCTCGTTCCTGCCGCCGCCGCCAAAGCCGAATCCACCATGTCCGGCCGCCGCGGGTGCCTCTCCGCGGGTGGCGGGGAGGAGCGGGGGAAGCCCCCGCCCCGGCCGGCTTACAACGGCCCCAACGGCTCCATCCCGCTGCGGCGGGCGACGGCTCCGCACCTGAGGGCGATGCCGGGGACTGGACTGGACTGGGCCGGGCCGGGCTGGGCTGGGCTGGGCTGGGCTGGGCTGACCCCGGCCCGCCGCCTCGCCTCGCCTCGCCTCGCCCCGCCCCGCCCCGCCTCGCCTCGCCCCGCCCCGCCCCGCCTCGCCTCGCCTCGCCTCGCCTCGCCTCCCGTCCCCGGCCCGGCCCTCCCCTGCCGAAGGCGAGCCGCGCGGCGGCGGCGCCGTCGGACGCGGCGGGAAGCGCCTCACTTGTTGCCCGGTTGCCCGGCCGCGTGCGCGCGCAGACGCGCGCTCCCGCCCGCCCGCCTTCGCGCTGTGCGCTCTGCGCGCGCCCCGCCCCCGGCCAGGCGCCGCCGCGGCCGCGAGCGCGAATCCCCACCCCTCCCCACCCCCAACCGACGGCGCGCCGCGAGGCGGCGGGGCGGGGCAAGCGCGGGCGGCCGCCAACCGCGGCGCGCCGGCCCGCCGAAGCCCCGCCCCTTGCCGCCCGGCGGCGCCGTGGATTGGGTGGGGCGGGCGGCGCGCGCCGCGCGGAGGGGGTGGGGAGGCTCCGCCACCACCCCGCAACCGTTGTCCGCGTCGTCTCCTTGGTTGCCGGGCCGCCGTGGCCTACAAACAGCGAGCGGGCGGGCAGGCTGAGGGAGTTGGGGCTTCACCGCCGCCTCGCCGGCCCCTGTGCCGAGCGCGGCATGGCCCCCGCCACCTCCCCGAGGTCTCGCGGCCCGCGGGCAGCTGCCCTGCGGCGCCGCCGCCCCCCCGCCCTGCCTCCCTCCCTGGCCCTGCCGCCGCGGCGCCTCCGTCGCGGGCCCGCCCGCAGCCCCGCTTCCCAGCCGCCATGATGCCCCTCGACGCTTCACCCTTTTCCTGTGGAAAAAACCCACTCGGGCAGAGGAAAAGGGTGCTGAGGTCACGCCGCGCTCGCCGCGTACAAAGTCATCAGGCCCCTGAAAATGCTCTTCCATGCCACATTTTCTGACATGTTTCTCCTTTCAGACAAGAAGGTAGTTGCAGCTGGCTTTATTTAAAGTAACAGTCCCTGAAACATTTTTCAGTTTCAGGCTGTTTTAACTTACTGGCACCTCCGTTGGTTGAGAAATTTCTGAGAGTTTCAGATTTGGGAAATTTGTTCTCTAGAGCTGATATAAATCCTGGGTGACTCACATATTAGTAACATGTTGGGTGTTTGTTTTTTTTTCTTTTTTTTTCTTTTGCTTTTTTTTCCCCCTTACTTGCTGTGTTGATGAGACTACAAATACAAATCCTGGCCAAGCAGCCATGTTAAAACAAACTGGAGAAACTCTGAGACCAAGGATGCTTACTGAAATAAAACATAAAAACCTGTGCTGTTACAACGGGGGCAGCAGCCCTCCGCCTTGTCGTGCCACGATCGGTAGCGACCGTGCACAGATGTACTGTTCTCTTGGATCCTGAATCTAATGCCTTTTTTTGTCCGAGACAGGGAGAAAACAAACTTGTGGCATTTGTTTCTGCTTTTAGCACCAGCCTTCTCAATCCAGTTTAAGTGGAGGCCCAACTGAAGCAGGTACCCCCGTGCCACCTGCCAGCACAGACGTTTAGAAATTGCTCTTGCTGCAAAGCAGGACGTGTACGTGACCCCACAATCCTCAGAGATTACGCTTACACACTTCCATTTCACAGCACTGCTTTTTTGCTTTCTCAAGATTCACTAACTGATGTGAGCAGCCATAGAGGTGGCTGGGTTGATAAAGTTCATGGGACTCATATTCTGTGTTCCAGAGTATAGGATGCCCACCAAAAAACCTGCAGTGAGTTTTCGGGAAGCGGTCTCTTAGGCTGTCCAGAAATCTCTGTTGGGAGTCTGGAAGAAACGTCCCAATCCACCATGCACGTCAACGGGACAGGGCTGCCCGCCCGTGCTCGCATAGCGGTACGCTGAGCGCACGCTGGTTCCCGATCTCATTTCACAGCACCTCGGCAGGCACGTCTCTCAGCCACGTTCGCATTTAGTTTCCCCTTTTCCCTTTTCAGCAGGTCCAGCAGCATGCGTCGCAGGAGAAAGCAACGCTGCGGAGAGAGGACGCGAACCAACCTTGCGCCCTGCCATGCTATGTCATGACCTGACACAACCCTATACATTAATTAACAAGAACAGGTTCCTAGCAACACCGAGACACGCAGTTCCCAGCCGTTTGTTGTTGATGTTGATGTTGCCTTGAATAAACTGTAGGTACCTGTACAGGGCTCGCTGAGAAAGAGCTTTCTATATCCAGCTGTTGTGACAAGTATTGGGGTGGCAGAGTAATGAGTAAGCTCACAAAAATTCACTTTTTAAAAACAATATTGAAAGAAATCACAGTTTTTGAGGAAAATCTCAGGATTTTCTAATATTTGAGCTGGGCAATGGAGTAAATACTAATTACAGCTGCCAATGTGAATCTGGTTTGATTGCTGGTCCCCTACCACTGGCGTGCACAGTAACACATAGCAGTAGATAAGGAATTACACCTAGAGTCCAGGTCCTTCTCCTGGGACCTGGTTATGCATAGATGAAACTAAGGAAGTCCTGAAAAAAATGATGTTAAAAGTGTTCTTCAGTTTGCTTCATTAGGAAGGCAACAGAATTTTTATTTTCTAGAGCTATAAAGTTGTGCTCTCTTATGGGTACAGTAATAAATTGTTGCTTTATTTTTTCCCTGAGAGAGAGAGCAAATGCTTTTTACTGTGGCTGTCCTCACTGACAAATCCACGCCAATCCTTTTATTTAGTTTGATTTTGGAATAGCTTTTTTGCCTACATATTCAAAAATACCACCTTCACTCACCATCATAATGCAAATTATCAGATCCAGTGTGCAGCCTTGCAAGTGAATTGTAAATCATCAAACACTTCTCACAGAACAGTTATAATGAACTTGTACTTTCAAGGCATCAGTATTATGTAATTTGGTGACTTGAATTTTCATTGGTGGAGTTTTTCATAGGTAGAATGATGTGCCCAATGGCCATAAAAAGAATCTTCTAAAGAGATTCAAATCTCATTTTTGATCAAATTCAAAATTGTTTCTTTTCAGCCTGTTTATTCATTACTGCTATAGTAATTGGGTTCAGTGTATCATAGGCTGATTAGGGGACTACCTTATTTACATCTGAGCTATGTATGTTGGCCATTTCTCTAGCATTTGCTTGGTAATTAATCACTGGTATATTAGCAGGAGTAAGAAGCAGGAACAAGTCCCAGGTTATAAATGCTTCAAGGTTATGTTGCTCTTCTTGCTTCATATCAGGAAGTGAAAAGAGCCAGCTAAAGTGCCCCAAAAGCTGGGAGCAAGAGGCTGCTGCCAGGTCAGGAGCCCCATCGCCACGTGTTTCTGTTGTAACTCCGTTATAGACATCCTGCATCCTGCCAGCATGGCTAGTCTGCCCTGTTGTGACTGTGGGAGCCACTGTGGGAGCCACTCAGCCCACAAATAGCCGACAGACTGGAACGGGGGAGATGCAGGCTTCTTCTGTGAAGTTCTTTATCGCATGAGATTTCCAGCTATCTGCTTGCACCCCCTTGCAAATGTGGCTGCTGCCTCCTCGCCAGTGGTGCACTACCCACCCTGGAGATCAGAACTGTCAGAAATCCTCACCAGCCCTTTCCTTACAGGAGCACCTGCAAGTCTAGCATGGCTGGTGGTTATTTATATTACAAAAGTGCAAGCCCAAGAGCCCTTGTGCTGCATCCCGTTGACACCAGGGACATCTGTTAGCACAAGGGGCCTTGCTCCACGGAGTGGACTAGCCAGCTGGACCAAAATTGCTGCTAGGGACTGAATTGCTGCATGTACAGAAACTCTTCCCAACTTCCCTTTTATAAACACTCGCCCAGTTGTCCTGGGTCAGATTCTGCTGTAAGGCCAATGCAGCTGGAAGTAATTTTCTATGATGGGGCAAATCCTACCCATGACATGGATTGCTCTGATTTTTGTGAACAGACTGCTGTGGCTAGAGAAATCCAGCTGGAAACAGTGGGAGCACTCTCAATGTGATTCTGTCACTGTGGATAAGAATGCAAGATAAGAGGTCAAAATTTAAATAATAGCAGGAACCTAAACATTGCTCCCTAAGCTTGTGAGTACTTCAACAGTAGCCCTGATTTTCAAAGTTGGGAATTAGAAGAAGAAAGTAAAAATACAGAGACCATGCAATGGAGCTGGAGCATCTCAATTCCACCAGGTATAATCCTGTTTTTCCCATCCAAAGTTTGGAGCCTGGAGTTCAACCAAGGAAAGAGCCTGTCTCAGGACAAGCAAGGTTTGTCAGCTATGTGAATGAAATGTTTCAGCAGTCTCTTTGTACAGCAGTTTTCCCCACTTCCCCTCTGACACGCAAACCAGCACAGCAAGAGCAAATGCTGCAGAGCTGTTTTGTTCCACTTCCCTTTGTTTTCAAGCACTGGTGAGATGAGAGAGATGTGGGTGATACGTTCAGCTTTCCATAAGCATGCAAGTCGAAGAGGTCAGCATGCTCATCCACAACGCTGGACTGCTGCAGCTGCAAGCAAACTAGGGCAGGGAAGAGGCGTTTTGACTAAGCAAGATAGTAATAGCAGGAAGGAACTCACCCTGGCTGTCTTGCTTGCTTGTCATTTGCAAACTGGGCAGAACTACATCATGCTTGCATTGATTCACATTTGCTAAGAATAATTACTCCCTGAGCTGCTTGCACGGGAAATGGGCGTTTCCCTGCTTTAGACAGACCAACCTGAGTTTTCTAGATGAAGGCTACTGTCACCAGCAGCATTTCCCCACTGTGAGACTCCTTTTCCTTGCAGACTGAAGGCAGAGCATGCAATAGGATGGGAAAGAATCCACTTGAAATTCAACTTCAGTAGGAACAGGACAACTGTAACATTGCAAACAACAAAAGACTTTTTGTGTGTGTGTGTGTCCAGGAAGCATGAACCCCTTACACTTTTCCTCACCTTAGTTCAGAGGCATCCCACAGCATTTTGCAAAAAGGCCTGAAGAGCTGCAAAATGAGAAAGTGCCAGGCAGCAGAGTATGCAGCCGAACCTCTTTGAAAGTGCAAAAACTGTTTGCACTTAGGAAAAAATGTACTGGACCCATTTCAGCTGAATCACTTCCATTTTTTTATTGTTTTTTAGCAGATGTGGCTTTTAGCACCATCAAAGCCCAAGCTGTAGGAAAATTGCCAGTCCTCACATGTAACTTAGATTTTTAAATTATTCTGATTTCAGGCATCTCTTAGATGAGGCTCAGTTGCGTGAGTTCCCGTGGACTCACACAGTGCCAGCTTGGGTAACAGGACTCCGACCAAAACCGGTCATTTATATGGAAAGGCGCTGACATCCAAAATGGCTGTTTTCTGGGTGGCAGAGAGGCACGTCAGGAAGCAAAGTAAACTAGGCTGACCTAACGCACTGCAGGCTTTATGCGGGACGCTCCCAGCACGTTGGCAAAACGCCGGCAGCTGCCGGGATGCAAAACCTTGCTCGGCCGCCGAGGTTAAGGACCTGCTTCGGCGCCACTGGACACTATGGACATTTCACTGCGTGAGTTTGGGGCTGGCACCACCCCAGAGGGCTTCTTCCGGGCGCTCGGGGCTCTGATATCCCGGGGACCCTGCTGATCTGCTGTGACTGGTTTGCTCACAGATGTATTTACGCTCATAAGTCCAGTGCTGGACATCATAGGCCACCTGCCTCGCTTTGCATCCAAATTAAATGGAGGGGCTGTGCCCCTGCATGTCTCCCTTGCAACAGCACCTTGTCCCCAGCTTGGCTTTCTCCCTGCTCTTGCTGCTGCCCTCACTGAGCTGGGGTGAGAAATCAAAGACTGAGATCAGAAAGCTCTTATCTTCTTGTTATAGGATACTTAGATAAACTTCAGGGAAAGAAAACAGAGTAAAGGGAAATTAAGTAATCCAAAGAACTGTTTTTAATATCCAGCTTTAGACCTATAGGTTACTAAAAACGAACTGGAAGGAAGATATCTCAGGCACTTGGGGACTGAGATCAGTAACATAATCAGAGCAAATAAGCGGTTTTCTTCACTCCGCTCTGTGGAGAAATCCCTCGGACTTGGATGTGCTCAGCATAAATAAATAAAACTGTAGAAATCAACACAGCACACAGCACAGCTGAGATCTAGCTTTGTAAATTAGTAAACCACTGCCCCACATATGAAATCACTGCAGGTTTTGTGCCTGATCCTGCATATATTTAACCTTCTCCATGTAAAAAGTCTACTGAAGTTAATGGAGCTGGACTAATTTGCAATGGCGGGGGATTAAGCCAGTGGGCTTAATCATTTGTGCAGGATCAGATTGCAGCATATTGTAGTAACAGGCCTGTAGGACAACTCGGAGATGTTACTGCGCTGGAAAAAACCATCCCGTGGCTGTTACATAACTCACCACCGGCTCCGGGAGGCTCCAGGTACACGCAGTCCTGTGTCCACAGCCGGTGTCCTTGGGCAGGCTGCGCTTCTGCAGAGGAGCGTGCCGACATTTTGTTGAACTCTGCAATGTAAAGCTCATGCTTTTCTTTCCCCGATTCTCATTAGTGAAATGCCAACATTTTCTAGAGGCCGTTTCATTAACATTATGCCACTTACAAGAAGCCTAATTTAAATCGCATTATAGATGCACCAAGGCAAAATGATCTATCTACAGCCTAAATAATAAACTGAAATGAAAATATCTTTAGGCTGCGAGAGACTAGAACAAGCACTAATTGAAATTTATAAAGTTACGTAACATTATTTATAAAAAGGAGCCCAATTGTCAAAGGCCCTAAGAGAGCTGGAACATGGGAATGTTTGTTCTCCCAGCAAAGAAAAATTAATTATGTAAGTTTATAAATTCCAGTTGCTTTGCTTGCTCTGGTCTCCTGATGTGCCTAAGGACTGTATGAGAGGTATTTATGGTTCTCAGCTGCTGTTTTCTGATGGTATTTTTTAACCTCGTGCTTCCACATGCCATCGCCTCCTCGCGGGGTCTTGCAGCATAGGAATTAACTTTATGCACGGTGTTCCTCCGCAGAGAGAAAAATAAAAAAACGCAGATTCATCCCGAGGTTCAGCAGGAGCAATGGTCTTGCAGCGGGTGCTGTGAGGAGGCAGGACTTGGCCATGCGCAGCATTTCCACCAGCTCCAGGAGGTGGAGCATCCTGGCCCCAGCAACGCACCCAGACAGCCTCTTGGCCTGGCTTCCGGGGGTAAAAATGTGGAATAACACGCACTGGGGAAAATGGATTAAAACCAGAAGGCACAGCTTGCACCAGACAATGCCACTGTGCCCCAGTCACTGCAGTAGTGGAGGCATTCGGTCCCGGAGGAGAAACCCTCTCCCCATCCTGGCTGGTCACCCCACAGCCAGCTCACAGTCATCCCGCCGCCCTCAGTATTGCCCCTCCAAAACCGCTGCCGCGGCAGCCAAGGGGCGCATCCGCCTGGGCCAGCTTCGCACGGGGACCATCACTTTTTGGCCCTGGGAAACTTGCTTATATCTTGTGCTTTGTGTGATTTGATTTGTGAGGCAGGAGGAGTGCCACTTATTCTTAAATGCACTATATTATACAATTTCCTGGTAACGCTGTAACTGGCCAGGGCTGCCAACTGGCCAGTGAGCTCAAAAAATATGGAAGAGAAATTGCATATCATCAAACTGAAATGATGAATGTTTCCTCCAGGGCTCCCAAGGAGCTCTGCTCAGAGCACCACAGGTCTGGGTTTTACGTTACGATTGCTGCTTTTCCCCCATCTATCCCTGTAAAACATCTCTCCTCAAGAGTCCAAGACACTTTCTGACATCCAAAAATGTAATTTATGCAATTACTTGTTTTTATGTCTTCTCCAATACTGTCTCACTGCTAAAGCTTTAGCTTAGGCTGAGTGGTGAGGTTCAACCGTGGCCAGCTGCTAAGTGAATTAAAACACGAGTTCCAAGTCGCTTGCACTCAGGGGAGTTATGAAGGAAGAAAAAGTCTTGGGATAAATACTTTATACCTCCTAGATAGGCTTTGGTTTGAATTTCAAGATTTGCCTTGCTACCATTGAAAAGGAGAGAGAGAGAGAGCAAGACAGTTTGGGCTTTAACCAGAGGGGGAAACCCCATCCAGGCCTTCACTCCAAGCAGCAAACCTTTCATGGGAAGCAATGTAATGGGCAATCCAGACATTTGGGGAGTTATTTTGGTGTAAGTAATTCCCACGTGAGGAAAGGGGAAGTCATCCACAGCTTTAATGAAGTTTGGTTAAAACAGGGCAACCTTTATGGGTAAAAAAAGGTATATTTTGCTACATAGTTGGGAAAAAGCATAAATGGAGATCATTTTCTGCTCTGCTCCTTCCTGGAAAGGAGCTTCAAGGATAAATGGAGGCTTGTTTTATTGGTTAAAAGTGCCGGCTGGGGCTCACCAAAGATCTTTATATCAGCTGTGGTTTGGATTATTTTCTGATGGGGTTTCTGTGCAGACATGTTGACAGGGCCCAAAGCAGCCTTTCTTTAAATTTGCAAACTGTTTTAAGAGATTGAAGTGAAAATAATGTGATTTTGCCTTCGGTCTAGCTTTGTGGTGCCTGTGCCTGGCTCTGCCATCTGAGACCTGGCCGTCCCCCCGTTCGTCACACCAGTCATTTCCCTGCGGAGCCGCTCGGCTCCCCCAGGAGCCAGGGTGCATCTGGCAGCCAGCACTAAGGTAGGGCACAAGGTGTTTCCCGGGGCCTCGTCCAAAGGGAACGACACTGGCAGTGCTAAGAGCACACGCCAAGGCTGCGGGAGAGGAGACCGCGGCGGCTCCGTCCCGTGCGAAGGCTGGGAAAGCGGCCCCGCTTTCGCACGTCCTCTACCTCTCGGCACAACTGGGAAGGTCAAGGACTGCATTTTGGCCTCCATGGTTGTTCAAACTGAACTCCGCACACTTCTTTCTCAGGTTTTTTGAATTCCAGAGATGGATCTTAATGGGCCCTGTTCCAAGGGGAAGAAGGATTTTTCTGATTGCAAACCACTTGAAACGTAATGCATTAAAAAAGTCATCTGGGGCGACCGCAAAGGACTGCTGTGCTCCTGTAGCCTGAGCGTCGCCATGTGATACTGCCTTCTCCAAAAGGCTGTCTTTGTAACCCGCTCTGACTGAGCGCCTTCTTGTAAATATTTGGAATAAATGAATAAACTGTTGAAATTCCCCAGAAGGGGAAGGAAAAGATCTCAAAGAGCACTGTGGAGTGAGCTTGAGTCATCAGGTAAAACTTCTTGGAGATTTATGCATCTGAAAACTTTGACTAAATATGTAAATCAAGAAATCTCCTAACCAAAACGGTAACTGATTTCTTTTATCAATAGATAGCAAAGGATTTAAAGAATCAGTGTATAGAAGAGAAAATCTCTTAAAATCTGAACCAGTTCATCCAGAGTTAAAGCACAGTAAAACAAAAAAAGCCACTGGTGAAACCAATCAGATGAAACACAATAAAAACACAAACATAAATTCCAGCATGTACACTAGTAGAAAGGATCTATGGGAAAGAGAAATGTAGGAAAAAAGTATGAGACTAAATAACTTGAACAATGGTAAAGGCTCAGAAGTAAATCAAAAATCAACATATAATACTTATTTTTCTGCTGCTTTACTTGGCCCAAAGCTTTATGAAATATAGTGCTTGCTTGGCTTGGATTTGGAAAAATGTGGCATGCTCAAATTATTCCTTTTTCAAATACATATATGCCTAGAGAAACGCTCAACAGATTAAGCAGTCCTAGACGCAAGAAAAAAGCAAATGGCACTAAATGGCCTCCTTCTGCGAAGCGGTGCGAGAAGGCGCAACGTGCCGGCTGTGCAACGCGGGAGTTAAGGCGGCAGCTCTCGCAAACACGTCAGGGAGCAGCAGAACGTAAATTAGCAGCGCCTTGGAAAACTTCCCGGAAAACAAGGAGTGACTGAATGAATAAACTGTGGGGCATTTTAGCAATGCAAAAAGGTGTCATCTGAAAACAAACGCTGTCCGGGCGGCCCCTGCTCCGTCTGGGGGTTGACTCATGCACAGTTTGTCTGGTTGGAGCCCAGCATTGCCCCGACCATGGCTCAAGCCCTGTGAGGGCTCAGAGGGGCAGGAAAGGTCACCTAGGTGGAAAGCTTTGGTGGAAGGATATTTTGATTTGACAAAATCCATGAAAAAAATCTGGCAGGCTCAACTGGCAGCTGGGGAGCCGCTTCTGCACGAAGAGAAAGAGGAAGAGGAGGAGGAGGAGGAGGAGGACTGGCCGACGCGGTTCCATAGGTACACACAGGAGTGTACCATGGGTCCTTAAATCAGGATGAGGCCTCCAAGGCCTCATTTGGTCAACACTAAGCATTTTTTTTCTTTCGTTTTTGCAGGATGGTTGACCAAGCTCCACAAATAATAAGAGCATTAGATAGAATAAACTTTAGGGGTGGGGGGGGGTGCAGGGAAGGAGAGCAAAGCGCCTGCCTGTGGTAGCAGGCCCCTTTTTAACATCTCCCCTCTTTGAAGAAAGCATGCAATTAATTCTTAAATGACCCCAATGTTTTTTGCCTCAGCATCCTTGCCTGGTTAGCCGTTTCACGTATTTATTATTCTCTGCATGAAATAATACTTCCTGACATCTGTTCCCAGTTTGTTTCTCTTTAATTTCCATTTATAGCATATTTTCCTATCCTCTGTCCATGTTAAAATAAAACAATAAGCATCTTTGACACAGTGCAAGTTACTTAAGATCATGATCCCTCTCTGACCTTGATTTTTTTTAAACGTGCTCTAAAATGCAGAAAAAACATGTTAATGAACTTTGACAAAGAGGCAAATGCAGAAAGCTCAGAGAATCACCAACATCCCAGCATTTCACACCCATGCCGACAGCTCAGGCACCAGGGTGAGAACTGGGGTTGGTGGTCACTGTCCAGCCCCACTCTGACAAGTATCTACTGCAGCCAAATCCTCAGGCGCTGAAAAGTCCCAGATTTATTTATTTTTAAATAGAAGGCTGAGTCTTTGGGTGCACATTGTCATACTGCTTTTGCGGTTATGAAAAGCAGAAACATACCAGTTGGGGAGTTTTGGGGGTTTTTTCTTTCTTTTTTTTTTCTTAAATAGAAACAGAGGGTACCACTCTATCACTTGACTCCAGCAGTTGTAGTTTTTCGAAGGACCCCAGCTGCCAGACACAATATGGTAAAAGTGGTATGTTCATGACACACGGGACACCTGCCACTTCCAAAAATGGCTGTCTGCTCACCAGAGCTGCCCCAAAATCAGAGCTGCTGACTCCTTCCCAGGCTAAAGCAGCGGTCAGCCTTGCTGTAGAAGACTGATGTTTAACCTCAGCAACAGGTCCCTCCCGCCCAGATTTAAGCCCGGTGCCTGGGAACTGCAAGGAAATATCCTTGGACATGACATCTCCAACTCCTTGGCGAGGTAGCAGGAGTATTAAGATGGCAAGGAGGACTTTCCCTCCCCTCCTCTCCCCCTGGGGCTCCAGGAAGGCTGGGCATCAGCCCTGCGCCACCTTCCAGGTTTCTCTGCAGTACTGAAAAGCCATGAAAGGACAGAAAAACGGTGACCAGGAGGATCTCTGGCTTCACCTTTGCACAGCAGCGATCTTCAGGGGCTAAGCGTCTATTGTGTCTGCGCTTGGACTACCCAAAGCGGGGCAAGTACGGACCCTTCTTCCTTGCCCCCTCTCACTGACGGCGTGCAGGGACTTGGCAGAGGCACACGTGGCAAGTAGGAGACCAAGAAGTCAGGACGGGAGCCGGGGGCTATGGCCCTTCCACAGAACAAGAGGGGGAAACCAGGCAGCTGTAAGGACGAGGTGGTAGTGGGATGAGAACAGAGAAGAAAATGCTAATCCCAAACGCAGTGATACGAAGCGTTTTAGGTGATGCTTTACCTTCCGATGGGGCAGGTGGGAAAACTTTATTCTGGAGAGAGTTTGCTCTCAGTCTGGCAACTCCACAAGCAATAAATTCACAAGAGAAGCAATGAAGTGTGCTTTAATTATGGCAGAAGAGCATTTTACATTGTCATCTCTATCTTGGTATGAGCACTCAGTACAATTTTAGCGCGGGAGGAGGTAGCTTACGGAGCTAAAATAAAATGGAAAGGATCGATGCAGCCTCCAACCAAAGGCGAATGTACACGTTCCTGTCGGCAAGAAAGCGAACAGCGAGCCCGGGGCCAGTGGGGAGCCCAGGCCACCACTGAGGGACTCTCAGCCTCTTCCTCTGTAGCACCCGTCGTGCACCAGACCAAGCGTTCGCCTGCTGAAAACGGCTCCTCCCCCCCCGTCCTGCCGTGACAGACTGGGAGGGGGGCACCGCCGCACTGAACTGCTGGGACCGTGAAGCGGTTCCGTCGGGTCCTCGCGAGCTGGAAGGGTGGTGGCTGCCCCGCGGTTTCGCACAACACTACGGCAAAGAGGAGAAGGGAGTTCCCGAGAGCGGCAAGTGAACCACGGAGGCCTGGGCGTTCCCTGCTGCGGGAAGGCCTCCTCACCCAACCGTCTGCAACCGTTTTAACCCGCCGGGTCCTCAGGGGCCATTTCCTTTTACCCGAAATTGCAAGGTGAGCACACACACGCGAAAAGCCTTGGGTTTAACCAGGGGAGGAGTCGAGGCCAAGGCAGACGTGGCGACAAGCAGGACGAGCTGCAGCCGGGCTAAGTCGTGGGAGGCTGACGAGGACACGCAGCCTTGGGGGAGGTGGGTCAGAAGTGCCGGCGAGGGCTCACCAGGAGCTCAGGGATCAGGCGCTCCGCAGGCGCCGGAGGGGGCTCCTCGCAGGACAGCAGTGCTGTTGCCCAGGGGATGTTCCCAGCTCAGCGCCGGGCTCACGATTACAAAAATGGGTCTCCCTGAACTCTCCGCACTTCATTTACTCTCCTGGGCTTTAAGACTGATGCAGGCAAAGTTTGCATGGGGAAATCTGTCCTAGATAGCCTCTGTTTTGGAAGGATGAACACAAGGCCCCTCTAGCCTGGCCGTCCCTTCTGCTCACTTCTCCCCCGCTGCAGACAGCTGCTCTACCTTTGCTGTTCGTGCCGCCCCACACTTACAGCCTTAAGAGGACTCAGTAACTGAGCAAGAGAAAAAAGAGGAAAGCTACTCTTAAAGTCAGAGGTCTGATTATGCAAAGCTTCATGCAGCATCGAGCGCTCTGGCAAGCAGCTCCACTGCAGCCTTAGAGAACAGGCCTGGAGGAGGGGCAGAAGAAAGCTTCGCAGCCTAACTTAGCCCACATTTGTTTCTGAATGTGTTGTACATCTCTCCAGCTATAACCGTGCTTGAAAAATCATTAGCTATTTCATATAAAGAAACAGGAATCATGAAAAAGTACCAAGATCATTCTTTTTCTGAATTGCAATCTCTTTATTTGCTGCAAGAGCTAAGTGGTCTGAGTCAGCGAGGTCATGCTCTCCTCTATTTCTGACAGTTTCTTCAGCATCTGGTTCACCTTGGCCTCATCAAATTCCAGACAGAGAAATTCAGATTCCTACAAAATAAAATTGCGAGAACATTAGCTGAGAAACAAGATTGTTCTTCAGGAATACAAAGGGGTGGGGATGATGTGTTCTGGTTTCCTGCAGATTTATGTCCCTTATCTCCTTTTTCTCCTGTTACTGCTTAGATAACGTCAGGACACCCGGAGGCCTCATACACGTCCACTGAGTAAGGACAGCATACGCCCATGTGGCAGCCTGCTGCCACCAAAGAAGATGCATCAAGGCTGAGCTCGGTCTTTCCTTTCAGTGCAGTCATCAGTTCGGGTCTCTCCTTAGCTGCGAACTGCTGCAGAACCTGTGGGAGTTTAATTATATCTGAGACTTCCACTTTTCTTTCCATTCTGAAGGAGGTTGGCTGATGATCCCTCAAGCTGTTGCTGCAGATACTGGGAAATGCAAAGTGACTGGAGTCACTGCACAAAGCTTGTCACTTATGAAAAGCAGACTTTATACGTGGGAAAACAAGAACCTGAAAATGAGTTTTGGCAAATGACATTCTAGTGTGGAAATTTAGGGGAGATTTATACTACTAAATGATTTATACTTGCAAGAAAATTAGGAAGCAGCACTCATTTGCTCTGAAAAATCCTGTCCCTAAAAAAATATAAAATTAAGTTGTTCTTTGCCCAGATAGGTATTGGGGCATGGAAAAAAAGATTAGAAAGGATTTCGTCAAGGGCCCAGAAAATATAGAATATATATAAAAAAATTCTAATCATATGGAACTATAAATATCGGTGTGAAAAGACCTCCTGAGACCTCTTGTCCACCAGTCTTACCTATTCATATGTCTATAGTCAGAAAACATTTCTTATGGTGATTCTGCAAAAAGAAACGTTTCGAGACTGCCGGGTGTACGGCTGCATACTAAAGGTCACTTCAGGTGAAGCCCTCTCAATGGCACAGAAACAAACTGAAAATATTCAAAAAGTGAAGTGCCGACAGCCACTTTCCCAAGAAAGCAGAGGAGAAAGAAAGAACTCAGAAGACGCTACCGTGAGAAGGAAAAACAGAAAGGAAAGGAGCAGAGGTCACGAGGCCTGCAGAGTGCCTCATGCTGCTTAACATTGATTTAAATAAAGTAAAGCATTCAAACACAAAAATGGTTCTTTTTGATATGAAGGGAGGTCTCCTTATGAGAAACTGGAATAGTCTTGGCACTTTGAAATACTAGATATCTATTGAATGTCTATAAGTAATACTGCTAGCGAAATGATTATAAAAGTAGCAGGGCATCTCCAATTCTTGTTTGTTTTCTATCAGACTAAACTTTCTGTCATTACTTCAAGATACAAAATTTTAATGTAATCAGCATTTGCCAAAAATATTGCAGCTTTCTTCCTTCCAAATGAAACTTTAATACAAAAATTTTTACTAAGTATACTTTAGGAATGCTACCTGCATTTTCCATAGGCATCAGGGATAATTTTACCTTTTACTTTCTTTCCTTCTGTTAATAAAGGATTCTTAGGTTGTTAATGGTCTCTTTTTTCTCTTTTTTTTTTTTTTTTTTTTGGTAAGAGCCAAAACAGCAGAGAAAGTAAGGAGGTCCTTTTGTATACAATTATCACAGAAGTTTCTGTCAAAAGAACAGGAAAGAAGGGAGATTGCAGAAGGCCGTTATCAGGAAGTCAGGCAGGCCGAAGGGCGCGAAGAAGTTGTGCCAGGGCTTCTGCCCTGAAATCAAACGGGAGCCACCACAGTTCAACACAGAAATCAAAACGTTCATCTCAGCCTCGGAACTGAAGAGACGTAACCGCCCACTCGTATCAGGATTCGCCTTAAGAATGAAAATCTGGAAAGGAGACAGCGTCAAGGCCCTGTAAACATTTTTGACTTCAAGTATCGCTGTATCTCCCCTAATGCTAGTACCCAGGCACTGGTAAATCACCTATCATAGCTGTATTGGATGAGTCCACCTTCAGGAAACATTTACATTTGCAATTACCGGCTAACTAGCAAATAAGCCAACTGGCCAAAGCTGTAGAGACTGAATTACATATTTAGCATGCAAGTGTTGCTGATGAAAGTAAGTTGTATGGACTTCAGAACTTTGCTGATACTTCACTGAATCAACAGTTCAATAACAGGCATATATAACTAAATATATATCACACGGAATATACAGCTGACTATAGGAAAGGCCTTTGCCTGAACAAGCAGTTATACTCACAAACAGTGTCGTATTGAAAACTGTGTTACTGTGGGTTTTTTAAATTAATCATTCAGCTCCCTAAAATTACTTAGTGCATTTGAAGCCACATCACAACACAGGAGCATTAAACATTAAGGATCTATAGCAATACAGACACGAAGTCTAGGACTTGGAAGCAAAGACTCTCTCACGCTGTTTTTCTTGTCCTTGACGACAGTTTTTGATACGTCTTACTGAAAACACCTTGGCACCAGCGCCCACGTTGAAATCTCACAACACACCTCAGCGAAGGCGAACTGCAATCAGCCAGCGCGCAGACCGAAAGCGTTTGGCCTAGGACTTGGCAGCTTTGCTCCGTTTGGCAGTAGCCTTTCCTGCGCTTCCCTGTCTCATTAAAACTGCACTGAAAACGTTTAGGTCAGATCTGCAAAAACGATGCACTTACTTACAGGATTTAATATGAAGTACAGACAAAACCCTGAAACATCTACATTCTTCGATTAATAAGAAATCTTGGAAAAGTCAAATTTCAACTGACCAGTTACAGAAGCACCTGAGGCTTTCAGAAGCATTGCGCTGCAGCCAGATCACACGGCCTTGCTCTGGTAACTATTCTCCACCGAAAGAGCCAAAATTGGTCATTTCAGCCCAAACACACAGGCTTTGGTGCAACTGCCAAGCCAGTGCCTCCAACCTCCCCCAGTTCCATCACTTCTGATTTTCCCAAACTTGACCAGAAAAAAAGTTTTGAGTCAGTTCTGCTAGAGGTGGTTCTGCAAGTGCCTAGGGCATAAGGAAGCTTTTCCTCTCTTCAGGTTTTGCCAGTTAAGAGGAATGCACATGAAACAAAAGAGCGCTCTTGCGTTGCACTAAACGGCGCGTGCTACTGTACACCAGCGTAGCTGTACTTGCAAAGGGCATTTTTTTTTAACCTATGAAGTACCTGAAACATTCCTCAGCAGTTTGCACTGTTTTGGAATAATTATCATAGCCTTGTGTGGACACATCTGAAATATGGCCCAGGTGGTTTGATATCAGACTCGATCCTTGTTCTCCTCTCTCCCCATCGCATGCTTTCCCATCCCTCCTCCCATTTCCCTCCTGAGCTTGGGCTATAAAAAGGAGTTGCAAAACAAACAGCTAAGAAATAACCCCCCCAAAGAATTAGGCGTTTCTTTTTTCTTTTTTAATAACAACTGAGAGCTGCAAGGATATTTATATGCAAGAATGGCTTTATAAACATCAGCTTTCTTGCTCACTGCTTGAAAAATACGCAGATAAGCACTACTTTCTGTATCTCAGTAACTATGCTTACAAAACTTCAGCGTATTTTTTAGAAAACCAGCTCTCACACATTCAAAACTTTAAATGAATACCATTATAATTGAAAAATATAAATAAGTGTGCCCAAAGTCACATATTGTTTTCTTTGTATTCATTTTCTCTTATTTAGAGACCTCCTATGGTGCTCAAGATCCGGGAAACGTGGCCATTCCCAGGACTGCAACTTTAAAGGATTTGCGAAAACTGCGAGGTGGCTGGCGGTAAACTTGCTTTGGATGCGTAGATGTCCTGATTAACTCTTGCTCCACCAGCTGTGGGTGGCAGTTTGGGGAACCTGTTGATGTACAACCTGGGCGCTGGTTTGGTTAGGAAAGCATGGTCCTGCTGGAGATGTTGGGCCTGGTGCAATCAGTGAGGAAATGCCAGTGCCATGCCTCACGCTTGCTCCACCAGCAACGATGAAGGTTGTCAAGGGCAAATATTTGCCTATCTAGGTGGAAACGCCTTCAACAAAGCACTGAGAGAAGGAAGGAGAAAGCTTCGCAGGAGGATAAGGACCGGAGAACAAAAACTGCCAGGAACTGAACGGGGACACCAAGGCGTTGATGCCTTAACAACCAAAACCAAGTGGGGTCAGGAGAGCAGGGCTTTGTTTCTGTTAACAGAGAAGTGCTGCCAAGCTGAGCGTTAGTTGTCTACCAGGGAAGTGCATCTCCATGGCTCAGCAGGAGATGAGCTAATTCCACCGTTACACCACAAGCGCTCCACAGTGCTCAAGGAGTGAAGACAGAAATGCAGGGTTTGCCCAGTTAGCCTTGATTTCATACTAAAACCAGCTGCAATTTAAAGCTCTCTGTGCATGCCTGTGTTCTCCTGGCAATGCCGCGTGCCTGCCGCTCACCCCCGAGGATCTCGGGGCCATACCTGCAGCCAGCGCCGTGTCCATGGCAGCCCTTGAACATCATCATCAGCTCTTTATAAAGGAGATACCAGATCTCTCCTCCTACCTCAGACATACTCTGGGAGGAAAAACAGGAAAAACGTTTCCCTATTCTGCCAACCACTCCTCTTGAAAGAAGCCAATCTCTTTAGACAGCAAAAAAGCACCTGCTGGTGATGCCCAGATGCTACTATGGTTTCAGAGGCAGCCAGGCACGACTTCAGTATGGGAAAAGCTGTTCACAGCAGCAACGACAGTATCGTGGTGCCGCAGGTCTTGCCTCTCCTCTCCATACCCATAATGCACACATTCGCTAGAGATTGACTCTAATTTTGTTGCTCTAGAAGGTATTTGATTCTTTTGGATAATGTTCTGTATTAGATTAGAAGGTTTTAATGATCAGACTGCCCCTGGCATGAAGTAACAATCCAAATCTGTAATGTCAGCAGAAACTAAACTTGCCTTCAAACATTTAAACATCCTGGTATCTCTTCCTGGCAATTTGGAAGGTGCATTAGAATCACAGAATCAGTAAGGTTGGAACGGACTTCCGGAGATCATCTAGTCCAACCCCTCTGCTCAGCAGGGTCACCTAGAGCATGTCAGACAGGGTTGCATCCAGGCGGGCCTTGAAGATCTCCAGAGAGAGACTCCACAACCTCTCTGGGCAACCTGCGCCAGGGCTCCGTCACTCTCACAGTGAAGAAATTCCCCCTCATGTTCAGCTGGAACCTCCTGTGCTTCAATTTTTGCCCATTGCCTCTTGTCCTGTCACATGGGACAACTGAAAAGAGTTTGTCCCCGTCCCCTTGACACCCTCCCTTCAGGTACTTGTACACATTGATAAGATCTCCCCTCAGTCTTCTCTTCCCCAGGCTGAAGAGGCCCAGCTCTCGCAGCCGTTCCTCAGAGGGCAGGTGCTCCAGCCCTCTGATCATCTTCGTAGCCCTACGCTGGACTCTCTCCAGTAGCTCCCTATCTCTCTTGTCCTGGGGAGCCCACAACTGGACGCAGGACTCGAGATGAGGCCTCCCCAGGGCTAAGTAGAGGGGCAGGATCACCTCCCTCCACCTGCTGGCAACACTCTTCCCAATGCATCCCAGGAGACCATTGGCCTTCCTGGCCACAAGTGCACATTGCTGGCTCATGGCCAACTTGTCATCCACCAGCACTCCTAGGTCTTTCTCTGCAGAACTGCTCTCCAGGAGGTCAGCCCCCAGCTTGTCCTGGTGTCTAGGGTTGTTTTTCCCTAGGTGCACTTACAAGGGCACTCACAAGGGCACTTGCCCTTGTTGAACCTCATGAGGTTCCTCTCTGCCCAGCTCTCCAGCCTGTCCAGGTCTCTCTGAATGGCAGCACAGCCCTCGGGTGTATCAGCCACTCCTCCCAGCTTGGTATCATCAGCAAACTTGCTGAGGAGGCACTCTGTCCCTTCATCCAGGTCATTGAGGAAAAAGTTGAACAGGATGGGACCCAGTCCTGAGCCCTGGGGGACGCTACTAGCTGCAGGCCTCCAACTAGACTCCACGCCACTGATGACGACCCTCTGAGCTCTGCCTTTCAGCCAGTTCTCAATCCACCTCACTACCCACTCGTCTAACCCACACTTCCTGAGCTTACCTATGAGGATGTTGCAGGAGACAGTGTCCAAAGCCTTGCTGAAGACAAGGTACACAACATCCACTGCACTCCCCTCATCTACCCAGCCAGTCACTCCATCACAGAAGGCTATCAGATTGGTTAAGCATGATTTCCCTTTGGGGAATCCATGCTGGCTGCTCCTGATCACCTTCTTTTCCTCCATAGGTCTGGAGATGACATCCAGAAGGAGCTGTTCCATCACCTTTCCGGGGATGGAGGTGAGGCTGACTGGCCTATAGTTGCCTGGGCCCTCCTTCTTGCTCTTTTGAAGACTGGAGTGACACTGGCTTTCTCCCAGTCCTCAGGCACCTCTCCAGTTCTCCAGGACCTTTCAAAGACAATGGAGAACGGCCTGGCAACAACATCCGCCAGCTCCCTCAGTCCCCGGGGGTGCATCCCATCCAGGCCCATGGATTTGTGGATGTCTAGCCTGCCCAGAAGGTCTCTAATCCTTTCCTCCTCAACCAAAGGAAAGTCCGCCCTTCTCCAGACTTTCTCCCTCGTGTCCAGGCTGCAGGATTCCTGAGGGCTGCCCTTAGCAGTGAAGACTGAAGCAGAGGAGGCATTCAGTAATTCTGCCTTCTCTGGATCCCTTGTCACCAGGGCCCCCGCCCCATTCGGCAGCAGGCCCACATTTTCCCCAGTCCTCCTCTTGCTGCTGATGTATTTGAAGAAGCCCTTCCTGTTGTCCTTGACATCCCTTGCCAGACTCAATTCCAGCTGGGCCTTAACCTTCCTCGCAGCATCTCTACATGCTCTGGCTGCATTCCTGTAATTCTCCCAAGTAGCCTGTCCCCTCTTCCACATTGTGCACTTTCTTCTTCTGTCTGAATTTGGCCAGGAGCTCCTTGCTCACCCAGGCAGGTCTCCTGCCCCCTTTGCTGCACTTCTTGCTCAGAGGGATGCACCACTCTTGAGCTTGGAGGAAGTGATGATTGAATACTTGCCAGCTCTCCTGCACCCCCCTTTCCTCTAGGGCCTTAACCCATGAGATTCTTCCAAGTAGGTCTCTGAAGAGCCCAAAGTCTGCTCTCCTGAAGTCCAGGGTGGCAATCCTGCTTGTTGCCTTAGTTCTTTCCTGCAAGATCCCGAACTCCATCATCTCATGGTCACTGCAGCCAAGGCTGCCCCCAACCTTCACATCTCTAACCAGTCCCTCTCTGTTGGTAAGGACAAGGTCCAGCAGGACACCCTTCCTCGTAGGCTCCTCCACCATTTGTGACAAGAAGTTATCATCAATGCATTGCGGGAGCCTCCTGGACTGCTTATGCCTTGCTGTGTAGTCCCTCCAGCAGATATCAGGGTGGTTGAAGTCCCCCAGGAGAACCAGGGCCTGTAATCTTGAGGCTACTTCCAGCTGTCTATAGAAGGCCTCATCAACCTTCTCTTCCTGGTCAGGTGGCCTGTAGTAGACACCCACAACAGTGTCCCCCGTGTTGGCCTGCCCTTTGATCTTTACCCATAAGCTCTCAACTGCCTCCTCCTCCTCCTCCACCCCTAGGCAGAGCTCAATGCATTCCAGCTGCTCTCTCACATAAAGAGCAGCTCCACCACCTCGCCTTCCCGGCCTGTCTCTCCTAAAAAGCACAGAGCCATCCGTGGCAGCATTCCCGTCATGCGAGCTACCCCACCACGTCTCTGTGACTGCTACGAGATCACGGCCCTGCGACCGATCTCCACGCAGATCTCCAGCTCCTCCTGTGTGCTCCCCGTGCTGCGTCTGTTGGTGTACAGGCATTTCAGAGAGGCGGTCACGCCTGCGGGTTTCCCAGGAAGGGGGTACGGGGGTCGCCCATAGCCGTGTCCCAGATGCACATCCCCAGCCGCACGCGCCCGTTGGAGGCCCCCCGACCCAACTTGTGTTTTGTCGTCTACCCTGTGTGTATGACACCCCCCTCCCCCCTCCTACCTAGCTTAAAGCCCTCTTTCCTAGGCTGGCCAAGCTGTCGGCAAAGGCAAACGTGCCCCGCCTGGTGAGGTGAATCCCGTCTCCCCCCACCAGTTGTTGCCCCTCAAACCACGTTCCATGGTCACAGAATCCAAAACCCCGTTGCCGACACCAGCGGCGTAGCCAGTTGTTGATTTGGGAAATCTTCCCACCCCTCCTCCCGTGCCTCCCCCGATCGGCAGGACCGACGAGAAGACCGCCTGGGCTCCCAGACCCTTGGCCACCGTGCCCGCGGCCTCGAAGTCTTCCCTGATTGTCTCTAGTTTGTTCTCTGTGTCCACGTGAAAGAGCAGCAGAGGGGAGCAGTCCGAGGAGCGGACGAGCCCTGGCAGCCTTTCAGACGCATCTCGTATCCTCGGCCCCCGGCAGGCGGCAAACCTCTCCGGAGGAGGGGTCGGGCCGGCAGACAGGCTCCTCTGTCCCCCTCAGCGTGGGCTCACCCGCTGCAACCGCTCGTCGCCTCTTCCGAGCGGTCGCGCGAGGCACAGGCTCAGGCCGCCCGGTCGCTTCCCTCGAGGCCAGGTCCGGGTCCTCCTCCTCCCGGAGTGCACTAAACCTGTTCTCCAACTGTAACTCCGGGTCTGCGGGAGGATTAGGGGCCTTTCTTCTTTTTGTTCGAGAAGCAGCTAGCTTCCGGCCTTCTTCGACAGTGCCGTGCTGGACTGTTTCACTCTGCGCAGAGTCCTCCAGCAGCTCCCCTGCTGCAGGGGACTGGGCCCCTGGGAGCAGCACGGTCTCTGAGGACGCCCCGTCTATCTCCTGCTCACAAAAATTTTCTCGCATGTTCCGCAGTCTGCTGACTTCATCCCGCAGCTCCCTGACTTGAGGACACAAATCCTCACCAACAGCACACCTCCTGCAGGAGGGCGGACCATCAGTGCAGGCCTTCTGCAGAGGCTCCAAGCACTCCCTGCAGCCTGAGACCTGCAGGGCAGCGTCTGCTGCAAGAGGCTCTGTCTGGGTTGGAGCTTCCCACACAGCTGATGTAGCAGTTCCCACAGCTACTGGCAAATACGCTTTACGGCAAGTTACAACCATGTTAGCAACCATGTTAGGAGAGCCTAAGGCCACCTGCAGTTGCCCTTGCCCAGCTTCCCTTACCTGTTAGCAGCATCACTCTCTAGTCCCCTCGTCCCACAAGGGTCAGCAGACCACAACGACCAACACGGGCCCCAGAAGTTCAAGGCATGGCCGAGACAGTGCTGCACAAACTGCTGCCTCTGTTCGCTGCACATTAGTTTTTGGCCTTCCTACATTTTTTGTCAACAAAGGCATTAAGTGGTTTTAGAAAGGTCTAGCTGATAAAAACAGGTTTGCATTCACAATAATGCATTTGCTTGCTAGTAAGGAAATTCTGTTATCTTTATTAACATTTTTTGATACTGTGGCAAGCCAAGTACTTTACTTAGAGTTTTTTTTTCTTAATTAAAAGAATTGCAGAAGCCAGGATTTCAATAAAAGTTATGATCAAAAGGGCTAGAGTTCAAAAGCGCTGTCTTGTTTTGTGGACTGAAGCCCAACTATTGAGTGAAATGGGATTAAAATAAAGAGTAACTTATTTCTCCACTTACTAAATAGGATGTGTGAAATGCTGAATCAAAGAAATTTGTCATAAGATTTTCTTCAGAAATTAATATGGCCACTTTCTTACAGACTTTTTACTTCCTCGTGGCTAAGCAATAAATAACAAATTCATTACTACTAGATGCCACTTTCCCTGCCGTTTCACAGAACATTTTGCAGCCAAGCAAATCTGCTTCCTCTGTTAACCGGAAAAATATTATGTATCTATTACACATGTAATTAAGCGCATCACAGAAGGCTGGTAAATAAAGACTCTGCAATCATTACTTTAAACCTCTAAATATTTTAGGGCAGCTTGGAAGGAAAAACCAGAGGCGAACACCTCCCAAACGATACAATCTTCTCCCGTAAGGTCCTGGAGGACCACCGCGTGCAGCACCGAGCAGTTACTCCGCACAGGAGGCCAGAAATAACCTGCAGGTTGAATCCGGCCCACGTGCCGCGAGCTGAACCGCCCCCGTCTACGTGCGGTACCCGCGGGAACTCGAGAACGAGCCAGAATGCCCGCAGCCACCCCAGCGGGTGCTGCTGCACCCCGCGGCCGCCGGGCACCCAGAGCAGGGCCGCGGGGCCGCCAACGCCGCCTGCCGGGGCCGCGACGCCGAGGTCGGCCGCTGCGCATCTCCCTCCGAGTCTCGAGCGGGAAAAAGCACTGAAACACAGAGACTAAGAACCCGCCTTTGAGGGCTTTCAGGTGTAATTATGCATTTTGGAAGAAACACAGCTAGCTGAAGCCATGCGGGTTATGAGCCAGTCACCTGCTTTTCCTTAAACAGAATTATCGCAGCCAACAGTACATACAAAAACACTTTTGATTTTTATTCTAAACTCACTGAAATCGCTGGAGGCTTTGCTCACCTCCAAGCAGCAGGATTAGGGTTAAATCAGTGATGTATTAACACCAGATAATATCTTAGCAACAACTTACAACGCAAGCACATCAGGCTGGAAACAGAACAGCCAGCTGGGGGTAAATAAAGCAGCGGCAGAGAAAGGCGCCCGGCGCCGCGCGGTGCAACGCGCCGTCACCGAGGGCTCGCGCCAGAGGAGAGCGAACGTGCCGGCGACGCCTCTTCCCCGGCGGGACACCACGGCCGCGGGGACTCCGCGGCTCAGCTCCCGGGGACACAACGCCAGCGGCAGAGCAAAGCTCTGCTTCAGCAACCTTTTTTTTTTTTTTTTCCACGTTTGCTCACAGCTATTAAAACGTTGCTTACCTAGAGTAAACGGAAAGGTTACGGACGTGCTCAGGTATGACCTGTTTCAAGCGGCGTGAGTTAAGACTGAAAAAAAATACCTTTGCATTTTCCCAGAAATTTGTACTTTCTCAAAATTTGCTGATTACGTTTACATATTTTCCAGTAAAATACTGCAGAGACCACCCTATAAGTAATACCCCAAATCACACCCAAGGCGCTGGTGCCCGCTTTGGCTCGGGGACGGTGCCTAGCAGAGAGCCGTGACGCTTTCCCGAGGCGAGCCAGGGTTTCGGCACGCGTCGCGATGCAGCTCAGCCTCCCGGCCCGGCGCGCGTCTTCCCCACCTGGCCGCCGCCGCCGCGGCTCGAGGGCTGCGGCGCCGCGGGGAGGCAAGGCAGCAGCACCGGGGCTGCCGGCGCGGGAGCTCCTGCAAGGAGCTCGCGGGAACCTGGCAAGCGGCCTTAGCTGCCAAGAGGTATTCAGCCACCAGCGGCTTAGGAAAACCAACCGACCAACCGAGCCCCGAAGTCCCCATCCTAAAAAATCCCAGGGCAGAAAGAAACAAACCCAACCTAACTCCACCCAACCCAACCCAAAATCCTAATTGGAAATTAGATGCTTTTAAAAACAACACAAGGACACGGGACACATTTGCATTGGAAAAGGCGCATTTTAAAGCAATTTTTGCAACGGTGCCTCCCAGGCATCCCGCAGATGCCTCGTTATGCTCACTAAGGTGGGAATTTGCTCCTGTACCGTCAGAGGGCAGGAGACGAATAGGGAACCCCTGGTACGGTCTCCCGAGCGTTATTATTACTCTCCACGGCGGGCGTCTCCTCGACGCGCGGCGCACACTTTGCAGACGTGACTCGCCCCAGCACCTGCTGCTGGGAGGCCCCGAAGAGCTGCCCAGCTGCAGGCGTTGGGTTTTGCTCTGTTACGTCTCCTCGGACTCGGGGTTTAGCCACAAAGCTGTCCCAGCACCCCTCTGCCACGCACACGTCTCCGGGAGTTGCTCCAGGAGAACATAATATAAATAAATATAGTAAAATATAATATTAATATAATGATATAAATATAATAAAATATAAAACGAGCTACATGTGGTCTTCCTGCAGAGCAGCAGAGGGGAAGGTCGTTCCTAGCATAGAGAGCTTTGTCATTGCGCTAAATTTGCTTTTCCAAGGAATGGTTGTTCATAGCATTCTTGGTAGGACTGGGGAGGAGGGAGACAGAAACGACCTACGTAAATTGTGCTAAAAAAAAAAGAAAAAAAAAAAAGAAACAGAGAGAAAGAGAGAATGCTTAAGTTTCCATGACAATCTTCTATAACGTACACAAAGATGACCCCAAAAGAAGCAAGATACTGGCTTTGAGCTCATTTTTTTGTACTTCAAGAAGCAAAGTCATACCACATTGAACTGGATGATTCATGCTGAGTGGAAATATTTCTTGTTAGATGTTTACGAGAGTGATTTATTTTTGCTGCTTAAATCCTCCGATTAGGAACACCTGACAAGCGGTAAAAAGAGAAAAACCCTAGGCTGCCACAAACCAATGCAGCGTGATAAAACGCAAGATGTTGCACTGAACCCTCTAGCACATGGCATCAGTCGTGATCCCACTGCAAACTTCAGAAGATATTTTTAGATCCATTAATATTCTGCAAGGTACACCAGGGCTAAAAAGATTATGACAGCAAAGTCCAGATAATTCCAGTAAAAACGGAATGGATGGCAATACATTGATTTGATATAACCACATTTTCTGACAACACTAAACTCATTATTTTTAATTAAATTCAGAGCTATTTTTGCAGCGAACGTATAACTCTGACCTTCAAAAACTCTAGGGTAAAGTGCAGTTCATTTCCATAATACTCTATAAAAGACAGCACATAAAATGGAGCATTAACATTCGTAATTGAAAGTGCCTTCTAATTCTTCTACATTATTTTGGTATTACATGAACCATGAATCTCTTAAGCTAATGATTACTGAATCAACACACACACAAAATTTAACCCTCTTTCATTTTTTTTAATTCTTTTAATGTAACATCAAGCCTATAATATCACGGATTAAGTAGAAAGGATTGTAGAAATTGGAATAATTCCAGGGGCAAAAGACAAGTTCTCCACTTTATAGTGCATGGTGAATTTAATTTTATTGCTTTTATGTTATCAGCTTACTGAAAATACTCCATCTATTATTTTGAACCTCAAATGAAAGATGATTATTTATGGATGCAGAGATGCACATGCTTTAACCTGCTGCTGCTCATGCCTGTTCAGATGCCCACTGGTTTCTGGAGTTTTCTTAGCAGAAATTGTTACAGGAAAAAAATGCCACAAAATGTATTTCTATCAGTAAAACTAATTAGAAGGAAGTGCACACTGAAGTTCTTATGCATTTCATGCAACAAAAAGTAGGCAAAGAAACAATTTAATCATTTGATGCAAGGTTTATATACTTTATATTTGGGGATGCTGTTTTAAAACTCTTACGTTACTCTGTATTGGTTCCCGTAAGCCTTTCACCTTACTTTCCTTTCGTTTTTTTAAACAAATCTTTTTCATTTTTATCTTTTGCCCTCTCTGAACTTTCAACCTCACATAACCCCCACACCCCTCTAACAGAACAAGCATCCTGCCCTACGTACTCTCCCCCTACGCACTTTTGTAAGGGCACTTCTGCACCCCTCCACCTAAAAACACCCTCCGACGCCGCGTGACGCTGACCTCGGGAACGAGCGGGCCGTGCGGCTCCGACAGCTCGGCGCCCTGCGTCGGGGCCCAGCGAGCTCGTAGCTCTTCCCGCTGGCGAAGCACGGCTCAGCCCTACCTGCTGCCCCGCGGGCGCTGCCAGGACGCTGCTCGCTCGTCACCGATTCGGACCCCCGGCGCGTCCGGGCGCTTCGCGCAGGGCGCGCAGCAGCCGTCCCGGCGCGGAGACGGCCCAGCAGCCCGGCGCGGGGCCTGCGCGCGGCGGCGGCCGGGCAGAAAAGCGCGGGCTCTGTAAAAGCCACCGTCCCGCGCTCCCGCCTCCAAGGGCGCTAGCGCAACTCGGAAAAGCGCTCCCGCGCGGGCCGCCCGGACGCAAACTCAATTCTCGCTTACCGAGGGCTCTGCGCAAGGCGTTATCTGTAACTTCTTACGTGAATGTTACTTGCTAAGCTTGCTTACCTGGTTCCTCCGGACCTATTTTACGATGTTTTCAAAGAGCAGACACGGTTACTACGTGAAAGCTCTCCCAAATCTGCCGAGGTCATGAGCCAGCGGGGAGCTGGAGGCTGCAACGCCCTCTGCGGCACCCGCTCCCCTGAGGAGCATCGGATGTTTTCAAGCGTATAGTATGCCCGCTGTTTTGGCCTCCTATCTGTAACTAATTCAAAGTTCAAGTCTTCCTGCAGAAGTAACTGATTATAAAAGTGACTTTCATGGAGAATTCCTAGTCGTTTCTCCAACTCTAGAGTGAACCAGATTCATCAGTGTGGCATGATTAAAATGCATTCGTAGGAACTGCTTGCAAGCACCTTGGCGCATTTGTCCCCATCCCAAATGCCAATACCGAAAAGCAACATTAAGGTGGCAAAGCCAAACGTCCTCATGCTGGGAAAGCTGCAGCCCTGCTCCTCCTTCACTGCACGGGCTGAGTATAAACCGGGTTTCTTACGAACAGTTCAGCAGCGGCCTCAGCACATCATCCAAGTGTTTCACGTCCATTAGTAATTTTACCTTGACAACCGTTTTATGAGGCTAGAAGATGAATCGGTTTCATTTCACCACTTGGTAAACAGAAGCAAAGAGGTGTTGAAACCCAAACTGTCAGGTGTATCCACAGGCTGAGATACCTGCTCCCTCGTTCTTCAAAAAAAAGGTCGTGTTTTCAATAGCGCTTTGTAGCATTTTGACACAGCTCTGATCAGCTTTACTCCGAAGCACCCGGCCTCTTTGGAGACGCACGCGCTTCTGCCTCAGGCGCTCAGAAAAGAGGGAACATCAGGTTGGAAAACGATTTTGAAAAATCTCAGCTGTAGCCAAATTTCACCGAGCCTCACATAGGAGCTCCGTGGATCGAAATAAGGCAGGGGACAGCGTTCAACTGCGCGCGGGAGGCTGCCTTCGACTTCCGGCAACCCCCTGTGCCCCACCACGGGGAACCCGCTCGCCAGCCTAACCCAGAGCTCGGGAGCTCCAGCACCCATGGGCGACAGCCCGCCCAGGCCAGGGAAAGCCTTCTTCCGAGGCGGCGTTTCAACTCGAGAACACGCTCGGCTGGGGCAAAATCCTCCAGGAATCGAGCTGCCAGACAACATCTCCATCAAGAATGCACAAATCAGATTTTCAGAGGTTCCTAGCGCGTTTAAGATTTATTTATTTTTTTAAAATCAGAGCACGAAGAGGCACATCCCTGACGTTGCTGTACGTTACTATTTCCGAGCTTTTCGCCCCCCAAAGCACGAGTGCACCGGTACTTCTTATATGAAAACAAATTTCAGAAAAAGCAGGCCGAGCATTTTATCTTCCTAGTCCTGATCACGAAAACGCGAAACCATTTCCGGGGCGCGTTTCCCTAGGCTTCAGCCTGGCAGGGCAAATCTGGACCGTGTGAAGTCCGTCAAAGCTCAAGGCCGCTAAACGCAGGGTTGGGTAACCGCAGCTAACGGCCCCGCGGCCGCCTGCGCTTCTCCAGGCACGACGGAGCCGTGTCGCGGGCGGGAGTGGCAGGTCAGCGAGAGAGAGAGATTTCCGCGTCTAAATCGATTAAAAAGACAAACCGGGGGAGCGGCCCCGCCGACTCCCCCCCGCCCCGACACGCGCCCGCTCTGCGCAGAAAGCGCACCGAGACGGCGTGTGCGTTTTCCCTGAATGCAAGCAGCTTTAAAAGCACGTTTGAATTTAAGAGTCCTTTCAAACCCTGAAACGGCGAGCGGGGTGTTTAATCTTTACGAGAGGCATTTTTTTTCTCCTACTGCCTGACCAGCTTGTGAGGTGAGAAAGCGTAAAAAAAATAACTTGCTTTGTTTGCTTAATCAGCTGGTAACTCCCTGCTCCCTCCGGTAGGCAGCTCTGCCGGGGTCTCCAGCCCAGGCATGACGCAGAGGAACAGGCAAACCAACAGGAAATGAAAAAAAGTCAAAATCACCAGCTGAGAACCCGAGCTGGCTTCTAACTATTCTACACACGTTCTCCCACCGTGTCTCGCTGTTCTTCCTCCTTTAGCGGAAAGCCTTTGGGGATCCTATGCAACTGCAGCGTCTGCCGTACGCCTCTGATCCCAAGTCTGGTGAAATCTTAGGGAAAACGGAGGCTCAGATATTCTGTTTCAAATATGCATTCATCTTGCTCCATCTGAGCGCCCCAGCACACGTCTACAGGTATCTCGCAGGATTTAAGCTGTTTTAAAAGAAAAATAAATACGGTGATACCTATAAGCTTCACTAAACTTCTGCAGAGAAGCCTATAAAGGCGGCATCAAAAAAAGCCTTACTGAAGTAAGGTATCACTGCAAGGTTTGCACCAACGCGTGTATTCAAAAGCTACAGGAACAGGCGCCATTTCTGGCGGAGCGTCGGCTTCTCGTGTCACTGCTCAACGCCGTTTCCCCGGCTCCTCTTGGCTCCCCACCTCCGGCGGCCGCTCGCCTGCTGGAGCCGACCCGGGGACCGGGGAAGGCAGCATCGGCGCTTTGCTCGAGCGCTGCTGCGCCGGCTCCCGGCTAACGAAGCGCCTCTCGCTGCAGCCTCCGCAAGGTCACGGGCTTCCCTCCAGAAGTCCCCCGCAGGGAGGTGCGGCAGGACCTCGCCGGCGAGCGTCCGTCCTCCGTCACGACTCCTGCCTCCCGCCGCTGCTCCCGCTCCCTTCTTCCGAGCCTGCTGCACAGCTGCAGGGGCCTTCCCGCGCCAGGTTTCGTTTGCTTGTTCTCTAAACCTGCTCGCAGATCAAGGTACGGCTTTCCCTGCACACGTTTGATGTCCAGATGCCTGAGCTGGTTCCTCTTTCTCAGGGCTGCAGCACTGACCAGCCTAGGAACAAGAGAGCCCCGCTGGAGGAGGCTCCCGCCGCCACCCGAAATTCGGCTGCTCTAGGGAGCATCAGCCAGATCTGAAACTCATCCCCTTGCTGCCCCTCAGCCTCGAACGCGGGAGGCATTCGGCCCTGCAGCAGACTTACCTTTTCAGATCAATTTTCAACCACTTTGCGATGTTACCTGCCGTTTCCTTAACCACGCCAGGAGGCACCGCGTTCTAGCAGGAAATCTGCTGCACAGCCTCTTCTGTTACAGGGCATCGCCAGGACTGGAGCGGTGGAGCTGTGCATCTAGTCGACTCCTACCTACACCAGAAAATCTCTCTCATTTTCAGTTACCTACTTACGTAATGAAGCTGCTGCCAACTGTATTTCTCTCTGTTACTGCTACGTTTACTGGCAGGAAAACAGGAAGGAGCTGCAGCGCTGAGAACCACTTCCACACCGACTGCACACGCCCAGCCCGAGCACGCTGCACCGACAACCAACCCGACCCAGCCCAGGCACCGGCCCTGGTCTGCACCGCCGGCAGCTCGGGCAGCATCCCCCAAAGAGCTCGCCTGCTCCCTCACAGCTCTCTAACGGTTTAGTTTACCCGTTAAATAAAGCGTTCGAGTTCTCGTTACCGTCCTGCCTCCAAGCGTCACACCGAGCGTGCGAGCGGAGTGGGAACGACCGCCGCGAGGCGCTCAGCGAAGCGGCCGTATCCTCCGCGGCCCCGGGCACCGCCGGCTCCCGCGGGCCCCGCCGGCTGGACCGCCTGGGCTGTGGGGCTTCGGCCCGTCTCCGCCGAAGGCGACCGCTGGCTCGCTCGGAGAAGCGACCGAAGAGCAACGCTCGGCAAACGGGAGCGCTTAAATCCTTCCCGTCTGCTCCTTTCCAAAGCGCCCGACCCGCGGCGCGGCGCACGGGGCGGTCGCGCCCGCGGGAGGGCGTTTTGCCGTCACAGGAGGTAACTCCCCAAGAGCAGCTGTTTTTCTGCAGAGTTTAGGGCTTCGCGGCGGCGCCGAGCATCGATGCGTGCTGGGGTACCCTGCTGCGAGCCTGCTGCGAAACGCGCAGCTAAAAGTCACCCTAGCTGGGGCAGAAGCGTCCATTAGAAAACATCCCCAAAACAGCACTGCAAAAGCTTGAAAATTTTCCTTGCAGTTCAGCATGTGCTCAGCTGGGTTTTCTACAATCCTTCTTAAAACATGTATCATCAGACAGCACGGTCTGGCCAGGACAGAAATCACCTTTTTTTTTTTTTTTTTTTTTTTTTTTGCTGTTCTTAATGCATTTACCCATACCATTTCTACACGGGCAAAGGGACTACTCCGAGTTGCGCTGCGACTGCCAACACATATTCTCAGTGGGAGCACAGAAACTATATATTTAATAATTAGAATATGAGAACACACAAGGGAGGAAAAAAGGAAAGAAGTTGGAAAGGCTTTTATTTCACCTTTGATAACTACTGGCTGTTTTTTTCTGATTTCTTGCAGAACCAAAGCGCTCGCTTTCGACTAGCCACGAGAACCGGCGGCGCGAAAGGGATGCGGCGACGCACCCGCGGCGCAGCCTGCGCGCCAGCCCCTCCGGCACGGCGGCGCTCACCGCTCCGCCGCGGCGGGACCAACACCGCAGGGGGAATTATCAGCAAGACAGCAGCTCCTGCCGAGCACAGTCCAAAGCCTGCTGCAGATAGGGCAAATCTCTGCACTCGCTTCACTGACCTCCGGATCAAACCCACTTGAAACATCAGCGTTACGTGCAGTCGCGGCGATACCGAAAGGAATATATCTCTCTACTGAAAAAACGAAGATGCTACAGATTTGTTGTTTTTTTTCTTAAGAGCATATTTGCTGCTCCTCTTTTTTCAACCACTTTCCTTGTATCAGGAGAAAAGCTAAGGCTCGCGATGAAAGCTGATGCTACAGAACAAATCCTGCAAGGAGATGAGCGTGGGAGGACGCTTCTGCCTGTGCAGGATCCCACCGGAGTCGGGCAGCCTTAGGCTCTGCCCACACAGCTCTCTCTGCCTGAGTTAATATTACAACCTTGTTTTATTAAAGCTGCAATTTCAAAATTCATCCTAGAAACGAATAAAGGCAGGGTTAAAGTAAGAAATCTGCATTACAGCCACTGCATCACACATTGAATCATCTATGTAAAAGCCCAATCAGGGCACATCAGGACACCACTTCTCAGCATAAAAACAGCCTCGTCATGAAGAGTGTTTTAACGCACAGCGCTTCACAGTCTTCTTGACCGGCATCGTGATGAACCACATCTTTTTTTAGAAAGAGAAAAGATTCAAAGGGAAGTTACCTAATTTTGGTTGACCCCCCTCATTCTGCAGTCAAGGACAAGTGGTACTGAAGCAAAGATCATTTCCAGAACAGAACCGCAGAGCAGTCATTTAACAATTGGGAAGCGATCGACCTGGCGTACAAAAACTGAATATAAAAATAAGCATGTGAGAATTGAAGATCCTCTTGCACAAAGAAAAGCTACAGCTCTTCCATGCCAGATATTTAATTGCCAATTTCTTTCTTTTTTTCCACCGTGAAAATAAGAGGAGCAGAAGGCTATTAAAAATATAAAAGAACTTCAGCAATTGTCCAAAAGAAAACGGGAGATGATGTGAATGACTCATTTAGCTTTTTGCCTCTTTGAAGCAGACAGTTCTCTTTTTTCCACGCCAGCAACCTTACATTTTCAGCCTGCAGCCACAGGTTTGACACCAGCATTTGACAGAAGCGACTCCGGGGTACACATTTCCCATCGGCGGAAAACGCGCTGCATTACTTCTGGCTTGTTCTCCCGCACCAACAAAATCTGTGACTTGTAACTGGTTCCCCTCGACAGATGTACGGTCATTACCGCTGCGTTAGGACCGTGGCAAGCGGGATGCGTTTCCTTACCTCCGTGTTCCCAGGACGAGACCCAACGCACTCCGCCGGGGAACTGCGGCAGCTCAACGCGGGGCCGCGGCCGCGGCCGGCGCCGGCGGGCAAAGGACGGCGCTCGCTGCGACCGGGAGTCCTCTGCGCAAACGGGACCTTTTCTGCAGACTGGCCTAACAGCCTGGGCTTGCCCCTGGAAAGCACCTCGCGCCGGCCCGAAACACCACGGCCATCAGGGCACGCTGCCAACACGTGCGTTTCCTCCCCTGTCAAAGGACCAAACCTTTTTAATCCTTGCAAGCCTATAGGTTCATGTTGATATTTAATGTTTCTGCTGCACTCTTGAGTAGAAGACACAAACCAGCCAGAAATTTTGCAGACCAACTGTGCACCGGAGCAACAAAAACATGCGCTTGGCTCTGTTTCAAGCACCTTGCTTTTCAACTGCATTTTAATGGTCCCTCCTCCCCGTGCTACGGAAGGGCTGGGAGGCGGTAGAGGGAGGATTCAGACTATGCTGTGAAGTGGGACAGCATGCAGCAAAAATGGACCTAGATACAAAGTAAAGATGGTGATGAGGACAGAAAATGCCTGCCTTCCATCCCTGCCTGGATGTTTTTCCACGGCTCTGCTCACCTCGGTAATCCCAGAGCTATTACATCTTTCTCTGAGGTTGGACAACCCCAGCTCACCGCAGATTTGCCGCAGTAGCAAATAATTACATTTCCAGGTTTATTTCCTCCCGTTCTGTAAGCTTGCTGACAGGAGGCTTGCTTTCATCCACCTCCTGGACACAACCGAATGGGGATTTCCACCAGTCGTTCAGCACTGACACCGTGGCTTTTCCTTTTCTTCCTTCACAAGCCTTTACAGGTTCACCCAGAACCCAGCTGCGTTTCACAACATTTCAAATGATTTCTTCTCCTCCTGGAAAATCAAAAATTTACCGTGGCTGTATTCATTAGCAAAGCTGGGTTCAACTTACACTGGCTGTTGTTTGCCTCTGCCCCACGACGGCAGTGGTTAATGCCAGGACGCTTTTGGGAGGAGCGCGGGACCGCACAGCAGCAGCGCCGCGCAGCCGGAGCGGGGCGCCGACACGACCGCCGGACGAATTCGGGAGGGAGCCTGCCTGCGTCCTGCTTGATGCAAAGCCAAAAACCAGTGTTTCATTTCCAGAAGGACTATATTCACTTATAAATTTAAAACTGAAAAGGTTCAAGAAAAACGTACATGGTGGCACGCTGGGCTTATTGCATTGATACTACTCCACTGCAGACTTGGTGATGTGACACCTGCTACAAAATGGGTTTTAATTTCCTTGGATAAAAGGATTATGCCAAGATAAAGCAGGTTGGGGAGCAGCTTTACATATGGAACTGCCTTTTTCCCCTCAGGCCCAATTAACAGTTTTTGAAACAAGTTAAGGACATAACTTGTTTTTCTAAACTGAAATTTTCTGAAGTATCAGCCTCAGCTGTGAAAACGGTGTTCTTGCTATAGTGAGCTCTGAAAATAAATAGGGAGCAAAGACAGCATTCCCCCCCCCCCCCTTCATTAGTTCTCCAACAGACGAGCTCACGTTAGAGTTGAGCATTACTGCTCAATCAGTCTGGTGACTGCTGAACCTTCTGTGTATCTGTTTATCAGCATTTAGGTACGGCTCTTTGTTAAAGATACCTTATCTTGACATTACAGACCTCAACTTCTCATTTCAAACGGTTTTGACGGCACCGATAGGTTTCTGCTCAGGTTTTGCTGTTGCTGTTGTTGTTTCAAGAGGCAGGGAAAGGCCATCCAACTCCACCAGCATCCACTGCAGCACGTCACACCATCGCCGGCACCCGCCGCCAGCGGCTCCCGGCCAAGGACTGAGGGAGGACGGGCAGCAGACCAAGAGCTCAGAACCTCCTGAGGCAATCCTCGCACTCCCACGCCGGCTCTGCTTTACCTTGAACACGTTCTCCCTCGTCGTGGTGCTCATCACCTCTTTTCGACTCAAAAGCTTCGTCCGTATCTGGGGCTCTCTCAGGCGCGAAAACCGCCACGGACCGAGGAACGTGTGTCCATTTCTGCCCATCTATATGCACTGTGTACGTGCACACACACACTCACAAATGTATACAGATAGGCCTTGAGCTTGGCTCAGGCACAAGCGATAGGGAATAAAGTACCAGGAAGACCCACTGCGCCGCTCCCCGGGATTGAGGGAGCCGTGACTCCGTCTCTCCCGGGCACACGTTTCTACTGTTACCTGGCACGAAGGAAAGGTATCCTCAGCTTTAAAGGGTTATCCCATCCTCCACTGTAACAGGATTTCCACCTAACACGGTGGAAATAATATTACGAGAGTCCTGCAGCTATGTTGCACGTCTGTGAGAGCATACTTCCCTTTCCGGAATCCTAACTGCAGTTATTCTCCTGGTGAGTACAGTTCTTGGAGGCTGTTTTGCATAAAAACTGCCAGTCCCTGACAGCAGAAGGGAAAATCCAACGCATTGAAAAATCGCTCCTGTACTTTAAAAGGATGGAGCTGAAGAACTGATCAATAACAAGACATATGCAGGAAACCTTGTAAAATACAAAAATATCACCTTAATCTACAAGATGAGATAGACTCCAGAGATCCTGACCACAACAGTTCTTGACCTAAATTATAATTAGTACGGATATAAAACAAATAAACTACTGCAATTGTATTTGGGGAGGGGGGGAAGACTTTTAGACAGAATGCCAGTGCAGCAGTGCATAAAGCACCAGCACCACCGCTCAAATCACACGGAGAGAAAGCAAGCACCCACAAGAACCTAATGACTGTCTAGATTTTTTTCTGTTTTAATCATACCCCTATAAACACGATGCCAATACATCAATCGATTCGGAGGCTCCGCAAGAACACATCTGGAGTCAATAGAAACACTCCAGTAGAGCCAAAGCCCCATTTCCTCTTCGATCCCATTCCCTGTTCCCTGGACCGTCCTCCGGTGCTGTCGCTGAAGAACGCGTGCATAATGAAATCTCCAACGTTATTTCTACTGCCAAGAAAGCCAAGGTCTTCCTGACGTGAGACTTATTTTCACGTGCCCACTACACTACAAACAACGTACAGCTCGACTTGAAACACAGTTCAGCATTTCCAGCAGAGAAATAAGAGGCCGCAGGGTTGCTATCCATGCCTTTTCGATGGGCTCACCAGGAAAGTGAGTGCTGTTGCGAGACTAGAAGCAGCATGGTCAAACTCCACTCCCTCGGAGAGGGCCTGATGCTGGTTTGCCTGGGAAACCTACCCAGGCTGCCTCAGCACCGATAGAGATTAAAAAAAGCATAGACAACACTATCCATCTGGACCTGTCCTCCAGCGCAAACTGCTTTCTCTTGCTTGTTTTTGGTTGCCTTGGCTTCCTCATAACACTGTGTTTCAAAATGGGCATTAATAGCAAATTATAAACAAATCCAACATCTCCACTGATTCCTACAGTAAGTTATATATTCACTGATAATAAAATGACCTGAACATTTAAAAAATGTGGCAAAGCTTATTTTTAACTTTTGTTAAAGTTACAGTGAGTCAATAATGAGCTGGGAGCCAGAAGATCATAGTTTCTGAAGTCAGTATTATCTATTCTCTCAAGAAAACAATTAGCTAACACTAAAAAAGAAGCTTTAGAGCTCTCAGGAACTGGATACTGTTCTTTGAATCATTCAAGAACGTGATAAATACAGTAAGGACCATCTGAACCAACCTCATACCCTTTGTAATGGATGTAATAACTCAAGACATTTCCACCAGTACAGGACAATAAAAAATAGATCCCCTTCAGGAGCTCTGGATGAGGAGGAGGGAGGGATACACACACTGAAAAATGATTCTTATTTACTGAGCTGACTGCAAGAAACTTCAAGCTCCACAATTATGTTAAAAAAAAAAAAAAGAAAAAAGAGAGAGACAGAGACAGAGAGGGAGAAAGTCTTAAGCATCTAAAAATAATACCCCAAGAAAAATACTCATAACGGAGAAGCAAGGAAAAAAGTTCTAATAAAAACCTGGTGTTTAACACTGAGATCAGTGTTTTCCAACACAACACATTCAGATGATGGTGTATTACCAGAAACAGAACTGAAACCATTTCTTGTCTTTAAATAATGAATTGCCATGCTCCTCCCCAGCTATAACCCACTTGTCTGCCTATAGAAGGAGCCAGTTTTTAATGTTCTAATCACCCACCAAAATGTAACTACTGCAGGAGCGAAAAGACCCTGCTACCCGGGTCTTACACGCCTGGAGCATCATCTGAAGTTCTCCTGCCTCAGAACTGCTGCGTCTGGAAGGACGAAAGTGTTCTGCTCAGTCAGATTTGTTGCTATTAGATAAAATGGCCAGAAAAGTCGCTTTACTGTTTTTTTTTTTTTTTTTTTTTTGGTCTCAGGTAAAAGCAGTGATCATTGTCCTCTTAGTTTTCAGCCACACAGGGTAAAACCAAGACCATTTCTTTAGAAAACAAAACATAATCCCTAAGCCCACCATATGTTCGGAGTTTCAGTTACATCATCATCCCTTCACTGACCCGAAAACCATCCGGCCGTACAGCGCGATCTCACTGCACACACAGAAATACATTTGTATTAAAACATCAGTTGACAGCTCCAAAATGCCCAGAGAGCAACAAGCGTGCTCACTCACGCAGGTCTGAATTTTGTTTATGAAAAGAAAATTTTTGTTTTATTCCTAAAAGCAGGGTCTGGGGAATCTGGACTGTGGAGCATAAGGGATATTATTCCCCAAATATACTTTCTTTTTTGTCAACTCTTGGGCTTAGTCCATGATCTACTTTTTCTTTCTATTATAGATTCTCTCTGATAACTGCTTGTCTTTGTATGACTCAAAGCAGGCATTTGGGGACTCTCTTTACTGACAGCAGGAAATGCACTTTTCAATCACATAAGCGAGAAAAGAAGAATCTTCCACAAAGTTGAGTTTCATGGTGCTTCTTTGGAAAAAGAGTATTTGCTTAAAAAGACTGGCATCAGTGCAAAAAAAGATTAAAATTACATTCAGTTCATATTTGAAATATCAGCTTTGATCATATCTTTTATGCTGAGGTGCTCAAGTGCCCTGACTGCCTCATTGCTGATATTTTCTAACAGTGAGCGATAGCTCTAATTCCCACATTAAAAGCACACAAGCATTATAAATACATAATGAAGCATTAGAAGAGCTTCTTGCTGGTTTTGCTGTTGATTTAAACATCATCCTTTGTTTTGCAATTCAGATGGTACCACAGTGAAAGCATAAGTAGCTGGCAGAGGATTAAATCTCTCACTTCAGGTCATAAAAACAGCGTGGAAAAGGCAAAATGAAGGAAGAGAGCAATTACTGGCCCGGGCATTCATTTTCTGCTGCTCTGTCTCACTTCCTTCATTGCTGCACCTCAGTCTGCTCCTGCCATCTCCACCTGAGCGGCTCATCAGCTCGGAGCTGTGATTCGTACTCATCTTCCTCATCCCTCCTTCGGCGGTTCCCAAGAGACCATCATTCCTGCTCAGACCTCCAATCTGCGGGGTTACCTCTTCCTTCCTTGCAGCTTTACCGGGCTGCAGACAAGAGAGGAATACCGATGACCGTTTTGATTAAAATGCCCCTTCTTTGGCACAGCCCGTGGTACACGTTTTGAAGCAATTTAAGCTTTTGCTGAGACTTCTTTTTCCCTCTTCCTCCTCAGAAACCTTTCAAAACCGTTTTTCTCCCATCTCATTCTCAGCTGGGTAAAGCTCACTCTGAGATACTTGCAAAATCAACAAGCCGTTTATACTACAAAATCTCAAAATAACATTTATTTCTAACTTAATGACTATGTGATCATAGCAAAGAAAGGTGAAAGAAAAGCCAGTGGAGAACAATGGCATTTGTTTTATATTTATATGTATGTATGTATATATGGATGTACACACACACACACACACACACAAGTTGTTTTTCCTCTTATCCTTCATTTGTTGCTTCCTATTAGCAGCTTGGAAACTAGAGATCATTTCTTGCAATGTATTTTCAACATGCCTAAGGCAGTGGTTTTTTATCCTGAAACCCTTGAACTATTTTCAAGAGAGGAGTGGATGTTAACTGAGCAAACTGATTTCATACATGCTACAGAGCAACCTACATGTGAAACTTCTATAAGGCCCAACAGCTCCAGCAAAATTGTTTGGGTCTCGCAAGCCAAAAAAGATGATCCTACGCTATGGGCACCATCCCTACAGACGATATTAAATGAAATTAAGTTAGGATATTAGCATCTCCATTTCCTCAAGGTAGCCTAATACAGGCTGGGCACTTGTTTTGAGATCACGTCACTTCAGCCCCTAACACTGCTCTTTAGTTTTTTGGTCCCTCATCTCAGGGCAGAGCATCCCTAAGAAGTGCATAACGGCAGACTCAAAGGCAAAAATGGGGCATCTAATACAGGCGGCACGCAAAAAGTATGCTACAGCTGTAGCATAGCTGCAGCTACGAGTGGATCTGCTGCTTATACTTGTCCTAAAAGCAGCTTTGCAAAGGCATTTTTTCAGCCACATGAAAGAGTGTTAACGATTAATGGGCTTTTGTGTGAAGAGCAGAGGAGGCCCACGTGTAATAAAAAGATAACGACAGTGGGAAAAGGGTGGCGGGGGGGGTGGGAAGTAAAGGTCACGGAGCAGAGGAACAGCGGTCCATCCTTAGAGCTAACCAGTTTAGCAGCTCCACCACAGTCAAGGAAGGACAGCACAGTCTGCATTTTGGGAGAAAGGCAGCTTTGCACAATCAGTACTAAGCTGCACTATAGCAATTTTCCAACTACCAAGCTGGTCCGCAGAAAAAACGGGTTTTTTTCCATCTGCTTTTGCTGGACATCGCTTGCTGTTTGCATAGGTGTGTGCCGGGCAGCGTTCTGTGAAACAAACGGGGGAACTGCTCGTGGTGGGAGGGACGAAGCCTCCTCCCCAAGCCCTTACCGCTCCTCACACCAGGAACTACAGCTCTCCAACACGCACGAAAGACTTCTCGCCGAAGAAATCAAAACTAGGGCATATTTTCTTCCTCTTTCTTCTAGTGAACAAGCAGACGTCATAGGACAGCTAAATGAGCCATCTGAGACTTAATTTCCATGAAGCATGATACAAATTAAGATGGAAAAAACAACACATGAAGCAATCTTTAAACATAGTTTCCTATCTGGTAAATAGTCTTGACGACTTCAGCCTGGTTTTGATGGTTTGTCGCTTGAGCGTTAAGGTATTTGTTCTTAAATAGCACGCATGAGAAAAAGCCTGAAACGCCACCAGGCAGTTTAGTAGTTTTGCTCTTCCTGCATGATAAAACATTCTTCCAGGTTGGGGAGAGGAAAATTCCTCCTTTACGATCCTCTCGGAGGAATGACAGTCAGAATGCTGTAAACCCTTATTGCAGGAGACAGATCTCCAAGGCAGTAGTACCGGATTATTCTGTTGAATATTTTCCTTATCTGCTTTTTTGAAGTTTCCTCCTGATGAGCCTAACAAGCGTTAAAACTGCACGGTCACGTGCCTCGAGCGCTGAAGACAAGCACGGACAAGAAGGCATGTAGCAAGCCTTCCAGTAACGCTGCGACAACGCAGGTGACAGACCGCGTGGCTTTCAAGCAGGAAGGTATATGTGGGATCAGGGACTGATTTTATTACCAGAATTTGATATTTGCACTATTTATACGGACAGCGGAAGGCTGCAATCAGCCCTAACGCAATAATCTCAGTACAACGATCCTTTAGGAACTACCACAGCACGGAAGTTCACATGATTGTTTTGTTTTAACGCCCAAATCAGTCCAATTATTTGGAACAGAAATGTCAGTCCATAGGGCCAGTGACCACCCAGCGTTTCTAAAATTGAAATTACGTAATGCTTTAGTAGCCAGCCATCTTCCATTTTATTCCTAATGCCCTCACTTTTGCGGTCGTGGATTATCCAAGCCCTTGCTGTAACAATTCCAGATACAGTATTAGAACCGTATCAGATGGAAAGCTCTTAGCCCACTAAGTGTGAGAACAGCGTGTGAGATTACACATCTGTTAAATAAGCTTTGCAAGAAACTGAACTGAAGTGGATTTTCATCTTGATCTACTTCTCCTGAACCATAATCTGATTTCCAGGAATGCTAATGGTATTTCTCTTTTTGTAAGAAAAAGGACAAGACCAAGTTTTAGACAGGCTGATGAGAAAGCCGAGATGAAGCTCACTGCGAACAGGAATTTTTGCATTGGTGATGAATGAATGTTTCCATAAGTGCTTTTGTGACGCTTCCCTCCCCCCCCCCCCTTCAGAGTCAGATTTACAGGTATTTCATACGGTCTTTACTGTCCATTGATGATGATACCTATAAAACTAGATCCACCTCCATACCAGTGGCCTATTTTATTTAAAAAAAAAGTTCTTAAGAAGCAGGGAAGACTCTTACAACGCAGTTGCCTCTGTCAGATGACAAAGATAGGACTTTTTAAAGTCATGGTTTAGAGAAGGGTCAATGCAGACAACAGCTGCTCATAGCTAAATTCCAACTCAGAGGAATTTTCACAGCTGCATGATAGGCTTTGCATCTCGTTAAAACTTGGGGAAAGCTAAAGGTGATGTGAAAGACGCAAGATGAAGACCGAGGGATCTTCCTGATCATGCAAGGTACCCAGGGCAGATCTGCGCCTGAGACCTGCCCCCTTCAGAAAAGGAAGTCTTGGCAGCAAACAGTCCCAGCCCTGCTCCTGTCCAAAACAACGGAAAAGCAAGTAATTCTGCTCTTTGCAGAGGATGGAAAGGCTGTTCATTAATGGGAAGAAAAAACAACAGGCAAAACTAAAAGTAATCGGCCTGGTTCCCTGTCTGCAGCTCCTGCTACTCTCCCAGGAGACTCCAGAAGCCTGTAGGAATTTTAAGTCCCTACTCAGATAATCCTTCTTCTTTCCCCCACGTTTTGACTTTTATTTTTCAAGTGCATATGAGCATCAATGAGCTACTTGAGGAGAAAGTTTCCAGTATGAACAAAAAGATTTCTCCTGTTTCTCAGTTTTTACAGTGCATGCTGTTGTATTGACACCTCAAATCTGAGTGCTGTTTCCAGATTCAAGAAAAGGCAAAAAAAAAAAAAAAAAAAAAAAAGGAAACCAAATCCAGACATGAGAAAACAGACTTTTGCTTTTACTTTCAGCAATCTTGATTAATTTAAGACGTGTATGTATACTTACAGTAGAGTTACAAAGTGTTAGTGTAACACCCTACACCGGTGTAAAAAGTGATTTGCTCCAGTGCATTTCACTCTCATCTGAAGGTTTCATCAGCACCAACATTTCCTAAGCCTTGAAGTACCTGTCAGTAGTTACTTCTTGAAAAACATCATCCTTATTATTTGTACATCTTGGAAAATCTAAAAGGGTAGAGTGTCTTGCTCTATTAAATATCTTAATCAATATAGCATTTTAAACATGTTAATTTTCAAGTTGATGATAAGAAGCTCATGCATAAAAGTGTAATGGCTGGGAATCCCAACAGATTAGTTAAGAAGAACAAAGTAAGAGAGAGGAGAAACCTGTAGCTCTGCTTGATGACAGCACAGGGGCTGCACTGTGCTAGCTCAGTCCTTCCCAACCAAGGCCACGTACTTCGTCCTTCTGCACACAGCAAATTAGCTTAGTATCATCTGAAAGCTTTTTATATAACTCTGTTTACTGAAGCCTGTCTAGATGTTTGTTCTTAAAAATTTAGGAAATGGAGGTCTACAGAATTGGCTGATTAAAGGCTTATTACATTTAACGAAGGCTGATTTTGCATCTGAGTTGGGTTTATTAATTCATGTTTTTAAACACAGCTGAGCTATTATATTACTAGCAAATTATAAAAAACTAGTGACATGCCTTAACCTAAAAAGCAAAGTTAATTCGAGTAATCAGTGTGAAAAAAGGCACAAATACATCTCCATAGCCCTTTTGATTTTGCTCCCTCGGTGCAGACTACATTGTTTTTGTAGCCTCCCTTGACGTCTGCTTCTTGAATGTGGCCCACAGCTATAATCCATGAACATGCTAACAGAGTAACTAAATACAAATTTCAATTTATAAAGCAAAGTTGTTCACATTTGCTAGTAAAACAATCCGTATTCCCGTCTGAGTAAGGTTCAAAACACCTCAATCAACTTGTGCCTCAGATAAGCTCTAAAAATAGCTTGCCCTTGGAGAGCTTTGACCAAAACAAATTATCCAGTTTAGTAAGCATCATTCTCTCATTATCCTAAAGATGTTATGCTTACCAGAGGAATCAGAAACAAAAATTGCAGTTTTCTCTTCCTCAAAACTACAGAAGCTAGCGGCTCCTAACGGAGTTCCACCTTGGAGGAGTGCAATAGCCCAAGCTCTGTGGATTCAGAAATGAAAGTCAGAAAATGTTATTAGCTCTCCAAGTATCTTAATGCTTGGCATACGTTACAGCCAACAGGGCAGAGGTTCACCCTTAGCTCCTGCTTGGGGATTATCAGCTGCTTATCATTTTCTCAAAGCACAAGCATTACAAATGGTAGCGTGAAGCTTGTAGGCGATCGTCACGAACAACCCTCGGAACAACCCCAAATTTGCAAGTATTGCAAGTAACAGACTGCTGTGAAAATGCTGAATAAACATGGGAAGACTGTAACTTTCAAAGAGGCTTTTCATTAAAACAGCCCCGCCGGAATAACAATCTGTATCTGTACACAGTTGTCATCCTCAAGTATTGCTAAAAGTTTGCTTAAAATGCCACATTTCAAAAATTCCCTCTTTGACCACCAGGATATTGAGGGAACCTGATGTTTTACTCATACAAAACCTTCACAGAAAGAATCTTTTCTATGGACGTGATTTCACTGTCGGACTTGGGCACCTCACCCAAAACTGGTACCCTCCTTGCTGCTTCCCCACCACCCCATTCTGGAAATCAACCCAGACTTGCAGATTACAAGCTACTACGTCCATCTGCTGCAACACTGCAAAAATTCCACAGTTGTTGACAAAACTAAGTCTTGACCTCCAAGCTCCCTGACTTGCTTATTTTGGCTCACCTATTACTGCTTATACTGGACGTCACATAACAAAGAAGAATTCAACCCTATTTAAATCAGCATGTTTAACCCAAGAAAGTACGTCCTAATAATTTCGATATTTCATGTGTGCAAATACACACAAACATAAATACATAAACAGAAATGCACTGTATAGCATAAAGCATCTAATACATATACAGAACATACTAGCTGCAGATACTTAAGGTCTCACCTTACAATTATAAACACTGCCATAAGTACATGTTATCTCCACCAATGATGGACAGCTCTCTCCAGAAAGAGCATGGAAAATGGTGGTACGATTGAAATCTGAAGATAAGGAATCACAGGGGAAGTGGAGAGATGCTTTTAAGAGAAATGATGTCAAATGAAGCGTAAGTGGTTATCTGCATATGGTTTAAATGCTCACAGGAGCAGTGGGAAGACAGCTAGATAAATACTGGCCACCATCAGCTTTGCCCTCTTTAAAGATAGAGGATGCTCAGGGCCAATTTCAAGAATTAAATATGATTTGAGGAGATGACAATTATTTTTGCAGCAAAGCTGAATAATGCCATTAGCACCAAATATGAAAATATGTTTCCAAATTTGAAATGGATTTCATCTTTCCTGAAAAACAGTAATCATTGAAGATTTTTGTGTAAGACTTATCACTACAGTAACAGTGATTAAAAAACTTGCAACTTGTGTGGTTTTCTTATCCTCGGCAGAATTTCAAGGACCCATGTACCAAGAATTAACAAGTTTCATCAAAGCTTGCTTGCTCCAATACACGTGTTTAAAGTATGCAGTGAAGTGAGCCACACACTACTGCAGCAAGCACCTCAGTGCGATTCAACATTTGGCTTTGAACTTGGGTATTTTCGGCTTTTTCAAGAAGAGACAAGCACAGATCAATCCTCTTCCTGCTCACTGAAAGTAAATAAAAATAAAGCTCTTCTCTCCCAGTAGCATATTATTAAACATAATAATGTGAGTGAGAACAAGACGTTCCGAGAGCTCCATTAATCGACATCCCAAATCATGGCAGGAGAGCCACAGGAAGCAGCAGACAAATAAACAAAAAAAAAAACAAAAGAAAAGGAAAGAAAAAATACATTTAAAATCACTGAGGAGTCCCAAATGTGTTCAAAACCTCTTCTAGAAAATGAGGCTTATCATCCCAGGGATGTATTTCATATGCATTTTGGTCCACAGATTGCTTGCTCTGCTAGAGGGACGGGGCCAGGATGCCTGTGCAGGGAAAGGCAGCCGCTGAGCACACAGACCTGGGCCAGCCCAGCACTAACCTGAAAAGCAACAGCTCTCGAATGGAGACGTCATTGCACAATATACTCAAAATATGAAAAAATTACGAGGCCTTAAAATAATTTATCATCTTTAACGTTCAGCACTAACTTCATATTAAACCTGTGACACAAACCTTCCCAGACAGTTTTTGGATTCATTTTAGATGAATTTAGGAGCTGCAGAATGAAGTTCTGGACATCTCAATTTTTCTTTCTCAATACTAGTCTGAAAACCCAAAGCACTTAACCCAAAAGAACTGGGTATGGTATGAGAAAATGTATCCGATCTCAGGTTGCATTTTTGTTGTTTATACACCACACTCACAACAACAATCAAAATATGACAATAATGGAAACATTAAGACAAATACTTTAAAGTTTAAGACACATAACCTGAAAGTCTTTGAATATTGTCAACCAGTGGTACAGGAAAATGCACAAAACACACTTAAGCCCGGTAGAAAACGAGAAAGAAGCATCACTGCGTGACGGAGGTGGCAGTCACGTCAAAGGAGTTTTCCAGATAAAGACGTGAGCTCTTCTGTCCAGATTAGTTTGAGGTTGACTTTAGAAGATGACGATACCCTGCATCTCTCCAACAAACTTACTTTCTCTTCAAACAAAGAGCCACATCAGCGCATGAGTAATCTGACGAGGAAAAACTAAGCAAGTAGATACCAATAAAAGCTGTGCCACACAACTATTGAGACAGTTGCACTGAAAACGAAGTCCAAACTAACTATGTTTTGTATCAGATACCAGCCTAGTCCCTAACGTAAAAATGTTAAAAATCAAGCATCTCCGACTCCTGCCCAGCTGGTGAACCGGTCTTGTTTGAGATGGTTTAGTCTTCTGCGCTTTAGCAAATGAAAATGTCTTTCTTAGGAGCAGTGACTTTATAATTAGACACTGTAACAAGGACTCCAATTCAACGCCAAGAAAACAATAGTCGACCCAGTCCTTCCCGCGTGAAGGAGCTGAATGCTTCATTTATTCAGGTCACTGTAAGGCAAGCTAAGTTTAAAAGATCAGGCCTATGTTTTTCATGTAGCAAAGCCAAAAAGCACTAAATTTAAATACTGAAAACAGAAGAGACATTGTCCCAGTACTTTTTCAAGAGATATTCTTCACCACTACTCTTTTTTCACAAGACACCTAATGAGCCAACAGGACTGAAGTGTAACTTTGTAGCAAAACATCTATTTCCCTGCTATAAAAAATGCAGAGAAATAAGAGCTAGGTGACAAAAAACTCCACAATCTGGCCTAGAATTGCACAAATTGGGAAAAGTGCTTATTCTCCCTCCTAGGCTTTGTGCATGAGGATACATGTGTGTCTTCCCTCTTAAGTGCACAAACCCGCAACCCTTTCCAACCAAGTGTGTAATAAATACCTTAAAAAAAAAATCTGTGCTGATGCCAGTGCAAAGAAGCCGCTTTGCTCATCTTTACAGGACTCTGCTAATCGGCTCTGGGCAGCCCATCTTCTATTATCACCTTTTGGTCATGTAAAGAGACATACAACGCGACAACACAGATTTGGTGGATTTTTGAAAGACAAAGTTAAATTCAACGCTACAGCTTCTCTCTGAGCACCTCAGTAAAAGGCCAATTTGGCAGTTGGCAACAGAAGGCGAATCCAGGCTTTCCTGCCAGTGCAAACCCTCAGGATCTCTCTCGGCAAGAGATCCTGCTCACTGCTACTCCTAAACCTAGAAAAGGTAGAAACTCTGAGCTTGGTGGTCAAAACAGCCTCAGTCCGACCCGCAGCTTCCCGTTCATTGCAACTTTTGTGCTGGCAATTTTTCCAGCGTAGTGGATGACACCGAAACGTGAGAATCTGAAGAGCTTTCTCCCAGTGCCATCCTTCACAGTGCAGGATTTGGCTGAACAACTTAACCTGAAAGTCCAGCATTGAAACCCGACAAGTTTTTTCCTTACTAATGAATTAACAGATACATCATTTCAAAGACATATGTTTTGCATATACAAATCTCCTAAGAAGCAGAAGGGTACAACACATTTTGCCTTGTTCACTACTACTATAAATTCATTTCTGTACTGCAAAGTGATACAGTTCTAAGCCTTGACTAAGACTTTCCTCTTTTTGACCTACAGGTTCCTTTGCATTGATTTTTAAAGGAGGTTTCCAGATCTTGAACATTAGCAGGACAGCTCCCTGTGGTAAAATTCCTTCACCCAGTGAATGTACTGGATAGAGACAAAAAGATACAAAACGGACTATGCAAAGCTGAAAGATAAAGAAATGGAGAAGTGAGTAAGCGTTCCTTCAGATCTGTCTCCAACAGGAAAGCTCTGCATACAGCGCTGGCCACTTCCTGCTCAGATAGGAAGGAATTAATTTTACCAGGGTAAATAATTTTTGGAAGTTGAATAAATACTTGCTTTAGGATACTTTGACACTTTCCAACCAAAAGATGTAAGAAATTGGAAATCAATCTTCACAGTCGCGAATCTATGCTCTGCCAACTGAAGTTCTTCCTGCTTTCCGTGTTATGTAGTTAGCAACATGATGCCCCACAGTCTCATGAAGTTTCACAAAATACAAGTTCAAGTAATTTTAGCAAGCCCATGCTAAATCCTATTTACTATAAAACGTACTCACTCTTCAAATACTGATACTACATTAACTTGAATTTCATTATTCTGTATTTTAAGACAGAAAGATATACTTAAAGATTAATGAAGGCAGTGGAACAGTCTCAAGTTAAAAAACAAAACTGAAGAGGTTTAATCATCTGTGCAAAGACATTTACATCTTTAACTGCAAGTTTAGAAAATTACTAAAGAGTTGTACAGAACTTCTTTTGATGGTGATACTGAACCAATTTGTACTTGAAAATTTTGTTTCGTTTAGAACATCTTGGGTGAAAAAAAAATCTTCAGCCTGCTCCTCACTTTCATAAGCAAGAACACATTTCTCCATTATTTCCATGACAACACTAAACCTTCCACAAACATGTCACCTTAATCACAAAATTGTACTTGTTTTGAATCATCATCTTTCTTTAAAAATCTGTTTTTAAGGACAACATGTAAGAGAGTCTAACTTGCACAGGTTCAAGCAGGAAGAAACAGGACACTCCTACACTGGAGGGCAACAACCAGCAAACTCTCAGCTTGTATTTAAGGATGATGTTACAGGCAAAATAACATGATACAAAGAAATACCTCACCGGAAACTCCTTTCATAGCCTCTCCTTCCTGTCAAGAAGTTTATATGGCGTGACCTACCAAAAAAGATGCAGGAAAATGCTGCCAGTGAAGACACGAGTGTGTGTGTGCTGGGGGGAACGCAGCTTGGGAAAAGATGACAAATGGGTGTCTACGCCAAGGACAGACAGTAAGCACTCGTACTAGGATCGAAAAAAGGTCTCTCTCCTGCCTCGGCTGAACTTGGGAGATGGCTTCTTGAGATGTTAGCCAAACAACCAACAATCTTTCACAAATACTTGTAGAATAAACCACACTGAGGAGTATTCACACTCCTTTCAAGCAGCTAAGCTGCTTGCAGTAGGAAGGTAAGTCTTAGGCTAAATTTGCCCTCTGAGTCAACTCCGAATCACTCCCCGGAAAGGCCTCTCACTCCACTGAGTACACAAGGAACCTACATGGACCCGACTCACAAAACAGGCAATTGAGTAGCAATTTTGGTTGCCAAGATTAGGTAGGGAATGAGTCTTCCCTATTGTCACTCTTCTTGGAGGCAATCGCTTGAATTACCTTTTTTGGATGGTTTCTTCTCTGTTTTAATTCAGCTGGTCCATCAGGTAACGTTAGATTTGTATCTTTTCTAAGGTTATCTCCGACACCTTGGATATAAGGATAGCCTGGTAGGGACATAAAAGCTCTATGAACTTCTGTTATCCTTATGACTAGACCCTAAGGAATAGCCAAAAAGTCTGTAAATGTATCAGGATCCATATTGTGGAGGAAAAAACACTACTTTCAAATCAAGACTGATGCAGCTGCAGCCAAGCTGAAGAACAACAAAGTACTACTGTGCACTAGGACAAGAGTGAGAACAGTGTCTGCTGGAAATTGTACTGCAGTTCTCTCACTGTGCTTTGAAAACAAACCCTGTCCTTCAGATGCTGAGGGGCAAAAAAAAGAAAGAACAAAAATAAAAAAAAAAAAAAACCCAAACTCAAACATTTTCACTCATTTCACTATATAGCATCTGTAGACTTAGCTTTTCCATTTGCAACAGCATAGCTGAGGTGTAAAAGGCTTTGTTACTATTACATGAGCTCTGTGTTTTCCAGAACTTTAAATATGATTCTCATCATCAGGTGTTTCTTTAGGCTGGTGTCACTCTGTACACTATTATTTCTTAAGATTTAGGTACGGCCTGATACGCTGCTTGTGCAGTAGCTAACCAGCTGCTCCACAACAGCATTCCCGAATCTGCCTTCAGAAGGAAACGATCCCCAGGAAATGCTGAAAGTTTGCTCAGAACATAGACATGAAGGAAATCAAATCCCTTCAAAAAAGAAACTTGTGTTTGAAGGTCTTTGCTCACTCGGCATTATATCCTATTTCTGAACCTGTTTCTACCGTCTGTTCCATGGGTAGGAGAGAGGTAAAATCTGCAACATGTAATCATTTTGGTCATTTCAGAACTCAACTACACTTTCAGATCAAGTGGCAGCAAGAAAATAGGCCCCCAAAGTAGAGACTGCCCTAAGACGAGCACGGCACAGAAAGGTCAGCACTGAAGTCCTCATGAATGCAAACGAATCTGTGCAGCATTTCAAAGTTGTTGCTGCAAAAATATCACGTCTCTGCACAACGGAAATACTACCAAATTGTAGTTAGGTCCTCAATAAAGCACAAGCTATCAATAAAACAGATTTTTAATTTGTCAGATCGGGCCTCACGTATCTCCATTTATTTCACGCAGCAAAGGACAGCCTTCGAGAGAGAGCTTTAGGTGGACAAACACGAAGACGGGGGCTCTGCCCCAGGCCGTTTGACCCCGGTTAGGCATTACTTACTCTGGCAGAGCTCCACCAGAGCAGTGACTCAGCACGGCCGCCGCTTTCTAAACAACCGCGTCACGGGAGGAGGCTGTTTCTCTGCTAGCTCAGCATCCGTTTCATCATTTTTGATTTGACATGTTCACTCCTTTTTATCACATTTAGCACACGTTAATCTCCGTGCAAGCACAGAAACCACCAGAACCAGGGGCCAAATTCTACATGCCTTTCTCCCATGGGAGTAGTTTAATTTGTGCCATCAATTCTGGGAAAAGCCTACAAAGCTACATATTGTAATTCTAATACACACAAGGGATAAAGGAACACCAGAATTGTACAGCTACTTTCATCAATTCTTAGCAGATTGTCACTGGTGAAATAATGTTTTAGATGATGGCATCCTATACATGTCATGTGAGCCAATATTCAGTCACTTACATATATTTCTGGCAGCTGATCTTTTTTTTTTTAATCACCATAAATTCTAAATCTAATTATTGCTAATATGTCTTAGCTTCACTCTCCTAAACTCCTCATATATCCACATAGAAATAGGGTCCTTTCTGTTGGAATTCAGTAGAATTATCTTCTTAAAACCCTTGGCAACATGGCTGTGTCTTTCTTTTTAAAGATCCTGAGATTAAAAATAATTATAATTAAGAAAATCACTTAAGAATCCGTTTTATTTAGATACTGAAAATTAGCCTTTATCCAGCCAACAATACAATTTATTTAGATATAGCAGAATATGATCTTCTGTGTTTCGATGTTTATATTCTTATAATTCTCACAGGAGAAAGCTATCCCACTCAACAGATTTTAGGCTTTTTTTTTTTTTTAATCTTGCCAGTATGCAGTAAGTTACTTTTTAGCACATCTTAACCACCTGGTCCTTATGTGACCCAGGAAACAGAAAAACAAGAATTATGGTATGCACAGACAGCTAAAAGTTCTTGCTAACTCGTTCCTTGAGTTTAGCAAGCTTAACAGCCCTCAAAATAAATTCTTAGTTCGTTTTGGTTGTTCAAAATAAAGTATGCTTCAAGTCAGGAAGAACTAGTAATTACGGACCTGCTGGTTTCAAGAGAGGATAACCCATTCAGAACCGCGTACCTGCTGAACCGCAGCCGTCACGGCCAGCTTCTGAACACCATCATTTAGGGCAGGCGCGTAGCACAGTAACACTAAGAGCAAGTTCCTGGCACGGCCTCCTTGAGTTAGACCAGGCAGTCAAACGGACCTGAGAGCTTACTGCTGCCAAAACAGAGGTCTTCTCCCCACCCCAGAGAAGCCACCAAACAAAACGGACCATCTCCCCTTCCTCCAGCCTCCAAGTCCTAGCACAGCTGGTTATTCTCCCTATGCCAGCTCTGGCAGTCACGTCTTCTGTGAGCTACTTCTGTTCACTACCCTGGCAGAAAATTAACCCAGTCAAAAAAGTGAGCAACTTTTTGGGAGAAGGAAGAAGCAGAGAAGGTGAAAGGAGACTAAACCCTCTCTCTTTTAGTTGTCACCTTTTGTTAGACTAGCTCAACCATGATGCATAACTTCAGTATTAATCAATAGGGCAATTTTTTCAAGGATAACATCAGCTAAATCATGTTACTAACAACACTCTTCTATTTTGTAAGAGGTAGGGTATTACCACACCTGTACCTGTAATTATTCTTATATCACAGGAGCCTTTGCCATGCAGGTAAGAAAAATTATAAAATCCCCTGCTACCAACAGCAATGTTTAAACACATTTAGGAGTTAGTTCTGTCCTCCTGCCCATGGCCAAGGCCTTGTGGTCTGTATGCAGTGGATTTTTAGATGTTTCAGAAAAAAAATCTGTTTAGGCTTTCAGAGCCAGAGCAGTAAGAATTGCTTCCTGATCAAATTACAGCCTAGTGAGGTTAGCACAACATCATATTATTTTGTACTTCTGCTTTGAAAGCATCTTTTCAATATTTATTTGATATAAATTCCTAAAAGTGGAGATCCATTCATATTTCAGTGGGTAATTGTTTTACACAGGCACACGAATTGTTTTCCTACACCTGTCAGAAGTTGTTCTCCTAAAGCTAAAGCAGTACAAGGTAATAAGGCAATGATAAGCACAGAGCACTAAGCAGGTCATTAAAAATGAATTTCTTCTGAGGTAAAGAGTGTGACTTTGTAGTGGGAATTAAGTAGGTCTGTTGTTTAATCATCTTGGAATCAAAGCAATAAAACACTTATGAAAATTATTTGACAAGTACATGCAGGCAGTGAGATGGTGTTTAAGATCACCATGGTACCTGACTGCAATGCTGCTGCAATGACAGCAATAGAGAAATCTGTAGGTGTTTCAGACAAGCCAAGCTCTGCAGCTCTGCTTTAGATTCTGATTTCCTTGGGTGGAAAAAAAAAGGGAAGGGAAGAGCACAAAGGTAAATATTCTGGATATTATTTACTACAAGAGAAGAGACCTTACAATGCGGGGGGTGAGGGGGGGGAAGATGGTTCTTTCCTTCAGTGCTCATGAAACCAGATGATGATGATGATGATGTTCAGCATCCATGGGGATGCAAAACACAATTCCATGGTGATGTTGCTTATACTAATATTAAGTAAGCAATCTGCTACTTTAAAAATGTTATGTACTTCTCTCCCACTTTTTTAAACGTTCCCTTAATGAAACATTAACTAGAAATCAGTATCCCATGCAGCTTAAGCCCATCCACAAGAGGAAAAATGAAAGATGCTTGAGGAGAACTAAAACTTCGAAGGTTTACACATATACAACACAACAGTATGTTTGTAGGCTTAGAAATAGGGCTGGTAGGTCGTAAGCATGACATATAGCACTAAACGATCCCTCTCTTCCTCATCCTGTAAGAAGTAAAAAATTTCAGCTTCCCAGCACTCCTACGAGGAAGGGGACAAACTAAAAGCAAGAGAAACCTTTTGACAGCGAAGAGCTGTTACAGCAAATAGTTACATAAACAGTAATTTTTATAACGAATTACCAAATGACAGAGCCATAGTCCCCCCATCTCCACCCCCAACACAGGATTAGGATGCAAGCAGTTGTTTCTGTGCTATACTGGGACCTGCCTCCCACATAAAAGTTATCATCAGCATGTTGCATTTCTAATATGCCTTATACAATTAAAAATAAATCAAGCATTGGTATTAGCATGAGTTACTGGATTTCCCTGGAAACAAAACCAGATTTCTTGCAGGAATCTTGAAAGAAATGTTCCTCGAGTCTCTCTGGGGCTTGCTCTACATTGAAAACTGGCCTCAACACCAGCAACTGATACTTTGCTCCTGGCACACCTACCCGAGTGGCTGCCCCTGCCTGGAGCTGCCCAGGGTACAGCTTTGCCAGGGCCTGGCTACTGATAGAGCATAAGTTTCCAAAGAAGATAAAGTCTGTGTGTCAACAGACATGTATGCTTGCGAGGCAGCGAGTTACAAGAATACCCAACATATCGTACTGACACGTTTTCGTATCAGAGTGAAAAAACTCAGAAGTAAGAAGGAATGCAAGACAAAAGGAAGAGCAGGAAAAGCCCAAATGGCTTGTTACAGACAGACTTGTATACAAATAGAACACTGTATATAAAACAAAACATATTCAAAATTTATTGGGGCGTAGAGCTACTCCATTAGCTTTGTAAATCGTAACTTTTTTGACCCATGAACACAGAAATCTGCTAACAATGTAGCATAGCACTCAGTGTGCATGAAGGCAACTTTTTGGTGATACAACATAGCTTTTCTATTTAGATTATTATGCTATCACTATAGTACTCAGACATATACCTTCCCTGAAAGCACACTGCAAAATCCTCCTGCCTATTCCGAAATACTGATTGTATAAGTAAAGCACTTTGATTCAAAAAGGCCAAATCGGCTGACTCACTGCTTTCTCCTTGGTTTGTTTCCAATTAGTACTGGCTATAGCAAATCTAAATAGCAAGCCTGAAAGATAAAGCGTGTTTGTACATGGGAGAAATACTATAGACAAAACGCATCTTCATAGTTTCATGTTTAAGAGATCTAATTGTATTTTATTTCGGCACAGAAAAATGTGTCCCATCTGTTTGGCTGATGCAGTCGTTGTTTCAGTCAAAAATATTATTAAGTGTCAACAGGATGCTGAGCAGGCTCTTTGCATTAACAATGCCTGCACTGTTGAATTATGTTTGCCACTGGAAAAAAAAAAAAAAAAAAAAAACCTATTTCAGTATGCAACATACAGAGCTAGTCTCCTCAAAGTAAATGGACTCATTTGTTCATGTATGTTGATTTTCAGTTCCCAGAATTTATCTTCAAGTAAGTCCAACTAAAAAGAGCAAAAGAGGAAGACTTTTGTACAGGCTACAAATAGATGACAGATGAAGTAGCGGGGGAAAAAAAAAGACATTATGATCCTTTGGTTAGTTGATATTTAATGAGACAACTGAAGACTTTATCCAACCCATGCACAATTGATTCTCTTGGCAAATCTATTAAATCCCCTAACAGCATTCTGTTTGAAGCTCAGATTGCCACATGATCCGCTAGTCCAAAGGGAAAGAAACAACAGAACGACCAGCGTCCTCGTGCACTTTACAGCCACATGCTGGAGGATAAGAGCATAGTATCATTTGTACAGTCAGACACACAATTTTAATTGAGTGTTCTGCATACCTTCATGGCAACTACAGCTTGCAAAGACACATGCCTCTGCCCATCCCCAGCACTAGCGCTAATCAAATCTCCAAGGCAGCAAGCCTGCCTTCCCTTCATGCGAACCCCACCTAGCAAAGCTGCTTCTCAGAATAACCATCATCACGAACAAAATCACACAGCTCAGCTACGTAAACCTACCAGATAAACCTTATTATTTAGGATACATTAATTCCTATATACTCCTATATCCCAAGGAATTTCCGTATGTTCCATGCTTGTTTTTAAAGCTCTGCTTTAACGCTGCAGTCCACTCCACTGAATCTACACAGGAAGAACTACACACAAATAATTTCATCAACAGGTTCAAGTGCCTGCTTAAAAGGGAACGCAATTTAACCCATTCCAGCTCCCTAGGAAAAGAATCTTTGCCACAGAATAAAAGAAGAATACACTGTTTCCATAATGTGGCACTGATTTCAACACAAGAGCGAGACCAAGCACACAAAACCCGGAGACATCCTGCAAATCTAAAGCCTCTGCAGGACAGACTCCACTGTTTTATGTGAGACATGAGGAGCTTCGGCTTGGGCCAGTTCATGGCCCTCTTGTGCTACAGAACTCCAATAAGCAAAAAAACAAGGTAGCTCTGCTGGAACTAAAAAGAGAAGCAGAAAGAATCAAGTCTGAGAGCGAGGAAGCGGGTGATCAGCAGACTGAGGGTGCAGCGGCAGAAGCAAGAAGACAGGAAACAGAAGAAACAAAAGTCGAACTGGCAGAGGAAGGCAGGAAAGAAACAGGGAGAAGCAAAAATTGCAAGAAGTACGAAGTCACCGCTGGGAGGTGAGGTGCCCCTCAGGACCCGCCAGAGCCCACGTGTGCTCTCTGGGCCTTGAATTTGGGCTGTCACAAGGCAACGGTGTGAGAGCCTCCCACTCTCAGACTGACTCCTGTCCCCTAGTTAGCAGCAAAACCATCATGACTGATGCCCAGACAATCTTCTTCAAGCAAAGTATTATATTTAGAAAAGCAGTGGAGTACCTGAAAGGCAAGTCCTGCACGTTAGCTTGCCACGCGTTGAATGATCTTCTACAGATGTTCCGAATAACACGACCTTCTTCCCCTGTCACAGATGACAAACTCTTCCCTGGACAAACACTGTGTAACACTGATTATTTTATAATGTTTTTACTGTCTAGTTTTCCAGCCTGGCAAAACATATAGTCATTTTAGCCAAGAAAAAAATGGCAGCACCTTTCATGTGTGCAGTTGAGTCATAGTCAGGTAGCCTGCATATATTCCCATGGGCTTCAAAAAGCATCGGTGCAAGCTAGTGTATGTTACACATTAATATAATTTTTTCTGCATAATCACCTACTTCCTTAGTTAAGCCACAGATTCACCTTATCAACTAGACAATATACTCTATGATTACATTCTACTATTTATAAAAATATTATTGCTTAGCAATCCCAGATTTCAGAAAAGGAAGACTGTAAGAAAGGGATGAGGCTTAATATTTATATATATATGTGTGTGTGTGCTCATATATGTATACACATATATATACACAAATGTATACACACATACATGAAGCATAAGTCTCTAGACAAACCAAATGCTGCCTCTTATTTGAAGTGATTTAGGGCACTGACAACTGCAAAAGAAAAGAGAATTGCTAAAAAGCCATTTCTCACATTTTGGACAGGGAGGTATTAATATTCTGCTCCAATACACTCAACTGGTCCATCTCAAGTTTTCTTTGGCCGAAAGAATCCCACTAATATTTTCTCCAGAGGCTTCTGAATATCATGAGTGTTCTGAATTTATTTGCATGTGACTATTAAGTAAACTTATTTGCCCACAGGTAAACGTTCTTGTGTACATACAGGAGGTCCAAGCCCACACTTCCTGCACACCAATCTTAAGAAACTCTTTCCAACCCCATTCTTAAATATTACACTTAAGAAGTACAGTTAAACAACATACATACTACAAAGTAAAACTCTTCAAAATGCAGAAAACATCAGAATTGCAGTTACCAGGCAACCTTAAACAACCTTATGCCTTTTTGCATACGTACTGCATTTCAGTCTGCAGTTACAAGATCCAATGCTATTTTTTTCCACTGAATGCCATTGCATTCAGTGCCCAGCATTGACTCGGGGCTGCATAGTGAAGTAGGCTGTGGTCTGCGGGGCCGCCTGGACTCATTTGTTGCAGAAGCTGGAAAGTGCAGAGGGAGGCAGACAGGGAACTGCAGCAAGACGGAGAAGGATCTTATGGCTAAAGCAGCTCAACGACACCCCAGAGAACCAGGTTGAGCCTTTGCAGTAAAGGCCATGAAATAAGGGGCATGTCACTCCAACAACGTTTTTCCAAGCGGTCACTTCCTATGTATTCCCTGTTTTCTTAATGCTTGGTCTGAGACAACTGGGGTTTGACTTGCAGAAGGACTGATGTCCATCACAGTGGTAAGTGTGCAGTCAAAATGTACTCTGGCTATACTGCCAAGGCTAAGCCCTCTGGAAACTCTGGTGGAGGGATTTTCAAATTTGGGCACCAAAATAAGTGGAAACTTGAGATTTTCTCTCCTCAGACTGTAACTTTGAAATGGGAATTATAATATTATCATAACTGATTATTAATGCATGAAATTTTTATTACAATAATGCAGTTTGCATAGGAGTCTCCATAGTAATATGCATTATTAAAGTAAACCATGAAAAAATTCATGATTTTGTACCCAAAGCATATTAGAAAGGATGCCAAATAATCAAGAAAGAATGGATGAAGAAGACAAGCTACTTAGCAGCACAGTTTCAACAAGTCCCTTTTATTCTGGGCACTGACTGAAACAGAGACTGTGCTAGAGAAAAAACAAACATGATCAGAGCCAAGCAAAGGGCAAAAAAAAAAAAAAAAAAGAAAAAAAGAAAGAAAAAAGAAAAGAAAAAAGAAAAAAAAAAGAGAAAAAAAAAAGAGGAGTGTGCACAGGAATCATGCTGCAGCAGTGAATGCCAAATAGGGAAGCTGGTGAGACACCACAGAATGAGCCCTAAAGCCCTAGTGACAACTCCCAGCCTGAAGGAAAAAGACTCATCCTTCACGTGGACAGCATAAGGGAGGGTTATTTGAAAGTACTTCCACTTCTTCAGAAGAGAGACCACTAGCCAGGCCCACCATGAGCACACCAGCCCTAGAAGTCACATCCAAGCTCCTCACTGAGAAGCCATTTTTCCCACCCAGTCTGAGTGCAAAAGTGCTTGCAACACTCAGTCCTCTGGCCTGGGGCCCTGCTCGCTGCCCTGAGAAAAAGCTACAAGTTGAAATCCATCCTGGGCATTAAAAGAGCTTGCAGAGCTCTGCAGGTTGTCCTGAACACGCAGGGCTGTAAGAAAGGCACTCAGAGGGTCAAGAATGAGGTTGCCTCCCAGGTCTGGGGCACAGCATCATGCCTCTGTATCTTCCTTCAAGTATCTTTCCCTTCAGCTGTTAGGATGGAGCGGTGCAAATCTCCTGCTCTCCACCTAATCTGGGTTGCCAGCCCTCACGTAGCAACCTCAGAAAGTTTAACTTAGACCTATAACTGTAAAAGTGCTCTTTCTAAAAACAACGCCTGAGGAGAAATGATATCCAAAACCCCCTTTGAAATCATAGAATCATAGAATCAGTAAGGTTGGAGGGAACCTCTGGAGATCATCTAGTCCAACCCCCCCGCTCAGCAGGGTCACCTAGAGCATGTCAGACAGGGTTGCATCCAGGCGGGCCTTGAAGATCTCCAGAGAAGGAGACTCCACAACCTCTCTGGGCAACCTGTGCCAGGGCTCCGTCACTCTCACAGTGAAGAAATTCCCCCTCACGGTCAGGCAGAACTTCCTGTGCTTCAGTTTCTGCCCATTGCCTCTTGTCCTGTCATATGGGACAACTGAAAAGAGTTTGTCCCCGTCCCCTTGACACCTTCCCTTCAGGTACTTGTACACACTGATCAGATCCCCCCTCAGTCTTCTCTTCCCCAGGCTGAAGAGGCCCAGCTCTCGCAGCCGTTCCCATAGGGCAGGTGCTCCAGCCCTCTGATCATCTTTGTAGCCCTGTGCTGGACTCTCTCCAGTAGCTCCATGTCTCTCTTGTACTGGGGAGCCCACAACTGGACGCAGGACTCGAGATGAGGCCTCCCCAGGGCTGAGGAGAGGGGCAGGATCACCTCCCTCCACCTGCTGGCAACACTCTTCCTAATGCACCCCAGGAGACCATTGGCCTTCTTGGCCACAGGGGCACATTGCTGGCTCATGGTCAACTTGTCATCCACCAGCACTCCCAGGTCTTTCTCTGCAGAGCTGCTCTCCAGCAGGTCAGCCCCCAGCTTGTCCTGGTGCCTAGGGTTATTCCTCCCAAGGTGCAGGACCCTGCACTTGTCCTTGTTGAACCTCATGAGGTTCCTCTCTGCCCATCTCTCCTGCCTGTCCAGGTCTCTCTGAATGGCAGCACGGCCCTCAGTTGTGTCAGCCAGTCCTCCCAGCTTGGTATCATCAGCAAACTTGCTGAGGAGGCACTCTGTCCCCTCATCCATGTTGTTGCTGAAGAAGCTGAACAGGACTATAAAGTACTATTCGTTCAGAGTAGAAGTATCTGGTTTAGAATAAAAAAATGAAGAATAACTACATGTAATTTTCTTACCAGGTGGCTTCTGCAGGAGGATCCTGGTACCTGAACATCTCCTAGACAACCATCAAGGCCATCCGGCTGTGGCAAGCACAGTCCAATCCCACAAAGCACCTCAGCTAAGCTCTCCTCCAGCAGCTTTGAGGAACAGTCTCCTTCAGAGGTTAGTGAGTCTTTCTGATCTCCAAGTTCTGTGTCTGGAAAAACAAGCCTCCCTTTTTTCACAGGAACAGGAGCTTAAGGTCCTTGGAAAGAGATCGGTTTGTCCTTTGTCTTTCAAATCCTTGTCCTTAGCTGGCATATTGTCTTCCCTCTGTTTATTCTTTCCTAGCTTCCACTAAGCTTGAATCAATGTATTCGCAGAGAAAATTGTTATGACCCGAAGTGGCCAGGTCACATATAATATTAACACAATTAACACATTTCTGTGCTCTTGGATCATTGCTTATCAGCACCACAACTGTCACACACTGCATCTGGCATGTTTAAACTTGTAAGTACTTACGCTCTGCAAACTTAATGCTTGCTTAATATGGCTTAGGAAAGGAGACACATTTAAAGAGGTTTTCTATATCCTTTCATTTATATCTTGCATTAGCTTTACTTGGAGAGTTTCATTTTAATCCAAATACAAGTCTCTTGTCACCCAGCAGCCAGCATTTCTCTGGCTGACAGAATTTAATGACATTCATTCAAGTACTCCCCCGCCGCTATAAATGGAGAAGTTGCCTTTCTGTTCTGTTTTCACTTCCTAGAAAAAGAAGGCTGAAAAAGCTGGCCTCATCTCTCCACCTGAACTGAAAAAAGCAACAAAGTTTTATCTATACTCTTCATTTGAGGAGAGTGGTCATGCCACGACTTAGTATGCAGTTCAGACAAGGGTGGGATTTCTCATCTAACAAGAAGTCTCTACAGCTGAGCTAGAAACACTTGCTTTCCTTGGAAATGGACACTTTTAGGGTATGGTCCAATGCAGACAGCTAAATCAAACCAGATCTATCACGCCCTCAGACAGCCAGTTTCTCTCATGGACTCTGCAGCAAATCCAGGGTGCCTAGCTGAGATGCACATATAGTTCATCTGCTCAGATGAATTGAGCCAATAGTGATCAAAACTCCATAGGATAGCAATGGCAATGAAAAAAACCCCCATATTTCAGTACACACAGAAGCCTACTGGATTCAATTCGTATCTTTGCTTGTATGAGGGAAAGAGACAGAAGAGCGACAATAAAAGAAGATGCTGTTGTCCGTGCCCGCACCTTGGTAAGGGACACAGGATGTGAATGAACAGCTCCTTTTCAAGTCCCCACAGCAGCAGCAGCAGCAGCACAAAAGCCAATTCTGTCAAGTGTTGTGTTTGTTCTCATTGTATAATCACAATATTTGTAGGCAGAAACAGGTTCCAGCCTAATTAAGTCTGAGCAGACTGGAGCTCTTTCCCAAGCAGTCGTACTTTACAGCAGTCTCTAAGCATCATGATGATATTTATTGGGAAACATAAGCGCTCCATTTCCATAAAAGCAAGCAGTTTAAAATTAGCTGCAGATAATTCAAAATGACTGCTTAGAACAGAAATGTAATTTTCTGAAAGGGGCTATTGGTTCTGAACATGATGCACTGCACTCATGATCTGTCATGCCTCATTACTTCAGACCAAATAAGTTGGGCTGGTGTAACTTGACACATTAGAGACTCTCCTCAATGTTGAGTTCTTTTAAGATACTGCCTTCCAGGCTGAATTCTAAAAAAGCTGATATTGAACTAATTTTCTCAAGTCCTGTGGCATATTTACAGGTTAAATGGAATTTAATTTTTTTAATAGTACTTAAAGCACAACACTACTTTTGAGAGTGATTCACAGAAACGGAATCAATTGACTTAAGAGTTTATTGCCCGTAAGCATTCAAGTATCACTTCACAGGTTTAAAAATAATTATTTTAGAAGCCCTGCATATACAATCAAGGTTAAGAAGCTGTCAGGGACTTCCAATTCCAGCAGTAATTTGGCAGTATCTCATTTGGTTTAGCCAGTGCAAACTAAGTGTAGGGACAGAATGTTACTGATTTGCAAAGGTGGAGCTCAGCCATACTCAAACACAAGGAAACTCTGTTCTTTCCATCTTATACCTATCAAACTCCACCTACAATGGTTTGGCAGCTCAAATTACAATGCCATAATCTCTGTTACTTTTACATCGATGCAGCTGATTATAATTAAACCATTTGGAATTTGAACCCATGTACGGGGAAGGCTAGAATTTAGCACATCGGTCCTTTGGTAGTGCAGAATCAAGGTAAAAAACACCAGAAACTTAATTTTGTCTCTAAAATGAGAGATTTTACATCTTCCTTTTGAAATTAAGAGGAAGAAAAACCCCCATCATTTCAAACAGTAACCAAATTAAGCAAATGCAATGTAAATTATGCTTTAGCTGTCTTATTAACATATTAATGAATATACATCAGCAAGCTGAACTAAATCTATATTGAAGATTTGCATGGCTGATTATCTTTGTGGAGTTTTGCATCTGACAATTTGAAAGGAGGACCAAAAAAAGCCATGGAAAGGTCTATGCAAAATTAGAACTTAAGTTTTTAAATCAAAGGGCTGTTTTGTATCTTGTATAAATTAAAGAAAGAATCTCTTCCTAAATGAAGAGGCCTTGTTCTTGGAATTACATTCAAAGCACTCATCTCCTAAACATGTAAGGTTGTAGGTAGGACAACATCTTAACCAAAAGCATGTCCTTCTCCCAAACATCATCTTTCAGAAGAAAAAAGTAGGGAATCTCGTGCTTCAACACATTGCCTCAGGAATATTTTCAAAACAAACAAAAAGGTGAAAAATTAAACAAAGGCAAGCAAGGAAAAAGCAGAACTTATTTTGTTAATATTGTTGACAGAAATCAAATTGTTGCAATCAGAAAAAATAACACTAAAATAAACACTATTTGCTAAAGCTGTGACTAAGTCAGGACTCACATGCCACTCAGTTCTACTCCTTGCTGTTGTCATGCTTCTGGTATCGCTCCAGACTGCTTGCCAAATCTGTGATTTAGTTTGCCACGCTTCCTGCCTAACATGGGCAAAAATAATAGGACAAGTATTTTACTTTATTTATTGTTAACGACTGTAATAGCTGAGAAATATTCTAAAAAAAATATACTAATATATAAGTAATAATACATAGTAATACATAATACAAAATATAAATAATATGTAATAAATGAGGCAAGTACACTAAACCAGCTACTGAAAATATCAAGATTCCACTGTTTTTGTAATCTTCCAGATTTCAATTTTGAGATCATTTCTGAATCAGATACCTCTTCCACACTTCTTCAGATTAAGTCTATAATATTGAGCTCATCCATCAGCCATGTCTCTCATTCTCTATTAGACAGCTGCTTTCTTTGAAGAAATGCTGGCACTTGAGAGGTTACCGGCAGTGCACAGGAAAAGCTGCTTTCCTTCTCAATTTTATGAGAACACCAGCTAGTATTTAAAATGGGTAATCTTTTAAGCATATAGGTTTAAATGAGAATTTTTATGGCACAGAAGAGTTCTTGATTTCTTTGCTCAATTCTGCCCTCACTTTGTCCTCTCAACAATTTGGTCCAGATTAAAAATAATTTGGCAAAAAAAAGGGGGGGGGTGGAAAGGGAACAGAAAGTTTTAATTTGAGATGAATTAACTCAGCCATTTCACTCCCAACTCCATAAATGCATCTGGAGGAGCACAACGGTGAGAACAGGTAGCAGAGGTCCAGAACGAAGTTACCGTTGCTGCAAGCAAGGGGGAAAAAAAAAAAGTAAAAAAGAGTAGTAACCTAAAACTTCCAAGATTCACACATTATTTTCAGCAAGAGTTCTGTTTACTGCCTTCCTTTTGGCCAGTGCTTTCTGCACGACGAAGCGAAGACCAGAGTACTACGGGGCTTTTGTAAGACAAAGCCAGTAATAAACGAGGCAAGTGAACGTGCGGATGCAGATGAAAGGTTTGAGCTTCCTCAGTGCAAACTGCCACCAGGCATCTGCTGAACCCACGCAGGGTGGGTATCCGCAGGAAGATCCCGGCTTCCTACCGTCTCAGTCCACTCCCCTGAGAAGGGGCATGAACCGCTCCCAAAACATTTTGCTGCATCTGGACATGCCCAGGTAGCAGCAACGACACGGGCAGAGCGAGAGAGTCCGCTTTTCCACAGACCTAGCGCCAGTGTTTTGAGTATTTCACGTGCTGAATAACTACGTTTCTGTTCGAGGAACTCGTAATGCCTCAGCATTAACACGCAGTTACTGCTTGCCAGGGATGGTCTGGTATACTAACAAGTTCCAGCAGCTATAATTGAAATCCTTCAGTTAAAGATTTTGTACATTTTTTTTTATGAATGATACGAAGGAAACGAAGAAAAACATGACTTTATCTATTTCACTTTTAGCTGGGATGAGATATATGACCATAGAAGGAAATGACTAAAAGTACAGAAAGCCAAAACTTGCTAGAAATTAGACGATAGCTATCTTCTCAATAAAAAGATTTCACTGAGAGACCTGCCTAGAAATTGCATCCTCCTGTTGCCCGTGCCTTCTGCTGCCCAATTTATTAATAGAACTCCTCACCACATGGGAATTCAATTTGTGAATAAATGTGAAAAAAACCCAAAGCTGCTGGCAGATTACATACAAGCTGCTCAAAACAAATGGCACAGGCTCACTTTTCCCCTCAAAAACCCAAAATACATAGAGAAGCACGAGTCTAATTGTACAGCTGGCAGTGAGTGTGGGTCACTACTGTGTACGTGCTCTTTTTGCCAGATGGACTCTTGCACAGCCAAAGTCCAGGTGTTATAAAGAATATATATGTAACACAGAACAAAGAGAATCCAAGTGATCAAATAGCAAAGAAGGGCATGGGTTACACAGACTTCTCTCCATTACGGGCCAGCTTTCCGACTTTGTACCTTCTGATCTCTTTTCTGCAGCAGCTCTTCCTAATTAAAATAAATTAAGTAAGAACCTATTGTTACTTACACCCCCGAATGCTAATATTCAGGGATCTCAAGAGAGACCACGACAAACCTGGAAGGATCTCCACAGAGCTTTTCAGCGGCAGTGTGGCACACTGTGAAGAGTAGAAAGGCTGGCCAGCTGGCAAAAAAACAATTTTGAATGTACTTGGCCAGGCCTGTGAAAACAAGATGTTTGTCAGCCAGCGTAGTGGGCACTTACGTTCATAACAAGTCCTTTTTTGTTGAGTTTTCTAAGAAAGAATCCTTGTTAATTTTGATATCCAAGTGCTCTGAAGAATGGAGATGGCCAGAAGATCAAAAACTAAGATGAAAAGAAACAAATCCCTTTGGCTTGCTATATACAGGCTATCCAGTAAAGAAGGTGCTTTTTTTTCTCCTTTTTCTTCCTTTTCGAGTATCAAGGAGAACTTTTGGCTTTGATTAAGGAAAAAAAAAAAAAAAAAAAAAAGGTAAGATACAATTTTGCGTCCTTCAACCGCCTTTCCCTCCAAGATACATATTACTTTGCAAAACAGCACACATTGACTTTCACACTGAAACTGCAGCCAGCTTATTTTTCGAAAGGCGGCGAGCGCCGAATGTGACTGCTAACTCTGCTATAGTTACATCTGGGAGGCATCACACCAGCTGGGATTCAACAGTTGGGAACGCTGCCGCCAACGCACACAATCTTTGCACAGTAAAGTTGTTCTTTAGTAAGCCAGGAGTCAGTTGCATCGGACTAAGTGCGGTCCCCAATACCTACTACCCAGGCTTGGTCTTAGCCACAAGAAGAAAAACAAATCTTGGTATTTTTGAGCCCATTTTTTCCAATTCACCTTTATCTCATCTTCTACAAATCTTCAAGTTTCTTCCTCATCACACATAGAAGTGCCATCCTTCCAAGCCTTATACTAAGTTTCATGGGAATTAAAGCCTTGTATAGCTGCAGAAAGCTTAAATCTCTAGTTAGCTGATAAATGGGGGGAATGCAGAACTGCTGTTTTAAACTTGGGCAGTGGCCCAGGCCAGGCCGTTTCCCCCAAAGAAAGAACTGAAGGACACGGGAGCTTCTTTTAAGAGCAGGATCATGTTACATGCAGCCAAATGGTGCCAGCTTGCACGTGGCATTTTGTTCAAATACAATATACTAATTTGCACTTCTGCAATTCATCTCTACATAGCTCCATGTCTGGGAGGAGGAAAGAAGGGGAAGGAAATCTGGTATATTGTGGAATCGTCTGTGATTGCTTACGGGACAGCAATAGTGTGAGGTTCACGTGTAAACTGCTCTGCCAACCTGCCTCAAACTGAACAAATCACTGGGTGATAGGGCAGAAGATTATGCAATTTATGGGCTCTGAATTACCCAAGTAGTCCAAAACAAGGAGGAAGTATGGGAAGAAACTCATAACCATCCTCTAAGCTCATTAGTTATATGGGAATCCTTCTTATTAGAAAACAGAGCCAGAGCCGTGTCAGATTTGAAGCTTATCAGCCGTCTCCTGCTTCCAGACTCATGATTCCTCAACCTTTGAAATGTGTTTTCTTCAAACATCCTGAGTTTTTTGCCTCCCCTCCCTCATCTTCAACACAACAGTCCCTGCTGCAGATCCCAAACATAGCTCTCAGACTGCTGATGCTGAAGTCAAGACTTCCTGACCTGGAAGCTGAAGTATTCAGACTGAACTGAAGCATAAAGTACAAAAGCAACTGAAACACTTGCTGGCTCTAACTTCTGCACGAGGCTCCATGAATAGAAAAGGAACCAAAATACGTATGGTGACTAGATCAAACAAAGAGCATTGAACCATCCATTTTACCTGAAAGTTGCAGACCAAATGCTTGGGGCTGTTGTGGCAAAGACCCTGACCATATGTCTAACTCCTAAGAGATTATCCAACTTCACAGTTACATCATCTTTGAGATCACAGGCTTGCAGAAATGTGGCTTGGCAGAGATATCTAGAAGTCTCTAGGCCAACCTCCTGCTCAGAGCAGGACTACTGTCAACAAGAGATCAGGTAAGCCAGGGCTTCGTCTAGCTGAGTCCTGAAAACCTCTGTGCCAGCACTGCAAGACCATCCTAGCAAAAGAAATGTTGCAAAGCTGCAAAAATGCCTTCCGTGTGGTAGGCAGAACAAGAACCGAGGGGCACTAGCTCAGGGTACAATGACAAAAGGGCACCAACCAACTCCAGGGCCAATGTATCCAGCATAAACAGGGGAAGACCTTCCAGGAAAAGCAGTGAGCAAGCAGAGGGAGGATAAGGAAGAGAAGGAAGAACTAGTCCTTCCAGACAGGTTGGAAATGTGCAGCACAAGTTCTCAAAAAAGGTGTAGCCATGTGGTGAAATGAACTTGCTGAAGACAATTTTCAACAGCCAGGACTGTTGAACCCAACTGCCACCCTTCTCATACTTGTTCTAGTTGTATTTCAAAGCTGCAAGAGATCATTCTGGAGAGTGTTTCATCAAAGCTTTGCAACATTTTATCAACTGCACAAGAACAACAGATTGAAAATATTTGTTGATCGCACAAGATACGTAGCAGATGGCAAGTTCCCTCTCTTGACTTGTGCAAGGCTGTTTGCCTCTCACTTGAATGTACACACAAGACTTCAAAACAGCTTTTGAGAAGGGTAAAAACAACTCAGATTTCAGAGACCAAATCAGAATTTAGGCAGTTGCGAGGCAGTAAATAGGCAACATCCTACCTTCATACAGCACACCTTCAGTTAATCCTGAATTCTCACTGCAGTATCCCCAGCTCTGTAACCGTCAAAAATACTTACATCTCACTTAAATCATTCTATGTAACTACTTGAAAAGATCCAGTTGCACAATAAAAACAGTTGACAAAGAATGTGTATGTAGGAGTGTGCATGTGTGTACACACACTGAGCAAGGAAACAAGGATGGAAACTTAGTACAGCTAATTGCAGCATAGTAACAGTTACTCAACTTCAGGAACATTCCTTCCTAGGATGATCAGGTGAGGTATTCAACAAAACATAGTCAAGCATATGAAGTGCAAATGAGGCAGTCCAAGTTGGACAGTTATTTAAGCAACATTTCAATTTAATATTTTTAAATCTGTAGCATACCACACTTAAAAAAAACAACAATCACAAAAAAAGGTTCTGATCTGGTTCAAATGTTACTTTGCTTTCATGAGGTGGTGACAAAAATTGAATTGAGAAGCAAAGGACTACCAAGAGTACAGCACAGAGGATTAAGAAAATAACCAAATTAAATAAATCAACCGTGTTCTGGTTTTCTCCATACTGAGTGACCTATTGCCCTTTATGGTTTTTATTTGCTTTTCACTGTACCCTGTTATGTAACTGTTCCCACTAACGCATAAATTTTCAAGGTGAACAAAAGCTCAAGTGATTACATTCATCTTGGTCACTAAGATGATTCTTTTCACTAACTTCTACTTACTGAGTTTTATATTTTTAATCACATTAACCAAGAAGCTTGTTGCAATTAAGTTGATTGATTTAGGATCTAAATGACTGTACTTTCCTACTTTTGACAAGAGCAATAGTTCCTACAATGTTAATAGCTATAGACCTTAAAATGGATTAAGGTTGGAAAGGAGAAACACTTTCCTGACATTCTTCCTTCCTCTTTGCAGGCCAAACCACACTTATTTTGCAATCAGGGTACCCAGAACCACTTTTTAATCTCAAGAAGCACCTCTGATGCCCATACTGATATTCTGTAAAAGGAGATTTGTCTTTTCAGAACACATCCTACAGGAAAAGGACTGCAACTCCATTATCTGCAGTTATTTTCAGCAACAGCTATGAAGCAATCTGACCGGCAGTGTTTATGCCGTGCTTCCCGAGGCAGAAGGAAGCACAGACACAGTCCCTCCTCCCTAGAGTGCGAATTTGCTCATGACATTTTCCCGATTGGATCTTTCTTCAGCAGTGAAAGCTTTTGCTGGAAATAACCACAAACTATGGAACCTAGCTGTCTTTCACAGACCTGTGCTTACAAAAATGTGCAAAACGCTCCTTAACGGTATTCAGCCTGTAATCCTAGCAAACTAAGGAGATTACAGAAGCTAAATCCGAAGATTTTTATTACACTGTGAAAGCATGTTCAATTTTAATATTTGTGAATTTGGATTAATTTGGCTTATTTTTTTTATAGCAGAGTTAATACAAATTTTGAACTAAATTTGTGCAGAATACACAAAGTTAACATGTCAGAATGGTGTTTGGTCTCTCAAAAGTTTACTGTGGGACTTATTTCATTCTTTCCCAAAATAGCAGGAGATTTAAATCTTCAGTCATACAACCAAAAAGTTGAATGAGCATAACCCTGTGACCTCCAAAATTTTAATAGTATTCTACCTCCCTCATACAGCACACTATTGTCTACATTTTTTATGACTTCTTTCCCTACCTGATTTTCTCTGAATTATCAGGATCTGGATCCAGCTATTGACAGAGAGGGAATGCAATATACTTAAGGTAAATTCTGAGCTGACACTTCTGACTTTTCCAGTACCTATAAGTTCTTGCACTGACAAAGGATGATAATACGTCTTTTCACCAGAAAATATTTATCTCACTGTCAAGAGTTTAAAGAAATGATCAAAGTATAGTTAGAACTAGCAAATGTTATATTTTTAATTTCTCAGAAATGTTAGTTGCTTGTCTGTTCTTAAAATAAAAAAAATGTTTGTTTCACATGAAGGATGAGAGGAGGAAAGTATTTCCAAATCTCCAAGTTTGCTTTGGAGGCAGAGTACTGACAAAAAAACCCTCTAATCCATAACGCTGATGCGATTTCCTCCAGTCTTCCTGAGAAAAATTCTGCAGTGTAATCCCAGACTTTAATATTAAATTAGGGCAGAAAATGCTTTTTTAAGACATGCTTTATTTCCTACAAAACTCCAATAAAAGTGCTGTTTGTCACCAAGATTACCAGTAATTCAAACACAGAAAAGAAATGCATGTAAAAACATCCACTCCATAAATATCTTCAAACACATAAACCATGGGCAAATACTCAAGCTAATCTATAACATTTCATCAGTCTGAAGTATTAATCTGCAAGAATACGTACCACTGCAAGGAAGTAAAACCTTTCCTTCAGATAGCCCTTGAATGCTCAGAAATGAAAGCAAGCAAGAAAGGCATGACCACTTGAAAAATATATTTTCCCAGAGTCCTCACACGGCACTGAGGTTTGTACTCCATGCTGGGGACAGCACTCTGGTGTTCCACCGTGCAAGCAGTTCTCAGCACTACCTTAACCTCTATATGTTTGTTCATTAAAAGAAAAATGGACAGCATCAGCAACATGCGTATTCTCTGCATCGAGTAAGGCTGTCAGAGAAGCATCAACAGAGCAGTGCCAACATTTGTTATACAAGTAATCTGCCTCAGTGCCTATTCTGGTTAGCCAGAGGGACTAAGTGACAGGTAAACATGATGACTGCCAATTCCTAAATAAAATATTTCTACTTAGATCATCTTGCCATTGATTTCCAATTACACGTTCACTCCCAAAAGAAGGAAGACTGGTAGCAAATCAGATTGGAATACTAGGGGGAAAAAGAAGCTCTGCAGGAGGAGACCATCTCATAAGGAAAAGAACATGACAAGCACCACAGAACAAGTTTAAGTAGATCTTCATACCAAGCCATGGTGCTAAACTAAAACATTTATTTTCTATTAACAACACAGCCAGCTATAAATCTGATTGGAAAGGCAGCAACAGAAATGCGCAGATAATCTGAGACTGTGGGATAAGGTGACCATTGCTCCATGTGGAGCAGCATTACCGAGGCAGGGCAGGAAGGACGCGAGAAGGACAGCTCTCCAGCTCACCTTGCTTCCTGCTCAACAGACTTGCATCCAGTTGAAATTTCATGCCAAAGACCTTTACAGAAATATCCAGAGAGGGCAAACAAAACTTAAAGGATGTAGAGAAGACACTGGGACCTATAGACATTTTAACAGAAACTTAGCAAGGCACAGAGATACGAAAGAGCAAGACCATCGTGCAAAACCAAGATGGGCTGTTCAACAGAAAAGAATGAGTTGGCAGAGAGGAGTACTGAAAACTGTTAACAGATGAAGGAAAATACAGGCTCAAGAGCAATGACTGTAGGATATTTTTTAGTCAGATGGTTAAACAAAAGCAGAGTAGAGTACTTCATGGCCAGTGTGTTCATCTGCCTTCAGTCAGCATGTATTAAGGCTCCATTACCAGCACACAGGGAATTTTAAATATCATTGTAAAACCTTCACTGAAGAAGGAGGAGTCAAACTGCAAATTACAGAGCCAGAACCAAACTTCCTAAACTTTGGAGCATTGGTATTGGTGAATGTTTCTCACTGAAAATGCTTGCAAGGATGCTTAGAGGAAAGGATTCATTTTTCTTCTATCAACACTAATCCCAAGGAAACATTAATAAAACATTTGACAGGCTTCAGGTAAGCTTGCTCTATTGAAACTTATGAAACTCATGTAAACTTCCCCATTTCTAGCCATATTAGGTCTTACATATACACGTCTTTAGTTTTAAGGCAACGGACTGATTGAATTTTAAAGACGGCAAATACAGAAAGCAATGAAGGTTATTTATCGAAACAGAATGAATGGACACTTTCTAAATCCAGTCCAGAGAGAGAGACTGTGAAGAATCAGAGTGACTTTAAACTCTGGAAAAGATGCACTTTCTGCAGAGCTTTTCTTTGCTTCTGCCAAAACAAATGAAATATTAATGTCAATTCATTACACATCGATGCACTTGTATACTCCACTGTTATCAAGTGCCCAAATGAAAACAGTCTGTTCTGAATAATTTACTCCTGAATCATCAGAGAGCTCTTTTCTACAAATCCTGGAGGAGACCAAATCCAATCCTTGACTGACAGTTCTTACCCTTCTGAAAACATGTTCTCTCTGTTAAGTTTCAGAAAGGTACCAGCATATGTATTTTTGACATGCTACAAAAACTTGACATTTAGAAGAGATATAACTGTGATAGTGATCAAGTAAAAATATATCGAGGCTATAAAACAAGATGAAGAGTTTCAGGTTTGTGGGCAAGCAAGAACAATCCATTCAACCTTCAGCTGGGGGTCTCTGCTCCTGCCTTTACAGGCAGCCCCCAGGTACACGTGGTGAACGTCCCAAGGGCCAGATGAACCCTCTTGGCAGCCCACTCACTGCCATTTCAGTGCCTGGGGTCTCCTGCCTCAGCCCATCACGTGTGTGCAGCCTCCACTGAAAGCTCTTCCATTTTAGCTCTAAGCTAAAGACCATATAAAACAACAACTCCTTAAAACAAACACAAATTTTGACTGAAGCGGTGACAATCTTAATTATGCTTTGATTACCTCTCTGATTACCAGTTTTCAATACTCTCACCTGTACCAAATGCCAGACTAAGCTCACTGTACTGTCCCCTGCAAGGCAAGTAGAAGTTACATCTAATAGTAGAAGTTACATCTAATGGTAGTTCAAAAAAGCATATTTACATAACCATTTTCTTTGGTATATTTGAGACATGAAATTGCATTGCTAAAATAATTAACTCTGGTTTTATTGTGGGGTTCTTTGTTAAGAAAAATTTAAATGCTTCAAATCTCTGTTCTTCTTTCATGCTTACATTCTCGTTCTCTCGCTGTACAGGGAGGAAGAATTATATATGTACTTGCTGACTGATGTTACTGTAATAATCCATTACTGGAGAAAAAATAATTTCAAAAAAAAAGAGCGACTGCCTTCTGAAAAACAACTATGGCTTAGTGATTTCAAGATATATTTTTTTAATGAACATGGATATTTCTTCCATTTGTTCACTAATGTGCTCATTCTAATGTACTCACTATAAGTTTAAATTTTTTCCCCTATTTGTTACTAATGAAATATAATTATTTCCAAGATCTCAAAATACTTGGCAGAAAACAATCCTCTTTAAAGCTAGGAAAAAAGTCTAAAAACATACACCATTATTATCTTGGGCACTGCAGAGATACACTGGTAGAAGGTGGAGAGCCAGCAATTAGGAAGGGGAAAGCTTTCAAAAACCAAGAGGAAAACTAGACTTAGCAGAGTAACCACACCAAAATGTACTGTCACAGAAGGACCCCAGCTGAATGCTACTTTCATGCCAACCTTGTATAACACACAGAGTTTGCACAGGTACACTCTATATGCCTAATACAGGTACTTCTTTGCTATAATCAATTGAAATATTATGAAAACAAAGGAAATATATTAAATGTCAATTGTTAGCATCAAATGCCCAAACTTAGCTCATAGCTTGATTTGCAACAGCTACTGTTAGAGAAAGAGGTTTTAAGATTTGCTAATGAGCAAAAAAATACCAAATTGAAAACTCTTTCCTATCAGAAAAGGATATTGCATTTCCTATTGCATCTCTCATGCAAGTAAGATCAGATTGCATAAAGCAACCATTAACAAAGATCTACTTGTAACATGAAAATAGTCGTTACAAAAAATAGACAAATCCTTCCTCTGATTTATCCTGAAAATGTAAAAGGATAGATGATCATTTATAATCTTTGAACTTTAATCTTTTTCAGCTTCTATTCTGCAGGTATTATCTAATTCTGGTATTTGATTAGGAAAAGACCAATTGACTTTGCTGTATATGGGATATGAATATAATTTTAACGTAACAGCTAGAGTGACTGACTGTATGTTTGAATTCTGTGCTCTCAGATTTGCCAAACTTAATGTAAGGAGAGCTGTCAATCCATACATGAAGACATAATATAGGCAAAAATTGCACTCACCACATAACGTATCTTTGTGACCAACAAGTCACATTTTATCACTTTAATCACTTTAAGTACATTAAAGGCCTGGTGCTGACAAATACACTGACTCGATTTGGCTGCAGCGAATTCAGCAATAGGTAAAATATTTCGGCACATACCCAGTTAAATGAGATTTACATATTTTACAAAGTAAAGCTTACCTGCCCGCTTTTTCCCAGTTCCATTTCAACTATTGCAACAGGGGTATTTATCTGATCAATGTGTCTTGACTGTGATTTCAAATCCACTCTCCAGTTCATGTTTTTCAAGACATTATCCCACCGGCTTTGATTTATCAGGCTCTCTCGGATCTTTATTCGGTGATTTTTCCAAAACTTTGCAATAACTGCAGCTTGATCTGATGTGATGCCACCTTGTTTTTTGGTTTGGGCAGTGAGAAAAGCCTCCAGCTGATTCAAATCCATGTCTGCTGAAGCAATTGACTGGAAGAAAAACAGGAGGAGAAAAAGGGAAAAGATTGCTTAAAAGAATTCTTTAACGGTCAAAGCTGAACATTCAACCCAAAAGATTGTATCTTCAGGGTTTTACAAATATCAGGTTTTAAAAGGATAGCGCAAGCAAACTTGGCTTATGGAAATAACCCAAAAACTTCCATTTGCACTTACCTACCACTTTGCCCAGATCACTGCCCTGGGACAGCTGGAGGGGAGTATTTTGGGAAGAGAAAGCCAGGAGTGCCTCCAGCTATGGAGCACTCCTACAGGAGCACCAAGGAGCTTCTCCCTGTCTCTGTCCCATACTCCCAGTAGCCCCTAGGCATACTCTTTACTCTTACTCTTTACTCCTCCTCCCTGTGTTGCAATAGAAACGATCCTTTCAAAACCTATTTTTACAGAAATCCACTCTTCCACATCCTTCCAAAGTTGATAGTAAGCCTTAAATTTCCATTGCCTAACCGGCAACGGTTCCTTAAATATGCCTATAGCAGAGAAGGAGGCAGAACTTGGAGAGGAATCTGTGGTTAGATCTCCTCAATGCAATTTGAAGTAGACAACTTTGTTTCATTTTCACCAAAACCAGATGTAACCGATCCTTAACAACAAAGTAAAATGAAGATAACACTGGGATTCTTGGAATTTGCATCAATTTAATTTTCCTTGCCATTATATTTCTGCTACTGTACTCTGTACCTTACTGGTGCAAAACCCTGACGATGCAAGGCTCTGCGGTGTGAAATTGCCCTCGTTCAGTACCTTCACCACTTTCCAAGGTAAAAATACAGCTGTGCCTTTTAAAATTGCTGCTCAAAACTGAAGCTAGCGTTGTTACAAAAGCTAAACAGCGTTCACAGAAATAACAAGCTCACTCTCAAAGCCTAGTATGAGCAGAGATAACGGCACCGTGTGGGTTTTGGCCAGGCACACACGCCGCGTGCTTCAGGCTCCCCGTCGGTAACGCAGGGCGCTGCTTATCTGGACTTAGAGGTGCGCTGAGCATTAGCATTTCAGAAACTTGCTGTAGACAGGAGATACGCTACTTCTCCCTACTTCGTCTGTGATCACCCACACTTGTCCGCGGAGTTAGCTACAAGCAGGCTTCATTGCTCTCCTCCGGACCCGATAGTTGGCAAAGTACAAGGATCGTAGTCACATCAAGAGTGGCTGGAACTAAAATGACTGATTTAAAAAAAAAATTAAAATAAAGAGAGAACTACCCCTAGAAAATGAGCTTGCACATCACACAAGGGCCAGAGAACTGCAGCAGGAGGCTGCTGCTTTGAAGTGAGCAAAGCCAACAACATGCACTTAACCTGCAGTAGGGACACCACATCCTTCTTACCCTGAGTTTTTTCAAGAGAAAAACAAACCCAGCCCTTCCCTAAAACATCGCACAACCTGTGGTCTTTAACAGTGCTCAGCCTTTTACCACCCAGGGCATGAGCTGTTTCTCCTCAAACTTTTGCAGTGTTTAACAAGGAAGCGCCGTCTTCCTGAACTCTCCAAATGGATTTGGTGCCGTCTGTTACAGGTTTAAGAAAACAAATGGCAATCCATATTAGAAGTAATCTAATCTCTGCTGTATCAGGAGCACCTGGCAATTTGTTTTAAAATTTGAGCTGTCTAGTATACCACTCGCCTTTGCAAGTTCAGTGCAAAACTTTGGTATGTTTATGTGCTACAAGCACCCTAGTTAGTTTGCTACCAAACTACCACACAAAAATGTTTTGCCACCCAAAATAGAGGAAGGAAACCATATATCACCCATCTCTTGCTCTCTCTCATACAGATATACGCTTGCATGTGTACATAAAATATGAATCATTTAATTTTGCAAATGTATACACTTAAGAAACAGGGGAAGATGACAATTACAGTGTATTCTGGGGAATTTTTATCAGCACCTATCCTTTAAATAATATAGCAATAAACCTCACTCAGAATAGAATCTCTCTCAGTTTGGAAATCAAACTGTTTCTTAAAAGCTCATTTTAAAAGAATATAAATTTTAATTTGAAGAGTGTACAAACAATCAATGAGTTATACTTCAAAATAACTGCATGAAGATCCTGTAGATATATTTTCTTTAAATTCCTCAACAAAAAACATCAGCTCTACAGGCATTCAAGTAATGAAAATCCAACAACTCATTTTAATATTCTTTGTCGTTCTAAGTTGGAAACATTTTATTATGAGATAGGAAAGCAGGGGTAAGTTACAAAGAATGAGAGAAAAAAATAAGTCTTCACTGATCCTTCATTTCTTTCATTGTACGAATTCTTGTACAATTCATTTTTAAAGAATGAATTTAAAGCAACCACAGTTCCACTCCATTACTCACATATATGACAGCAGTTGAACTGTGGACAATTTGACAAAGCCTGAATAAATTTTTTAATATAATTTGTCTAAAAATTATTCTAGTCATACTCCGCGCAGCACTGCAAACAATGCTTTCCATTAGCTTTAACAATGCTCCTCAACTGCATAGTCAGAATATCAAATTACAGTGAATACACCTTATTGATGTTTCTAAGGATTGATTTAAATTTAAAACGTAAGCGGTTCTTCCGTGTGTTTAAGCAAGTATAGGTAAAACGTGTCTGATTACAGGTCTCCCTCTTCTGCTTTCAAACTTTGGGGATTTAGGTGGATCGCTGAGCAGGACCAGGACAAGGATTAGCTGTTGTCCGACGCTCCAGCGGGTCTCTTCCTACAGCAGTGCTGAAAATGGTTTCACTTTTAGCATAGACAACACACACACGTTTTAGCATCATCACTGGAAATTTCTCAGGACTTAGAGGGGTTGAAACCTATTTTATCCATCAATTCCTGCTGTAAAACCATTTTGAGCACTGGTTCAAGAGGGGTATGTCTCATTCACTATTTCATTTACATTACTATTACTATTCATTCAAGTGACTATGCAACACAGCACTGTAAATCCTATTCTCAAAATTAAAACCTACAAGAATTCATACACAAAATTTCCTCACTTTACAGATTTTGAGATTTGTTAAAACACCCATTTTTTTTTTCACAGCCCATCATACTAGGAGCTTGCCAATCCTACCCTCAGGAACCAGCTACAGCTTTCCTTCCAGAGGCTGGACATAAACAGCATGAAACAGTTTTGTTCATACTAACTTTTCCCTGCATTCATCTTCAAGAGAGATCCATTATCTCTTAAAATGTAATTCAGCCAATAAAAAAATATGACTTCAAATACTATTTCTTTAATGGAACAGCATTTGATAATCTGGAGAGTTTTGTATTTGCTTAATTAGACATGTGCCTTGGTACACAGAACAGGAAAGCAGACTTAAACTCATTATCTTTTCTGAGAAATAGAGCCTGACAAGCATGCAATAGTAGTGAAAAACAACAATCGGTAAAATTCACCAGGAAGAAAAGCGCACTTCATTTCCAGAAATAAAACATGACTTGTCAAGCAATATGGGAGCTCTCCAAGAGCCTGCCACGCCAGGACGCGTGGGCATTTTCTCCAGCTGACCCTCAGCACCGTGGAGCGCTGCCAGCCTGTAGCACAAAGAAATCAAAAGCTCGCAGAACACAAACAGTTCGGGGCCGTGTACTGCAGTAATGAACTGGCCTCTTCGGGTTTTTTGTAGGCGGAATGAGAAGCTATTTCTGTATTGCAGCGCTGTAATTCAGCTGTGCTCGGAAATACAACCTTGAAAACCTTTTATCAGACACTTGGAGCACGTGCACGGAGAGCAGGGACCTGCCACTGCCGGGAAGAACGTGCAGCAGCTCCATGTGCAAGCTCTTGCTGGCCAGTACAGTAAACCTCTACCAGACTTGGGGCATTTCTGGATTTGGAGGCATCTTTGCTGCATGCAGCTTCTTTCTGCTTATGTACAAAGAAAGGCAACGCTGAAGTAAGCAGCAGAGGAACGTGAGAAGTTCTCGTCATCTTTGGGCACAGCAGTCTCAAGGGCCCTGGTGACATTAGGGTACTCATCCGAGTTAATTCACGCACATCCTAGCGCAACTGGTAGTTTGAGTCAGGAGGAACACGAGAACATCTCTGCAGCCCTGTGGTTTCTGACTCTCCTTTTTAAGCATGTAGTAACCGGACTGTCTCCCATGGGCTGCTGATACCAGTTCCATAACAACCGAGCTGCTCCCATAGACGTTCCCTGGATATTCGGCCAGTAGATTTTCCCATGTTGCCGGAGACAGCGGAGGTTTTTGACTGGCAGGTTGTGCCTCACAAATACTATTTATTAGAGTCTAAGACCTCTCCTGAGAATTGGAATTACGACAAAATTAGATGTGTCAGCCTGCTTGTCTGCATTTGAAAACAGTGATCCACCTTTTGAAAAAAAAAGCACAAAACTAAAGGGCCTCCTTCCCTCCAAATTCAAATTAATTCAGAAATCACAAGTGACCTTAACAATACATTTAATCAAAGCAGAAAGATTTTAACTAACCTTTTAGGCTTCATCTAATCCATGGGAGATCTCAGGAATTTCTTTTATTCAAGCTCCATACTGTCTCCCAACATTATTTTATTCTGCTTCTTATTGAGCTGTCATACACGGTTAGAAGTGGAGATGAAACTGTTTGCTTATAGAAAAGAGCTAGCTGTCAATCATTATGAGAATAATATAAATTTTGTTTAAAATCCTGTAATTTAAAATTTCTTTCTGGTGTGTATGATCTTCTGCAACACATATATGTTATTTAAACCTGTAGAGCCATTTGGTTCACTGCAGAGAAGATACTACACCAAGGTCAATGAATATTCGGTGGATTTTGAAATTTTTTTATGTTCAGGTTATTCTCACTTTCTTCTTGGTCAGGAGCACTCACAACAAAATGCAGCAAAAGAATTAACTAACTCCTGCTGCAGATGCAAAAAATGTGCAATAAAATTAGGAAATTTCAGGCAAAATTATCCTTCCTGCATTTCTAATCTTATTAAGCTTGATTTTACACAGACTTGTCAAATGGGGAAGATAAAACTCTCCTCCACAGATCGTTTCCATTCTTTCATTTTCTCTTCCAGGTTCCCACCAAGTAGAACCCCCCTCCCCCCACCCCCCCCGAAAGCCCTATCTTATTTTTTGCACACAAGCTCACAAAAAAGCAATGTTCTCTACTAAACTTGTTTTTTGTTTGGACATGAAGTTCTGTAACAGCTGTTGGTGCGGGTGGGAGCGAGAGGGACAGTGCGATACATACAGCCATTCTGGCCTAGCTTACAACTGAACGCAAGAGAAATCTCAGTATTAGTTTTGAACGGGTTCTGAAGTGACCACGTTTTTCCCCTCCAGCCTGCCTCTACCATTAGTCTGAACGTCTGCAAGAAATGACGATTTTGAACTCACAATTCCATGAAACACCACTTCCTAAATTATTTGCAGAAGGTGTCATTTTTCTGTGGTATGAAGACTCACTTGATGACAGTGAAGACGAACGGTTGATTAAAATAGACAGCTACCGGATGAACCACAACCTAAGACACTCTTCTGTGGTCAGATAGTACTTGCAAACCTACCGTGCTGAGCTCAAAAAGGTTCTCACCCGGTTTAAAAAAAAAAATTACTCTGTCTGGATCTGCTTGCAGGCTCTCTCTGTGCTTTACACCACTTTGAGGACACGAATAAAAAAATATGAACAAGTCCACCCGCTGACGTTAGTCATAGCTAGCTCCCTAAACAACGCCTGCATAATTGGTTTATGAATAGATGATAAAAGCTGGGATTTTAAGCAATAAACATAAAGAAGCACCACCCCCTTACTGCACAGTAGCTTCCAAAGTACTTACATTATTTAAAAATAGACAGAGGAAGAGAGATGTAAGAAAAAAGGCAATGGAAAGTGCTTCTCTGAGACAACACAGATAGGCTGTGGACAGGCTAGAGAGAGATCGTGTAGGGAACTGAAAAAAATAAGGAAATGTTCTATTAATAGCAGATATACTTGCAACTGCAAGGGTCACATATGAGGATAAAAAATATAGATAAATAATAAATTGCCTACCCTGGCCTGTGCTCAACTGAATTATATCAAAAAAGTGTCTTTTTAACAAGCTGTGCGATCAGACAGCTGTGCTATCCTGACCTGAGTGATTCTTTGCAAATGTTTAGAAAGCATTTCGGTTTTTGCCACATAGGGTAGGAGCAACAGAACATCACACTCCCAGCAATTCTTAAAAATGCAGTTATCACAAAATGACGATGTTGGTAGGGACCTCTGGAGATCGTCTGATTCAACCCCCCGGCTGAAGCAGGATCACCTAGAGCACATTGCACAGGATGGTGTTCAGGTGGCCTTTGAACATCTCCAAGGGGCCCACAAGCTGTCTGGGCAACCTACTCCAGTGCTGAGTCACCCTCACAAGTTCTTCCTCATGTTCAGATGGAGCTTTCTATGTTTCAGTTTGTGCCCACTACCTCTTGCCCTGCTGCTGGGCACCACTGAAAAGAGTCTAGCCCCATCCTCTTGATATACACAGTGACAAGATTCCCCTTCAGTCCTCTCTTCTCCAGGCTGAACAGGCCCAACTCTCTCAGCCTTTGCTCATATGAGAGATGCTCCAAGTCCCTTCACCATCTTTGTGACCCTTTGCTGACTCGCTCCAACAGCTCCATGTCTCATACTGGGGAGCCCAGCACTGGACCAGCACTCCAGATGCAGCCTCATCAGGGCTCAGCAGAGGGGAAGGATCATCTCTCTCCACCTACTGGCAACATTCTTCCTAATGTGGTCCTACATACCATTGACCTTTTCTGCCATGAGCGTGCATTGCTGGCTCGTGTTCAACTGGTTGCCCCATGCCAGACCTTCTCTTTAAAGCTGCCCTCCAGCTGGTCACCACCCAGCACCTACTGGTGCAAGGAGTTATTCCTCCCCAGGGGCAGGACTCTGCATCTCCCTTTGCTGAGTTTTATGAGGTTTTTCTCTGCTTATCTCTCCAGCCTGCCAAGATCCCTCTAAATGGCAGCACAACTGTCTGGTATATCAGCCATTCCTCCTAGTTTCACACCATCTGCAAACCTGCAAACTAGCTGAGGGAGCACTCTGTACCATCACCTAGGTCATTTATGAAGACATTAAACAGTATTGGTCCTGGTATCAACCACTTTATTAAGATAAATAATATCTACTGCTCTCCTCTCATCCACCAAGTCAGTTATTTCATCACAGAAGGCTAACAGGTTGGTGAAACAGCATTTCCCATCCACAAATCCTTACTCCTCCCAAACACTTTCTTGTACTCCCATGGGTCTGCAAATGGTTTCCAGAATTAGTTACTGCATCACTTTCCCATGGATCCATGGATTGAGGTGAGGCTGATCGGCCTGTACTTCCCTGGATCCTCTGTCTTGTCCTCCTTCAAGATAAAAGTGACATTTGCTCTCTCCCAGTCCTCAGGAACCTCTTTGATTGCCTTGACCTTTTAAAGATAATTGAGGGTGATTCCTTAGCATCAACCAACTTCCCTGGATCCCTCAGCTCTCCAGGGCCATATTCCATTGGATTCTTCCAAGCAGATTCCTGAAGAGGCCAAACTCTGCAAACTCTGTATACAGCCATGTTGTATACAAGTTTGAAAGGATCAATTTTTTTTCTAAGGAAAAAAAAAAGCACAGATATGCGCTCCCAAGCTATCCTTCAGCAGAACCAAAGTTATTTTAAGAGTGCATAAGTCTTTGCAGGTTATGTTATTCAGTCTAAAATAGTTTCTTCTTCATCCTCCTGAAGGGACTAGCTTCATAAATAAGAACTTTCAACAGATGGAAGCCACCTCATGCAGTATTGCTGAAGAAAAGAGAGAAAAAGAATAAAAAGCAGAGAGAAATCCAGATAGTGTAGAAGAAATACCAGATGGCAAATGCAAAAATGTTCAAGGAGAGGGACTAGAAGCAGAAGAGACAGAGATAGTGACAGCCCTGGAATTTGTGACATGACCTCTCCCTCCCTGGACAGATCATGTGATGGGCCTTTTATCTCCTCCTCCTTTCTCTTGCAAAAGAGAATAAAGGAGAACTGTATTTATCAGGTTTCTGCAATCATTCTGGGAAAATTACTTGTTGCCCTGGACTACTGCTTAATGTTTAATCTCATTTAACTTAGAGTTAAAAATAGAAGTTGGATCAGCTCATACTTTAAGAGCATGTAGAAAAAAGGTTGTAGCCCTACCCTGAAAGCAGTAATGGTGCAAACATTAGCAGACTTTGTTTCAAGAAGATTTTGCAGACAGTCGTCTTGTAAATAAAATCAGGCCAAGTAAAAACTTACTTTATTATGAACAAAGCACAGAAAACAGAATTCACATCGTGAATTCATTTCCACTCTTACTCAGTCTATCCTGATTGTCTGCATCTTAAAACGTAATTATAAATTCAGCTAATTTCCACCTTGGTTTACATTTGGATATTAGCTTGATTTATACCAAATATAGATGATCTAGCACTGAACAACATGAAATGCACTTAGTCACACTACTCAGTTGTATGCTGTCTTGCCACATATCGTGATTTGAACAAAATTCTGGCTCTGAACTCTGCTTTCCTTACTTTTACAACCCTTGTATCTTATCTGTACCATTTGGAAAGTAGCTAGAGTCACTGGGATGCAGAAAAGTCCCTGTACACGCAGCTCTGCCCCTACCAGACTCCGCTGTAAATCACTGTGCCCCAAGGCCCGCTGCCTCAGCCCGCAACCCTACCGACACCGCAGCAAAGAGATCAGCAGGCAAAGGAGACAAGCTTACAGGCTCACAGCTCCAGGGGAAACAGAAGCAGGCACGAGTGCTTTACCACTCATTCATCAGGTGTTTTGACAACTCCCGTGACGTGCTGACGGGCTTGCCAGGCGAGCGGTAAGCTTCCAGCATCAGCACAGCAAACAGCAGCTCTTCCTTTCGGCACATATAAAACAGGTTTCCTCCTCTCAGTTCAGTGAAATACAAAACACGCTCCCCTAACCAGCAGCTGCCCTAGCAGTCGTCAACAGCGCAGCCTTTGCGAAGGCAAACTGAGCACCAGGACAAACTCTTCCCCGTAGGGATCACAACTATCCTGTAAAGGTCCCCAGGCAGCCTGGGGGCCTGTAAACCACCACCCGACTGCGAGCACCACCCAAGCTGGGGAGCTCGGAAGAAACCATTCCTAGTGCAAGCATCAGTTCACTTTCCCCATAAAGATTTAATTCCCATTTGCTGTATCAAATATGCTTTTAAAACTAAACCTAATAAATCTTTGGAGGAAAAAAAAGGCTAAAAACTTAATGAAACCACCAAAACATTGAAGTGAGAGTATCCTCCCGTGGAATTAAGTATTTATTGACTACTTTAATTACTCAGAGTGAATTCCCTATTTATATCCAGTCAGGCCCCGACCAAGCCACCAACCGGCAGAGCCGGCCGGCCGGCGAGCGTTTGCAGCGAGCCGGCAGGAGCGAGGCTCCCCGCAGCTGGGCCGCTCGCGCCGCGCTCCGGAGCTGCGCGTGGGTGCCCGCGTTCGCAGGGCCGGCAGGCACCCGCAACACCAGTCTAAACCGTTCGGGGCTGGGCAAAATCTAGCTTTAGATTTCACCGTTGCAGGCACCAACTGCTGAAAATTTCAACACGGAAGTGCTCCAGGATGGTGCACGCCACCAGAAAGCATTCAGTCACCTCTTCCCACGGTTCTTCTCTGGCTTCTAGTCAAATTGGGGCTATTCATAGTCAATAAACCCTTTCTCGTTTGCCCACATGAACTAGAAAATTTTCCTCTGACACTTACTTGTCCTTATGAGACTTTTTATAGGTTTACTGATACAACCAACACCATGAAAGAAATCCTGCGAACAGAAGTACTCTCCTTGCCGAGAAAAAAGCAGCCGACGTTCTCCTAACCTTGCTCACGACAACCCAGAGCCAGATCCCCGTCTCTCCTTCGCTCACACAGGAGACTTTATGCAGTGTCTCCTTTTATGTGACCAACACCCACACAGCCATGTCCAGCACCTGATGAGAGAAGAGCCATTCTGCAAATCTGCATCAAGTGCAGGTGCTCTGCAGTTTCTTCCAGTATAGGTCACAACCAAGCTGCAGTGTGGCCTAACAGGCTCTAGTCTCTTGAGGATCCATCAACAGATCGCAGCTCGGACTACTCGTGCATCTCACGACACCGGAAAGCAGCCCACAGGTCCATGCTGCGATGGGACGCAGGCGCAAACGTAGGTAACACAAAGAGGAGGGAGTCAAACAACAGGTTCTTGCCCTCAATGCACATTCCAGAAGCCAAAAGTTACAAATTTAAGCAGAACTCCAACCAGCATCATAACCACATTTGTCATCTTCATTCTAGACAACGTATGAAAGCTAAATGCGTCACTGAATTGTGTTAGAAGAAATTTCACCTGGAAAACATGAGGGGGCACTAATTTACGACTCCTCACTTTTCTTACTTTTGCATGTGTGCATATGGGCACACACTTCATAAATAAGTACTGTGCCCACTACACGACCATTTGACCCTCTACACCTCTAAAATAAAGGCACACTGCCCAAATGTGCCTTCTCTGCTTTCCAAGAAAAGGGAGTTGTACATATTTGTTCACGTCAAAAAAGTTAAGAATTGAGTTTAATGAAAAATACAAATGAAATTACAACTAATTCAAATTTGTAAAACACTTGCACCATCTCAGATCTGTGTAAAACTAAAGGGTATTTATACAAAAAAGCTCTGAAGAATTCACACGTCAGAGGTGACAGTCTGAAAAGAGACTGCAAAGTCATATGTAAATATCAGACTCAAAGTAAAGATGTCTGTTGCTCACTTGTCTGTTACAAAGATTCAGCTTTAGCGTCTGCATTTGTCTTAAAAATATGTTTTATAGTCCTGAAATCACAGTTTATAAAGACCGCAAAGAAGAGGGAAAAAAAAGACCAACATTAAGGTAAGAATCTTTTGGTAGATATCCAAAAGCACCTCAACAAGAAGAAAAATTCTAACCTTATTCAGAAAAATACAGAATTTAAGTCAAACTATATTTACACTGAAATTTTTGATTGTTAGAAACGAAATATATGAAAAACAAGCTTTCAGAAATTTCTTAACATACAAAATGAGAACTGCAAATACACACACAGCCATACATGCACACACATAGGCTTCTTAAATCTAAAAGAGTGTTCGGCCAAGCTGAGCATTATTTCACATTTGCTCTGCACTGTGTAATTTATAGCTTCTTTCAGTGAGATCCAGTTGTAATCTGTTTTTATTTACATGAAGTCACACACAAAGCAGCATTGTTAATAAGTAAATATGTAAGATGTTAAAGAATGAGAAGGCTAAAAAACATACTCCAAAATCATCGTCACCTGTAGCACTGAAGCAGGCAGTCCGTGAAGACAGCAAACAGCTACAAAACCGCATGGCAAGTTGAGAGGAGGCAGTAGCAAATTTGCTATACAACCATAGCACTACTCAACTTTTTAGGAGATGGAGCACACCGAATTAGATTTTGGCCTTTAAGCAAGTATTTGTGCACCGTAACCAAAGTGAAGGGCAAATCCCCCTTGCTTTGTTCAAACAGTCCCATTTTAAACCAACGAGTGGCTAAAAGCAGCACAGAATGCCTGAATGGTCATTCTGGTCAAACCAAACTGAATGGTTTTCCCTGTGTATGACTAATGTCAATACAACACAGTTACGAAGATTACTGTGCTTTAACCTCAGAAGTTTATAATACATAACAATAATCCCCCAAAATAAGAAGCCAGTTTGATTTTTCCAATAATGAATAGTCCTAATTCTGTACAATGGGGATCTTCCCACTTCCAATCAGAACGGAATTACTCCATACATTAACAACCTTTTCAAAGCTATTGTATAAAAACGTATTTATAAAGATAAATACAGAACATAAAAGTGGGACAGTTTATGTTCTTCCTTTAAGGAAGTCACATACTTCATCTTGTTCTAAAGCTGATGATTCCCTAGAGACGAACTGGAGAGTCTTTGCTGTAAATTTTAATCAATTCCTCCCACCAAAAAAGCGCCCACTTGGAACCAAAACTGTTATTCAGACTGGATAGCAAATCTTGGTGTAACTGGTCCTGCTATTTTATGCCACTACTGCAGTTTCTCCCTCCCCCCCCTTTTTTTTAAATAAACTACAGCAAACTCTGACGTCCTTTGAACATGCTGAAGAGTTCAAGGCTTCTTTATACTCAATTTACCATACAGGAAGAAATCCAGAGTACCAATTATAAAACAGAGTAATTTCAGTAAGCCACATTTTCAGCATTGATTAAGTTCTTGGTGTTTTCAGCTTTTTAAAAATAAGCTGGATATACTGTATCCAGTTGTTCCAAACCAGTATAGTAGAAACAAACTGTTTCACATCAGATCAAGAATACAACTGTGCATTATAGCATGAATACAGCTGCAAACTCTTACCACCAACAGAAAAGTTAACACTTTTCAGCAGCATGTAAAAAAGTTCAGCATGCAAAAAAGTTGCCATGAAAAGTGCCATCTCAATTTCCTTTTAACACGCTAGCTGTGATGCTCAGTGACTCAGGTGAACGCCACAGTTTTGCATCATTGGTATAGTGGTGGTTACTCAAGGCATTAACAGCTCTTTCCGTTTTCTCCTTGTTTTGAACTTTGTGTGAAATGAGGATATATATGGTAGCTGAAAAGGTTATGCTCACCACAAAGTAAAGCGGCCACAGAAATGTCTCTTTTCCTAGTAAGACTAATCTACTTTGTGTTTTCAAATACATATTTTTTTCACAATCTGCTAAAATGTGTGGCCACTTTGCTTAAGAGCGGCCAGACTGAAATAAGAACTTTTACTCCAGTGCCAACTTTAAGACTGTCTTAAAGCAAAGGAAATACTAATCTGCCTTCACACAGCAACAACAGACACAATTTAAAAGAAATTCCAAGTAACAAAGAATATAGTTTTAGCCGAGTCCTAGGGAAAGGGGAAAAAACAGTTTATTACAAGAAATCCATGGTACTTAAGGAGGAAAGAGAGGTTAAGACCAGATTAAACACGGAACACAAGAACAGCTGTACTGTGTCTGTCCAAAAGTCCAGTATCCTGCGCCTGACACTTGTTAGAAACAGGTATTTTGAAAGAGCGTAAGAAAAGAATAAGCAGTCAGTGCTCATTTTCCCGGTAAACGCTCTCAACTTCGGTTATGTAAGGTCTGTGCACTTCAAGCGCAGGATGCTGTATCCGAAACCTGACAGAAACCACCTTTTCATTCCTAGTCCATCAAAATGGAAGAAGTTTGGGTTGTCTCTGCCTGTAGCTAAACCTTAGATTCCTGTTTACAAAAAAAAAGTAAAAAGCCTAAAGCATGAAAGTAACAACACAAAAAGTATTGAACTTTAGTTTTGATCATTCTGTCCAAGATGAAATTAGTGTGAATTACAAGAACAATCAAAAATCACTCTTTGAAGAGGGAGTGATTTACATTTATTTTTCAGTTTCATTTCCTTCACGTCTCTAGTTTTTTACGTAAAACACTGCAGGCCAGATTTACACTTAAGTACAGCCTCTCCTTTTCCTTTTAGTCCTTCTTCATGCATAAAACAGAAGGAAAAATAAGGGATCAACTGAAGTTCTTCCCTTTTCACAGGTCATATTTAAAGAAGAAGGAAAACTAATGCTAGTCCAGGAGATTACTGGTACTGAGACAATGGCAATGAACTTTGTTACCCTCTTCAATACTTCACCCATACTTTCGGGAATAAGAAAATGGAGCATTGGCACTTCTGAATTAAAGACAGGAAACTATACATGAAGCCTAAGACTCTCTCTTTTCGAATATATTCCATATGGTGTGTGTTTGATGAATACTAATTAAGAACAGTAGAAGCATTTAATTTGTAGTAATGAACTCCAAAAGCAGGACAGAATTCCCTTATCTTCCTTCAGATAGGACTCCTGTTGAAGTCAATGAAAATACAGCAGGGATCAGTCTTGAGTAATGAGCTTCAGCATAATCGAGCTACATACCTTTCTGGGCACGCACATGTATACGCACACACCCCACACGCTAAACATGCCTGTGCTTTTTTGAGAAATAAAGGGTTCATCCAAAACTTGCTGGTGGTATTAATGATAAGAATGCTACTTACTGGCAGAAATTCTACGAACGTGACAAATCAAACCACGCAACTGGATGGCAAACGTGAAATCAACAGGACACAAAGCACTGCTACTACGAGGCAATCCAATTTTTGCAACAGCACACTGTTCTGGAAGTCCACTGACAGACAGTCACCAGATTTTCAGTAGGGCATTTTAAAACTAAAATGTAAAACATGGCTGGCACTGACCCATCTGTTCTAGATGAGCCAACCCTGCAACGGAGACAGGGTGGACTAAATCTTTACGTGCAGAGAAAAGCGCTCATATTCAGCATTCACCCACACTTACTGTATATCCACCAAGTAAGTCTGCTTACTTCTTGTAATTTGCCTTTCCTCTACAGATAAGAATATAAATAAATTATATGATACAAAAGGTCAGGTAAACCATTAAACTTAAGTTAAAGCATTTTCACTTAAGTAGCACAGTCACAGCACATCAGCACTTTACAATGTCAGATGAAATCAGTCTAGGATTGGTCTCATTAGGAAATGGTCTTTGGCCTCTGTCTCACACTTAATAAACGAATGATGATATAACTCTTAAGTGGTAGGTTTCATAACAGACAGTGCTGCTGCTTCTGCCCACCTTCAGGAGCAGCACTCCTCAATGCACAGTAGGAATGCTTCAGTTTTTATAATTTGGAGGGGCAGAGGAAAATCCTTATTCCTACTACACTGTTCAGATGTCAGCCCAATTCATGAAAATCTGCTCACAGTGTAGAATTCCATCATCTCTGTGTCACCAAAAACACTGGCTTCTACATATCCCATTAGCAATTAAAATAATAAAACAGTATCACAAAGGTGAAACGCTTACTTACCACAGACACTGAGCTTTGCAATGGGAGAAGCTCAGAAAGAATGGATAGGAAAAAAAAAGAAATATTACATTATTCTTATTAATTGACAAGCAATAAACTGCTACTCTAGACAGTGAAAAACTTGAATCTTACTGTTACTTGAAATGTTCTTAAACCATTTTTCTTATTAAAACATTCTGCAGCCAACCTTCCTCTCCTGTTCATTTTTTGAAAATTTTTTTCCTTTCCACTTTATCAGCATTATTAGTACAACTGCCAAGCTACAACAGTTCTTATTTGAACTGACTGCATATACACATACCTAAAACCAAAAATAACTAATAGCGGACCCACTCTAATAAAAATGCTTTAGGAAAGTATCCACAAACTTATTTATCACTGCAGTATAGCATATGTTAGTTCAAATAAATATCCAATTTTTACTTTCTTAAATTAATGTTGGACTTGGGGAGGGGGGAGTATTAATCTTAGATATATATACTAAAACAAAGAAGATAATTATGCTGCAATACCAGAGCTGCAGAGGCAACAACAGAGTTCTGTTCAGATTAGCGAGCTATACAATAGTGGTGTTTCACTGAATTAAAAAAAGAAAGACTAGGATTGTTGTTCTAGGCAAACACCAATTTAGATAATAATCATTTTCTCAGGCATATCCAATTACAACACAGCAGACATTCCTCCCCTCCTGAAATTCTGCCTCAAGTTTTTGTTAATATGTTTTACCTAGCTCAGTAACAAATGAAATGATTCATAATAAGCGCAGGCATTCACTGGAATGGAAAGGTGGACTACTACGTTAGGCGTGCATTTGGGTAGAAAGCATCTCATATGGACACAGTAAGTTTTGGTACTGTTATCAGACCCAAAAGCTGAATGAGCATGTTTAATGGGCCTTCTTATTTTTAGTTAGTGGATACAGCCACAACAGCAATCCTAAAGATCAGAAAGCAACCAGTCTCTCCTCTTAACTTTTCCCAAATTACTTTTATTTGTACCTGGACAACGTAGTTTTCCAGTTCTACATTGTCCAGGTATAAATAAAAGTAATAGGGCCGTAACAAGCTATGGTTCAAAACAGAGTACCTTTCGAGCAACATTTCTCCACCCAGAAAAGCTGCAGAGCCAAAGATCTGCCTCACGGTCACACTACATCAAGATGACAGCTTCAAGCCATTCGAGGTCCTACATGATATAGCATTTATATCCTGGACAGAAAACATAGAACAAAGTGTCCCAACAAAAACTGAATCCTCTCAGAAGAAACTTTCATTTCAGAGCCCAAATTCAAGCGATCTGAAGGTGGGGTGAGACAAGGACGTTCTTTCACACTGGCATGATCAGCTTATTTTTGGAGCTGATAACGAGAAGAGCACATTTGGAGTTGATAATGCGAACAACTCCCCCCTGCGGGGGAGAAAGAAGGAAGGCACTGCTTGGCAGCAAACTGTCAAACTCCAAAGATAAAACAAATCTCTGTTTTGCAGGAGGAAAAAAAAAAGGAAAAAAACAGGTGGAAGTGCTTTATGTTAGCCAGATCAGTGGACGGAGGTTACTCTGCTTTCAAAAGCTCTGCCTCTCAGCCTTGCAGAAGCTTGGACTTGCAACAAAACAATGTAAAGGGCTCAGAACAACAAATGTTCATAGAGCCCTTCACCCGTGGGGAGAGAGGGAAGAACAGCAGCTCTCCTACGCTAGGAAATGCAAGAATGTTTACTTCCCACAGCGCCTGGCAGTAGAAATCTTGAAGGCAGTTTGCTCACCGTTCGTTCTACTCTGATTTTTCACAGAAGGATAGATCCTTTCCATGAAAATCAGTAGTCTCCTCCTCGGCAGGCAGCAGCAGCAATGCTTTGGGACTCCCTCCCTTCGTGACAGAGGCAGCTTCAGCAGGCCAGGACTGCCGTCCCTGCCGGGAGGCGACGTCCTCAGAGACGACCCAGGACACCGGCCCTCATCAGCCTTCGCAGCATCTGAAGCACGCTGATGCTCCTCTAGAGCTTTTCACCCAGCGAGCAATTTTATCTGCAGGTGGCACCGAGTCTTCCTTCCCCACATGCCTTCAGATCAAGTTGTGATCACAAGGTTTCTTATTTAGTAGACATTTTCCAAAGGCATGAAGAAGAATAATCACTAGCAGTAACTGGGAGTTGCACAGTCTAGAAACAGTTTCAAGACCGAACTTGCATAAACCGTGCTTACTAGTGGCACCGTAGAGGCAAATAACAATGACAGCACCAGCCTCCGTGAAGCAAAACAGTCACAATCGTTAGAAAAATCCGGTGGAAAAAAACAGCATGACTTACAGTGAAAACAACCAAAGGAAGAGGACCAGGGTATGTTACACATGCAGTGTATACATAGAAGTTGGAAGCATTTTATATCCTGGATATCAAGCTTTCAGTTCTCTCATATTTCTTGTGTACAACGTGATTAATGTTGTACCAGTGAAACACCAGTATATTTACTGCTGACAGTAACACCCTCAATGTTTGCAGAAATACAAATAAAATATAATATTTAGACACCTCATGCTGAAATTTTATATCATTAGCCAGTGTACACTTTGGTCTGGAGCAGAACAGCAAACCAAAACACTTTAAGCACATTTAGGAAGCAGTCTTGCTCAATAAACTCAATAGCCTACTGCCACCAAAAGGAGAAGAGTGGAATTACTCCAGGTGCGAAGGAGAGTTTTGTTTGTTTGTTTTTTTTTTTTTTTTTAATCAGCGGAACAAATTCACCAAATTAAACTTACGTAACAGCAAAACAAATGTAGTATTTTAATCAGGATGAAAACTCTTTGAGAAATAAAAACAGCAGGGGTGAGAACTTGCAGGAGCCGATCTTTCCCAATTTCCATATGTTTAGAAACCTTATGGAATAAGAGGCTATGAAGCAGAGGGTTAAAAGAATTGACAGAACACTGAAATGGTATGGTTGGTTCTCCAAGGCACATCTGCCTAGAGCTTTATTCCAGCTTCTAGGAAACAACAAGCACTAAGGAAAAAAAAAAAAAAAAAAAAAAAGAGAGAGAGAGAGAAAAATCACAACAGGTAAATGTAGCAGGATAACATTATTCCTCTACAAAATAAATCTGGCATTGTAGAAAGAGATCAGATTATTTATGCACATTCTGCAGAAAAATACACGTGGAAATGAAGAGAAAGAATGCTTCAGTGCTGAAAAACTGCCTAGTTTTATGACTGGAGAAGATAACTATTGTAAACACCAGTGGATTGATAAAAATATTGAGGGGGAAAAAAAGTGGTCACAGTTACAACAGACTAATAATCGGCATCTATTCCCTCCATCTTTGCAAGGTATCATCAGAACTTTTCAAAAGATAGAAGAATCATCACTTGAGCATGACATAATGAAATAAAAGTCCTTACATAAAGCAGTATTGCTGCATACCACATAGGGAGAGGAAAACAAGGAGCATCAACACAACTGTTCCACCTTGAATGAGCAAAAGACCAGTATCCGAAAGAGCAGTAAAGCTCAGAGTAGAAATGCTTCTCCTGGTGGGGTAATTTTACAAATGAAGTAATTTTGCCAAAAAAAGGTCTCTTATCTGCCCTCCTCATAAGCTTTTGTGTAAGCTTGATGATGAAATATGTTCAGCGACTGATAAACTGCAACACACACACACACATATAAAGGATTACTGATTTAAGCATTCAGTTTCTTCCTCCATAAGAAAAATGTTACAAGGTCCTTTAACCCTATCTAGGTGATCCTTAAGAAAGGACAAAATTACGGTGCATCATTATCTTTCAGTAGCAAACTGAACTACACCCAGCTCGCAAACAGCTTTTTCCATTACGCACTTCGTCCACAAACGAAGTATGAATAGGAAAGAAAGCAGCTGTAAGTAGTAAATTATCAAGACAGCATTTATAAATATAAAACCAAAACTACTCTATAATCAAGTCAGGGAAAAACAAACATTTTAATGCTTACTGCTGCAGTAAACGTGATACAGTTTTGCAGCTCTTATTTATCTCCAGTGAAACTACTTTTTTTTGGGGGGGGGGGTTATTGTGTTTTCCACATGTGTAATACAGAAGGGTACATGAAAGCCCTTCACCTGATTACACTAATTTTTAATATATGCAAATAGTTACCTTACGCTTGGACTGACTGGTGTTAAGGGGATTACTATTCAGAAGGCACGAAGTACTAGAGAAATTAGATGGTCACAAGGGTAACGAATCTCCCTGCTTCTAAGCATCAAGTGACTGCAGATGTGTGTCAAGAGAGAAATTCCGCAGAAGTCAGGCACGAGGCATTGCTCATCCCTTGCCGTCAGGTGTTTACACTCCTTCTATAGTCAACACAGGACAATACAAAGCATCTAAACTAGCCACCTACCTTTCCTTTCGACTACACAAGGAGGCCGGGCTCCTAAATGGGGTAACTGAAATTAAATGGTATCATTACCTCCCCAAAGAACATTTTGGTGCAATTAGGTTATCATCATCAATGGAGACATAAAAGTCACCTGCCTTCTTCTGCACTCCAAGTGCAGATCACTGGCACAAAAAGGCAATGGCCTGCATGAACAAGCACTCTGGCTTCCTATCATTATTCTGCTGTTCGCTTCCCTACATCGACACCCAGAGGAGGAAGCTAAAGATAAACCACACAAACAAAACACAAACATCGCTGTTAATGCTCTAATTACGCAGGATATTTACCACGAATTAAATCCAGCAGGAGCTGTGGAAACACCGCCATCCAAGACATGGAAGACCAAAGACTGAGATGATATACACACGAAGAATCACTTTTGAAGTTTGTTATTGTTTTTGCTACAGCAGACCCAAAATAATACAACAAAACACCCCCACATTTTAATTCACACAAATACTGAAAGTATGCCAGGCAGCTCTCTGAAGTACACAAGTATCTCTTCTATGGTTAAGTAACTCGTAGGGCTAAGAGGACTGTGCCCTCATTCTCTCCCTCCTGCCACGTTCAAACAAAGGGAAACAGCTCACACCATATTTTCTGTCGATTTTCAGATGAGTCGGTTCACGTCACGGACTGAGATTTGTTAGCCAGCGATGAGAACTGACAAGGAGGTACCACAAATAATAGCTAGGATGTGGATGTTTCCATCAGGGAGACAGAGGAAGAGAAAATTAAGTTTAAGCCTCCTTTTCTCCAAACAGACACGAAAGAAAGGGCCCTCCAAATGACCAGAAAGTCAAAAAGATTTTTTTCCCCCCTGGATACTCTAGAATTAAGTTTCTGAAAGAATCCACCGTACTTTGATGTTATTTCCCCTAAGTGACCCACTAGAGAGTAGCAGCCTAAAGCATTCTTATCCATATATACTCAACACGAAGTTGTGTCTGGACAAAGTAGTTTGTCTACTGCCTAGCTCAAAACTTCAACATCTAAGCAGACTGAACAGCATAAAACGTGGTAATTCCCCAGGAATTTCATCCATAAGGAGATGAGTTGAACATTAGGCATGAAGATCATGAGACACACCTGGTAACTGTGAGATGCTATTTTATGTTGGAAGGCACAACTTGGAAAAGCACACTTGTTACCCATTTGGGTTACCAAAGCAGCTCATGAAGAATGTAGCACATCACCATCCTCCTAACTTAGGAGCCTGTTATTACAACAGTGGGGAAATATCCAGTAATTTTAATCATCTATGTTTTCTGGGGCCTGAATTACATCCAAAACAGTTTGGACAAAGACATCTCAACAGTACTTGAATAGCAGCTGTCTTTCAGATAGAAAGGAAAAAAAAAGAAAACAAAACAGAACGCCCACAGACAGTACCACTCATCGTAAGTCTTTGTGGTTCAGCCAATAATAATCTTTCCAGTTTTCAAGGTAGCCTCTGAATCCAATCATTAAAGAAACAGTAAAATCTTCATAAAGGCAGAAAGTAAGTGCTAACATCCTCACCAAATTCCAACTCTATCGACTACACTTTGCCAGTCTAAGTCTTTTTTTCTTTTTTTTCCCTCTGGATGTAACACTGTCTTTTCTTCTGGTCTCAAATACAGTGTTTTGGCTGAGGAACTGTCTCCTTTCAGGGATGGCTGCTGTCTACAGAGCCACATGCGTGAGCACCAGGAAAATAAAGCCTGCACTGCATCTGGGGATTATTTATATGAAGTTATTGTTTATCTGAAGTTACCATACTGCATTAAAATAAGTGAGAAAATACTTTGCTAGTTTGCTAGTTATCTTGCACATCTCCCAGAGTTAAGATACCTCAGAAAAAAACAGTAATAAAAACAAGCAAGCCAAACAAAAAAAGAAATATAATCCTCAGGTCAGAAAAAAACGACTACCAGAGAAGGGGAGAAAGAACAGCCCAGTAAAACTGAGCTTACACAGATTTAGAGCTGAAAATAATTTAAAAAAAACAAAAGCAAAAAGTGAATCAAGAATTGAACAGGATCAACAGCAAAATGCTGAAATATCCCAAACAGTGAGTAATTAGATGCAACCAAAACACATAACAGGAAAAAAAATGAATATAGGAAGTACTAGCTTCTTTTTATATATAAATATGATACAGCAGAAAGTCATTTTTGCAGTGACTCTTTGTAAGAAAAATAAAATACGCGTGCTAACTTTCGATCTTGTGACTGAAAAACGCAGCCCCGCAGCTAAATGCAGGCGACGCCATTTACTTTTAATCCGACGTTTTCCCACTACAGAGACGAACGTACCGCAGCCCCCCGGGTCCCGCACAAGACTGTACCCCCGGAGAGAAAAGGGGGCGCACACGGAGCGGTCCGCAGCAGCAGCACACACCGCTCGCTGCCAGAGCGGCGGGCGCCTCCCGCCGCAACGGCCGGGGGGGGGGGGGGGGGGGAGAACCGGCCGCCGCCGCCCCCGGCCCGCCCCGGCCGCTACCTGCAGCAGGCCGCCCATCTTGGCGCGCAGCGCCCGGAACTCCTCCGGAGCCGCCTCGGGGTAGAGCTGCCCGCGCAGCAGCTCCTCCGTGATGCCCTCCTTGCCGTAGTAGGCGGCCTGGGCGATGCCGCCGAGGAGGGCGCTCAGCGGCCTCCCACCCTCGGGCGGCGGCGGCTGCTGCTCCGCCGCCGCCATCTTGCGGGGGGAGGGACGGCCGCCACCGCCCTCCCCCGGGCCGGGACTACAAGTACGGCGGCCGCGCGGGGCCGGGACTACAAGTACGGCGGCCGCGCGGGGCCGGGACTACAAGTACGGCGGCCGCGCGGGAGGCGAGGAAGAGGACGCGAGAGGGCGAAGTAGCGCGCAGGAGGCGACGGAGAAACTCTGCTCTTGGCCGGGTAACAGTAAACAAACGTCGAGTACCGAACAAATGCGGGAAGAAACATAAAACCAGCAGCTCTGCCATCTAGAAGAATTTTATTTAACACAGAGACCGTGGCATACGCCACGAAGTAATTACACATCCGACTCGCTCTGAACACGAGCTGCGACAGCCGTACCAACACACGCCACCACGGACCCTTTGCTGGCCAGTAATTTTTCCATTCCCTGCCCATTTCAGGCAATGTTTCTGATTGATTTGAAAAAAAAAGAAAACAGAAAACCCTACCAAACAGGAATGACCCGACTGGACACAATCAACCTCTGCGTGCTAAGCTATGCTCTTGAAGAAATGGTGTTCAGTTCTAAGAAATACTCAGGCATTTCTGAGAAACAACATACGATTTGCACTGTATCCCTTTGATGCAAGACTCAACGTAGCTCACAAAACACCGAGATTGCTAAGAAGCTAGTACTAATAAAAAAAAAATCAAACTTTTTTTCTGTGCACCGCTCTGTACAAGTTTAAATATAAAAATTATTAAAATATTTTGTATATACAAGCATACACAGTCACAAAAAAGACTGTGTGCTCTCAAAAGAGATGTCTACAATAAATTTTCTTCTCCTAGTATACTGGCATCATATACCACCCAGTTTCAATTATTTAAGCCCTTCAGTTGCGCTCAATTCTATGTCATGCAAGATTTAATCACACACGGCTCTAAATTATAAAACATAAGTTATTATGATCAACATGATCTGTTCTGCCTAGTAATTTATTCCGTACCTTTCTGTGAGTAGAGAACAGGCAAAGAACATATGTGACTTGCCACTGTCAGAGCAGGACCACAGTACACCTCTTGAAGCTAGAGATACAGGAAAAAATAACAGTATGTGCATGCATCTCTAAGTTTCTTCCAATCTTTCCATTAATTTGGACAATATTTGAAGTGTCCTTTTCCCCCAATGGCATTACACAGCCTTTTTAGAAGCTTTAAAGAAACTGGAGATACAATTGTTTTTTTAATCTCTAGAAATTATTAGTCTAATGTGAGGAACACACGTCCACATCTAATTTGAGTAAAGACTCATCACGGCACAACTAACCATTCTGAGACTCAATCTCTTCTTTGATGAGTACCATTATCTTCCACTACTATTAAAAAAAACGAGGGGGGGACGTAACTTCTATATGAATTATCTGTATCACCACAGACTATGAAGTAAAACCTGCTAACATTCCAGTTCAAATTTCTGAAGATACTATTTCTTGATGCCATGTTGTCTTCTGCAGCAAGCTGGAGGAGGTCGCAGGTCCTAACAAGCAATGCCACTTGACTGACTTAGGTTGAGGCACTAAGACAAAGTTGTTCTTAAAAATGCTTTTTCTACTCTGATCTCAGTCTGTGCAGTGCTTTGCCAAAAAAAAAAGCTGGTGAAAAGTGCTTATTTCTAACTTCTGAAAACAGTAAGATTTATTCAAAATGCACATGGTAGCAACCAATAACCTGTCTTTAAGGATATTATTTATTTGTTTTTGTAAACAATCTTATTTTTAAACAAATTAAAAATACATTGAAAAATCTGTCTCTATATATATACACAGTACTCATTCAAACTTCATTTCATTGTGATGCCATGGTTTAAGCAGAAAAACAGAGTTCTTTATCCAAAATCCAGTCATTACAACCATCTTCTGCAGTACAGCAAACAATGCTGCCACGACACGGTCCTTTCAGAAATACTTCATTTGTTATTTATCACCTGAACTGTTTTTCGGCCATAGTAGTAATAGCTATATGCAGACGATACCGTTGTGAAAGCTGTGATGCACCTTTGGGGAAAACAATTCCTGTAAGTCATTTGAGTCTACATATGACAATCAAAAGTTACATTTTTAAGTGTCTTCTCTATTGTTCACCACACACCCTGTCACTGGCCACTACAGATATGGAGTTTAGGGTTTACGGTTTAGGTACTGAAATTCAGTGCTAAGCAGAGGATTAAATAAACAAACTGTCACTCAGTGATCTGTAGCGTGCTTCCATTTAATTACATGCAAGACTGAATTTTTATCAAATTAACACTTGTTTGAGAAAGGGAGGACAAAGATCTGTTCCAGTGTTTGTAGCCTACAGAGTTTTTATCAGCTTGAGAACGGACTGATAAGAAACGATTCCTTGGTAGTAGGGTAGATGAGCATTCAAATAATACAAGACTTGATTTATGGTTATTTTAACATGTTCCAAAGCGAAGGCAAAAGTTTTGGCTTTGGTCTGTTTTGTTCCCTTCCCAGACGCTAGGTTAGAACCATATAAATTTCTAAGTTAGCAACGCTCCTTTGTGTCAAAGGCTATGCCGTTCAGGTGTGAGGCACTACTAAGTCCTGCCCCTCCGTTACCGCTGCCATCACTGAACACACAGTCAGACTCATCCACTTCAGTTTTTTGAGGGTATTTATAGAGTATCCTAATAAGTTACACCTAGCATTTCTGTATTACTCACTATATGTTTACTCTCTCATAGAGTCCCAGCGCAGGAGCAAGGTAAGTGTCTTTCACAGATGCAATTCCAGATTTTGGCTTTCCAAAGGATGAAAAACACATTGACTGTTAAGATAAAGGTTCCTAGCTCCTTAAAAGCTTTGTTTTTTTAAAAGACAAACAAAATTGGATCTTCCACTATGTTAATCTAAGTTACTAACTCATTTTGCCATCTGCTGCTCAGCCTCCTTATTCTGTACCCTTACAGAACTGTTGTTGCAGCTTGTTAATGCTGCAATTGTTAAGTTCTTCAATGGCAACAGTAAAAAGACAGGCCATTATTTAAAGAAGCACACTTCCGTATGCCTGTTTTCTTATGATCCCTTCCCTCACTTCCTGCAGTCTAGCAGAAACCACTGATTTCTTCAGATGCTTTCCAAAGAGGCTTCAGAAGTCTAGCTCTCAAGACAGCAGGTCTTGAAGCACAGTTGTCAAGCCAGCATAAAGCAAATTAAAGCAAAATTAAGAAAATACCTCCCGTCCTGTTTTTTTTTTTGGTTGGTTGGTTGGTTGGTTTTTTTACAGATACCAAGACTGCTTTCTCTAGAACATTCATAGCTTGAATAAACAAACAAACTATATAGTCTTTCTTCTCATTTTCTTCTTTTATACTAATATGAATGTACACTTTGATACTGCTATGTCTATTCTTAAGACTTGTTTCTTAGCTGTTGTTCCTGGATTCTGACTAGTTTTTATTTGACTACTTTCTCCTTGTACAGTAAATTAAATACCCCCCCCAAAAAAAATCTAATTCCTATGTCAGTCAAGAATAAATTTCAAAGAACAAAGCAGTATGGGCTTATGCTATCATCTGGCCATAGCTTTTTGTTCCATACAATCAGCATTATTCACAATTGCCAGTTTCTTTAGGAGTACATTAAATTACATTAAATTATGTGAAAAAGATGAAGGAGAAATTACCATAATGTCTGCAGATATATGCTGTCCACATAATTGAAAACAGGAGCTGCTAAAGAAGCTGCCACCAAAATTAGCTGAACGGCAGTGTTCATCTGATAAAAACAAAAGTAGAAATACAACAAAAATGAAGTGTATCATGCAATGAAAATCAATATATACTTTTCTTATTTAAGTATCAGTCTGTATACAGAAAAAAAACCCAAAGCATTGGTTGCTTTTTTGCAAACCATTTGCAAAAAAATGCGAATTTTTACAAAAAAAATCCGTTTTTTAGAAGAAAGCATTTCTAATGAAACATCCTGCCTACTTAAAATTAGCATGTGCTCTGGCAGCGTACACTGTTGAAGCTCTTTCAGGATTTAAGTTGCCTCCAAATTAGCTGACAATACTTTGAAACTGCACTTGACAAAATAAGAACGTTTCATAGCAGTGAACAAACTCCCAACCAAACTGCACACCATTGCAAGTACACTGAGCAATTACCTTTTGTAATGACTTATTACTCTTACCTTGCTAATGAATGTTGGTTTTAACTGGGCAGTAGCATAACAGGGGTTAAAATACCTACTCAGTGTTCTCTGTTGGGGAAGAAAAAAAAAGGGAATTCTAGTATATTCAATTTGAGAAACATCTTCACATGATACTGAATACAAGTCAATTGCAATACTAAAGAATTATACCCCTACTGCTCTTATATAAGGAAGAAAAAAAAAACTCATCAGTAACTGCATCGTTTATGAAACCCATTTCATGAAATACAATTCTGCTATTAATTTATTTGACAAGAGAACAAGAACAATGTTTTATCTTAGACTATTCACCTAAGTTTTGAACAACTATCCAATCTCATGAAGAAAATCTCTTGGCTCCAATTTTGTTAAGTGCTGTGTCTTATTCATTCTATATACACATAAAAATATGGAAAAATCTAGTCAGAAGAACTTAATTACATGTCCATGCAATTTTGTTTAATGCTACACACTTACCGGTGGAGAAAGAGTTTTGTATCGCACATAAAAAACAGCAGCAATGAGCGCTACATCCCTCAGAATAATCATGGAAGTGAGTGAAACTGAAAAAATATAAGCCAAGAACATTTGGTGAAAAAACATGGCCAAAATTAAAAAAAAAAAAAAAAAAAAAAAAACCACATACACAAAACATGAAGCAAGAAACAGTCTCTCTCTACTTACTATGACTGAGTTTATGAGTTTTATGCATGAGTTAAGATACTTCATCTGAAGTCTTAAAACTACTCAGTTTATGAGAAAACCGTTCCTTTTTGATATAACCACTAACTCCTGTTGTTACCCCCCCCCCAAAAAAAAAAAAAAAGAAAAAAAAAAAACTCTACATCTGAAGCTTAAAGTAATGTTTTTTTTTATTGGTTGGTTGTTTTTTTGGGAGGGAGAGAAAGGCCTTTTTTGTTTTTTGTTTTAAAATTATTTGATAAAAGCAAAAAGCACAGTGTAACTGACAAAGTAAGAGTTCTCACTTACAGTGGATTTTCCTTCTGGAGACCTAAAAAAAGTATTATTATACCTAAAATTCGCTTTTCTTTATACAACGACAAGTAATGACGTTTTCTCACCTGGGATAAGATTTGCACAAGTTAGGCTTACATAGAGCACACTGATGAGAATTTTGTCAGCCAGAGGATCAAGAGCACTCCCCAAAGCCGATTTCTGATTAGCCCAGTTCCGTGCGATAAATCCGTCCAACTAAAAAAACCACAGAGTTCAACATTTATCCATCAGAAAACTAAGAAAAATAATAGTTTCTATATGCTACTGTTACAGAGATTGGACGAATAACATCACACAATACAGTTAGCTTAACGAAGATGAAATACGATACTTGTTAGCTGATATTTCTAACATACTGTCACATTGTGTTCTAGATTATGGAAGCCTCTGAACACATTCCATCTTCAATATTAGAAAAAAAAGAAAGTGATGTTTCAAATCACACACCTAAATTCATGCAAGTCAACTACTATTTTGGGTGCACCCTGTACACCCGCATATGCTAACAGACCACTAGATGAGCCAACGTTGTTTCCATGTGTAAATGCGTGCTTGAGGATGGTCAGGGAACCTAGCCATCCCCTTTGCTCTACCACCACACAGTCCCCTTTAGGGCTCTGGGAGTCACTTTGCACTATCATAAAGGATCTATAGAGCATTTCTAAAACACAGGAAATATAAAAACCACTCTGCTTTTAAAACTTGGTCATCGTTGTTCTACATTAAGTCATTCTGAAACTTAACATGTGCCAACGGGATCAACGTACGGCTGCCTTTATGCGTTTTCAAAGCGATACAAACGTACCAAATCCGTAATGCCAGCCAAAACAAAGACGCCGAGTGCAACGTTGAAGTTTTCTTCGACAATCAGGTAGCCTAAAACCGGCGCCAAACCCATCCTCGCCATCGACAGGATATTTGGGATCGTCCATGGGTTTTCATACTGTGAAAGGAAGCAGGCGCACGCTCCAGGGCGGGAAGGCAGCCCCTCAGCGGGCACGCAGCAGCCTTAAAGCGCGTAAACACACGCTTTGACCCGAATTTGCCGCGCCCCCGGTCACGTACCAGCTCGGCGTAGCGCTCCGCCGCGCTCCGCTCCCCGCGGGAGTCCGGCGCCGGGGGACCGCCGCTCCCCGCCCGCCGCGGCCCGGCCCCGCCGCCGCCGCCTCCTCCCCCTCGCAGGAGGCTCCAGGCGGCGGCGGCGGCGGGCGCGCGCAGCGGCCGTTGGGGCGCGCGCAGCAGCCGTTGCGGGTGACGCAGGGCGGGCGCCGCGCGCCACCCCGCCGCCAGGCAGAAGCCGCCGCTGTTGCCATGGCAGCGCCCGGCCGCCGCCGCCTCGGCCTCGGCGCCGGGCCGGCTCGCCAGCGGCCTGGCTCCGCCGCCGCCCGGCCGCCGCCGCCCCGCGCCGCCGAGCAGCCCCCACACCCCCCTGCCCAGCCACGCGGCGGCCAACATGGCGGCAGCCGCCCCTACGCGCGCTGCGGCCCTGCCCGCGGCAGCGAGCGGCCCGGCCCCGCCGCCGCCGCCGCCATCCGCCGCCCCGCGGGGGCTGCCGGCAGGCTCCCAGCCGCCGCCGGCGGGCGTGTGTGCGCGGCAGCGCGGCCTTTCGCGGCGCTTTACGGCAGCCCCCTCCCCTGCCCGCCGCGCGCTTTACGGCGGGCCGCGGTGCGCGCCGAGGCGGCGGGGGCAAAGCCGGGTTCTGCCCGCCCTCAGGGGCCGAGGTTTCACCCCCTGAACCCAGGCTTGTCTGATTACACAGGCGAGCTAATACTTGGCAGGCCAAAGCGGGGTTCTAGGAAAAGAGCTCACATCCACACTCTTCAACTCTACCCCTTCCGCGGGCCTTTGAAAGGTGACGTGGTTTACTGCTGCCTTAGTGACACGAGTGAGGGAACACGTCAAAGAATTGTGGAGTAGCAGGAGGCTGAAAATAATCCTGCTTTTAGAACTTCAGTTCTGCCCTCTACCCCTTAAGCAACACCACACAAGGTTCTTCCATATGAATTCACAAGTTACTTAAAAAAAAAGTTAATGCATACTTTTCCTTAGTTGATGCAGGTTTCCTCTTCGTGTACAGAAGCAGAAGTAACTCAGAACTTGCACGGAAGCATTCCTCTTCTGTTACCCACATGCCTAAAGGCTGATGGTACAAGTTCATTTAGTCACACCAGTCAGACGCCGCCTGCTACTGCGTCTCCGTTCAGCTGGATGGGCACAGAGTACTAAGTAGCATTAAAATAGCCATTAATCATTATTGTAATGAGCATAGAAAACCTGTAAGGAGCAAGTAAACTGCTTGTCACTTCAGAGTTAATACATACTATTTGCCTGAAACACTCTTCAAATGAGTTTGCAATTTTAAGCGCACTGAAGTAGACTCACACTGAGGCACTGCTGAATATTTACGTATTCTTTGAAAGCTGTATATCTCACATTTTCATACACAAATGGCTGAGGAACCATGCCCTAGAACAGATCTGCAAGTGAACTAGGCAGAAATAACTGAACCTTCAGTTATTTTATTACAATTTAGAAATGAGAGAAAAAAACAGAAGTTACAACAAAACATTCTTGAAAAACATTTAATATGTACACTGAAGACTTTGCATTTGCCATTTTACTGTGCTAGATTAAAAAAAAAAAATCAGGACACACACACGTTTTACTCTTGCAGAACGTCCTTCCACAGCAGTCACAGAACTAGAAGAAAACAAGCACAGTATGTTCACCTTAAATATCCTGTAAGTCTTGTTAACATGCATGACAGCATTCTGGTTATAAATAAGTTACATTACTATATAATGCTTTTGCATGAATCAGACTTCTCACATTTTAAATGAAAAAGGTACATAAAATTTGTTGTACATATTAAATATTGTAATATAAGGAAATTTTTCCTCAGACTAGCATTTTAAATAAAATCAACTATATATATAAAACAAGCTATAAATACAGAGCTGCAAAACAGGAAACTAAAATAGTTTCAATAATGTGCAACTTATTACAGCTATAGAACTGTATTGGCTCAACATGGAGGTTCCCAGTTTTTTGGGAAACATTTCTATACTTTAGATTCTTCAAGTTAACTACATTGCTACAAAGCCGTTCACATAGTCTTCTCATGAAGGAGTTCTTATTTTTAAATCTGTAGGTCCAACATCACTTTAAATTTAGAAGAAAAATCTCTTACTGCACTGCAATGAACTGAGTAACATACACTTTCCACTACTCAAGCATCATAGAGTACATGCTACACATTCTCAAGTAGTAAACCTACGGGGATGAGTCAAGCCGTAGTACTATGGTTCAGTTTGTCCCGCAGCAGTTTTCAGCAAACCTCTGGCTTTACTAGTTGCTGAAGGGGAATCTTGCACCACAGCAAACAACAATGCTGGCAGGGCATCAAGTACTGTAGTAGGCTGCAATTCAGTGCATTTTATTGCAGCTTATCCATCAGGCTATTTCAGGTATTATGACATGTGTCAAGAAGTCTTTCACAGCAGCTCTTCTCATAGTGTTTGAAGCTGATACACTCTTGAACCTTTTTTCAAAAGATAACCCTGATCATTTAGAGATCCAATAAAGCTTTCAAAATCAGATACCTGACAAAAAAAAAAAAAAAGGACAGAAATAAATATCAAATTGGAACCATAAAATTTCAGCATATGTAAAGCAACACAGACAAGTTAAAAGAATTGCACTATAAGTGCTCTACAGAAAGTGAACTAGACTAATTTCCTCAGCAAATCTCTGACCTGGTACAGAGTCAGTTGCATCATTTCTTGCTTTACTTACAAACCATTTTTTTTTGTTTAAGGAGTAACATACGGAAATATCCAAGTTCTGAAACACAAGATGAGGAACATATTTCCTGAAGAGAATTCTTAAAGAAACTGCACAAACTCCAAAAGTAGTTTATAACTAAATAAAGTCTAACTTCAGAAGCTCTCACTGTTTTCAATTGGTTCCAATTTCAAAGTACTTATTACATGACTAGAACTTTTGAGTGGGGCAAAAAAGTTTTATACACACACACAAAGCTAAAATTAACTGGATTAGCTATATGCAGCAAGTTTCAACTGAAACTAGTCACTGAAGGAATGACTGATGGGTCACATGGAGAACTGGCAATAACATCAGACTTTGCCAGACAGGATCTGCACCAAACCCAACGGTCTTTTGTAGGCAGCACTTGCTCGAGTCTAGTGACTGAAGCCATCCTGTGCCAGCAGGCCAGAGTAGGTTAACAAGGTAACAAAGAACAATATAATTGCCCACAGTAAGTTCCATGAAAAGCAATTCACTGTCACTACTTTTCACTCATCATGCCTGATACCCAGTTTTAAGTTTTTCTTCGGCATCTGGAACTTTTCACCATGAAGTAAAAAAGCAAAATTAGCAACGAATATATTCATTTTGCTAACGCTCCACAGAAGTACAGAATGGAAGTCATTTATGGGTTAAAACTCACTTGTGGCTTGGTGTCTGACAGGATGCTCTTATCAAGTGACACCACTAGGACACTTGAAGAGAGAATAAAAAAACTCAGAAAATACATTTGAGCCAGGGAGGACCACGCAGAGACATTACTGCACTGCCAAAATAGAATGCACCAAAATAAAATAAAAAATCACATACAGAAATTAGACTAGGGGTGTCCCCTTAGGAGCCAAAGAAAGTAAAATATACTGCAACCAAACTTGTCCTTTGTAAAGCAAAAGCAGAGTCTTCTTGAGGACAAGCTTCGGAAATAGAAGTAGCCCTTACTATTGCAAAGTGGTGCTACCTTCAAAAAGCTAGTAAGATTAACAAAGCTTACAAGTGAAGACAATTCAGGGAGAGCATTCAGGTTAAAAGCAGTATACACTGCTTATTTCTGTTCATTACAGAGAGTCACAACAAATGGGCCTTTTCCAATTTCCATTTTGCAATTAATAGTTTTGACTACTCTTACAGTTTGTTGTTGAAGATACATTCAATTTCCCAACTTACTCGTATTTGTAATTCCTTTGCAATCTGTCGAAGTTGTTGTAATTCAAAGAGATTGTTGTAGGTTCTTTCTGCAATATTGTTAAGGGCAGAAATAAATCTTTTCGCTTGTGACCGATTGCTCATCCCAGATCCATGCTGTGAGCGTTCAAAGTCCAGTTTTCCAAACTCATCTGAATATGTTCCTAGCATGCTAAAAATATATAAATCAATAAAAGGTAAAAGCAGAAGTACATGAATTCCCTTCCTGAAACATAAAATTGCTCAAGATTAAGTTTTCAGAAGCCATACTGGAAAATCACCCCCAGTAAGAAAGCTGGCATCTAGAGAACTAAACATCTGTCAAAACCACTTTTGACCTTAAATTGTTTAACCACAACTGCAATTAATGACACAAGAGAAAAAACACTTATGGCAGTGCCTTCTGCACTGATATGCATAAGCAAAGATTTACTAAGCAATCATATTCCATGCAACCTAGAGCTGCTGATTTTTTTTTTTTTTTTTTTTTAAAAAAGCTGATGAATCTGATCATTAGTGTCAAAGGCCTGAGCTTTATCAAGTCATTTCTCTTTAGCACTGGACCAGGTTGCCCGGAGAGGTTGTGGAGTCTCCTTCTCTGGATATATTCAAGGTCTGCCTGGATGCAACCCTGTCTAACATGCTCCAGATGACCCTGCTGAGCAGGTAGGTTGGACTAGATGATCTCCAGAGGTCCCTTCCAACCTTACTGATTCTATGATTTCTTCACTGTGTGTGCATACATGTATTAAAAAAAAAATCTTTGAATGAGTAATATTGTGTTGAATTATCTATTTTTAAACCTCTGTATTACCTGTATTTCATTATTTCTACTACATCCTCAGCATCTTCCTTGGTAGATTTCTCCCTTAATTCTAGCCTTGCTCGTGCCTTAACAAGAAAAAAAAAAGTTCAGGACGCATGATACTTGACACGCACAAATGTATAACAAGCACAATGTTAAAGAGGACAGAGTTGGGAATGAGCCTACAGGATTTAGAGAAATATTCCTCTGTTTTTCACTGGCATCCTCTTACTAGTCATGTTAGTTACTACTCATGTTAGTAGGCTGCAGCTTGGAATTTATTTGCCTTTAACAGTGTATTCTTGTAAAGCAGCAGATCACAAAGAATATTAAGGCACAGCCTTAGAGGAAAAAGGAACAGTTTCAGCCCAAAAGACAGGCAGACCCCATAAGAGCTACTGTTGCTAAAAGCCTCTTAAGTATTTTTAAGACTCTTGGATCCTTACCTTCCTCTTTTTTCTTGAAAAGAATAAATAAATAAAAATATAGCAGGCAAGAAGCAGTCAAAAATTATGGTACAATTGTAATGGTTTAGAAATAATCTCTTCGCTTTTGGTTTGAATTTACCTCAGTAAGTCGAATCAGTGACTCTAGCTGCCTCGTGGTGATCGGTGTGCTGTCTGCTCCTTGCTTCTGTTTCCGGAGCTCAAGGTAGAACCCCTGGAGGACCTCAGCAGCTTCTGGAGATAAAGTTGGGTGAACGTACTGCCGAGCGTATCCCACATACTTCCTCAGCAGCTGGTGTGGAATGGCATCGAAGCTTTCTCCTGGTGGGATCTAAGCCCATTACAAAGATCTTAGATTTCAGATCTGTCAGAACTCTATACAAAATTTAACATGAGAATTTCTTCTGTGCTCTATCTGGTGAAAACTTCATGTGTGTGTGAGCCTTTTCTATAACAGCCGTAGGGCTTCGTATGTGAATCTTGCATTCAAAAACTCCATATACCATGTTTAGACTTGTAATTAAACACATTTGGCCATTTCAGAAAAAACAGCAGAAGCTTCTCATTTGCAATGATGAGAAATGCCAAACATGACTGAACTGTATCAAAGATTCTTTCTCAAAAGCCTCTTCCAATTTTTATCAGATACATACCCACAAAAGAATAAGTCATTGCTGCTGTTGCTGTTCTCTCCTTTACAAAAGCACATAGGTTAATTCCCAGCAGGAGCTATTTCTCCTCAAGACCTAGCATTTGATACTATCAGCCCTCAAACTGACCACTGAAGCTTAATAGAAAACACACTTTACCTTCCAAAATCCACAAACTTGTTCTGGCTGTAGAGGCCAAAGGATTTGTTTACACATTACTTTATTTGGATTCACTCACAGCACATCTCATTATATAAGCTATTTGATTACACCCAGTCTTCAGTAGCTCTTCATAGAAATCAAAATACAGCAGATTTGCTTTAGAGCACTTTTACACACTCTTCCCGCCACCCATCTTTCCTCAAGTTAGGATAAAAGGCAGGGAGGCAAGAAGGAAGATGAAGGGGAAAGGATGTCAGCAGAAAAACAAAAAAAGGCTCAGCTGATAATCTCTCACCTGGGCAGAGATTAAGATGGCTTGAGATGCAACTTTAGGTAATATTATCTATCTTGCTGAAGTTGCTACAACAGGTAGCTGGCAGAAATTGGTGGCTGGGGCCTTAAATGGTTCCTTTTTAAATTCAGAGCAAATTATTATGAGAAGAATGGGAGACTGAAGACATCTGGCATAGCTAGATGACCAGGTCCCAGCACAAAGACCACCACAGGGAGGACGACAGCAGCAGTCACAAGACAAGCCCTACCTTCAATCTTTCAAGCAGTGGTTGATCAGAAATGACTTCAAGAACAGAGCGATCCTGCGTGTTAGTACGAGTCACAACAGCGCTGCTGCATGCTGCCTGCTTTCCAGCTCGGATTGCCATCACATGCTCCGACAGCAAGTGATCGTGATCTTCATTTGGAGTGTCCAGCAAAATAAAAACCAAGTCAAATCTTGACAGTAAAGCACTCCCCATTCTAGAGTAAAGGTATAAGAAAACCACACATTGCTTGTAAAAAAAGTGGAAAACTCTGACAACTGTTTGACAGAAATTTAGAAAAGTTGTCCTGTGCTTTGAAAATAAAGCAGAACAGCAGTTCCTCTCTCTAGAAGACACACACACACACAAAAAAAAAAATCACAATAAGATTGTGTTTACGCACCAGGAAAGTAGAAAGCAATTATATACAAACTACAAAACTGCCAGAAGCACGTAATCCTGAATGTGAACTATAAGCAGCATTTCAAAAAGTGCTCACTTCAAGTTCTCAGACACTGTTTTGGCTTTGTTATAATGTCCTCCAACAGGGTTTGCTGCAGCAATGATAGATGTCCTAGCAGGCAAGCTGCAAACAATGCCAGCCTTGGCAAGGCTGATGCTTTGCTGTTCCATGGCTTCCAACAAAGCCTGGTGCTGGCTTCCCATCTTATCAAATTCATCTATTCCACAAATCCCTGGAAAGAGTTAACACAAGACAGAAAAGCTCATTAGAAAACACACTGACCAACGGACAAATACATGCTACAATCTAGCGTTAGCTCTGAAGTCCAATCCAGAGTCTAGTGGCTGCAGGAGACATTGGACCCAGCCTCAGCTTCAGCAAGGTTTGTTTTCATTTCATGCTGCCACAGCTGAGCCACTACCAAGCTGGCCTCGCTTGCAGGAGTGTCTCGAGTACACATTGAGAAAATGAAGCATGCATTAAAAATAAAAATAGAAGACACGTCTCATAAGCAATCTATTTTTCAAAAGCCATGGCAATCCAGTAGCTGCCAATAAGTCAGAATTTTTAATTAGAAAATCCTAGCTTTTTGAAGCATTAAATAAGACCGGTATGTGAATTGCAGAACTTCGGTTTTAAACATATTATCTACTGCGAGTGTCACCTTTAGCCTTTAAGGAAGAAAGGGCCACCTTCAGAGAAGACACTAGATAAGCTCTCAACTTCCCAGATGGGAAAGCCAGTATCATACTTCAGATTTACACTTTTAATCCAAAATAATGCAAGCACTATATTTAAAAACTCATCAGCACAAACTGAAGTCTTTATGTGCTCATTTACTTGCATGAGTAGGAAAAAAAAAAACACAAAAACAAAAATGGAGGAATCCCAATCCAGATTTCAGTATGAAGGAAAATTTGGACATTAACACATGCACACTGTACAAAGGTTACACGTGTTACCTTGATCCCCAAGCACTAAAGCACCAGCTTCCAAGGCAAAGTCTCCAGAAGCACCATCTCTAGACAGTGTAACAGTCAGGCCGGAGCTGGTGGAAGTGTTACCACAAACATACACACCTCGAGGAGCAACATTACACACTGCCTAAAAGGGAGAGAAATATGTTCTTTTTTCCTCCTGAGGTGAATGATTTTCATAAGCTTTACTCTAAAGGAACAACACAAAGCAAAAATAAAGTTTTTGTTATTTTCAACTTAATGTGGCCAGACAGTAAAGTTGTAACTCCTTGCAACCCCAGCAGGCACATTTCTGCAAACAGCAAGAATAATTTTAGTCATAATACTTGCACACAGCCATGTCTACTGTGTTACCAGAACTACGGGAACTTTGGTCACAACACTGACATCGTTAAATTTATTGAAATGCTTGGGGACATGCTATCTGTAACCAAACTGCAGACACACGACATCGGTATCTTCAGACCCCAAGGTCTCATCACCTTGTCTGAATGCCCAGTGCAAGCTGTTTTAGAGGTGTGTGTTCTCCCCACAACAGGGGGATGAATGACAGTCCTAGTCTCCTCTGTGCCTTCAGTATCCAGAAGATGGCTTGCATTTTGAAATATGAAGTAGACAGACAAAGTATGGTAAGTTTGAAGAAATTTTACATGAACTGGCAAAACACAGTGGTATCGCAGTTAAATTTGGCTAGAATACAGAATTATCTCAACTGGTCTTTCCCGATAAATCTCTGGAGATAACTACTGGTGCCTCTATTTTATTGCAAAGGTAACACCCAGACTGTATTTATTCAGTACCAAACATATGTGAAAACTGCTGACTACTGAATTAAAATAAAAAAAATTCCTACACAGCTTTGGTTTTCTCCTTGGGATGTTTCGTATAAAAGTGATGATTCAGAAGAGCATCATCTCCGGGTTTTACCTGAGGGATAGACTATTAGCTTTTCTTGAATAGCATTCCATTATTTAGTAATGACATGAAAAAGCAGATCATCTACTGCATGTGAGTGATTTCTCATTCAGAGAACAAAATAGAAACATTGTTTGCAAGATACTTGCATATACATGTCATTGGTTAAATTAAGTCCTAACCCAACATAATGCGTTAACATGAAAAAGTATTTTTTTAAATGAGGTGTGCAATACTGCAAGTCTAAGTGAACTCTGTCTTCCTTTGCTCTTCCCCCCTGCCCCATCATCCCACATGGTTATCTTCACAGTAACCATGGAGAAAGATATGGAACTTTGAAAGTGTTCAGTTTAAGAGGAAGAAACTCTTATTTTCTAGGTTTGTTATAGTCATAGACTAAGGCTTAAGTGTAACAGCAAGTCCTGTTCCCAAAATGGCTGATACCTGGTTTAGTGACGTAGAAATAAGGTAAGGGAATGGGAACAAACTTCACAGATGGCAAGCAACATGGTACTGAGTATCACAGTAGCTCCAAGAATGTACTTGCTTACTTGACAATGAATCAGCTACTTGAAGACAACAAGGAGCAAAACTCCTCAGTGAGGAAGGGAGTTGGTACAAAAAGCTAAAGAGGGCAGAGAAACAAGCCTAGAAAGTACCTGGAAGCCCACAGACTTGACTAAGTGCACTTGCTTTGGTAAGTGTTTTAAGACGCTGGTTCCTTTCTGCAAGGCTGCCTGGAAGAGGAGGACAGCAGGGAACTTCTTTGGGTGCCATCCTATACCTGAGGTGAGCTACATGAAAAGGTAGCTCCAAGTAGGCTCAAGCACTCTTTGGTATTAGCTCAGCTATCCTGCTGTGTTTACAAGAGGGCAAGGTAACAAGGAACCAGAGGAAAAATATTACAGACAGCAGTAATGAATTGACACATACTTGCAACATTTGACTTTTTCCTAATCCTGGATCTCCAACAACCAGAACATGTGGATCTCCTCGCACTGGGATTCTGTTCTTGTCATCTACAAACTTCTGACATCCTCCAAATAATGCCAGGGCCAAACCTGCCTTTACAATCTGTAGTGATACATACCAAAACGAGTTAAGTATTTGATAATGGCAACCATTACAGACTACTCCCTAGAATGAGCCTTTTCCTTCTGGAGGGAAGAACTTAAATCCTGTAAGATACTTCCAGCAGTGTGAGGCTGCCACCCATTTTGTCAATTCATGCACAGGCACAGCGCTGTGAAAAGCCACCCGTAAAACACATCAGCCCCCTCTTTGCCCATCACCACCTCTATAGCTAAGGCTTAAAAATCCTTTAGATTACGCACTTGCTACAGTAAACATTTAAAACTGAACCTGTAGGCAGAGCTATAGAATTACTTACCTCATGACCGTAGATAGCAGGGCAAAGAGAGCTGAAAAAACAAAGCACACAGAAATACAGCAGGAATATAAATATTTTATTACTACTAAATAACTGCTTCCTCTATCTCACTTGCTGCAGACTACTTTTATAAGCAGCAAGTGAAATTATTTTCATTCCCACAAGAACAAGAGTTTTAAAGTAAAAGCAGTATCAGATTTCTGAATAACCAGATATGCTTAACACAATATGAAGAAAAGCCTTTCATTTGAGTTTGCACAAACACAGAGGAGAACCAGTTTCCCAATGGTTGCTGCACCCACTCTTATCATTATCTAATAGCTACCATTAACCCTCATAAGCCTCCTTTTAAAGGTGATATAATTTGGCATTCTTTGATTCCAATTGAGAGGACAGGAAGGACACTCCAGCTAAAAAATTTACTTCTTGGTCTACTCAGAGGGTCTTTCACACCCTCTGCTTAGTTCTCTGATCTCTTTCCCCTGCTGTAGAAAGGGAGGGCAGAGAACAAAACCATGCACGAGTTGAATTTGCTCAGTGAGAAGCAAAATTAACACATCACTTTTTAACCTACAGCTTTCTAGGTCATAGTCAAACTGAAATACTCCTAGCTTCCCTTTATGCTTAAACCCCTCCCAAAGTCCTAAGATCCTCAGTTTCCCCTGCTCTGCATACCCTGCAGCAGTACTTTCTACCCCTCCCGTGCCCCTTGCCTACTGCAGTTTGCTAAATGTCTATGCTATATACTGCACAAGCCTGACAGACACTTCATAGCTTTAAGGTCAGCTGTCAAGTTTGATTGAAGCTGGCTATGCTGATGCAGAAGTTATTCTAGGGGCTGACAACTTACTTCACAATAAGCCTGAACAGATTTTCCTCAGCTTGAATTTCTTGAACAGCATAAAGGTCTTTCAGAGAAAATTCCATGAATGCTCTTTGAAAAGTCTCATCAAAATTCTTTGTTTTTTGTCCTTTACTGTTGCTGACAGAATTTGCCTCAATGTACAACAGGAACACACATTTGTCATTCTTATTTTTAGAAGCTCCTGTTAGAAAGATGACATAGGATAAAGGGATGTTTTTATACCTTAAGTACTGGTGTTACTGACAAGTAGCAGAGGGTAATTCAGAAATACTAAGTATGTGCAAAATAAAGGTTGTTCATATATAAGTAGTTGAACACCTGCACTTTCAAAAATTAATGCAATGCAAGTAAAAGCTTCTAATTACATTTCTTCTTTAAGTTCACTGTACTTAGGTACTTAGTAAAGTATTCTGCCATTTTGGGATGGTGGGATGTATATGTGTTTGTGAAATACTGGACTTTATTTAATTCATAGTTACTATTTGGCAATATGATTTTCTTCCCCCCAAAAATAAATTTTCCAGGAATTCTAAATTACTACATTATTGTAGTCAGATAAGAGTTACATACAAAATTTTTCACTCTTAATATTTACAGAAAGAACCATCAGAGCAGAAGAATTAAACATGTTCCTTAACAATTAACATTTCCTAGATCTTTAACAGAATGACTGCTGAACAGAGAATGCTGTCTCATAGCAAACCAAAGTTACAGGTCTCTGCAGTATATTCTACTACAGCTGTTCAGAACAGGCCTTCTTTTTTCAAGATCAAGAAATACATCGTAAGATTTATCCAAATAACATTAAGCTGAGAAAGATCACATGCCTTCACAACAGCACGACAGTTTTCCTTTTATTTGAAAGGGACATAAAAAACTGTAAACAAATAACTAATCTCAATGAAACTTCTGGAAATAAGTATGTCCCCCCTCCCATTAGTAGTCCAAGATGACTTTCCTATCAGCTAATTCACTAAAACATTAGATGTCAGCACTAGCAATTCAGATTCAGGACCATAATTATATATAGACCAGAGACTGCATAAAACAAGCCCCCTCTATCAGTGGACATTAAAGGCAGCACTCCTCTTGAACAACACTGCTCCTTCCTTTTTCAAAGTAACTCATTATGAAATTTTGGTATTCTTTGAAGAAGTATATGCTTAATGCGTTTACAACTTTGAGAGCTCAAAGTAAGGGGCAGGGCTGTTTTAATATTATTGCATAAGCAATAGAAAAAGTCCTCACAAAGTAAAAGATGTTTTAGGATGATGTATTTTACCTTCCTCAGTGCTTGACACCTTAACTACCCCTGTAATTGTGACCATATCTCCCGGGACGCAACTGTCCACAAGATCTTGAACCAGTTCACATTCTATCGTGCGAGGGATTCGACCTGCTTCTCGCTGATCATCTGACATGAGCTCCTGTACCCTGCAAAACATGAGGTGAGCCCACACTCCACACATGGCATTTCCAGTTCAGTTTCGGTGTAAGAAATCTGTACACGTGCACTTCAAACCAATCCTTTCCAAACTGACAAGGGAGACAGCAGGAACACCCTAATAAGCACTAGAAATAGCGACACTAAATTTGGAGGGACTAAGGCTTCTTCAATTAGAATTTTAACCAATAGGTACTAGTTACATATAAATCCTAGAAAGACAAAACAAAGAATAACAAGAAACCCCAGAAATGATTAATCGAAGCTGGAGTTTAGATTTTCTAGCTTTGATGAACACAGGAATAAATAGAGGAATTCATATAGGAATAAATACAGAGTATGAAATAATATTATTTTGTATACGAAGCTTATCTTAATGGTCAAATATTACAGCTCTGATGAAAGCAACTGGTAATTTGGATGGAACAAATCCTGCAAGACCCAAAGAACTCCCTCATACCCAGCAAGAACAGGAATTTTGCATAGTTGTAAAAAGCTATCAACTAACACATTCTTTCAAAGTTCCAATTTTGAGTCTGCACTTAAAACTCCAATAGTTTCTCTTTACGCTCAGAGTAAGTCTTCTCTGAAGAAGTTGCATTAAACAGCACCCTCTACAGCTGCTGTCAAGAATTTTTCAGTGCTATCATTTTAAATAAGATCCATCAAATAAAGTGCACAGCGTAAGATTTTTAATACAGAGCACATGCACTTAGAGAATCTGAGTGCAAGAAGTGGAAATAGAGTTCATCTTTCTCCACTTCCAGTAAACTAAGAAGACAGACAAGAAATAATGGAACATATATGGAACATAATACTATCCAGCGACATTAGGATGGTCACAGCACAGCAGAAGTGAGGAAACAATAAGAAAACAGCTCCGCTGTCCAACTTCCTGTACTTTAACATTGTTAATTTCTGAGGAAACAGCAGCACATTTTCCCAGAGTAAAGAATTCAAGTTTTAGCCATACTTTTTGATTAGACACAGAATGCAGATGAATGGCAGTCCCAACATTATTTCCACCTACTAAGCATCCCTACATCCACATACGGAGCAATCCTACTCAGGGATTGGGGGACACAACCAATATCACTTCAAACTGAAATTTTTAACATTTAAATTGATATTCAGTTAAGTCAGCTGTTGCAGCTGACAAACATAATGTATTAAAGCTTTCCTAGCTGACTTACAGTTCATTAAAACGAATTACTGAATAATAGATACAACTAAAAACAATTAAGAAAAGCTGCATAGAGCCTGATCTGAACATTTCTCAACAACACCAGTCAATGTAAGACAAAGAAGCTATTGTACTAAGCAGGAGTAATACTTAAGAACACAAGTTCTCTGAGAAAACAACCACTTTGTAGCAATTTTCTCTAGTAGTACTTGCTGCAAGAGAGTAAAGTCCTTAAACTTATACAACATGCAATAAACAATCCTTTTACTTTTGGCTGCCCTACTGAATTATATTTTTGTGCAGAAGTAAAGAGACGCATTAAAGTGCTTACTTAATAGACTGCCAGTCCACTGTAGTGGTTAAAGGAGAGCTTCTGTCTGCTGCAAATGACCGGCCATGGCACTCGGGAACAAGGCACTGTAACAATATTCATTCTAATTCATTCTCAACTTTAACCAGTCTTTTTGATATATATATGTTGTTTTACCTTTTTAATTTGTCTCATTATATATAAAAAAAAATGAAATTCATTAAAACTGTATCAGAGAGGAAAAAAAGTTAAACTAGGATACACATTAGGACACGCATAATTAATAAAGAACCATCAAGCTCAGATACCTAAACATCGATTCCTAGCTGTTAAAGCAAAAAGAACTGTAACATAGTATCTCCTTAGTGAGCAGGAAAAACAAAACAAACACACATACACAACATAAAAAACCCAAAAACCAAACACAAACTTGAAGATGTTCCAGACGAGATGGTTTTTCACTTGGACACATCAGGTTACATAAAATGATTGCACACTGTCTTATGTCTAGTAACTTTTTGTGTAGATAAACAGTGAAATTAAAATAGGAAGTTCTAAGCAAAACCACGAAAAGTAAATCTAACCATTGAAAATCACCACAATGAGGTAGAAAGGGCTTTTCAGACATAACTGGTGAAACAGAACTGAGAAGAGATTCTTCTGGATTTGTGTACGTTTTTTACACTTTCTTTCTCCCTTTCCCCAATAATAAGGTTATGCGATTATACCGAGTTGCACGGTAAGTTTTGCTTTATATAGCTGAACTACTGTTGTGTGGGGTTTTGTTTTTGTTTTTTAACCTAAGTATCATTAGCATTGCTTTTATCAAACATGAGAAAAGTGCAAAAGGGAAAAGTATCAAATTAGATGATTTAAACTTACTTTAGCTGGAAGAGTGTATTTTCCATCTGGCAGAGGAACGCCCTGAACATCTCCACACGTGGCACATACAAAGGCTAGCTTAGTGCAGAGAGGTTTAATATTACTGACACGCACAACAGTACCACGCAAGGCAATGTATTTCCCATAGCAGTTGGCCCGAACATTTTTCAGCTGAGTTAGTGGATCATAGTTGTACACCCTACAAAAAAATTATAGCATTATCATTTTGAAAGCTTTTAACCCTTGAGTGAACAAGACAGACGTCTACATTCCAACTATCAGCACTGATCCAGAGCAAAGATTAGACTGTGCCGTGGGTCCATAGCTAAAGTCACTCTCTTCGATTCCTGTTCTTGAAAGCAGCCTAACGTTTAATAAAATCTAGGAGTTACATCTAGTAGCTGTAAAGTTTATGCATACAGTGCATCAGCACAAACTCCTTCCTCCTATAAACACTTCAGACTAATGATACAGTAGAAATTCATAGAATCATAGAATCAGTAAGGTTGGAAGGGACCTCTGGAGATCATCTAGTCCAATCTCCCCTGCTCAGGCAGGGTCACCTAGAGCACAGTAGACAGGGTTGCATCCAGGCTGAAGATCTCCAGAGAAGGAGACTCCACAACCTCTCTGGGCAACCTGTGCCAGTGCTCTGTCGCTCTCCCAGGGAAGAAATTCCCCCTCACGGTCAGGAGGAACTGCCTGTGCTTCAATTTCTGCCCGTTGCCTCTTGTCCTGTCACATGGGACAACGGAAAAGAGTTTGTCCCTGTCGCCTTGACACCGTCCCTTCAGGTACTTGTACACATTGATAATTAACCTATAGTCACATATAACTCTCTCTTTGAATAAATCCAGATTAAAACCAGGTTTCAGATTTGCAACATAAAAGGATCAAAGATTTATTTTACTTGCACTCCATTTTCATGGATCAGAGACGTAACAATGTTGCTGTCATTTGACAAAGAGAGCACCTTGTTAATGAGGCCAAAGAATATCCAAATCATTCTGAATAACAAACAAGCCCTGTGGATGCTGGAGAACCAGATGATTTCAAACTACAGAGGTCTCTGAAAAACAGTAAATTATGCAAGCTCATACAATCTACAGTTTGAGATCAATCACTCAATCACTACCTAAAAAAAAAAAAAAACAGTTGCTTTCGATGATATTCTTAGTTTTCAGTTATAATAATCTGCTCCTTTGATCACACAAGACAAAGCAAACCTCACTGCATTCCCTATAAAAACAAAGCTAACATCCATTTTATGAGCATGGCATTTTATTGATTTTCCCAATACGCTTTACAGAATAATGGTCTACAGATGTCCTATAAGTGTATACAAGTTCTCAAATTCTTTCCTAGACAGTTTTTCCTGAACACATTCCACTGGCTAATTAAAAGGGTGCAGTTTTATAACAATGCAAAGGTTAAAATACACCATAGTCAGTTGAATCCAAAAACTAAATCCACCTGCTGTGCCAAAAAAATGCTTGCTCTCATGTCATGCCATATCCTGCCATGTCAACAGAAAAAACAAACTAAAGTAGAGCTCATACTGTCAGTCCCTTATTTCCTCAGGTCTGAGGCTCCATTACTTCTCCATTCCCCAGATACAAAACAAACTATTATCAAGGGCTTGCTTAGTTAAGATCTCTAAGGAGGTCACAATTTTAAAGCGGTAATAGTAATTATTATGATTCTTGTAAGATCATATTTATGCAGAATTAGTGTAACCTTAATTTCACCTACTTCATTTCAAATTAATTTTTAATTATAAGATGTAATATTCTTGAGAAGTTCTACAGGCAACCCTTTAACAGATTTAAGCTAATATGAAATAATGCATCCCCACACCACCATCAGAACACCCACACAGGGAATGATAACTATTACCAATTCTCATTTAGGTTCCACACACTCCAAATCAACTTCTTATGAAGACAAACCTCTGCTAATAAAATGCTAGATCATGACCTTTTCTGACTTCTCCATTAGAAACCTGAAATCTAAACACATTTCTCTGATTTTAATCAATAGGTATTTCATTTTTTCAACTTAAAAGTTACTTTTCTGCTTACATTTTCTAGTTACAAGCTGTTTCTTCAGCTTATAAGCAGGTTTCATTTTGCTTTTTCTGTCAATGACAGTCCAGCTTTTGTCTTTGTGAAGCAAAAAAGCAAAATACAGACTTTTATTCTAGAAATAGCTTCACAAAAGTCTCATAAATAAGTAACTAAATAGCCAGATAGTTTTCAGCTCCATGCATGGATACTGACCACAATTACACAAGAAGCAAGTAGATCTTCCTGCAAACAGCACAAATAAATATACAACACCCATCACCTGGCATTAATGTGTGGCACATTTATTATAGGTTCTCCATCAAGCGTTAATCCTTCTTCCACCTGTAACTCAGCAGCATGCCTTTCAAGGTCCTTTGTTAACACCTAGACAGAATAGAAAGGCAGACACAAATGTAGTAAGCCATCCAACATTGATTCAATTTGCTATTAAGTTTGATTACCATCCACTACTATTAGATCTGCTGCTCAAGTCTCAAAAGCATTCTGCTGTCTGGTGACCACAGCAGAAGAGTATTTTTCTGCTCTGAGTGGTTTTAGTCTTTGTTTTAAAGAGAGATGAAAAAAACCCTCTTGCTGTTGTTCTTGTTTCTTATACTTAAAAAAAAAAAACACATAAAGTAGTCTCTGATCAATGTGTCCAGTTTCATTTAGTCAAGCACAAAGACCTGAGGACCCACCTGTTGAAAAGCAGGGAAGTGCTACTTTTTAAGAGACATGGGACAGAGACAGAAATTCTTGAATTGTTCCCCACTCACCCACCAACCAGGGTTCTGCTACATGAGACGGCACAGATAACTCACGGTTCATTAATCAAAAATGAATTAGAAATCTTTATTACATAAGTGTTAGAGCTATATTTAGTTTTAGTTAACTAGTTGGAAGATGAACAAGCAAAATGCACTAAGAGCAAAATTTTACAAAACATGATTCTGAAGGCCAGGCAGAAATGGTGTAGAGGAGTTACTGATTTTTGAATAAACAGTAGGGTTTTTTAAAGTTAGAAAAACACAAATACTAAGTTTAAGAGTATAATTGCCTTTAAGTCCCACTGATTCGTTTTCATGGCAGGTGGAGGGGCATAAGCTTGCATGCATTAGAACTTCATATTTACCTGGTGAATTGCCAAACCCATGCACTGCAGTATTTTCTGAGGCATATCCCTTAATTCAGTAGATATATTTGGTATTGATTTAATCAATTCTCTGTCTTGTAAGAGTTCTTTATAATCCACAAGAATACTTCCTTTTCTCTCTATTTCATCCTGTGAAACATTTAAAGTTATACAACACACTTAAAGCTATAAACACAAATATCTATTGCTTATGAAATGATTTGCATGTGCTATAATAGATACTGAAAATCTGAAAGATTTTCTAGTTCTATTTCGTCAACAATACAGATTTTTTTACCTTATCGTACAGCTCAATGCGTTGCATGAAAAACTTTTCAAACGCTTGAGTCTTCAGCACAAAAGGAGACTTGTCAGCATAAGCTAATCAGAAATATATTACATGAGTAATTGACAGAAATAATCATTTTCATTTCAGAGAATACAAAAAATGGCAACTTCTCTCCCATTATTTTCTCTGTATTTCAAAACTGAGGATGACAATAGATCTCTACAGTATCACAGTAACATTCTAAGAATGTACCCTGTCTGAGGTGTCAGAGGACAAGCACTTAAACCAAACAAGACCAAATATTGTAACAGCTGCTAATACTATAACAGCTTCCTTTGATCTTTAGGTGCAATTTAACATCAACATGGTTGTCATGACACACAGAGGCTATGACAAAAAAAAAAAAAGAGAGAGAGAGATGTTCAACAGAGGTAGTCTTGGTAGATCACAGGTTTTACATGGCTGATGGGCCAGGTTTAAGAAAGATTGTATTTCACATTATCCAAGATTTTTTTTTCCAAGGTCTGGGGTCCACAGAGATTACAGTGTGACATAAGATCGCTACTAAATCCTTGCTTTTATATGTCAGGAATGAGCTTCAGCTGCCTCCCTTTTCATTTATCCCCACTACTTGTGACCAACTCCAAAGAAAACAGAAAAAGATATTTACTATATATAACTGGAGTCTAAACATACCTTCAGAGAAATAAAGTTTCCAGCCTTTATATGGTATGAACTGATCCAACGTTGACTGAATTAACCGAGGTTTTGCTAGAAAACATTAAAGCTAGAATTAAACCAAGGCAGACACTGAAATCTTATTTTTTTTAAGAGACACTGAAACTTTTATTTATTTTTTACTTTATTCTCTATCACTCTTCAGACCATTCAGAGGCAGCAGCGATAGTTCAACGCAAAGGTCGGTCAAAAGAAGCTGCGTTGAAAGCGCTACACCATCAGAGAAGGGGCGATGCACAGGCGCCGGCTCACCGGGCTCGACCTTGCTCTTCCACTCCACACTTCGTCCTCTTCCTTGCCAGCCGCCCCGCCAGCCGCCTCGCCACCGCTGGAAGCCTCCTCCCCGGCTGCATCCCCGGCCTCTGGGCTCCTTGCTCATCCCGCGCCGCCAGGGCGGCCCCGACCAGGCCGCAGGGAGCGGGAAGCGGAAACACCAAATGGCGGCAGCGGGCGCCCCTCGCAGCGGCCACGCTCGTGAGGACTTTTGTCCCCCCTGCGGCACCGTAAAGCCGCACCCCCCGCCCCAAGGAGGCAGCGGCGCTCCTTCCCTCACTCCCGTTCTATTTTGGCGCCCGCACACGTCGCTTCCGGTGCTGCCGCCAATCCCGAGGGAGGAAGCGGTGGCGACGCCCCGCCCCACCGAGTCGCCGTGACGCAAGGAGCGAGGATGGCCGGCGCCCATTGGCCGATTCCACCGTCTCACGTGAGCCTCGCCCCGCCTACTCGCCCTCCGCTTCCGCCCGCTCTGCTGCGCCGCGCAGGCGCCGCCGGCTCTCAGCGGCGCCGGCGAAGGGCCGGCGGCGCCTGCGCAGTGGCGGGCGCCGGGGCGGAAGCAGCACGAGGAGGGCGGCGGCGGCCATGGAGGGCAGCGCGAGGCCGGAGCTGCGCATCTGCGAGGGCGACTGCGCCGTGCTCAAGCGGGACGACGTCTTCAAGGCGGTGCCCGTGCTGCGGCGGAGGTGAGGGGCCGCGCCCGACGCGCTTTATCCCGCCTCCCCGCCGCCGCGCGCGGCCGCGCCGTCCCCCCCCACCCCCCCAACCCCGCCGCGCGCGCCAGGCGCCCCCAACGGCCGCCGCGCGCCCCCAACGGGCGGCGCCGCCTGAGGGGAGCGACGTCCCGCGGGTGCCGTCCACAGCCAGGGGCGTAACGGGGCCGGCGGCTCGGCTGCCGCCGCCCGGAGCCGCCTTCGCGGGCCTGCTGTGCCCGCTGTGCTTTTTCACGGGCTTCATCCCGGCTGGTAGGATCTGACAGAATTTTTTTCAGCATGTGCCAAGAGCGCCAGATTGAGGTGCTTATTCTGTTACCCTGCACAGCAGGGCTAAGATCACCGTGTCAGATCCCTCTTCAGTTTTCGTGTAACTCAGCTGCAAATGCCTGCTGTAAGGGAAAGAACAAGAAAACAAAAGAATAAATATTGCCACAGAAAATTAACTCGTGTGTAGGCTTTTTTTTCTTATCTACAATCTGATGAGAGTAAGGATGCTGCAAGACAACGTGACACTATTTGAGATTGGATATGCTGTTTAGAGTAGTCATCAGCATGAAATTCAAGCGCATGTACACAATCTTAGATCTAAGTTGTTTTCAACAATTTCAAGTCTTACAATTTTTGACTGATCTTTGACTAGTAGACTTTAGCTGTGCCAAGAAAAATACCATTAGGATTTTTAAAATTTATTTAAGTATGGTAAATACATGTCTTGAATAAGAAAGCATTCAATTCTGTTTATTTAAATGTCTTAGATGAGAAAACATTTTTTATTATGCTTTATTTAAATACTCGATCTCGTTTGGGAATATAAACCATGGTATTGTCCCAAAACTGGTTTCTCTTACCCGGTGTGCAAGCACCCAATAGACGCACAGGGTTGAGATACTTCTTTGTTTCATTTCTGCGCAGAGATGGGTGCTAGGTGGTAGATCACAAAGCTAGCACACCTTCTCCCCTTCTCATTCTTTATTTATACACACTTTTCAGGGAGTACTTCATAAAATTTTTCTTTTTTTACTGGTTACAGTTTCATAACATCACATATACACTCTGTGCTTGTGCTTTCACATTCCTGTTAATTAGCATGGGAAGCAGAAAAGAGGCAGTAACATGATGGTCGTGTCATTTCCATCTCATTATTCATTTGGGATGTGTAGTCTAATATGTTATTAAGCCTTAATGAACTTAGGGTTACTCTGGGTTATTCTGCTGTTTTTGTCTTGTCTGCCCCTCACATTCTTCAAAGTGTTGCAGTTTCCTGAAGGTTATTCAGCTGGAGCTGTTTGTCCTTTGCAATACTTTTTTTTGCTGTATCTTCTCTCCCTTGTTCTTGAGTCTTATTAACTGTTTGCAGGGTTTTCACAGCATCGCTCCAACAATGGTGTATTTAAAATACACATATGAATTTCAAACATCAGTCAGCTGAGTAATAGGACTAGCAAAGAACTTGACATTTTTGTTTAGCCTCAAAATTAGTGATGAGTATAACTAGCCTATGAGCTTAAATTATTAAGTCTTGACTCAATGCCGTGTGCGGCACGGATACTGCTACCTGTTTCATTTGACAAAAATGGTGTTTCCTTGGTCAGCAAGGAAATCTGTGTAGCTCAGCCTGGAAGTCAAGGCTTTTGTTGTTATTTTATTCCTTAGTAAGGAAATAAAAATGTAAATCCATAAGTGCAATCAAAACTAAATGATTTTTTTTGTATTAAATGTTTCTAGGATTACATTGCTCTTTCTGTTATTTTTTTTCATATTCCTTTGGCTTTTTTTTGGGGGGGGGGGGGAGCTCTGCAAAATATAGAGATTTCTAAGCTCATACTTGTGTTTCTACGCTTACCTGAGTGACTGGCCTAGATCTAATACAGTTCAGATTAACTTGTTCCTTGCCTCGTTCTGACTTTCTCTGTCAACAATGGTGTATATATGATTCAAGTGCTATATCCTTATGTCTTACTTGTCATTTTAGAACTCAGTGGAACCTAAAAAGGTATATTTCTCTTATTTTATATTCAATTTAAGTCTTCCTCTTTGTTCTTTTCCTAGCCAGTCTCAATTTAATGTAGATTTGTCATCAGTAGTTAGCATATTATGCTTGTTGTGCTTTCCTTAAGAACATAGATAGAAGGTCATCTATGAAGTTTTGATTTACTTTCAACTATTGTTGGGTTTTAAAATCCTGTACACCTAATCTTTTGGACATAATAAAAATAATGATTTTAATATCATTACCTTCTTTCATTATTTCAGAAAAATAATTTTTGAAAAGCAGTGGTTCTATCTGGATAATGCCATCGGACATATTTATGGAACTACATTTGAAGTAACTAGTGGTGGAAACCTCCAGCCAAAGCAAGAGATGGAAGAGACTACCACAGGTATTTCAGGGGATTGACTGATGTTTGGAAAAATGCATGCCATTTAACTTGTTTATTGCCATTTAACTTGATATGACCAAAGATGATGGAAAATAAGTTTTCTATTAATCATTTGTTAACGTTCATTACTTATAGTCTTTCTGTCATAAAAGTGCATGGTTTTTTCTTGATCTGCTGTTTCGCTAGTGCTGTGACAAAAAATTTTTAATATGGGAGAAAATTTGAATTTTAGTCTCGCTGAATATACATACTGAGGTCTATTTTACATATTATATTTAACTGATTGATTAGGCAATATTATGCAAGACTACAAAGCATGTGAGTTTAATCCTGAGAAGTCTGCTTTCCGTGAAACTAAAATCTTACGTTTCTCCAACTTAAAAAAACATTTAGAGCTAGATTTTACAAATCTATATCCTTTTTCTTTAGAAACAAAAGAAGCAGGTACAGATAATCGTAACATAGTTGACGATGGAAAGTCTCAAAAACTGACTCATGATGACATAAAGGCTTTGAAGGACAAGGGTATTAAAGGACAGGTAACATTAAGGTTTTGGTGTCATTTCTGTGCTACCTTGATGGTTATATTTTAGTTTATGAAAGAAGCTATTCTTTTTAATGGTGCATAGACTTTGGTGCTTTTTCTTTGTTCTTCTGCTCAAGTCATGTTTTTCCTAGAGATCTGTTTTTACAAAAATGCAAAGCCTATTTTCAGAGAAAACTTCATGTAAGGTTGGCAACTTTGTCAGTAGAGAGTGCAGTATGAATTCATGCTGCATCAGGAGTCACAATAGACAAAAAGGAATGTAAAAAAATTGAGAAAATAAAATTCACATAATTTAATTGATTTTGTCTCTTTATAAGTTTGGAAATGATTCTATGCTACATTATATACTACTACTTATGTCTATACTAAAGACATACTAAAGTCATATAATGATTATACTACCAAAGCTGTAGGAAGGTATAATGGACAAACACAAACATGTTAACAAGCAACATTGATAGCACACTTGTTTATATAATCTGCCTTGAGGTGGTACCTATCAAACGGTGATGCATGTGTTTTATCTGCATCTCAAAAGTTTAAGATTCTTCTCAACGGACCAATTCTGTTCTGTTAGAGAGGGGATGTTTTTTTACCCCATAGTTTGTTAGGCAAGGCCTTCTTGAATGTTAATAAACCCTTGCAGTAAGTGGCATTCTGCACCTATTATCAGACAAAATTCTCTCTCATCTTTGGTTTCTAAATAAAAGTAAGAAATTGCTCATGCTTACATCAAGTTCATCTCCTCTTTGCATCTTGCTGTTTGCTGCCACTGTTCAGAGCAGCTGTTCTGCTTTTCGCCTGCTTAATAATGGATGGGTCTAAGCAGAAGTACTTTTTCTGTTTTCATGGTTGAGCTGTTCCTGCCATTATCACTTTGAGAAGAACATACTAATCAGTCTGATAGCTTTGACATTTCCTGTTAGTTCTCATTATCTGTGTCAGATGATCCCTTTGGCTCTTTGTGTCCTCAGCATGTCTATGCCGTACATCCACTGTATTGTTTTATTTAGGATATTAAAATACCCTACTTTATTAACAGTGGTTTCTGTAATTTAATTTTAGACTGTGTTATGTTAGCAACAATAGACAATATTCTTCCATGAATGTGTGGTAAAATTTGAGTTAATGTTTGTGAATGACATTACTTTGTCAATGTAGAGATAACTATTCTTTGAAATAAAGTAACCTCAGTGTTAATGGGATTTGATTTGCCATCATCTTCCAAGTTCTTCCTAGGTCCTAAAGAATAATTGTGTAGTGTTAGGCTGCAGACTGGGAGTGGCATGTACTCTCAGGGTACTGCATAATACCACAGCTTCCCTTTGGTTCCCTGAACTTGAAGATATATTCCCTGGTTTCTTCAAGGTAAATTTTACTGACAAAAATCCAGGTGCTGCACTCAACTACGAGGCAAAAAATAGGCCCCGCCCTATTAATAGTAAATTTTAAATATTTGAAAGACCTTAAGAAGGAGTGGCCTGAAAAATAGCAACTTTAAGAAATACTTGCATCAATATAGTTTTTATCAGCATAATGGAAGATGAGGTGTCCACCTTAAAAATACTCCTTTTCTCATTTCCCTTCCCCAATTCCTATTAGTCCAGGTTATACTATTGGTTTTCATACATGTTTAGTAAGAACTTTTGAATTTAGCAATTAAACTACTTTGAGCAAAACAACAAAAACAGCAGTGTGCAGCATTTTTTCCTTTATTGCAGGCATAGTTACAAAACTTGAAAAATGAAAGCCATTTTCTGTTGGCATCTTAATGATCCTTTCAGCTGGAATCTAAGAGTATGAGGAGGAAGAAAGATTAGACTGGCAAAGGGAGTAAATCAGAACAAGGAGATGAGGAGACAGAAACTAGAATTCTGGGGAAAATCTGGGAGCTACAGAAGGAAAGATTCATGAGAAATACTGTAGGAAATAGTAAATGCTAAGGAGTCTGACATCAAGCAAGAAGCTAGTACAAGACTCTAGCACAATTTGGGAGACGGAAGAAATTAAGTGAGGTAGGAGAGATGTCTGACGAATAGTCAAGTATAGCACAAGAACTGAAGCAGTCTGGGCAAAAAGATACCTTGATAGACTGAGATGCTTAAATCAGGTGAAACCCAGAGAGAAAGTGAGAGTTGGATTAAAGTAAATATTTCATATGACACTAGAATCCTTGCTTTATTTTTGTCAAATATTTTTGCCTGTATAGCTTCACACAGGATTTAGTAACTTACTTGCAGGGTCATGGGGAATGTTAAACTGAGAACTTAGTATATATACTATGTCACATGTTCCATAATAACTACCCATAAATATAACTCTGCCTTCATTCTAAACACAGAATAACTAAAAATAGCTAATCATCAGAGAAAGCAGGATATTGTCCTTGACATCTGGTGTGGGAATAAGAATGTGCATATAGGGAGGGTTCACTTTTTTTTCTTTTTTCTTTCTTTCTTTTTTTTTTTTTTTTTTTTTGGTTTGTATAGTAATCTAGTTTGGCTCAATCGAACAGGAACTAACTCTGGTGCAAGGGAAGCCCGTTTATATACCAATGCACAGAGTTAAAAACTGGAAATATAATCATCTTTCCCGCTCTACTCCCAGTTCTGCTTATGATGCTTTTAGGTGTTGGTACTAGTAATAACAACTTATCATTTATATTAATGTACACAGGAGTTGGTAGCTCATTGAAATAGAATAGCTACGCTTCCTCCTTCTCCACAAAATAACCCATTTCAAGGATTAACATTTTCAGTTTGTCATTTTTATACTGACATTATATAGTTAAAGAACACTTTTTAAAGAAGTATATAGTTCCTTTGCACAGGCAGGGTAGTATCTTGCTTTTCCTATTTACTTTGCCATTAATGTCAGCAGAAGATAATGGTATATATGCTTCTCTAGTGGAAGAAAATATTTTCAGTGTTTTTTTTTTTTTTAATGTACTATACATGAAATGAGTGAGAAATAAATACAGGCTGTAATAAAAATAAACTTGTCTTTTCCAAGGAAATAGTTCAACAGTTAATAGAGAACAGTACAACATTCCGAGACAAAACAGAATTTGCTCAGGATAAGTACATAAAGAAGAAGAAGAAAAAGTAAGTGAATTAAAAATATGGAAAATTCTTTAGTAGTTCGCTTAACTTGTTTAGTTTGAAATAAGAATATCACTATGTGCTTCTTACAGATATGAGGCAGTTATTACAATTGTAAGACCATCTACTCGCATTCTTTCAACAATGTATTATGCAAGGGAGCCTGGAAAAATTAAGTAAGTTTTCATTTTTTTTTCTTTCAAATTACAATGGAAAGATATTATAATAATATATTTCAAAATACCTATGTTATTATCCGCATATGTAATACTCTCAACATATTTGTTCTTTTTCCTATTAATGGAAATATTGTAAACTTAATGAAAAATAACATGATACAAAAAATGAATTGATATGCTCTTGCAGTGAACAAGGAGGGAGAAGAAATCTTTTTCCCAGGCAATTGATTATTACTATTTCCCTGCGAGCACCATCTTACAAATTACTTCTTTAGACAGTGGTTCTTTACAGTTCAGTCATTTCTTATTTTTTGTTGGTCAGTGGGCTATTGCCTCTTTTCTGCTTCAGCAAGTAAAATAACAAGCCACCTAACAGACACAGGGATTTTTGTCTTTGAAGGGTAAGAAATCAAATTAGAAGTCTTCAGAATTTAAAGATATGAAGTTAATACTGTGGAAGAAGGGAGATCTATCTGCATTTGATTTTCACTTATCTGAATTAAATGATAGATTGTTTCAGACAATGTTTAAGATGGGACTAACTTAACTGTTTTTAAAGCAGTATAGTAAATTCAAGATCCTAGAACTGAAGAAACTGCTTTCTGTGATATTTACGGCTTCTCAAGTTTTTTTTTTCTCCTTCCCCATTTTTCTTTGCTTGATTTTATTTATTGTAAGTTTTTCAGCCATCACTTAGTTTCTTCAGTGCATGTACAGCAGTTAGTAGAGTTTGATTTTCGTTCTTAACTGCAGGTTTTAGGTGCTATACTGCAAAACAGATGAAAAACACAAAGGATTATTGAGTTAGGAAATAAAACTTAAAGAGTATTTGTTCTTTACAAAACTAACATCATAGAATTTAGAGCAAAAATTAAAAGAAGTTGGAAAAAAATTTTGTCTCAGTGGCACAGCATGAGATGTGCACTTTAGCATCAATCTAATTAGTCTCCCACTTTTACTGTTGTCTCTATAAATGTAACAACCATCACTTCTAATTTCAGGTTTGCTATAGTTTTAGTGCTTCTTTATTACCAAATGGTTAACTATGAATTTCTGCACTGTGACTCTCAAGGCCACCGATGCTGATCCTGAACTACTTCCCGTAATATAACCTTTACTGACAGCTTCCTGAGGTAATGCACAGTATTTCTAACTCTAAGGAAAACTCATTTGAAATTTCTTAAAACCCTTTTGTGTTCTAGCCATTTGCGATATGACACTCTAGCTCAGATGTTGACTTTGGGAAACATCCATGCTGGCAACAAAATGATTGTAATGGAGACATGTGCAGGCCTTGTGCTGGGTGCTGTGATGGAGCGAATGGGAGGTAAGTTAACATGGGAGCTTTAATAATATACAGAATATGGGTGTATTTGAAACTTTATTTGAAAATAAGTTTGTGATACTTTTAAAAGCAAGTACCTCAAAATATTTTGTAGTCTTTAAAATCTGTTGTCTCCAGCATTCAAACCAATGTTCATATTTCTATAGAGAAATGTATTTTCCATAGAGAATATATTTTCCACATTTTAGTTACAGCAACCCCAACTTATTTTTTTAATAGTGAAAAATAACGTATTATATCTATTTTAGTTTGTCTTATGCTAGCATAATAACATTGTGTTCAGATATAACTATAAGGAGCTTTTATACAGATTCTTCCCAAGGACTTGTAAGATAGAAGTGCCAGAAAATAGGAAGATAACACTGTGATCCAGACAGACAGCAATATTGAAAGGGTTGTCCTTCATTGTGTCCACCACATCAGAGATTTAACATCAGCATAGTGTAAATTTTAAAAACAGTACATGGCATTTTCTTGAGCATATTCTAGCAGAATTTTGGCTTGTTTTTATTTCTTGATCTCAGTTAACTAGTGTTTTTTCAAATTGTTCAAAGGGACTGGAGGTGATCATATTCCACGAGCCTGGGAAGGTAGAAGGTGTGGCGTGTGCACCCAGATTTGCTATCTGTTGGCTGAGAAGCACAAAGGCAGTTAAATTATGAATTGTTTTTGTTCCAGCAAATTCAGGGGATAAGATTAATCTCTGAACTGAACAAAATAAGATGCAATTTCAAAACAATTATTGAAAAGATATTTTTAATATGTTTAAACATATGATCTTTCCCTGTAGAGGAATAATGTAGATGTTGAAGAAATTCTGTGTCTGTTCAAGCAGTTTAAATTAGATTTAGTTTTTAGTTTTGATCAAAAGCACTCCGTAGTTTTAAGTAACAAATGTTGTAGAATATGTGCATCTTCTTAATTCTAAACTAAATTGACTTCTCTAACAATTTTTCACTACTCACTTTTTCCATTCTAATACTAAATACTGGTTTAATACATGCATAGTCTTTGAGTTACCTGGTCCTTTTGAGCTGCAGTAACTGTTGTCCTTCCAATAAAGATTGCCACTTTCAGTTATATCTTAACAGCCTGTTAAATTTGACATAGGTTGGATTAAGAGCAGACAACTTAGTGTACTGTTCTTAAATGTGTTTAATCGTTCCCAGAAGTTCTGGCTTTTTTTTGGCTGTAATGTGTTTTTGTTTATTTTGCTGTCGTAGGCTATGGATCCATTATTCAGATGTATCCAGGAGGGGGACCTGTTAGAGCTGCCACCAGTTGTTTTGGATTTCCAAAACCTTTTTTCAATAATCTTCATGAATTTCCTCTCAGCAAAGTAGATAGTCTTCTCTCTGGAACATTTTCCATAGAGACTCTGCCTTCAGAACCTGAAGATAATGTAATAGTGGAAGAAGAAAGCAATGGATCAATTGATGAAAAGCAGACTTATATACAAGAAACAGAAGAGGAATCTACTCCTGAAACAGCTATGGAGAGTAATCAAACAGAAGAGCAAGAAACAATGGACATTAATGCTGAAAATAGAGGATTTAAAGAAAACCAAGAAAAAGAAAATAAAGAAAATGTAAGAATATTTATTACAGCTATTCAAACTTTACAGTGTCCATATACTTAAGTTTCTGTTGTCTGAATCAGATCTATTAGGATATAATTTATTCACGTTTTAAAATGAAACTCTGAAAGTTGTGTTAGTTGAGCCATCTGAGGTGCAAAACATGAACGTTTAGTAGTAATGATCTAATATATACCAGTTAAATTGCAAAATACCTCATTGTTCAAAGGTTCGGGAAAAGCAAAGAAAACAACAAGAGAGAAGGAAAAAGCTACTGGAAACTGCTGCTTTGCTGAGAGAGAAGAATGCTGATGGGTGAGTTTGTTTGTAGTCTGACTAACTTGTGCTTGAATATGCACCTACAGAGAATAACTGTTTGAAACAACTAAAAGTTTTGTTTAAAAATACCCTAATCCTTTCTCCGTATTTAATGGCAAGTAGTCAACCCAGACGTGTTCTGCATTCATTGTTTTTGTTCTTACCTGGCTGAGACTTCTTTTTGTCATTTAAAAGGGTTTGAGATTTTCTGATCTAAAAGTCATAATTTACTAACTAGAAACTAGTAAATATCAAGAAACTATCCTATCAAAAAATGAACAGAATTAGCAGGTAGAATTTAAGATTGATTATCTCAGATAAATGCCACAGGAATATAGTTGGCAAAATAGAACTTAAGGTCATGAGCTTACTAAATCATAACTATGTTTTTTAGAAACTCGTTTCTTTTTTACTCAGAAAAAATTGCTAACCTTATTTTATCTGTATTAGTGAGGGTTGACTGATCTCAATGATCAATTTTACAGAAGGATTTAATATCAAAATTTTAGAAGTATATTCTTCAAAATTGTTTCCTAATAGTTTATAGAACCATTAGTGAGGGTGACTTTTTCCTGGAATTCTTAGCAAATGCTGAAGTGATTTTAGTGAATCAAGTAGTGATGATTTATTTAACTTTACATGCTCATTTTTCCTTCTAAGAATATGAGAGGATAGAGACCTTTGCTGTATAATAAAAATATTTTTTCACTGTGTAGCTCGCTAGAAATAGAGCTGTTTAGCTTGGTAAATTTTCATACATATTTATTGGTTATTCTTCAAATTTTGCATAGAACTTTTGTTTTTACTGTCAAATGCTTTAACTAATGCCCATTCATACTTTAGGAGATTTCATCTAGCAAGTTTAAGTGCTAGAATTTGTCTTTTCCGTGGAGATTTAGAGACAGGTTGTTCTGTGATCTCTGAAGCAATAGAAGTTTTTAAAGGGATTTTTAAGAAGTACTTCAAACCTGTTTGGTGCCAGCAGCATCATCAGTGATGTCTGCAGATGACTATTAAACTGCCTGAATAGTAGTGGCAGTGTTCTACTGTTTTGTTTTTACCACCATCTGCTGCAGTCATATTAATTAGTGTTCAATACCTGATTTTATTTGATTCTTCCTGCATTATAAAATAGTATATTCACTTGTTGCATGTATTCGAGTTTGAGGAGACCTGTTCAATCTTTTGTCTCTTCTCTTGTTTTCTATTGCTTCTATACTTTTCCCTCCTTTGTCCTTCATAATATGAGAAAGCTGTAGCAAATTATTTACTTGAAGGGTCCAGTGAGTTCTTGTTCTAGAAAGTCTTCAGCATGATAGGAGGAAAAGAGAAGCTTATGGTTACCTGAAGGCAATGTCCCAGATGGCTCAGTCAGGAACACGGTTCTTCAGTCATTTGCTCACCATTTGTTTAGATCAAGAACCACAGGGTACAGGTACATCTAAGGCAGAAAAATTGGCATGGAATAAGGAATTGCTTCACACAGACTTGGCTGACAGATAAGTAAGAGCAGGCAAGGAAGCAAGGATTTTGTTTTGTTTTGCAAGAGAGAAACAGGGCAAGAATAAGTAAAAGCTGTTTAACTTTTAGAGATGGGGAGAAAGGTTCAAAGCTTATTGTCAGAAGAAAAAAAGAAACTAGTAGTTAGGTACAGATATGCAGCAAGTTTAGGAGAATAGCAGTAATTACTACTTAATGAGGAAAATATATTTTAATAGAAACTTACATTTATCCTAACTTTCTGTGCTGTTATATGATAAAAGAGTGTACTAGAGCTATTCTCCAATTCTATTCATGCAAGTTTCTCCAATTCTGTTCATGAGAGTTAAAGCCTGTTGGGGGAAAAAGGCAGATATTTGTTAGAGATTTGGGCTTTTTCTTTCTTTTCTTTTCTTTTTTTTTTTTTTTTAAGGATAGACAAAGATAGAGCATTGAATTTTCTGATACAATAAAAATGGAATTTGGTTTTAAGATACACTACGTGTTCAGAATTAGGCTGCACACCCTCTCTATGCCCTTCCCTGTCCTTCTTGTACTTTCTCCCCTCTCACGCATTACATTAATTTTAAGACTGGCCAGACTGCCTGCTGAGAGCAATATGTGCTGCCATATGAGAGAACAGAATTTGATTTTTCAGATTCTCCTTCATCTCTCACTTACCTTCCCGCTGTCTGGCAGAGTTCCTTGCAGTAGCAGTGCAGTGATCCAAGCCTTCTGTAATACCGTTTGGAGTCTTTTCTCTTTAAGGTCTACTTGGTTAACTCTAGAGCCTGTATTTATGGAAGGTTGGATTTGAAGGATGTCTCTAGCCTGCAAGGCCATGTCCTGCAGAAAACCATAATGCAAACAACTATAGAATAGTTGTCTTAACCCTTTATCTCTACTGACTTTAGAAAACAGAACATCATTTTTTACCTCCCTTTTGTTAGGCAACTGTGTCCCCAGTGCTGTACCTTCCACTGGAGAGCAAATGTGAATAGGATGAGACTCCTCACATAATACCTTGATACTGGAAAAGTAGTTTAAATAAGCTGTTCTTTTAGCACAGATATCACTTACTGACTAATTGAATCTGAATGGTTCCTTGAAATATAGTTTAGCCATGAAATTGAGGGGGTTAAAACTTTAGATAACTGAATCTTCAATATCTGTAAGTACAAGTTACATTATGCTATTAAAATGAGGATAAAGGAAAAAAGTAGAGGCCTTTGAATGGCAAGGGCATCATTTCTTTTAAATAGCAGTTTGATTTTTAGTTATGCCCACTGAGAGACTGTTCTCTTTACATAAAGTATTTTTATGTAAAAATGTATGGTGAAAACTGCATAAGCTTAAATAATCCTGGCTGAGGGTACATTTCAGGGAAAGACTAGCAGTTATAAAATTTAAGGTATATTTGGACAGTGCTGTTAGAGTAAGAAAAGCAGCATGCAGGTTCTTAGGATCATAAGAATTATTGTAGAGCTCAAAACAGCTGAAATAAGTGCTTCTGCAATGTGTTTGATGCGCTGCTCTTTAGGGAACAGGCTTTCTATCCTCTTAATTATGCAAGTAGGAAACTGATTTGTTTTTATATTTTGGGGGGTTGCTGGAGCCATAAAAACGTAATGATTAACAACATTCATGCTGTAATTGATGCATTGCGCTAAGTAGGAACATATGTTACTTGGTGAATAGGTTACAGAAGCAGAAAACTAATGTGCTTGGAACTTCTTTTACAGGCTAATTGTAGCCAGCAAGTTTCATCCCACACCTTTATTACTTTCTTTATTGGAATTTGTCGCTCCTTCAAGGCCTTTTGTTGTCTATTGCCAGTATAAAGAGGTAAATAAAGTAATTCTAGTTGTTATATTTTAAGCTTGAGACCATTTTGCTATATAACTTTTTTTTTTTTTTTTTAATAGCCATTATTAGAATGTTACACAAAGCTAAGGGAAAGAGGCGGTGTTATTAACCTAAAGCTGTCTGAAACCTGGCTACGAAGCTATCAGGTAAGGATTACAGTAAGTGGCTATCAAAATTGCAAGAATACTGGGGAGGGAAATACTGAAAATGTTTTTTGGGGAGTTAATTGAAACTACATATAAATTCGTGCCTTTTTTTTCCTTTTTTTTTTTTTTTTTTTTTAAACTTGAAAGCAATATGAAAATACTTTGAGGAATTTTAATGCTTCACTGCAACACTTTTGAATGAAAAACTTATTTGTCATCTTTCAGAACATTTTGTTAGAACATTTGCTGAAATACAAAGGCAGCACACTGGCAAATCTAATAATTGTACTATTTTAGTGGCTAACCTAAAGTGAGGTACAATCTAATATAGTACAAGAGAAATGTAGCAAAATACTACAATTGTTTATTAATTCCTAATTGGTCTGATAGCTTAAAACAAGTTTGGATGTCCTGATGTCTAATATAGCCTAAAAAGGGTGGTGAATTCCTTAGCTGGTGTCTTCATGTATGTTTCCTGGAACTAGAGTAAGATGATGATTCAGATTTTGGGAACTAAACAATGAAAACGTGATGAGGTGAGGGGGGAACTCCACAGTGAAAAAATTCAGTTGGACGAACATTTGGAAAGGATATTTACAGATGTGGAGTACCTCTCAATTATGAAGAAGCAGAATGATCTGTCTGATTTGTAAGGAGCTCATCCCCTCTGAAGAGCTTCTTGCCTTTTATTGACTTTCACCTCATCTATAGGCTTCCGGAGTCCATAAGGAATTATTATTTGGTTAATTATTATGTGGTTTTAATTATTACTGTTTGTTGATTATTGATTGACTTAAGCAAAAGGATGGCCACAAGTATTGACTCCAAACAACAGCCAACCAAACTGAGAATGATTAGGAGGAGACACAGAGGAAGTGATATGCTTGGCAGGGCTTTCTAAGTGAGGTGCAGTATTTTGCAAATACTAGGACCATCTAAATAGGAATAATACTGCACCAGTCTCCTGAATTCGCACGAAATCAGCTTAGATCCTCAGTGGCAATTAATGCAAGGAGGAAGTATAACTGAGGAGAGAGCTTTTACAGAAAAGTGTAGCATAGCTGAAAGAGACAGTTTGTTACTATGTCTTACCTTAATAAGTAAAGGTTGTAGTGACAGAACTGTTGTTACATTAGATCAGACTTTTTTTTTTTCTTTCAAAGTACACTAGTTCTGAAGACAGGAACAAGCGAGACTTTCAGTTGCTAGCTTTAGGTGCTGAGGTCTTGAATTCATAATTTTGCTGGAAATGCCATGAAGAAGTCCTCAGCAATACAGTAGCCTGTATTCTTACATATTTTTGTAACTGATATCTAGTATACAGATACTTTTCCCTTTCAAGATGGATATACTTCTCAAATTGTTTGTTGTAGAGGCTTGGGGGTCGGGGGGAACCACATCTCATATTATAATCTTTGCCTAACTACAGAATTTGACACGCACGTATAGCATGGCTCTTTACAGATAACTTGGTTTTGTGTTCTGAAAGGTCTTACCAGATCGAAGCCATCCAAAACTGACAATGAGCGGAGGTGGGGGGTACCTTCTCTCTGGTATTACTGTTGTCTTGGATAAGAGCAAATCTGATTCCAGCACTTTAGAAGCACTGAAGATGGAAGAGCCATCATCTAAAAAACGGAAAGTTCAAGACCTTGAACATTGTTAACATTTGAAGAACTGATTTGCTTTTCAGATCTCAGGAGTCTTACAGTTAGTAAAGTAACTAAGGTACTTTCTGTGCTCTTGACAACATAGAAATAGTACCTGTCGTACATCTGCCAGCAGAAGCTAAAGATGTGTTGTAGAGGATTGTCTCTCCCCTTTGCCAGCTACATGATCAGGAGGAGAAAAACCCTTGGAAGTAAACATCTGTCAAACACCACACTGAAAACACACTGACTTCAGAAAGACCTTCTAATGATCAAGCTGAGAAGATAACCTGGGAATGAGATAAAGACTCAGTGAAACCATTCTTTTTGTTTGTGGCCAGAAGTGGAGATGAAGAAGCAGATTTTTAAAAAGGTTAAATTGAATCAACACATCTCACTTAGCTTCCTGTTTGTCAGAGCAGCATCAAGGTAAAATATTATGTATAGCGATCTGCTCCCTATTCAGATACAGAACCCTGCTATGTTCAGTAATTACCTTAATGAAGTAGAATAAACAGCAAAAATCATACACTTCTCTTTCCAACAGGAAAACAAAAAAGAATACTAAACTCAGAACTTTAAAGCACGGCCCTATGTTTCCTGAAATAAATACAGAAGAGAAGGCATGTGTTTGTAAATTAAAACACTGAATATTTAAACCATGTCTCTATTGGTATAGCCTGTCCTTTTCCTGAGAGTTATTTTGTTTTTAAGATAAATTTGAAAAAAAAAAAGAAAATTGTTACATGTATGTGTGTGGGTGGGTGTGTGTATGTGTATATATATATATATATATATATATATATATATATATTTAATGTTTTATCTTTCATGAAGTGTAGCTTTTTTATTAATTTTTTAAACTTTGCATTTGCCATTTCAATTAAAGTGCAGGATATTTTCCCTAATGAGATTTATTTTTCTCTTTTCCCTTTTTTCGGAAATAAAACAGTCTGTCAGAGGCCTTGGGAGGAGAACACCCTTCCCTGTCCAAGAGAACCCTTCACTGAGGGCCCATGTGAGAGCTCAGAGAGGCAGTAGGACATAGCTTCTATTTTTCTCCATTGGAATCTGGAGCATTGGGATCAAATAATTAGATTTTTTAAAACTGTAAAATGCTGTATGTTGGTAAGAATAGTGCTCTTGTGGGATACTGCTAGCTCAGAATAAATGGGTTACATTTTGTTTAAAGAAGCGGCTATATAGACTTTGGTGGACAGTTATAGGAGATATTTGAGGGTTTTTTCCTGCCTTTAATCCTCTTTCTATTTTTTGTAACCTTCTAATCAGTTTTCTGTTTTCATGAAAAACTTTTCTTCTATTATTATGTGAAAAATGCCTGTGGAGAGGTTATGGTTTTTACCATCTCTTCTGTATTTGCCAACGATGTGCATAAAGTGACATGCAAAATACGTTTTGCCAGAATCAACAAACAAATATGTTTTGTCACACGTCACGCTTGAGGAATAGTAAAAGCCACACATCAGATTTCTAATGGAGTTTAGGGAGAGAGAGGGGGGGAAAGAAAAACAGTATTTCCCAGCTTCTTTGTCTGCACATGCATACTGAAACTGGGACTTTCAGAGTAGCCAAAACCCATTATGTGATGAAATTCTGACAACCTAGATTAGAGTGAAGGATAGGAGGCTGGAAGGCAGTGAACAGCAAGAAAATTAAGAAATCAGTATAAGCCAGGAGACTAAACTGAGGAAGAAGATAACTTCTTTTTCAGTATTACTTACCTGTAAAGCAGACATAGGTACTTCTGTGCCACTTCACTGAGCTGCTAGATATTGGATGTTATATTTACAGCACTCTAACGGAGTAAAAATGTGCACAGTGTTAGGTTAAGCAACTAATGTGTGTTTGGAATCCCACTTCCCGTCATGTATGCTTACTAACCTAAGAAAAATTCCCTTGGATGTTTTGCTTTTATAAGAAAAGCAGCCTCAGAAAACAAAGAATATTGGAACGTTATTGAAAATCATTTTAAACCAAAGCTAAACTGGCTTAATTTCACTTACAGTGACACTAATAGCCTTCAGTATTGAATCTTATCCCCTATTCTTAAAATGTGGCATAATGCTTCTAATAATGAAAAATATTAGGAAACCAAGTATCAAGCCACTCATATAAAATATTTCAAGCTAGTAATGCATCTTTGTGTGTTGAAACAACGTATTTTGTAAATAATGGTGAAAGAGTGCATCTTAATTAAAATAGAAGCTGTGTTACATGAAAACACGTGAAGAAGGCCTAAAGACTATAATGGAGAGGGAAACGATAAAATGCAAGATAGGGGTGTCTGAAATTTTAGAAGATACTTGTAGAAATGTAACAAATTAGGGGAGATCGGGGCGGGCGGAGGTGTGCATCATGCAGAGCCTTCCCCCAGCAGCTGGTGGGATCCAGCCCCATCAGCCAACTGAAATTTGCCAGCATCAGGTTCTACAGGACACTGAGGGTGCTTAGCAGGGTTAGGGCCTCCTCTGGACTTAAGAAACAATTACGGAGGGTTTTTTTATTCCTATCTTTGGTCCCACAACAAAACATACACAACTGTTTTCTCCATGCAAATTTACTGAAAAATACGAGCTTCTGGAACAAGTAAGTTATCCAGCCTTCCACTCCAGCGTTTCACTAAAGCTGCACGTCAAATTTACAGCTAGCCAGGGGTGCACAAGTTGGAAGCCAAAAATACTACTACTGCTTCATCTTTTGGAGCACGGTTATGCATCTTTTACTCTAATACTTTGTTTAAATTGCACTGGCCAACTTCAAAGACAAAAGCATCTGATATACATTGAAAAAAAATGCAGGCTAATGTAGGTGTTACTGGAGGGCTGCTAAAAACAGACCTGCCACAACATGCTGTTGAAACAGCTGGTCGTAGCCCAGCACTAACAAACAGTGTCATCCCCGCAGAATAATGAAAGCAGAACAGAGAAGGCCAACAGATAAAACCTACCCCAAAGCTCTTGGCATCCCACTGAACGGCATCCTAGCAGAAAGTGGTTCTATTTTTATAATTTACCCCAAAACATTACCTCCAGACGTCAACTGTGCCAGCACTGACTGCAAAGAAAATGCTGGTCTTGCTAAGCGATAATGGCACAGTTGCTTCAGAGCTTCTGGGGCTAAAATTGCAACTCACCATGTGCTGTAAGTCGAAGAGGCAGGCAGAGGGCTGAGATGGTTCAGACCCCAAAGGATGAGGCAGCTGATACTTAGTTTTAATACATTCTTTAAAGACATGCTTTTAAGCAAAATGTTATTGACATTCAGCTAACTGTTATGTTAGTGACAGATCAACTTTGGAGAGCCAGGATTTTGGTCTTTGTATACCTAAAACAAGATGGACTCTTTGAATGTTATCATACTCTCTGGGCATAGAGATGCTCTGACTGTTTGAGATCAGCATCTCACTGAGTATTTTCATGTGGAATTGCTCTGCAGTTAATCACAAAGGATATCTGTGTTTTAATGATCAGGTCGATTAAAGGGGTTGAGCTGGGACAATAGATGCTGCATATTTAATGATAATGTGAGTCAGTTGAATTCCATGTATAGTACCTCTCTCTTTTGAGTGTTAGTACAAGGAACTGAAGACATTGTCCCAGCAGAAAAAAATGAGGTAAGTTAAATTAAATTGAACCCTGGATATTTGCAGCAATTGCAACTAATTATGGGATAATTCTTTTATTGCTGTGTGGTGCCATAAGGTTACCAAACGGCTGCTTCCACAGACCACTTGCCACTCTTCCTGCGACAGAGCCCATTCCAGCTCAGCTCGTTGTTTGCTGAGAAAGGGCTTGTTTAAAACTTGCTCTAATGCAGCACGCAGGCTCTGTAACCCTGTCGTCACGACCTGCTCGCCTGAAGTGAGCTAAAAGAATATGTTAGCAAAGCACCTCTTCACTAGGTGATTAAATTAACGACACTACTTAATTTGAATGAGTGCCATAACCAATCAGCTACATAATGTATTAATTCTGAAGTACTACGTATTTTTCAAATCCATTTGGTGATACAACCTTTTTGCTTCTTTAATGACTAATTTCCAGAACTAAATAATTCACAGGGCATTTCTGAGTTACTAGAGCAAATTATCAGGGTTGTTACTTACCTCTCACGGTTTTGCTACTGGCAAATGAAAAGCATAGACAGCTTCCTCTTAACCTTGTAAAAATAACATTTTGTACAGAATCTGTTCATCTCATACAGATTACTTCAAAATAACTCCAATCATTCACTTGAATAAGGAAGGAGAAAGTTTGATCCAAGATAAATGTTTTTATTATTTCAAACTCAGACAAATATTTTTGAAGAACACAAAACACATTTATTTTCACAAGCATATTAAAAATTGGCCTTGCATGAAAGTTTAATATTAAAATTCATGCTATTCAGATTTCAATAGCATAATAGCAAATTAAAGACATTTTCAGCTCTATAAATCACTACGCTATAGTGGACAGTAAATAGTATTTCCTGGTTTTAGGGCAAACAACAATCTAGTGGCAGTGAATTTACCACATAATACAAGTGTTGTGAGTACCGATACACCTAGCTTTGAAGTCATCTTCAGCCTCTCCTGTTGTCATTAAACTTCTCAGCTATTTTCTGTAGTTCCAGATCCATAGCGGCTAGGTTTTCCAGTTCTTTTTCCTGTAAAAAGAAAAGCATTTTACACAAAGCATGTTAGCAAATGTTTTATTCCATGTAAATGGGAAATGCGGATGCACTTCCTCAGACAGACATCTCCCTGTACTTACTAGTCCCCCCACGCAGCCTTTCAGGGGTTTTTTGTTTTGTTTTGTTTTACTCAAAGCTGCAGAGGGAATAGTTCTGGTGCGTGAGTCCGTTCTATACAGGTAAAAATTCTGAGCAGAGTCCACTCAGCACAGTGGTATCTGTATGATACGGCAGTGACCAAATCCCACGTAACTGCATCTTACGCTTTAGGTTTGTCATTTTGGGGTGCTAACAGTTTTGCAGCATGTTCTTTGGAGGTTTGTTCAATTTTGTTTTTAACTGAACTAGCATGGGGGGAAACACTGAACATACTCACTCTGACAGCAGGACCTAACTACAGCTTGATCTCTTTAGGTTTCAGAATGGCAGTACCTAGCGACTCCTGCTATTTCAAAGCTGTTCATCCTAGCAGCGTGAAGTCACTTCTGTCTAGATTAAGGTCCCTTAAAGACTGCAACTTATGGTCATAATGATTCTGGTCTTAGGACAAATAACAAGCACCGTGTGCCATAAAAGAAGTTCTCCCATGTTACCAATGCTGGGGAGAACAGCTTCTCCTGCTCATCATGACTTGCTACCACGCTTCAGCCTGTATATAAATTCCCATTAGCCTCTCCCCTGCTCACAGTCCACATCAGGTTTGTGTGACAGACACAGCAGCGTATGTGGCAGGCAACTAGCTCATGGGTGGAGACTCTTCATCTTCCTAGACACAAACGCGTAATGAAGTCCAACATAAAAAGGCTCCATACACCTGGCACCTGCAGGAGATGGGCATGCAAGGGTAAACCAAGTTCTACTCTGCAGTTAGAGTCAGGACGCCAAGTCAATCAACAGGGTCTGTAAGACCCTAGAGGGAGAGGTAAGGCCCAAAGAGGAAGAAAATCTTCCTGACGTGCTGCGGACGGGCACTAACGTAAATGCGCATTGTCTTTATTTTTACAAACTGGGCCCTGGAACAGCTCCACTGAGTTCATTCAGAAAATTTCATCAAATTGCTGAAATCTGTCTCTTAATGTGACTTTATTTTTTTTTTAATTGCAGTTTATCAGCATTCTTGGAAATGGATTTTAAAAATAAGCATCTAACATCATGTGTGCGACATATTAGCTTCCTTTAGCTATTCAGAGAAGCACCTACACATACCTCCTCTTCTGTCAGAGGCCTCTGGCTCAGATTTCCCTTGTCATTCCTGATCATGTGACGTTTTTTCATGTCTTCTCCGGAATCATACAACTCTGGAAATTCAGCTGACTTCTTCCTGTAATTCAGAAGTTGTGCAAGTTGATCCATCCTGTTGTATTGCCTTTTCGTATCGAATCTGTTGATTTTGCCGAGCTTCCTCTTCTCAGTGCGTCCATGGTTCAGAGCATTCAGAATTTGCTTCTTCTCCCACCAGTCATAGTCATTATATTCAGGGAAAAGATTCTTCTCGCTCAGGGTGGGCCTGACGTCCTCTTTGCTCTCCAGAAACTGCTCTCCCACGTTGTCCTTCTTCTCAAAGTGACGGCTTTTCCACCACAGCAATGGGTAGAAAGAGCTGTACGATGCTGTGGTTCTCTTCTCGGTCTCTGCAGGGAGATGGCTTTTGTACTCTTCCCTCTCCGCATATCTTCCTTCCTTCATATTCTCTTCACTTTCTATTTGATCGCTGCTGTGATGCTTTTCTGCTTCCTTCTCCTCCTCACTGTTGCCAGGGTAGTGCTGCTGCTCTACACTGTCCCTGTCCTCCATGCTATAGTGTCTTCTGACCTGCTCTTTGCTCTCTCTAACGTGCAGTTGCTGTGTCTCTTCATCTTCGTTGTCCTGCAAGTGGTGTCTTCTTTCACTGTGGTGCTGCTTCTCCTCCTTGCTGCCTCCACTGTGATACCTGTCGAGCTCTTCCTCACCTTCTCCATGATATGCCCTGCCCTCAGAATGGTGTCTCCTTGCCTCATGTGATCCATCGTGGTGTCTCCTCTCCTCACGCCATTTTTCATTACTTTCTTCACTTTGGCGATGCCTCTTACTTTCCTCTTCACTGCTCTCTTCACTCTGCTGCCATCTCTCCCTGCGCTCCTCACTTCCCTGATCTGTATACCTCTTTTCCTCCACCTCTTCAGACGCATGTCTCCCATGATAACCTCCCTTCTCCTCACGATGCCACTCAGACTCTTCATGGTGGTGGTTCTGATGGCGGTTCCTTCTGTCCCAGAGACGGCCCTCCTCTGCATTTGATTCCTCAGCTAGTTTCTCACCACTACGGCCTTTCGTCTCTTCAGAGTCACCCGTTCTGTGCTTCCTGTAGTAATGTTTTGGTTTGTAGGCTTGCTTTGCCTCCTCTGCTTCTTCACGATCCTGCTGATGGGAGGAATCACGTTCGTTAGACTCATGATAGTATTTTCCACTTCTTTCTTCTTCCCCCTCCTCACCCTCATGAATTCTCTTGTCAGGACTTTCGGTTCTCTCCTCTGAATGCATCCGGCCTACGGGACGTTGATTTATCTGGTCGGGGAATTCCTCTGTGCTCATGGACTTCTTGCTGAGAACAGCATGTTCTGCCTCTTCATCATGATGCCTGCTCTCTTTGCTGTCATCTTCCCTGTAGTAACTATTCTCATCCTCTTTTCTGATCTCCTGGTGGTTTTTCTTTTCTTCGGTACGGAGTCTGTCTTCATGAGCCTCGTGAACAGATATGTTGCGTACATCCTCCTCTTCCTTGCTTTTGTCTTCCTCAGGACCAAGTTTCTTTTCATCACTTCCTTCCATATGTATTTTAGATTCCATTTCAGTCTGGCCTTGTTCTTTCTCTGCACTCCCAATATGATGTTTTTCATTCTCTGCTGGGTCTTTCAAATTTCTCACTTCGAGTTGTTTGTCTTCGTTTTTATCTCTGTTATTTTTGCCACCTACAATAACAAAAGTAGCTTAATGAAGTACTCTAACTCTACGCTGAAGCATTTCAGTTTAAATGGATAACTGGGTTTCCAAAGTAGCAAAAAGATACGGAAAGAACTAATGTTTTAATCCTGCTTTTAAAGCTTGTCATTGTCTTCTGTTTTGAACGTTTGGAAAAGCATTAATTAATTTTCACTTAATTTGGTATTTTAAAAGTTCCATTGAAATTTCCAGAATTATTTTCCTATTCGGCTTCTGTATGTATTTTAACAGTTACTATTTTTAGTACCAAACTCATTTCCATTAAAAAAAAGAAAAAGTAAATGGAGCTTTGTTCAGTTTTTTTTAAAGTTGGGCGTTAACTATCACATATATTTATTCACAAAAAAGCGAACCATTTATTCCAAATTGTTCAAAAATACCTGAGGTATGGTGAAAACATGCCTTTATCAAATATTAGACATTCTAAATTGCACCAAAATGAAAGAAAATCGTCATTTTGCAGCAGCTCTGTTTAATCAAAATCATATACCTTCCACTATTTCCAAAACACTGAATTTTGCAGTCTGACTCTGACCACAACAGTAACAGAATATTTCTATGAAGATATTTCTGCTTCACTCTGGTCCTCGTGACATCAGAAGTCAGTCACAAATCCTAAAAGTTCAAAAAATAGCTTCTCAGGTATTTGAAGTTAGCTCATTATTTCTGAAAATCTTCCAGTTATCTGGTATTCTTAGAGGAGATCTGTCCAAGGGCAAAAAAAGGTCCTTACCCTGTTCCCAGCATCTTCGTTTCTCAAAAGAGGGACAACAGACAGGTGTATCTGAAACTAACAGTGTGATAAGGCTTAATGCCTAGTGATAGTTATTATCTCCTCAAAACTTGGCCTGAGCTAGATACAAATCATCATTTGTTCACCTGGTGTGAAACATCCCGAAGAAATATCCCAGGTATGTTACGCACGTCTTCCTAAAGCCTTAAATGTGACCCTCTTCCAATTACTGTATTAGGACCATGCAAAATTTCATCTACAAACAAGCAGAAGACAGATTATGGGTTTCATTATTGCTTCTTCTGGCAGGTAAGTTCAAGAGCTTGTTTGTTGTTCTGTAATCAAATAAATAATACGCTGGACAGGGAAGTATGTAGACTTTGGAGTTCTGCAGTGTCAAACTCGGCCACTGTTCACTACAGCCAGCAATCAAGCACGCAAACAGGTTTATACATCGAGGCAACTAAATACCTCGCTGCAGGAAAGCTCATTGGCCACGAGGGCTCCCAAGGAAATTTTCACTGCACATCTCCAGGGCTCTTGAAACAGTGCCACAAACTTTATAGCTTCCGGGCTGGTTACAACCTAATTGAGAGGCTCCCTCTCCTGTGCCAGGCACCAGTTAGTTGCCACCGGACGCAGGAGCCTTGTTGATTTAAGAGGAAGTTATTTGAAGCCAGTTCCTATGCTCTGACATGGGCTCAGCATCCCATTCCAGACACGTTTGTTGATCTCCTAGGCTAGTTGAAGAGATTACCTACTTTCCTCAGACTTTGAAGATGGCTTAAGTGCAGAGCACCATGCAAGAGTTAGCCAGAAATCCCTGAAGTTCCCAGATAAGGCTGTTTGCTCTTTGGACAAGACGGGAAACAAAAGGTGGTAAGAATCATTAGACTGAAATTACGAGGCACCAGATTCACACAGGCTGAAATAACAGTTCAGACAAGGCAGGATCCATTTGCAAGTTTTCTCCAAGTTACCTACAAGAGGGTCTAATGCTGAAATGCATATTTTGCAGGAACATTCCTAACTTGCCCACATAACCCCAGGCTGATCTTAGAAATAAAAATGAATCAATGGCCCACTGCAAAATCAGAGTTGTAGGATTAGAGAGAGGGGAAAAAAAATTACTATTCATGTTATTTGCACTTGGCAACAACCTGAACAAGTCTGAAGTTCTTTGACTCTTAAATTGAGATGATGAGCTTGTAAAAGACAAGACAACATCTTGTCTTGCAAGCTAAAGCAATGGCACATCATGGATAACATGATGTACTTAACTTCCAAGATAGCATTCTTATGTATGAAATTAAAATGATGGATGCTTCTGTCCTGCAAAATGAGAACATTGGTTTATAAAATTAACAGTAGTTATCAACCAAATTCCTTTCACAAGTTTGGATAACGTTGTACTTACTCTTCTTAAGGATTTCTTTGCACTCAGGATTAATTGGTGGTGCATTTGGTTTTGACAGAGCATTGGAGAGAACTTCTACTATACACTGTGTTACCTAGAAGAAACAAAAATGAAGAAAGAGATTGTCACGGTGAAAATGGAAATCCTGCTTCTGGCCAATGATACAAGAAATTAGTGAGGAAGATCAGTTTAGGGTTAGATTTGAGACTAATATTTACAAGCTTCGAGTAATTCCTAGCTCTGCCAGGACCTCCTGTATCTTTAGGCAAGTCAGTCACTCTGCTCCTCACTTATCAGCAAGAGGAGGATAATCGTTACCTCTTTTTTTCCCTCCTCTTTTGTTTGCACAGGCAACAGGCTCCTATTGTAGGTTTTTTAAATATTAAACATCCTATTCAGTACAATGACAAGTCAAACATGTAGTATGAGACCTTTCAAAAAATAATCAACACAGTCGACATACGAGCATCATCCTTTAGGACCTGCCCCAACAAGGCCTCACCAGAAGTATTACTTGGATTGTCAATAAAGCAAAAAACACCTTTTTAGCCTTTGAAAGACTTATGCTTCACAAAGTATTTCAGGATTTTAATTTGAGGATTTCCAAGCACCTTTGTCTGTGCCGCAAGCCCTGCCTCTCTCAGTACCTGACATTTAACTAGACTCTTCCAGAAGAAGAAATCAATTGGTTTAGGAAGGCATCACAGCCACCTCTAACTCTGACCTTCCTACTAAAATAGCTTTTCTGTGCAAACTAATGCAAAGCGATTTTCAGGTGTTGAGGTTTCTGGTTGTGAGTGACCAGATCCCAAGCGATACACACACTCCGTAGGCTGACAAGTCTGGGAGACTGGGATTAGATGAGGAAACAGTTGTATGGCAGCCTGTCCTTTAACAGTTTTCAGTTATTTGAAGGTGTTTACTAATTTGAATTATCATTCTGTGAACCAGGGGAGAGGGCCTGATGTCAGACTGTGAGAGCATCCAACAGCATTTATTTCCACAAATAGGTTAAGAACCTCTTTCCAAATAAAGAGATCTGAGGGTTGCCTTAGAGTTCCCTACATACTTACTAGCCATAGGTATTTCTCAATATTTCACCGTTCTTCAAATTTGCCATCTCACTTTTTACAATCCTTCTACTTGCCCTATTGAGCAGTATTTCAGATCATTTTGCAGGCAGCTGTAAAGATACAATTTGAAGAGTACCAGACTGACTCAAGAAGCTAGCTTCCACTTTCAAATGCAGAGACACACACAGGTATCTTCTGCTTGCTAAAGGGACTCAGAGTCCAAATCAGCGATGATCTCTTTAAGTTTACCCTTAGGGGAAAAAAATAACATTATCCTGTGAGTTTAAAAACAAACCTGGAGCCAGAACAGCAGAGAACATGTGACTTATTTGCTGAAATTTGCTTTGACATAAAGCTACTCACCATTTCTTCAATATGGTCTTTTTCTGCTGGAATTGCACTGACACCTACAAGAAAAATAAATTATTACAGACATTAATCCTGGCAACAACCATAAACATCACTGGCAGGAGATCTCAGTCAAAATGGCCTGATGAGACTGTTCACTTGAATTTTGGGCTGGCAGGGCAGTCCAACAAGACACATTCGCATTACCTCTTTTCTTTTTTCAAGAAGGACAAGCAGCATAAAGCTGTAGCCTAACATGAGAAGAGGCATGCTGACATTTCTAGCATAAAAAAATACGCACCATGAAAACAGAAAGCAGTACCCAAATTCCAAGAACAGAGCTTTACAGCAAGTTGGTTCTTCACATAGTTACACATCTTTGGTGGTAAAAGAAGAGGAAACAAACAAGGCCTAATTTCACTTCAAAAGTTACTTTGGCTTTTGCAAGGAGTTCAGGTCACTTCTTCAACAGGAGAGCAATCTTCAAGCTGGAAAGCAGCTACTATCCCAATCCTGTCTCACCTGGACAGCAGGAGCCTCCTTGAAAGGAGACAGAGCCAGGAAGGTACAGGAACGCTTCCCTTCAATGTCTCTGCCAAGAGGTCCAGTTAAAATAAATAAAATAAATCATTTCCCAGTGGAAAAAATCCCATGGGAAGGAAATGGCCCAACCAGTCCTCTGTCCTGAATAGGCTGAGGGTATTTAACACCTCCCTGCGCTAGCTCTACTGCACTGAGTCCAAGGTAGTTTCTTTTGGAAAGAAGCTGCAAGCGAAACTTCACGTTGCTTTATTCTGCTGTAGACCTTCTACTGGGTAAGGAGCTTGGCTGCTGTGCCTTAATAAGCCACATACTCCTGGAGATCTGCAGAAGCGAAGTTCAGCCACTCTGCCAGTCACACACGAGCGTTCAGAGGCGAGGGTGGGTGCACCCCTGCTTCACAGACTTACCGCCCGGTGTACAGCGCCCGAACAAACAGCTCGGGGCGGGATGCTGAAGTTCTAACACAAGTCACCACCATCTTCAATTCAGATATCACCTTCTCTACAATACTGCTTTGGTGGGCTTTTCAACAGTGAAAGATCTTCTATAACGGATGGACACACAGGAGATCCTGGAGATGACTGGGACAGTTTACCCTCTCTTACACCACCACAGGAAAACTAGAGGCTGCCCTCCGGAGGTTTCCCAAAAGCAGAGAGGAGCTTGTGGCCCCGCACTCTGCTGAGTCTGCAGAGGAAGGAGACACCCCCTTTGGCATTGACTCTGTGTGTGATAACTGGACACGATACAGTAATAACACTTCATATTTCTACTGTCCTCTATTTTTGCCTCCTCCTCCAGCCCAAAACAGAGATGCAGTAAAGAATACACTCCTCCAGTGCCTGCCTCTCCTCTGAGCGCACAACTGCTACCACAGAAGGATCCTGCACTCGGCTAGCACAGAAGGGATTCCCCTAAAAATAGCATTATAGCCCTACTAGATCATTTCCCCTGAACACCAGGTGCTGTACGGGGGAGATGGCACAATATACAGCCAAACCTCTCCTTCGTTTTTAGTGCTCCGGTGCCGATGGAGAGAGGCTTTAGCATGCTTTATTTACTAATCTCGTTTGCAAATCACCACCACAGTTCTCCTGCTGTTGCAGTCTAACCTGCCTGCATCTCCCACCTGAGCATGAAGAATAAGGAAGTGCTTAACTGCAAGAGTGGGAGATCGGCAAAGTCCCTTCCGTGTGTTGTCCACTAAAAAGACATTCTCCAAACCCCACAGAGGCTGGAGGTACTGCTCCTGCCGTATCTCCTGTGGCAAGAGCTGCTTAGAGCCTCCACTCATGCACAAGCAGAGGCGATGACTCACTCCATTGCCTCTACCCACCTTGGTGAGTCCTGTTATCTAGCCCATGAGCAATCTGGAGAGGCACAAAAGCGAACATCCGATTTTGTCCTCCATAACGATCCTGCCAGAGCACACCTCCTTCGAGTTGCATCTGTTTGATGTGGTAAAACATGAGACCGACAAGCCTCAAAACGTCTTTGCGCTATTAGAGATGCCAGCTTCAGGTCTGACTCCCGAGAGTTGTGTCAGTGGTACGTGAACACAAAGTCAGGCTGCCTGACTAGCTTTGCTCCGTCATTCCGAAACTCCAGTCTCTCCGAGGAGATTTACAGGGAGATTAATGACCGTTAAACAAGTGCTTGCCTGGCAATGAAAGCCAATGGCACAGACAAAGAGGAAGCATTAGGCTATCACAACAATAGCTTAAGAAACCCGTCAATACTGGACATATGTCCTATCACTCTGCCTGGAGGAACGAGATTAATATCAAATCCACCCCGAAGCCTGAAATAATACACCGAGGCACCTGCTGTGCTCCAGCTGCGACAGGAAGCCCTCGGGGAGTCCGCACGCCCCACTTCACACCAGCGCTGGCAGCACGAAGCCAGGGCGGCTGGCGAGAGCGCTCCCCTCCCCGGCCCGCCGCCGGCCGAGGAGAGCAGAGCGGGCGAAGGGCACCCTGCCTCCCCCTCCGCGCACGCTCAAGGTGCCCCAGCGCGGCCGACACCGCCGGGCTGCAAAGGGCCCACCCCGCTCACGGGTCACTGCCGAGCAGGGACGCGGCAGCCGCGGCGGCTCCGGGGTTTTGCGGTAGAAACCGAGGCAGCGCGTGTCCCGAGAAGGAAACCCTTCCCCGGCCTGTGAAGGAGAAACTAAGCCACAGAAAGCCGTGGGAACGCGTCCACCTCCCGAGCTCAACCCGCCCGGGCCATTACAATCGCGTTACCTGGTTTTGCGAAAAAGCTGAGACCTAACGAGAATTGCTGAAGAGAGTAAGAAACACAGACTCTCCACACCTGTGACAACAACGCAGGGCAAACCCGCATGGCTTTCGCTTACCTCTCCAAGACCGAGCGCATCTCCCGGTGTGTCCCTGCTATTTTAATCCCTAGGTAGCTTTTCTCATTAATGCTGATGACTCAGAATACTGCTGCCATCCCTGATCAAAATTTCCAGCAAAGCCCTTTCGTAGCACAGATCACGGAAACTTCAGCATGTTCATTTGAAGAGGGAACACTAGAAAGCTCTTGAAGTTAACGTTATCACTGACTCCTAACCCTCACGCAAACTCCTTAGCAGGGTAGCTTAGAGGATTCTGGTTGACAGGTGAAAGCAAAACAGCCAAAATGGCCACAGAGAGCAATCTGAATAGTTTGAGGGCACTAAACATATACAAACATTTGACAAGAAATCTCACTAGGTCTGTGGAGCAAATCTGATGGGTGGGATCTTTCCCCATCTTCCACCCGCCATCATTTAATTATTTATTATAACAAGGATACTTCAGGGCAATTACTTTTTGCAGCTTTATTGGGTTTCTGTACAAGTCCAAACAGGTTTCCACTGCTAATATACCTAAAGCTGAACCACCCAACCCAGAGTTACACTGATTATTTGCAGAAATTATGCACCACATATAAGATCTATAAAGCTAAACGATTGTCTCATCTCACCATGCTTAATTTTAATTTCACAGTTTGGTTTTAATGTTTAATGCTACGCATGAAAAACAAACGGTTAAAGCTGTAGACTCACTACTTTAAAATCAGCTCCCAGTAACTATAATTAGCTGGTAAAACCTCGATAGAGTTTCTGAATAAACGTAAGACTGAAAAGTCTTTGCAGAAAGAAACACGGTTGTTGTGTTGGGGGAAAAAAATAAAAATAGCTGCTTAGCCTTTGAACAGCGTGAGTAAAAGGTTCGCGCCTCGCGTCGGGCACAGCGCCGTCGGTCCCGCCGGCACGCTGCGCGGCGGGCAGCGCGGGGGAGCGCGGGGCGGCGCGGCGGCCGCCGCGGGCGCGCAGCGCGGCGGGCTCTCCGCGCCACCTGCTTCTCCTCGCCCTCCGCCGGGCGAGCGCTCAGGCCCTCCTGAAAATCCCGGAGCATCGCGCCCGGCCGCCCGCCGCGCCCCTACAACGGGCCTGAGGGGACCCCCGCGCCCACCCACGAGCCACCGTGACGTAGAGCGGGCGAGCGTGACGTCACCCCCCCACCGATGGCGTCACCGCGGGGGCTGAGGGGAAAGGGGAAGAGCCGCCCGCGCCCTCGCGCTCCCCCTCACGGCAGGGCAGGGCAGGGCGCGCGCGCAACGGCCGCAACGGCCGCAACGGCCGCACCCGCCGCGCGCCTCAGGCAACGGCCGCGCGCGCGCGCGCCCCGCGCCCCCCCGCTCACCTGCCAGGGCGGCGGCCCCCAGGAGGCCGAGCAGCGCCAGCGGCGCCATGCTCCTGCTCGGCTCGGCGCGGCGCGGCGCGGCTCGCCGCCGCTCGCCGCTATTTAAAGCGCGGAGCGGGGGCGGAGGTAGACGGGCGGGGGGCCCCGCCGGGAGCCTGCGTCACTGCGAGCCCCCGGGGCCCGCGGGGGAGGCGGAGGCGCCGCCGCCGCCCGCGGCGGGAGGGCGGCCGCTGCCCCGCTCCGCACAGCGGCGCGGCCGCGGGACCCGCCTCGGCCCCTTCCCTCCGCCGGCCTCCCCCGCGCCCCCTCCATGCCGGGCAGCCCCCTGCCCTCCCCGCTACCTGCGCGGCCCGGGGAGGAGCCGCCTGCTCCTGCGCGGCGCACGTTTCCTCCTAGGCTGCGAAAAGTACCGGCGCCTTCTCCCTCCCTGCACAACTGCCACCTCCCTCCCTCGTGCCCCCCCCCAGCTCCTAAGAGCTCTTTACCCCCCCACCCCAGCCCCACCATCTCGGAAAAAGACGAGGCAGAGCCACCCTGCCCCTTTTTCCAGCCTAGAGGCTTTGGCATCCTTATTTCCCCTGTTCAGGGGATGCTACACGTTTACCTACGCGCCGCAGAGCAGGGAGGAGGTGGAGTAGTCTATTCCCTGTGGAAGAGTTTTCTGAGGAAATCGACCCCTGCACATCCTTACTCCTTTCTAACTGAAAGCCTTCTCGCATACTGTGGCAGCCCTTTTCCCCCCTGCAAGGAGTCTGCCCCTTTCATCCAACTCGTTGCTGCCTGTGCGCGCTGCACTGCGAACCCAGGAGCTGAGCATTTCTGGGAAGCGATCCCCGTTAGAGTGATCCAGATTCATCACCTTTCTGCATCTCATCACTGAACCATCAGGGAGTTCAGTGATGGATGACATGGGACGAGGGAATGACATGCAGTGCTCCTTGAGAGCGTTACTGAGGAAGCCGCTGCTTAGGATCTGTCTCCCCAGGCAAACCTCTTATTTACTGCGGTTACACACTTGGGAGCCAGAACAAACAAAACAAAGATGAAGTTTTGCATAATTTTCTTGAACAGCCCCCACTATCCTGACTGGGACTGGAAAGCCTAAGTGACAAGCTGTGACGAGTGCGCTCACAGCGAGCCTGAACACTCCTCCCGACTTCATGCACAGCCCAGCAGAGACAACTATAAGGTTTCCCCTTCCATTAATTCTTGGGGGGGCAGCTGCAATTTACGTGCATTTTTTTTCCAATCTCTCTTTTTAAACAGTGCTAGGCGGGCGGCCCTCTCGGAGGACAGCGATGGAGCTGTGTATCACAACGGCGTGCTCTCCAGTGTTGCTCTGTCCATTGACTATTACGTTGTGCATTAACAGTGCCGGGCTGCTATAACCATATATCCTTTAAACATATGAAACAGGGCACAAGGACACCGCACTCTGGTAACACTTACATGCGGCAGCATCTGCACGTGCAGGAAGTGAAGCTCCGTTTTAAGCTTGTTTCAGAAGACAGCCTTTACTCCAGGAGGCAAAGCCAGATACCGCAGTCACCTTGCACCCAGGCTGCGATTTCTGCAAAATAACAGAACGCGGTTACTTGGGCCACCTTTAAAAGCAAATTAACACTGCAGTATTTTCTGTGTTTTCTCCTGCTCCACTTCCCTCAGGTGGTTCCTATAGCAGCCAGATGACAAGACCTGTCTCAGCAGGGAGATGCTGCTCTGGAAATCACCATCCTTGGACTGGATGCAATTGAGAGCCCAATTCAAAAGACAGCAAAGAACTGGCTCCAAGGCCACCATGTCCCTGTCTGTGTGAGGATTCAGCTTGGCCTCAGCCTACTCTGCTGCTCACTAGAAGGAATTTTAGGTGCAACATTTGCACCTAAAGGTGCAGCATTTGCCATTTAAGTGTTCTGCACTCCCCCAGGCATATAAATAGCACTGTATGTATGGTTATCCTTGTATAGCTGCTTTATTCCAGCATTTGTGTGGCTATACCTAAACTTTGATATGACAGTCAAAATGGGCAAGTGATAGAAGATGCTGAATAAAGATAGCTGGGCTATTTTAGTATCTGCGAGATATTTGTACTAAGCACCTGGACTGCATAAGCCCCATTGAGAGCTGGTACAACAATCACTACAGAAATCTCCTTGCAGCAAGAGACAGGTGAGGTGAAACAGTCCTGCACCGCAGGCTTACGTGGCTGCTTATGCCTCACACTACGGTAACCATCACCGAGGGCTTCACTTCAGTTTCCCAAGTGGGTTTGTTTATATTCGTTTTGTACGATTTCTCTGCAACGCTCCCTCACCTCTGTTGTGGGAGGGCTGATCTTTTCAGCCCCTTTAAGAAGTCCTATATCTGCAAATGATAGACGATATTAAAGCACTGCTGAGGTACATTTTGCTATCAGTTACATTGGGAACTCTTGGGAGCAAACATTAATACCTTCAGACTGGATCCGAGTTGAGGCTACGAAGATTTGCAAGCCTTGCAGAGGGTCACACAAGAGGCCTGTGACAGAAGCAGGGACAGAGCTAGAGGAAGACTATGGTCATTGCACCTTCAGTACTGGGGGAGGTTTTCAAAGCACAATCCAAAGGATTGCTGCATCAGTCCTGGAAAACCAGGCTGAGTGAGAAGCTAAGCATCTTGCGTGCGGCAATTTAGGCCAACGTATATTTTCAAAACAATGCCACTTCACAGAGTCAGTTTTACTGTCAGGTATCAGCCGGCATGATTTTCCCGTCAAATCAGAATAGAGAGCTGAGTGCATTAAGTAGTCAGGATTACAGCAGGCAGTAGCGTATTTCAATTGATAGGTTGTGAATGGCACATCTCAACCTCACTTCTTCAGACGTGCCAGAACTTGCATTGCAGTGATATACATGCCTCATAACGTTGTGACAATCAATCACATTACGAACAAACAGCATTTATCCTGCTGGATTCTCTCAGATACCAACACTTAAAAAAAGTACACATTTGGCTCATGCTGGAAGCTAGAATTTCAAAGGATGAGGAGTGAGTTTTCATGCCTGTTTCTGAGTTCCTTCTAAATTGAGAAGGGAATGGTCTGGGAATATGGGGTTTGTTCTCCTCTAATTAGACGTGCTGGTAGGATTATCTTCATTCTGGGATGCCAATTAATTTTCACGGAATGAAAATCCTGCAGCCCATTTCATGAACAAACTCATCTCTTTCTTTCAGAAGGTGCTAAGGGGATAGATCTGGAGAAAAATACCAGTCAAATCTGAAAAGCCAGCACCTCAAGGGATAGCCTCTATTCAGCTTCATTAACGGCAGTGAAAGTCTTTCAGCGATCTATGCATATTGAATGCCTGTTGCAACGTAACAGATCATGGGGTTGTACAGATACTTTGGCTTTGCTGTTGTGAGACAGCAGTGTACATATGTGCGTGTATATTATCAAGCAGGATCTGGTGCCTAGCTCGGCTCCCCATTCGTACGGCAACAGAGCAGTGACTTCAGAGGAGATAAAAATTCACTGGCTGCACCCACTGGAGAGAGACCAGGCTGGTGCTCAGTTGAGCTTGTCTGTGCCGTGTCCAGAGAGGGGCCCCGACCTGGCAGAAGCACTCTCCAAGGGTGCACATATGCTCTGGGAGTCTTTGCCCACCTCCAGCCAAAGTCTCCATGTGATTTCCTTAGTGTGGGCAACAGTTTTGCCCTCTGTATTTTAACAGCACCTTACACGAGGGGATCTGGTTCACGCTAAGTGCTCTTAGGCAGTACCGAAACAACTGCTAAAAACCACCTAGTAGTCTCTAGTCTCAAAGCTTTTTTTTTTCCCCCCAAAGAAAATGTAAAAAAAATCCTATGAAATACTTCTTCAGAACCAAGAGAGCGTGAAAATTTCAAGTTGATTCTCTTCTGAATTATCTTTCACCTTCTTTTTTCACAAAAGAGGATTTTGTCCACTTGTAAACCTCTTCTCTCTCATTACTCCAGCTCTTCTGTGCTGTATCTATACCACAGAAACAGCCAAGTTTTATATGGCTAAACTGAAAAGAGGTTTAAAACGTGCCTCTAAGACATGTCGTAGATCGTAAGGAATATTAAAATATATTCCAGAAGACCAAAGCAGCATCTGTTTCTAAGCCTTTTGTCAGCTGATAGAATTCCTCAGGGCCTGCAGATGCACTCACAGCCCACAAAAGCTGCAAAGGTATCAACAGAAAAATAATTAAAAAAAATAACCCCCACTTGCAAAACACAGGTAAACGAAGGAGGAAGCAGACCAAGCCTTTGGTGTCTACAGACCTGAAGACACTTTTTCCATATTGCATTCTCAGCATATTCAACGCTAAAAAACGCTGACACTTCTTATGCCCTTCCCTAACAGCAACTTGGCCAGGCTCACTTGCTTCGGGCACTAAATGCAGCTCATCTCTTGCAGTTACGCTGGTTTGGCATTCATGGGGAAGATGACCGTGGCCCAAAACAAAACGCACGTTTCCTGCTCTCCTGCAAGACTCGGTCCTAGTTTGTGTAATACCACTGCAGAGCAGAGCATTCTTCATCACAAGTCTCTTACCTGTGCTGTCGCTTCTCTCCTGAGCATAAATTTTTGATTTGTGTCAGAAAACGGTGTACTGGACCTGCAGTTAAAACGTACCGCTCCACACTGACGGACCATCAAGCTAAAATACAGCTTTTGAACCCACTAAGGCTCAAAAAACCCTTGAATGTTTACTTGCAGCTTTATGAATTTGACTATGACTAAAGCCTCCCCCAGCAGCGGCCGTCACGAAGGCGCCTGGCTGACACAAGAGCAACCTCCTCCCCTGCCTCGGGGTGGGGGGGATTTATCAGCACCCCAGCACCCTCCCGCCTGAGCCAGGCCCCGGACGACGAGCAGCGGCACCCACCGAACGCCGCGTGTCGCAGGGGGGCTTGGGGCGCTCCGGGCGGTGCCAGGAGCGCGTGGGGCCCCTCGGCCTGGTCGGGGCCCGTGGGCACTGCGCACCTGGACACGGACCGCCGGTGGGTGACGGCTGCAGGGAACCGCGCTTTTCCCTTTGGGAAAGCGGCTGGGGCTCAAGCAGCAAGAAAAGCCTGCAAACAGGATGGAAATCGCTTTCTGCGACCCAAACGCTGACTTAAGCCCTCTTATTCTGAGTGTTACTTATCATTAAAGAAAAACAACTTTTACAACTGCCTTTGCGCTGCGAATAATTTCATTTGGGCAATGAAATTCCTGCCTGCATTTTGTCAACTGCTGTATGTTCCAGTTCATGTTTACGACTGGGGTGCCCGGCTGGCTTGCTTAGTAATTTATTGCTTAAAGTATTTATAGCATTTCAACTCCCAGCAAGCATTCTGTTTGGTAAGAATAATATTGTTCTAGGGTTGATAGTGCTATGGAAATTTCACAGAGGCAAATTTCAATTTTGTAAGATAAAAATATATAGCCTTTTGCAACATACCGTAATGATTTTAAAGGAAATTTTTTATTGCTGACTATGTCTGCACAGAAAAAAATACTCACTACACACTTGCACCCGATTTCAGGCGTGAAGCACAGTGCTGAGGTCTATTTTGTGACACCAATAGTCACATACTTCAGCAATGGGAACTGCTAAATACATTTTCAATTGCCTTTTACACTGGCACTAAAAGCAGAAACCCAGCTGCAAAAAGACCCTGTGAAAAAGGAGAGAGCAAAGCCCCCAGATGCAAGAGGAGACTTTGCTAAGATCCCTTCCTGCTAGAAAATCCCTTTTTTGCACACCACGATTTTAAGTCTTTTAGGCTCTGTGTGAAATGCTGCATGCTTATGAAAAAGGCTTAAGAGGCTTAGGTTTAAAGGCAGCCTTGGGAACTGCAGATACCTAGCAGATACTGCATCAGTGTGAGTTTGTCTAGTTCCACTGACTTTAGAGACTGCCTTCAAATGATACCAGCTGAGGGCCAGGGCCAGAGAGCACATCCCCGGCCTGTCGTTTTAGGCTTTGCCATAAATGCGTGAGTTTTCAGGAATTCCCTCACGAGTTAGAAGATAACTACCTATATTTGAGATGAAGGGACAGTTTCCCCGGAGGCAAACGACGGTTACGATTCCTCTGCAAAACCCCACGCTAGCAACGTAGGAGACGCTGCTTTTGTCACGCAGCGCTCCACGCTCCCGGGGCACCACCGCTCTTCTGCTCGTGGGGTTTTTCCCAGTCTCACCTTCACCCGTTACAGCTCCGGGGGTTCAGGTAACCCAGGCCGATGGCAAGGCAGAGGAACCGCGTCGCAACGCCGAGCCCGCGTCTCGCCAACACGCCTCCCGGCCACTGCAGCACCCCACACCGGAGGGCGATTCCCCAAAAAAGCAGCCCTCGCGGTTCGCAAAGGCACCAGGAACGAGCAGCCGGAAGGACGAAGAAGCCAAGCAGGCAGCAGCTCTGCGCACGGCGCGCGTCGGCCTCCGCGGCTTTCCCGGGCGAAGCCTGCCTTCCTCCTCGCGGCAGGCTTGGCGCCGCTGAGAGCTCGCCGCCCCGAGCACCACCAGCGCGGCCAGGAAGGGGCCCAGGTGCCCTTCCAGGCCCCGTGCTCTGCATCCCGCCTGCCTCCAGGTGCCATCCTCACGGATCACGTTACCCACCCCGAGGCCGACTGACGCTCCCCCATTAAGAGAACCTACTTTCCAGTGCTAATACAGCTTGTCCGACTCAGGCCCGGGCGAGATTTTCCCTGCCCGATGTTTTTTCATTACCAGACTTTCCTCCTTAATTCCCAGAGCCTGCAAGTGAACAGGCAATGGCAAAGGCAATTTAAATAAAGGTTTGACCTTTCAGCCGTGAGTTTTCTGGCTTTGGTTAGCCCCAGCTACTGTCTTAATCACATCTCATTATCTCACGTTCTGTTACACGCCAGTTCTTACTTTTAGGCAGAGATGCTGGCATATGTTGTTGATTATTAAAAACATGGGAAAAAATAGTCATTAGGGAAAGCCTACAGAGCAGGGTATTTTTAAAATGAACTTTTATGTTGTGGGAAAACACGTGCCCCCCTCAAATCTCCTACGCTCGATAATGAAACATGCATTTATATAGAACATATATTGCCTTTTGCACGCTCATTTTAGAGACCGTATGTCCCAAAATACCTGCGCACAGCAAAAATCCCTGGGGAAAGATCCTCCGCCGGTATAAAGCGCCCCAGCTCCGGTCGCAGGACAGGAGCACTGCTGCTAATTGAGGATCTTTCCAACCCCTTTTCGGCTCCCGGATCAGGCCGGCCTCAGGCATGAATCAGCACCTCCCACTAGAAGCTGCGTAGGAGGGAAAATAAAAATTCAGACGGAGTCGGCACCACCGAGGCCATCAATACCGACTGTCCTGGAGGAGCTCCGGGTGGCAGGAAGTGGGCAACAGCTTCAGAGCAGGAGGATTCATCAAGGATGACAGAAAGTTTTGGATCAGACGCTGCTGTAAGGTTCGCCGCAGGAACAGGGAGGCGGGTGCTCTCCGGCTGGCAGCTGCGGCCCTCGGAGGTGCCCGAAGACAAGCCCCCGGACGGCTCTGGAGGTGTTGAGCTTGCTGCAGGCATGAGTCAGCCATCAGCTCATGAGAGAGGATAGGCCAGGCCAGGCGGTAAATGCCCAAACCAAAGCAAACATCTCCAGCGTGAACTCTCCCCTGGGCCCGCAGCATGTTTTGGCTCCAGCCTTGTGGCAGGGAAATCCTTCCTTCCTTCCTTCCTTCCTTCCTCCTTTTGGGAGGAGTGGCTGATACACCAGAGGGCTGCGCTGCCATTCAGGGAGACCTGGACAGACTGGAGAGCTGGGCGGAGAGGAACCTTAAGAGGTTCAACAAGGGCAAGTGCAGAGTCCTGCACCTAGGGAAAAATAACCCTAGGCACCAGGACAAGCTGGGGGCTGACCTGCTGGAGAGCAGCTCTGCAGAGAAGGACCTGGGAGTGCTGGTGGATAACAAGTTGACCATGAGCCAGCAATGTGCCCTTGTGGCCAAGAAGGCCAATGGTCTCCCGGGGTGCATTAGGAAGAGTGTTGCCAGCAGGTGGAGGGAGGTGATCCTGCCCCTCTACCCAGCCCTGGGGAGGCCTCATCTCGAGTCCTGCGTCCAGTTGTGGGCTCCTCAGGACAAGAGAGACATGGAGCTACTGGAGAGAGTCCAGTGCAGGGCTACAAAGATGATCAGAGGGCTGGAGCACCTGCCCTATGGGAACGGCTGCGAGAGCTGGGCCTCTTCAGCCTGGGGAAGAGAAGACTGAGGGGGGATCTGATCAATGTGTACAAGTACCTGAAGGGAGGGTGTCAGGGGGACGGGGACAAACGCTTTTCAGTTGTCCCGTGTGACAGGACAAGAGGCAATGGGCAGAAATTGAAGCACAGGAAGTTCTGCCTGAACGTGAGGGGGAATTTCTTCACTGTGAGAGTGACGGAGCCCTGGCACACGTTGCCCAGAGAGGCTGAGGAGTCTCCTTCTCTGGAGATCTTCAAGGCCCACCTGGATGCAACCCTGTCTGACATGCTCTAGGTGACCCTGCTGAGCAAGGGAGGTTGGACTAGATGATCTCCAGAGGTCCCTTCCAACCTTACTGATTCTATGATTCCTCGGAAGGAAACGCAGACCGTTTCCTGGGGGCTACTGCACTGGCCTGGGAGAACTACACAAGACAGGATATTTAGTTGAGGGCCTCATGCAAAATCTAGTAACATCAATGTGTTTGAAGCTGCATTCTCAGCACTTCAACATCCAGGGGAAGGTTTAACCCCCCCCAAAAAAACAAAACAAAACAAAACAAACAAACAAAAAACCCAAAACCCCACACTTTTGGCCAGATTTCCAAGCTGATAATTCAGTCCCGAGGACAGCTAAGTAGAAGTTAGATCGAAGTTAATGAGCCTGTAACTGTGTTTCTGTGGCCTCTAGCAATCATGGAAGGAAAAAAGCCACCCCAAAAGCAACAGGCACCTCTAATTGAAATCCAGGGAACAGCAACATGACAGGAGAGGGCAGATATTGCACATTGTATTAACAGACACCCAGGCAGAGGAAACTCAGCAGTGTATCAGGGCCACAGTGGCACTAAAGCGGGGGGATCAACATCGAGACCAGATACCCTATGGACAGGGACGTTTGCACGGGAGGTCGCATCCTTTCCTATATGTAGGGATAGGGCTGAGGGAGAGTTAGATCACTTCAAAAGCATCGGGCGTTCGGATTAAGAACACGAGTTGATTCATGTCTTCGATTTCAAAAGGGGAGAAAAACCCACAGCGAAAGCCTTTCTGTACACGACTCTACTACACCCATCTGAATGCACCATCCTCCTGCATCACAACCCTGGGAGGGGACTTCAAACTTCATGAACTTTCACAGGCCTTTTCTAAGAAGGAGCCCCGATACCATTTCTAGTTTTATTCGCCAAGGCCACCGTTTTCCCCTCTCTCCTTTGTTTTTCAACCAGGGTGGAGGCTCTGTCTGTGAAGTCAGTGACCCTAGAAGTGCTCTGCAGCTCAAAAGACCCATAAGCAAGCATTTCCAACCATGCAAAAAGACCCAGGTTTGCCAGTTCTTCCAAACCGCATCCCAGATGCTGCATTATCACCCATTGAATCAAGATTAAATATAACCTTTTGCAAGGTGCTGAAAGCCCCATACTCCAGAGGAGAAACCAATTTCAAGCCAGAAGCAAAACAAAATAAACAACCCACCCTTCCCCCTCTAGACAAGACCTGCATCAGAGGTATCACCTGCTCCAGAGAGGTCTCCTCCAAGGGGCTCTGCTTTGGCCTGCCCTTCTGTCTCAGCATGACACACCTATTTTTGGCAGGCTTATTGGCATGAGCTATGTATCAGACCTGGAAGCAAGCAGTGCCCAGAGAACCTGCCGGTGCTCCTGACCATGGGAGGCACGCGCTCGTCCAAGCCCGTGCATTGCAGCAGCACAGAGCTCACCGAGCCCTTTGCCAAATGCCAGCCAAGATTTGTAGCTGTGAGTCATAATCCCAATTTCAGCTGCATCCCGGCTGTTCTGCCTACCTTGCTCTTCAAAACTGAAGTTCCATGCTCTCCCCTGCCAGTATCTATCTTCAGGCTCTCTCATCGTCCGCCTTCTCTCTCTCCTGTCTTTGCATCTCATCTCCTAAAGACTTGAAGAATAATTGGGTCTGTTATTCCTTTTCTTGCTGGGTCAGAAACATCTCATCAGAAAGCTGGGATGTTAAAGGAACAAATGGGTTTATTTTTTTTATCTATTGCTAGCTTAAGTGGAGGCTTTGTCTCCAGCTATCTCAAACATCAGCAAAGTCAGAGGTCCCAAGTGCTCCTCTTTTCTAGCAAGATCTGTGGCTGAGCTTGTTTCCGTGCTTAGCAGTTTGCCCAGTGCACGCGATGGAAGAGCTGAGCCTGCAGCCCAGTAAGCTGACACCCAAGAGGTGATGAGGGCCACCTTGCTCCTCTGATGGTTGTCTTCAGCTTCCAGGTGTGTTAAAACCACCATAAAAGTTTACAAAACGATTTGGGCAGCATGTAAGGCTCTGACATCAATACTGGTTAAACTGATTCGTGGTGAACACTTTCCTTCCTGTACCTCCTTGGCAATAGCTTGCTACACCCGTCAGCAGAAGTGCCCTTGTAGCCGTGACGGATCTCTGGTGGTTAAGCAATACAAGCTGGCGGGGAGAGGCTGTTACTTTTACTGCATTTACTGATAGCATGCTCAAAAGCATGTTTGTTTTTTCCAGGTGTATCTCTTGTTGAAGCAGCTAACATTGCTTTTCCTTGTAATCTTTGCCTGCATCATGCAGGCAAAGCAACAGATCAACCAGAATTGCAGAGGAGTCTGATGCATCAGCTTCATGACTACTCAAGGACAGCAGTCTTAACCCAGACAGCCCCAGCATACCCAATAAACCTATACACAGAGACTGCACCAAGCCCGAACATCTCCGCCATAATTTGCAGCCAGCTGAGCCAGAGGGGCCTCCTCCTGCTCTTGTTAAAGTCAACAGCCGAATTTCTACCGCCTTTGTGAGGAAGCCCTGCAGAGCAGGGCAGATGTGCCAGGCTACCTAGGCAGAAGGCAGAAATAACATCCCCCCAACAAAGCTGCAGCTGGGAACATGATGGGCACAAAGCTCAGGTACCTGTACTAGGATCCAGCCAGTGCAGAAATGGGACAGATGAGAGGTCACAGCAGCTAGGTTAGCAGAACAGCAGCTATCTCCAAACACCACTGACAGTCAGATGCCCAGACTGCAGTGAGCGGCATGGCTGTACTGGAGTTCCTGCAGTAGCAAGGCATTCAGACATCAACCTGTGAGATCTCATCTCTTTCTCTCCCTCTTTGCCCAAATGCTGTCCTCTCCCACACATCACTTCCCTCTTGCTCTCCATGCTTCCTTGACCATGTCCGCACCAGAGAACGAAGGGCGCAGAGGCCTCCTTGCTTAGCGAGTGGCATCACTACAGAAGGCCACCCTTCAGGGGACACCTCAGTGGGTAAGAGCATACATGAAGACAATCATCTTCTGGCAAGGAAGGAAGCAGCAAGGAGCCACTGAGCTGGTAGGCTCTAAGGGACCTTAAGTGGTTGTGTGTGGGCTTGTGGCTCCTTTGCTTGCTGACATCAAGTTCTCAGGGCTCAAAGAGATGATCTGTTTCACTCTGAGGCAAAATCTCCTCCAGGGATCTCATTAGCACTATCAGGAAAGGCAGAGAGAGAGAGCAGAGGCTGGCAGAGGAGGGGCACTGGTGGGGCTGCCAGGCAGAGCTTGGCCTCAGCCAGAAGGGGGTCTGTGACAGTGGTGGAAAATGCCTTGGGGCTGTCCCCAGCCATCCAGCTCCATGACAGCAGGGATTGGCACAACCGAGGAGCCCCCATCGGGCAGGCTGCCCTGCACTTTTGAAGCTTATCCCTCCTTAATGGTTGCTTCTGCCTTCCTAAAGGCTCCTCTTCATTGCAAGAGGGGCATGAAGTAGGCTGTGAAAGAATGGATTTCAGGATCCAGAAGACCAGTTTCAACATAACAGTCCTAAAAGATTTCTTTCTATTTAGGCTGTAAAAAATCCAGCTTTGTTCATTCCATTAGTTATAACTGCAAATCAGCTTAAGAAGTTCAAACATAGACATGGCGGACCACCTGTGCTTTTGCTCAGCAGCAATAATACTCATCATTACAATTTATTCTGAGCAGCACCATAAAATGTCAAATAGCACTGCGCTTCTTTAAAGTGAAATGTGTTCAAAACAATTGGGGGTTTTAGCCTGGAACATCTGACAGAGGGGAGTGATGCATTCATTTCCCCCAGTCTTGAATAAACTAAGGAGACATTTATCAGGAAATGAGTAATGCATATCATTTGGCTTTCAGCAGACTTGGAAATACATACAGCAGGTTCCAGCACAGGTTCGTAAAAAATTAATTAGCAGCAAGTGTGAAAAGGAGTGATGGGTGTTTATTCTCCATGCAGCAGTCTTGTTTAACTTAATAGAAGCAATTGAGCTATAAAATCCCAACGAAACACCTCCTAAAATTAAGAGGTTTCTCCAGACATGGAGCAGTTCATTTTATGGCAGGAATGATTAGGTATTTTAAACTCAAAGATACTTAGACTCCTAACACCAGTTAGGTGTCTGGCAAGTTTGTCAGACTCCCCTAAATAGCTAACTTGTTTTGTTAACATTAAAGTCAATGTGATTTTTGGAGCCTAATACATCCAGCTGAGCTCTATTCTGCTTCGTTAAGCATCTACATTATGAAAACAAATCATAAAACAATTAGGTTTGTTCTAAATTTTTATGAAAACCAACAGTAAAGTTTGGAGAAGACAAACTCAGTTTTTCCCAGCAGGTCTCTCTGACTTGCAAGCCTTCCAGAAGAAGTGTTCAATCCTCAGCATTTTGTAAAGCAAAGCAAAAACTGCATCAAAGCAATGGGCCTGGCAAGCTGAGTGATGACTATTATGCAACTATCTTTTCCCACCCAAGTGTCTCTGCAAGAGTTTGAGACATCATTCAAAAACACAAATGTTATAATCTTAATTGCAAATTAGTTAACAGAAGCTCTAATGATTGATTACAGTGCTCTGGGTCTCCTGAGCAGTTAAGTCCACACACATGGCAATGACCATAGCCAGCAGCTGGGAGCTGGTGACTCAGGTCACCACAAGCCAAGCTTGGAAACCCATGTGTTGGGCTCATCAACACCAGTAGTGATCTTGCCAACTAAAACCAGGGCAAGTTCTGGGCATCTGCAGCAGCAGAGTGTTGGATATACTGGCATTTGCTTAGCAGGGAGAGAGATGGAGAAATCAGCACTGAAGCAACCAACCAAACCACCAGCTTGGACTTGCTCAGAGTTTAGTTCTACTTTTCCCTGGTGCTCTGTATTTCCCAGTAGTTGGATAAGAGGGCAGCAGGCTCCAGTGCCACAGCTTCCCTGCAAACACTGTGGCAGAACACCCCAGGAAGCTATTTTAGTTTGCTCTTTTGCCAGCTCATGTAGACAGGGAAAAAAAAAAAAAGTCACAACTCTACTCAGCTGGCGCATTTGAAGTGTTAGAAACATCACTAAGGCGACAAAGCTTTTCTTTCTTTTTCCTCTGCTAAAAAAAGAAAATCTACTCAGAAGCTGTATTCCTCTCTCATACATGCCCACATACACTTTTTTTGTGCCCCAGAAACTCACCCAGATCAAAATCCCTATGACCTCTTGTTTTGGTTGACACATTTGCACAGACACCTTTAAACAAACTTTGTTGGAAAGCATCACGGCAGCCACCTCCCCACTGGCACCCCGACCACACAGATCCCATTTTGCTCTCGGGTGCGAGCCAGGAATAAGTGCAGCCAGGCCAGCAGCATTACACACTGCAGAATCCTATGTTCATGGGCAAACACTCGCAGCTATCGGCCATCCACGCGGAGACAAATCCTTTACAGCTCTGATGGCAGAAGCAAACCAGCACTTTGCTCCTGTCTCATGCAACACGTCAGGGGCTGTGCGCTGTCCGTGTTTGCTTCAAGAGGAGCTGCAGGACATCATCCGACAGTCCAGGTGTTCTCGTTCTCTCTTCCAGCACAACTTCTCCCTCAGCTGGCTTTGCGAAACAAGCAGTGGTGGGGTGATTTGGGAAGATTTTGCATCCATCTCTGTTCAATACCACCTGGGCCATCTGCAGGCAACGCAAAGCGTATTTCATTCCCTCCCGGTTTGCTAACTCCGAGATCTTCTGCGACAGACAGCGTGACCCAGCCTCACAGGTGGGATCCCTTCTGCCCAACTGTGTTTCACAATACTTTTTGTAGAAGCTGTCAAGAGATTTCCCAACACTAGTATCTTCGGCACTGTCATGTTTGTACACCCATGATAGTGCAGCTGCACTAGGCTCAGTGGGCTCATGCAGCCCAGCTTTTGGGGCACAGATCGTGTTTGCTTTCTCAGCGCCTGTAGTGGAACAGCCTCCAGGAACTGCAGAGGGTAGCCCGCTTTCTCCTGCAAACACATCAGTGAAACTCATTAGTCACCAGGTCATACCTGTGTCCGTTCCCCCCCCCCTTCCTCCTCCCCCATCCCTTTGCTGCAGTCTAGCTGACAAACTCTGCGCAGGAGCGAGCTGAAGTGCTGCTTCAAACTCTGGCTAGACTGCCAGAGAGCCTTTCTGCAGAGACTCATTAAGAGATGGGAAGTGTTTGTGGATCTCACTGGTGCCCTAGCCTCATCCTCTGCTACAACTTGAGCTACTTGGTTGCATGCACCTCCTGGTTGCTGTCACCCACACTTCCAAAGAGGGGGCAACTGGGATTTGCTACTGCAGGAAGCAATACTGAGCCATGGACAAATTCAGTTTGCAGCTCGAGCAGCCTGGCCTCTGCTTGTTCTCTCTTCACCCCTCAGTCTAATCTTTCCCTTTCCACATTGCCTAGTTTTACCCCTGCAGGATGATGTGTGCAGTCTCGTTCTGCAACCTTCAACCAGATCTAGAGCCATCAAACCTAGCACATAGCTTCCACACACAGTCCTGTTTCCACCATTCAGCTGCACTAAATATTCTCCCCAGCTTGCAGGAATTTGTATAACATTTATAGAAAAGCTGAATGCTCACTCTGGGCTAGTTCTTGCCTTCCTTCCTTGCTGACCCATGTCCGAGTGACAGTCGGGGCTGTGGCTCACTTCCACTCCAGTGCAATCAGTGGGGTACTCTGCAGCCAGGTGCCTACCTAATATGCCAGCAGCACCAAGATACTTGGCAACAGTGTGACAGAGAAGCTCAACAAGCCAAATACAGCTCCCAGGACAAAAAGCCTCCACAAACACCTGACACCAAACACTTGGCTCTGGAGCCCTTGAAGTCCCTCTAACTGCGATCCCCCCAGTGAGCCTTCCTTGCCAGCCTCTCTGCCAAGCACCTGAGTCACCAAGAGACTTTTGCAGGGCTCAGGCAGAGGCTGCAGAGCCGTCCTCCACGAGTTACATAAGCAGGACACAGGGAGTCAGAAAATAGCTTGGTCTTTTATAATGCTTTGGAATATGAAGCAGAGTATGGTCCTCTCTGGTAAGAGATTGCTTTCAAAGGACATCTCAGTGCAGTGACAGAGCAGTGCTGCTTCCCTCAGTGTGCAGGAAGGGCTTCCCTCCCTTTCCTGAGGGCTCAAGGACTCATTAAAATGAGATTAAAGTATCTGCGCATCCATACTGCTTATTGTCTTTTTCTCCTTCCCTCTAACTTTTTGACCTTTATTTTCAGTTTCACTTCATCTCCGATTCTGCAGTTTTAGGAAGAATTTCCCTTCTGCCTGCAATACATCATTTCCAATGCAGTACAAAAAGCTTAGTGGCCTCCTTTTAACATCAGCGTATGCCACAAGGTAGCAAACCAGAGCCAACCCAAGAGAACAGGCCCACTCTGCCCAGTCTCTCTGCCTGGGTGCCTCGGTTAGGCTGGAACCGGAGCACCATGCGTCTCTGACGATTCAGTCCGGTGTAACTTGCACTCGACTCCTGCAGCGATCGCAAACCTCTGTGCCATGTTATGCTTTTTCTACTTACGTGCAGCTCACTGTTGTATTTTGTAAAAAAGTAGTAGCTGCCTCCAGCTATACATCTCAACCCTGTATGATCCAGGGAAGGCAAAGTCCTGTTGGTTTCACAGTATCAGGAGCGGCCTTTGCAGTGCTGTTACACCCTTCTCCTGCAATTACAAGCCAGCATGAACTATAGAGCTGTCATGCTGTGTTGAAGCACAATCCAAAGAAATGACCAGTATGTAATTCATGGGTGTATCTGGGGGCTTGATTAGTCAGAAAGTACTCAACTATATTATAGCAGCACAATCTTTTTTTCATTTGCAGATTTAAATTTATATACTTCTTATTCAGCACTAGGCCTTATCCTTATAGCAGATTATCTTTCCAGTAAAGCTTTCTTAAGGCAAGGCACAAAAAGTTGGATGCAGAATTCCCAGAACCAATCTAAATCTTGTGAAGACGCATCTTTTGTGATCTTTTGTGGCATTTCCCAGTACATCCTCAGACTATACCTACAGAAGTCTGAGCAGAGATAAGCAGGGCCAAAAACTCACTTCATTCACCTGGAATAGAGTTTAATCAACAGGGAATTTGACCCAAATTATTTTTAGCAATTTTTACTCACTTATACTACAAAGCAGGTGTCAAAGAAAAAAAAAAGAGGAAAAAAAACAACAATCAAACAGGCCATTACTCATGTCTTGATTTCATTCTCACATGATGGATAATCATCGGTAAGGAGGTATATTATTGCATCTGCGCCCCCACTCCATGCTAATTGAAGATCAGCATTTGCAGCTTATGAGTACAAAACCCAGAGGCTGGTAAAAGGTTATTTTCTTTGTGTTTATAACCCTGCTGATGAAAATTTAAAGTCTCCATCTGCTGCAACCAATTCTCAGCATATAACCCTACCCCCAAGCACACAATGAAATCTCCTGCTTTGAGCTTTCAGTGATGCAACAGGTCTGCAATATCATAATTTGCACTTTTGCTAAAGCAGCTCATGCAGCTGTTTGAGGCTCCCTATAACTGCACTAAAGCAGATAGAGGCAGAGTGTAAAGTCAGCTGTCCCTGTTAGGCCTGTTTTGGCTTGTGCTGTTTGCTGCTTCCTTTGCTATTAACTGCTTTATGCTCAATTCAAGCACAGTGTCTCAGGACTGGGGAGATTTCCTTCTTAAACAGGTAAGAATAGAGTGGAGGAAACCTATGACTAACTCACCTCATCACCCATGCTAACCTCCTGCACTGCTCCTCTGCTCACCTCGTGCTGGCAAGGGACTGCTCAGCAGCAGCGGGGGAGGCAGCCAGCACAGCATCACGTGTTTGAACCTGACACTGGACTTGACCCCCTGCTTCCAAGCCCATGATTATCAAGGTATGGCAAATTGCTCACAAAGGTACAAAAAAATGGATGGGTGGGGAGGATGTCCCTCCCGGTCCAGTGCTTGGAGCCTGCGTAGGTAATGCAGGCCAATGACTTTTCCACTGGAACCTGGCAACTTTGTTCACAAGCACAGGGATGGGGGAAGCCAACCTCAACTCTTAATTTACATTAAATTCTAACGATTTCAGGGTAATTAGTCCTCCTCTCAGGCTTTCTAAAGACAGACATTAACTTCCACAGCAAAAGTCTTCAAGGGGTGTAGAAAGTCTTTTTAATCCTTGTTTCATTCTGTTTTTAAACCCTTCCTGTTTTTGTTGCCACTTTATACTTTCATTTTCAGTGACAGAACTCCAGAAAACTTCAAACATTCAATCTTAATGCATGTAAATTCAAAGGCTCCCAGCCACTGACCATTGACATGAGCAGCATAACATCTCATATGTCAGAAACCTTCAAGCAAGCATGCAACACTGAAAAATTTCCCCCCTGCCCTAGTGATAAGACATCAGCTAGTGTGCTTGATGCACTGCTGGTTGTGTGCAAGAAGTCAACATACAGCACCAGAACTGCAGCTACCTTGGCCTATGTCAGAGAACACAGAAACTCTTAAGTGCAGAGCTCTGCTGTGAATCTTGCAGCTTTTTTCAAATATTCAAGCCTTTGACCCTTTCAATTTGACTGACTCCATACTGTGGATTTCTCTTGATAAGGACCGAATTTCTCTTGGTGCCTCTGTTGTGCCACCCTTGATGACCAAAACTAGGTGAATGGGAAAATCATTTGTTTCAATAGAAGTAAATTAATATGGAGATATGCAGATTGCGCTTATGCTCATGGTGGTAACTGAAGTTCAACCAGATGTTGGTTAGGAACACACTCTATCATCAACTAAGTCAATGATTGACTGGAAACTAGAGTATCCCAGAGTGACAGAGGTTATATAGGTACACAGCAGTAAGGTGATGTTCTGACAAAACACTTCTGTTTCCTACTGCAGCCATCCTGCCTGCTTGGAAGGCCAGACGACACCATAAGGATCAGCTTGTCTGAGCAAACGACTCCAAACAAAGGTTCCCATAGAAGTGAGCAACGAAACAGTTGAAAGGAGAAAGAAAAAAAAGGGGGGAGGGGAAACAAAAACAGAAGAGAGTACTAGAAGAAAGAAACTTTCCTTAGGTGTCACTATCCCAAAAGTCATCAATATTTTGCCCTAGATTTCACTGGGAGTAGATGGGGCTGAGCAGAACTTAGATCCAGAGTGGCTGGAGAAAAGCAGAAGCAGGAGATCCTATTCTATAGCTGGGGGAGATGGACTCCAGTTGCAGACACCTATGTCAGTGCTCAAAATACTGCCTCGCCTGAGGCACCAACATGGCTTTGGGCCCAGTTCAAGATCTCCGAGAGACTACAAAGCAAACCTGCCTCTTGACACATTGCAGCTCCTTGGTGCTCCCAAACCCTTCCTCAGAGGAAGAGGAGGAAGGTTCCTCAGCCCTCCCGCCGTGGTCACCAAATCAGCCAGTTCTGCTCGACATCCCTGCCTGCCCACCTTGGCATGCTCCTCCTACCCACACACTTCTTCTCCCCTCTGACTTGTCCCTGCTAGCACCAACACATTTGCTGCCTCTGTGGGCAGTCACGCAGGAAGATGAGACCACAAGCTACCAGGCAGGTTTGTGGATAGTGACCATTAAGGGGCCATTCAGGTGTTCCCATAAATTTTGCTATTTCTCTTTGCTGCCAACCTGCTATGACATACCTGACCAGAGACAGAAGCAATCAGCTCACCTATAGGAAAGGGTCTCCTACCTTTGTGGTCACTACTAAGTGATACACGAGCACACAGACATTATCACAGACACTTGCTCCAGCCCTGTCAGCACCCTAAGGAAATTCCTTGTTGAAGTAGCAGCAATATGGCAGAGCTCCCCACTGACTGCATATCATGCCAAACCACATTGCTGAGGGAATGATTTACCAGTACAGGCACAAGAGCAAACCTGATCCTGTGTTGCTGAGGAGCAACCTGTGTACCCATGCACCTTACAATCATGTGCGTTGAGCACTGGAGACAGCTTATGCATAAAATTATGATCTTTCATTTGTTTCAACAGGCTGGCAGTTTCTCCTGGCTAATTTCCAGCAGGAGTGTGCACATCAGCGTGGCAATGCAATTCCACACTGCTCTGCAAAATGAGAGGAAATTTAGGTAAAATTTAGCAGGAGCTCATTATACCCCAGTCTCACACAGCACATTGATCCACACGTCCACCTCAGCCATGGTGCAGCTGGATTCTTTGGGACCAAATCCTATTGCCCTTACTTGCATTAACAAAACTTCCATTGATTGCAGCAGTTAAAAACCCATGTGGGACTTGCTGATTGCATATTCCAACTGACATAAAGGGATATTGTATTCTACTTCATATGACTTCTATTAGTAACATTTAAACTGCAATAGCACCAAAAAGCCAAACACCAAGTCCAGGCTCCACTGTGCTAGGTACTGTACAAAGAGCTACCTCCTCAAGCAACAGATCCTAAAACCCTTCTTATACCATGTTGAAGAATTACAGTATAGTTTACAGTCTCTGCACACACACATCCCTGCCTTGCAGAAAACTGCTTCCCATTCACATCATTGTTTGGGAAACCTTCCAGCATCTAAAGCAACAGCAAAACAGAATTTTCAATGACATTATCTATCATTCAAAAAAAGCACTTTTAAACAGAGAAAATTTGCTCCTGGGGGATAATTAAATGGTGAAGTGAAAGTGAAAATAAGAATGTAATAAGCTTTGCTACACTGCTGTCTCCCTGAAGACGGAGAACAGCCTTTTCATGCCACGATACGCAGCAAGGCTATAGCTCACGAGACAGGACCTTTGAGACTCCGGCTGACACTAAGAACCATTTTGTTAAGCCAAGGGCGAGATGCACATGGGCCACGACGTTTGATAAAGGGCCGGCTGCTCAGCCGGGACATCTGCACACTCTCAGCCAGCAGTCACCCAGGAGCTGGACACCTTGACTAGGGCAGCAAGAGGGGAAGGCAGAGGCTGGAGAAACTTGGGGAGTGGAGAAGAAAAGGGAGGTAGCAAGGGGAGGAATAGCACTGGGTTGAGCCCATGGGTGAGTCAGGCTCACCTCTTTTTTCTTTGACCTGCTGCATGTGATGTGAAAGGTTTCTGAGGGTAAATCTGCACGGGATAAGATGTAAGCAGTTATTCTGAGGAAGCACAAGCCCTCCCCCTTTATGTCCCGCTCCATCAGGGATTTGAAGCTCAAGAATAAAAAGCCAGGCAAATTGTAAAGAGCTTTTGAGATGCAATAAGCAGGCAAAACGTGTCCTCCTGGACCCTCTTCCAAATGTCATGCTCGGTATTAAGTTCTGTCCTGCTCCAAGAGCTTGCAGCTGATGACTCCCATACCACACTTTGAAGACAGCTGGAAAACTCTGGAAAATGAAATCTTTTCGAGGAGGCACAATGGATTTTAACTACAGAGCCAGCTAACCATGTGAACTGCTGCAAATTAACCACCCTTATTTTCTGAAAGCTGAGCAATAGGCACCGTTGTCTTCTCACAAACCTGTTTCTAAGCAACCAAGCCCCAGGGTCCAGGGCAACAGACATGGCCAGAAGCAGCAGCACTCAGTGTTAAATATTATCACCTCTGGAAAATCCCTAAATAAAAACCTGATGTTTGTGTATCCTCAGCCAGGCCCCCAAGCAACAGGCATTGCATGCAGCTGCCCCAACACCTGCTGTAAGCACAAAGGAGCCTCTTTCACTGCAAAGATCCCAGTTATCTCCGAAGAGATGCAAATTGGCATAACCACCACGTCTAGCTTTTATTTTTATGTAGCAAGTTCTTGCCTTGGAGTTCATCGCCATTTTAAGAAGAGATAGGAAAGTTAAAAACTTTTAACAGAGGTAGGTTGGTTTAATTTCTATGAATCTGTAGGCAGTAAAATACCTGAAGCATCCTATTTGCATCAAATTGTGATATAAAAAAAAAAAAAGCTTCTTAAGATCTGATGTTAAAGACTACTATCATGAGTAACCTTTCTCTAAAACAAAAATACTAAAAAGCTGCTTATGTAGCTGAAAACATTAAAGGTATTTACCAGCAGAGGAGGTCATCCAGGGGCTTTATTCATGTGCAGCTATCCATTCCTTTCCTATTACCTCTCAGTCTCAAACTGAGGGTCAGACTCACCTGCTAAAGGCCCTAATATTTCCAAGAATATGCTAAGAAAAGGCTTCTTAAGCTAATTAGCCAGCTTCCAATTAAGTATCAGGAGAGCTTTGGGAGGGGACAGCAAGAGCAGCATCGTGCCTGTTCACGCGGCCCTTCTGGCTAGACCAGACTCCCCTCAGCCACTCTGAAACATCCTGAGGGACTTCTGCGCAGCAGCAGACAGGATCTGACATGAGCATCCCCAAGCCAAGCCTCAACTGTGCTGATTTTGATGGGATTCCTCTGTGAGTAAGAATAAAAAACCATCTTCCTGCAGGAAGCCCTCTCTTCAGCAGGACTGCACTGTTGCTCTGCCCATGGATGGGTTTGCAGCTGTTTGAACCAAGTGTGATCCCTTTCTTCCTGTGAGCAGGCAGCAACTGTTTCTTAAAATAAAGAAAATTAGATCTTTTAAAACAATAACTTGCAATATTTCCATTTATACTATATAAGCTATAATTTAGCCCCAGACCATATTTGTCTTTAAACGCTTTCTATTTCAGAATAAAAGCAAAAGTCTGGTACTCCAAGCCAGCAAGAAATTGCCTGCCTGATTGCTCAAAATTCAAAAGGAATTGTACAAAGGAAAATGGGTTCTTGTTTATGGCACCTGAAGGAGCCATCTGGCTTACTCACATTGCATAGCTAAAGCAAACGAGGTTGTTTGCTTTTGTAAAGTTTTCTTTCCCCTCCTCCTGCTTAGAAATTAGAAATTCAAGTCTCATCTATTCTCTTTTCCAGCTGACTCCACAAGCGCTTCGTGAACTATTAGCTTTCTGACGTGAGGACAATTTTTCAATGAGCCCTAACTACTTGCTACGGAATTATTTTTTGTTCAGGCCCCGAGTTTGGTTACTAGCTAGTTAACGCCGGAATTGGGAAAGAGATTTGCCAGGGCCACCTCTGCATCTAAGAGGTGAGAAAGTCACTGGGGAACGCGAGTCATGCGAGAAGAGCTCTCGCGGAGATGAGAAGGGACTCATGAAAGACAGTCCTCACAGTTCCAAGGTAAAAGACAAACAGGAGAAAAACTTTGCTGTTTGTCTTGCCAGAAACACGAAAGAGAAGATGTTACACTTTTAGACACTCTGCAAACGTTGCTGTGCAGAACTGATGAAGCAGAGAGCTTCATTTTAAAGAGGGCTGGAGAGTAATTAGTGATCAGAGACAGTTCTAGCAGAAATAAGTAAATAAATCCAGAAGGGTTACTAAGCCTTTCTTCAGGGCTTTAACAAATCCTCTACTAGAGGCAAAAACTGAGTTTAAGAGGAAGCATATTGTGTACTGCAGTCACCTGTTTTGGAGGATGAGGAGGAAGACAGCAAAACCTTACATCTTATTCTGAGCCATTCAATACTGGCCACTGCCAATGACAGGAAATAACTTGAGATTACAAGCCCCTAATGAATGAAACGTTATCTCTGTATTTGCACATATTAAAGTCAAAACAAACACCAAAGCAATACGCTCCTTAATATATTAAATACTCTTATCTTTCAGTCACATGCTTTCAGTCCCCAAGCAAAGGCAGCCACCCTCAGCCAATGCCTTTGGCGAGGAGGAGGAGAAGCAGGCAGCTCTCGCAGGTCATCAGAGGCTCAAGTTTCAGCAGTCCCACCCTCTACGCCTCGTGGCAGTGTCACACATGACACTTTGCCCAGAAAACCCAAGAACACAGTGCTACTCATACAGCTGGAAGAGAAAGAGCCATTAAGAGCCACTAAGGTGCTTCTTCAAACATGTCAAGAGAAAAACATTTATTCAAAAGAATCAGAGCAGTGTAAAAAATTCAGCAAAAGATTTGCCTTATTACAGATGTATGCCATCTCCTGTTACCAGCACCATTAGCCACCTTCACAGGAAGACGACGCGGAGGCCCGCGCTCTGACATGGAAGCGGTACCTGTGTACCGCAAGGGGCCAGTGAAACAGCTAGTGTGAGCAGAAGAAAATACTCTAGAAGTAGTGGATTTTTAAAATCGAGTCAAGGCAAATGAAAGCAATAGCTGACTTAAATATAATTTCCAGTTCTTTACCCCCTCCAACCACACATCTGCACAATGTCCACCAACTGATTTAGGTTCTGATGCAGAACCCAAATCAGTGGCTTGATTTTCTGAAGTACTGAATATTCAAGTGCTCTCACTGATGTTAAAAGAAGCTAGAGAGATTACCCCTGGAGGAAAACCAGGCCCTCTGAGGTTTAACATTACTAATTCTTTATCTCATACAAATATCTGGAGATCCCAATCAGCAACAGATCACACAGTATATAAACGGGAAAATAAGACAGGTGCCTTCTGGCTCTTGGCTTTGAACACCCTGATGTCTTGCTTTTTTTCTGAGGCCAAAAGTGTTAGTGTGGAAACACCATGACAATCATCTACAAATGGATTTACTCTCTATAAACAAGAAAGAAATAGCTGAGTTCCTTGCGCGGTCTGTCCCTCTTCAGATCAAAATTTCCTACCTCTAGGCAGGCCTGGCCTTCACTAACAACGGAGAAAGGCCAGCACAGGTGTAGCTTCCCTGATGGTCCTTGCAATGTTGCAGTAAGATGACTTCAAAACCAAGCTCCTCATTTGTGCCACGCTCCAGAAATTACGCTGCATGCTAGATACACATCAAGGCTCACGCTACTTTTTAAAAGCGAGAGTAGGAAAGAAAAAACCCAAAGAAATAAATTCAGGCAAATAACAGGTAAGAAGGTGAAATCTGATGTTCTGGTGAAAATTTGAATAGGGAGGATGATGCCTTTAGAGCCACGTGGCATCCTGTCATGGCCTCACGGGGGCCTTTCCTCCTGCATCAGTCGTGAGATGCAGCAACACATCTGATATCCATCCAACCAGGCTTTGCAAACAAGGACAGAAGTTTTTCAGTAGGGAGGCAAGATCTCTCTCAGTCTTCCACTAGCTAATAAAGGAAACATCCTCAGATTGAAGGTGGCAGAGTCAGATACATCAAAACAGTCATCAAGGAAACTTGAGACAGAAGACAGTTGCAACAGGGCACTATGAAAAGCAAGCAATATATCCAAGTTTAATACCTTGGAAGTATTTGTCTGTCACCCATCCATGCATTCTGGCTTACTACTTTAAAAGTACCCTTCTATTTCAGCTGCAATATTACACAAAAGCAAAGTATAAGGATTATGGGACTAGAATGATAAGCACATTTATACACCATTCACAAATGCTGGAGGCTTGAGAACCACAAGGGCTTTTTCTTAATTATCCCCATACCATCTTTGGGATCACTGAAAACCTCTTCCAAAATCAGCCTGGTAGAAAATGAAGTTTTGAACAACACGGTTTTGCCATTTCATCAGTTAGCTTTCCACAGGGATTGCCGTGCTGCTTGCAAACTAAGCGCCTCAAAAGTACAAGAAAGCATAAAAAGAAGAAAGTCACTTAGCAAGCATCCAGAGCAGCCCCCATCCATATCTTCCTCATTTTTGTCCTCTCAGCCACAGGTCAGCAAGCCAGTTAGGAGAAAGGCTTGGCAGTAAGGGCATTTGCCAGCTATAACTCAGCTTTTCCCTCTAAGGCTGAACAGTAAAAGCTTTCAGTTGCTTCAGATTTGCTCCTGAAAAAAGCGAACTAAAACCCTACATTTCCCATGGCATACCAAGTCCGACCTGGCTGCCCAACGCTGTTTGTTCTGTACAGCCCGATGCCGCTGCATGGGAACTGCTGGACAGTTTCTTGCAGAAACACCTTCAGCTACTGACGAACTGTGGTTAGCGATGGTTACTGCAACCATACAATGTTTTCGCACCACGCTTCTATGACTTAGATGTTTACATGGTCAGAAAAGTCCAGGCACACAAAGATGTTGCTTTATCAGCTAGAAAACATTTACACAAGTATCTGAACAAAAAAAAAAATCACTCCTACAAAAACAAAACAAATAAAAGGGCAGACGAGTGACAGCAAGTTACAGCAATTCAAGCTTTCCTTTCATAAAGGAAAGATTTTAGGCTGTGAGGCTGTCTAGCTGAAAACAACTCCCTAATTTTAAAGCAATCGTGTAAAAAAGGTAGGGGAAAACACAAACTACCCCTTTGAAACAAATTAAAGCTTGTCAACTCCCTTAAAGACAGTACAGATGGACAGGCACTGCGCTGTGTTTTTCATAACCTATTTGAGCATGTAAACATTTACAGCACTTACAGACAGTGAAGAGCTGCACCCTAATTATTTTTCAAGTGGATGTGAGAGTGCTTGTATGACTTTCAACACAGCAGCGAGAGGAGTTACAACCCTGTTTGTTCAGAATTAGCTCCCCAAAAATGGGTTCAAGAGACTATAGTAGGAACCAGACATTGGGAAACACCAGTAAATGCATAATTTGTAGCTTATCAAACTCTCAAAATTGCCTTGGCTCTTATTTTAGCTTCAAATGCAAAGTAACCAATGTAATCTGACAGTTAGCGATTCCCATCGCTCTTTAGTAATCTAAGAGAGAACTTGGGTCTCCATACACGACCCCTCCTCCCTGCAAAATTACACTGAAGAAAAAAAAAGACAAGAAATAAAAACAACAACAAAAAAAACGTTAAAGCTGAACAAACAAGCAGTCACTGCACAGGAGTTCTCGAAAGCAGTTTTGAGTCCAGACAACCAGTGGCTGCAGTGCAGATACTAAACGCACCAGATACTAAATGTTCCCAGAACGACGCACACAGTATGAACGACTCTGCTGTCAGACAGGGCTGGCCACAGAAGTTAACACCACACTCGCTCTAACATTTCCTCCTCTTTTTAAAATGTCATTGAAGGATCAGTCCTCCCCGATTCCTGATGGATTATTAGCATTCCAGGCCAACATTAAGACAAACAGTGCTTCATGTTAATACAGCAGTTCACACAGCCAAAGACTAGGACAAATATTTACTGAAGTAATGAATACCTTAGTATAGGACATCATCTGCAACACATATGATGTAGAAGAAAAATGCTGAACTACTTCCAAAACAGAGAAACTAAAACATTCTGGCTTTTCATATTAACAGTGAAAGCAGGCTCAACTTTTTGAATAAAATGGTAAATTTCTACATCTAGTTTGGAAGCGTTTGGCAGCTACAGTCTCATATGAGCTAAAGTTTCTTGGTTCAAATTCAAGATCTAGGCTGGGATTTTGACAGTCCACGTAAATTAACCAATCGTATGAGTGTTTTAAACTCCCAAAAATACAGTTTTAAAAGAGCCTAAAGAAAACAGAATTCAATCAGATTGTGTTCTGTGATTGCAGTACACACATCTGCTTATTTATAAAGCAGAACATTCTGAGAGAAAAAGATTTCAGCGATTACATTCGGTTCAAGTTTTGGAATTGGTGTTCAAAGGCTACTTAATGTTTATGGCTGTTATTAAAAAAAAAAAAAAAAGATTGAGCACAGAGAAGACAAGGACTCCAAGGACATAAGTAATGAATTGTATTCTGCTACCTTGACTACCTGCTTCTTCAATTTCATTAATTTTCTCATTCTTAGTAGATTGATTTTCTTGTGAGCCACCCCCTTAGCCTCAGCACCCACCAGAGGAATACCTCTTCTGCAAAGCATACAGACATTTGTCTGCTGGAGGAGATACAGCGGCAATGATGAAAGCCTGCCCCCCAAATGCTCCTATCTGACAATGACTCACATATAAATAACATGATTAACTTGCAAAGAAGGTGGGTAGATACATTTGCAACTAATTGAATTAAGCAGGGAGCAGCAGACAGAACAAAATCAACATCCAGAGCACCCCTGAGCTCAGGAGGGTAAGACCTCCAGGGTCACAGCGCTGGAATCCTTCACTTCTCTGCTCTCCAAACAAATGCACTTTCCACTTGCCCATTCCAGTTCCTCTCGGCACTTTCACATGGCAAAAACTAATCATAACTCTTAAGACAGCAGAAGATGTATCTAAAGTTTGCTTTAGCTGGAAGAATGTTTAATGCATTAAGGGCACAAAAAAATGCTGGAGCCCTTGAATGAGCAATTGGATCAGGATATAACAAAGGTCACAGATTTTAAATAAATACACCTGTCTCCGAAGTGGCTCAGCTGTGCCCTTAGCGCCCCTCTCTGTAGTGTCTGCCACTCATTCTTTTCAACTGAAAAAAATCCAGTCTATTGCATCGAATTTGTAAGAACTTGGGACAAAAGGTGGAAACAAATGTGCATTTTAGCAAGAACAGCTCTGGTGACTTGATGCCACCAGGAAGCCGGCAGTTAATTGTGGGGTGCGACCCTGTTTTTTTTAAGCACGACTCCATCAGCACAGCCACACGCTAGAGAACAGGTTGAAAAGGTGCAGGTTTGTCTTTTAGCTCCAGCGCACATGCAGGCTTGCCCACCTCTGCCAAGCTGTGGGGCTCAGTGGGGCTCCTGCCACACATCCATGCGCACTACTGTGCTTAAAAGGGCACTGGCACATGCAAGATGGGACACTTGTCTTGCCCCCTTTTAACAAAAAGCATAAAATATATACTTGGTTCTCCAGAAATACCTGAACCTGCCCCATCACGTTTCCTATGGCTCTACTTGTCTCCCACTGGATTTGACATCAAACTCCCAATATGGATTTTCATCAGTGATTACAACCAAGACAGTTTGTTCTTTCTGCTGCTTTCCTGAGTTTCCCCCCTGTGTAGCAGAATAATTTAAAGAAACTTGGAAATAAAAACTTAGGGTTTTCTTCTGTACAAACACAAAAATAGTCACTATTTGCATTTAAAATGCATTTTACATGATGGGGCAGCAGGAAAGGTTTTTGCAATCTTTAGCCAAAAAACACCTAAGGAAAAGAAGGTGATTGAAAAGAAATTACATCCTGGCTACAGGTAAATTATATTACAGATAGCTAGCTGTCTACCAGGAACACTTTGGACTATGATATCCATCAAAATGAATTTAATTACCCTTAAAACCAGAGAACCTGCAAGTTTACCTAAAAAATAGGAGTTGAGCTTTTAATTGTTTTCACTGCAGACACAAACAAAAGACACTGATTAACTTACTGGGCTCAGGAGAGCTAATTATTTTGCAGCAGATGCATCTGTAAAAGCAGTTTGGTGACAGCTCCAGATTTAATCTCCCTTTGTTTTATGAAGGCCAGCTGCACAAATGATTTTTTTTCCCCTAGATTTCAGAGTTTTGAGACGAACTCTGCTCAGAGAGAACACAAAACTCAATTACAACCTAGTATCTTCTGATGCTGCAGACACATGCGACAGACTACATCTAATGAAAGCTCCCTAGCTGAAAATGGTTTAATTTCCTTTAAAAAAAAAAGAAAAAGGTTTTGTAAAAATATTAAGAAGATGAAGGTAAACAGATGAACAGATTACTGAGCAAATATGAAAGCAGCATATTTAAGTTTTTACCTAGAAACTACTTTATGCAAGTACATCATAGTTCTCTCTTACAGCCAGTACGCTGGTTCATTCTGCGGTATCCACCCAACAAGCAGTGCACGCAGACAACACTATTCTGTACTACTACACCCAAATGGGAAAAGCAGCAGGTTTTACTTAAAGTTCAACCATTGAATGAACTAGAACATCCATGGCAAGCCTTCCCTGCTGGGCACTGAGCAATATGATTTTGGGAGGCCTTCACTGACTAAGGCACCTTTCAATGCTTCTGAGTGATGGGTATACACCGCCCCGCTCACCCCTTGGGCTGTGCCCCTTCTGCAGGGAGTCCTGTGCTGTCCCTCACCTGGCCCCAGGGCTGCTCTTCGTGCCAAGATATGGCACTGCAGATGGTTTATCGCATCTCCATCATTCTTTTTTTGCCTTTAATTAGGACTTGATGTGCCTCAGTGCATACTTGGGACAGAGATATTTTTCAAAGCCTGCACTGGGCTTCAGGTAGTATTTACGTAAACATTAACTAAAGCAGAGATTCTCCTGCAAAATCTCCCAGTAGAAAGCAGAGAAGGTTTGGGGCAAAGTACTGCAGAAAAGGACAAAGTATGAGTTAAATCAATACAGTCATGTAGATATTGCTCTAATAGAGGCAGGATAGAGAATACTAATGACTTCTCTGGGAAGAGATGTGACACCTCTGAAGATGATGGGCTCTGCTTCATTGCTTGTTCCCTTTCATCTTTGGTGGAAATAAAATATTGGAGCTAAGCCATAAGGATGTTCAGATGCATATACAAACTCAAAGTGTTTCAAGCAGCAGTTCATCCCGGTCGCAATTAGCCGCAAGAGCTGTTAGGGATATTATGGTATCCGGAAGAGAAACGTAATCCACGGGACCATGTTTCTGCTCCTCTCTGAGGAATCAACTCAGTTCCAAACTAGCAGGAAACTGTTTTGCAAAAGAAAAACCCAAAATATTGTCAGCTTCCAGAATAGGAACGAAACCACCTCTTTTCCTCATGTGGTGGCAAGGGAGGGAGCCAGATTCCTGAAACTTGCTGGCTGCAAAGAGCCACAGAGGGATGTTTGGGAAGTGAGGAGAGAGGCAAGACCCAGCCTAGCAGAGCCTCAAAACCCTTGGCAGATTCAGGTTAAATCCCACCACTAAGGCTGCCGGACTCAACTAAACCCAGCCAAGCTTCCCCTCTTCTCTCAAATTTGCCCACCCCGCAGTTTCAGGATCACGCTGGTTTTAAGATCAGCTCCCAGACTCCAGAGAAACTGAGACAAGCAGGCACCAAGAATTAGTATCTTTATCTTTCTAAGGAGGCCAAAGTTCCCCCTAGCTAATGTAGTACAGCTCTGTCACACTGCCTTCCTTTCCATCTTGGCTATAAAGAAAACTTGGCTCTCCAAGTCTGACTGCTACTCATTCATTTTCTACCAGTCTTGAGAAGCTTTTTTTTGTGCCAGTTCCTCTTCTCAGCTGTGCAGAGACTTCTGCCAGATGATTCAGAAGAAAGTCAGAAGCACTCGTCTTTTTAAAACAGGGGAATGTAGAGGCAAGGGTATTCTGCAGGTCTCTGCAAGGCAATTATTGACTAATAGGGGTCAAATTAGCCAGACTAACACACACACGTTGCTGTGATTCCCAGAAAGTGCACAGTGTAACACTTCAGTACAAACCCAGTCAGGTGCTGGTGTCTAGAAAGAGCATCAGTGAGTGCACTGCATGGAAGAAGACTGGCAAACCAGATTGAGGCAGGTTACTGGTCCACAGTATTAATACCAGCCATGTGCACTTTTAGAGGTGAATTACTATATGAAAGATACCTTAAGGTTTTATACCACCTCACTCAATGACCAACTCTTCAGTATGCTGTAAAGATAACCAGTCAACTAATGCATTATGGAACAGGAAGGCTCCTCTATAAATATTTCATTGCCAGGTATTGTTAATGACAGCAGTCATCAAGAATTTAAGTGCCTGAATATTTTGTGCATGCACGTGGGAAGACCACGGGCAATAACATTGTTTTCTATGCTAAGAATTACTTCTGCCAACAACTCATGTTCTTCCTTCTTATCCCACACGGTTTAACTCATCCTGAGGGGAGTGAAGATCACAATTGCTAACTGTAACATGATGGTTACATTCTACATACTGGATCTAGCTTTCAAGCTCACTTTTGCTTTGATCCATTGAAGAGGAATGATCCCTCTTAAGCGGGGAAAAAAGGCTGAATCCTTATCAGGAGTAAGTCAGTCTCCAGCAACAGTCAGTGGACTGGCGAGGACTAACAACAATACTGGATTTCTTCACTCTGTGAAAATATTTCACAGAATGGGTAAGGTTGGAAGGGACCTCTGGAGATCATCTAGTCCAACCTCCCCGCTCAGCAGGGTCACCTGCTCAGCATGTCAGACAGGGTTGCATCCAGGTGGGCCTTGAAGATCTCCAGAGAAGGAGACTCCACAACCTCTCTGGGCAACCTGTGCCAGGGCTCTGTCCCTCTCACAGGGAAGAAATTCCCCCTCACCGTCAGGCAGAACTTCCTGTGCTTCAATTTCTGCCCATTGCCTCTTGTCCTGTCACACGGGACAACTGAAAAGAGTTTGTCCCCGTCCCCTTCACACCCTCCCTTCAGGTACTTGTACACACTGATCAGATCCCCCCTCAGTCTGCTCTTCCCCAGGCTGAAGAGGCCCAGCTCTCGCAGCCGTTCCTCAGAGGGCAGGTGCTCCAGCCCTCTGATCATCTTTGTAGCCTTATGCTGGACTCTCTCCAGTAGCTCCCTGTCTCTTGTCCCGGGGAGCCCAGAACTGGACGCAGTGCTCGAGATGAGGCCTCCCCAGGGCTGAGGAGAGGGGCAGGATCACCTCCCTCCACCTGCTGGCAACACTCTTCCCAATGCACCCCAGGAGACCATCCGCTTTCTTGGCTACAGGGGCACATTGCTGGCTCATGGCCAACCTGTTATGCACCAGCACTCCCAGGTCCTTCTCTGCAGAGCTGCTCTCCAGCAGGTCAGCCCCCAGCCTGTACTGGTGCATGGGGTTATTCTTCCCTAGGTGCAGGACTCTGCACTTGCCCCTGTTGAACCTCATGAGGTTCCTCTCCACCCAACTCTCCAGCCTGTCCATGTCTCATTTCCCTTCATATGCCAAGATTGCTGGGCTGAAGGATACTGATACATCCTCACATTCTAACATAGGGATAAAACCCTCTGGTGCAAACTCCACAGCTAGGCCACTGGCTCCAACTTTGCTTCCCAAGTGCTGTCACAGGCTCTACAGCTAATTCACAAACACAGGCTATTAGACAAGTGTCTCATGTAAAATAACTAGCAGCAATAAGTATCCTACCACAAAGCATTGGTGCAGCATGAAATGGATTTTCCTCAAGTTACTTTATTTTGCATCTTCTGCTATCTTCATTATATTTTAATTAAAGCTGCACCAAGAGAAAAATTAACCTAGGAACAACCTCATTAGCCTCCCAGGGAAGCAGCAGAGAGCACTGTTAATTCCAGCAGGGACTGGAGACAGCAGTAGTGTGAATCAACTCTGCTTCAATTCAGCACTTCACCAGAAAGTTCATCCCTTCAAGAAATTACTGCTAAATTAGAAATATTAAGAGACCGATCCCACTTGTGCTGTATCATGACTAGAAGTAGAGATGATATCAAGTGTTAAAGTCAGAACAAATGTGTACCAAGAACCATACAGAAAGACTTGGGCCAAGCACTAGGTCAAGGTACTCTCTGGATCATCACAAGTTATTTTATTTCTAATGTGTGTAATCTGTGGGTTCTGTTTCAAAGACCACTTTAGTATTTGTCCAGCCACATGCACAGTCTATGCTGTGGATGAGATGAAAGGGAAATTTATCCCATCATCCCCTCCAATTCCCCATTGCACCGCTCAATTCTAATAGTGCCCTTATTTCAGTCCCCCTCCTGCTTCCGCTTTTGGACTGATTATCCAAGGATTAATTCTCAAGCACCAGTATTCCAAGTACCAGGTATTAGGATTAGTGAAGGCAAGACTTACATGCATTAACACATTTGTGCTTCTCACTTCTCCCATTTCCAAGATGAGATTTCCAGTGGGGAAAGGAAGGTGTTGCTGGGTAGGACAAGAGCAGAAGTTCACCCAGTGCATCATGCCGCTGCTCTTTGGCCACCAAGGTGTGCAACAGCAGCAGGAACATGTGGCACCAGCTTGGTTTTTGTGTTAGACCTGCCTCACAGGCAGGAATTAGGAATTAGTGTGAGCATCGAAACACCATGTGAGGTGCACAACATCTCACCACCTCCATGTCAGGGAAAACTATTGACTTGGTGTGGTCTTGTGTCCATAGCAGCATATAATACCTTTTTAAACACTACTAGGCTCTTAGTATTAATAGCTTCCTGTAGCAGAGAGGTTCATAACCTAATTACATGCTGTGCAAGAGAGTAGTTGATTTGGGGTTTTATCATTCCTTTTCTTTGTCGTATGACATATGCAGAACCATGTTTCAGATTGCTCCCTAGATTTACTGTTCAGCTCTTTACCTTTATTCTCATTGACAAGATAACCAATCCCCCTTCTCTCAGCCTGTTGCATTAGCACATCACATGCAGCTGCATTTTTTAAAATCTAAGTTTTCTTATTTACCTATAATTCTTTGAGATAGGATTAACCACATAGAACAGGCCAGTCAGCCACTTGCTCCCAACTTACACCCACCAATGGGCACAAAACCCCTCAGCACGCTGAAAAAAGCAGCAAGCAGCACACAGCCCAATATGGCTATGTGCTTGCCAGTGCCTATTACAGCAATAGCCATTTCTGTTACCAGGTCACAGCAACATCCAAAAAAGCTTCAAAGTTGAGAAATAAATTCAGAAGTGATAACACCACAGCAGTCAGAGCAGAGACACCTTGTTTTTTCTTGCTGCACTCCAATGAGGATTGTCAGTGCAGAGCCTTCTGGGCAAAATAAGCTCTTTATTTTTCTAGCACACAGTCATGCTACATGACTCTGAGAAAAGGTTTGAATGATATAAAGAGATGCACAGAGTGAAAGTCTCCTTGTGAAGAGAAACATGTCCAAACAAGAATAAACTTCATACAGAAAATTTAGGCCTCCCAGACTCCTCTGAGATGTTTTGTGCAACAAGACATGTCATTCTGACAAACTGCAAAGTAGAAAACCCTCTGCTTTTAGAATCAGGCCAGGCAAAAACAAAAATGAAAAATCTTGCTAATGCAGCAACAAAGTGACATTCTCCACCGCTGAACAAGTTCACTACTTCGGACATGCAGGTGCCTCAGCATCTCATATACCTTACCTCTGGGACATCCAGACATGCTCCAGAGATGCCAGAATTTCAGAGCAGAGTGCTCTAGCACATGTCTGTTACATAAGCTAGGCCCATAAACAGGGAATAAAAGAATATCTGATGATTTATTTATGCGGCCCTAGGACAGTTTGCCACCTCAGCAGTAACTATGATGAGTTACATAAAAGAGCAGCAGTAGAACAGGAGCAGCATTTGTGTACAGACACGTGGCATGATGCAACCTGCTGTCTTCTCTTGGATTCTTTCATCGTTCTTCCCTAACCAGGCATCCTTTGTGATTTAAATTGGGATTTTTAAACCATTTTCACAGAACCTTACCACCCGTACAAGTGATGCAGAGCTGAAAGTTGAGTCACCAAGACAGGGTCTGCAGCCAGCAGGAAAGGGCATGCTAGTTTTATGTAAGAGTATTACAGTCACTTCATGTTTTTCCATTTGCTGACTGCTCAACATAAATGTACACATTTGGGGCTGTTTCTACCATATCTGCATTACAAGACTGTAGTGCCAAATAGTGAAGAGCATCTTTATTACTCAAAAAGAAACCAATATCTTGGGAACAAAATCTAACACTAATAAGAAGATGTCATGAACAAATAAATGTCAGGGTATCAGGAATGGTCACACATTTCTACATTTTCCCCTGGTTATATCAAGGACTTAAGGATTCAAGGCATTCATTCACACTTTTCTTCAAGAAAACAAAAATATTCAGTGGAAGAACTTCAGCTGTACTGCTGTTCTTGCACCCTTATGAGAGCAATGGCCTACCAGAAAAAAAGGCACTTGGAGAAAAAAATGTAGTGATTACAAAAGCAGCAAACTCCCAGATTCATACCCTTCCTCTGGCAGGGGTTTGTCTCAGTCTCCTTTTCTCAAAGCACCTTGATAATACTGACCCAGAGCAATTAGAAACAGTTATGTCTATGCCAGTATACCTGAACTGCTAGCAGAGAAATGCTTGAACAGCACTGCATTACAGGAGCTTACCTGGCTTAGAGGCCTCATGACTGCTCTGTCGTTACTCCTCCCTACTTGTTATGGAAAATTGGAATTTCATTGAAACTGTTTTCTGCAAAGATACTTCTTTCTTAAAAAGAGAACTGAAAAATGGAGCAATTTAACTTGGACATCCTATTGCAGGGCCTGCAGGAGCTACAGTCAAATCACTGATTCTCTCCTCTGTGGTCTTTGCCTTTAGCCACAACTCTCTCACCCGCCATTTGTTTAATGCAAACTTGTCTACAGCATTAGAGCCACAATACATCCTATGAGGATCTTCTCTTCCCCAGAAGTAAATTAATTTCTTTGCCTCTCCATGCTTCAAACATTTAGCACCCTCATTACTTTGACATATATTGAAATCTGGTTCATATTATTGTTTAGACATGTACCAGTATGAAAGACTCACCCCACCTTTTATGGGACAAAACACTGCAAGAAAGATGGGACACTTTCTGGGTTTCCACCAAAAAAAAGGGGGATGAAAGGAATCAGACACTGAATCTGCTAGAGGAAGGAAGATGCTTCAAGTCCCTCCCACGGGTGGATCTGAAAGGATTTATTCTTCTACAAGACCTGCCCTCAGGTATCACAGCCTTTGCACAACCAAGTAATTGCTGAGAAGTCATGTCACAGCATTAATGTTGTAGAGAAAGGTCATCTTATGAAATCTTCTAAGTGCCTTTGAAAAGATCTTTTCAAAGTAGGGAAGCAACAGGGCAGAGAAGGAAAGCCTGTCTCCTTGCAGGACTGTGCCTCCAGATTCTGCAAAGCAGCCTGCAAAGCAGAAAACCTGATGAGGTTCCTTCCACTGCATGCAGGCAGTGGCATAATTCACCAACATATCCAGGAAAGCAGAGGATGTTCTCCCAGTCCTTTTCTTTGTCAAATACTTTAGATGCCTCAATCTAAACAACATGCAAACATTGCTCAATCACTTCGCAGTGTTAAGTACAACAGTGAAAGGTTACCCAGGAATTTAGCACAAAAGTGTAACCTCTCTGAAAAAGGGAAAACATACTGCAATTAGAGTTATCTCAGGGTGCCAGGCAGAGAGGAAAGGTTGTCCAGTTCCCCACACATGGAAAATATTCCTGTTATCAGTCTTCACTACCAGTCTTCTCATACCATCCCAGCTCTGTAATAACATCAGCAGTTGTTCCTAGAGCTTCAAAATAATGACAAAAATGAATCAGAGCTTATTAGATCATCAGGACTAAACAAAACCCCCTTTCCACAGGTTTACTGGACTCTCAGCCTCACAGACACTTTAATTTCCTGTTCCTCTTCCTTGAATTCCGCACTTTCATTCAGCCCATCTCCTTCCTATTGACACTTCAGCACCCTTGCACAGGGCCACAATATTGCTGCAGGGAACAAGCCAGGCTATCAGGCAGATTAGCTGCTCTGCAAAAGCAGCCTGTGCTTTTGATTTTAATCATGTACAGGAAATGGCTCTCCTTGCTTGCTCAGAGCTAGCACCCAAGTGAGGTGCATGTGGTAAGAGCAGTCCCTGGGCAAGGCCAAACAGACAAGGCTGAGAAAGGCATTCATCCGACTTACTAAAAAGAGAGAGAGGACTTTGCACTAAAGTTAGCACAGGAAAAATGAGACCGACCAGCCTCTTTCTACTGCCCAAAACAGGCCAGCAAAATCTACCACTCAAGGGCACTGAAGAGATTATTCAGAGAATCAGTAAGGTTGGAAGGGACCTCTGGAGATCATCTAGTCCAACCCCTCTGCTCAAGCAGGGTCACCTAGAGCATGTCAGACAGGGTTGCATCCAGGTGAGGTTTTGAATATCTCCAGAGAAGGAGACTCCACAACCTCTCTGGGCAACGTGTGCCAGTGCTCCGTCACTCTCACAGTGAAGAAATCCCCCCCTCACGTTCAGGCCGAACTTCCTGTGCTTCACTTTCTGCCCGTTGCCTCTCGTCCTGTCACACGGGACAACTGAAAAGAGTTTGTCCCCGTCCCCTTCACACCCTCCCTTCAGGTACTTGTACACATTGATCAGATCCCCCCTCAGTCTGCTCTTCCCCAGGCTGAAGAGGCCCAGCTCTCGCAGCCGTTCCTCAGAGGGCAGGTGCTCCAGCCCTCTGATCATCTTTGTAGCCCTACGCTGGACTCTCTCCAGTAGCTCCATGTCTCTCTTGTCCTGGGGAGCCCACAACTGGACACAGTACTCGAGAGGAGGCCTCCCCAGGGCTGAGGAGAGGGGCAGCATCACCTCCCTCCACCTGCTGGCAACACTCTTCCCAATGCACCCCAGGAGACCATTGGCCTTCCTGGCCACAAGGGCACATTGCTGGCTCATGGTCAGCTTGTCATCTACCAGCACTCCCAGGTCCTTCTCTGCAGAGCTGCTCTCCAGCAGGTCAGCCCCCAGCTTGTCCTGGTGCCTAGGGTTATTTTTCCCTAGGTGCAGGACTCTGCACTTGCCCTTGTTGAACCTCATGAGGTTCCTCTCTGCCCAGCTCTCCAGCCTGTCCAGGTCTCTCCGAATGGCAGCACAGCCCTCTGGTGTATTGCAGCCATATACAAACATGCAAAAGTGCCAAAACCAGTGCAACTAGTATCCCTGGGATTAATTCATTTGGGAATTATGCTCTTAAAGAACAGATAAGGAATTATATTTGCTAGCTGAAATCATGTCCCAGGCTCTGGCTTCCATGCTGGCTACCCAGGGATATGGCCGATGCCATGTATATCTGTTAGGAGAGTCTTTCCCTGAAAATTTTACAGTCTACTTGTGACAATTAATAGACAAATCCCTTTCAGGCAGGAGCTCAGTGCAGTAAAGGCAGTCACATCACATAGACCTTTGTTTTACAGGGGACTATTAAGTTCAGCAAATACTCTGCTCCCTCCAGCAATACTGTGGTCACTGCCAGCATCTGGCAGACTGTAGGGGCCATCCAACCGCTAGAGGACAGATCCACCTCCACTGATGACTCCCAAAGGGTGACACACAGATCTGATGGTAATGACAAAGCTGAGTAGGACTGCCAGAAAAGCCTCAAAACACAGAAGCTGCTCTGCACTAGACAAAAAAAAAAAAAAAAAAAAAAAAATTACAGAACAGGGGGTTGCACAGAAAAGCACCTGTCAAGGAAGAGCCCAATGCAAGGATCAGCTTTTCAGTCATATCTGTATTCTACTTTGCAGCTTTGCTGAGCCAGTGACATCTAGTTACCCAAAGACAACCTCCCTCCCCAGCCCAATTGCAACCTGCATCTTGGCCAATAATGAATTCTTGAGGCTTTCTCCGAAATTCATTATTTGCCCCCCTAAGATTTAGTGGTAGCATTAGTTATACATGATGGTTGAAAGGCACAGACTAATCTAAACTTGCCTATCCCTCCTCTAATCCACCCCATTCAGTTTGACTTAAAAGCTTCCACCTCAAAAGAGTCCATATCTGCAAATGAGAAAATGAAAAATTATGCATTAGGACTTGAACAAAGTCTTGTTCTGTCACTTATTTACAAGATTTAATTCCTTCTTATTTAAGCCACAAAGGCTCGCTGACTGCCCTGGGAAAACAACATTGGCATAAAAATATGTACAAAACTGCCTCACAGGCACCTTCAAACAATTGCCCTAATGAAATTACTGCAGTCCAAATTAGATTACGTCACAGCAACGGCCAAACACAGATAGCTATAATGAGAAATAAAAGGCCAAAACTGGAATGACAGTTTAGATAAAGATAAGGAAGAAATGGCCCACGGGGACTCTTAAACCACCATTGCAGAGCAAAGTGAGATGAAGAGATGCCAGTCCTACCAGCAGGCAGACAGCACAGCGTGCCTACCTCCAGGCATGCTGTCTGCCACGGCTGGACGCGTGGCCTCGTCGTGGCTGCCGTCAGTGGCTAGTGGATGAGGTTGTGTCTTGTGGTGGGCAGCTGGTAAGAGATCAGCAAGATCTGGTACATAGATATCATTTGCATATGCCTTGTTTACAAGGTTTGCTCTTTTCTTTAGGGCTTCACAAATTAAACAATTAGCTATAACTAATATAGCTAAAAACTTTAGCTATATTGCATCCTAAAAGCAGCTACAAGATTTGTGCAGCCTCCTTGATGTGAGCTCCAATGAAAGTCTTGCTATCACATTGTTTTATATAGATTGATAATTCTTAACTTTCCCTGACATTCAGTAAATCCCTACATTTGCTAGGGAACTAAAATATTTATTTTCCCTGAGTGACTCATAGGGCCAACTTAACCTTTTAAAATGGTGAAAACTCTTCACATTTTAGTTTTGCCATTTCAAGTCCAAGCCAGACCCTAGAGCCTGACAACCGGGAAGGCTTGGCACAAATACTTCAAAAATACAATGATAACCACCGCAAACATCAAGGGCAGATGCAGGGCAAAGCTTTACTGGGAACAGCTTAGTTTGGGCAGCAGAATTTTGGAAGCAAAGCCAATAAAGACAGTCCAGTAAGGAAGGATTCCCCTTGTTTCAGTACAGGCAAAGTAGAAAATTAGTGTGCAAAAAGCACAAGGAACTAAAAGCAAGGAGACTTCCACTCTGATATGTTACTCTGGACCACATCAGATTAGATTTCTTTAGTCTAGAAAAGAAGAGGGAAAATATTCAAGACATCCATAAGATCATAAATTGCTTGAAGGTAAATAAGCAGTGATCGCATATCTGGAGACTGTCTGACTGCTAAACCAGAAGTCCTGGAAGCTAAAGGCTTACAGGGACAGGATCACTTGTACTTGCACTGTTTGTTAAACACCCCCGTATCCATAGCTGGAGACAAAGTGCTGCACAAGGCATCTCCACCCATGCTCCCTAAATCAGGATAGGCCTCCTGTTGCATGTCAGTGGCAGCTGACAAAACCTACATAAATCCAAAGCTCATTTGGGTAAAGCCCTGCCACTCGCTGACTTTAACTCTTCAGGTCTCCCAGGAAGGTGGCTCATTTATGAGTAAGGAGTCTGAAGTATTTGAAAAGTTTCAGCACATGCCTCAAATTCCTTTTTGCTTCCCTGCACCAGGCTCATGTTCTCCACCACCCTCTGACCCAGGGCATGAAAGCAACCTGCACCCGTCTGCTGAGGAAGCATCTAGGGGCAGCCACCAGTTCATGCAAGAGCATGAGCTCAGAGCTAGGCACTTTCACAAAACACATTTCAGAGCAGGTAATCCAAAAGGAAGACAAACTGCAGTTTAGCTTTTCCTCTCCCAACTAGAAAGGAGCCCCTTCTGTCCCCAGGGGCATTTCCCATCCAGTCAATCCAGGTTACTTGGCTGGAAGACAACTCCAGGAAGGTGATCTGAGTGCAGGATTTAGCTTTGAGTAAGCACATACAGTCTTGAATGTTTGACTCATTTGCTTGCCTCAATTAAGAAAAAAATAGGAAACCCTTGGTATATCACACACTCCTCATATACAGGCCAGCATCTTTGCAGAATAGCTATTTCAGAAAAATAGAAGGAAAAATACTATTCCTGGAAATCTAGTTCAGACCACAGATTTAATCATTTTGTCATCAGATTTCACTTGAAATATTTCCTAGGTAATAAACTAGAAGTCTCCAGTTACACATATCTTTAGCCACTCTGCTGTGGGGTTTTTGGCTGGTTAGCCTGGTAGGGAGGGCAGTGTTATCAGGATGCAGCATTTAATACTACAAAACAAGTAAGTTTTGCTAGTTGAAGATGTATTGACGCAATACACAAAACATTTAGTCCTGCAAGGAGCTGAGCAGCCAGCTCCCTGAGAAGTCAGAGAAAATGGTTACTCAGCCACTAACACTGCCAACACTAACATCATCCTCCACAGATACTCAGTGTGTTAGCATTTATTGACAAAAGGTGACTCATTAAGCAATGACCATTGCTTACGGGTCAGGCCCACTCCTAAAACTGCCACAGGCATGAGCCAGCAGCTCCCAGTTCTGCAGTTACCATGCAGCAGTTCTCAGGACAACGCTTCCACATCCAATTACAAATTTGACAGGCAATTTCTCAGGTCTGCCACTAGGGAGGAAACAAAACCCCCATCAACATTTCTACTAATCTGCAGTTTATGGAGGGCTTAAAGTTTGATAGGAGCATCCCAAATTGGAAATCAATTTATTCCAATTCTTCCTTTACATAGAAGGGTGGGCAAGAGTTTAATTGGCCTACAAGCTCAGTTAAAAGTAACAAATAAAAGTCACATCTCTCAAAAATCACCTTAAATATACAAATTCCAACTTTTGTATTTTGCCGGTGCTTAAGGATTCAAGAATAATATCTAAAACATGCAGTACACTCCTTGTCCTGTTCAATGGCTTATTACTAAGATAGGTGGATACAACCTAAATTGCATATGAAGTCTAATGACAGTCAACTTATGAAATCCTCCTTAAGGAAAAAAATATGCAATAAGTAGAAGAAGATTCACTCTGAGCAGAAGGAGATGCAACTCCAAATAGGCCAACACAAGACCTGAGATGCCAGCACCCATAAAACGAGCTGAGCTGTTCATTTGCTTCCCAGCACCACTGGCAGGCAAACTCCCAAACTCTTTTAAGCTGAGCTGCAGAATCTGGGCAGACACCCTCTGTGTGCAATGAAAGTCCTTGTCCTGGCTAATGATGCATTTCCTCAGTACTTGATTTTTTAAGTATTAATGGTTTAGTAAAGACTGTTCACAGCCACAGAAGATACCTGAGAAATAGAAGCTTAAAAGGCAAGTATCAGTAATGTAACAGATACAGTGCTCTAATTCTCCTTGAAATGGAATTAGTTTTCTTCATCAGTTTAAAAACACACCTGCTTTTTCTTTTCCAGGACTTATTTTTGCCTGGATGTGTTATGTAACCCACTCCTGAAAAATTCACAAAAGATGAAGACTTCCAGCAACTCGTTAAGGCTGCGGTGCTGAAGGCTTTATTTTTGATGTCGTGGGGTTTTCTTGTACTGCATTATGTAAGATAGCAGATTTCCACTTTGTTATTTCATTCAATATTTAACACAACTGCACCACAGAGATGCTTGGCAAGTTAACCCAGCAAAACTCAGAGCCCACCTAGGGCCCTGGCTGTGACTTTAGAGAGCTGTATGAATTCAAGCCCATCAAGACTGTCCCACTTGATCAGAAAAATCTCTAGGAAACATTAGGATCTGAAACATTTCACCACTTTTTCTTGAGAAAATTCCAATATTAAGAAAAGTCTAGTATTTTGATCATATGATTGATCTCCTTGATTAGAATTATTCAAAGACATACTCTCACGTGAAAATAGATGCTTCATTGCTTCTGATAAGCTAAACAAGTCACCTGTCTTGACAAGCAAGTGGATGTTTACACCACTATCAGGGATAAATACAGTTAAAACTGAACTTTTGGAGACGCTCATGATCACGTCTGCATCCAGAAACAGCCAACCAGAATAACCAAGTTGTAAAGACCCCTCATTCTCAAGCAAAATCCAATCCCAGTATAGCCATAACAACAGACAAATGTGGGAAGTTACTAGCTCTTTAAGTTACACACATTCAAGCCTGGGAGCATCAGAAACCAGTCACATTGCTCACTAGAGGGCAGCAGGAAATAAGCTAAAAAACTAAAAACAACAACAACAAAAAAAAAAAAAATCAGTAGTTCTCAAAATAGGAGGCACCACCTTCAGCAAGGCCAAGGCAGTTATACACAGGTCATCTGCCTTAAAAAAGGCTGGTTTCCAACAGTGCTTGGGAGCACAGTTCAAACAGAAGTGGGTGTGCAAGTGAGCGCAGGTTAACTCCCTGCAATATGAAGACGCTTGTTGTAACAGCATAATGCACCCTTTCCTACAGCACCCTCCCCATCATCCCCACAGGAGGCCAAAGAGTAAGATATTCCTTGGGTAACTTTTTTTTTTTTTTTTTTTTTTGTAAAAGCAGACTGCAGCAAAAGTTTCTGCACATCATCATGACAGCCAGGAATGCAAGAAGTTCTAGTTCAGTTTTGACTCAGGCTAAAAATGAATTAAAAGATCATATGTATTTTGGATGTGGAAAGTTTATATAGATCTTTTACATCAGGCTTTATATAAAGGTCTATAGCTTTCAGGTTTTATCTTCAACATGGCCAGAAAAAACATTTTGGAAATTCTTCCACTCAACATCAGAGCAGCAGCTCAGGCAGCCAAGCTATAATCTCCACAGTGTCCCGAATAACGAACAATTCATGCTGAAGTTGCCTCCAAGCATCTGTCAAGTGTTTGCGCACGAAGGCCTCTGCTGACCTTAGAAGTACAGCCTGCTCCTTTCAGTTCCAGCTTCTCCATCAGCACACATGCACGACTCCCATACAGGAAAAGTGCAGGCTGTGCCAGACAACTTTGGTAAACAACTCAGATCTGTAAGAGACATTGAGCAACTCTGACAGGCAAGTAAACACAGTAAACAGCAGAGAGCACGTGAGGACAAGTCAAGCACATGTAGCAATGTAATGTGACTCTTCAGTTGCTAATAAAAGACATGTGAATTCACTGGGTATCTACAGTGGTTTCCCAGAAAAATCACAGCTGCCCACAGAACTGAGGGCTGTGTCAACCAGTTGCCTGCCTAGTTTGACCAAAAACCCAGAAAGCAAACAGAAGAGTTCAAAAATCATGGCTGGCCTTTTTTTTTTTTTTTTTTTTTAAGGAACATCTGTTGACAACTTCTCAGTTCAGAGTAACCAGTAAGCTATTGCTGCAGCATTGTGCTGCTGCATGGTACATCTTAAACTTAGAAACACTTTTTTTTTTTTTTTTTTTTTTTTTTTTTTTTTTTTTGCTTAGTTTTCCAATATGAATGGGGGGAGTATAAGGAAAAATAGAGCCATACTGAAAAGCTCAGTGATCCCATTTAATTTTATTATTCTACTGCTGCCAAACTTCACTGACATTGAGCTAGAAGTACACATGTCCATCCAGAGCTGTTACAGGAGCAGAACATTCACTCCCACACAAATCCTAAAACCACTCATTCATATGTAACTTAGGTATTTAACAGTATTTCCACAGAACCACTGTGGCCTAGGGATGCCCTCTTTCACAAGGCCCTGTTTTCATGGCTAATGGATATTATCTCGTGCTGTTATGAGTGATGTAGCCTCTCTAGACTAATAAGACCTATTACTAGTGACTCAGGCACCAGGACTACCTACATACTCATTCCAGCTCCTGAGGGTGGAACAGCATGGTATTTTAGTCAGTCCCAGTCTAATGCACACAACTTTGTGTCTGCTTCTCTGTTAAGGAAGATGTCATGTTCCTAGAGACCTGATCACCTTTTGGAAGGGCTTTTAAGTCAGTGAAGAGATTCCCCACCCATCACAAACAGGAAAAGGAAACAACTTGCTGGCAATCTTCTGGCCTTCGTTCTGTGTGTTACAAGCTATAGACACTCCTACCCTTAATTTACTTTGTGTCACACTTGCAGCTTACAACATCTCATGAGAAAATAAACAAGCAAAGTACCTTCCTTATCAACAAGGCTCATTTGATAGGATTCTTTGCCTGTGTCAGGTTTTCTTGGACAAGCAAATTCTGTTTTTTAAGCAAATTCTGTTTTTTAAAAAGTCTTGCCTTTACTATAATGGCCAATCTTACTGAATTAGAAAGCTGAAATTGCTTTATGGCCTTAGGAAAAAGCTTACGTGAATAAGCATTTTCTCTTCATAACCAACAAGCAAACCAATATAACCAAGACGTTCAGAGCATAAACTGGGTCCAGTGTGATACTTGATTTTCTCCTTAGCACAAATGCAGGGCAAGAACACAGGACCAGCCTCCATGTGTACCTCTGTACCGAGCTCCAGTTACATATTCCACATATGTACAGCAAACAGTTCACCTGATACTCTAGTTTCATGTGAGCTTAGGGCTGCAGGTCTTTGTTTCCATATGTATCACCATAGCTATGTCTCAAACCAGTCTTGGGACTGCTGAATGCTTATACAGTTCCTCTGTGTATCCAGTTTGTCACTGCAATCAAGTCCAGGCACCCCGAGCCTCGCTAAAGGGTGCTGGAGCAATAGGGCAGTCTTATGCACATTGCAGGAGTGTCTTACAGCTCCCAAAATTTCTTCATACCTGTGACAGACTGAAATCTGAGTAAATGCCTTCCAGCCTGCCACACTGTTAGGGGAACCACCCAAATCCTCTGCTCCCAGGGCAGAAGGAAAGGTTTGATCAGGACATTCTTTGTAGGGGGTGGTCACCACTAACTCAAAAATAAAGCAAAAACTTCAAACATGATCCACATTAGAGAAACACTGTTGTTTAAGCTAGTGGATATAAGTTACTGATGAGGCAGATCTTTCAAGACATACAGCTTCCTGGTCTGCATTTTCAATAGAAAAAACAAAGCAAGAATTGCTTTTAGGACTGCCAAGCCATCACAAGTGTTGTCAGTGAAATTCCACCTGCTCAGCCTGCAGAAGTCTCTTCCTTGCCTTCACAAGTCATCTCCAGAAAAGTATCTACATCTTTGCTTATCAAATTTCTCCTTGATACTAAATACAAATTGCTACAATCCATCTCAGCCCTCAGTCCAACAAGTAAGAACATACAGCAAGAAATGGTACCGGGCCAGTGCGTTCTGATTTAACATTAGAGATACAACAAGTGTCCCTCACATTGCCAAAGCATCAGTGCAGCCAAGCCTACTGATGTTAGTAGCAAGAAGCACAACAGCCAGAGAGCAAGGAATGAAGGCCTGTTGGAAAGATCTGGAGTAGAGTACCGCATGAGTACCTACTTTGTTTCCAAAGAACCAATTTTTCATCAAAATCAGACAGCTTTAAGTCTAATTATCTCCAGGCTCTTTTGTAAAAGTTCCTAGTTCATTGCAGAAGGGGGATTTTTCTCCTCTAATAAAAGTCACTAAAAATCCTGTATTCCACTAAAAATCAAGTTTTCAACCATCTTTAGACCTCAGTTCAATGCTAATGCCCAAGCTGAAGAGTAAATCAGATATCCAATCATTTGCTCTATGATAAGAAAATTTGGAAGTCTGTCACCCACTGACAGCGGCTACCTAATGACATTTTTCAAAGTGTTAAACGGATTAACTTGCCTGGATTAACATCTGCCCAAAGGCACTCAGAATTAGTGACAAACTGCATGAATAGATTTTTTCCTTAGAAAATGGATACTGCCCTTGGTCACTCAAGATGCAGAAACAAAAGACTGTTACCTGTGGGTGGAGAGGGAAGAGTAACCACAGAAAAACAAGGCTCCTCACTGTTTTCCATGCTGCATGGAGGTATAAAGTTTTCTGCCAGGTCACAAGCAGAGGGTAGGTCCAACATGCTGCTTTCCTCCAAATAAGGACTTGGTGAGGTCTCTTTTCCTTCCATGGTCCCACTGCAGCAGAGAAATGTGACTGAGCTGGGCTTTTAAAGCATGAAAATCTAAGCAGAAATCAACCCAAGCCCACACTGCATTTCTGTACTGTTTTGTGAGCTAAGAGAAGCTGTTTAAGCATACTTAATAAAAAAAGAAAAGTAAAAATGGAAGAACAAGTTTAAAGATGCTAAATATTTAGGAAAAATATGATAATATAACCCAGAAATAACCACCCTCAACCCTTCATAAGATCCCTAGGAGTCCACATCAGATTTGGCTTCCCACAGACTCAGGCTCCAGCACTAGAGAGCTACTGGGTATATGAACACCAGCATATATTATGCACATGTTTTTATAAAGAGGCATGTCCTTGTGGGTCCACAATCTTCACACCAAGGGCCACAGTGTATGGACAAGCATTTCAGAGAGAATTAGACTAAGGTGTTCCTGTCCAGCAGCTCCAAGCAGAGAAATGCAGGCGAGGCAGAAGAGTGAAAGGTAGAGACATGGTGGAGAAAGAAGGTGACAAATGGAGAGGAAAAGAGGAATTATCAGTAAAGCAGGATTAGCACTGACCTAGTAGGTCCAGCGAGGACCTATGCAGATCTCAAGGAGGGAGCCCTGCAAGAAAGACCCAAAACCTCACCCACTTCACCCCTCAAGCAACACCAAATAGGAGAAAGCAGCCCAAACTGCAAGGCTTTGTGCCAGAAGGACTTTCAGGCAGGAGCTTCTTAAATACCCACTGAGCACTGACACTCAAGCAGGAAGATTAGACTGAGTTGGGTAAATATAAGCCTAAACTGATTTTCTCCCCACTTCCCCCCACTCCCTCAAGTAACAGAGGATTCTTTTAATGAAAAGAGTCACTGAAAAAGATCAAGAGTTATTCACATGAAATGTGAATTCAGTTCCTAGCCTTTGCAGAGACTCCAGGAGGTCTTGGGCAAGTTTCTTCATTCATCTGTTTTGTCTACTTGTGTGCAATAAACAAAGTGAAGATTGTGTCTAGCAGCACCAGCTGCATCCTTGTGCTATTTTGAAGAATGATAGCACAGAGAAACCAGATCTGGTGCTCAGGCAATGACTTGGCACTCCACAGACTCTCATTTAGAGAAGAGGCAAGGAAATAAAAGGAAGAGAGCAGCACTATCTCAGGGGAAGGGAGGAGTAGTAAAGAGAGTGAGGACAGTTACGGCCATCGGGGCCAAAGGAAACCCTAGGGGTGATGAGCATGTAAAATTGAAGTGAATACCCCCATGTAGATTTTATTTTTTAAAAAAACTATCATTCTTTAGGTTCTTCTGTCATGAAGAAATCATAGCTTAGAGGCATCTCTCCACAGATTGGCCCACTTGTTAACACACACAAAGATGTTGACTAGGATAGTAGAGGAGACCAGCTGCCTTGGGCAGGGGACAAGCAGGGTCAGCACACTTAAGGAAAGTTTTCCCTTTGGATCAGCACCCTCAGCCCTACCTGGGAACAGCTCCTCGTCACTGTCCTTGTCTCCTTCCTTGGTGGCTCACCTGAAACGAAATAAATGGCTCTGTCACACGATGGCCATTAACCACCAGGGACCCTTTGGAGTCACCTTGGCTCAGCAGCACTGCAAGCCAGGAGGGAGCCAGGCTGGTGAAGCAAGAGCCCCCCTGCGAGAAAAGGCTTCTTTAAAAGGAAAAAAAGAAAAAGAAAAAAAAAAAAAAAGAGGTGAGAGAAGGAAATGCCTCCAGTCCTTGCAATGTCCATGCCATCCGGGGAGGTGGACTCGCATTTCCTGTATGCCAGCAGAGTGAGCTCTGGAACAGGAAGCAGACAAAACACCTCCTGTTCCCCCCCATCCCAAACTCACACATAGGCAGGGAAAGTACAGATGGGAAAAGAAATCAAAGTCATTTCCAATCAGACTTCTCCTCAAAACTGAGGGAGAGGGAATTTCGTCTGAATCTGCTTCCCTAATGCCATTTCCTATAGGCAGCAGTTGGGGGGGGAGGGGAAGGCATTAAAACCACTATTTCAGAATTAAGCAACTAAAAGGGAAAGTGGGTTTTAAACTGCATCATCTAGTGCATTTCCGCAGATTTTAGTTTCAGGCTGATAAAACCCACATTGCAATGTCACCAGAAGGATTAGTCACTAAGCAATGTTTTCCCCTTCACCCACTTGCCAAGAGATTTTTTCCCCCTCCTCTTAAGGATATCAGCAGCCCTGCTAGGAAATAGAGAAAACAGTCCTGCATCTGGCTTTTCGTATCCACCTGGCAGGGCTGCAGCAAGGTGCCCACAGCAGCCAGCAAATGCACCGTGCTCACACACTGGTGGGTGTAGGCCTGGACTGGATCCTATTGCTAAATGTATTTTAGGAAGGAAGAATCATTAGTTAAAAGTCAAAATCCCCACAAGACCTGGGCCTGGAGAGCCCAACTACAATAATTCACACAACAATTCATCTCAATTATAGTTCTGCTTTAGCATGTGGAGCATTTCCATGGGGCACAGAGCAACTCAGTAGCCAGGACCATGGAGCTACTGCCAACTCCAATGGAAAAATGGGACAGGCATGACTGTCCTAAGGCCAAGCATTCCAGGACACAGCTGCTGGCAGAGGTCAGGGAGCAGCCTCATCCAGGCATGTGGCTGGGTGGGAAAGCAGAAGGCCAGCCTGCTGAGATGCCTGCCAGCACTTCTTGGCAGACGTGCTGTAAGCTGGACCAGAGCGGAGCTGGTAGTTTCCCTTGGGAAGCAGGATTGCCCCTTGCTTCTGAGCCAGAAGGCGGAGCCTCAGCTCCTTGCTGGAAGCAGTGGGATCTTAGTGGGGAGTGCAGGACACCAGTAGGCCCATGTTATTTATCCACAGGAGCACAAGCAATATTATAGCATGCAGTCAGCAGCCATCTCTATGGTTTCACCCAGCTGGATCATCCCAAGGATCATTCTATGCCGTCAGAAAAGCTCTGACAAAATGATGTGGTAGGTCCTGATTTTGGCAGGTCTTGCCTTAAGTGAGTTAGTGGGTAGGGATTTGCTAGCTCCTGAAAAAAAAAAGCAAGGCACTCAAGCAAGCACACCTGATATAAGTCAGCCGTAGCATTTAAAGATCAAGCTTTCTGGTTTATATTTGTCATATTAGGTGAAAGACCAAATCTTTGAACTTACCTTCACTTCCTTCCTCTTTCCCTCTTCCTCCCATGAAAGATGAGGGGTTCTGTGCCCTCCTGGTGGAGCAACACCTCCCTTGTAGCCCTTGTCATTGCTATCTAGTCTTTGCCTTCATTTACAACTGCATCATCAGCAAAACCAGTAAAGCTGCCTCCAGTACTGGGAGTAGTCCAAGTTCCTACTTTGTTCCTTCCTTTTATCAGTGTATTATAGCTGGTACATGACAAAACCACTCCAGCAGTCATGGTTGAAACTGGTTCAAGCAAAAGGTGCCTGTGAACCAGGAAATGTGGAGTTAAGGCTCACACTTGACATTTAGCAAAGATTAAACTAGAGAGAGTCAAGCTTGGGGAGAGGAAATACATTTTCTGGCTTTTGCAGCTATGTCGCAATGTGGGTTTTCAGCATGTTGACAGTAATAATGCCAGAGTCTTAGGCCATACAATTTCTACTCATTTCCTTCTTTCACAATAGTGAGAACTTTAATTTTAGCTAGAAAAAAATTTAGCATGCAAAAAACAATCGCTGAACAGTTTCTATGCAGCAGGAAGTGACCTAGAGTGGAAGGGATGCTAAGGAGACTTGAACAAGGTTTCCTCACAGTTTAATTATGCAAAGATTTTTGTCTCATTGTTTGGGGTTTTCTTAAAGTCATTTGTGCTACTTTAATTTTATAGTCTGCACATTTAAGTATTTTGAGGTCACTTCCTCACAGCAAACTAGCTCCTTGTTTTCAAAACTGAAAGCAAGAAAGAATATTAGTATTCCTTTAATCCATCACGCATTTTACTTCCCAGCTTTAGAGACTATTATTGCCACTGATGCAGCAACACAGACTGTGCTGGATTCCTGTTCTGAAGCTCAGTGCAAGCCCTGCAGACAATGCTTTGATAGCCTCCACTGTGGAAAAAGTCTCTTACCATAAACCCAGGAATGAGCCCAATCCTCAGCCTCCAGGCTGCGCCCAAACTGAGAATGAGCTCCTTGAACCTGTGAGTTGCAACCAGCAGCTCTTCTCCACTCCTTCTTGACCTACAGAAGATTCCAGGGAGCTTTGCAGAAGGCAAAGGGCAGATAAAGGTCAGAAGTCTTCAAATAAATAATAAACCCCAATATTTTCTACAAATTTTCCCCAGAAGAATTTGACATGGTGTTCTTCTAGCTAAACCCTCCCTCCTCCTCCACATCCTGGTTTTGAGCAAAGGAGAACAGGCACAGGGCACACTCAGAGCAGGTCGTGACCTCAAGGACTGAGATCCTTGATGTTCACCTGCAGACAGAGTTGGAGCATCCCAACCAGCAACAAGCAGATATCATATGAATATATTTGTTTAGGTAGAAGAGAACCATACCTATCCAACACCAAAAAAGGGTTGGTTGACCTAAAACTTATCTATCCATCCAGCTGTGCCAGCTGGTCTGATAAAGAACACAACCAGTCCCCACAGATTTCTAAGATTTCTTTCACTAAGTTTCCAGGCCCACATATTTAAAGACACTTTGGTTTACAAAGACATGAAAAGCAATCATTCAAATGAGCAAACCTCCCTCTAAAGAGTCACTTCCACTTACAGAACTGAAATACTCCTAGTTTTGTTACTGTTGCCAAACAGTGGTAAGTTAGGGACTAATGCAATTTGGTGTGGCACATTGGACTTTGAACTGAGCCATCACAGAGCATGTACTGCCAATTCAGGTTCCTGGTTAATGCTGAGGGCAACATTAAGTCACCCTGCATGTTTCCCCTCAGCCTAATCCAGCAGAGATCTTCCCAGTCACCCTGTGTCCGGTGTCTTAATGCTGTTTCAAAGAGTAATTTTCAGTGGCAAAAGCTTGAAAAAGCAAGCATTCAGGGTAGTCCAAAACAAATAGGAGCAGAAAAAAAAAAACCTGACGTTTTCTAAAATAAGCTGAGGGGGGAGAGGTATCACTCAAGAACATTTGGAACTGGCAGTATTGGCCTGAGCAGGACAGCTCAGACTCTGAACAGTTTTAATTACATGAATCCTGTTTTTACAGGTTCTAGCTGCTTTTGATTCATTCCTTGAAAGTTCATGTACTCTCTGTACATATAGAGAAACTAGGGAAAACATGAGGAAAGCTAGGGACTGCAATGTTATTTCTTGCCCCCATTCCATTCCCCAGCTACAATAGCTGGAAGACCTTTGCTCTCCTTCCTCAGCCTTGGTATTTGCCATGGTGGCCCATCTGCTCCATCTTCTTCAGCGACACAAGGAGGTAGAACCCTTGTTCCAACTCCAGTCCTCTGGCCCGTTTCCCTTAAGGCTCTTTACTCTGCTAGGCTCTATCACCAGGCTCCTTCCTTGCTACTGAAATCAGGATGCTGTTTGCTCTCAGTGCTTGCAAGTCCCTCTTTACCAATGCCAGCTGTGACCCTCCCTGAATCAGCTTCTGCCTTGGCACTTCACCAGGTACCTCTTGCCAGAGCTCCCTGCTGTTTACCGAGACAAACCTCAAAACAACAGCCGCACCCATCCTGTCAGCCACAGCTTATTTGACCCTTCACTCCAAGATCATCCTTGAGGTATTCTTCCTCAGGAGTTTCCTTCAGCACATCCTTGTCAAGGATGTTTGCCTCCAGGCTTGGTTCCCCAACCCATCCTTTCCACAGGGAGCCTCCAGTGCAAACATGTTCAGCTACTGCCTCTGCTAGCAGCCCTGGAGAAAGAACAGGCTCAGTCAAATGAAAGGGGAATCCATTTACCCTCCCCAGCAAATCCAATCTTCCTCCTTTAAGTCTTTGCTGGAGCAGGCATAGATACATGGCTCCTGCCACTCTGACCATGCCACCTCACTTTTTGCACTGCCCTCCCTCTCTTGCAGCCACTGCATAATTTGGGTTCACTTTAACTGGCATTGCTTATTCTAGACTTCCCCCCTATGTACTTCTGTTTTTAAGTCTCAGCACCCACACGTTTCCTTGCATTCCTGCCTACCCAATGGTTCTGCATTTTCCATGCCTGTGTTGTAGCTGCTGCCTGATAGCACCTCTATACGCTGCAGCTTGGCTGGAAGCAGCAAATAAAAAGAGCAGAAGCACTTCAAGTAATAGCACAGGTCCTATCCAGGACTTCTCAGCCTCCCTGTGGGGCACAGGAACCCTTTAATAGTTGGCAAGTTGCTGTTTAGGCCCTTTTATTCTCATTTCTACCCTATGAACTGAGGCATCAATAGTGTTAAACTTCTCTTTTCAATGCTGGCAGGGTACATGTGCACCTGATCATTTCCAAACCGAGTACCTCCTTGGAGATCTGGGTGGAAGTTGTTACAGCTGGACCTAGATATGTCTGTATATAAAAACATCCCTCAAAGATTTGTCATGTTCTCATGCTGTTGAGTCTTCAGGGAATTTCCCAAAGCTGCTTCTGGGCCTTGCTTGAAGTAAATAGTCCCAGGAGCGCAGGAAGGAGTCTGGCTCCCAGGAGCACAGGAAGGAGTCTGGCTCCCTGCTAAATTTGCATCTAGATTGTCTGGTGTCTGATAATATCATGGAGGTCTAGCCAGAAGCATCAGCTAACATTCACAATGCTTCTTTCCAATGCAAATCCTCTGATATTCAAGACTGGCTGAACCAGCCCCACAGACTTACTACACTGCTGGGGTCTCCGTCTCATAACTAGGAGTTTTATCAAAGTAAGCATGCTTCCTGTAAAATCATTACTGATCTATCAAATTTGATCAAAGAGTTCAAAGGCGACCTGAGATCAGCATACCACACTGGCTCCACTTCTGTTAGACGTGAGGCTCAAAATAAAGATAAGTCACATCTTTCACCTAAAGGGCAGCTCCCCACAAGCAAAACTACAGCAGCAGAGCAGAACTAAAGGCCAGAGAGCACAGAGTGCTGGAAGAACACTGCCCTCCACTCACACATATTACCTGCTCCCCCAGTCATCCTCTTCTGACATTGCCTCAGGCACCTTCTAACTAGTATTTGCAGTGGTCGCTGTACTGTTTTAATTAGTAACTGAAGTTCTCATTCTTGGAGTCATAGGACGAACATGGCACAATTTGGTATTAGCTTCACACTTGCTGCCTTCCTTGGGAAGCCCAGCAGTTGCATCCAGAGGAAAGGAAATGCCTCTCCATTGCTACCCACTTTCTTCAGGCTATCCAGCAGTAACTATAGTGGGCTTTGCCTTTCTTTTCCAAGCTGCGAGCTGAGAACCACCACAGCGGAACCTCCCTGGCCCAGAGATACAGAGCAAAGCACAGCTAGACTTGGCAGAGCAACACATTAATGCTGAAGCTGATCTTGCCCTCAGTCTGGACAGCCTTCTTGCTTGCATGGACGCAGCATCCACACGAGCTTCCCCAGTTGAGTGTCATTACCAATGAACATGTTATTGCTCAATATGTCTACATAGGAGGGAGCAAACCATCTCACTCCAACATCAGTCTTTACAGCTCCACAAGTCCCCACGAGTCCAGAGGGATTTAAACCAGTACCTTTTTTTCCTTTTTAAGAAAACTGCATCTATGCCGATAACTTCATGCTAGTGTTTCTGGTGTCCTTCCAGTCACATTCATTCATAGCCTCCAAACAGTATAGAGAAGCAACCTCATGGTAACAGCACAGGAGGAGACTGCATATGGGGCTGCTGTTCAGCAGAAGCTGCAGCAAGGGTCCCTAGCAGCTCTCAAAGTAGTTACCCTTGCTTTTCACTCTGTGCTGACAAAGCTTGGGAAAAGAAATGAGCTTTGGTCTTTGTTAGGAAACTCGTGAGACCTCTGTACTGCCTGACTTTCATCTCCTAAACTGTGCTCCTGAGTCAGCTGGAGAAGGCCTTGAACTCGCCATGTAAAAGCAAAGCACCACACTTCTGGGTCAACAGCTTTGGACCCTGTCTGTGAGCAGGCACAGAAAAGGCTCTGCCTTCTGGCCCTAGACTTATTTGTTGTCTAAAAATAGAGATACCAAGCAGAGAGCACTATTCTCCGTATTTAGTTTCCAGGTATAAGCTCCTTAACTGCTTCTCAGGAGAGTGCCCTCCTTAATTTAGATCAGCTATTTTTAAGAGATGGTTTGATGCCCACTGAATACCTCACTACTTTAAGGCTTTTGATGTTCTCATTACTCAGCATTCAATGTTCCCTTGGATCTGCAGGAGTATTGCACACATTTATATTCTACTAACTCGCAAGATCACAAACAGGATTAGGCTCAGGCAAGCACAGGAACAGAGACATCAAAAAAAAGGAAAAAGAACCCAGAGGTCCCCAAAGCTGTAGTTGCTGACTTCTTTTGCCCTAAGAACAGAGCCAACTCCCCAGGCAGAGGCCAGTCTCAGAAGTGGTACAAGCCTAGCATACTGTCCTCTCAGCACTTTTTAAACTAGATTACAGTAGTTGCCCTAATGCACAGGCCAAATTCTAAGTTATGCTGACATGTATGCAGAAATTCCTCTTGCAGTTTCAACTCTCCTCTCCCTCGTGGAAAGCAGGAGAAGGGAAAGCAAGGAAAATCTTTTCTTCCCCTAAAGTCTGTTTCATACATGGAAACAAGTTTATTTATGTGTGTATATATACACATACACACATATCTATACATGCAGGAAGCAAGCCTGGTATAGTTTCTATACAATATATATTTTTCTTGCACTGTGGTTTCTTCTTACTGGAAAGAATGTAGTTTTCCTCTAGTTGTCCTATAAGGGGAAAGGACTTGTTTACTTCTACAGCTGGAGCCTGGATACATACGCATCAGCACATGTCACTTGAAGCTAGACTACAGGCAGTTCCTACTTTGAGCACATGGAAGTCTGACATTTTCTTTTCCAGTGTCACAATATTTTATGAAATATAAGCCAGCATGTTATTATGGCACATTAGATGCTTATGCCTGCTCTGGCAGAACTGTCACAGACAAGCCAGATATGTTTAACTTGAATGGGTCAAGTAGGTTTTTTCATTTGTCCTTTCAGGGCAGCAATTAGAGCAATGATATAGTTAACATCTTGGTGTCACTGAGTAAGAAACAGCTACTCTGGAGCAGCACTCCTCCTACCAGTACCTTATTGTGTTGAATCAGTCCCATGGCAGCTAGCTAGGGCTGCACAAGAGGCATGTGCTCCACACAACATGAGGGCTAGGTGCAAGGATCATCTCTGCAGAGCTGCAATTTCCATTACTCCCAACATTTAACAGCAGCTTCCCATCAGGGAGCCTAAATCACTAAACAGCAGCTTCCCATATGAAAAATTCATTTGAAGTGGTAGAAAGTGAAGCTAGTTATTTTACATGAGCACAGCATGTTGCATTTTACAGAAGACAGCTACATGATTCTTGCAAGATGGAGCTGTTTCAGCAATACATGCATTGTCCCTTCCTCCACTTCCACCCTCACTCTTAGTCCCCATCTACCAGTTTTTGATGAAGAGGACAGCCTTTGCAAAGCAGGTTTTTTCCTCTAGAATACCCTCATTATCCCTTTAGAAAAATATTTCCTCATTTCTTGGGTACATTAAGACAAACATTTAGATACTCCAGGCAACAAAACTGCAGAGTGAGAAGAACCTGAGAAAGAACTAGGTATAAAGTTTGATATGATTTAATGCACTGATGTAGATTTTTGGTTTCACACAAAAGACATTCTACCTCCCACTTGCCTCATAAGCATGATGTCTCATGATGCTTCCCTCCCACACTTAAGTTCTGCCTCGGTACTTGCTTAGTAGTTCACTGGCACTAATACAAGTTTCCATAGCAAAGGATGTTAAATGAGACTCATCACAAATTCAAGAAACTGCTAAGGACCAAAAGACAAATAATGGGCATAAAACAGCAGGAAAAAACAAAATACACATGGAATATCCCCGATGGAAACTTGGAAATGATAGGAAAATAGTCTTGTTCAAAATCCAGCATAAGTCAGGTATCCCAAAGCTTAGGAAGCACAGCTAAACTTAAGTGCCAGACACAGTGGGGTCAGAGGTCTGGAGCTGTTATGGGTCAGAATAGAAATCCTAACTATCTTCCTATCTACATAAATATCAAGTCCACATCAGGTCTTGTGAGAACAAAAGATAACCAGATAAAGCTTTTAAAAAAACTAGATGAATATCCCTGCAGAGCATCAAGGCCATTGGCCATCAGAGCTGGCATCAGCTGCATGATTCATGGGCACTAGTACAGGGGAGGCCTCAAAAATGAATGAGCTCCATTTACCCCTCTCTTAATGCCCCTTAAAAGGGTTTCTGCTTAAGAGAGACCTCCCCACCTATGTTAGTGGGGGCACATTGCTCAACACAAACTTTAACCCTCACAGCAGTAGAGATACCCCCCTCTATGCATCATTTTTAATCAAAACTAACAAGGGAAGAGGAAGAAAAAAATAATTTTAAAGGCTTTACACAAGTCATGGATCTAATGCTTCTTAGCCAGTGGGAATGCTCCCCTCACCAAAAGCTCCTATGCACATATAGGGGTATTTCATTCTCCAGTGCTGGCCTCAGTGCCATTTAGTGTGTTTAGCACAGAAAGAAAATTTAAAATCAAAGCTACGAAGTCTCAACAGGGACCTTTTCCCCTGTACTAGAGAGAATAGAAGCTGCCTCTTGTTCCTGCAGTCTAGCACTCTCTTGGCAGTAAAAACATCAATATTCATGCTTGTCCTGAATGAGATAATATCAATAACTCCAGACTATTTAATGCTAATGGTACATTTAGGAGCATATGAATCAAAGTGCAGCGGATTTTTACATTAGTACTAAGAGCAGTTCTCCATCCAGATCCCTGGCATAGCTATGAGATGCAGAAACCATCCAAGTTTTCCCCTTGAAAATACATTTTTTTGTATTGTGTCATTCTTTGATAGTCACAGACCTGCTCTATCCTCTTGCAACCAAAGACTAGCACACAGTTATCACCTAGTAACATGCTGCTTCCATAACACTCCCTTTTCTTCAAGCACTGTTTTCAAGGCCTAGCACATTTCTAATTAAGCAATTCAAAAAAGGTCAAGTGAGATATTGTTTACACATTCTCTTGTTCAAGATATCTAACTACATTGAAACCTTTAGCCTAAGCATGCTTTCTTATTTCAGGTATAATTCACTTCTAATGCCATGAAATAATCATTTATTCATTATACTCAACACCAAGGAGACTAGCAATCTAATAACACTGTTACAACTAACTTTTTAAACTGCACTTAACTATAACTTTTTGGTCAAAGTTAAACCCAGAATAGGCTCTAAATACTGTATTGTGTCCATCCAGAAGTTGAACACTATCTCCAGAAGTAATACAACCTGTCCAAATTATTGTAAGTATTAATTTCTTCTGACATTAGTCAAGGGCTATGACATCACATGTTAGCAAGACCTTCCTCCCACTGCACATGCTCACAAGTCTTGGCAGTCACAAATCCACATGCCCTGTTCCTGGTCTTCTTGTAGCTCATGCTGACATGCAAGATCCCAGTTTTAATTGTTTTTCATAGAGAGTTACCATCATGCAAGTATTTGGTCAGAAGGGACCTCTGGAAGCCTCTGGTCTGACTCTCTGCTCCCTGAGCAGGGCTGGAGGGGCTCAACCACAGCTTGGCATAGTATATGCTTGAAAAACCTCCAAGAAAGGAAGTTCCCCGCCTCCCAGGCACCACCCCACACACACCCAGGGCTGCACTCCTTCCCCAAAAAAAGCTCTCCCCAGCACCCAACCTGAACTTCCCAAGTCCACCTGGCAGGGAGCACTTACCCCTCTCCTCCAGGGCCCCAACTCATTCCTCTCCAAGATTTAGGCTCATTCCCTTGCAGGGGGACCATCCCTCTCTAAGGGGAATGAAAACATCAGCCAGACTCAAAATAAAACAGGTAGATTGGACTACTGTAAGAAGCCAGCCTATCTTCTCCACCACACAGGACTCCCATTTTTCACGCTCTTCTCTGCGAGCACCTCATACTTTATCTGCAGCAAAGCCCACAGTCAGACCAAGCTGCAGGAAGCAAAAGCTTCCCCCAAGGCTCAAGCTATTTATAACCACTAACCCACCTGGAGACACTTCTATTAACTCTCTTCCCTTTTGTATTATCCTGCAAGCCTCCCTTGCCCAAATCAGGTTCTGCAGGGCAGGGCCACATTTCATTAACCCCTTCCAGGCTTGGGGGGGGGGGAAGAGAGGGAGTTGACTATGACAGGACAGCATGTGTTGTTTACCCTGCCAAAAATGGAGTTGAGAGATACCCTTAAAACAACCAGATTCATGAAGGTCTGAACATTTATTTTTCACCTGGGAACAGGCTGCCTTCTAGTCAAATCCCAAGGATGTGCAGCTCTAGCCTTCCAGAAAGGAGGCGATCTAAGTTGCCAAGAAAACATTAGGCTGTGATTTGCACAGCAGGAATTTGGTACGCGTGCCTTGTTTTTTGCACAGTGATCCTTAGCCACGGAGCAACCTAAACAAGGATGTAGTGCTCAGCTGCAAGATCATAATTTGCTTTGGTTTCTGTGCACTGATTTGGACTCAGCTGGTGATACAGTGCTTCATAAACTTTGAGCTCTGGATTTCATGTCTTGCTTATGCATAAAAACCTGCCTAGAGGAACTCAGACCAGACCAGGAGCTTGATTTGAGCAAGAAGAGCTTTTTCCTATCCTTAGTCTAACTCTGGTGTGTTCATGAAGACAGAATTGTGTTTGTCATGGAAATTATTTTATGGTCTTACTTCTCATGTGTTTATTAACTTCATCAAGGCTGCTAATCCAAGTGCTGGGTGCCACATGGCAGGACTTTGCACTAAGGGCCAGACTCATTAGATTGCAGGTGATTTTTGGTGCCAAAAGACATATAATTGGTTGAAATCAGTTTTCCCCCTCCATTTCCACCTAAGCAGGTCAGAAGCTTAATTCCCTTCTGAAGAGAAGGGAGCAGAGCACACAGCAACTGTTTCCCGGGCTAGGGAGTATGCACTTGCAAAAACATTAGTCAGGATGAGAAAATCTATTTATAAATATAGTTGCCTTTGTTCTGCACAGCAGGAATACAAAGGAGCAGTAGCTGAGGTTATGTCTCTGTACTTCAATTTGATGTCTCAACCTTTACCACAGTTTTGGAAAATTGATATAAAATAAATGATCTGGTCATAATTTTAGATCTTAACTGTTTGCAGCTGAACTCTGAAAATGGGCAGCCAGACAACAAAAGCAAAGAAAGTTTTTTTTTTTTTTTCCTTTCCCTGTATAAATTTTAGCTTTCCTCTTCATCCTCAGTCTTCATTATCTACTCCGTTCCTCATTGCACATATCTGACTGTTGGCCCAAATCTCGGGACCATCCACACAGATAACTGGAGGAGCACCAAGCTAATGCCATTGGACCCGGCCAGCACTGACTTCGCAGCTCCTATTCAGCAACAGTCAAGAAGCTTCTTCTGGTTTTCGATGACCCTGTGCCACCCCACTGGCCAAAAAGTGATGTGCTTAGCTGATCTGTTCGTGAAAAGTGCACTGATATAAAAGCCACTTATTTCCTCACAAGTGAATTTAAGATTTGACCAGGTATTTCATGCTTTGAATACCTGAATAACTGAAGAGCTCAAGCAAAGTAACTGTCAAGGTAGGCAAATTTAGAAACATTATGGGAAGCTTTCTTCACTATCCTTATCCCAGATAGTGTTGTTATACAACATATAATTTAGAAGTGCAAAGTATTCCCTGGCATTTTGTGTCAGGGCAAATAATAAGGCCTGTCTATTCCCTGCAATATGAATATGATTAAAGACAAACACAGCTGCTTACAAACAATCATATTGCTTCACATGTTTCCCAACTTTTAAGATTTTATCTGCCTTTGCGCAAGATTTTTCATGCTGCAACAAATACAAGACGCGGAGTTGAGACACTTTAGAAGGAAAAAAAATGCAGCCTGTTATAAAACACTGATTATTTCAGGAGGCTCCTGCAGTGCATTGATGATAACTTTTTGACACAAGTGGTGAAGGAGCCAATGAGGAGAGGTGTGCTGCTGGACCTTGTGCTAACAAACAAAGAAGGTCTGGTTAGAGATGTGAAGGTTGGAGGCAGCCTTGGCTGCAGTGACCATGAGATGGTGGAGTTCAGGATCCTACATGGAGGAAGCAGGACAATAAGTAGGATCACAACTCTGGACTTCAGGAGAGTGGACTATGGCCTCTTCAGGCACCAACTTGGAGGAATCCCATGGGTTAAGGCCCTAGAAGGAAGGGGGGTCCAGGAGAGCTGGTTAATATTCAAGCATAACTTCCTCCAAGATCACAATCAGTGCATCTCTGTGAGTAAGAAGTCAAGCAAAGGGGGCAGGAGACCTGCATGGGTGAGCAAGGAGCTCCTGGTAAAACTCAAATAGAAGAAGAAAGTACATAGAATGTGGAAGAGGGGACAGGCTACTTGGGAGAATTACAGGAATGCAGCCAGAGCATGTAGAGATGCGGTGGGGAAGGCTAAGGCCCAGCTGGAATTGAGTCTGGCAAGGGATGTCAAGGACAACAGGAAGGGCTTCTTCAAATACATCAGCAGCAAGAGGAGGACTGGGGAAAATGTGGGCCTGCTGCTAAATGGGGCGGGGGCCCTGGTGACAAGGGATCCAGAGAAGGCAGAATTACTGAATGCTTTCTCTGCTTCAGTCTTCACTGCTAAGGGCAGCCTTCAGGAATCCCTGAGCCTGGACGTGAGGGAGAAAGTCTGGAGAAGGGAAGACTTCCCTTTGGTTGAGGAGGGAAGGATTAGAGACCTTCTGGGCAGCCTAGACATCCACAAATCCATGGGCCCGGATGGGATGCACCCACGGGTATGGAGGGAGCTGGCGGATGTTGTTGCCAGGCCGCTCTCCATCGTCTTTGAAAGGTCCTGGAGAACTGGAGAGGTGCCTGAGGCCTGGAAGAAAGCCAGTGTCACTCCAGTCTTCAAAAGAGCAAGAAGGAGGGCCCAGGCAACTATAGGCCAGTCAGCCTCACCTCCATCCCTGCAAAGGGGATGGAACTGCTCATTCTGGATGTCATCTCCAGACCTATGGAGGAAAAGAAGGTGATCAGGAGTAGGCAGCATGGATTCCCCAAAGGGAAATCCTGCTTAACCAATCTGAGAGCCTTCTCTGATGGAGTGACTGGCTGGGTAGATGAGGGGAGAGCAGTGGATGTTTTGTACCTTGTCTTCAGCAAGGCTTTTGACACTGTCTCCTGCAACATCCTCATAGATAAGCTCAGGAAGTGTGGACTAGATGAATGGACAGTGAGGCGGATTGAGAACTAGCTGAAGGCCAGAGCTCAGAGGGTTGTCATCAGTGGCGTGGAGTCTAGTTGGAGGCCTGTGGCTAGCAGTGTCCTCCAGGGCTCAGTACTAGGTCCAGCCTCGTTCAACTTCCTCAATGATCTGGATGAAGGGACAGAGTACCTCCTCATTTGCTGATGATACCAAACTGATACACCTGAGGGCTGTGCTGCCATTCAGAGAGATCTGGACAGGCTGGAGAGCTGGGCAGAGAGGAATCTCATGAGCTTCAACAAGGGCAAGTGCAGGGTCGTGCACCTAGGGAAAAATAACCCTAGGCACCAGGACAAGCTGGGGGCTGACCTGCTGGAGAGCAGCTCTGCAGAGAAAGACCTAGGAGTGCTGGTGGACAGCAAGTTAACCATGAGGCATCAATGTGCCCTTGTGGCCAAGAAGGCCAATGGTCTCCTGGGGTGCATTAGGAAGAGTGTTGCCAGCAGGTGGAGGGAGGTGATTCTGCCCCTCTACTCAGCCCTGGGGAGGCCTCATCTCGAGTCCTGAGTCCAGTTCTGGGCTCCCCAGTACAACAGAGACGTGGAGCTACTGGAGAGTCCAGTGTAGGGCTATGAAGACGATCAGAGGGCTGGAGCACCTGCCCTGTGAGGAACAGCCGTGAGAGCTGGGTCTGTCCAGCCCAGAGAAAAGAAGACTGGGAGGTGATCTTATCAATGTCTACAAATATCTGAAAGGAGGGAGTCAAGGGGATGGGGTCGAACTCTTTTCAGTTGTCCCATGTGACAGGACAAGAGGCAAGAGGCACAAACTGAAACACAAGTTCCATCTGAATATTAGGAGGAATTTCTTCACTGTGCTTCACAGAGCACTGGCACAGGTTGCCCAGAGAGGCTGTGGAGTCTCCTTCTCTGGAGATATTCAAAACCCCACCTGGATGCAACCCTGTCTGACATGCTCTAGGTGACCCTGCTTGAGCAGAGGGGTTGGACTAGATGATCTCCAGAGATCCCTTCCAACCTCAACAAGTCTATGATTCTGTGATCCAAGAACATAGTTGCACAGTAGCTGCAAGGTAATGGCTGATATAAGCAATGATAATTACTTCCTCTTGCTTTTCAAATACAGTCAGTTGCTATAAAAAATACTTTACTGCTCACAAACCAGTTTATGTTTATGGTGTTTGGAATTTGAGATATCAAGCATCCAGACATCAGAACATACAGAGTTAAGGTCTAAGAAAGAATGCGCTGTTTCTATTTTCTGTATTAATCATGAATAACATGGCTTATGCTAGTGTTAAATTTAAGCACTACTATTTTGCATCTTTTCTGTGTCCTGGAGGTGAGGGGGTCATTAGTTCTCCTGGTTTCCCAGAAGTGGCCCATCCTTGTGGTGTCAGAGCCCTAGTCTCAGCTTAATCCCTTCAGCTTTCCACAAATAGTACCATGTCCCCAGTTGACTACAAAAAGGATGTTCGGCAGAGCAGAGCTCCACTTTTCCAAAGGTGTTTTAATCTTTGACATTGGGCAGTGTTGCAAAACTCTGAATCAAAGCAATATATTTGCGTGATGCTTCTGTGCCTTATCTTGGCACTGGGCGTGTGCCGAGAGACCAGGCCTGGCTGGCAGGTGCACCTGACAATCGTCACCATCAGCACGTGACAACGAAGCCGCAGGCTGTGGTGCAGTTGGCATTAGCTGATCACGAGCCCTCTGCAGTATTAATCAAATGATTCAAATCTGTTGCTGGAAAAAAGCTATGAACTTCATGCCTTAACGTGCTTCTTGGGAAAGGTTTGGAAGCTGCTTGATGAAGCGGGTCTTTGTGCCAGGTGAATTATTGTTCTAGCGCCCCTTGGGAGAAGGGCAGGCCTGCAAGCCTCACCTTGGCAGTCTTTTGGGGAAAGCACAATGAAGGAGACGAGTGGCTCTATAATTTCATGTTCCAGTTGTCTTTGCTGTGGTCCTCTCAAATCCACAGTGCAAGTTCTGCCTGAGATATTACGGAGAAAGGGCATAAATGACATATGAATGTGAGCAAGGACCACAGAGTGCTGAGCATGACCCTCTGGAAATTGCCACCGCTTCCTCCGACAACAGTGTAGAGCGCTATACTTAAGCATAAAGGTCCATGATTCAGTGAAAAAGTAAGAATATGCTAAATTTCAAGCACATAACGTCTCAGGTTGGTCTTGTCAGCTTTGCTGACCTGGAACAGTGTAGGGCCCTTTCTTGCCTGTGACAACACCCTGTGAGGGCTGTTTCCACAATTTGCCCAACCCTCATCTTCCAGGAAAGACGCATTCAGTGGAAAAATCATCACTATATCTCAGAGGACGAAAGACTGCAGTATTAAAGTATTATCAATGCTGAATCAGGCCATCAACGAGTAACTAATTACTTCTGAAACGAGAATTGCTGAGTGGAGTATGTGTAGGGGACTTGTACATACGCTCTACAGTTAATAATTTATTCATGTGAATAATCCTCAGTCATGCAAACAGTCCTACTGAAAACAAGGATTACAGCATAATTAATGGCTGCAGGAGGAAGTCCTGGATAAGACACAGAGTAAACAAAATATGATATTAGAGCCATTAATTAATGTTTAGAAATAGGCAGACAATGATGTTGGGATGGCCATGAGTCATAATGTTGCACTGCTTCCTGAGCTTATGAGCAAAAACGTTCTTACTGTGAAACCATGGTTTTACTTTTAAACAGAGCTAATGTCTAAAAAGATAAGGCTGAGATTGTACGCTATCTCTGCTGGGTGAACAAATGTGACAATGTCATTGAAGTCCCATGACATACATTTTTTGCAGGAGCTCACTGTTATTCTGTGGAAGTCATTCTGCCTGATATCTTCTCAGTGAGTGCTAATTTTGCTTTTCATGTAGTATATGTTATTTTTTAGCCTGTTTTTCTAAGGTTTATATGGCTAAGCTCTGTGTCTGTCTGTCCCTGTTCTGCTTCCCAGTACATTTTGACTCTATCTATTCTCAGCTAATATTGACAAAGGTGCAAGGATCTTCTGGATCTTCATGTCCGAGGGCTCATGGGATGGGCAATTAGGACAGAAAAGACAGACTCATGCATGTGGCCACTAAGGGAAAGCCTCAACATGAAACCAATTTTTAAAATAAAATCCTGTAGATGATGGAACTGTTTTAAAACACTCCTTTAAGAAGTGTTTTAATTCAGTTAATAAATATAAAAACATTTTTGAGCTGTGAAGTCATTTTGTTCAAATGTATGAGTTGAGAAAAACAAGGTATCTTTGGTTTTTTTCTATATTTTCTAAAATACATCCTTTAATGAAACAAAAGGCAATTTCTGGATATGCATTTGTGGAAAAAACATCTGCTGCATGTGAAATTATTTGACAAAATAAGCAGTAACTCCTTATTTTGATGAGAAAATACTGTTTTGTAACATGCTCCAAACCTTTAAATCAGAATAAACACAAGTAAACAGGAAAGAGTCTGAGTAGCCACAACACAGTGAGATCAGTTCCCCTTGCTTTGGCTTTTAATTGTAAACTTTCCCAGTGCCTATTTTTTCCAGGAATCCCCCCCCCTTTTTTCTTTCTAACTGCTGGTTTTCCTTTCATGTTTTAAATGGATCATTTACAGTCTTTTCAACTACTATGATGTAATTCAGCCCAGCCCTTGCCTTGTTTCAGGATCCCTTACAGAAGATCTGTGGGAGAAAGGAATTAGGAAGCTAATAAAACAGCTTGTTGAGGCACAGGCATTCCCTGTCCGAGAACAGGCTTTGTTCAAAGCACTACTTCCAGTATTTCAGATCTTGGGAGGAAAGAAAGGGATTTTGGAAGTGCTTTTTAATATCCATGCCCGAAAACAGCTAGACTCCTCCTTTCAATCTGGGTCTAAAAACCCTAGCGGATTTGCACTGAGACCTGACCCAAAACAAGAAGTCCACCGAAAGATCACATACACTTTGGTTGTTTGAGTCTAGTCATTCTAGCCAAATATGTCCACTGAGTAAAGATGAGAATGTTTAGTCTTCAAAAAGTCCTTCTGTGAGATATGATCCCTTGATACAATTTACTTGAAGGGTCTCTAGCATGTTCAAACACTGTTTTGTCTTAAATGTTAAAAATCGGTTAGATTTTTAAGGAGTATAATTTTTAGTGGAGCGGTACTCTGAAAGAAAGACAGAAATAACTGCATCTCGCTCTGGAATACAAAAGGGAAATGCTACAGGCTTACCACTGAAACTAAAATAGATCTTACTGGTGATCAAGAATTCATTTTCACTCCTCATGCTAACACTTTTAAAATGTACTCTAAGAACATAAAAGCTTTTGTAATGCAGTGCATAACTGGCCATAATTCAACACCATTTTAAAGGCAGATTTTAAAGGCAAATGCTTTTCTATCCTGGAAGTAGGTGGAGTTTACAGAACAGCACACCTCCGCAACACACAATCTCTCCACTGGAAGTAACTGGCAGCAAAATTGGTAGGAGCCCCAGATTACAGCCCTTAAAATCAATGGAAGGTCTTACAGTCTGCAGAAATGCAAGGCGCAACATTGCAATCCAATGCTGCATAAAGACATAAGAAGGTATTTTCTGCCTTCTAGCATAACTCATGCAACTTAAATCTTCAAGTGGCTGATGGTCACATCTCTTTAGGATTGTGAACCTTTCCCACCCAAGATTTTCACCCTTATTTCCCCTGATTTCCCTGGCCCCCATCAGGTCCTGAGAAGACAACTGGAGCAGGAACAGCAGGTATACTATTGCTAGCTGAGTGGCCAGCACCAATGAAACAGCGTGCCGTATGTTTTAGTTAAAACTATCAGTCATCTGTCTAGCCTGTCCATAGCTTTATTTGTGCTGCCCTGGAACGCTGGCTGGGATAAGCCCTGTCCTCGGGCGCACCTTGACCTCTTTCAGCCTCCATGCTGAGCACAGCCTGGGAGATTTTCCGTGCTTGTCTGTGAATCACAGAAAAGGGCATTCACAGCCACCAGACAAGTGAGATCTCAAGAGCCAGCTATCTTTTACCTAGATTTTGCAACCTTTATTTTGCTATCATGTTAGTCCTGTAACTTTTTCTGGCAAGAAAAGCAGCCAGTATTCCAATAGATTTTGTACTATTTTGAAACTTTATTCACCCTTTAAATGTTCGGGATGAACCTGATAAACCAGTTTCTACTGTTATTATAAAAAGGTTATGCATTGTTCAGTTGTATGGTGTGTCATTTTTAATCACCAATCTTGCATTTTCATAGTGTTTGTTCTAATTAATGTTTAAAGCTTTACTAAAATGTGAATGGCAAACTTCTGAGTAGCTTCATGTGAAAACATCCACTGAGGAGAACTGTCAGACACAGCTGTCATAACACCTACTTACCAGTGTATCTAGATTTACAAAACAAGTTACGTTATTTTCTTTAAAGTTACATACATCCATATTTCCTTCCTTTCTCCTAAGTTAGGAGATGGGAACTCTTACTTCCTCCTAGCAACCAGAATGAGATTCAGAATTGCTCCAACGGTTTTACTGGTTTGTATCTTATTAGCCTTAAAAACTTTGTTTTGGTCATTTTTAAGTCATTTAAAATAAATTTTAATTAATTTAATTAATTTAACAGGCCCATTTAATAGCTCTCAAGAGCTATCTGTTGAGCATGACAGAGGCAGCTAGGAGGAAAAAGCAAGTGCAAAGTAACCAATACATAGTCTCCTGTTTCTCTATTTAAGTCCTATTTAAGGTCACTCACCAATGTCTACCTCTATTTTAAACCTCAAGTAATAGATCTGTCTCTGCACTGCTTTTCCTACAACTTCATTGTCTCAAGCACTTCCCTGGCAGCCGAAGCAGTTTTAACTGCTAAGGACAGCTGCTGATGTCCTCCCTTGTGCCAAGTTAGCTCTAACCTTCACCCAACCCAGCTTTGAGTTGTTTCAGCCCATCAACCCAACACAAAACTTACTTAATGGGGGCGGGGGGGGGGGACCAGAAGCTTTCTGACAGCTTAGGGAAATGTATGGCTCAGTGCAAGGTTAGGCATGGACCAGAGAAAATAAAAAGGGTAGGAATGCAGGAGCGGTGTAGTGAAGCCAGATTGAGGTAGACAGGTGTTGGACTGGCTTAGGCCACAGACAACCTTAGTTTCTCCTCAGACTAAGCACTGCTTGCCCTAGGGAGAATCTGATATCTATTTAATAAGCGTAAAAAGTATGAAATATCATTCATGGAGACATGAGTCTGTGCTTTTAAAGAATTTCATATCAATAACTGAAACAGAGTAAGCACAAATATCTTCTTCATCACTAGGATGTGCTGCTGATGGCAGAGAAAAGATCAAGAGAGGACAGGAAAAGCTAACTTTAGTCCCCAACTGTGTTTGAAGGCTTCCCACTTACTTCCTCCATATGAGTGTATTCAGTATAGGCATGTATCAAGAAAAGTTGAATCTGGAAGTAGAGTTCCAGCCCCCTCAGGCACCCTGATGTCCTCATGGGCACTTGGAGAACCAGTGTCCTTCCAAACCCTGTGGGAACATGGGGCACCACCTCACTGCTCCCCAGCATTATCGCTAGCCCTGACCCATACTATCTGAAGGAAGCACTTAAACAATTATTATTGTTATTTGGCAGAGCTTAACATTCAGTTGCACATTTCATTTAAAGCCAGACCTTTGACAGGGGACTTTTGAACCATACCAGATAAGAGTCATACCTGCCTGTGGTCACAGGAAACTCATCATCTCCTTTTGCTGGGTCAGCTGCTCCTGTTGCTCACATGAAAAAAAAAAATAAAAATCAACATTATCCGTGTTATACTCCACAATTGCTGTTGTTCATGTCTTTGAAAGAAGCGTGGAAAGTCTTGGGTTTAATTTCAGATACAACCTAAAAGAGATTGTAAGAACACAGGATGGTTTCATACAAATGGCTGGAGAACTACTGCCTTGTAGTTGGCACACAGAGCTAGGGGGTCTCAGAATACTACATACATAACAAAAACAACAACAAAAAAAATCACATCTGGAATCAACTATGGCCAATTTAGGCACTTTGACGATGCGATACTTGGTTTCATTGTGAAGCATCTATATAAAGAACAAATCTTACACCCCTTCCACTTCAGAAACCATCAAATAGCCTAGATTAAAAAAGCAAATCATGTTTAGGCACCATGAAGACCGTTCCTACTACTAGATTACAAGGTGTTTTATTTCTAATTCAAATTTCATCTCTGCAGTATTGTATTACCAGCTGTTACTTTTGAAAGTTTTCTGTTGTTTAATCTGAAGCCAATTTGAGTTACTGGTAGACACTGTCACATGAAAATCAGTATCTTTTGCCAATGACTGAAGCTTCTACCATAGAGAGTGGAATATCCAGAAGTATGCATTTCCATTTTGTAATTTGGTAATTGTTTACAGTAGCCATGACAGTAGCCGTGTAATGATGTCATTTTATATTTGGTGACTTTCACTTCCATCTTTCTGATACTTTATCACCTTTGCTACCAACACACCTAGACTTCTGGAGAGAAATCTGAGTTTTTGCAAATTCAGAGTAGCATTCCTCCCCTTTGCCCACAGCTTTTGCTTGCCTTTTAAGTTTCCCCACTCCAGGAGCTGAGATTCAGTCTCCTTGAGACTGAAAGGCTTTTGCCACACTAACAGCAGCAATTTTTATCGTTGCCTGATGCTTTCCAGTCTTCTAGCATAATTTGACTTTGGTGCCAGTAAATTGTGCAGATTTCACATCAGATAAGGATACAATGATAGTCTCAGTGCCAGAGAGAAGGTACTGGAATATTTTCAAGAGTAAGCTCTTCTACAAAAAATTAAGTATTATTTCTAAAAAGATCCTGAATGACTAATGCCGTATAACCATTTGCATGATTTTAAAAGCTATTTTCATCCACAAAACCCATCCGAGACAGGACAATTGCAGGAAATCAAGTGAATCACAGTCCTTATTTTATTCCACCAAAATGCATGCAGCATATCAGCAGCAAGCATTGGTGGCAGAGGTACTGGCCACTGGAACTGGTAACCTAGGTTACAGGAGGAAACAGCATATACATAGTAAATAAAATAATTTGATTTTCATGATCTTTGTAACTACTGAGAATACAAATGAAGCTTGATTTATAGGATGAATCTGTGATTTTGGCACTGACTAGAGAAACAGAGAAAACGCACACAAAACCTCAAAGGAATTTCTTAGTGCATTTCCATATAGAGTTGCTTTTGCGCTCTTTTTGAAGAGAGGTTTATGAAAGGATCTATGAGCTCAACACTATATTCTAACTACAGTACAGTTTTATATTATCTCAAGGAGTAACTGAGACTTTGCTGTGTCATAGCAAGATATGACCTTATCTGACCCAACCATATTGGAGTAACTCCTGATGGGGGAAGAAGAGGGGAGTACACAGGCAAGCTTAATTAAAGCAGGTTAAGTCTGAACATATTTCCTATCCCATCCTCTTCTCACTTGCTGTGTTTTATGCTCAACTCAGGCTTAATCATAGTTCTTAATTAGCTTGTTTTGATTCATTTTGTAAGACCAAGAAGTACTGTAGTGGAAGGAATGAAGTTATTAAAACAGTATTTGACTGAAAGGCTGAAGGACAAAGCAAGATGGAGATCTTTCAGGCTGAGGCAGGGTATAAGACCGCTTCAAGCCAAAAATATATGTAAACAAGACAGACACAGATGCAATCTTATCATGGTTTAGAGAAAAGAATCATACAACTAAAATAAACAAAATTTCTTCCCTTTGAAAAATCTTACGAATTACAGAATGAAAAATATCATCTCACGTTTCGACAGTAACAAACTGAAGTTGCTTTAAAGAGAAAACTAGTCCTTTAGAGTTGCCATGGCAAATTTTGCTGCTTAGAATGAGCTTTTTTTCTTAATGCAGCGTGGAGCTTCCTATTAACATTCTTTTCAAATGAATAAATATATACCATCTTAAGACACCTGAAGAGTTAAAAAATGGCTTATTGAATGGTTTATTCAACTGATGTCACCTTTTAGCTAAAATTAAGCATAAACTTTGCAAGAAGAGAATTCTCTAAAGAAATTAGAATGAGCTGATTACAATAGAATTGTATATATACAGAATTGTAATACAATTCTCAAGTCTTAGTGAAGAAGTAGGGAGATGTACACTTAGTGAAATGAATATATTAGTATTCCTTCAGATCTAATTAGATCTGAAATCGCAGTCTTTGGCTATAATGAGTTTTTGTAGAAAATGCAATAATTTGCATTTTGACTGGATGCTAATACTTCTTGGAACAAACATGTCACACAACTCTCAACAAAAAAAAATTAATAGTACTGTTTTATACCATGATTTTGGCATCATATTAAAAGCCAATGTTTGAAATATTTATCACACCAAAACATTTGAAAATGTTCAATTTGTCTCAGCTTTAAAATTAATAAACTTTGGCTAATAAATTGATTAAAAATGGGCAAGAGAAAACAAGTAGATAATTACTTTTCAAAATAGTATTTTCTATGAAGTTTCTTCTTCCTCCTTTCTTTAGCTCACTGTTGATTCAAGCTGTGGAAGCGGTTGCTAATGTTTACTTAATTATGAAGGGTCTGGAACTACAGCAGCTCACAGTCATGTTAACAAGATCCTCACTTTCCAACAAATACTTGTCACCAACCCTCCCTCCTCCCTCCCTGGAGGAATTCCTCCTGTGCCTTTGGCCTAACCTGCCTTCAGCTATCATTTCCTTTTACTGCATACCTTTTTCTTTAAAGCAAGTATTACATGCTTTTCTGGTATAGAACATCTATGACATGAACATTTATTTTCCCTCAAAATATCCAGGCTTATACTACAGATTAGTTATAAATATGGCTGGATTTTCAGGAGCCAAAATGAAACCAGTCTTCAACTAATTTAAAGAGTGGATAGACAGCAGCATAGAGCATCATGCAGTTAGAGCACTAACTCCCAATGCAAGACCAAGCGTAAGCAGTTTCAAACTGCTGCTTCTCTGTCAACTGACACAAGTTATATGAAACAGAAGTGAGTTCTTTAGTAAACTATTTATACAAGCTTGCTATTATTATTAGAGTTACAGGAATGCTAATATTATCACAGCTCCCTTGTTCTATTGCAAATAAGTTCAGAAGCTCCCTCAAAAGAAAAGGGAAATGCTTTTCCCTTTATTTGCTAATATTTTGCTGGATGTATCCCAGTGAGAGCCTCTTCTTCTCAAATTAAAAAAAAATCGCTTTTCAAGGATGCTATGAGTTCATTGTCCTGAAAGACAACGTACCAGAGAGCCCTCTGGGGTCAGCAGGCCTCAGCTGCCCAAAACCAGAGGAAAACACAGCCCCTGACCTTTCTGGGTTGCCCCAGAAGCCCAGCATTTCCACACTGGGACTGCCTTGGCACGGTTACTAGGGACACCCGGTTTCAGCGGCTTAACGACACCAGCATCCCCAACGGTCAGCACGGAGGGGACTCTTCGGCCACGCTGGGTCACAGGGAAAGGGCAGCGTTTGGATCCTCAGGCATCCATACTGGATATCAGGGATCTCACCTGGGCTAAGGTTACCTCGGGGGCGGGGGGGGGGGGGGGGGGGGAAAGACACCCAAAGCAGAAAAACCCGCTTCCCCGCGACCAGCACGCCCGCTCCCCACACGGCTGCCCGCTGCCCGCTCCCCACACGCCCCCCCCCTCCGTCAACCGTCCCCCAGGCCCCGCCCCCAGCCCGAGCCGGGGCTTTCGAGGAAACAGCGCGGCTTCCCCCCCGCGCTCTCTTATTGGCTACCTCGGGGAAGGCGGGGCCACCGCACGGAGACGTCACGCCGCTTCCCCCGCCCGGTTCGGCCGGGGGCAGTTAGAACCGGTTCGCAGCCGCGCCCCCCCCCCCCCCCCCCCCCCGCGCTGACAGGCGGCCGTTGGGCGCGAGGCGGCTCGGGCGGCGGGCGCGGACCCCGGCGGCGGCAGCGGTTGGGCGTCCGGGCGACACCGGCCGCAGCTCCCCCGCGAACAAAGGGAGCTGGGAGCGGCGCTCTGCCAGGTCAGTCCGAGCCGCCGGCGGGGCGGAGCTGGGGCTCAGCGGGTGCTGTGTGCCGGGGGTGGGAGCTGCTGGGACCTGAGGGACCGCTGAGAGGGTTCGTGGCACGGAGGGATCCGCGGGGGACGTCTGGCCCCTGTCCGCTGCGGGGGGAGGTGTCTGGGAGGAAGAAGTGGTGTGTTTTCCTGAGGAGATCGGTCGGGGGCAGAAAAGAGTCGGCGCCCCTCGGTGCCCCTCCCGGGAAGGGGGCCGGCGCGCGGCCCTGCGGGGAGCTGGGCGGAGTGCGGCGCTCTCCCCCACGCTGGCCCCAGGCCGCCTCTTAGCCGCTCGCCCGGCCGTCAGCTCGCCGTCGGCCCCCAACGGCGGCCCCCTCCCCACGGCCTCGCCGCCCCCCGCCGTGCCCCGCCGCCCCTTACCCGTCTCCTCGGCCCCACGACGGCCCCGCCCCCCCGCACGAGCCGGGGCTTTCGAGGAAACAGCGCGGCTTCCCGCAGCCCTTCCTGCTCTGCTGCTATTGGCCGCGGCGAGCGACGCCGGGCGGGAGGGCGTCACGCGGCCCCGCCCCCTCCCGGCCGCGGCCCCGCCCCGCGCTTCCCCCGCCCGGTTCGGCCGGGGGCAGTTAGAACCGGTTCGCGGCCGCGCCGCCGCCTCCCCCGCCGTCGTCCCGCGCGCTGTCAGGCGGCTGTTGGGCGCGAGGCGGTGCGGGCGGAGGGTGCGGCTCCCGGCGGCGGCAGCGGTTGGGCGTCCGGGCGACACCGGCTGCAGCCCCCTCGTGAACAAAGGGGCCAGGGAACCGGGAGCGGCGCTCTGCCAGGTCAGTCCGAGCCGCCGGCGGGGCGAAGCTGCCGGGGCTCAACGGGTGCTGTGTGTCCCGGAGGAGCTCGGGGTGGGGTGGGGATCTGAGGAGGGAGGGTTCGTAGCACGGAGAGATCCGCGGGGGATGTCTGGCTCCTGTCCGCTGTGGGGGGAGGTATCGGGAGGCAGAGGTGGTGCATGCTCCTGGGAAGATCTGGGAGCGGAGGGGAGCAGTCTGGAGGGAGGGCTGGTCCTCGCTCCTGCGGGGATCTGGGGGGAGGGTGCGTGCCCCTCGGCGGGGAGCGATCTGGAGCATCCCGCATGTTCCGTGGAGCGGAGGGAAGAGGGGCTGCATGCCCCTAGCTGCTGCATGTGCTAGACGAGGTGCCGCACGACCGAGGGAGGGGTCGGCGGGGGGCGGGGGGACATCGTGCCGGGGCGCTGCGAGGCCGAGGAGGGCAGCAGACGTGTGTGGGGGGGGGGCGAACTCCCGGCGCTGCCGAGGCCGTTCCCGGGGCTTAACCCGGTGCGGTGTTGCTCGCCGGGCCGGCGGGGTGCCCGCGGCGGGGGAGGAGCACAGCACCGACTGGTCTGTTTGTTTACATCTCTACCAAAAGCCCTCGCCCGGGGCGGTCCCGTTGCCGCCGCGTTATGTATCCGGCCGGTGGCCGCGATGGGGCGGGCCCGGGCCACGGCGCGCCGCCTCCAGCTGCCCGGGCGGAGAGCTGGGCGAGCCCGCCGCAGTGCTAGGACGTGGCGTGCTCGGTGGGGTTTGCGGTGGGGCAGCCGCCGCGGATCACTCAGTAAGTACCCGTCAGACCGGCAAGAGGGGATGCGTCGGGCTGCACACCCTGCGGCAGCTGTTGGCTGCGCTGGGGCTGGCCCTCCATCTGCTCGTTGTAACCATCTCTGCTTTGAACTAAGGGAACACAGTAACTATTTATTATTAACAGCTTGTGTTTTAATATTACTGATCTTATATGGATGAACAAGACAATTCCAGATTAAGTTTTTGTGTTATCCGCTTTCCAACACGGCTGTTGCAGGAGGTGTAGATCCATTTTCATTTTTCTTATTTCCTTGTCAATCAGTAGCTTGTCTGGCAGACTGTTAAATATTTTAATTTATGAAGGTATGCACTGTTAGAAGGAGATTAGCCTTTAAAATATTTTTGAAGCTAACAGATTGAAATGCTTGGTGAGTGTAATTATATCATATGAGATATTTTTCCTAATAGATTGTTATATGTATTTATATTCTACCACTGTTGCTAGAATCTATAGAAAGTACTAAAAATCTCCCAGGACAAAAAGATGTTTGTCTTGAACAGATGCTATTCAAGTAAATTGCTACATAATTAATCTCTCAGTAAACATCTCAGTGTGCTGATCAATAAAAATGATTGCAAGCTTTGAAAAACATTCTAAAAAGTTGTTTATTTTGAATACTGAGGGCTGAGGGGAACATCATACACTTCATTTATCTGTGTCTTTTCTAGATGAGAAACTATGGTTAGTATGATCACAAAGAGCTGAATTGCTACTTGGTTAATATCTTGTCGGTTACACACTAATAATGGAGAACATTTTAACAAAGAGAAATAAAAACAGGCTGTTTTGGTGTACTTGCAAATATGGCCCAGCCATTGCCTGACTTTTCCAAGAACTTTGTCTTCAAAACTTACGAAATAGCTACGACAGAAGAGCCGCATATACATGAATTTAAGAAGCTACTAAAACGATTTAACTGTTACCATTTAAAACAAAGCAGATGCATTATAAGTCACCTAGAATATTGGATATGGATATTGCATTTGGTTGCAAAGGTTGCCTTGGCCTTGCAAACAGGGCAGCTACATTGGTAGTGAAAATACAGCCTTAAAGATTTTTTTTTTTACCATTACTATGTACTAATGTTTCAGAAATAGTGATCAGATGTTGCTTCTTCCTAAATTTCAGCATACCTCTGTTAGTAACATTCCTGCCTTTGGATCAGAGGAGTGTGTCCAGATCTTGTATGCAAGTTTGTTTTCTGTCCAGTGTTAATACTGCAATGCAGTATAAGAGAGGATTTGTGGCCGTGCTTTCTTGTGCAGCCCAGAAGGGGGATGGAGGGGAAGTACCTTCTGTTTTTTCAGGTGAAAATAAGAGTCAGTACTGTAATGCTGTTTCTAAAAATTCCCTTCCAGTTGTTAGATTGAATGTCCTAAGAAGCATGTCTTCTGACCTTGTTCTAAAATCGAAGGGCTCTCAGCCATTGTTACTCATTTTTATTATGTATCTAATCTGCTAGTTTAGATGTACTTTATATTCTGGTATCTTGTTGCAAGCAACAACAACAACTACATTTAGTCAGATTTTAATGGCTATCATTCAAATACTAAAGTGAAGTCTGCAGTAACACAGCTTGGTTATTTCATGCTTGAGATTCTAATTCTGTGAGTAAAATGACAAAATTCTGTCTTAAAGCAGTAATTTCATGTGGTTAGGCTCATGTCTTTGCTTTGTTGTGCATGGCACCAAATGCTATGCATGATGGATTTTCTATTGTTGTGTGTAGTGCGGCTTTCAAGAAGGCAAAATGTAAGTACAGTACATTCTCCCGCAATGCGTGGTAGTGTTGAAGTACATGTTTCCCAAGGGAAGTGACAGGGAGCTGCAGTGCCCCTAATCGGCCCTGCTCATGCCAGCATGCGCTCTCAGCTGTCAAATAACTTGGCCAGAACTGCATTGCTTTTTCCTTGCTTCAGACAGGGATTGGACCTCTCCTTAGAGTTGATAAGTCTCATGAGTCTGTACTTCTGGGGTGGAGAATATCTGCTTAAAGTAAGAAAAATACAAATAAAAGCACTGCAGCCTTCTAGTTCCTACCTCTTTGATCTTTATATGTGAAAATTGTGATATTTTGAAATAATTGAGCCTATGTTTACTTTTTGCAGTACCAGTAATCTGCACTGTGGTCTGGTGATGAAATGTGTGCTAACAGTATGAAAGAGCCTGTTTGTGCAAAGACCATCTACTATTTTTCTGTAGATAACTAAGCAAATGCAGTAATATAGTAATTAAATGTACTTTTACATTAAGGACTGAATGTTTGAAGGCATAGAAATGTGTGATGGGAAGATCACAGCACCTAGATATCTAACTCTCCAGTTTTAATTGAGATGTTTGTCTAAGACCTTTGAAAATCCTATTAAGAACCTCTGTCTGGGAAAATTTAGGTACCTAAATTTCTCTAAAAAATTTTGACCCATTATAAAGGTCCTTTTATAAGTTGTATTTTATCGTCACTGTAAAATACATGTTCCATATTGTCAAGTCGTCATTAACCAGAATGTTTTCCAAGGAAGTTTCAGATTGTTTTTTGTTTTTAGGATAGGTAGCACAGCGTATTTCGATGCAAGTATGCTGCTTCTCATTTTCTCATCAGCATGTTGCCAGGTACTGGTTATTCTCAATGGGTGAAGTCCCATGCAGAGGGTCAAAATTTCATGTGGTCAGGATCATCTGACTTCCAGGAACTTAAATGAAGTTGCTTTGGTTCACACTGACATGCATCCGAGATATAGCAGAGTGTACAAAAGTATGTATTTCCATTGTATACTGGAAGGACAACATATTTTTAAAGTTAAATATCTTTACACTGATCTCTATCAACTGAAATCTTCCTTTCCCACTCTCCTGATTTGGGAGATTACTGTAAAATTTTCTGAGAATTTGTTTCTTTCTTCCCTCTCTTTTCCCAGTAGATATGAATACCTTGTTTTCCTGGTACTGATAAGCATACCTGGCCATTCTGCAGCCCTTATGGTCAAATCACAGTTGAAGAAGTCAGATTTTCGTTCAGATCTGTCTTAGTATAGTTGCCTTTTCCTGATAACTTTTTTGTAAGGAGTGTGAAGTGTATGAGAAAAGATTAGCTTCTAGGCTCAAATGATTCCTGTATGTTTCTGAAGGCCCTTGGTCAATAAAACAAAAAGCGACTTCAAGACCTCCAATATTTTCATGGATCTAAAATCTGTTCAGTGTTCTGAAAGCTAGGATATTAAACTCCAGGTTTGTCCCAGATTACTTACCTAAGCTTGAAATACTAAGTATAAGATTGCAAGCAGCTGATACTTCTTGAAATACGTTGGAGAAGTGTGTAGCTACAAGTTTGTTGAAAACGTTAAGGAAATAAAGCAAAAAATGTAGACAGGTATATCTACATATACCTTGGTGGTCTTCATCTGTGATGACATGGGCGTCCTAACCCTTTGTCTGCTCCCTCCCACCCCCTGCCCCCTTCCAAGTGCCTTTAATGGCCACAGTTGTCTGCTTGCATCTTACAGAAATGTATTTCTAGAATCAGGATGTGAGAGCTTGGAGCCCCTGTTCTTTAAGGGAGTAAGTTACCTCCTACCACCTTTGTACTCCTTAGAGTGGCTGTGAGGGGGAGCAAACTGAGAAAGAAAAAGTTTACAAGCTAGATTAGAATGAGTACATTTTTTCTTGTCTATTCAGCCTGCAGGTTACTATACTTAAAATATTCATTGTATGAAGGCAAGTAAGTGGATTTCTGAAATTGCAAGATTCCTAGTTGCTTTTCTTCCCATCTAAAACCACAGAGAAAGCTTTGTCCTATGGCAAGGGAACCCAGGTTGTACATGACCCTACCCACTGGGCTGTTGATGTTGTCCCTGCTCTGTAAGCCTTGCTCAGCAGCCTGTTCTGTCCAGTGAGGCTGGCTGATGGTCAGGGTTTTCTGAGTCAAGCTTTTAAAGGCAGATCAGTACAGCCTCCAACATTCATTCAGAGTACTGCTATTGTGCAGTCATCACTTCCTTGGGAGGCCTCCAGAGGCCGTTAAAGGAAAGGAGTTGCTTTGCAAAGGGAGGAGAATGTGACACAGGACTGAAAGGTAGCGCAGTGAAGACAAGGACCTGTCTTGCTGAAAAAGCAAGAATCTCTTGGTGGAGAAACACTTCTTGCAGTGAAGTGCTGATACCAATGTGTGAATGTCTACCTAGGTAAGAACACTTCCCATGGAGAAAGACTAGAATTTAAGTGTTCTTTGCTTTGCTTGCATAAGAGAGAAGTTGTATTACATAAAAGCTGATCAGTGGAAGGAAGCAGGACATAGGGAAAGGGGCAGTTGTTTGCACTCTAAGCTTATGTTTGGAAACACATAGTTAAAGTGAATATGAATTTAGTTTTGATATCTGAAAGCTGTTTTAAAATGGTAGTTGCATAAGGGCTTCTAGTTAATGCATCTGCTCAGTTGAATCTGTTGTTATTTGCTGATGAGGAAACATTTAATGTTTCTGAAATAGCTATTTTAACTTGTTCTGGTGCCCCTGAATACAGGGTTGTGACTTCTCTGAGCTGAGGATCCTTTATGTTCTTCCAAACAGTCCATCTTTACAGGTGTGAGGAGTGGAGGACTTTGTTCTTTGTCAGCTCCTTTGGTAAGGCAGTATTGCAGATCTGAAGGAATACAGGTTTTAAAAGATAGCCTGACACCTACTGGTCAGAGGATTTGAATATTTAGGGTTTCCTGCCAACTCCTTTGGGAATCAAAGTATCCCCTCTTCCCAGGACCCATCAGTAACTGGATGGTTAAGCTTCCACATTTTTTCCTAAAGCATGTAATAAAGACAGTACAGAATGCTTTATATAAGTGTGATAATATACAACATGGTTTTGATTCATTAACAAAAAGCAAATTTGCACTGAAATGTTGTGTGTATGTATATTTCTTCTGTGCTCTATGTTTATGGACAGTGCTCTGCTAGAAGAGAAGTTTCTTTAAAATGAGAGGTAGTGCTTCAGACCTAAATGTGAATGCTTGTATTGACATAATGGCTTATTTAAGAACAACGTCTGTAGCTGCAGTTCTGTCAAAACGATGCTTGAGTTTGGTGGTCTAAACTACAGTTTCTCTTGTCTTGATACATGTCCACTGGGAAGGTGGAATAAGTCTTTCTGCTTGAAAGGCCTTTTATATCATTTTTGAGAACCTTACAAAAGTGAATTTGATAAGGTATCCTTACAATTAACTACTGTTCCATAGAAAAGGTAATACTCCTTTGCCAGTCGTTTTAGAGAAACCTATAAATGCCTTGCAGGTAGGCGCACAGAATCTTCATGACAGAAGACTGACTCCACGAGCTTTATACATTTAATACAAAGATTTCATATTTTCTTTAGGAATAAACTGGTAGTTAATTAAGTTGCAGTAAGATAGATGTACTGTTCTTCATAAAGTTTAATTTTGAGTTGCTTTGCATCAGCTTTGGGACTAGTTTTTACAGGGCAAGAGCCTGGTCTTGGTTTGGAGAACTGACTTTAGGCTTCAGCTATTGTTTACCTGCTTGGTTGTCCTTGGCAAGTCACCTGCCTACTTATTCCTCCCTTTGGACCTTCTGCCCTTCAGGTTAAAGGCTGTCTGAACATGGACCTTCAGTGAACACGGCCAGGGCCCTCTGTTGTCACAAATGCACATTAGTAATTTAGATTCTCTGTTTCTAACTGAGATTTTCATGTCATGCTGGACCAGTTTCACAAGTTGAGTTTTATTTTCAGTACTGAAACTAGCTATGTTTTAACCTTAAGTGTCTATAAATAGCTGCTGAAAAGAAATACTAGAATGTATTGCTGTTAACACAGAGACCATCTAATGACACACGCGTGACAAAGTTTACAAAGGGAGTGTTTTCCCCTAGAAATGTCTCTTTATTAAGTGTACTTATTTCCAGTGTCAGTACTTTTGGATTTTACTATTTGCGGCAATGTTACTTGTAAAAGAGTACATGCGGAATCAGGAAATGTGACCAGAATCATCTATGTTGCTACCTTTTGTTGCTCCACTTTTCCCACTGAAGAGTCATTTCACTTTGAGGTGGAGGAAGAAAAATAAGGGAGGAGGAAAAGGAAGGTAAGGAGAATAATAGTTAGAAAAGATGGATTCGGAGAGGAGGAGGAAGAGTAGAAAATACAAAGGAAAAATTATAGTTGTTCAAACTTCAGACTTTAGCTTGATTTCTGATTGCTCGGGATGATTAAGGGTTATGAGCTTCTTTGTGTTCTTCCCTGTCTGGTATCTGACTTCCCTTTGCTTTTCTTTGTTTTCAGAACTTCTGTTTTGATTTTTATTAAACTGACCTGTGCAGCAGTAGTTTTGGAAGGCAAAGGTTTGTAGTAGATAGAGCTAGAGAAGAGCAGGTTGCTACCTAGTGCCATCTATTCTTTCTTTCACTATTATTGGTGTTTTCACCAGAGGATTGCTGACTGAAATTGTACTGAAATAAACAGCATTTTTGTCATGTTCCAAATCAAAGTAATAAAAACCTACCTTCGAGGTTTAAAAGCTCACTGGTACGAAAAGTTGGATTCAGAGCTTTGCAAAGTTAATTCTGCATATAATTAGTATAAATTGACTTTTTTGCACCCAAGTCGAAAGGAGTATTCATGTGTGATGCTGGTTAGTCTGGAAACATCATATCTGTTACGATCTTTTAACTCTGATATGATTACTGCTACTACTTTCATAAGTAATACAAAAAGATATTTTATGCTGATAGTTTTTGTGCTGAGATGTGGAAAGTGGGATCCTGCCAGCTTTTTAAAATCAGGTTATAGTGGTTTGCAGGAGGATATAAAAGTGAAATAGGGACAGTCTACCAACAACTGTTCTGGATACAGAGAATATAAACTTCCTGCTGTGGTGGTTTTGGCTGCTTGGTGCTTCTTGTTACTGCAGCTCCATGTGAAAGGTTGGAAGCCTGGGTAGGAGAGCCGAATTGAAGGCGATGTACAAATCATCTTACAAGCTCACTGCCTGTGACAGCAGAGAGCCGTCATCCATATCATGGATTCTTGCCCTTTATCCTTCAAGGTTGGAATTCTCTTCTGTGTATCTTTAAGATAGTACTGCTCGTCTGTACAATTTCTCTCTATTGTTTTGAAGATGAGGTTAAAGAATAATATAGGGAGGCAGTCAGAAATTTTTGGTTGCCAAAGTTCATAATCTTAGATCATGTTTTATAGTCTTATATTGTGTATTACAGTAAAACTTGAGGGGCTTCTTTGGGAGCAAAGTTAGGCAAAGCAGAGTTTTTGAAAAATCTCAGTCCATGAGATCAATGCTGCATAATAATGTGCAAATTTAATTCAGTAGTTTTTTCTTGTGCCAGTTCTGCAACAGGGTCCTCTGCAACTGGATGGTGTTTTCTGGGGCTGCTGCAGGTATTAAAGAGTTCTGTTGTATTGTTTACTTGAACAGTAACGGCACTAGTTGTTTCCTTCCCTATAAGTGGTTGAAGTTCATGTTTCTCTTATTTAGGACAGCAACAGATATAGTGTATTATTTCTGAAATATAATATCTTTTTCCTCCAATATAGGAGTCTCCTAGACTTCAGCTTTGCTAAGACAAAAGTTCTGCAAGTATGACCCCGTCTCAAGTCACTTTTGAAGTAAGAGGACCATCTGTGACAGGTTTGTATGGTATAACTAGAACAAGACTGAATAGAAGAATGTTTAAAGGCTCTTCAAGGACAAAGGAACATTCATTTTGATACTTGAACTGATAAGTCATTGTAAAATGCATTAATTAAGAATCATCAGGTAGAAATTTGAAAATTGAGATTTTCATTTTGCATTTTGGCCAATTTATTATTTTCTCAAAAACAATTCCAGAGCATACTAGAGATTCTGACTGTAGTAATGAAATAGTTATGATTGCTTTAAAATTATCATTCAGTGTTGAAACTTACCTAATAATGAATATGCCCAAGAGTTGAGCGTGCATTCATGTGTTTGTTTTAATTTTCTCTGCATTCCTGTTGAAAATCCTCTGTACTGGGGAGATGTGATCTCTACTGTAGAGTTAGGGACAGAAGAAATACAAATTCAGTATTCTGTCTAATGTATTTCAGAAGATGCTGTTAGTAATCCCTTAGGTGACAAGAACAGTCATCTGCTCAAAATTTAGATTTCTTTCCTAATTTTATCATACAGAGGTTGCCCTGCATCCTGAAGCATGAGATTTTGACCACAAGATTTTATTTTTGCCTAATGTAGTCACAGAAGTTTTCACTTACACAAATGAACATTAAAAATTAATTATTAAGCTGTAAGTCTCAGTGGTAATTTGTGGTAGAAAGTTCTGCTAAGTTAAAATCCTTCTTTAATACAAGAAGTTGCTACAAATAACTTTGCTGCTTTATTTTTTTTTTCCTCCCAGTGAAGTTCCCTTGCTTTTGGAAAAGGATAGTTTGATGTTTTATTTAGTATTAACTATGTAGTGCTCTCTATCCTCTGATGTAGTTGTCTTGCTGAAAACCTGTGCAAGTTTAGAAATGTTTTCAGTCCCTTTCAGGACAGAAGTATACCAATGTTAGTTTTCTACTGAAATTCTTCTTGTTTCAGTGATGCTCTTTGGAAATGGTGAATCATAACCAGACTAAATCAGGACACACTATTGACTTGAGTAGGGGAATTAAAATACTTAAGTGTTATATGCTGAGTATTTTTTAGATATGTATTAACGCTTTATTGTTCTTTGCTTTATGTTATAAGGAGAGAAATAAAGTTTCTACATGGTGTTTCAGAATCTAGTGAGATGTGTAAACAGTTCAGATTCTTCCTTCTGTTATCCTGCTTTTTTATCAACCTTGCATCAAGTCTTCCCTTGTATCACCCACTTGCCTACTTTCATTAAATCTTCTTGATGTTTTGTATTTCTCCAATTCTGAATGTTGTCATCTAGAAACTATAAGTCTTAAGAACACGTAAGAGACAACATTTAAAATGTGTATCACCAGAGCGGTAAGTCCTTTCAGTACATAATGTTCTTTAGAGTTTGAGGCCCAGTGGTGATATTTGTTACCTCCTTACTTTGGCTATTAAGTGGAAGCGTTCTAAATTTCAATACAAAATTAATTCAGCTGTGAATTGATATTGTGAACTACTAAGGTTTTATTTGCCCTCAATTACTATGGCAAAGAGATTCCCTTGCATGCAAAAAGTTGTTGGATTTTTGAGGAAGCCCAGATGCTTCCCCCTTCACCCCTTCAGCTGATGAGTGAGGATTAGCTAGCTGGAATGCAGGAGGGGAGCATATACTACTTGACTGAGGAGTTTCTATTGCTTTTATTTGGAAGAGCTGTTATTCTGATGCTTTTAAGTAGTAGTTCGCACATCTTTCATCTAATACAGGGTAAAACACAGCATAAAATTTCAATTTTGTATAAAACAAGCAGAAACGAAGTTCTGAAGACAAGTAATTAATGATTTCAGTACAATCAATGAAAAGTACTTAAACGAAAAGCGTTTTGCCATAAGCATCTAAAAGATGCTTTGTCAATTGTGGAGGTATCCTGAGGTGGTTAAGAGCTGGAACATCTAGTGATCCCTATTTGAGTGAGGACATCTTTGGAGGTGGGCTTTGGTATTAAAAAAAAACAAACTAATTTTCTGAGCTCTAGAAACCTTATCTGATGAATCCAAGCATAGACAGATGATCTTATCATTGTGTAGAGGAACTTGAACAAGATGTTCGGTATATAACTGCATGGTCGTGTACATGAAAATGTTATATTCCTATTTCGAAAGAAATTAATATAGTCCAATTTCTATTGGCACAGTCCAATACCCCAGGTTAGGGATAACAGTAAGGCAATATGAAATGGAAGCTGGAAATTAAACAGCAAAACCATCTGGCAGATATGATTTATTTCTGCATTGGCTACGTGTATATATATTAGTAGATGGCAAATACTCTTCAAGTAGTCATTTATAAAGCTGCTTAGGGAAGATATTTTTTCCTCTTGCTTTTCTTCAAAATTAAAACATGTCTGGTTTGCGATATAAGGAGGGAGTTTTGTGGACTAGTCTATTTTGTGTTGTATTTTCCTCTTTCCCAGTTTAGGATTTACCTTTTTTAATTCTCTGGTATTTTATGAACTCCGAATACCTGCTGCAGGTTTCTCTGTTCAGCAGACCCCATGCGTACCTCCCTCTTTATCCATACATCCGTTGTCATTAATTGTTAGCATTGAGATCTTGGCCTTCAGCAACAAATGAATTTAGAAATTAATAGTGGCATATAGACACAGAGGGCATTACTTCATAAAATCTGTTTCTGGAGCAAACCAAATGTAGTATTTACTATCAGAAAATACAGCTTTCTTAGTTATTCAAGTAATGTTGCAAATTTTTAAATCTGAATGAGGAACAAAAGGTGTCAGATCGTGTAGAATCCTAAGATTACAATTCAGATCTCAGGCTTTATGGAAAGCCAAAGAAATTTTTTTAAGACAGTCATAGCTGATGACATGTTGATAATATGAAAGGTAAAGCTTACGTAAGGTTTCAAGTGCCTGAGAAATCAGATTTATTGATAATAGTTGTGCTTATTACGTTGACCTTCATCTTTAGGAAATTTGAAGGAACTTTGCTACCCCTTCCCCCCCCAAAAAAAAAAAAAAACAATGGCAGCTACCAAACAGAAGTAGCTGACTGTGGGGTTATAAACAGGATTGGCAAAATTCCTGTTAAAGACAAATGTTTGTTTGCATATGTTTCCACCATAGGTAAATACAGTGAAAAAAAGAAGAAAAACTTAAAGTTTTGACATCTGTCCAGTTTTAGATCTCTTTTGCGTTTCTCCCAGCTCTTTGAGAATTTGGGAGAAGAACACTGACACGCAATATAGGCTCAGAAACTTTACTAAGGAGTAGTGTGTTTATAACATTCCAGAGAAAACTTTAAAATTAAAGAATAAACACACCTCAGATCAACTAAGTCAATGAAGCGTACGGCTCGCGTAACTATCCGATGGGAATATTGCAAGTGGTGCTTTCCTCACCCTGTTTGCAGCGTTGTTTCCACTGTTGTGATGTCACCGTCTCTAGCAAAGTTGACTTTGGAGGAGTAGCTTTTTTTTTGTATTGATGATATCTGCAAATGGGGAAAACTAGTTCTGATTTCAGTAGCTAGTTTTGAAGAATTAATTGGCAAATATTTAAATGATATGGATGGCATAAGGAGATGACAGGAAGTTGGTGTTGCCTATCACAGCATTGATATTGTTGGGTTTGACTAGGGAAGGAGAACTTTGAGATGCAGCAGTGGTTGGGCATAATCTTGTGAAAGCAGGAAGATAGGTTTCCAGAGCTATTGGCAGTTGCCTGAGCAATGATATTCTGATTTCTTTGGAAATACTGAGTGTTAGTTTTTGTCAAATCCACTGTGGTGAGTAGTTGGTGGAGTGTGAGCTGAGAAATCTTTCCTGGAGCACTAAAGCACTCCATTTCTGCATTGCTGTCTTTTCCTATTGAAGACAAAGCTGGTGGTTCCAACTGGCAGGGCAAAAGAGCATCCCCAGCATAGGAATGGGGCTTTGACTCACTCGCTCTGGCCGCATCACTTCAGGAGCCGACACTGATTGTGCAGCCCTGCACACTGACATCAGTCTTTTACGTGCTAGTGAGGTGGAGTGCTTCACCTTTGCCTCATCCTAGCAAAAGAAAGAGGGTTGTTAACAGTGGCCATGACTTCTTTAGATCTTCATCGGGGCACTGAATGTTCACATGTTTTGAGATTTAAAAAAGGACAGAAAACTATTATAGCTAAAAGTAACAAAGATTACACTTTAGAAATTGGTGAGGGTGGAGGCTTTATCCTTACTTGCAATGAAGGAAGCTGTATATGACAGACCATTTGTTTTCAACTTGCTGTGGAATAAGTCCGACCTCATTCTTTTACAGTATGCTAAGATGTACTAGAAGTTGCTGTTTTAAAGAAGTATTAATAGAAGTTTATCTTCTCTTACTTGTCTTTAGTCAGAATTTGTAACTGTGTGTTACTCAAGTGGTTGTCCATCCCTGATCTGGGCAATTGTATACAGTGAATTGCATAATAAGTGTATTCACACAGCTGAGTTTTGTCTGCATTTGTATGCTTACAGTGAGTATCCAAAAAGCTTTTTTTAAGAATCAAAAGATTATGAAGAAATGGATTGTAGTGCAAGATGTTCTCAGTTACCTGCTTATTTTAGTAAGCTTTTTTTAGGACCAAATAATCTTACTATCTCCTTCAGTGTTGTAAATTCTTTGTGTCTTCTGAATCTGCACTGTTTTCATTCATAATCAAACTTGTTGTTATTAGGTTAACCTATATTGCTAGAAAAAAATGGAAACAATTTTAGAAGCTTAAGCACTTCCTCAGGACTATTTCTTTCAGATGTTGAGTTTCAGCTATACCATTTGGCTTAGTAGAAGTTAGTGCATCTTTGTATATTGCTTGTCATCTTTGTATCTTTAGATTATTGTGGCTCCAGCACCATTACTAGTGCATTAACAGTTAGAGAACATGGAATTACTATCAGAGATGCTGACTTTTATTAAGCTTAATACTTGTTCCTCTGAGACTTTCAGCTGCAAGTTTGATCTTTGCTTTTGCTACTGAATGGGCTAAGCAGGATGATGATTCTTGATACTCTCTCTCCCTTTTTTCAAACATTTATTTTCCCAAATTAAGGGGCTGTTCTAACTCTAGCTGACCTTCTTCATTTCTGGCTTCAGTTCAAGGTGAATTTGTTTGAAACTTTACATGTAGACATTTCATGTTAGAGATAGAAGTAAATTTCAGTACTACTTTTATTATATTTTATTTAGAAGTGGCTCCAGTGCTCTGATGATTGTTTTGCACAAGAAAACTAAAATGTTAAGCAGATAGAGCATAAGTATATTTTAAAAAGTCATATTTTCTCCTCCTTCTATAACATAATTTTCTTTTGTCTAAAAAAAAATCTGTTGAAACGCTGTAAAAAACAAAACACTAATATGTTCTTTCCAGTTATATTTATCATTGTTACTGTTCTTACAATTGTATCTATGGGTTTTATGTTGAAAACCAGGATAAGTTGCAACATAAGCTTTTACTTCTGGATATTCCAGAGTCAGGCATTCTTGTAATATTGCAATCTTGTGTGTTCTTTCTGTATTTGTGTATGCATTATGATAGACAAGTGTGTGACAGCATTCAGTTTTTACATTCAATAAAAAAACCTAAAACATAGCAGCAAAATTCATTGTATTTCTCACAGGAATAAAATTAAATAAGTGTATTCTCTTGTCAATGATGCTGGCAACCTCTTGTTTTATCTCTTCTTTCTAGATTATTGATGTAAATTTTAAAGACTTAATGTTGTTAAGCATGTATGTTAGTTTTTGGTCTGCATATATATGTTACATAAAAAAGCTATTCAGCTTGACATTAAGCATTTTACAGTGAAACTTTACCCTCTGCATTTCCAAAGATTTTGAACAATATTACTGCAGGAGGGTTTGGAAGTCAACCGCTTTAACAGTTAGCTGCTGTTATTAGTCCTCTCAGTGAGGTCTTTATGATGGAAAAGAGAATGATGTTGTAATTCTGAGTGGGGCATATTTCCTTTCTGAGCCCAAAAGAATGGGCTTGGATAGGTGGCTCTGGTGTATACTGTTAAAATACTTAAAGATATGACTATTTGGACTGTACTTACTAATTCCTGATAGGCTTGAATACTAATGATCATGATCTTTTTTAGGAGAGGTTTTTGCAATATGTGGGAGCTGCAATGCTTTGGGAAATTGGAATCCACAGGTTGCAGTAGTCCTCCAAAATGTTGATGGGTAAGTTTTTTTTTTTTTTTTCTTTAAGGTTGCTAGTGCAAATTTATTCCCTGAGTTTGTAACTGTTAATCTATATCTGTTCATGGTAAAACTCTGTAGAATTTCATGTCCTGCCCTTCAGCATTTTGAATGCATGCTTAGGAGGTGTCCAAAAAAATGCATAACTTCAGGTATGCTTTCCTAGTTCTGAATGATGCTTCTACCTTTGTGCATGGTATATTTCAGTAGTATACTCATAGACACTTTGAATAAGAAACCACCAGGGAGAGAAGAGTTATGGATAACTTTAGTATACAGTAAGTTGCAGGAGATGTTTATAGTGCGTACTTTCTTTCTAACTTCTGTAAGTTGTTATTGTGGCTTTAAAGAGGTGGTAAGAGGACAATATAAAAAGAGAGTTCCATTAAAACTCTTAAGTCGTTCGTGTGTGCGTGTGTATGAGCATGAGTGCATGCGAAGGAAGTTTAAACACAGCAGAAGAATTCAGTATTTTCTGCCAATCATTCTTTGACTGTATGATGCAAGAAGTAGGGCTCACGGGGTATATTTGTAACTCTGTCATTGACTTGCTTTACAATCTTGGATGAATCCCCTAACTATGTCATCCTATTTTCTCCATCTGTTAAATGAGGGTGAGAATTCTTGTATTTTTATAGCTCTTCAGATCTGTAGATTTGAAGGTGCAGTTTCAGTCCTAAGCATTTATTGTGCTTTATGCATGTTTGGCTAAGTTACCTTGTAAAAGCTTTCTTGCACTCATACATTGATCTTTACTTTAGAAAATCTCTTAGAACAGGCCTATCTCTGAGGTAACTGTTAAGCTGCAGTGTTTCTCACGTTAATGGAAAAGCCAATAGCGTCACATACTGTACTGAAGTATTACAGTTGTGTCGTTCTGAACAACTCAGTTACTGCTTCAGAATGATGTGGAACAGCTGAAAAATTTTTCTAGAAAATGGCTAAAGCAGTTATCTGTGAAATGGTGAAATGTATAGCGCCTCAAAAGCTGTTTTAGATTAGAATGCCATGGTGCAAACTTACTTTGTCATCAAAGTTTAGAGAAAAAAAAAAGCCAGTGTATTTGCCTCTTACTTTTTGGTCTGTTTCTACAACAGATTATTGTACTATCTTGCGGGGGGGTGGGGGGGGGGGGAGCCTGAAAAGCGTGTGTAACTGACAAAGTATTTAGATGAGAAAATCATACTCCAAAAAAGTGTTTGTGTCTGTATTAAAACCAATTCGGTATCTTTTTCTTGATGATAGCAGAGCTGTTAAGCTAAAATAATCTTTAGAACTTTGGATAAAGCTTGAAAACTTAAGATTAATTTTTTTAAACTGTTTTTCCACAGTGTATGGAAAACTACTGTAAAACTTCCTAGAGGAGTTCCTGTTCAGTATCGATATTTTAAAGGGTACTTCTTAAAACCAAAGGTATGTATGGCCGTTTTTATTTTAAGTTGCCTCGCGTTCAGTGAATGATTCCTTCAAGTTTGTTTCCGAAAAGTCTTTTTACTTCAGCTTTTAGAAAGAAACTTCAAATTATGTCTGACAATTTTTTAAAGCTTAAACAATATGGGAGAATTCTTACTCGTTATTGAAGCACTGTAACAACATCTACACTTACAATTAAACATGGACTTAACTACAGCAAGGATTTCTAGCATGTAAGCAAGTTAATTTCTGCTTAATATATTACTTTTTTTTTTTTTTTTTTTTTTTTAACATTATTGCAGGTGTTTTTGGTAAGATTCCAGAAGTACTAACTAGCTTTTGTCCTGCATAGCTAATGCATGTTAACCTCCTCCAGTGAAAAGATAAAACAAAGATCGGCACATTCTGGTATTTTCTCTAAGTTTGTGTGTAGGCAATTGCATGATTAAAAAAAAAAAAAAACAACACACACACAGACACACACACACACAGATGTGTGGGGTTTTTTTCAAAACATTTATATCAAAGTTGCATGTGATTTGAATGTATGTGGCAATATACTGATCTGTAGAAATCATATTACAGTATGGAGGAAGATCTTCAAATTAGGAATAAGATGGACTGCATCATAAAGGTCTTGGACTAATTGGAGAAAATGAGCAGCTACTCTTTAACTATTTTTCTTAATGACCAGTAATAACTGTAAGAAATAAATCATTTAAAGGTATCTTTGCTCTCTGTGTTACTTCTATTAATTTACTGTAGCTGTTCACTTTGTGCTTTAATTCTTCATTGAAATCAGGATTATGAAGACTGTAGCTAAATGCATAAAAGGGTTGCAGAATCATGTGCTCTATATCCTTTAAATATTTTAAATTACAGTCAAGAGTGTGTAAGTTTTTATAAGCTGGACTAGCCTTCTTTCACTGAAAACATGACAGGTGTCATGAAAGTTCTCAGTGAAGGTGCTAATTTGAAATGAAATACAAACAACTGTATCTTGTTTTTTATTACAGCATGTGAAATAGTCTAATCTTAAATTGAGATTTAAATTATTATTCTGGAGCAAAAGAAATAATAGATTTTTTTGAGGTTAGGCTGAGGCCACAAGTAGGTTAGTTTTTAAGGCCTAGCAGCTCTGGTGGGACCCTTCTATGGGGCCCCATAAGTTTAAAATGTAAGCAGTGACGTGCTAGAAAAAGCACATTTAGTGTTCTCACAAATTGGCAAAAATGTGCTAATAGACAACACAGTTTCCATTTTAACATTTGCAAAAGTTTACATCATGTATTGGTGAGTGTGTTTCTTTAAGTAGGTGCTCTGTATCGTGCACGCTTTATGTACCGTGTGATGCAGAGTCTGCCAAGGTAAGTATGAATTTTTTGGAAGACCAGAGTAAAGAGCTAATGTGTGTTAAAAAAAAAAAAAAAATCTACAAAACAAAATATGTGAATTGCCAGGGTATACAGTTATGCATTTACTAGTGTCTAACCTAAACCTGTTAGGAGCACAGGACCACAGGACTTTTTCTTGTAAAACACACTTTTTTTGTAGCTATATGTTTTTCTTCAATGTTTTCTTCCTCTTTTTTGTGAATTTCTTTAAAGAACAATGAAAAAGCAGGATCTCTTCATTCTGACAAGGATGTAATACACAGAATGGTGCAAATGAGAGAGTATATGGAGGACCTAGCTGTCTGTAGTATTAATATATCTGATAAGAAAATTATATTTCTAAATATTCTGAATGTTTTTATATCATTAGATTTTTTTCATTAGGCTTTGCATTGATTAATCTTCAAAATTTGAAAGGCTTCTGGTACATGGTCCTTTGGACAATGCTAACATTTTGTATCATGCAGTTCTATACATCATGATCTTTAATTTGTTGGATGATTGCTTAAATCTGTGGTAAAGTGTGTATGTATGAATCTGTCACCATATAATTGAGTAAAGCATGCTGAGGACTGAGCCAATTTAAATTAATCTCTTACTTCCTGTAGGAAGTGCATCTTTGAAGATGCTTAAGGAGGCCAATTAGACATATGTATGCATGTTGGCAAATCTGGGGGTAGTGTCTGTTTACGCAAAGAAATAAACATTCTCATGTTAACCAAAATATTGCTATAGACTAGATGTGAAAATAATTTACATTAAGAAAGAAGCAAATAGGAAAGTGTTTTCCTTACCTCCCTAGATTATTATTTAGATATGATTTATTTTTCAGTTATTATTTTGCTTGAAGGACAGTATGCTGTCAAGGGAAGTTTGATCTATTTCCACTGAAGTATTGTGTCAGTATGAACATAATTACATAAATAGGGTGTAGTATTTAATGTTTAAAATTTCATAATTTTCCCCTTACTTAGAAATACGAATAAATAGTATAAGTATTCAAGTTTGGGGTATTTCTTTCAAGGAAATGTGAAATAACTAAGCTGTCTGTGAATGTAGCAGAACTTTTAAAACTGAATTGGTGGAGATTTTTCAAATTTGTGAGATTATCACTTAATTATAGATGTTTCAAATAAGATTTAATTAAATTTTCTAAGATGTAAATAAGCCAAATCCATTTAGTGCTTTGAATGGATTAATAAGGGTGAAACTTAGATTCAGATTCAGTAATTTTTTAAACGGCAGAGTGCCTTAGTAAAGCTCCGGCCAGGTTAATAACTCCTGTTTACCCTGCTAATAACAAAGGAGTATCTCTGCTGTGCCTATGCTGGGATAACAGATTGTATGTTAAACTGTGATTTGAAATACAGGAGCCGTAAAATCTCTAGTTAGCCTAGGACTTCATGACAATTGACTTGTATGTGGTGTTGCCTTGTGAGGTTACTTACATAAATCCTTGTTGATTGATTAGCACTTAATTATTGTCTGTTAGTATGGTATAGAAATCCGGAGATTTTTGTCATAAGTCCAGCATCAGCAGTTAAGTCATCTATTTCACTTAATTGTTCCATGTTCTTGAAGTAGACTAATATCCTTGAAACATAGTTTTAAGATGTGAACTATGAAGTGCAGTGTGGTAAATGGTGGTGGTGTTTGTTTTAGAATACATTAATGCAGAGCATGAATCAAACTGAATCAAACTTGTGGCAGCCGAATTACGTTACATAGGCATTTTACCCTACATTTCAAAAGTATCTAATGATTTCTGGAGGGGCTTCCAACTTCTCACATGTATGGGGGCTTGGTTTCTAAAAAATTCTTAAATTTCCCTCAAGAGCTTTAAAGTTGTATCAGATGTTTGATTAAATAGACATCAAGATTTACTTAAGAAGTTCTCTGAGTTAATAGACAGAGATGCATGCCATACAGTGCCAATTAGTATAATCTCAGTATATTATCCTCTGCAATGCTTGTCGTGACATTTAGCTTTTTAAGATTTTCATAGCAGAGGCAGATTTTTTTTTTAAATACAATGTTACTGTAACGTGAACATTGAGTGACACATCATTAACTTGTGCTACAGGCTGATCTGAGCTGGACTGTTACTCAAGTGTGGTTGGTATATGCCACTGAAATTGTATTAATACTTTAACCTGATTGTAGCAGCAGTTTGTTACCTGTAATGAAAATATTTTAGCTACAGATTACTTAAGTGCGCATAACCAGGAAAGTGGTCTGAGAACTGTATCTAGCATGATATACGTAACTTGGGGATAATGTTAATCATTCACTTTCATAATTTTAGAACCTAAAATTAAAATGTGCAATTACAGTAGTATATTTATCCTTTAAGAAATAAGCTGATATTATTGGTATTTTAATACAGTATATTGTTTTTTTTTTCTACAAGTAGAAACCTTTGCTTACTTTTTGAAGAAAACGATTTCTAAAATGATTCACATGCCCCAGCCTTGCAAACTACAAGTTGTATATGTGTTCATGGAAGTTGCTGCTGGAGAGATTTCTGGACTACTTGGTGTTAGGAAGTGATAGCCTTTTTGCTAGCAAACTAAGGTTTCAGCTGTGAAAACTTGATTGTGATGCACAAGTGTGCCTCTGCTGAGAAAAAGAGGGGAGGAGGGGAAATTTCATGTGAATATTGTTCTGCTATAAGCTGTAAGAGCAAGCATGGTGGTAACAGCAGAGAAGGAGGGGAGTTAATTAAAACTACCTTATAACATGAATGAACTAAAAACAGTAGTATCATTTTATTTGTATTTGCATGTATTCTATCTTTAAAATTGAACTTTAGGCGTCTGTATTTTATTTTGACATGGCTTCTAGAAATACCTGAGTTCACTGGAAAAATTTAATTGCTTTTAGCAATGAGTCAGTTGCTAAATATTTTAAAAGCATTTAATAGTATTTACTGTTAACTCATAGTAGATTAAATGTGTTTGATACAGGTCAAAAAGTCCCATCTGCTGCTAAAGAATTGATAGAGTGAGCTGTAAGGTTCAAAGTAATCAGATAATCGTGCAGTTATACTACTGAGTTTGAAGCTTGTCTGGATGTTCCTGTTGAAGTGAAATCCTTTAAACAAGGCCCTGAACTATTCAGACAAGTTGACATTAAACTTATATCACTTAAGTGGGAAATAGAGCCTAGTCTTTGAAGTGGGAGTTGCTCAGGCCCAAAACATCACAGTGGCAAATTCTGCAGCTATTTCATAGCAGTGTTTATGACTAATAGTAACAACTATGCAATGCTAAGGTCAAATGATGTTTTCTTTTTAGAGTGACATAGGTGGTCTTATTCAAATACCTTCTGGCTACAGTGAGGCATATTCTTTTGTGTTGGTTTGTTTTTCCATCTGATTTAGCAAAACTCTGATCATTTATGTTTTGCTGAGGTAGTAAATAATTTGCTCTTCTGTACCAAAATTAAAGTGATTTTACATGCTAGACTTTGAATTAGTCAAGCAAATTTTGGGGAGAACACATCCCTGCAGCTCTTAACTGTACAAGCAGATGCTGAGTGCCTTTTAGTATCCAAGGGAGGTGTGAATTCTTTTTTATGAATTGCTGTTGCAGTATCTTATGAGAAAAGAAAATGCACCTAATGAATTCAGGGATAATTTGACTTCTTGCATTCAGAAAGAAAGTATAGTAGTCCAGTGAAATAGCTATAAACAGCAAAAATTTAAGAATTACATTTGAACTACACCCTGTCAGACTTTGTCACAAGCTTTGTCATATGTAGTGTGACCTGACACATCAGGTAGCGTCATCAGCAGTTGCAGGGGTAAGAAACAAGCCTGATCTGTTCTTTCTCTCTTTCTTTTTTTTCTTTATCTCTCTCTCTCTCTCTCTCTCTCTCTCTCTCTTTTTCTCCCCCCTTTAAGTCTGTAAGTTCAGTTCACAGCCATCCCAAATAGTTTCGTGGCTAGAAAATCAGATATAACAAAAGAAATTATTGCAGACATTTAACTTTTAAATTACAGACTATCGGTGGTCCCTGCCAAGTCATAGTTCACACGTGGGAGACTCATCTACAACCACGATCAATAACCCCTTTAGGTATGGGCATCAACTGCATCTGTTTGAGGCATATGCATAAGATTGCTAATATGCTGCACATTGGTGTAGTGGGATTGATAACTATAGCGTTAAAATTAAATTTATTAACATGTTACAGGTATAACTTTTTCTTTGCACAACATGGACCTTATTCTCAAAATACATATAAATAAATGTCTTAAAAATGGAGTGGAGTTGAAATTCTTCGCTGTCATCCTTAAAATGTCGTGGGGCTTTTTGTTAATCTGGAATTAGCACATTTTTTAAGTTTCATTCTTTGAGACTAAGGCTCCATATTATCTTTCAGAGAAAATGTGGGGTGGGGGAGGGCATGAAGCACTACGATTTTTGTTTACAAATTCATTAGTAAAATTTTAAAGCAAAAATTCTTAAGTAATTAGATTTCTTTAAGTTTATTGAGTAATATAAATAGAAACATGAATGGTCTTATTTGACTGGTAAATTACCAGAAATTTAATTTACTAGAAGAAAGGGTGACGTGACAATTTGTATAGAAGTTTCTAATGCTTTTCTGAACAGGGAAAAGATTGAGTTTTTTTGTTTTCCTGTAAGAGTGACTGAAATAATCTTTGAATGCAGTTTGTAATTTAGATCTCTTATGCTGCTATAGGATGGCATTTTTTATGTACTCTGCTCTAGGATATGAAAAATGTTATTTTCTCCACAGTTAGGAGTTTACATTTATTAAATAACTTCTGGTTCATTGAAAGGATATGTCTTTTTAGAAAGAACGTGATATTAAAGAAAGTTTTAGTTAATTGTGAATAGTATCATGATTATTGCTTTTTGTGATTTCATTTGAATTAGTGCAGTTACGGGTTTCTATTCCTGTAACAATGACTTTTCTGTATTTGTCAGTAATTAAGAACTAGGGAAGCAGTCTACCCTCTGTTTAGACTTTGTCTCTAATTTTTGGATAATTTCATTCCAAATAGAATTTTTTCTAGTAACACTCAGTGCTTGTTATTTCCTTAATAATTGAATTAATATGTCAGAAACACCCTCTACAGAATGGTATGATTAAAGATGCATAATACCTTTTTAAATAGACCACTAAGTTTATCAAATTAGAAGTTAATTTTATCATTCAAGCTGAACCTCCCTAGGATTTCTTTCATTGAAAGAGTGGCTTTTTTCACAAGAAGTCTTTAACAAAATACAGAAAGCCAGGATATTAGCACTTGAAGGCAGGGTAAAAAATGTTCCTGTTAAAAAGTATCCCATTATATCAATTATTAGAAGTACAATAAAATTTTTTTTTTTAAAAAAATGGCAAGCTATTAATGCTGGCCAAAAAACTGGTCATTATGATACAAAATTGTTGCCTAATGGTTATTAAAAATTGAGGGGTGGACTGTTGTTATAAAAAGATGGGATTAATGGCTGTAGAGGCAAAACTTTGTTAGATTTAACACTTTGAAAAACTTCCATAAATCCTTTAGATTACTGTATTTCTGTTAATGCTGCTAAGTTTATGTAGTGCCTAAAGATTTCACATACTAAAAATTTGGAGAGGGTAGGGCTAAAAGTAAGTATGAAATAAGTGTTTTGAATATCTTATCCTAGGATAGATTTCTGTCACATGGACGGAAATTTTAACTGTGACTAACTTGATTTAGAAACTTTAGCTGTAAATGTGCAGAACAGCTTTCTTGCATGTTTGCAAGAAACTTTAATGTCTTAGACACTAACAAGAAAAACAGCTTACATTCTAGCAGGATATAGATAGTATCAGCAAAACACTGCAGCAAACTAGGACAAAATGCAGCCCCTTTTACCTGAAATATCTGACCTGAGGAAAAGCAAAATGCGTATCTTACAGCATTTTTGGTGTTGATTGTCTTTCCTTGCAGAAACTAAGGAAAAAAACAATGAATTTAGAAAAAAAAACTTACGGAAGGTTGCAATAAATATGCTTATTCTTTGTCTATTTCTCTTTTCCTGCTTTTTGTTAGATACGCTTTTTAGAAATTAAATGGAAAAGTAGAATAAATTGGCAATAATTCCTTATAGCATCAATACTAACTAGTTTCTTTCATTCTTTTCCCCTCCTTCAATTCTAGAAAATGAAATAACTATTGATGATGGATGCTTTGGAGTCCATAGTAAGTGAAATATATTGATCATTACTGTGTGTTTAATTTTAGTAAGATTAAGTATTGCAGTTGAAAAATATTTGAAATGCTAAATTAGTTTGGGTAGGAATTATCTGTTAATGGTTGCTTTATCTGTTTATACACTTCATTTTGAATCTAGCATTTGTGAATTCACACTTAGACTGTATTCCCCTCTAGCATTAATAAAGGTTTGTGAAAAAGCTTTGAAATATTATCAGTGTGCTGATGCTAAAGATTGAAATCTGCAAACACTAGGTTATGAGCACGTAGATTTGGAAATACAGAATGGACTGTTAGCTTTCTCTTTAAAACTAGCTGTAGAAAAAACTCTTCCTTTCTAAAAATGTCTTTGCTTAAACTGAATGGACACTGTCTGACTCTTCAGTTAGACACATAATTACAAAAGCCTCCCATAAACTCAAAGCTTTTCCTTATGCTTGTGTTGCCTTAAAACTATTTCAGCAGATAAAACCCACCTCCCACTAAATGTTTAATCCCTGAGGCTTTAGGTTAACTCCTTCCTTTGTCGTATCTCCTACTTGTCTTTAAGCTTTCACTTTTCTTCACATCCTCACCAAATCACACGTTTTACTGGAACTCTTATACTGTGGTGTCTCCTTATAGCCTCTGGTCTGGCAGCTTGTGCCTCCTGACAGTCCTGCTTCTAGGCTCTCCTTATCCTGATGATGAGGTTGAGGATTCTCCTCCATGCTTTATTTCCTCATTGATACTTCTGTCCTGCAGGCTTATGCTGCTTTACTGATAATTGTTTGCCATGAGCTAATATGACGTCTATATTTCAACAGAAACAGAGTCTCAAGCTGCTTATCGATGTTCAGAGTTTCTGATTGTGTTTATCCTTGTATTGAGGCATCCCACAGCAAGGGACTATTTTGTCTATCTTGGAGGCTTATTTATCTGTTGATATCATGGATAAAATTAATACTGGCATTAGCTTTCTCCTTCAGACAGTTAACCTGAGAAGCTGGTTTTCTGATTTCTTTCCCACCGTGCAAGGTGGTTCCATGTAAGAGCAAGAGGTAGTCAGCAATTGCAGTATTTGCTGCCCATTGTGTCTAGTTCAGGAAAGATGCATGAAAGGATGTGCTCAGCAATTGCTTTGGAAATACTATTTGAATAAGCCTGGTTGTAAGTGTCATGACTGAAAGATGGTACCAGAGGAACTGTATTTATAAAGCAGCACAAGTTTTGTGTATTAAACTGTTCCCTTTAGAAAATAAAATTATTAAGGTGTCTTTGCTACTTTCTGTTGTTTAATTTTTGGCAGATGGTGTTAAAACTGTGGATGCTGGGTGGCTGACATGTCAAACAGAAATAAGATTACGTCTGCATTATTCAGAAAAACCACCTGTCTCGATATCCAAGAAAGAATTTAAAACATCAAGGTTTAGGTAAGAGCATGCTCACCTCAGTTTGCAATTTAGCTAATGTTAATTTTCAACACTAGTTAAACTAATTTTTTACTTAATTCATGCAGTTATTAGTATTTTGAGTGGTGAATAGGAATGTACAATCAAACTGATTTCCACGTAAACAAACACTTTGTAAAAGTGTGATGATAGTATTAAATCATGTAGTATGTCTCAGTTTCCTCATTTTATTATTAATATAATGTCAAAAGAGTTTTGTCCCTTTCTGCAAAGGAAAACAAGTAGTCAAACAAAACTATTCTAGTTTTACTGGTGACTTAATACTTCTCGGTTCTTACCTTTCTGATAGTTGCCTTTCCAAACTATTAAAAATGTATAAGTAGATGTGATAGCACAGTTCAAGTAATAGGCAACAGACTTCTTTCACAAATACTTCTTCTATCCTTGCCTTGACGTTTCTTGCTTCTTGGCTAGAACTGAAGAATTCTTAAGTAGTTCTGTTATTGCATTCAGTGTTTTTTTTTTTTTTTTTTTTTTCCTTTATTCATTTCTTCACAACTTCTCCCAAAAAGCAGAATGGAAAGGCTGGTATAGGTTGAGGGAACAGAGGAAGAATGCTACCTCTTTTCTTTTTTTTTCTTTTTTTTCTTTTCCTTTTTTTTTTTCTATTTCTCCTTTTGTCTTCCTCCCAAAACATACAGACCCTCTGCATTTAAAGTATGGTTAATTCTCCACTGGCATTACAGATCTCCAGTCAACATGAATATAGAGATAATAGTGATCTCTTAACTGCTTTTGTTCCAAATATACATCAGTTTGTTCTTACCTGCACAGGTGTCTTGAAAAGCTGACATAACTCCACAGCTGTCCACCAGAAGTGTGTATCTTATGTCTAACAGAATACAGTTACCTGCCTTCTCTGTATTCAGAAAGACTAAAAGATCATGTGCTCAGCAACAGCCACAAACATTCAGTTGTTGATCTTCATGGTTGCTGTTATTTTCAGTGCTTCTCATTAGTCTTTCAGCATTATGAATATGAACCTCTGGAGAGAGGTCATCTATTTGGCAGCCCAAAAGGTTAGTTTAGGAGTGATTGCTGCCTCTTTGACCATTGGCCCAACTTTCACACCTGCCCAAGTTCTAGTTTCAGAAATGACTTGAGCGCACTAAAACCTGACTAAAACAGTATTTAGTCAATCGGTAACCTCAAATTCTGACCCTTCTGAAGGGCTGGCATATGCATTGCTATTCTGTAGATGGTGGTGGTGAGCAGAATTATGACCTCCTACTCTAATCTTTTTTTTTCTAATTCTTCAATGTTCCTGAAGATGCTTCTACAATTTAACAATTTCTGCTTTGTATTTCTGCATGAGTAGAGTAAAATTGACTCTAGAAGGCCTAGAAGATGATGACAATGAGGAGGAGGAAGAGGACCAAGATAAAACATCCTTTCCGTTCCCTCGGAAAATGGCAAACACCCTGGAGATCTCCTTAATAAGTAACAATGAATATAAATGTCGACACTCTCAGCCAGAATGTGGTTATGCTTTACAACCAGATCGATGGACAGAATACACTATACAAACCATGGAGCCTGATAATTTGGAATTAAATTTTGATTTTTTTGAGGTATGTATCTTTACCACCAGGAAGTAACTTAGTCTGCTTTCTGGAGTTAAAGGAGGCAATTACGAAGATATTCTTGTTAGTAAGGGCTGTTAACCCACGTTCTTGATCCTTTGGACCTTTGTAGATCAGTTAGGAGACTGTTTACTACTGCCTCATTGTACAGAGAGATTTTGAGTCTTCCCTGCATGGTACTGAAAGTTTTACTGTTTCTACTTATTTAGAAGTCTGTATGGACTCAAATCTCGGTGTGCAGTATTGCACGTAGGTAGGTTGGTTTGATTTTCCCCCTTCCTCCTCCCTTTCCTCCCCCCCCCACCCCACCCCCCGCATCCAGAGATAAACTTTGCTTACCCTTTTTGAATCTAAACAGTAGGTGTATATGAACTAGTTAAATTACAATACTTGATTTTAAATTGTACACAGACATTTCTCTGAACTAAAGCGAATTTAAACTGGTCATTTGCAACCTCTCACTATGTTAGTTATTTTGCACGGTAGTTTTTTATGAGGTGTTTTAATATTCAAAGTCCTTTTCAAAAGAAAGCTTCTGATACTGTTTATGCAGAAGAAACTTTCAAGCATTCCCTTATTGGTCTAAAAATGCTGTTAGATCACTTAACACTAATAACTGTAAAATAGCCACACAGATACTGAACTTGACAATGATCATATTCATTGTGCATGGCTGTTGGTCTCCTCCTTCCCTGAAAATTAATACAAAATCACAAAATTGTTTTAAGCATATATATTTTTCTAGTTCATCTTGGTCCTAAATGTGTCTTGGACTTTTGATAAGATAGAATATTGCATGTATGCAGTTTTTGTCTGAAAAGATTATTAAATCTAAGATTTTTCAAAGACAGGTGTATGTGACTTTCTAGATTTCCATTAACAATCCCATATTGCTAGGGATATCTTACAACACACTGTATTGCATGTATGCAGTTTTTGGCCTGAAATTAGTATTTTCTGTAACACAGGAGATTTGTGTATTAGATCAATGTCTGTATATAGCTTCCTGAGGAGCAAAGTTTCCATGAGAAAGAAGAGTTTGTTAGCATTTTCGCAAGCACATAACAGCAACTTTATTTATTTTAGGAACACCTATGTGAGAAAGTAGTACAAGGAGATGTGCTACCAGGTCATGTGGCTTCTGCCTGTCTCCTGTCCTCCACAATTGCAGAGCAGGGAAAGAGTGCTGGAACTCTTACGCTTCCTATTATGAGCAGAATTTCAAGGAAGACAATTGGAAAAGTTAGAGGTATAGTTGATGTAAAGAGGTGTGCACAGTTTTACCTGAAATCAACCATTTTCTGTTGACATGTGAAGCACTTCGTATTTTTCTTGTAGTGGACTACATAATAATTAAGCCAATACAAGGGTACACTTGCGATATGAAGGCCTCGTATGCAAAGTATTGGAAACCAAGAACAACTCTAGATGTTGGACATAGGGGAGCAGGAAATTCTACAACTACGACTAAGTAAGTCAATTTGTATTTTGATGTGAATATTTTCTTATGTTCTGTTTTGCTAACATCAGTTGCAGAAGCAGCCAGTTTGAAGTTAAAAGCCACAACTCATAGTCATTTAAGTCACTTGAATATCAAATTTGGATATCCTGTAAGACAGAGACTTCCAGTTTGTACTTCTGTTATTTTAATGGACTTCTGTGCTGTCCTGCAGCTGAGAAAACCTTTTTCATTGCTGTTATTTCAGACTTGCTAAAGTTCAAGAGAACACTATTGCTTCTCTGAGGAATGCTGCTAGTCACGTATGTATGCACATTTGTATGCACCCAGTACTCTTGCTGTTAAAACTAACAGACTTTTATCATATTGAATCAATAAACTAAGCATAAATGTTAAATGTAGTGGATAAAATTATGGGCAAGTTATGGAGCCACTATGGCAATTCCCTGGGAGATACAAAGGGAAATAATAGCTCAGTTTAGATTCTCATTCTTACTTTTTCTTTTTTTTTTTTTTTTTTTTTTTTTTTTTTTTTTGAGAAACTTAGCTAGCATGTTCTTGTGTTGGTTCTAATACAGGGAAAATTTGAATTTCAACTCTGTAGATCTGTAGGGCTGTGAAAAATTCGGAACAAGCGAATAAAATCTTGGCTCTTCTAAGTCTGCTAATAGACTCATAGATGGCGAAGACCTTACTCAGGGACTGCGGAGTGCCTAAAATTGTGCAGAAGTCTCAAAAATAGGACTTCTGAAGTTAACATGAAAAACTACTTGGGACATGAGTTGGTAGAATAAAATAATCTTTCGTTCCAGTGGTTGTTACAAAGAGGACTTTCACCCCTACAGTGGGACTCAGTTCGGGGGATATTAGCTTCGGACGCTTAAATTCTGTGATTGAAATGTAGTCAATTTCATTTCTTCCAAAAATCTGTCACTGACGTAACCTGTGGTAAGACTAACCTGAACAGGGAAGGCAGTGAGGCATTGCAGAAGCATAGCTGGAGTTTGAAACAGGTTCAGAGATTGCTTGTCCGGCTCCTGTTTTCACAGTGAAGAGCTGTGGTTGGTATTAGATCAACTGCCTCTTAACTTTTAAGGTTTCTTTTCAGGTACATCTCCACTAGTGTGCATTTTAACTGAACATCCTTGAAGTTGTTCAAGGATGGGAGCTGAGCTTTCTGGATTATTATGCCTATTGGCTACCAGTTCCTGAACACTGTACTCCCCAAGAGCTAGAGCTGAAAGCTCACTCCTATTTGGCAGACAGAGTAATTTGAACACATTGTCTGGAGTGTACATTGAATGCAGAGGAAATGAAGACACCAGTTACCAAAAGATCCTCTTGAACCATATGGTACTTAACTTCTGAGTGGACACTGCAGGTTTGTGGATTTCTCTTAAAGTCTACAGGAAGTATGCTTCAAGGTAGAAACTTACTATAAACCAGGAAGCAGCCTCACCAGAAAAATGCTTGTAACTTAGGCAAGTTAAAAAGGCTGAAATCCAATGGCATAAAACATTTCTGATGAGAAAGAGGCTGAAAACAAACTGGCCTCCTATTTTGCTTCCATACTGATGGGAAGAGAATATGTGAGTCAGGATAGTAATTTGAGAAATGGAATTCTTGGAGGCTTTTCAAAGGAATAATGTAGAAACAGTTTAAAAAGCCAAAAAATATTCTTCTGCTCCCTTTTCCCCACCTCTTCCTGCCTCTCTTTTCTTTTTGTCTCCCTCTATAAAGATTATACTTAAAGCTCTTTTCAAATCTTTCTTCCTTTTAAGTGTAACAGAAAACTAGAACACAGAGTTGAAAAGACTTAAGAGTACTGGATCCAACCATTTCTACTCTTGCACATGTATATTGCATTACTACCATTGTGTTATTCATGAGTGACTCCAGAAGCTTCTCAGTATTTGGAGTAGCTCCCTAAAGCTTTGCAAATCTGTCGCAAAACAAAAGCTCATGAGGCCCCTGTTCATTTATCTCTTGAGGAGGTAGGCAGGAGGGAAGGCATTAAGACTGTTGTCTTGGCATTCTCTGAAACAGAGTTTGCAATACTTGAGTTCTACTTGAAGAATTACAAGATTGCATAAGCAATATGTATCAGAACTGTGTTATGGTAGCTTAAATACTCTTCTGCATTTTGTTCTTGCAGTCCATTGTTGAGCTTGATTTTATTGCAGTATTGCATTCAGCTTTTGGTCGATGCCCAGGACCTGTGAATATTTGTAAACTTACCTGAGTTTTCTGTGGTACTGTAGTCCTTGTGTATAAACAGTTAATGGGTCTGTTTTTTTTTTTTTTTGTATTTTCAATTCTCTATAGGGAGCAGCATATGTGGAATTTGATGTACATCTTTCTAAAGATCACGTGCCTATTGTATATCATGATCTCACATGTTGCATGGCAATGAAAAAGGTAACTAAGATGTTGTCTGTATTTCATCTTTAAGTGTGATAATTCCAAGGTGTCTTAGAAATAATTCTGGGAAATCAATGGGTAAAATGGAAATAGTTATGCAGCTTAAATGAATGCAAAGATTTAATTTGCATAAAGTAAAGCAGAAAAGTTGAGTTCTGCCTTTTGATGTTGTAGCAACAGCATTTCGGATGCATGATTTGAGGTTCTTTTTTCAGTCATACAGTGCAGTTATTCTTAAGGACTTTTATTTAACTTAACGGTTTACAAGGAAGACGGAGACCGCTGCAGTGTATTCAATACCCTTTCTGGTGCCCTTTGAATTGCCAGAATACAACTTTCTGACTGTTTCTTTTTTCTGAGGGAGAATTAAGTGATTCTAAACATGATTACTCTAGTCCCACACACTGATGTTTAAATATCTGTCTGCCTTAAGCAGTTACATGCTTAACAGATGCTTTCTAGATCAAACTAAAGCCTACCATGTTAGGTATCCCACTAGTAGCCAGTAGTGAATGGGAAGACAGAAGTGTAAGAAACTAGCATCTTCTTCCTTCATTTGAGGACTCCCTGAACCACAAATTGGCTTGGCTTCCATTAATTTTTCTGATTCTTTTTTTGAACTCATTTGTACTTCTGTGTTTTGTACTCTTTTGACTGTGATCGTGTACTTTGTATCTCATTGGCACAGAAAATGGTGTTGAAGGGATTACTTGGTAGGACAGAAGGAAAGAAGTTAAGGCAGAGGTGCTAAAAGCAACAAAATGATTCCTGAAAGCAAATGTCCTGTTCCTTCCCTCACTTTTTTCATGAGTTGTTGTATCTTTTTTAAACCAAAAAACATTCCTGGTGTTTTCAGAAGTGTCGAGATTACTATAATTTGGGTTTCAGTGAACAGTACTGTTATGATTACATCCACAGACAAGCATTCCTTGAAAGATACTTTGAGTAATCTTTAACAGTACCTCTTTAAAAACCCAGGTTTGATGGACTGTAACAATTTAATATTTTTCTGGAGTTAAGTGACGTTATGCTTCTTAATAAAGAGATCCATAGACATAAGCATTAGTGACTAAAAATCACTGAAGTAACTGAAGTGTTCTGCCTTCTGGTCCCATTACGGGCAGAATACTTTTAATATTCAAGAATCATACAGAGAAATCGGACTCTGTTCTGTTCCTGTTTTCCACCTGTCTAGTTATGTCAATAAAAACAAAGATAGCATGGAAGGATAAGCTGCAGGATATATTCACTTTCCTCTTTGCACTGAGTCTTATGTCATTGATCCATCAAACACTTTGCAGTATTGTAATTTAGAACAAGTTTTGTTTTGAACAGTTGTAGTAATGGAACTTGTCCAAGTGATATATATGTACAGTGTATATTGAAGCAGTATTTTAATGTTGGCTAATAATTTCTTTACACTGGGAAGGGAAATGAGAAATGGATTCATTGAAAGAATTATTTTTGACACTAGATCCTTTGGAAAGGGGACTGCCTTGTTTTTACCAAGACACTAGTTGTCTTTTAATAGTTTCTGAGACATTGGGAAGATTATAAACAGAACTATCTTAGAGCATTTTTGTTGTGCATTTCTTCACTGACAGACTTTTCTTTATTCCTGAATAAGTTAACTGGTCATGTTCTTACAAAATAAATGCACTAACCTTTATTGAAGGTTAACATGAAAGAACACTGAAGGCTGTGGTGACTTGCCTGAAAGACTGAATCTTGATTCTCAGGTTGGCACTTATTTTATGCTAGAGTGCCTGTGTTCTGTCTCTTGAAAAGAAATAATCTTACTCATATGGTAATACATCACTTGTATCCTTATCAATAAAAGAAAAAAATAGTAGTTTAGTCTTACCATCTTAAAAGCATAGAGTTTTTTTTGTACCTTTCAGTGATGCTTCATTATGTAATATTTCTCTCCAAAGAAATTGGATACTGAGCCTTTGGAACTGTTTGAGATTGCAGTCAAAGAACTCACGTTTGATCAACTGCAGTTGTTGAAGGTATCCTTACTTTGGCTAGTATGATACGCTAGGTATAAGATTTAAAATTGAGATTGAAGCTTAATTTCTAGAGTAACTGCAGATGGTGTGGGAGAGTAAAAGTTGTTAAAATTGCACAAGTAGAACAAGTAGCTAATTCTGAGAATAGTACTTCTGCACTGTCTTTGGAGCTTAGGTACAATTCATTATCTCATTTGCTGGAAAGATGAACCAATGAACTTGCATAGATCTATATGAGTATCTGCTAACACTACTCATTTTAAAAAATGAGCAGAAAAAAATGGAAGTAGCACTAGGAGGAGTCTAAAACTGATTGTGACTGAAATCTTTTTTTCAAAGATTTCAAAACACGTGCATCTAAGTTTTAGTGCTTCCCTGCTAACAAGAAAGGGACGGATTATGACGACCTCCTCCTTGGAGATGTGTATGGAGGCACAGAATGGTCCATGATTCAGTAATATGGATTGGATGAACTGGCTAGAATTAGTTGATTTGTTTTGATTTCTTTGGGTATCACTGTAGCTTTCAAAGGGAAATTCTTTATCCTACAAAAAAGGGGAGGGGGGACTGGGCTACTGGAGAGTCAGCTGAGCTATCTGTCCTCACTCAAGAAAGCATCTGGCTGGATCAATAATTACCTGTTTCTTTTCACTTAAAATTACTTGCTTTCCTTCATTTCCTGGAAGGGGAATTTGAGTGGAGCAGGGGAGATGATCCTATACTGAGCCTAATTCTATCTCAGTATGTGGCTACATCAACTGCTGTCAGCCTTCTGTTTGCAAATGACTGGAAATAGTGTAGAGTCTCACAGAGGAGGGATTTAGTATTCAGACTTGTTCACATCTTAATGTTATGTTTCGCTAAGGTGTTTCTGTTCTTGAACTTGTTTTCAGAATTTTAAATAAGAATGTTTTCAGTTAATTTTTCAGCTTTTCTTGAAGTCTTTAAATTGTCAAGTTTGAAAGAAAATTGTCACATGTTTTGATACTACTTTTGTCTTTTGCAGTCTACTGAAACTGTCTATAATGAAGCTTTAAACTCAAGAAAATTCATAAGGAAAATTAATTGTACTTTATATGTAGTAATACCTCTAGGGATGGAACATTTCTTAATTTTTTTCTTTTTATGCTCTTCAGCTGGCTCATGTGACTGCACTGAAAGTAAAAGATCACAATGGTAAGTACTAGTTGGCGAAAGTTTTGAGATTTGTATATTTCGTAATAATATATATTCTGTGATTGCGGTGATTTCTTCTAATTAAGTGTGCCTACTTCCTGAACACTGAGAGTTTGTTTCTAAACACGTGGGGCAGTTATTTCAGTTTTGTGTATGCTGTGGAGTTTTTTGCTGGGAAGTAGATGCCTGGAGAGACATTACTCCCTTGGAAGAGGGGACAGGAGGGTTAGCAGATGCATGTATGTCTAAAAATATGTATATTCATGACAAAATTACCCTTCATGTTTCCTCCTCATACTTCTCTTAATTGTAGCTTTTTGGCAACTCTTCAGCACTGCTAGCAAGACCTTGGGTAACTACTCTAGGGTGTGTTTTTTGGTGCCATAAATCCCAGGCCATAATGCATCTCCATTATGGGGACAGCGAAGTTGGGCGAAGTACCTCACACATCCTACCTGTTTGAGAAAAGATAAAATAAATAATAAGCTCAGAAGGCAAGGCTGCTTCTACTGGGGGTGGTTCAGTGACTGAAATAATGGGAGCTTGAAGAGGCTGTTTCTGATAAACACTCTGGCAAGACTTAAAACAGGGATCAAAAAAAATTTCTGCTTGTGAAATAGGAATTGGCAACACCATTGTTGGAGGATGTTGATGTCATAAGAAAGAATTAAATAATCGATACACCTGATTCCATTTTTTGTTCTTAAAAGAGCTTATGATTTTGGAGCCAGTCTTTTTTTGTTGGGATTAGCAATACTATTATTTGGGTTTGATCCAGTCTTCTATATTTCATTTCAGCATCCTTTAAAGAAGAGGAAAACTTTGAGACCCAGCCATTCCCTTCTCTGCAGACAGTAAGCAGTGAATGTAGAGCAATAGAGATGATGATTTTGGAACATGAAAACAGACCTTTCTCTTACAGCTTTGTACCTAGAAAGGGATTAGTTTCTGGTTTTTAGGCATCTGAATGGTTTTTAGGCATTGAATGCCTGGAATGGGAACCTGGGCTTTATTGCTGGCCTCTGGAGTCTTTGCAGCACTTAAACTCTGTAGTTTGTATACCTTTCAGGTGTCTTAATTCAGGAACCCCAGCTGTATGGCTCAGTATACACTCAGTTTTACAGCTGGTCATTGTATTTTAAGGCATCCACAGTTGTTTGCTTATTTTGAAGGAAAATAAATAGCCTTTAGCAATCTCCCATATAGGACACAAATTGCATTGATTTTTCACATACTTTAAACTATTCAGCATGCTCGCAGCTTTTAATGATGATTTGCCAACTCATGTTTGAAGTGTTTTTTTTTCTTCATCTTCTGAGTTTTTTTTCCCCCTTTCTGTTTTTCCTAATGTCTGAACTCCCATTGTCATGCCTTTTAGGGAACTACATTATATAACAGTACTTGCTTTTATTTGAACCATAGATATGATTAATATCTACGGTTAGTTATGGGCTTATGTCAGAATAAGTATGAAATACTAATCAGTTACAGTTCCTATGTCCAACTGTATTTTTACTGTCTGATCAGATGACTGAGTAACTACAAGAAATAAAGAGCTTTGTTTAAACTACTGAGGTTCAATGTTTCCACCTGTTTTGATTCCCAAAATATAGTTCTCCTTTTTTTTATAAGGAAGAGTATGTTACCTTTCCCTGTATGTCATCTTCATAGGGTTAAAGAATTGCCAGTTGACATCTCCTTATTTTCAGTAGTTGTTGGTTTCACCTTTTGATTTGAATTCACCTTACCGTTAATAGTTGCCTTACATATTTTGTTTTTCTTGTAATAATGCCGTATTCATGGATTTCATACAGGATTGTTTGTAACTTAAGATACCTTTTGCATTCAAAAAAAACTTCCTAGAGAAGTATAAAATGCTTCCTTTTTAGGAGAATAAATAGGGCGTTTCTCAAACAAATTCCTGTAATAAAGGATACTCCTCTGCTCCAACAGTCAAGTTTTGTATGTACACGTGTTAGGCTGAATTAACCTGCATGTCTGCTGTGTCAAAATTGTGTCCTCAAGATTTTATCCATTTTTCTGTAGCCTATTTTTGAACTGAGGTAGAAAAAAAATACGTTTACCTTGTGTTAAGTGTTAAAGATCCACCCCCCCGCCACTGTTAGTCTTTTGGGGCTTAAATTCCAGTGTGTTCCTCTAGTATTTATGCTTACTGAAAGTACTTAAGTGCCTTCCTTTGGTGTGTGGTTTCTTCATAATAATATATTTTCAGGTCCTGGAGTCTGTTTCTGAAGATGTTGGGTTCAACATAGAAATAAAATGGATCTGCCAGCAAAGAGTGAGTAAATGTACAAGTGCTTGGCTTTGATACTTTATTGTTCTCATAACTAAAGCTTGTAATTTGATAAGGTAATTTGTATGAGCTACAAACCAAAAGAATCTTTTTTTGATGTTTTTCATGACTGTCTTGTTGTATTATAACCCATTAACTTTAAAACTGAGGGTATAATGCCAGCAATCCTGCTAATAAATGTGTAAAAACTTACTCCTAAAGTAATAGGAAGTATTTATAGGGTTGAGCTTACAATGCAGGTCTGAGGGTTTTTAGAAGAAGATCATTTTTTAAATCGATGAATCTCAACAAGTTGGGCATACTATGCATGTGGGAAGTGATATGAACCCCCTCAGGGCTGAGGGGGTTTCTACATCATGTGGCTGTCATAAGAGTACTATGAATTCAGCTGGGCTGCTCATTTGCTACGTCTAGGACACAGTTCCCAACAGTGGGGCTAAAGCCTGCAGTGGGAGAAAGAAATTAAGCACAGTGGTAGGTGGAAGTCTGTCAGCTTGGACGCATGCTGACCCTCTCGGAGATGGGCCAACTACAGAAAGACTGGTAATGGCTATTCTCAAAGATAAAAGATTTCTCATTTACTTTAATGAATATTGTTGTTGCATTTTGTGCTTAAAAATAAGGCAAAATAGCTATAGTTTTAATGATCTTTTAGAGATTACATTTGTGTTTTCAAGATTAGGTAAGGTTTGCATGAAGCCTTTTCTGTGAATGGGAGGACAGTGAAATTTCTCAGTGAACCTTATTGCTGTCAGAATTCAGTTGTACTTTTCAAAAAATCCCCTTAGGACTGCAATAGCATTCCATTGACTAAAGCAGTGAATTTTGTATTCAGACTTACAAACTGAATTCTCATTTCACTCAGCCTCAATTAGAGACCCTTGCTTGTTAAAATAGGTTTAGTAAGCATTAATTTCAATGACTGAAACTTGTCCTTTCTTTCTGTAGGATGGTCAGTGGGATGGCAACTTGTCAACTTACTTTGATATGAACCTCTTTCTAGATATAATTCTAAAAACTATTTTGCTGAATGCTGGAAGAAGGAGAATTATATTTTCTTCATTTGATGCAGATATTTGTACAATGTAAGTTAAGAGATAAATCATGTGCATTTCAGTTGGATCTAAACTTGAGGTGCCAGAATAGTTGGGAATTGAAACAATAAGTTAGACCCTTTTGCCATCTGAGCCATGCCAAAAATAAAATAGGAGAAGAAAGCTGATACTTTTTGCATGTGCATTCCTGGTTGCTTCAGCCTTTCTCGTTCTGGTACCATAAAGTCAATTTCTGTCATACTTAAGTGCATGCAAGCCTAATTTACAGACTAAATAATAATTTTGTTACAGTTTTTCACTATATCTGCCTTTAAAAGAGGACAGAAAATGAGATAGCTTTGAATTAGCTGTACTTTGTTTTTTGGTCGAACAGTTTGCTTTTCTTTTTTGGAAATACCGTACTGAAGGTATTGAGGCACAGAAAAAGCACAGGAGTTGAATTGGGCAACAGACAGTTTGAATGCATGAATTAACTATCTTCTGCAGTATTTCATAACAAGAAGTGATTTAGCCCTATTACTGAATAGTTTAATGGAAAAGATACTACAAACAGGAATTTGAGCAGACAGTCATAATGATGAGAGATTGCCCTGGTGAGGTACCATGGAAGGATAAATGGGCCAGACAAAACCAAATGAGTTTAGTGGTAAAGGGTTAGTAGATGCAAGCGTGAAAGAGTGCCTAACGTGCTAATCCCCTCTAAATTTGCTTCCATCTGTTGTTATTTCATACCTCTGTGCTGGTATCCTACTTGGAATATACACAAGAATGGTTGGGTGTTGTAAATTAAATATGTTATAAATTCTTACTGTGAATGTTCATTTCATTCCAATGTGCATTTAAAAAGAAAATGATAGAATTGGGTAGTCTGCAGAGGCTTTATGTAAACACTTTGAGGATATGAATTTGAGCGCAGCTTGAACTCTAGCTTCCCTTAAACTGGGTATGTTAATCTCTAGTAATAGTGCTGAAAGGAACAGTATGCCACGTGGTTTGATACTATACTGCAGTACTGTCTTGTTGCATTAGCTAGGAAACAAATGAACACACAGTAAAGGCAACCGCTCCCCTCAAACAGTAAGATTAAATTTTTAACATGTTTATTACTTCCAAACTTGACCTCTTTTTTTTTTTTTTTTTTTTAATTAAAAAAAAAACAGGATTCGGCATAAGCAAAACAAGTATCCTGTGTTATTTCTCACTCAAGGAGAATCTGACTTCTATCCGGAACTTATGGATCTTAGATCTCGTACAACTTCAATTGCCATTAGTTTTGCCCAGTTTGAAAACTTACTGGTAAGCTGACAAGTTCTGATACTGCTTTGCAGTAAAATGAGACTAAATGATTACTACTTGTTGCAAATGTGTCATTTTTTTACACTGATATTTGAAATTACAAATAAATTCATAAAGGAAATACCTCAACATTGACTATCTGCAAAAACAATGACTGTTTGTTTCAAACGTATATTTAAGACATTGTTTAAAAAATACAGTATTGTCAGTTTATGACTCTTTAATTGTATTAAAGTGTAAGGAACTGCAAGTCTCAAAGTGTTTGGAAAAAAAAAGACTAATATTACTAATATTGTAAGAGATTTTCAGAAATGTAGATTTTAATTGAGGTCTTTTATTTTGCAGGGAATTAATGTGCACTCTGAAGACCTACTGAGGAATCCAATGTTTATTGAACAAGCCAAATCTAAAGACTTAGTTATTTTCTCATGGGGTGATGATGCAAATGACCCAGAGAACAGGAAGAAGTTAAGAGAGTATGGTGTTCATGGGCTAATATATGACAGGTACATCGCTTGGTGTTTTTTAAAAAAAGATTTTATTTAAGATAAAATATTACTGTATCTTGATTCTTGTAAAACTTCACGTTACTTTTTAACTGGGTGCAGAATATCTTCCTTTTGTACAGTAAACGCAGTAAGTCCATAAACTGATTTGGAAAGTCTTCAGAAAGACTACAAACTAATGAATACTCTCTTACTCTAACAGCTGTATATATGAGGTTAATGCAAATACTTGACTTACCTGTTTAAACAGGATTGAATTTGATTCTCCAAAGAACTAATACATGGTGTACATATCTAACATACTATTAACATTCCTGATGGTGATTTTTAAACTTTGTACATAATATGGTGAGAATAAGTTTGTTTAACTATTTGGCTAAGATCTTCAGCTTTCTGTATTTATGGAAGGGAATAGTTAATACAACTTAAATGAATTAATCCATTCCCCCCCCCACCACCACCATTCTGTTTATCTACATTTGAAAGCTGTGAGTTCTTGTATACTGTTTTTCCTATTAAAATTAATTTGAAGTGACTTCCAGGGCAGACTCCCAAATCAGTCACTTCAGAAAGTAGTTGCTCTGTCTGCACAACTCAGGCCGACATCAGAAGACTGTGATAAAACTTTAAACAAGTGTTACTTCAAAAGTTTTGGTTTTCTTTTCAAAAAGATGTGAAATTAATGGGCAGAGATGGCATGTATTTTTGCGGAACTTAATTTACTCTTACAGGAAGAATATTGAATTTGGGAAGCGATAGAAGAGAATTAGAAAAAAGCGGAGTTTCTGATAAATTACAAAGGTTATTTAATTGGGAAAGAATTACAAAGGGAATCGACATGTTTAATAATGGACGACCCTTTCAAACCTTTTGCATGAAGTACTTGTCAAGGGCTTTGCTTATCTTCTGTTTTGTAAACTGGAGAGTCAAGTCAACATGTCTAGAGGCAAAAAATCAAATACACTTGCTCCTATATATGTAGACTCCTGGTACAACTAGTCAGCTCTTCTGACCCATTCTTGATCACTGTGAGTCCTCCCAGAATGGGAGACTCAGTGTTTCTGGTTTGCCGGAGGTCTTCCTGCTGGTACTGTAGCATGTCTGCCTCTTGTATGGGGATGGTAGAAAGGAATAAAAAGGTTACTGCATTTGGGAATCTTTGGACTGAAATCATTGAACCATAAGTCCACTTTCCTGCTACATCAGTGCTACATGTTACATTTCTCCTGCAACTCAAGAGTTAGGCTCCTTTAGTGGATGGAAAAGAAATGCAACTCCTATTCTTCAGTGTACTATCACTGCGTTGAATATGAAACTTAGTCCTACCATATGCATGACTTGAAACAATGAGTCTTTAGTCTATAGATAAGTGGAGGGTTTTGATCAAATACTTACATTGCATAAAGTGTTCTTGTGAAATATCTGTTCATCTGATGTCTCCTAATCCAGTCTTCTAGAGTTCTTCTATTGATGGAATAGATATGCACCACTGTGGTAATAGAGTAAAATATGAGTGAAGGACTTACTCCTGACTTCTTGTTGTTTTTTTTAGTTAACTACTCAACACTATGTGAATAATTTTTTACACCTGGTTTCATTTTACTTACCCTTTTGTACTGCTTAGTGTGTTTAAATTGCCATATGATAGCAGAACACCTTTTACTTCAACTTTGTTCAGAATGCTCATTGTTCTAGGTCCCGTAGATTTAAATGAATAAAAAATTTTAATCTTCCCACACTATTTAGAACGTCTAGTTTCCCAACAGTACTTATCTCTTTTCTCACCCCCTGCTGCCCACATTTCTTCTATCGTGTTGATGTTTACACTGTATTGAGAGGAGCCCCAAAACTAACAAATGCCAGTGCTATTTAAAAGAAAATGGAGTACAGTAGTGCATTTTTTTTCTTTCAAGTTACAAACTGTAATTGAGTAGCAAACTATTTTGGCTCAGTATAATTGTTGCAGGCTGATTTAATTCCAGTCTATAAACATTATTGCCGTTAACTTCCATAGAAGAACAAAATGAGTATCAGAATGTTCCTTTACAATTGTTAATTAGTTTTCAAAATTTACTAGGTGTCTACATAGATTTATGCTGAATATTAATATAGAACCCTTAGGAGGGGCACGCCACTTTCTGAAAATTGCCTCAGATATTTCAAACTGGACATTTTGAAATGCAAGTCTTGAATGGTATATAAGTATAAAATCTGGCAGCAAGTGCTTCCAGTATTTGACTGGAGCTGCTGGGGTAAGAGGCAGTCTTTCAAATCATTTGAGAGTATGAAATTAATATCAAGAGTTGCTTGTCAAAAATTTGAATGGGTATGGTGAATGTCTTAATCTGTTAGGAGGTATGCATCTATATTTTTGTAGTGTTTGAAGCTTTGAAATATAAATTCAGAGCTACTTTAGAAGCAGAACTCAAGTGGAAACTAATGAGAAAGATGCTGATACCTGTTGCTAGACCTGGAAATAAATAGGAATTGCAGTCACCTGTCCTATTAATGCAGAACCAGTATATGCAGAATTTGTTTGTGCTCTAGAGTGAATATTTAAGGCTGCGTTCAGATATTTATCAAAAATTGTTGTGCCCTGTGTATACTAGAGCTGTACATAAGCCATCCTCAGAAGTGTTGTTTGTCAGAATATGTTAGGAAGTAGACACAGATTTTGCTGAATTTTAGGCTGTTTGGATATGGCACTGATTATTACTGTTGCCAGCATGTAGTAACTATGTCAAATATTATAAACTGTCTGGATAGAGATGATTTATATAAGCAATTTTTCTGAACTTTAATCATCTGTGTATAGCTGTGCAAAAACATTCTAGCCACTTGAGAAGATGGCAGAAAAACTCTGTATCCTGAATACCAAAAAGTTGCTGATACCAAGTGTCAGGGGAAAAAAAAAAAAGCAGGTAGGGGATCTGACTTTGTTCTGCATGAAGAAAAACCACTAGAGTGCATCTGGGAAGCTTACAGTTTGTCAAAGCTGTTAAAGGAACCATCTCACTGGGGGAGAGGGAGGATTTTTTTTTTTTGTTTGTTTTATTTTTTCCATCCAGTCCTTTCTCCACTTGGGCTGTAGCTTATCAGACATACTTGTAAATCACTAAACCACAGACGTGGACTAGTGCCATTTCCAGGTCAATATTCTGCATTCTTTCCCCCGCCTGTATTGAGGTAGCATTCGTTTCAGCATCTAAAATACCTGAACTACTTACTAAAAATGTGACCTCTAGTAAAGGTGCACTCTGCTTCAATATCCAGGCTTCTATTTAAGCCATAATCCATAATCCAGCCATAATCTTTAAATGCATAATTGTGCATCTTTTGTTCAGGCTGAAAATTAATCTCATGCTTAAAATATTTTGTTAGCATGATGTTTAGATTATATACAGAGGAAATCTTAACCTACTGTAGAGAAATTCTCTGGACTGGCAAAAAATCTTTAAAGCAGGATTTGAGGGGGAATTAGTTAATATTTTGCTCTTGGATAAGTTCAAATGCAGAAATATTTGTTTATTAAATTTACTTACCCAATAAGAGCAATTAAGTCCTATGTTTTCGTATCTATTGGGTATATGTTAAATACCAGTGTGGAGAGGGGGCGGATGCTAGCTTACATTTGAATTATCATCTTTTTTTATTCACTTTACATGAGCTGAGTTCTGTTTGCTAAAGAATATACACAGCTGACTGAAAATGATTAACCCAGTAATCCTCAAACATATATGCTGAAAGCCTTTCCTTGAGAATCTTAAATGTTTTTCTCCTCTTTAACACTACAGTTCATTATAGCTTCATGCTGTATTTGCAGATTCCCAGCAAGAGAGAGCTCTGTGCTCTATTAGTCTCTCTTATTTTCTAAAACTAACACAAATTTAGTTGACTGTGAAAGCAAAAGCAATTCTAAAATCCTCTCAAAACTTAAAAAAAAAAAAAAAAAGTTTAAACCTATATCATCATCTTTGCCTGAAACTGACAATTACTGAAATAAACCATAACGTGGATATATGTAGGAAGTTAACTAGTATTTAGCTTGAACTTTTATTTTCAGTACTGCTGACACTCCCCTTTTCAGCCAAGCAGTAGTAAGGAAAAACAACTAGGACTCAGATTTGCTGGAAGTATGTGTTTTCAGAGGTTGCAAAAATACACGGTAGGAGATAAAAACGTCAGTTCTATTCTCACTGGATAATCCTAGGAAGTCCTGCAAAACTTTTTATAAAAAAGCATTAGCTTAAAGATATTATACTGGAAGGATTTCCTAGTCTCGTGCCAGCTTTGCTTATTAATAGGAAATTAAATGTAGGAACTTTGGTGCAGTTACCTGGAAATAATTCTTCTATAGAAGAATGAAGGGTAGGATGATGGACAGTCTAGCAGTTATTTAGATGGTGATGTTAGAAATAATTGAGCAGAGAAGTGGTGTAACTATGCTCTCCCCTGCCTATGGTATGATTTAGTGGGTCCCCAAAAAACTGCGAACAAGGAATTCTATGGTATAAGTGTAGCTGTGCTTCAGATTGCCTTCTCTGCTTTCAGTTTAGACGTACTACCTACATTTTAGCAGACTGGTTGTAGGGGAGCTTGGAAGGTTGAGTTTTTGCAAGGTCTCAATAGAAAAGAATTGAATATCAAGCCAGAATTACAGAAATTATGCTTGCTCTAGCAAAGTGCCGATAAAATACCCACTGGAAGCTGCTTAGCCACATTGCAGGGGAAGGGGTTTAGAACATGCTTTTGCTGTCTTGTGTCTCGATGATGGGAAGGACTTGGAAGCAGCCGTTCCAAAGGTGTGTTGCTATGTGAGACTATCACCTGACTTAAGTGCCTGGTCTTGAATGCATAAAGACACCTGCAATAGGTGAGCTCACTTAACTACAGAAAATAAAGGGTCGTATCTTCATCCTGGGAGGAAGAAAGGTTAGGCTTTTATTTTGTGGGTAGCTTCCATCAGGCGATTTGGATTCCTGTGTTAGTCCTGTGCGCAGGTAGTTCAACTTCTGTGCCTTTTGTTCGCACTCTGTAAATTGGAAAGCATTTGTGCTGCCTTCATCTTATGACCTTACTGTAGGGGATGAGAGCAATACCTGTTTCTTCACTGTAAGCTCATTTACTCCTCACTCCTGTTCAAAGAAGTGTTTTCACTGTATTTTAACTTCACTGAGTTGCAGTTTAACTGTGAACTAAATGACTTTAGATGTCTTGGGCTTCTCAGCATAACTTACCTCATCTGGGTTGAAAAAGGCACCTGATGCTATACCGTACTGCACTCTGTTTTGGTTGTGACAGATTTACAGAAAAGACTGAGGCAGAAGCCACAAAAATTTCTGGTGACTTTGGAAGGAGATAAATCAAGAGTCTTTCAATACTTGAACCTGTGTATGTGCTGTATATTTACAGCTGCTTGTGAAGGGAACTGGGTTGAAGAATGGTGTCAGCGTTTATATTTTGGAGATAAATAACATTCTGATCTTAAAAACCAATTCTGAAGACCAGAGTGTATCCTTGTTGATCACAATAAGTGTCATTGTACATAGGAATTGTGCTGAACTAGACTAATGGCTTTTTTTAACCTATGAAGTGTACTACTTTCAAAGTATAAAGTATAGGCAGTTTGTTAGCATAAAGCCACTGCTACTTTGTTACTATTCTCCTAACTCTGCCCAGAACAAATCTAAGCAACGTGTTAGCATAATTGCTTCCAGTGCTGCTTTCAAACCCGGCACCTTGGTTTTAAAGGTGGCCGTTATCACAATATTGTGAAATGACAGAAGAAACTGCAAAATACTTAATCTTTTGAGAGGGTAGAGTCCTGTGGAAAAGTTATTTGCCTATACTGGAAATGTTTGATTATTTGAGTTGTAATTGTCTATTAAACTGAATACAAAATAGATTATTGAATTAATTGCAGCCCAAATACTGCAGCTTTACCCTAATGCATAAGTCAAGAAAAACTGATAAATAATGGAAATATATAAGGAAACATTTAAAAAAGCCAAACAAACAAAAAACCAATCCCCCCACCCCCCAAACTTAATGATATGTAATGATAAGCGTAGGATAAATATTTTTAATAACTGTCAGATTAAAATTATAGAAACATCAAGACCGAAAATACTAGAGAACAAATAAACTTCTGTCTAATGTGTTTTCTCATCCATTTATTTTTTTTTCTTTCCTAAGTCTTACATTTCTAATGAAAAGATACAGTACTTGAGTAGTTCTGACTATGTAGGAATATTTCAATGCAAATATTGAAGGAGAATTTTTTTTAAAGCATATCCAACATAAGTACATACAGACACATACACATGCGTGCACACACACGTCAGTTGTATATTATATATGAAAATATTTTTAAATGTTTTCAAGTATGTCTGAAAAACACACCTTAAGTACTTGATTAATTTCATAGTGTTTAATTAAAATGACCTCCTGTAAAATTCAGAGCATAAATGTGACTTTTTGGTAAGATGCTCTGATGTTGGCCTGAAAAACAGATCCTGAAAAAGATTGTGCTGATGCTATGTTGGCATATAATGCTTCTGCTGCTGTTTCAAGTATATTTATTATGCGGGCATCTGACTAGCACAGAAACAAGAATTCTATATACACATTCCCTGCCACTAGGTAGTCTTCTACATAACTATATTTACTTTCTTCACTTTTAAGCTACTTTATAATACTTAGTGTGCTAAATTTCGTTACTTGCTATATTTCATCCTGTGTTGTGTGTTACCTGGTGTATACATAGGAATCGGAAGGTTTGGAGATGTGGCCACCTGGGTAGGATATCGTGGAAAATCTGCTGCTGAAATAAGTTTTATTCCATCCTTCTTTGCTGGCTTTTGAAGCTTACAAGAGTTTGTTTTCATAAACTGCTTTAGTTACGTTTTTGTCCCCCTGGGGAATTGAGGCTGTTGGGACACTCTGAGGCCCCTCTGCCGTTCTCCCCTCCCGGTCAGACTGAGCTCCAGCCAAACTGGACAGTTATGTGAAAATTTCACAGTTTCACAGTTATGTGAAAATTGGAGATTGAGTCAAGGAAGGAGACACACAGCAGTGTTGCTGCAGCTGTTTCTAAAGCTTATTTACAGAAACATTAACATTTCTGCTAAAAGCCTTTAAGATGAAACTACACCAAAATATTATTTGAGTTATGCTCAATGCCTTCATCGTCAAAATAAAAATGGGATTTGGACAATACAGTAAAATGTTAACGGTAGTAGTCCTGTAGCTTGTTTTAGGTGTGTGAATAGAAGAAAGTGATAAGAAAATACACTGTTTTAAATAGTGTAGATAGTTAAATTAAGCGTGAGATCAGATTTTCTGCTTTGTATTCTTCACCTAATACTGTAGTGGTATTTCTTTTAAAAAAAAAATTTTTTTTTTAGGAGGACAGTTCTTCTTGAAACGGTAAGTGTAATCTCCAGTAGAAGTGTATGGTAGTCTGTTCAAATAATCTTCTTGGGTCTCTGAAGCCTGGAACTCCGTCCTTACATCACTGCTTTGTTTGTCAGAAAACAAGTGATCTCCTATAAAATCACATTATCCGAAGAGTAAGTGAGGTAATGCCAGTGGCTAGCTTTTCAGTATACACAATGAGGTGTTAACTGTTGTGAAAAAGGAATACCATTTTATATTGCATGACTTCTTAAAAAAAAAAAAAAAAAAAAAAGTTTACTGGTACCTAATTACTGGTACTCCAGCAGAGGAAAAGGTGTGGGGGGGAAATTAACTGGTAGCATCATGTAGTCTGCTTTTCTGTGAACTGTCAGGTTATACTGCTAAGTTTTTGTTTTTTCCTTTTCTCATTTATTCAGGATATATGACTGGAACCCCGAACAACCAAATATATTCCAGGTAGAACAGCTGGAACGTCTAAAGAAGGAGCTACCAGAGTTGAAAAGCTGCGTGTGCCCCTCAGTTAGCCACTTCAAATCCATATCTCTGTGCAAATGCCGTCACAGCCGCCGGGAGGTGAAGGGCGTAGATAACCTGAACAGCATTCACGTGCACAAAGACTGATCCTGGCAGAAGCTGTTCAGAGCCACTTCGCGTTCCCCACTGGAGCAGTGCTAGCTATGCCTTCGGGGTGGTGGCTTCGTTTTTGAGTCCCCAAAGAGCAATAACCATGTTCCTCCTTCTGACAGTACTTGCTGAGAATTCCAATCCTGTTAAAATGTTCAGCCAGTTATAGTTATTGTTCTAGTTTACATACACAGTTTTAACTTTTCCATAATCAGGTCTCAAATTTTAAAACAATATTGGCACTACGTGTTTTAAAAAAATCATTATAAAATTAGCAATCTGAGGAGAAGACTCAAACTAAATTGTAAATACTAAATTGTAGAGAAGTTACAATGAGCTCATACTGAAACTGCTGAAAATTGTTTTGGCTTTGATTTGACTTTAATCTGACAACAGCAGATTGAGAGTGATTGTATTATACATGTAATTAGATCTGGCCTGAATAAATTGGTACCTCATATGCATGTATTTGCACTGATGGATCCAACTGTACAAAGCTCTGTGCCATTTTATAAATATTTATATATATTTTTAAGTAAGCCGCAGTGCACATTAACTCTTTTTCCCCCTTTGCTGGACATCTAGGCTGCTGCCGTTGTCCTCTGATTTGCCAACTGGCCGAGTGGTACAGTGTCTGTTCACAGCAGTGACGGGTGAACCTCAAGCATAGCTTTTTCATTAGTCGTACACAGGCCTGCTAAACTCCAGAAACACTGCTAGTAGTTTTTAACGTTAACAAAGTTACAAAAACATCTTCAGTGGTTAAGAATCTTTTTTGCACAGTAACTGTAATAAAATAAGTACCATGCACAAACTCTGCGAAATGCATGCTTTACTTACTAAGCATGAAGTGTAAGTGTTTGCTGAGGTCCTTGCATCTCTACGGTGCTAGTGAAGTGTGAGGGTGCAAGGACTAACTGAACTGCTGCATCTTCGCCTAAAACCACGAGCCTGTTATTCACAAACCTTCGAGAAAAGGCAATACCATACAGAGTTCGACTTACTTAAAATAATACAAGCCACTACTACTTGTATTTTGCAACACTTGATTTTCAGAGTACGAATGTACTGAGTTGAGATAATCGGTATTTTAGTTCGTTGGCTGATCCCTATCCTATGTAATTTATTACAAAGTCATAGTTTAGAACCCTTGATAGATACGTATGCATGCCCTTTTTCCCCCGAAGTTGCAGGTCATGCCAACTCAACAGCTGTAACTTTCTACTGAAGTGTTAATGTATAATAAGAATGGAAAATATTTATTTTTTTCTCTTGTTGTAAATTGACAATGAAAACTATAGCATATATTATATTCTTTATATACAGTCATTGCTACATAGAACTGATTGTATAAAGAGTTCAGCCATTGCAAGAACTTGCTTGGGCCTGCACTGCTGAGCAGTTTGAAACAGCCAGCTTGTTTCAACTTGCCTCGTGCATTTTAGTATTTAAACTTCGTTCGTCCTGCACAAACAGCAGAGTAGTCATTAGGTTTCTGGAAGTTGTCTTTTATTTAAAATAATCACAAACATAAAATGAGTTTTAAAACTAAGTTTGGAAGTGTGCGAGTCTTGTTTGGGGGATTTGGGGAAGGAGGAGGCACCAAACGTGATCTCGACTTCAGGAACGGTCGCGTGCGGCTGTCACCCGATCAGCCAGCGCGGGCTCCCCGCTTGCGGACGCGGGTGTGGTGAATTCCTCCTGCTCGGCCGCCCCGGGCGGGCGGCTCTCCGGAGGGGCCTTGCACGGCTTTGCCAGCTGACGCGCAGGGCCCACCAGAGCCCCGCGTGTTGCTGCTCGAGAAGGCCGTGGGGCTGCGCGCTCGCAGAGGCGTCGAACGCGGCGGCGCTGCGGCAGGAAGGTGTCTTAGCAGCGGTGCCGTGTCTGAAGCGCCCTCTCAGGCGAGTCCCTTCCGACGCTGAGAGGGCCTTGAGCAGCCTTAACCTTCCTTCTCAGCCTTCCGATGCGCAGAGTCGCGCCTGCCCGCCCTACTCTGCAGGGGAAAGCAGGATCAGTCTGCTCGCCACCGCGATGGTTTTACAGGAGAGCTGTGAGCAGCGTTGCGGATGAGCCGCGTTCTTGCGGGCTCCCTCAGTTAGGGTAAAGGTGTGTCAGCTGCTTGCTCTGGACGCGTGTCGCTGCTTACAGCCGAGTTCACGGGGCGGCCGCGCGCAGGAGCAGCTGTGCCACAGCTGGCAGGGCTGCGGGAGCAGGCAGCAGGAAGCGACGCTCAACCAGAACTCCGCTAAAAACGTTCTTCTGTGAAACTGCTGAGAAATGCCATAGCGAAGAGCCAGGTGAGGGGCAGCCAGGTGCTTAAAAAGCTTGAAAGCAGGTAAGTTCTTTACGTCGTTTAAAGTAGTTGCCGGAACACAGGAGGAAGGCGAGGGAAAGCTGTCGGCAGTTTACGCAGCTGGGCCCTTAACCTGCTTCGTATAGCAGTTTCCTTGAGGATTTTCGACTCTTTTCCCCTTCTGCGTGGTAGCTGCGGTCTGGGGTGTCGGAAGAGATTGTCCTCCTCGATGGACTGACGCTCAACGCACACCAGAGGCTCCCAGCAGTCCTGGAAACGGGAACAGCAACGGTAATCTGCCTCGTGAGCGCCGCAAAGGGGGGCGCAGAGGGCCGCAGCCCGGAGGACGCCGGCACGGCTGCCGGCCGCGGGGCTGCGCCCGCCCGGGAGCGCCGCGCCGCTCCGCCCGGGCGGCCGCTTTGGGCGAAGGCCCCTCGGCAAAGCGGCTTTTCCGCTGCGGCCTCCGCGCGGGCCGACGGCTGCCCCGGCCGCTGCCCCCTCCCGCTCCCAGGTGAGAGCCCGGCCGAAGGCAGCCGGCAGCTTTCCGGGGGCCTCGGGGAGCGAGGGCCTGGAGCCACCGGAGACGCGCGCGGCCGCGACGGGCCCACGCTGAAACCTCAGCGCCGCGCTTAACGCGCTGGCTCCGTCCCCCCCCCTTGAACAAGAGGGGTGATGAACCCAACGTAACGGGTGAACCTCAAGTAAGTTCCGGCAGGGGCGGGCGTGGGGAGGGCCGGGGAGGGAGGCCGCCGCGCTAACGGCACAGCGGGAGCGAAGCAGCGCGTGCCCCCAGCCAGCGGGGCTGGATTTGCGCCCTCGCAAAGCCCTGCTGCGGCGGCGGGGCGGCTTTCGCCCCGGGCGCAGTGCTTGTGCCTCCGTCGCCGCGCAGGCGGCGAGCCCCAGAACCACCGCAGCACAGCTCCCGCGCCTGCGCTTCCCTTGGCCGCTTTCTGTATTTCGGAACGCCGATTATCCCCCCGAACCCGCAGGTGTGTTCCAGCGGCCGGCAGCGGTACGTCTGCGCGTCCTTCCTGCTGTCTGCACCCGGCTCGAACAAAACAGCGAGGGCTCCTGCGGCCCCTGGTTGCTTTGCCGGGGGAGGGAGGAGGAGGGGGTGAGCAGGGGACACGGGATGCTGATTTTGGACTACGCTCGGGATTTCGCCTGACAAGCGAAATGTTTGTGTCATGTAAAGCATGGTATAAATGCTTTATAGCCGCATTCCCTGTGGGTGTCTGGGGCTACGTTGGTGGTAGCTGACTTAGTGAATAAAAATGTTCTCTGATGAAGTAAGAATAAAATAACCAAACACTAACGGAAAATAGGGAGAAAAGACGTCATCCGGTCCATCTCCCCACACGATCAATACAACCAGCTTTGTCTACTTTACCTAGCTTTTTTCTACTTTGTCTGCTTTAAAAACCCCAGCGTGGGAGGCTGTAAGCTGCCCGCAGCAGGTTCTGCTTGCTGTGGTTAGACGATTTTCCCGATTTTAACTGGCACCTCGAGCCGCGATTCCTGCCACGCTCCGCCCTGCCCGTGTGCCCTGGCCCTTCTCTTTTCCCTAGCCCAGGTGCCCTGCCGGAAGGGAGAGCTCGGGGACAGCGGCCACCGCGCCGGGACAGGCCCGGTGCCTCGGGCAGCAACCCTCCCGCGCTGCGGCTGGCTGAAGCGCGTGCGCTTGCGTGCAGACGCTGACTGTGGCCTTGGCCTCGTTTTTTTTAGGATTTTAAGGACTGCTGAAGCATACGGAGCAATGGAGTAACTCATGTGAGCGTTTACCCGAGGTAACGGCGCCAGGGAAGGTACCGCCTGTCCGAGCACTGTGCCCTGCCTGGGGGAGGGATGTGCTGCCTTCCAAGCCCCCGAGACCTTCAGGAAGCTGTTTGCTCTTGCGCTTACATGAAAAATGGCTCTGCTGGCTGCTATGATAAGCTAGACCCTGTGTGCGTGTAAACGCTGCCAGAACAGAGGGCCACGACAGCTAAATCCGTTTTAATTACTTTCTTTAAGATTATGTGGATGGTCCCTCAGTGTGGCATCTTGAAGCATGGTGGTGAAGCATTTGATGGGGAAGGAAAACTGAAGCGGATCCATTGCAGGTGAAGATTTACAATGCAAATATTTGCAAAGATGCAAATAGATGTCTGACCAGGTGTTTTTAAAACATTTCTTTTGGTATTTGTGGCGGCAGGCAGCTCATACAGGCAATCCTGCCTTCTCAGAAGCGGTGCTGAATCGATGCTGGCTCTAGGCAAGACAGCGAACTGCCTGCTAATGTGGCTTTGAAGTTTCTCGAGGCTGGAATAACCATGCGGATGAAATGCTGGCGACGGTGGGCCAGATGTGGTGGTTGCATAACAGTTTTCCCGTTTTTATGGCTGTTTTAATGTTTTTTTTTTTCCTGCACGTTTTATTTTTCTTGCAGCATGCGCTGTGCAGAGTGAGCTGTAGCAGGAAGCTGCTGAGATGGCCTGGACGTGTCCTGGTGTCTTCTCTTCGGTGCAACCGCCTCGTGCCCTGCGCAGGGGAGGGACAGAGCTTTGTCTCTCCGCAGGGAGACCCTGTTCCCCCAAGGCAGCAGGTGCTTTCTCTGCCGCCCCGGATGGGGCTCGGCGGTGGTGCCTGGGCCAGGCTGGAGGAGCTCTTGGCTGTGATCGCTCAGGGCCCCAGAGCGCAGGTTTGTCTTTCCTGGGCTCAGCCCCAACCCCACAACAGAGGCTAAGTAAGTAAGTGAGGTGTGTGGGCGCTGAAAAGCCTTGCTTTTTTTTTTTTTTTTTTTTTTTTTTTTTGGTCCCTATACGCCTTGCTTAGCCTCTCCCAGCACTGGCCCCATTGCTCCCATGAGATTCCCTAATGCCCTTAAGAAAGTGGCCAAGCCGGGGCAGGAGGGCAGGAGAAGAACGTTTGTATGCTGGGGCCTCCAAGTCCCAGACTGCAGGCTCAGGGGATGCCGGTGTGGGATTCGCCCCTGGAGCTGGTGGTCTCTGTGCAGGCAGCCCTGGTGGCACTTGGTCCTGCGGGATGAGCCAGGGGTGCGGAGGGAGGGTGAGGGGTCCTGCTTTGGTTAAACAACCAACCCCGGACTGAGCTCGCTGGTGTCACTTTGCATGGGGTTGGACGGCTGCAGCGTGTATTTCCCGGAGCCAAAACTCCGCAGCGGGCTGCGACCCCGCGGTCCCGCTCAGCCCATCCTCCGCGCGGCTCCGTGGCGAGATGGGGCGCGGGGCTGCGCCCGCGGCTCTGCTCGGCCGAGGCGGGGGGGGGCTGCAGGGCGGCCTCGCCGTCCCGCGGGGCGGCTCCTTCCCGCCCCCAGCGCCCCGGCCGGGCAGCAGCCGCCGGCCGCCCCGCGCCACCCGCCCGCCTCCGGCCACGCTGCCACGGCGCGCGCGCGGGAAACCGGCGGCGCGCCGCAGCCAATGGGAGCCGCGGGGCGGGGCCCGGTTCGGCGTGACGCGCCACCCCGCCCGCGGTCCCCATTGGCTGCGGCGCGCGGCCGGTTTCCCGCGCGCGCGCCGCGGCACCATGGCCGGGGAGCGGGCGGCGGCGCTGGTGCGGGAGCTGCACGGCGCCGCGGGCGGGCACCTGCCGCCCTTCCGGGTGAGCGGGGCCGGGGAGCCCGGGGGGCCCGGGGCTCCGGGGGGGCCGGCCCGGGCTCACCGTGTCGGTGCCGCAGGCGGAGGAGCTGCGGCAGGCGCTGGAGGAGATGCGGGCGCTGTACGAGCGGAACCAGGCGGACGTGTGAGTGCCGGGCCGGGGCGGCGCCGGGCGCGGGGCCCGCACCCGCTAACGCGCCGCCTCCTCCTCCTCCTCCTGCAGGTCCGAAGCGAAGTCAGGGCGGACGGACCTCATCTTCCTCATCCGGTTTCGCCACTGCTGCCTGCTCCGAAACCAGCGCTGCGTCGTGGCCTACCTGTGAGTGCGGCAGTGCCGCGCCGGGGCCGCAGCCCGAGCCCACGGCGGAGCCCAGCCGCCAGGGGCATGGGGCACCCTTATGCCCCTGCTCTTTAAAAGCTTCTAATTAATAAATAGGACCCGAATTGCCTCCTTGAAAGGGAGGAGGGGTGCAAAGCCCCAAGCTTTGCGCCCCGCTCTGAGGAGCGATCGGAGCGCCTGCGCTGCGTGCCGGTGCCCGTTTCCGCGAAGGTGCCGGCTGTGTCCCTTGTTTCCAACCCCAGGTATGACCGGTTGCTGCGGATCCGAGCCCTCAGGTGGGAGTACGGCAGCGTCCTGCCAAACGCCATCCAGTTTCACATGTCAGCTGAGGAAGTGAGTTAGCCTTGTCCTCTTTTCCCTTCCTTCCACTCATAACTAGATGGTTTATCAGGAGGAGTAAGAGTCAAAGTGGGATAGACTTTTTTCCACTCTAGATGCATGATATTTTATGTGTGTGTCTTTCTGCAAATATCCATTTGTTTCCTCACTATCCTTCCACGGATGCAATCCCAAATGGATGCTGAGTGCAGGCAAAGCTTGGCACCTTCCAGGGTCAGGAGCTCTTCACCCGCTCAGACTCGCAGCCGGCAGAGCTGGCTCTCCGCGTGCCCTTCCCAAACGCCATCTCTAAACCAGAGTACAGAGCCGCTGATGCTGTTTCCAGCACGTGTCCTAGTCTGATCCCAGACTGCCCTGTGCCCGTGGCAGGTTATTCCCTGTAGAAGAGCCTGTGCTCTCCTCTGGCTGGCAGGAACGTGCTTGGGAACAGTGGTCCGACAGCACAGGCAAACAGATCCCATTCATGGCAGACCTGTTCCCTCAGCGTTAGCTGTGTGGGGCGCAGAAACATCTCTCCCAGCAGATTCTCTTCTTTGTTCTTTATCCTGAGAGAGTTACTTTCGTACAGCGAGTGGCAGGAGCAGATTCCTGGGTCCTAGGCGGAATCCATGCTGGTTATTCCCAGTAGTGCAAATCCCTTTGGTCAGTGGGTGCCTGTTAGTCTGGATTTTCGTTCAGTAACGAAAAGTGGAATCTTGCATCTGTGGACGGGGTAATGTGCCAGTTTTACTGTTAAAGGCTTAGAGCCTGCTCCTGAAAGAAAGCTCTGTTGCCTGAAGGATTGCTGTTCGTGTCCACAGGTGGAGTGGTTCAATCGGTACAAAAAGTCTCTGGCCACCTACATGAGGTCAGTAGGAGGAGAGGAGGGGCTGGACCTTACACAGGACCTAAAACCTCCTAAAAGCCTGTACATCGAAGTAAGTGCAAGATTAGTGGTTTGCGTTTGGGGTGGGGGGGAGAAAAGAAAACACTTTACCAAGCACCTTTCTTTAGAGAGCTTTACTTCCTCCCAATTTGGAAAGCTACCTGAGGAAAGCTGTTCAGAGAACTGCAGCCGCTGGAAGTGTCTACACTTTCCCCTATGAACTCTGCACACCAGTGCTTTACTCCCTCTTTTTCTGCGAGCCCAAATATGTGGAAACGTGGCATTTCCAGTTTGCAAGGAATTGGCGTGGTGGTGGTGTCTGAATTACTGTCAAAACTTCTGTCGAAGCTCCTGAAGACAGTTTCACTGTTAACATACTGGCATGTTCTGGTACGCATGGAGGGATTCTCCTGGCAATGCTGCTGCTGCTTCCCAGACCTCTCTCTCCTGTGTGTTGTGTTGCTGCTCTTCCACCAGCCTCCATGGAGGGCCTGGGCTGCCCACCAGTGCATCTTGCTCCAGGCAGGTGCAGGAGGACATCAGATAAAGGGAACAGGCCCTGGGATCCATCTGGTTTTGCATTTCAGGCATCTTTTCCGCAGGAACGTGCCCGTACTTACCGTTTTGGGGCGTGTGCGCAGGTCGGCAATGATGTGCTAATGCTCCTCAATCAGAGAGCTGCCCTTTGGCTTTGCAGGTGCGGTGTTTAAAAGACTATGGTGAATTTGAGATCGATGATGGTACCACCGTCCTGTTGAAGAAGAATAGCCAGGTACCGAAGACAAGTAGGCGGGATCCTAAACCCTTCCTGCTCCTTTTCTTCCCCTTCGCTCCTGCCGTGTTCCCCTGTTCGTCCCAGCTTCGCAGCGGGGTGCAGTTCTTGCACCCAGCTCGTCGCACGCGCTGCAAGCTGCCTGCTGCCCCCAGACTGCTGTTGCGTCTGGTACTGCTATGTGCAGGGATACAGCGCACAGCAGCAGGGCTGGTTATCCGCTGCAATGAATTCAGGCTGCCTGCGTTTCAGGGAAAGCTTGTGTGTGTTTTTGTGCAGCACTTTTTACCCCGCTGGAAATGTGAGCAGCTAATCAGACAAGGAGTCCTGGAGCATGTCCTGTCGTAAGCATTCAGGACCGGACCCTTCCCTGGCAGCCTGTCTCCTGCAGAGATCGAGTGCCGTCGCGTGCAGGACTTCAGCCACGTCAGTGCTCCTGCACAGAGCACCCTGCAGCTCCTCTTAACAGCCTCTGCCACCTGACACGAAGATCTGCAAGCCGCACTGGCCAGCCCTTCGTGACTGAGGGACGCGCGCTGGTAACGCAGCGAGCCTGGGGCTCCAGCACGGGGCGCAGGGTGTTACCCAGGCCCTGCAGCTACCAATAGGTTTTGAGGGTGCGTTTCTCTTTGAAGCACTGCTTTATTCATGCCGTGCATCTCCAAACATGAGACTGGCTGGGCTCTGGAAGCCGGGGAATGCCGTGGTTGTGAAATAAAGAACTGCTTCAGCTTCAGTTTAAATTGTTATGTTAAGGGTCAGCGTCGTACGCATTAAATGCTCTCTGGCCTAGCTTGTCTTGACCCTGCAGGTGATGCCCAAGTGTTGGCTCCTGTCTCAGTAGATGCACTCCAAGTGCCAGGTGAGACTGCAAGAGCTTCTTTCTGGGGTTAGACAGGAAGCTTTGTCTCCCACCAGAGGCCTGTAAATGTGGTTTCTTGAGGTGCTGAGTGAATGAGCACTGCAAAGCTGGTTAGGCCTGGGCTGTGCATGTCTCACTATGGAGGGAGTCCCCTTACTCGAAGCAGTGGGCTGGCAGGAGCCCTGTACTGATGCTTCACCTCTTAGGGGCTATTTGGCGGGGGAAGGAGGAGGGGAGCAGATGGTTTTCAGGGCTGCAGTTAGTGCAGAAACAGAGCACGCCCGATGAGCCCTCTTCCTGTCTGCTCTTCCTAGTTGAGCTGCCTACAGGGATGTTGCCACAAACACAAGCCCTCGCTCAGACAAGAGGTTTGTCTAGCCCATTGCTCTGACTCCAACAGCAGCCAAAAAGCAAACGCTTAGGGCAAAGTACAGGAAGTGGCCAAGTGCCTCCAGCATTTTCTTCCCCTGGAACCTCCCTGAAGCATCCCTGGCTTGTGCCTGCCACCTGCCGGGGGTTTCCCCCTTGTGCCGCTGCTTTACCCGCAACGGAAGAGAAGCCTCAGCCTTCAGGAAAAGCACTCCCAGGCCGAGGGAGGCCTCCCCAGCCACAGCCCCCAGCCCTTCCCTGGCACTGTGCTTGTCCCCCTCCCCTAGGGACAAGCTGGAGAGGCTCCCTCCTCTGATACGCTGGGAATTAACGGCTGTGGCCGAGTTTTAGCTCATAGCTGATTTAGCCCCTTTTGTTCCCAGACCAGCAATAGCTTGAGCTATTTTTAAGCCCTCCCCCTCATAACTGATTGCGTCCAGCCTCTGCTCTGCTACCCTGCTCCAGTGGGACTTGTCTGGTCCCTCTACGGACTCTGCAGCCCCTCCAAATCCCAGGAGCCCTTTCACAGTTAGCAGCCGTGGCAGCCCCTGCTCTGCACAGAGCAAGGCAGAGACATGACGACACCACCACGGTCCCCATGCAGAGGGAAAGTCCCCAGGCAGATCAGTAAAGCTGGTGTTTGTCAATGCGACTGCTTGGTTTTTTCGGCCTTTAGACAACTAACTTTGGCTAGAGCCTTCAGTGAAGGCTTGCAGGGAACGCGAGCCGCTGCGGGTCTCTTACCGTGTTTCCCAGTCTCCTTGGAGGAGGCGCAGCGAGGAGGGCTCCCCGGAGCACAGTGCTGAGCACGGAAAAACAACTCTGCCCTAAGCCTGGGATGCCTGAACCGAAGGAGGGCTCTTCTCCCAGCTGCTCTGCCCCGCTCACCACAAAGACGATGGCCCAGCAACAGCTTGTCTTGGCTCCTAGGTTCAGGCTCGAGGAAGGCCAGTGCTTCCCAGAGCCCAGGAGCAGCTGTAGGGGAAAAAGAGCTCAGCAACAGTCGTGGGAGAGTCCTGAGACACACAGCAGACTGGAGCTGGCAGGAGGTGCTGCTGGTACTGCAAACTTTTCACTGCTATAACACAGCTTTCCTGATTAGTCACGCAGATGCAGGAACCCACAGCCCCCCATCCTGGGTTTGCAGCTGCAGCAGACATCCCAAAAGTAACTCTCATCCAAACCACCACCAAACGCTGTCAGTGTGCAGGTGCCTTCTGGCAGGAAGCACACCCTGAGACACAGCTGCAGCAAGAAAAAGCTTTGTCACTGACAAAGCCACCAAAGCTGGTGTTTTCAGCAAGAAAAATTTGACTGTCCATAGGATCCATTTCCCTGAAGGACTATGTCCGGTTTCTCCACTTTCTACCCAGGAAACCTCAGCAAGATTGAGGAGAAAAGGACTGTTTTCCTAACCCCATTGCACCCACCTTTCACATCCGATGGACCCCTGCCGGGACAAGGAGCAGAGCTGCTGCAGCAGGTACCCAGTCACCCACTCAGAGATGCTGGTGTGATTTTTCTGATGAGTTGCTTCAGGGCCGAGACCTGCTCCTCCAAGACCTGGTTCTTCTTCTCAGTGCACTTCTGCTTCAGCTCAGCCACCTGCAGGGCCTTTGTGAGCTCTCTGTTTGCCTCGTGAAGGTCCTCGATCAGCAGCTTGCTCCTGTTGCTCCCAGAGAGCTGGGCCTACAGCAGGGACGGGAGGCTCAGGGCTCAGCACCCCTGCGCGGGTGTCCCAGCAGGGCACAGACAAGCAGTGCCGATCCCCCTCTCGCACTCACCTCCGCATCCTTGAGTTGAGCCGCTTTCTCTGCCAGCAGCGCTTCCGTGCTCCTCAGGCCATGCTCCAGCCCTTCCACCCGCTCTGCTGCCGCCTGCAGCAGCCGCTCGTGTTCCTCCTGCAACAACGCTCCGTGCTGGGCAGTCCCAGTGCCTGCCCGGCCCCCAACGCCCCTGGACCGCGCGTTTCGCAGGGCCCCGCTCAGACCTTCGTGCTCCCTGAAGGAGGGTGTGAGAGGATCGGCAGGGTGATGCAGGATGCAGACAGCATCCTGGGGGGCGCCTGCAACAGCACACCCTCCCCTGGGTCAGCACCAACCCACTTTAAGACAAAGCATAGCTTTTCCTGCAACGTTTTTTACAAGAACAAGCCTATGATTTTTTCCCCTCTCGCTACATGCCCAGAAAAACCCTGGAAGAGATGTAGTTAGGATTCCTCAGGTGCACGTTCTGGTCATGCTCATTTTAATTCCTTGAGTTATAATATTCCCCACCTTCACACAGGCTGGTTTGACTGAATCACAGTGGCCTACAGGACAAACTCGCAAAAACTATGTGCCAGCTACCCCTCTGCAAGGAAGGCCTAAGCCACCACAGCACAGATCTCCATGGGCTCCAGGGTCCAGGTGGGCAGGAGGTACCTGGCCTGGGGTAGCTGGGTTGGAGCAGGAGGGCTCCTGTTTGAGCACTGGGTGATGACTGTGTTCATGAGGACTGGAAACTGCAGGAGGACTTCAAAGAGCCCAAGTTTTTTCCTTGTGCGCTCCTGATCTGTAGCATCCTCCACTCAAACCTCCAGCGGTCTCGAGCAAAGCTACCTCCCTGGGTCCCGGCCTACCTGAGTCCCGGCCAGCTGCCTGCACGCCTGCTCAGCCTGGCGGTGGAGGTTTTCCTGGAGCCGCTGAGCCTTGCACTGCTCCTTTCTCAAGCTCGTTTGCAGCTGCTCAAACTGGCTCTTTGGTACCATGTTGTGCATCTGGGCCTTCGCGTGCTGCAGCTGCAGCGCGTGCCGAGCCTGGGCCAGGCTCAGGCTAGCTTTGGCTTCTAAGAGCTGCATCAGGGAAAAAACAAAAGATGATTACAGCAGGACAGGCCCGGGGGGGACTGCACAGCGCGGGGGGCTAGGCAGCACCCTAAGCGCCCCAGCTTTCACATCAGCAAGGCCACAGCAGAACAGCAGGACCACGCAAGCAGTGCTCGTCATGTGGCCTACGAAGCTGGGGATGGAGAGGGCTACAAGCTGGAGAAACGGCCCTGTCGTTCCGAGACGCTCCCTCTGCTGAGCACAGGGGCAGCAGGGAGCAGGGGCTGCTGAAGGGATCCTGTGAGAGGGGTTCCCAGCACGACGGATGGCAGTGGCTGGAGGCACTGAGCTGGAGGCTCACCTGGGTTTGCTCTCAGACACATCCCAGGCCACCCAAGGTTCAATCTCTGCTTGCACAACCCGTCTTCTGCTTCCTGCCATCCACAAAGGGCAAACTTGCTCCTGGGAGACAGGTCTGGACCAGCTTTCCCCTCCCTCAGAAGCCAAACCCTACTAGAAAGGTGGCCCAGAGCCTGTCTCAGGAAAGGAATACTAACACGCTGGGAGATGTATTACACACCGCCTTTCGCCCACCCCAATGGTCTCTGTCCCCTTGCTTTCACCACCTGATTTCCCTCCCCTCAGACATGGCCCGCCTGGCCCATGCTGTCCCTGGCCAGCCCAGCCCCTACCTGGTCCTGCTGCTCCTCCAGCTCCGCTCTCAGCCGGGCTGTGGCAAACCGCAGCGCCTGGCACTCCTGTGTGAGCTGCCTCAGCTCAGCCTCCATCTCCTCCACCCGTCCGGCCTGTGTGGCACAGGGACAGAGGGGACACCACCAGGGTGGCCCTGAGCAAGGACTCGCCCCCACAGGGCCTCCATTCCTGCAGTCCCACCCCACGTTTCACCTGGGCTGGTGGCTTTGGGCACATCGAAGCGGGAAAGTGAGTCCCTTTGCTCCCGCAGAGAGGAAGACAAGAGTCTTTTCCACCTTGGAAAGATGTCTAACATGGCACCAAGGGGCAACACCAACATCACAGGGACTGCTCTCAGCAGCCTGCAACCACACAACGGACCAAACCCTGCCTGGGGCACCTACCTTCTCCTGGGAGGCCCTGAGCTGCTGCCGGAGCAGATCCATCTCCATCCAACGCTCTGCCTGCTGCTGGCAGTGCTCCTGCACTGGCCCTGTGGCCATCTCCACTCCTTGAGGCCTCTGGCTCCACTGCTGGACGGGGCCACAGCTGGTGCCTTGACCGTCTTTGTGGTCACAAAGCTGAGAGCCTGGCTGACACATCTGGACATTCAGATGGGAGATCTCCCCCTTGCTCTTCTCACTCTGGAAAAGTGTGAGGGCAATGTGAAAGTTTGGGCTGGGAAGGGGGGCAATGGAGACTTAACCTGCCCCACACTGTTCCTGCTGGATCCCCACGTAGGATCACCCCTGTTGCTGCAGGGCCTTGTGTGCACCTAGGACAAGTGCCCCAACAGCCCGCATCAATACTGAAAGCCACCGACCCCCAGACACTGTTCCTGCTACACCATTCCCAGCAGTAACACTGGGTAAAACGCATTTTCTGCCCCATGCTCTGCGGTGACCACAGCACAGGTGACACGCCAGCAGACAACCTTGCATCTAATGCCAGCGTGGCAGCACATACCACATCCCAGGAAAACAGATCTCCTCCAAAGGAGGAAGAGCATCCAGTGGGTGGTAGCCTGGCCTAAATTTTACAGAGGCTGAAGTTCAGTGACAGTCTGACGGAAAGGCCCTCCCCATTGCAGCTGGCAGCTCTGAAGTGCACAAAAGATCTGTCCAAAACCTAGTTTGTGGTCAGCAGTCAGGAGGAAACCCAGGAATGGGGTGAGGACTTAACAGTCTGCATCCCTTCTCCATGTTGTACAAAAGGGATCCTGGTCAGGCCTTGGGCTCACACACATCTAAGCTTGTAAGCACACAAGTGTGAGAGTGGGAAGGAGCAAAATCTCTGAGAGAATGAGGGCAAGTGGGTAAAAATCAACACCTTTAGAAATTCTGCAATGCATATCACCTTTTCCTTCTGTAAAATACTACAATGGCTTTTGTTACACAAATTTTCCCTACCCAACAAGCTGTAAAACAAAGCTGGTTCTTCAAAACAACACCAGGTTTGGATGTTTCAAACAGATGTTCCTTTTCTCCTCTGCAAGCACACAAAGTTTCTGTCCTGCTAAAGTGTGTAAGCCAAGTGCCTGCCAGTTACCCCTGACAGCTTCTTACCAGCTCAATTAACTCTTCTATTTCAGCCAAATCCTGCACCTTCTCTCTGCGCAACTGTTTCCTGTCAGGGAGAGAAATACGATCAGCTTCAGCCCAAAGAGCTGCAAACCATAGTCTCTTAAAAAAGGACCTTGTTTTGGGGGCCCACAAGTGTTTGCTGCCACCAGCTGCCCACCCTGCCTGATGGAAATCACTACTCCCCTCTGAGCTGCTCCTCAAGAGACCTTTAACTACTTCAGGTTTCAGTCTGCACCAGAAAGCAAAACCAGGCCAAAATGGACACAGCTCTGAATTGATCTGGGAGTAAGTCAAGTGTCTCTGACCCTACAACGTGACCCAACCCAGCTCAGGCAGACAGCTGAGAACATCCAAGTGCTGCAACTTTGTCAGAGCCCTAAAAGTCAGGGCACAAATGACAGCTGGAAAGCCAGCTTAGCAGGACTCGAGTCCATCTGTACTGGACACCTGGTTCTCCTTGGATTTATGGCTCAGTTCGCGCCCCCAGATCCCAAACTTCCTAAGGTAGCAGTAAGCCACTGGCCAAATGGTTTTGTAGCCAAGAAGCCCATCCTTTTCTCTCTCACGACATCCCTTTCCCCACAGTCTTATCCAAACCTGGCTCCTGCCCCAGTGCTCTGGCCTGCCCAAGCTTTTGGCTGACTGGGCCCAGCCGGGTGCTGGCTGCTTTAGCACAGACCCAAGGGAGCGGGGGTGTTGCCTTGTTCAGAAAGAAGCAACTAAAACAAGTTGGGAAAGATGAAATCTGGCAAGTATGCCCGAGCAGCTGCCCCTTGCACAAGCTCTTCATCTGTTTGCCAGCCTCCCACGGCTGGCTGCATCCTCTCTTACTCATGCTTGCTGCTCTTCTCCAGCCTTGGCTCTTGCTGGAGTCTCCTGAGCTGACTTTCCTGTGAGCTGTTCCCCTCCAGCAGCTGGCAAGGCTCTCCCCTGCAAGGAGAGATGGTAGAGTGAGAAACCCTAGAGAAAGTCCGATATGTTTTTGATATCTACGCATCCCATGGGCTTTGTAAGGACTAGAACTAAAGAAACCCAAGGAACATCCACCCAATGCATCTTGCATGCAAAATATGTGGGAGATGGTGGTGGAGAAGGAGCAGGTCTTCAAGGGGGAAGAGAACAAATGGGATTAGCCAGATTATAAATCAGATCTAGAATTTGTGTGGCTTCCAGTTAGCAGAAATTATTTTGCAGACCTACCAAGAAGTGGAAATTAAGCGATTTGGCTTGTCAAGACATGCCCAGATGGTTAATCAGGTGGTAAGTCCAACCCATCAACTTCAGTACAGTCATGTCTCGAGAAGTCAGCTTGCTTGTGAGGCCTCTGGACTGTTATGGTGCTAGAGATGATGGCTATGAGCCCAAACACAAGGTAGTCCCTCCGCCTCCTTGACCTTCCACTCCTTCTGTCAGCCTCAGCCCACCCCTGTGGCCATGCATACTGGTGCCTGTTGGAAAGCAGCTGAAACCTGCATTAAACAGGACAGTCCCATCCAACAGCCACTGCGAACCTCCAGGTCCAAACAGGACCCAAATTCCTCAGGAGGTGACAGGGAGGACAGCATTGCAGTTTGTGACACTGCATGTGGGAGGCAGAGGACCTGAGCAGGGATGATTTTGCTCTCTTCTCCAAACAAGCAAGCAAGGGACACAGTGCACAGACCACATCGGTGTTCATTTTCTAGTCAGTGCATGACATCTTTGGGCTGCAGTAGCTTCACTTTCACCCTGCTCCTATCCCTCTACAGCTCTGTTCCGATGCCTGTGTGTGATGTTTCCCCTGTGCTGCTGTCTTGGTCTGTCTCTCAGGGCATTTTTTCTCTTCTGGCTCTCCAGATCAAGTCTGTCCCTGGCCCAACATGCTGCTGTGTCTGCTGCATGAAGCCAAACCATCTAACTTTACTCTCCTTGGCCTGCTTCCCAAGCACGTGCCCTTGTGTATCAAGCTCTCATTTCTCTGCAATGAATGCTTTCACCTTTGGCTTCAAGTTCTGGATTGAGGGGGCCATTCATTGCAACAGAGACATCTGCACTCCATCTGCACTGGTGTGTCACAAGATCTTTAACTTCTTATCCGTTCCTTCAGTGCTGAGATTGCAGCAGAGGATTTTGGTCTATCTCCTCACCTGACTCTCAGGGACCTGCTCCTCTCCATCTGGAGTGCAGTTCTCCACACATCTTGACCCTTCCAGGACCAGAGCCCTCAGCCCCTTGATCTCTGCAGTAAATCCATTTCAGCCTAATGCTCTTTTCCTACCTTTCCTTCTCAACAGCTAGTGTCTTGCACATCCTGACTTGTTTTTTTTCACCTTCTCTTCCCTCTTCAGCTGCATCTTCTTCCACCAAGCAACCACTTCCTTTCCTCCACCCATCCCACTGCTGCCTCTCTTAGACATGCTGCTCCCCTTCAAGGTCTACCCTTTGAGGTCTCACCTTTGAGCCATTATCACTGGGAAACCAACTCCTCTCACACTGATGTTACTGCAACAAAGCCTTAAGGCTGTCCTCATCCTGGCCTTGAAAGCTCTTGATTAAGCTCAACCTCTGCATCTTTTCTTAAAGACAAATATGTTTTGCTGACCTTTATTTGATAGCACATATGGCAGGCACAGGTTGAAAAGCTCAGGCAGCCCCAGAATGTATTTGTGCAAGAAAGGGAACATAAAGTTTTCTTTGGGTTGCAAAGTTAAGGCAATTACATCAGAGCTTCGGAACAATCCCACACCGTTCAGCACATCCCAAAGGCTCATGCACCTGATGTTTTCAGACTACTCTGAAAGTGCCACACTATGACCAGTCCCTTTATGACTCACCAAGGATGGTAGTAACATGGTCAAACGCCCCGCATCCCTCTGTTATTTGGGTTCCCTGCTGCTCTACCATAGACCTCAGTTGAGTTGTTCCCCTTCTCCCTGTATCTCAGCTAAAACAGGCCTAAAACAGCGATTGTAACCTAGCAAAATCCTCTGTGTGTGTATGACCAAAGGAGACTTCACTCCTGACAAGAGGTAGCAAAGAACAGGAGGGGACAGGGAGGAGCAGGAGAAAAGCTCATGGCTAGTGGTTGGTTGTGCTGAGAAGGAGGGAGCAGAGAGGGACAGGCACCAGTTTCTGGTCCAATTCATCTCCAGACTCTTCCGCATATCCATTTTGACCTGTGGGGAGATGGCAGAACCAGCACGACAGGCAAAGGAAGGTGCTGAAACAGGTAATGACTCCCCTACTCTTCTGCCTGCCATGCTCCTTTGACCAAACACAGAAATTTAGGCTGATTTTTGCTGCTGCTAAGAGTGACGTTGGTGGTGATCTAACAAGGAGAGGCAAAATTACTGAAAGACCAAGGACAGAGAGACACACAGACAGACGGAAATAGAAAAAGCTGGTGAAAGCTGTCTTATTTTCCTCACTGTTTTAGGGCACAGTCTATGCTGAGCACTGCCTTTAACATAACTGTGAAGAACACTCAGGGAAACCTTCTAAGTTTTGAAATAAAAGCCCTCACATAGGGGAAGTCTAGTCTTCTCGTTGTGAACAGCTGCAGCCCTGCAATATTGCCCAGATTTTCTTCCAAAATAAGGAAGCTCTCCAGCTCTGTGAGAAGTTTCCCCAACCCACTCTGGTATGAGCAGGGGATGTGCCCATTCCCAGTCTCCCTCTAAGCTCCAAAAAGGAAATGCTGCAAGACCTTAGGCTCAATCTGTTCCTGCTCTGCATCGTCAGCTCTTCTCCTTCCTGAGCCAGCCGCTGCCCCAGATGGCAAATGTCTTTGGTGTGTTGTTGTTCCACCTTGGCTCGCTCCGTCTCAAACCTCTCCTCGAGCTCTGGGCTCCACACACATTTTTGCTCTTTCAGGCCATCAATTATAGCCCAATATTTTGAAACTCTTTCTTCTAGGTCTCTCTTCTGCTCCTCCACCTTGCTCATCTCAGCCTTGAACTTCTCCTCACTATCCTTCCTCTCCCTCTCAAAGCTCTTCTTCATCAACTCAATTTTCTGCTTGTAGTAGTTCACCTGTGGTGGAGACAGGATTGGGATATTAGCACCGTGCTCCTGAGAGCTCCCCCTTGCCTGCAGTCAGCTACGAATCACATGATCTAGCAGTGGCTTCACGAACATGCTTCATGCAGCTCCAGTTCCTACCGAACTTAGGGCAATAACCCATTTCATGTAGCAGCCTCTGATAAGCAGATACCAGTTCAGTTTGGTAGTCCCACTGTTTCCCAGTGGGCATTGCTGTTCCCTCCTCTCTCCCTGTTTGCAACACTGGGACCCTGGAGAGGAGAAGGGAGAGGCTGGGGCATCATCCACCACTGTTCTATCCTTCTTCCACTCTGCAGAGAGGTTCCTTGTCTGAGAGGTGACAGTGAGGGACTGCTGCTCCCCATGTCTCCCCTATAAATTCTGGAAGTACTAGGATTTGATAAGCACAGAGACAGGACGGTGAAACAGGCAGAAGGAGAACTGTAGGCAGTTGTGTGCCCCCTGAACCGTCAGCTGTAGGGCTGTAAATTTAGGATTTACTCTTGCAGTGGCTGCAATGAAAATCCAGCAAGCATCCCTGGCTTGTGAAAAAGGAGTGCAAGGTGCAAACTGAGGCCTCCTGCACAAGCATTTGCTGCTGTCTAAAGGAGCACTGAGCTCATGCTGTCACCTTAGGACATGAGTTAAAAGTGCCACTAGCCCAGGGAGATGGGACTGATACTTCCCATGCTCCCAGGCTTTGCTGCTTCTCCTCTTGGCCCTTTTGCCCAGTAGTACCACACCAGTGACGCTGAACAGAGTTAATCTCTAGTCCTCCATAGGCAGCAAGAACCACACAAACCGTCTGCAATATGACAGACACTCCTACAGAGCTTTTGTCAGCTTGCTGGGGCTCTAAGCCTGCTAACCAGCTAAAATGGGCAGGGGAAGAACATGGAGTATTGCCAGAGGAGAGAGGGAGTACCACTCCGCCCCCAGCCTGGATGGACAGAGACTCAGCAACCCTCCTGGAGCAGACATCAGGGCTTACAGAGCAGCCTCTCTGCAGCAGGTAGACGAGATGTTCCCTTCTCTGTTCTCCAGGCACTTGAGCTGGGAAGCTGGGACATTCACCTCCACAACCCTGGCCCTCACCTTGGCTTCCAGTTGCACCTTCAGGTCCTGCAGTTGGTCTTGGAGCTGCTCCACCATGAGTGTCATCTCTGTGCATGCCGAACTGGGAAATGGAGTGCTAGGAGAGCGGCATACTGGAAAGAGGAGCTCTGTGAGGACAACCCTGCAGAGTCCAAGTCCACTGCCCCTTATGCTGGCCTAGGAGAGTCCAAGGGTTTTCCTTGGGATGGCCATAGATTCCTGGAAGTCCTGGAATCTGGACCTCTAGAATCTCCAGTCCAACCTCCTGTTGGACCAGCTATTGCCAATGCTAGATCAGGATGGCTGTGGCTTTGTCCCTTATAGCCCCAAAAGATGGAGATTCCCCACCTTACTGGTCACCAGGCCCAGGGCCGTGCCACCCTTCCGGGCAAGAATATTCTTCCTCATGCACTTGAACCTCTCAAATTCCATTTTGGAGCTACTTCCCTTTTATTATATTGTGCCTCCTCACCAGGGAAAAGCTGCCTGTTCACTGCCAGCTGGCCAGCCCATAAAGTCACCATCACCAACCCCTGTGTTGGAGGGCCCTCCTTCCTTCCATCTCTGTCACTCTCAACCATCCATCACCCCCTCCATTCCTCCCATGGCTGCCTAGTGCCAGAAACAGCAGCACTGGCTCAGTCACTACAAGCTACTCCACACTCCTGCAGAAGTTCCAACCACCAGGAAACCTTGCTCTTGCCAAGTGGACAGAGATGCATTGAACCACCCCACCCTCACGCGCCCGTCAGGTGTTTTACCTTCAGTTGGCAGCGCTTGCTCAGCCTTGCTCTCCTGGTAGTGTGCTTGGGCCTTGCTCTTGTGTAGCTGGCAATGCAGCCTTTCCAGCTCTCTCTTCAGCTTGTCATTCTGGTCCCACAGCACCTGCATCAGAAATTAGTGACAACGCAGCTGTGTAGCTCCCTAGGGCTGCAAGGGGCCATGCACCTGTGGCTCCAGCAGGTAGGGGTACTTGGAGTCTCTCACAACGTGAGGTCTGCCTCACCAGTGTGGCTGGAGAATGAGCAGAGGGGCGATTTCCTTCCTTTCTGAACAGGCAGAATCAAGATTGTTTTGAAGAGCCAGAGGAAAAATACTAGCCCAGACTGCCATGGCCACCATTACTACCAAAAATAGAGGATATCGCCTCTTCCTCAGACACACTAAGGGGAAAGAGCCATAAACAACTGCTTCCTGTGCACACAAGCACAAAATACCAGTTCTGCAGACACTTTGAGGCAATGGACCTCCAGAGACCCCATCTGACCTAAACACAACCATCTCTAGCAACCAATGCTCAAGAAACACTGTGATCTCAGTACAATCCCCCTGGGGCCCAGAGACTCATACTTACACCCTCAGGTACCTGAGCTATCCAGCCAGCATTACTGCACTAAGGCAAAGCAAAATTAGGATTTATGGTGGAGCAGGCCCCAAAGGACCATCCACTTTGAGAAGACATCAAGTGATATCACCACCACTTGTGAAATTGGTGAGATGCAAAAGGCTCTGATCTAGGGAACTTTCAAAGATCCCAATTAATAAATGTTACTAGGCAGATCTAGACAAAAGCAAACAGTTTGTTTAATCTCCGTCCTAACAGGATCTTCTAAACAGGAGAACGGACAGAGGAAGAGAGAGGCCATCAGCAGAGAGAAAGAGGAATGGATAAAATCAAGGAGGTGCCTTTACAGGGGCAGATGAATCCACCAGCACTTGCACAGACATCCCTGGAGTAGCTGGGCAGGAGGAAAGACTGCAGAATCAAGCGTCTCTCAACCCCTGGTGCCACCAGGAGCAATGTCATGCTGGATAGCACTCCTGCACATTCGCCTTTAGCAAGAGAGCCTGTCTGCTGCATCCATGAAAAGGCTTTGCTGAAAGCACATGGATTTCAGCTCCTGCTGGGAGCTTTTGATAAGTCATCGTCTCTACTCAGTGGTGCTCCCTAATCACATGTAGTACTTGGAAACACAGAGACAAGGCAATAAGTGCAGGACTCTGCACAAAGCACCCAGCAAGCCAAAACATGCAAGATATGAAAGTCAGTTAAAAACAAGAGACAGGAAATGGAGCCTGTGTTCATGTCCCAGAGTCCCCAAGATCCTGGATGGGAGCATAGCACAGTGCAGGAGGTGAAGCACACACAACACCATTGCCTGGACCACGCACATGCCAGGTACCTGGATAGGCTCACCTTGACTCTCTAGCAGAGCCCAGCAGCACCATATTTTGGGGGGAGTTGTTGAAGTGGGAACAAGGAAGAGGGGAAAAACAAAGACAGAGAAGAGTTGAGCCGATAACCTGCCTTGCAAAGAAGCAACCCCCATACCTCTGCAGCTCTCTCTTCCTTTGAGTGGAAGCACCCTGTAGCACAGTCTGTGGTGGTCTGTCCCTACACCCAGAGCTACATGGCCCCCACACAAAACTGCCTCTGGCTACAGGGCGGCAGGAAAGGAGCAATCTACAACCCATCGCTCCATCCCCTTCAGGATCCCAGCAGGGAGACCAACCCACAGAGGGGAGTGAGCTGTGGGAGAAAGGAGGACCAGGCTTCCTTCCCCAGGGGCATGGCTGTGTCCTGCCTCCTGCCAGAAGGCTCTGAGTAAGGCAATACTGTCCTTATCCCCCCTCCACACTCTGGCCAGCAGCTCTGAGCTGCTCCCTCAGAGCCTGACAGATGTGAAGATGATGGCTGTATTTTCATGACAGCATTGCTGGAGAGCTGCCTGTTCTCACCCGGCACTGCCGCTCGTATTCCAGGATGATCTCTGCAAAGCGCTCGTCCTGGTTCAGGACCTCTGTGCTGTGTGGCTCCACTTGTCTTAGCTGAACAACAACAAGGAGATACTTCTTATCAGGCGAATTATCCCCTCACCAAACAGTGAGTCGCAAGCTTTCCTAAACTGCTGGAGTCTTGGTCTAGTGCAAAACCCATTGACTCAGTGGAAGGGTTCCTACTGCAGCTCTGGGGTGGGTCGGAGGCAGAAAGAGGGGGAAAAAGAAACCTTTCTTCACGTGTTAGAGACACCAAACTGCAGGCAGAATGGCTCTCCCAAATTGGCTAACAATATACAGACACATTTCTTTCCTCAGTTCCATTTAACCAAGTGCCTTGCTGAAGTGGAAGACAACAGAACTAATCCTTTACTTCAACTCCCGTGAAAAAGAAAATCCTTTTTTTCTGGAAAACAAATCCTGAAGTTCTCCCTTGAGGACTTTGGATTTGTAGTGTTATCTGCACCTGAAAACTGTCCTCATGCTTTTTCTTTTGATCTTTGAATAGCCCAATTGAAAACCAGTATTTTTATTTCCAGGCTCTCATTAACATATGGAAAAATTCAAAGCGGTGGTGGTGGGGAACCAAAACAACTGACATGTAATACGCAAGACTTCCTAAAAAAGAAAACCATCAATTTTTTGACGAACTCCTGAAAAGATTCTACTCAACCACAACACAGATAGAAAGGCTACCTTGTCCTTCATAATGAAGTCGAGCTCTTTCTGCAGCTCCAACACAAGCTTTTCCGAGGCTGCCAGTTTTTCAGCCATCTCCATGACCTTGTTTTGCAGATGTGTGTTCTCCTACAGATAAAAGGGAGAACATTCTTCTTGATTTCCTCGCATCAGAGGATGGGTTCATTGGCCATGGGCCCTCAACAGGGAGTTGCAAAGCAAGAGGCCAACCTGCATGCGCAACCCAGCACAGCTCACAAGGAACCCTGCCAGGACAAGCAAAGACAAGCCATGGATCTTTGCCACCGTCTCTACTTTGCCTCCTCTGGAACACAGAAGATGTTTCATCCAGGGCGGTTTTACCTTCCTCGTGAGGTCCAGTCTCCCTTGCAAGCTGGCCTCTTTGCCCTGGAGGAACTGCACATCAGCCTCCAGCTTGGCTTGACGGTTGGTCGCTTGCTGGAAAAGCAGGTCTTTTGCCTTCATTTCAGTCTGAATGTCCCTGGAACAGATAAGCACGACAGTACGGGCACTCAGAGGTGCGTTCATAGCTGGGTGCAAGGTCCAGACATCTCCTCTCAGCACTCACAAAGCAGGAGATGAGAGCTTGGCTGGAAGGGTGCTGCGCCCGTGCGATAAGTATGCATGTGGCAGGACATCTTTGGGGACTTGTCTGGTACTGGTGCAATGGCAAAGCAAAAGGGACAATGAGATGGGAGGGAGAGGCCTCAACCACCCACAGGAAAATCATCTTCCTTGCCCAACCCAAAGGACCCCTCCTACCTGAGCTTGCCCTGGCTGTACTTGTGGGCAACAAAGTGCTCGTCAACCTCTCCCATGAGCTGCAGGCAGCGTCTCTCTGCTTCCTCCAAGTCCAGCCTTGCCTTATCCCTCTCCCTGGAGATCTGCCTCACCCGGATCCTGTGGGAATCAGAAGCAGTGCATTGAGAGATACCCCACGCACCCCACAGAAGGGCCCTCTGCAGGAGGCTGTGCCCTCACCTGAGGCACTGCAGTTTGCACTCATAGGAGGCAACACCTGCATGTTGAATCCTGCTCCCAGGGACCATGAGTGTGTTGTCCAAGGCCTTCGTCAGCTCTGCCAGGCTCACCTGCTCCTCTGTGCTGCCAATGAGGCTCTGCAAGAAGAGTACAGACTGAAATCTCTCTCTCTCACTCTCAAAGGTGCTGACAAGACTCCTGTTGTCACATGATCTAAGTACTCTCCAGTCTTTGACACGACCTCCCCCCACCCCATCTCACAGGTAGGCTTAGATCACATCCACCCAATCCCAGATTTTTCTCCAGGCCTGGGGTGGACAAAATCCCACCATCACCAACCTGCTTGCTAGAAGGCCTTGTGCTTGTTTCACTCACTGCCACCAGACAAGACAGCACTAGAGACCCTGAGGATCTCCTCACAGCTCTGCACCCCTTCCTGAGTCCAAGCAGCAGTGACAAGCTCAGGACTGGTAAACCCAGTGCTGTGGCTGGAACAGAGGTGTGGGCCCACACAGCTTAGCAGGATGGACAGGATGCTTCCCTGCCAACCCAATGCCTGGGAGGAAAAAAAAAAAAAAAAAAAAAAAGGAGATCAGTCAGCGGGGCAAAACCAGCAGGGAAACCTGTTATCTTTCAATACTAAAGAGAGACTCCAGGGACCCCAAGATATTGGAGAAATCTTGCAAAATAACAGCAAGCTGTCAGGTGAGATGTCCTGAGCTGTGCCTAAGGTAGCCAAAAGCAGCAAGTTACAAGACAGTCTGGTTTCCCTAACAACCCAGAAAATGCAGTAGCCACAGAAAAACTAATACTGGAAGTTATATAGCATCAGATGGTCTTGTGAAAACCAGACTGGGACTGCCAGCCAAGTTTTTTTGATCTAGAAGCTAAAATTGGGCTGAAGGCAATTTAACCCTCCTTCCTTTGGAGGCGAGATTCAGCCAAATTGCCTGAGACCCCACGTGCAGCTGGTAACATCTCCAAGAGCACCGGTTCCATACGGGGTTTGGAGGCCTTGCCTTACTCAACTCTTACCTCAAAGTTGTAAGCCAAAAGAGCCTGAAACACTTTGCATTATCTTTTTTTTCCCTTTTTTTATTCAAAGGAGTAGTTTTGTTCAAGAACCTGGAAGAAGCTGCCCTGGCTATTGGGAAGTGAATATTGGCTATTCACTTCCACCTTAGTGCACTGAAGTGCAGTTAGTTCTAAAGCATTTGCAAATGCCTTGTCACTCCCTGGGATTAAAAGTACTAAGGAGAAAGAAATATTTTACATCAATTAAAGAAAACTTGGATGAAATTTGTTTTGTGCACTAAATGGGGGATAACCTTAGTCATGAAAGGTGCAGAGATGAGAGATGTCAGCAGTTCTGAAATCAATGTTAGAAATGGGGTCATTTTTTTTCTCTGCCATGATGTGCATTCCTCTCTCTCCAGTCAAAAAAAAAAAAAAAAAAAAAAAAAAGGAAAAGAAAAGAAAAGAAAGAAAAAATGAGGCTCAGTAGCCCTGTATTACTCTGTATTATCATTGTGCTCCACCTGCACAGGGTTTTACTTACTCACACAGCTCTGGACAGAGCCATTCAGTCCCCGTGCAGCAGTGAAGTCCAGACCAAACCCAACAATCGACTCGCAAGTCGAAAACTCTCTCCAAGTCACTGCCCTCTTGTGCCCAAGGAACCTCCACCAGATGCTCTTAAATCATCCCTTTGTGAAAAGAAACATCTTGGCCTGACTCGCTCTCGGCAGAGCCCATTGTTCAGTCTCCTTTTTGGTGGCAAAAGGACAGAGAAACCTTCCTAAGTGTGATGGCTGGATTTGTGTCTGAATTCTTTGCAAGATGTTGCAGCAAACAAATGCACTGTCCTGTGTAAGAAACCAGCAATAACTTACGGATTCTGATAGTTAATGGAAATCACCTCTAAGCAACTGCAGACCAAGGTCTTGAACCAGGATCTTTTTTTAAAGGAAAGCCTTCTTCCTTTAATCTCACCTCATCAAGTGCTAACAACCTTGGCTGCTTGAGAGGTGTTGGTGTACCTTGGAAAGAGACAGTCGCATGGCTGAACAAGCCAACCTGGAATTCCTTAAAGCTCACCCTGCCATCTCTTGCTCTTATCCAGTTTCGTGAATAAATCCTTGAGTTCTTAAAGACTGATGTCAAGAAAAGAGAAACCCACCAGCTTCAGAAACACAGCAGTAAGCATCCAAACCAGCTTCTTAAAATATACCCCATTTTATTTTTTGCATTGCAAATAGAACACAAAATTAAAAAAATACTGTTTGAAAATTAACACTGCACTTTTTCCATGTATGCAGAGAATCAAACTCATCTCTACCAAGTCTGAAACACTAGCCCAGTGGTGGATCCATGTAAGTATGAAAACCACTTGCATGCTGCTCCAGTTTTGGGAAAGAAGAAATTAAGGCCCCCGGGCCTACCCTAGGACCCTGCAGCGATACCCATTTGCCCTGGGCACAGCCTTTCAACTTGGAAATGGTAGACTGTTCTCAGAGGAACAGTAAAAGGGCAAGATACAATGGGCTCAAGCTGCAACAATGTAAATCCTCATTAGCCATAAGGAAAAAAAATTTCCACTTGAGTGTGGTGCATCCCTGAGACAGGTCCAGAGAGGCTGTAGGATCCATCGTGGTAGATATTCAAATTTTGACTGGACAAGCCCTGGGCAATCTGGTCTAGCCTGGAAGTTGGCTCTGCTGCAAGAGTAGACCAGAGGCTGCCAGAGATCCCTTCCCACCACTACAGATCAGCTCCTCCTCAGGGGAAGTAGTCTCTGCCTCCAGGAAAATGAAACTGTGCTAGGATACATCAGCTCAGGACCAGTACTTGTCCTCTGGGAAATGGGAAGGTTACTCATTTTGACTGTACACAGTTAATGCACAGCAAATCCCACTGCTTGTCCTCTCTCAACAGGCTGGCTCCCAGACTTTTCCTCCTGCTCACCTTCCTCCTGAACTCCTTTAACCAAATGCTCTTGCAGACCAGCACCAGCCAAGAAACTCTTGCCTGCCTCACCAGGCTCCTCCTGGAGAGCCCAGACTTGAGCCTCAGCCACATCCAAGCAAGGCCTGGGCACACGACAGCGGCAGCAGACTAGTTCAGGCTTCTGAGTGAAAGCATGGTATGCGTCTGCCGTCCTAAAAGCAGCCTCCCCACCACGTTGCCAGGCCTTTAATCACTTTCAGCTTCTTTGTTCGCCTCCAGATTCTCTCCAAAATGCACGTTGCCAGGCCTTTAATCACTTTCAGCTTCTTTGTTCGCCTCCAGATTCTGTAAAAACAAAGACGAAACAGTGTCAGGGACTGTCTGGCCCGGGACATGGGTCATGTTCTCCAAACCTGCCATTGCCACCCAAGCATCTAGTTTCCACCATCACTATGCAAGCGTCCAGCTCCTGCTGCATCTGCTTGCATCTGAAGCAGTAACAATCCACATTCACTTGGTATATCCAGGCACTCCTGGGAAGGCTGGGCCTGGAAATGCCAGTTTTTCTATGACAGCTCTGTTTTTGCATGTCAGATGGATTTTGGCCCAGAACTCAACAGTTGTCCTGCCAAGCAGGGATGGCCCTTTCCCTGCAAAAGCTGAAGGGTTTGTTTAGAGATCAGTCAAACAGCTGTCTAGACAGGTGAAAAGAGAGCAAGGATGAATTAAAAAAATCACTGGTAAAAGATGAGAAAAAATGGAAAAGATGATGAAAAACATAAATCTTGCTGAAATCTCAGGCAGGAACGGATGATATGGGGGTGCAACAGGCCCAGATCCAAATCCTCTGCCCCAAAAGCAAACCTAGAGACTCAGCTCTGTGAAAACTGGATCCCTGCTGCCTGCAGGACATGGGCAGAGAAAAGGTGGGGGGACAGTGTGGATTTCTCTTGGTTTCTCTCAGCTTTCTCTATAAATCTCTTTATTTCCCCCCCTGCCTGAACTCAAGTTTGCAAATCAAGCCATGTTTCACAGCCCTGGGTTTGCACAGAGGTGACACGGAGCCGACAGCCAGCCCGTCCTCCACCTGTGTGTTTCTCCAGGTGCTGCTGGGTCTGGGGTAGGACACCAGAGTGCGAGTGGGAAAGGTAGGTCAAGTATGCAGGTATCTTTTGAAATACAGGTTTTGAACTGAAATAAGGGCATGCCCCCTTGCTATCGGCAGCACCTCCACAAACAGGAGACAGCACAGCATGCAGAACACACAAACTGTCTGACCACCACGCTTCACTAGGAGCACCTCAAAGAGGTGCGACTTTACCAGATGACCTGTGCAAAGCAGAAGCGTTTTTATTACTCTGGATGCTGGCTGTTACCTGTCACCATAAAACATGCCAGTGCAGCACAAAATGCAGAGTTCAGAAGCCACCGTTGCCTTCACTCTTTCAGCCTTGGCCTCTAAGCTGCCGGCCAACTATTTGCAGGGTACACACTGCACTCTATATGCATTTTGGGGTAAGAATAATCAAACCCATCCATATGAAAACAAAGCAGGCTGTGAAAAAGCCCCGTCTCCATTTCCATGCTTGGAGCAGCGCTCTCTGGGGTTTCTACAGCAACTGCTGACTCTGAGCCAAGGTTTTTCTCCACAGGAAAGGCCTCACTGGGAACTACCATGTGCTGGGTGCTCAGCACCTCTGGGACAGGCTTGGCCTAAACATATACATATTTTTTACTTTAGGTGCGTAAGCAGTGATTGACAGCTTCACTTCAGGCCTTTTTTTTTTTTTTCCTTAAGGAGGCTCAGAGCAGTCATCTAGAGCCTGTCCTGGAGAAGAAGAAGAGAACAGCTCTTCTGGGCTGTTACAGCGACCAGGAGTCTCGCTGCTTAACGGAATAAAATAATAATTATGAAAAAAACACCCACAGCCTTAATCCATAGGATATTTTAGTCAGCAGCAGCAATTCAGCCGCCAACACATCCCCGCACAGACCGCGAACAGGGCGAGCCACAGCCCCCCACATCCGCGGGGACGCCGCCGCCAGCGGACTGGACCGGACCGGACCGGACCGGACCGGACCGGCCCGGCCCGCGCGGCTCCTACCTGCCGTCCGCGCTGCGCCACGCCGCGCCGCCGCGCATGCGCGCCGCCCCCACCCCCGCCCCCGCGCATGCGCGCCGGGCCGCGCTCTCCGTGTGTGGCGGCGGTTGTGCCGGTGCCGCTGCGTGCGCGCGGGGGAAGGGGTTCGGCGGCGGCGGCGGCGAGAGGGCCTCAACGATGTCGGGCTCGGCGGGGTCCGGCGGCGGGACGGGCTCGGCGCGGAAGCGGCTGATGAAGGAGGAGGACATGACCAAGGTGGAGTTCGAGACGAGCGAGGAGGTGGACGTGACGCCCACCTTCGACACCATGGGGCTGCGCGAGGACCTGCTGCGCGGCATCTACGCCTACGGTGCGGCCCGCGGCGGCGGCGGCGGGACGGGCCGCGTGAGGGGGGGGGCGGGAAGACCGGGAGCGGTGGGGGAGGGCGGGCGGGCGGCGCGCGGGGCGGGGGAGGGGTGGGCACCGTGCGCATGCGCGCCGGGGCGGCGGCGTTCGTGGCCTTCCGGGGCGGCCCCAGATGAGGCCCTGAAGCGGGGGGGCGCAAAGGCCTCCCGCGAGGGGCGTGGCCTAGTGACGGAGGGGGCGTGGCCTGGAGGCGGAGGGGACGAGGGCCTCCCGCGAGGGGCGTGGCCTCGAGGCGGAGGGGCGTGGCCTCGAGGCGGAGGGGCGTGGCCTGCGGGCGGCGCGGCGCGGGTGCCGGGGCGTCGCTCGGCCGCCCGGGGCCCTCACTGCCCTCCCGGTCGCAGGTTTCGAGAAGCCGTCGGCCATCCAGCAGAGGGCCATCAAGCAGATCATCAAAGGGCGGGACGTGATCGCACAGTAAGTGACACCACCCGCCCCGAGGGCGCCCGGGTCTGCAAAGCTGCCGCAGAGAGCTGCGAAAGGCTTTGGAAATACCCACCTGTTTGTCTTTGCGAAGCTGGAGGGTTTTGCCATAAAAGATTTGCTGTCAGGTGAGGGTTTTTTTTAAAAAGAAATCTTATCTGCACGGTTGCACACTGCAAAGGAACTGCCCGCATTCGAGAGGAGCTGGCACTGCATGGCCCAGAGCTGGCTTAATCAGTGGTGGAAGTACCAGTGATATTCACTGCCCAAAGCTGGAGGTGAGATACATCAAGGCTGTTTCTGAGCTGTTGCTTGACATTGCAGAGAATAGAGGAAATCATATCATAAATGATGCGGGGTGAAATGGGCCAACCTGCATAAAGACAGTGTTCCTGACAGCGTTGTTAATACCTAAAAAAACCCAAGTGGATAGTGCTTTAGGTGTGTCACTGTGATAAACATTCAGCCAAGATACTGTGTGTTCTGAATAAGTGGGGTCTGGGAGCATTGGGGATGTTTTCCAGCAAATCTAGAGAACTACAGAGACCTGTGGTCTCTGTCAAGGGAAAAGCAGCAAGTAGAAATGAACTAGTATTTTGTCTGTAGAGAAAGAATATGCACCCAGTTGAAAAAAATGTGCTTTCTAGGTCACTGGTGGAAATTAATAACCTTCTGAATTGTATTGGCATATCTACCATTTTGTCTTAAAAAAAAATATCTTGCAGGGCAGATTGCAGCAAGTTCAAATGCTGATGTGGTAAGGGGTAAACATGCCAGTGCTGGGAACCCTGCAGTAGAACCTGTTCTAGCCCTGAGATTACATTTCTTAAAGCTATTTTTCTTACTAGAAAAACTAGCATTAGCAAAACTTCATGGGATAAGTTGTTTGTGATATTCACTTTTTTGCAAGGAATGAATGGCAGAAAGTTACTTTAGCACGGAGAGCTGACAGATAATGTATTGAAATTGCTTGTGTTGTTTTTCTGGAAAAAAGTACTTACCAAATATCTCTTTCTCAGGTCACAATCAGGAACAGGGAAGACAGCAACATTCTCCATCTCTGTTCTGCAGTGCCTGGATATACAGGTGATTTCACAGCTTGTGCTACAAGAATTTTTGAAGTAAATATCTGGAGTCTTCGTTAGAAAAGCCTTCATTTGGTTAGAGTGAATGAGCAAAGCTTTAAATTGAAATCTTCTAATTATGGGCACTGACCTTTGGCCAAAATTCTGACTGTAAACTTCATCAGGCTCTTACTTTTGTAAGGATTTAACTGTTAAATCCACTTTGACAGAATAAAAAGTTAAGATAAATTCTTATAATTATAAAGCTGCCTTTTAACAGCTAACCTCTTTTAGATGCTCTTATTGACAGCATTAGAGAGCTAAGTTAATCATCCAACAGACAGCTGTCCTCAAACAGTCTTAACATCATCATCAACCTGTCCATGAACAGATGGCACACATTGCACAGAGCCAAACGTAGATGTTTGGCTGACAAGTGTTCATTTGCATTCCAGTCAAGGGTATTTTGTTCACTCAGATGTTTTTGAAATATAACTGGAATATATATATGCTCTTGGATATAAGTATGATTTTCTGTGGACCAGTAGTCCCTTAAATTAAGCTTTGATAGTCATTCATCTCCTGTTGCCTGGGGACATAATACAAACTCCATGTTCTGAGTAGAAAGGTCAGCTTTTTACCTCATTTCTGTAAAGCACTCAGAATATTTTGCAAACATGACACTTCAAAACATTGTCTTGGAATCCTTGAACAGTGCAAAGCTTTTGTCTGATTTGAAAATATGAATCTTCCGTAATTTTGAAATTTGTTTCTATTCTTTTGCAAGAAAAGTGCACACATTTTTATAATTGTTTTCAGAAATGAGGTTGGAATAAGAATTGAGCTGATGAAATCAAGAACTGCATTAGATACTGCATTGTCAAAAGGAACTTACGTAAGAGACTGTTAACTGTAAATGCTTTGTGTGGGAGCAGCTTTCTGGGTGAACTGACCCCTCCAAGCAGTAGGTTTTAGTACAGAACTCTGTAATTAATCCTTCAAGTGTGACACTTTGGAGAGCTGTGGGATCTGTAATCTGTGTTGAGCTTGATCAGCCACGGCCATGTGATTAACTGATCTGTTTTAATCAGGTTCGCGAGACCCAGGCATTGATCTTAGCTCCGACTCGGGAGTTGGCTGTACAGATTCAGAAGGTAGGAGCATTTAAAAACAACAGTACCCTTGTATTTCTCCTCCTTTGTAAAGCTTGAGGTCAATTCTCAGGCAGTCTCTAGTAGAGCTAGAAGTGCAGCTTCTGCTGGAGGGAGGTTTTTTTCTTTTTGAGCTCCCAGTGTTTGAAGGCTTGCCACAGGAAATTAGGGTAATGCACCTAAAAGATCCCTCTTTCTGGTGTGTTCACATCTTAAAAATATATTTCGTGGCTGTGCAGACCTGCATCTCTTTGCAAATAGATAAACTTTGTGAGAAACTAAGCCATTCGTGTGTGTGTCCCAACAGGGTCTCCTTGCTCTTGGAGATTACATGAATGTCCAGTGTCACGCCTGTATTGGGGGGACCAACGTGGGTGAAGATATCCGAAAACTGGATTACGGGCAGCACGTTGTTGCTGGCACGCCGGGCCGTGTGTTTGGTAAGGAGATGTGGGGTCATCTCTGGGGTCACCTCTGGGGTCAGAGCCGAGATGATCCATGGGAACATCCTGCAAATCTTGTGCATTTGATGTGCAAGATGGTTAAATTCCAGAGATCTGAAATACCATGAAAATGACATTTATCTTGATACAACTAATGTAAAATATGCTCTAGTATAATGAGGTATCCCCTTAGCATGGTGGTATCTTCAAGAGGCTGGAGAGAAATCACCGAGCTTAGTATTTGGATTTTCTCTATTTATATTTTGCTTTTCACTGTTCAAATGCGTCTTTAGAGGACGGCACAGGAGAGAAGAGTATTTTTAAGCAGAAAATAAAAAATCTCAGGAAGTATTTCAGAGTCTCAGAGGAGAAAGTAACTGGGTCTATTTGTGTGTCTTAAGTTAGGGTCATATTTTCTGCGTACTGGCCATCACCGTTTAAACCAGGTGTATATGTATTTTTCACTTTCACTGTATGAAGGTTATGTTTAGTGTTAATGGGAATTAAGTACCACTGTGATATATTGCTAGCCTTCGAGCTCACATTTTTTGACTCTGAGAAACAGGCAATGCTTTCTTACGTGGGAACCTGTCACTGGGGACACAGAGCTAGTTGCAAAAAGAATTAAAACCCTGAAAACGGAGCTAGTTTTGAACAATGTGTTAATAGCAAATTTTATATCACAGTGTTAAAGAGCTAGGCTACATGCTTCCCCAAACAGAAATTAGGTTTGCTGGCGCTGTTGGTTAGAAGTTCATAGTATTTTGCATTTCTCACATCCAGCTGAAGTTGCTGTGGGGGACTGAGGTGCACCTGTCCTGCCTGCTTAGCCGATAGCATGCCAAGACTCAGCCTCTCAAAGCCTCCCTGCGGTCTGTGCTCCCTTAGGCTGTTCTGCGGAGACGTGCTCCTAAGCGGTGACGTGTCGCGGGGTAGCTCTGGCCCTTGGAAGTGCCTTCCCGTCACCAAGCACTAGTCAGCATTTGGGAGTAGTGCAGGTTTGCAGAGTTTCAGAGCCTTTTGATCTTAAAAAGTGAAATCTTACAGATATGATTCGTCGCCGAAGCTTAAGGACTCGAGCCATCAAAATGCTGGTTTTGGATGAAGCAGATGAAATGCTCAATAAAGGTAAAATGTCTGTCTCCTTAGCACTTCTTTCTCCTCAACTTCGGGAGATTTTTGTGTCCCCTAGCTCGTAGGTCCTGCCCCTAAAAACATAACCCTTTCTTTACCATAGTTGTACAGTTATCATTATGTTACAGGCTCTAACACTCTAACCTAGTTAAAATGCCTTACCTGATTTAGTTGGAGTGTCCTTTTCAGTAGTTACAGATTTTTGAGCACCACCCTCTTGTACTGTACTGCGTAACATGGCCACGTGATAGTGGGTTTGGGAGAGTTAGGGAGAGAGGAGCAATGGGCGACACTGGCTGCAAGTTCATGATTCACTACTTATTAGGCCTGTGCTATGAAAGGACCACTACTGAATTCCAGAGCAAATCACGAAAGAGGAGGGTGCTCAGGAGAAAGATGTGCTATAACATTTCTGTATTACTTGACTTGCTTTTGCAGGTTTTAAGGAGCAGATTTACGATGTGTACAGATACTTGCCTCCAGCTACACAGGTGGTTCTAATCAGCGCCACTTTGCCTCATGAAATTCTAGAGATGACCAACAAATTCATGACAGACCCCATTCGCATCTTGGTGAAACGGTGAGTGAGTTTCCCTTGCGGAGGTCAGAAGCTCTTCAGGTTGTTCCAGTTTGGGGCCAGTTAACGATGTTTACAGATTTAAACGTGCAGTCTCCTCTTGAGTTCCCTTGCAGCATTGCAGTTTGAAGTACTTGCAGACATCCTTCATGGTCTGTTTTCCAGCAGAGGCTCATTTGTCTCTTGCTTTGTTCTCATTCAGCTTCGTTCACTGTTTCTCAGCCTGGCCCTCTCCTCATCTTCCCCACATCTAGCAGTCTCTTACGGAAATTCGTCCTGCACACCTACCCTGACTCCTATGTTCCGCTCCTCCAGAGGATTTTTGAAGGCCTCCATTAGTTTGATCCATATAGTAAGCCTAAAAATCATTTAGCTGACTGGGCTTGAAGCCCTCCTGTCTCTTATGTTGTCCCAGTTACCTTTCTTTAGTCTTTCTTGTCAAGTATTTTGAATGTGAGAAGCTGTTTCCTTTGAAGCTGTCTGTCTAGATCAGAGAGGGTGCCCAAGTTCAACTCCGTTGCATGAGTCACATTTGAGTCCTTCCTTAGAAGAGGCCTCTCAGGGGACTTTGTAGAACAGTATGGACTTGCATGTGGACCCAGGCACCCACAGCACTTAGGATAGTGGCGTGAGCTCTGCTGAAACACACCCAGCTTTTGCCTGCATTGCACGTACTCTGTGACTTGTGGTGTGTTACAGCTGTTGTTTTTCCCTGCAGTGATGAGTTGACGCTTGAAGGAATCAAGCAGTTCTTTGTGGCTGTGGAGAGGGAAGAATGGAAGTTTGACACCTTGTGCGATCTCTACGACACTCTCACCATCACCCAGGCTGTCATCTTCTGTAACACCAAGAGGAAGGTACGGCAGCTGTGAGATGGGCATGTCAGCTCACTTGCAGAGGGTAACTCGGAGGATGCTGGAGCAGACCCAGTTAAAAGGCCTGGTGGTTTTGTCCGTTTGGGAATAGTTTAGTACGAACAGAGGTAAACCTCAGGTCTTTGGGATGTGCCTAGCACAGGCAACAACTGGTTACAAGCAGACCTGGTATAGTTGGCAACGATTGCCTTTTTAAAGTAGAACTGATTAGTTAAGAATGTGCTTATTTTTCTAATCATTTATAATCCCTGAAACAAAACCACGCTTCCTGAAAAAAATGCCCTTAATTCTTTCCATATCAGACGAGGGAGAACTTGGTGTTTCCTGTTCCAGCCAAGACCATTAATAGGCTTGGCCTGGATGTCTGTTGCTACGTACTTCTCCCTTCCTGTTATTCAAACTGTTAACTTCCTTGCCTGGAGCGTGTCTGTGCTGTGCGTCCAGCTCTCCGGGCAGGCTTGGATCTGGGCTGATAAACGTGACCTGCATTTGTCAGCAATGAGCGTTGCAGGGGTAGGTGCAGTTACATGATTCATGGAGCCGAGCGTTCAGTCAGTTCTGTGTGTCGCGTAGCCAGTGCTTAGCGTAAGGATTACTTACATCCCGTATCTCCAAAATGCTCTTTTAAGAGCCTTGAAGTCCTTGACAGCGTGTGTTGCTGCATTCGGTCTCCAAGCACGACTGGCACATCTTGTTGTCCAGAGCAAATAGCTAACCCTGGCTGCTTGGCTGTACGCACAGGTAGACTGGCTCACAGAGAAGATGAGAGAAGCCAACTTCACCGTTTCATCCATGCATGGGGACATGCCACAGAAGGAGAGAGAGTCCATCATGAAAGAGTTCAGATCTGGTGCAAGGTAAATGCCCTAAACAGTGCTGCTCAGAGCATTACTACTTCAGGCCAGGATTTCTTCCAGATCCGAAGGGAACAGGCCTCAGAAACACTTGGCACCTCTCTTCTTTGAAGGCCTCACTCCTTGTTTAACTTAAAACAGGAAGAGTTCTGATTCTATCCTCTTACGGTGCCTCAGAGTTGGGGAGATCACAACAGCTTCCAAGAAGGGATGTTTATACTTCTAGCTGTAGGTTTGTTTTGCTGAAGAGGTTGCAAATTCTTGGGTTTAAAAATCAAGTGAAAAAAATATTTCAGTATCATCCCTCTCTTTTTAAGCTCTTGGTGTCACACTCATCCTGAAAGATGAAAACTTGCTTCATACTATCTGTCTTTTCACTGAAGATCAGTGATTTAGTTTGGAGACAGCTTTCTTAGTAGCTAAACTGGACGCTGGGGAAGAGGTGTGCAGAATGGCGGAGGATGCCCCATGTGAGAGACTGTGGCTCTGTGGCTCTCACACGTGCCTCAGACACTGGCGCTGCAGTAACTGTCCTCTTCTCTTTGCAGCCGCGTCCTTATTTCGACAGATGTTTGGGCTAGGGGCCTGGATGTGCCTCAGGTGTCTCTGATCATCAACTACGACCTCCCCAACAACAGAGAACTCTACATACACAGGTGAGGACAGCGCTCGCCTTAGGGACCGTGGTTCGAGTACCCTTCCGAGGTGGCTCCATTCTCTTTCCTTCTGCCCCCGCAGAATCGGCCGGTCAGGCCGATACGGCCGCAAAGGTGTAGCTATCAACTTTGTGAAGAACGACGACATCCGCATCCTCCGAGACATCGAGCAGTACTACTCTACCCAGATAGACGAGATGCCCATGAACGGTGAGTGCGGGCTGCCCTTCTCCTCCAGCTGTGGGCTTGCGCCGCCTCTGAAAGACGCGTGTTGGATGCTTTGCTTTGCCGCGGGCCTCGTTCCCAAGCGGAGCTCGCCTCTCTTTACCCTGGGAAGGAACCCAGGAACAGGACGACGTGCGCATCGGTGCTGGGCCATGGCTCACGGCTTGCTCAGCACAAATTTATGTTCTCTTTTTCTCTCGTTTCAGTTGCTGATCTTATCTGAAGGTCCGTGTTCACGAGGGAGCTGCCATCGCATCATTTGTTACCTTCCATAATTATGTTTTCAAACCCCTGTGCTTTTATCACATTGTTTTTATGTTCTTGAGTTGAGCTGCAGATGGGAACTTGTGTAAATAATGTCTTTACTTCTGCCCACCTTTTTCAATTAAAAAAAAAAAAAAAAGTTTTATCATAACCTGTACCTGATTACTTTAACCTTAAATAGTAACAGATAGTGAGTTTTGAGACCATGGAAAAAAACAGTAGATACTCTGTAAACTTCATAAAATACAGGATTTCCTGATCTCCACCTTTTTATTATTTATTATCTATTTATTAGTGCCTTTTTATTAGCTGATGCATTTTTTTTAGCTTGATTAATTTTGCCTCTCCATGATCAGTTCTCTAGAAAAAGTTGAAGATTGAGTTACAAGATAGTCAAAAAGGAAAACATTTCCTGCTTAAGGTCTTCCAGAGCCAGATATTTTATTATTCAGTTCTCTGGATGAGTTTTTTCCCCTCCCCAGACACACAGGGGACTTGAGGACGAGCTTGTGAGCGTGAATACCTCTATTTAACTGGGTACCAGCATTGTCTGTAATAAACAAACATTCATATATTCCACCTTGTCCCTTTCCCCGTCCTCCTATTGGTTTTGTAGGCTGTTGCACGTCTCCAGGCATCTTTCCTGATCTGTGCTCTGACCGCATTGTGCTGTAATTTACCATCCTTGATACCTTCTCCAGAGCGTTTCTAGCTGCGTCCTTTTTGAGAGCTACACAAGAGCTGGCCAGCGCTACCCTGCTGTTGTAAGTTACTGTGTTTTACCCTCTATCTTCTCCAGTAAATTCATTTTTTTTGCTTGCTTTGGAGAGGGGGGCCAGTAACACTGGAGTACTGCGCTGGTTTGCACAGAACTGGAACAGCTCCCAGAGCCCCTTTCCCGAGTCCGTCGCGGAGCAGCCCTGGGTAGAGGGGAGAGCGTGCCTCCGTCCTGCCCCCTTGCACGCCTCCAGCGAGGTTGCTGCGCTCCCTTGTGCGCCCCACGCGTCGTCATGACATTGTTGGCGCTGCACAACCAAAGGTTGAGAAATACTAGCCTTGATTTACGAAGGATACTAAGTGTTAGGGACTGCCACCTCAGGCAGCCTGATGGAGGCGAGGCTGCTGCAGCTCTGCCCCCAGAGCCAGCCGGGAGCAAGGCTGAGCCCGCATTGCCAACAGGCACGCGTGTGTGCACACACATCGCGTACGCGCGTGTGCGCAAGGCTGGCCGTACAGGGCACAGAGAAAGGCGGTGCTTGCGCAAGCAGCGTTAACAGCCTCATCTCGGTCCCTCCTCCAGCTGGTCAGGACAAAGGTCTGTCACAGGGACATACGTACGTGCAGACGTAGACGCTCTGGCTGTCCTGCTGCTGGCCTTGGATCCCCAACGTCCCCTGCGGCTGCCACCTCGACACAGCCCCGCTCCTGTTGCTGGCACGAGCCGCCTCTCGTAGCCAAACCAAACACACATGCTACGGATCCCTCCAGTAACCAGCCTCAGGTGCACAGATCCATCCAGTAACCAGTTCAGTTCATGGACCCTCTTCATCTCCTGGTGCCCCCTGCACAGACACACGGGTACAAATGGGTGTCTCAGTTGACCCTCCAGACCTTAGAGTCTCTCCAACTGGCTGGACTTCCTGGTGCCTCCAGTGCCAACACCACCGGTTGCCTCCTGAGTAGGAACACGCGCGTACCTAGCACAGGCTACTAATCGTTCCTGTGCTGGGCTCCCGGGTCATTTTCCCTACTCACAACTTAGTCCAGCTGGACATTCCTGCACCGACACTCGTACCTTACTCGCTCCTGTTGTTGGCACCGACAGCCACACAGGCCCCTATGACCCACAGTCCTGCTCCAGTTGCTAGTGCTTGATTTCCACTCACTCCAGTCTCTGCAGTTGCTGGCACTGAAGACCTACACCATTGCCAGGAAACGAGTTAAAATGGAGTTCAATGAGAAGACAGTACAGACCGCAGTGGTTAGCGGCAGGGCCTGGCCACGCACGCTTACTCACCAGCAGCTTCCTTGCACTTGGCCAGCCGCTTTTTACCCTCTGAGCCCTCTGTTTTAGCTAATACTTGTTCCTCTCCCTAAAAAAAAAAGTCACCTTGATCCTTCTTTTCGCCAACCCAGCTTCGGTTCCTCCTTGAAAGAGCCCACAACTTCTGCGCAATCCCAGAGTGTTCTTCCCAGCCCACAGCACGTCCCCTAGCCCTGCAGGTAGTAACTGCACCTCCCACCCCAAAAGGTGCTCTGGAGCCTTTCCACTGACCCCTGGCACAGGGTTTCACTCCGAAAGGCTGGGGCACATCTTCACATGCACAGACACAAACTTTTTAATCACATAACACAACACTAATTGCAAACCTAAAGTTTAAAACAGACAGGAGAGGGCAGTTACCCCTCCTGCTCTCCAAACCACAAAGCAGCAGTTTTGCAGTCTGTTGGGACAGTGTGATCAGGAGCCCCCCCCTCCTCTTCCCCCCAGCCAGTTTCAGTCCTCTACTACAAGAGAGCAGTGGAAGCTGAAGGCTTTTCCCAGACCCATGAGTGTCACATTCTGGACAGCTCTGCTCTCCTTGTCAGGCTGCTTCCTGTGTTCTCCAGGAAGGCATAAGGCAAGCGTGGCACCCCAAGCTGCCCCTGCAACTCCTTGGTCCTTCAACTAGTAAGGAAAAGAGACTGAGCACCAAAACCATTGGATTGTTTAAATAACAGTATTTAATCTGTACAGTTTTGAGAGAAGATATCATAAAATGCAACATTCCTACCTCATCTTCACCATCATTCACCTGGAGCTGAGCCCTCTTTGCCAGAGGGCAGGTAACTTAACCACCAATCCCTAGCAGTTCCTTAGGGTGCAAAATCACAGTGCAATTGCTTTAGTCCTAGACAGATGACTTCCCTCTTTCAAGAGGGGGGAGGCTGATGAAGCTCAAGAGCTTATAGAAGCTGTTACTACTTAAGAACGCAAAACCCAGCTATTGCACACAGTTATTTCCAGCTGAAACTACAACAGTTAACTATTCAGCTGCCCTTACACTCCACACATCTGAAAATACTTTAGTTGATACTGATTTAGTCAAGAGTGAAAACAGGTTAGTGCCTGTAGCAAGGTTTCAGAATGATACAGTTGGTGGGCAGGAGCTGACAAGCAACTCCCCAGGTCAGGCAGTGTCCTTCAGAATAGGAAGAAACTCCCCTGAGCAGGGAGGGGAGTTGAGTTAGACAGACATTGTCCTTCAGAGACAAGCATGAGGTGAGCATCAGCTTCAAGAGAAAGCTATGAAGTACAATAGACAATTTGTTCATATAATTTCAGCATTTGACATAGCTTATGTAGTAGAATACATATGTGAGCATCTTAAAAATAAGCACGAATTTCATATATACACAACTGATTTTAATCATGTACTGAAAATAAATTACAGGAAATAACTTTAAAATGCAACAGAGGACAAGAGTTTCACAACAAACATTCCCACTGATTTTCCCAAGGGGGTGAGAGATTGCAGTGCTCAAGGCAGGTAAATATCACAAATATATCAAAAAGTTCAAATCGTTGATGCATTCACACATTTACATGAGCCACAAACATTCCTTTACAGGGACTGCACTTAGCTACCACAGAACCAGGTTTTGCCATAAACTACAAAACTTTGATACAAAATTGTATTTATATATTTATAGTTCATATACATGCCCTATCTGTGATTTCTTAAAAAATAAAAACTAAACACACTGTACAGACAATCCTAACTCATTGCTTGGTAGCTGTAGGCAACATTTTTGGATGGAATTTCTTCCCCAATAGAATTAATGGCAATATTATATACACGAAGGCTAAACTGCAGAAAAAGACAGCTCAGTTCCGATATGCATCTCCCTTGGGACCAGATCTGCGCGTTCAAGGCAAGACAACATATGCTCTGACCCACGGCCTCCCTTACAACAGTTAGTTCTGCCATCGGCGGTGTGAGGAACCAATACATGCATTTGTGTAACACTGGTATAAAAGGCAGTAAAGCAAGATACATATTGTAATGTAGTGGCTCTAATGGCTTCACAGGCTTGGTACACTTACGCACAAATGCTCCCGAGTTAGATGAGGCAAGGGGATATTGCAGAGCTAGGTACATTCGGATAGAGGGCACCAGCTATAGGTCTGACCACTACTTCCCTGAAATACCTCCTGCAGAGGACAGATTCCCATTTGTAAGCCAGAGGCTGCATCAAGTCAGAGCCAGGAGGAAGAGCCGTCCTCCCACACCCCAAATGCATCTGTGCACTGCTCACCAGGACTGTATTTAAAGTACGCACCCTTCCCTCCCCACCCCACAGTCTCCACAGCACCAGTTTGTCTCAGAAGCAGAGCACTGACAAACTTACTCTTCCCAGGTGATGGCAGTGATCTGCAAAGCCAGTCACACTAAACTACTTCTACAGTTGATTGTAAACTTTGGTTTATTTATTTTTTTTATTATTGAGTTCTCATGGTACAGCAAGCATGTCTAAGATGAGAGGGCAGAGTTGAAGAGGAGATGAACTGTCAGTCTGTCTTTAGTCTGGCATGCTGAGATACCTGCTCGGTCAGGCCTGCTTTGATAGAGTTTTTTACAGACTGCCTCATATGATCCTCCATCAGATTATCACTCATGGGCTTCAACACCTGTGGAATGAGAAATGTGCAAACAAAAAACAATGAGGTAACCACAGAAAATAAAATACAAAGAACATACAAAAAGATGAGCCCTGAAATAATGAAAAACCTTAGAATGAAGTCTGACACAAACTGCCATGATGAAGAGAAATGAGTTTTGCTGCTACAGTAATGTTGTAAATCAGTCACATGTTATGACACAAAACGATTCCCCTCCTATAGAGTTGTATTTCAAATTCAAACCATTTTACAGTTCCTAGAAGATGGATGTGCAATTCCATACCCTATATGCAGCATCAGTCTGGTATGGTTACAGCATTTATGCAGACCGGCCCAGACGGTCCAGCTTATTGTCCTATATGTATAAGTGTGAACACTTCAGATACAGAAAGAAAGTTAAAAATACTGGCTAGTTTTTCTTCTTGTTATTGTTGGATGAGAGTCGCTGCCGCGGCACTGATGTAAGAGCACGGCGAATCGTTCGGCGTCTAAGAACTTCAAAGAGTTTGGAAAACACCTAAAACACGAATTGAGCTGTTAGGAAAAGCGGCTCTTAAAAGGCAGCAGAAAAAGTCAAACGAGTTCAAAAAAAATTGACTGCCAGTAACTTCTCACCTTCCTGGGATTCCTCTGAAGCAAGGAGGGAAGAAAAAGGTAAAAAAATCAGAAAATCAACAGCAAGAACACCCAATGTAATGAAATCTATCAGCATTAGAGCCAACTCAGACCAGGATCTATAGATGCTTTGCACGTTATTAGTGATGTACCACTGTACCAACATCAGGAGGCTTTTAGACTCTAATCAAGGAGCTTTACTCCAGCGCACAAAAAGGCAGGCTCATGCTAGCAGGAGCAAAGTTCTCCCTCTTCTCAGCATTAGTCAGCAATCAAGTCTTATATGCTCCAGGCATCCTTCAGCAGCTGTACCTGCAGCCAAGCACTACACATCCAGTTGAGGCTTTCCACTTCCCTTGCAGTGCTCTTCAGCACTCCAAGCACCAAATCAAGAAGCTATGATAGCACAGGAGAGCCTCAATTTTTATTTCTAGTAATTCAGTACCTGATGCTTATTTCCCTCCTCTTACTAGAGGTCCAACTACTCCTCTGCAGCCACCCTACACATTTAATGGGTTGTTCGCAAACAGGTATGATGTACCACTGCGTATGCAAGTCCTGAACAAAGTCACTGTTCAGATGTAGAAGAATGCCTCCATACAAAAGGCTCCACGCAATTACTTGCTTGTGCCTTGTAGGACTCCTCTTCCTATCATCCCAGCTCAGAGAGCCCTTTTAATTCTAGTTACAATACTCAAGTGTTTCACTCCTGCTGGCACTGGACATTGTTACAAGGGATGCTCCAAACACTACACAGGAGTTGGCCAGAAATTCTCCATAACAGCTGTACTTGGACAGCTGCATCAATTGGATTTGGATAGCAAAATCTGATCTCAGCACAGAGGACTCTCCTCCAGCTTTGCTACTCTTACACTAAGATCTTTTGTTCTTTTGGAAATTAGTCTGTCTAGCAAGTATTTCTTGCAACAGCAGTTGCACCAACTGTGCTACTTGAAGTGTCACAGATAACAAGAGGCTTCCTGAAGGAAGAAACCTGCTGTACATCCTCCTCTAGCAGAGAGTCTGGTCATTCACTGGCCAGCTTTCTTTCAAAGTCTAATTAGCCCTTCAGTGCCACACCATCAGGTGAGGTGATGGAGCAATGTCACCTTGCACATTTCTTGCACCACCTGTAATATTTTACCCATCACATTTAAACACAAGCATGTCACTTTTTACTTACCTTTAAAAGCAGAATTCTTTGCTCTGAAAGACTTTTAAAGAATATCTCCACTCTTAAAACCTTTGCCAAGTGCTCAGAAAGTAGTGTTCTTTAATACCCTAAGCTGGTTTAATATTCTCTGTGCAGGCATCTCATACCTCTGAGCCAGTTTTACTTTGAGCAAAACTGTCATCCTCCATTAGATCTAGACCAACTTTTCACTTGCAGCACTAAAACTAATTAACATGTTTACTCAAGAAAGGAAGATTCTGCATGAAAGAGATACCAACCTGTTCCCATATAGCTTCAGCAATTTGATCAATGGCTGTTCCAACTTCTCTGAATTCCCCAGAGTACTTAACGTATGCCCAAGTACAAAGGGATATTAGAGCCATCCCCATTATGAGATTACACAGGGTAGCTATGGAGTTCATACCAAGGAACCCAGTCAGTCCTGAGGTTATATACATGGCAAACATGACTGCAAATAGAGTGGCAGGGGTACGAGCAGCATAAAAGATGTTTTTGCCATCGTTGTGCTTCACAAAGTTTGCATAGATCTCATCGATTTCCACCTCAAGCTGGTCCTGGTAGCGACGACAGAACTCTTCCCCTCCCATCTTCTTCACTGAGCGGAACTGCCGGACAGCTGACTCTCTGAAATCCTGGTGCTTCCGCTCAAGGTCCGATGGGGCAATGTAAGGCTTATCTCCTCCACAAACCTGTAGGAGCAACCACAGGTGGGGTCAGCACACCCTGAGTATCTTCTGCTACCCAGAAAGCAAACTTGTTCCTCACTGCCCCCTCTCAGACTAACTCCTGCTTTCTTGGCTCTGTAGGCAATAGAGTCCTGTCTCAAGTGAAGCAGCTAGAGGGATTCTCACTCTGCACTGCAGAAGCCTGATCTGTGTGGCCACATCCAAAGCTACGGTATGTGACAGAACTAGCTTTTTCAACCCTTCCCTTTGTGCAAACCCAAAAGCATAGTACATCAGCCGTAACATCGGTATTTATGTAAACAGCAGTGGAACAAGGAACCCTGGGAGGGGGAGTGTTTGGGTCAAAGAAGGTTAAGCATCACTCCAAAGGCTACATCCCCTCCCACAGCTTTTCATTCTAGGTCACTCACCTCAGCAAGAGGGTCATTACTGAACATGGGCAAGTATGAGATTTTGCCCACTGGCACTCAACAAGCTCCTGTTTGCTGGTGCTCAGTTTCCAACAGCAGGCTCTAAGGAACTTACTAGACAGCATGAATTAAGAACTAGCTGCTGACAATTTTAGTCTGCTCTTTGCTAGACTGTTTCTAGGCTTGATTCAGATCAACTTGTGACTATGCTTCTACTGAAGAGAAGAGACCACAGACTCATATCCACACCCAAGACACTCACCATATGCCTCTCCCTGAACCAGCACATAGATGAAAAATGGTCAGATGCCAACAACTTCTACTCCGCAACAGTGACTTCTGACCTTTTAAGGACTACAATTAGAGATTACCTAGCCCACCACTCTAGTGGGAACTGGGCAGATCAGATCCAACTCCTCTAGGCTCTTACAGCCAACTGTGTCTGAAGACTGAAGATGCCTTCTATATGATGTCAAGGTACAGCCTTCCCTCTCCCACCACAAAGCAGACACCTGTAACAGTGTCTCATCATCTCATGTCTTGAGCACAGCAACAATCAACTTTCTCCTGCTGCTATCATTTTGGCAGGACCCAGAAAGGATCCCTTTCCCAACTTACAGCTTCCCTTTTCTGCTCTCAAGATGCATGGCTTCACTGGCTGGTTTCTTCGCAGAAAATCTCAGCAATGGTCAAGATGCTGACTGCCTGCTGCCCCTCTGAGTTTAACAAGGACCCTTCTGCTTTTTCCCCCCTCACTGCAGTCCAGTGCTTTTTTTCCTCCCTGTAGTCCTCCACATCTGGCAGAACTCCCTGAAAAACAGCTATTAGTCTCTCATCCTCCAGAAGTATCTCTTCACTATGCTGAGTATTAAACACTACGAGCTGCTGATGTATCAAGACCCCTGCTTGCCATGCAGAAAAGTAGTGCCACTGTTCCCTCATACTCTGTGTGCGTGCACCTGTTGTCCTTTACATTTAAGGTCACTATGGCAGGGACAATATTTTGTTTGTGCACACTCAGCAAAACAGGGCTCTGGCTCATAAGAGGAACTCAGAAGCCAGAGTAAGAACTATCTGAACTAAGCAATAATAGTCTCAGATCCAAGGAGTTCAGACTTACTTCCGTTTCTAGCATCAGAAATTTCAGCTTTGTCACATTAAAGAACATCTTGAAAGTCTAGATAAAACTGATTCAAGACATTTGTGCTTATCTCTACAGCAATATAAAAATACACAGTACTGGAGAACATTACTATGGAAACAAAGTCTGTTTAAGAGAACATCTGTTCTTGTTTATTCTTTGCTCCAAGTAAGAAATCTTACAACTACAGTATCTGAACAGCCAGTAAAGATTCAATGTAGGAGAGCAGACTTGTCATTTGTTATAAACGAGCAATTTACTATCTCAAGAGATTTTCCAAAATGAAAACAAGTGATGTCCCTCTACACTAGCATAGCATTCTCAAAACAGGCTGCTAACAGAAGCTAGCTGGTCTGCCACTAGCATTAGGCCTTAGATGAATTCAAAATGGAAAACTAATTCAGATATTAAGGTCAGAATCAGTCTAGTAATAGGGAACCATGCTTATAGCATGTTATCATAACTATTAGTCTTTTCCTGTGCTAGAGTTCCAGAGAAGACTCCTGTTAAACTTTGCAGGACAGGCACCTTAGAATCCCCAATGATAAATCCTTGCATGTCACTATGTTGAAGCACCAAATCCATGTGCACAATCAGCATAGTGGTATAACTCACTGCCTCCAAGAGGCAGCAAGTAGGAAGTTACATATACAGCCTATTAAGACACAACAATTTTTAAAAACTTTTAAAGGACTTCAAACCACACGTTTTACAGTTAGCAAATAGCTACTATTCAGAGGTGCGAGACTACACTAGAACTCTATCCTTCTGTGGCCATGCATGCTCAAGCCCAGACCCAGCAAATATCTCTCCATTTATTTGCCCATTTCACATTATAGGATTTTTAAGACGTCAGTCAGGAGCAGCACAGGGACCTAACTAAGTAGTTATCTTAGACACTCTCATCCCATACCTCCCCACAATTTTCCATCTCAAGGAATCCTGATTTTGCTGCATTAGAAATCCTGACACTAAGCTACTTTTCTCCATTAACTTGCACACAACCAACATTTAGCACAACATTAAAACTGAATGCCTATATTTGCATGTAGGCAGTTAAAAGTTGCGATCATACCTGCTCCATGCCTTTACTATACAAGTCTTTTGCTCCTGCCACAGCAGCAAGATTGTTTGCTTCAGCTGTTGCCTAGAAAACATTGAGCATCATCTATGGTTACAGCATTACTGGCTAGTCACATATGTATTTACACTGCCCAATGCCCCCATATAACCACCAAAGCTTCAGATAGCCACCCCCATGTGAACAAACAGATGTCAGTGATACACACTAAAACAGATTATGAACTAGATTGAAATTTTCTCCAGCTTTCCAGTACAGCTGTAGATTGAAACTCCCATATGCTTATATAGTCTTTTCATCATGAGTAATCTCTCTTGAATGCTCTACTGTGAATAACCAAGGCTCTCAACTATTAAGCATTAATCCTGATAGACCATTACTTGTGAGGAAAGCAGAAAGCAGGCTGGTATTACTTCTGTAGCATATACATGCAGTTTTGGTGCCAGAACTTGTATGAACTCAGGATTACCTTTAACCTGGTCCATGTGGGGGACTTATTCTAGCTAATACTGCAAGATATCATTTTCTGTATCTCACAGCCACATTTACAGCATGCTAAAAGGAAGCAATGACAGCCTTTGTTTCACCAGGACAAATTTGCTCAATCCCTAAAGAACTGGTTCCTTGAAGGCCCAGAAGATAGCCAGAGCAGAATCAGTTCTTCATTAACTGACCGCAAAAAACCCAGCTCCTCCAAACAGTCACTCAAATCTGTTCCAAAGCCTGCATTTTGGCAATAGCTTGTCATTGCAAACATTTGAAGCATCTGACACAGAGCTTCACACAATCAGTTTGTGTTCAGATCACTTTAAAGCTGATTACATCCTCTTTGGATCAACCCAGAAAAGAAACCTCCTTGCAGTTATCCAGTATAACAAACCCACATGCACCACAACTAGCCCAGCACTGTGAAACAGTGGCGTTAGCTGCTTTACTATAAGCTTTCTCCATTTTATCTCCAACTAAAAGTTCACTAAGTAGGGTCTGAAAGATACTGACAAAAATAGCAAGTCATCAGAAACTTGTGTTTAAAAACTGAAGTAGCTGGAAAAAAAAAAAAAAGCTACCAACCAACTACAACCCTGTTCCATTTGGTAGAGAGGACTGGGGCAAGATATAAACACATACCCAGGCTACACAATTCATATGGTTTTGAAAGTAAACAGTGCCTTCAAAAAACTACAGCTGTGTGTTCCAGGAACTTCAGACTCCCAGCAGTCTTGACCTTCAATTGCAAAGAAGGTATGAAGTGCACATCTTCAGTCAGGTTATTTGAAAGAAAATACAATACCTGGAGCATAGATTTCGGATGAGGTAGCTCCTCTCCTTGATAGATTTTAATATAAGCCTAAGGGGGAAAAATTAAAACAAATGTTTATCCTAAGCATTTGAGATTGAGGGGAGGGAAAGAGGAGGAATGATACAAAGATACAGCTCAAATTACTTTTTGCAAAATCCTAACCATTTAATTGGGCAAGTTTCTGCATATACAGAAAGCTGGCATTCACACATTCACCCCTACTGCTTTAATCTCTTTACTTTCCTGAAACTTGACACGAAGGCATCCCCACTAATCCTCAATTTTAGCAAGCAGAAGCAATGCTTTATTCCTAATACCAAAAAAAGCATGTTAATTGATATGCTTGGTTAAATTGTCCATCTCTATCAAATTACTACTTTTTAAGCAGCTGCTGACAGATCTTAACATGCAAGCACCAAGGAACCATCAAGTACGGCTGGTACATGTTTTTACTTTTAGAGACTCTTCCTTTCACTCCAGGACAGAAGCTTCTGTCTCTGAAGACATAAGGTCTGTGCATCTGAGGTTAAGGCCTGGTAGAGCAGCACCCTGATGAGACATAGCCACTTTTTCCAAGGAGTGGCAGACAGTAAGAAGGCTATCTACAAACGTATCTCAAGATTTCTGCTAGGTAGGCAATCTTCCTCCCACAAAAGGGGACAAGGACAACCATCTTACACTGTCCTTCCGTTAAGAGGTCTGTCCAAACGCCTGCTGCTGCTAGAAAGAAGTATTTACACTTCTCCACGCCTTGCTCCTTTAGAGCACAGGAGGGAATAGAGTTAAAGTAGATCAAAGCACTAAAGGAGACAGAATTGAGCTGCCAACACTGCCAAGCAGGCAGTCTGTGTCTGTTCCCTGTCCCACCTATCCTCAGGTGCTCTTTCACCAGGGTATGGGAAGGCTGGAAGAGGACACATCCCTCATGTCTTCTTCTCCAGCCCTCAGAATGGCTCATGCCCCAGAGCACAGCTCTTAGGGACAGATTAGGCAAGGAGGCAAAGTAGGCAGCAGCAGCTGGTACCTCAGGCCTTTGGGCAAGCTGTGCAAGTTGGCCCATTAGGGCAAGTAGCAGCCTTTCAAAGGCTGGGCACTTTCTTCTCTGCAGCTACTGGCTTCTTTCTTGTTTGCCTACAACCCTCAGCCTTGGAGATTTCTTCTATAAAGCAGGAGCAAACAAGGTCATCGGGATCCTTACATACCTACTGCTCTAGGTTGTAGGACAACCTACATAGATGTATAGATTTATACAGCACTCTGTTCCCTTGGCACCCTTCTGTAAAGGCCCTTCAATTTCCAACTCAGTCTTCACAATCTCAGCTTAAGATGCAGTCACAAGGGAGCAGTCCTCTTTAGTTACGTGACTACAGTGTTTCCATAGCACCCTGCATCACTGCTCACAAACTGGATGCTGCAACATGAATCAGGCAGCTTTTCAATAGGTGGGGTGTTACACATTTCTCTGGGTGCAGTCCTTACTGCTAGCAAATATCCACTCCCTACACCATACAGAACCAGGTCTTACTGGAGAAGGGGAGGCTGAGCACACAAGCTTCAGAGAGCTGATTTTGTGCTGGTCAGAGCAGCCTTGACTTCTGCCTCCCAATTCATGCGTTTCATTTATAAAGCTGTTATTTTACTAATGTTAGAGTTCTGGTCTCAGATTTCTGTCTTATGCAACTACTTCCTTGACATCAGCACAACTCTGCCCTGCCTTTGATGTGCATGCTCAAAAAAAAAAAAAAAACAATGCAGAACTAATGTCTTCAGCAATGAGTGCCACTTTCTCCTATGGAGCGAACCGCTTAAGTCATTTCAATTCAAAAAAAGTTACACACACTGACCAATTCCTGGTGATCTAGGGATTATGTTATCACATTTCTGCTAGTGTCACCACAATACCAAAACAGGAGTCTAACAGCTGCAAGTATCATACCCAAATATTTCATAGCACAAAATGGTGACATAAAATGCAAGTGTTCAGAAAGTATCTTTCTTGTATGTTAAAAATAGAGAGAGAAGTGATCTGAAATTTTTACTGCATACCTAGAAAGCTAGCTCTTATGCTATCTGTTCAATCTAGATGAGAAACAACTTTCAGGAAATAACACCTCCAAACAAATAAAATTAATTTTGATAAAAACGTTCCACCTAATAAAACTTGAAGTATTATTAGCCTACTTACCAAAAAACCCACACAATTTTGTCAATAGCAGCTTCTTAAGTTATACCGGTAGGAAGCTGTGTGCCAGTTTTGGAAAGTCAAAGCAATGAAATGAAAATAATAAAGTGAGCTTATCAGTGAATGTCAGCCTAGATACCTTATCTTCTCTGGGAACAACACGGCCTATAATTAGAATACTTTCTTTTAAGCCATTAACAAAAATAATTAGTATGAGTTTGCTTACCTTGAAGTATTCTACAAGATCTCTACAGGTCACCTTGGATCCGCTAATCTCTTTTTCTACCAAGTTTTCAGGGGCAAGCAGTAATGGCACCAGATTTCGTAGCTCTTTCTTAAAATCCTCATCAATATCTAGTAGAATTGAATCAGTTTCAGAAAAAAGTGGTTAGTTCTCTTCAACCTTACACTTCCTGAATGAACACTGATCATATATGACCCTTCAAAATCAATAGCAAACTCATAACTGCATTTCTAACATATTTAAAGGCTTAAACATATATTAGTTTTAGTAAGTTCTACTTATTTCCAAAATCTTAACTCAAGACCAAGAACAGAGTTACCTAGTCTTTGTAATTTCAAGGGCATTTCACCATTCACCAATTACACCAAAAGCTTACAGAGTAAATCTCACAGGTCTCTACCCTCAGCGCAGACATGGTGGCTATCTGACTTTTTTTTTTTTTTTTTTTTAAACTTTTGCCACTGATGCATTCCCTGTCATGGGGGACATGCAGTAAATAGAGAAATCCTGACTACCTTTTATTTTATAGCAGTAAAAGCCTGCAGTTGGGTATGTTTAACATTTACGTCACTCTACCTTCAAATTTTGGTGTAGCTAATTCTCACAGAAAAACCTTTCTACTAAAAAAAGAAAGTCTTCAGTGTTATGAATCTTTGGACTCCTTATTTGATGATTGAGTGTATCATCTTAAGTTATTAGATTACAAACAGCTGGAAAGATCCATTTCTGCATGTGCTTAATTGTTCTACCTTTTAATCATTAAAGAGGTGAACATGCAATATGCATTTCTAGATTCCATGTTTTCACCTTTTAGCCTTACATTTTTTCCCCATCAAGCATTTCAGTAGCCAACCACTTTACTGTTCAACTTCCATGCTATAAGAAAACAATAAATTCAGTTATCTGTACTAATACACACACACAGTGGAAAGCTTCCTACCATTCAACCTCCCATCAAAGTTTGGATTTGTTGCAACTTTGAGACCAGGGTGTGGCAACAGGAAACAGCCAAGGTTACTGAAACAGGAGTGAATATGCTTCCTTACATTCTGTAGCTCTTCATGCTGGTTTTGCTTTACCTGAAAGAGACAGTAAGAAACGGTAGCAGTTTTGCAAACAATGACTTTTATACTGATATTTAATAAGAGCAAAGAAGTGGGTTTAACCTTTCACTTCTAAACCTAAAGACTTAGAGTTCTAAGTTTTGGAACTCTACACACACAGAGAACATTCCAGCATTTGTACTAGCTCAAAAAGTTAGCCCGTAGTGCATCATCTTGACCCTAAGAAGTCACCTAAGTTTGAAGGCCACACTAGGACTACTGGAAATCATAAGTTACCTGCAGTCTTTTCTCCAGGAATTTTTTTCCTCCTTCCAAACCATATGCATGTTCATAAGGGTAACTCCAGTCTCTAATTAAGAACATTAATGTCTGTAGAGAAAGAACAGCAGCAGTGAACGGTCTGCATTTTTCCTGAGATCAAGAACTCTACCACACAAGTCACTACTGCAAATAAAAATTCTAAGCTTGCCTGGTCTAAATGAAGTATTCTTGTACTTCTGTTATGCAAGTGCTTTTTTTTTTTTTTTTTTTTTTATAAAAAAAAGGTACAACTTCTTGAGGCACTTCTTCAGACAAGAGCTAGCTTCCCTGTTGCATGAGTTTGCCTTCTGCTATACGAGAGGGATCCTCCCTCCCATCAGCTGAGGGGATCAAACAAATCTTGGTATTACACTTGTATCAGGTAAGGTGCTTGAAGACAGCACCTTGCCTGGGCCAATCAGGAGATCATGAAGTCCTCTTAAGCTTGCAGGCTGAATATTCCAGACAAGAGCCTGGAAATTCAGCACAAGCAGCAATCTCGTAGTACCTTTATAGGATAACAATCAAAGAATAATTCAGACTGGAAGGGATCTCAGTATTTGTGTCCACTTAATGGAAAAGGCTCACACCCTTCTCTGGTCTAGCAAACAGTCAGGAGATGCTAGTAGTTTTCAGGCTTTAAACAGCAAAGTCAGTGATGCTTCTGTAATGCACTGTGGTCTTCCTCAGTCATATTACTTAGTGTCTGTATAAGCTATATTCAGAACGATGCATTACAAGCAAAGACCAGCCACACCACAAAGAATAACAAATGAGTAGGAGAGAAGTGTGAAACATTTCTCTGGGACATCAGCATATCAATTGATGCTTTCATTCTTTTTCTGTCCTATCTCAGGCACAAAGCTGTGTTTGCCTCAAATGTGATCTTCAGATTTTTCCCCACTGTTCTTGCCAAAAGACATAAAAAAAAAAATTTTTCTTCCTTAAGAGCAGACTAGCTTCAGCCCAAATAATTTCACAAATTATCTTGAGCTCATTTCCTACACATTTAAGATCCATTTAACATATATAGTTACCTGAAACGGCTTTTGATAAATTTCTTCCATAGCTAGTCTTCCATATTCTGTAAACAACTGATAGAAAGAACAGTGTAAGAATACAATACAAAAATGTCTGGTTTATGTGTGGCAAGTTGTTCCATTTTGTCACTAGAAGATAAAAGCATTCAATTTTAAATCCTATTATGGATTGAGAAGGTCAGGAATAAGTACACCAATCCTCAGCTCCAAGTGGGTGGTCTGGAGGCTATTCGCAGGGGAAAGCTGGCTGTCTCTCTCAGCCAGTCAACTTCCAACACTTGTTTCCTACACTAAGGAGTAGGTAAGCCTGTCCATCTCAAGCTGACAAAACATTTGCCCCTTCCCACAAAAGATTTATTCACGGAAATCGAGGAACTTGACTAGAGCTAAGGTATCAGACATTTAAACAGAAATTCAGTAGCATACAAGATCTCCAGCCAAAGACCTTAAACCATAATTGTTCCAACCCAAGCTTCAAAGTCACCGCACCCTCCCTAGAAGACTGTAGAAAAAGGCAGCATCTGATCAAATATCAAAGAGCAAAATGCATTTTCATTTTAACAGGAAAGATCTCAGGGGTAAAGACGGAATGAATGACGCTCCACTTGGTTGTCTTTACAAACAATATAGATCTTTGAACACTAGCTACATGCTAATGAAAAGAAACAACCTAAAAGGTCACTGCTTTTTGCATTAACTTGTGCTGCAAAGTACACACCTTAACACAGACAGGTGCACTGCATGATGCTATACACTGTTAAACAGGCCTGGAGCATGTCAGTATGAAACAACTTGGTTGTAATGACTCTGCCAAAAGCAAATGCAAAGTACTAGTTGAGATGATTCTACAGTCTAAGAGCAGTCACCAATAAGATGGCTCACTAATGACAAATAGCAACCTTTCTTTCCAGGGTAAAGAAATGGGTTAGTTGCCTTCTCCTGTCTTTCACATCTTAATGCCAGCAACAGCATTCTTCACTAGCCTCAGTTTTGGTCAGCAAGCCCATAAGAACATGCCAAACTGTTGAACACTACTAAAGATTTGATTGAGCTGGCTGTTTTGGCAGATGTTGATACTGTCAGGTGTCACTTCTTAATAGCCCCCTTACAGATCTCATCGCATAGGATGAAAGAAGCACACTAGCACCCTTTAGAACATGGCAATGGTTCCTCTGCATTAAACTTGTGCAGCACCTCAAATCCACAGCTAAAAGACCAAGTTTCCCCTGTGCTGATCACTGTGCTGATTTACTACAACAGAACTTCCAAAAACCCTTGTCACCCTGAGCATAAAGAAGCTCTGAAGCAGTCAAGAGTCTCATTCCCTATCCTGTTCACTTCTGTTATTTGACAAAACAGGGCCAGGATTAAGAATATTTTAGAATCACATTTCCTTCTCTCAACCCGAGATTTGTCTCCAACCTTTAATGCAGGCGTCTCCCCTCCTCACTGCTTATATTTGTTGCCTTTCTCTTCCCTTCCTTCCCCCAAACTCCACCCTCCAAGATAAGTAAAAGGGATTGCCCTATTCAGATTGGATTGAGGCTATCAAAATAGCCAGAGTGACCAGGAAAGCCTAGATTTTCAGATCAGCTTAGGCTTCCCTTGTTTTGTTTGGGGTTCTTTGGCCCAGTGATACAACTCTTAACTGAGAGCAGCATCACAGGACTATGTTTAGTTAGTGCATTACTACTCCCAGTATTGGCAGCCAGTCTTTTGAAGCACTGAACAAGACCTTTCAATCAGAAGACACACAGAACAGTTTTAAGCTGTGACAAGGTCAGGCCTGGACAATCACACAGCCTGGTATTTGTTAACACAAGCTACCCTTTAAAGCTACACTTCTGAAATTAAGGAGATAAGACTCTTGTACCATTCACATGAAGCCAGAATGCAGTGGCCTCTAACCACAATGTTTCATTTGCAGATGAAAGCCCCAGAGAAGACAATTCTTTCCTGGCTTAGTTCCTAAGCTGAAACACAAGATGCTATAGAAGTTTCTCTGTAGAAAAAACTAGATACTTCTGAGTAGAAGATATTCTTTCTGCCCTGACCCAAGCTTCCATCTTTCCACAGAAACTGTTCATGAAATATCATTTCTTTTCCTGTTTTATGAAAGCAGCTGCACTGGAAGCTTCTCATTAAGGTGCTTTCATGAACTGTTTCCCCTTTTCCATCCTTTCAGGAGTTTAGAGCCTGCTCCCATATAAAGATGAGGCTGTAGAAAGAAATGGATTTAACCAAACTGTAAGTCTGTACCACTTCTACCCCGATACTGCTATAGCAGAAGCATCAGTGCATCCATAGCATTGATTTGAGTAACTTTTACCAGCTCTAGGAGTTTTGATATCAAGTTAACTTCAGTATTTTGTATAGAGAAGCAGGCAATCTCACAAACCACAGCTAGGCTAGCAGTAATTTCAAGACTGTCAGTTCAGAAGCAGCTTAATGCAAACTCTGCATACTCTCACCTGCAGGTGTTGAAGATCATCTTCCTGAATATTCTGGGATAAGTTGTATACCTGCAAGAGACAGCTAGAGGAATTACAACACAACTTGAGGTACTGCATTTATCTTACATTCATGTAGACTTTTAGAGATCTTGAGACCTCTTACCACCTCCAGAAAGGTCTAGTAATTCAAAAGTCAGCATCTAGAATGGTGTCATAGACAGCATCTCAAAAAAAAATTGTCACTCCATATACCCTGTGCTAGAGACAAAACTGCTGACGACTAAGTTTCCTAACCCTACTTAGGACAGTTTCTTTCTGAGGGAGCAAACTATAGAGGAACCTGAAAAGATTATTCAATGCTTCAAATCATCACATAGGTGAGAGGCTAGAGAAGGACATGTCCATTTCTCATCCTCAAATCTGTGTTTCAGGATGCTGTGCTCCAGTGGCACCACCTCAGACATGGAAACAAGTAGAAAGTTGGTTCACCAGCTTTGTTTGCTTTCAAGCATACCCCAGAGATACAGAAATTTAGAAACCTGGCTTTCTCCAGGGAGCTCATGACTGCTTCAATAGTACCAACACAGCAACATGCTTAAAGATGGATCACTGATCCACAGCTTATCCTAACCACAAGAACCAAAAACCACAGAAGGCAGCAGCAGTGTTCTGTCTACTCCTGCCACTTTGGATGTTGTAGATATTTCGAACAAGTTCACTTGACATTCCAAGGAAAAAAAGAAAAAAGAAAAACCACACTCACTTTTGAACATTAAGACACAAACCTAAAAGTTTCGGGCATACTGAAAGACAATTGTCAGAGGTTTAACAGCAGCAGCAGTTGTAGGTTTAGCAGTTCAGTGTAATTTCACCCTTAGCTACATCGCCTAAACTCTTGAGAAGCTTCTGTAATACAGTCATATAGAACTGGTTGGTACTTTTAACATTTGTTAGTGACTCCCCAGTTTAGTCAGCAGTTTAATCCAACTTGACCTTAGATAAGTTTCTCTTTGGAATCAGGTTATCTATACTACACTGAAAACAAGACATTAAGTATGAAACCTTAAATAGTAGTTGGAAGAAGATACACAGGTGAACTGTCAAAGCATGGCTAGCAAAATATTCTTTGCTTATTCAGGCTAGAGGGTTTTTACAGCTGCCATCATGTGCCAGCACAGGTATTCTCACCTGGACAGAACTCGTCATGGTGCTCAGAGCAAAAACCGTTGCACAGTCTTTGATAGTGGATTGGCTATCAAAGGCACCTTGGGTATCCATGAGTAGTACAGCAACCTAGAGATTTTTAGAGAGCAGTAATAATTAGCCAAATTGTTACACTTGCAAACTCCAGGTCATTGGGATAAATTCTAATTCAAGCAGGAAAAAAAAAATCTCTGCCCCATGCCTACTTACAGACTTCAGCCTCAGTCAATAGTCCAGATCAGCTCATTAGAGCCAAGTGTGAGAAAGTTACTAACAAGAGTTTTCAAATAACAATTTTTAAAAGGTACACTATACTGTCTCCTAGAATGAAAAGGGATGAAGTGATCTTCATAATAAAAATTAATCTACTGCTCATCACTGGAATCTACTACAATTCCTTTCTCTTTCGGTTAGGGATGATTGATAAACAAGAATAAGTGATTTTTTTTCCACGGAACACAGCTAGATCCTCACAACTGTTTTGTAGCTACTGAGCTGTTCGGTTAGCTGTGAGATTTGACAAAAAACCTTCTGTACATCTTTGTAAGCCACTGTCTATTTAAGATCAATGTTCCATTTAATTGGCTATCAGGCATTTCCTTTGCGCTTCAGCAACACAAAGATTATGAAGGTTAACTGATCAAGGAGTTAAGGTTCAGGAAAAGTTAAAATAACTGAAAGCATACTGACAATATTCTGGAGTAAAAAAAAATTACTGACACACCATTAATATTTTGTTTCAGCATAAAGACAAAACATAAAACCAGACTTTGAACTTAAACTGACTTAAGAGCTAAGAAAAAAAAATACACCAGTTCACATTAAAATAGAGATAATGCTGTTTACTTCCCATCAGGCTGGATGATCAAGTCTCTTCTGTTTATGCGGTACCCTTTAGACTATGTGGAAGAAACACCTTCCATACACTGAAGCAAGGTTTCCAATACATACAGCCATCCACTGAATTTCTCTAGAACACAGCTACAGCCTGCTCTCATCATTAAGAAAGTTTTTGTAGGAGAGCTCCTCACCCAAGCCCCTGTCTAAAAGCAGCATTTATAGCCATCATTTCTATGAATAGTTTTACAACATCCACAGGATAACCCACCCATCAGCCTAGAAAAAGTAGTTTTCTGTCAAAATAACACACACTAAGTAGGGATATTGTTGGAGACCAAATCTTACAAGCCATCGGGAAAGCTCATACTTGCACTGATATCAAGTTTCCAAATACATTACACAGCTACTGAATGTAAAGGGAAGCAACTGATATGTGAACTGTCCCCATTCCCATGCCATTAAAGCTAAATTCAGAGGCAAAAAGAATTTCTAAATACACCTACTTAAGCCAAGCACTTACCTTTGTCCCATTTGGTTTGTCAATTACAAACACTTCACTCCAAATTTGAATGCCAGTGGTTTCCCGTTCGCATCCACCTCTCCATGTAAACCCAGTCAATGGCTCCGTATTTCCACCTATCCAGCAAGGAGAAGTCTGCAAAACAAGAAGAAAAACTTTATTAATACCAAGGCAGAGATTTTAAGTGATGGTTTAACAGATTTCCACATTATTCTGTCATTATCATGAGAAGATACCACCAACACTACACAAAATATAAGAACACAATCCTACTCTGCTCTACTTCAAGTATTACCCATGAAGAGATTGTTTTAATTTATTCCAACTGTTGCCTAACTGAAGAGCACACATGTACATCTTTAAGTCTCAAACATTCAGAGCCAAAATAACTGAGCTCAGTTTTGCCCACCAGTTCCACTTTGCAAGACTTGCACCCTTCCTATCAAAGATGTAGTTTTAAACAGCACATATTTTAACTACAGAAGCAGCTAAACCTCTGCAAGGAAAGAAGCCCAGCAACATGACCTTGAACTTCACTTAGTCCCTCTCTTCTCTCTCACAAATAGGTCAACTGCTGAAACCAAGCATCTCAAAACCTTGTGCTGGGAGAGGCAGCACAAGATTCCAAAAGTCCATTTCCAGAACTCATAAAACAGGTAAGAGACCTACAACCCCTATTTAAGTCAGTTACAAAACACTTTAAGCGATTAAGATTCAAGAGAAAAGGTCTAGTTGAGTCTGATACACATCAACAAAACCATTTTTGTTAGAAGTTAACCTGCAAGTCGCTGATCTCAGGAAAAGCTGTCAGAGAGCAAAGTACAGTCTACAGTTAACAGTACTAGCTCATGGTACTGAAACAAGGTCCTCCAGGAGGGACAACACAAGGAGCAATAGCTCAAACAAGATTCTAGCCACTCTACAAGCACCAGCTTCAACACAGAAATGCCATTATGAACTGTGGAAGGTAAAGAGCAGGAACAGGCCTTCTGAGGATTTTTCAGTTATGGTAGATTTCTGTCATAATGAAATTGTGGAAGAGAGTGCTGAGCAGATACAGCAGTTTAACTGATGAGGAGCTTTGGGAAAAACCTTTATTTCTAAGTTAGAACATACCACACTGGTAGAGCAGAAGCAGATGTTTTATCTATTTCCCTCTGACTGCCCAGAGAAGACAAGACTGCCAGCCAGGAAAGCATCTTCTTTGAAGAGGTCAGAAGGGAGACCTCTCCATTCAGAAGGCTACTGTCACTACTTTGCTAACTCTGCATTGGCAGCTTTCAGAAGAGAGCTCAAGACAGATCTCAGTTCACTTCTCAGAGTAGTCTGAGGCACCCAAGGGCTGCACAGAAGAGAAATACTTACTATGAGTAAGTGAAATTGCTTATTTCAAATGAGGGAAGGGAAAAGTAACTGCATACATTTCTCATGGCCAACTGCATTACTTACTGCAGAGCAAATCTGTACCAGAAGGGAAAGGTGATCAAGTAGTTCTGCACCAGCAGTCTCTCTCAAATGCTAAGCACATACCATTCAGTTTGCTGCTCAGACTGGACACGGTAAAGGTCAACAAGATGACTAGATGCAGAGTGCAGAAAATGAACACCAGAATCCAAGTCAAGAGAACCACTGCTCTTTACAAGTAGGCCTTTTGTTAGTCATACACACACACCTGAGACTGAACACAGCCTTTCCACCCTTTGAAACCATGGTCAGTGCTGTCTAAGCAACATTCCCCTGAAGCTTTTTATTCCAGAAGTTGTTTACACATCCACGAACCACCCTAGAAATCTGAAGCTCCAGGCCTGCTTTTAGCTTCAGTATGCTCTAGGATATATTTCTGCCATTCTGACTCAGATTTCACCAGTGTATGCCAGTGGTCTGTATCCTGTCACATCTTCAAAGGAAGCTGTATGCTATTCAACAATAACAGTCTATTCACCCATTTGTACAAGAGAAATAACAATACTTTCCCCTTTTGCTCCAGAAATATCATTCTCATTTGTAGGAATTCATACTAAAACTACCCAAATCTTTTGACAGTTACCTCAGTGAGCCCTGGATATAATTGCATTTGATTTTATATACGATTCATGTTACAGAAGACTTTGGTGTCTAAATAGGCACAAGATCAGCTAAAGCTGCTTCACCTTGTGGATGATGCACTTATGTCCATCTCTGACTCTAACCTTTCCCTCAGTTTGAAGAGCTCTTAGATTGTTACTTTTTTCCTTACCAAGGAACTTAGTGTTTTCACACTTTGCATCAAGTTGGCTTGAAAGAGGTTCAAGAAATACGAGGAAAGGAAGAAGGCTTTGTTCCTACAGCTGCACCAAGCTGAAATTGCACTACAGTTTTGCACTACTCACCTAATGGATAACTGATCTAAATACATTCCATACTAAGGAGAGGACCAATGCAGCTTTATTTGCTTAGTGCCATTTAACATGTAGCGTACCTTGCAGATTAATGCAAGCTAAGAAGGCTAAGCTCCTGAAAAAAGAAAAAAGCTTACAAATCTAAGTTTACAGCATTACTGCATCCAACTCTTACGGGTTAAACCGCAACAACAATCACAGGATTCTTGCAGCATTTTGTTGAGCACGCCACTGCCACTATCTTACAGTAGATAGATCTGTCTCATTTCAAACCAGCAACCATAAAACTAAGCAATATTTGTAATGAGATACCTGCCTCACTAAAGTTAATTATCCTCAGCCATGGCAAAATCCTTACATTTGACTTGATTCAGCACAACTGGGATTTTTAGAATGGCAACTCACATGATCTCTAGCTCTTGGTCTAAGAAAATGGAATCCTGAAGCATCTTAACTTGATGTTTTTCCCTCATGTGCTTTATTATGCAAAACAGAGGACATTCTAAAATTGCTTTATCAATGTACTGATTGAATATTGATGCACTGGTATTCTGTGTATGCTCCAACACTCAGTTCACAGTAAACATAGACTTGTGATTAAGCCTGACTGGAAATAGAGAGATAGGGCTTGAGCAGATCCCATCCTGTAGTGATACTAGCATGAAGGTAGAAGAGATCATAGGACTTGATGTAACAGCTGCTCCAGAAAGGAGGCATCTCACTCATCTTCTCCCATCCCCTACACTCCCATGGCCCAGCTTTTAGCACTCTGATGCTTGTCAAACTTTCCTAAGCCAGTTTACATCACTAAGCTGGCAGAAAAACAATCCAGCAAAATGCAGTCCTCTGTTCTATCAGTGAGTTGAACCAGTTCAGGTAAGGCCCTGAGTGTTACAGCTACAGAACACAAAAGCATAGTCAGAGAAAACACCTCTTTTAGCAAGACAGCTGTTGCACTAGATGGCTGAGCTAGTCTTTATCTTCAGTTTCGTAAATGAAAGAAACAATATTTTGAAGGACATCTACAGAAAGCTAAAAGTAGTAATTGCATTATGCAGTAAACAGACATTACACAAGACTGAAATACTGTTCCAATCTACTTTGCTGTACAAACTTTTGCCCTAATTCACAATCTGAAAGTTAGAGCATCTGCTCAAAGTTCGCCCCTGCTATTTTTGAAGGAGGTAGGACTGCCTTTATCTGTATCAGAAAGATTCCCCCCCCCCCCAAACACTACAGAAGCTTTGTATATAAACAAAAAGGCCATCCACTGAATAGCCATATTAATGAAATGTTTATTTCTCCCCGGGCTAGAAGAGTTAAACAGAAGAGTTAGAAAGTTGGAAGCAGCAGCTTGCTACTCTGTATTCCTCCTACTACATCCTCAGGCTTTTTCTTATAGAACACTTGGCAAACCAGAGAGAGGAATTCAATAGCAGGCATCACTGGGAATAAAAGAAAGGAAATCATCTGCCAACTACCAGCAGCTTCTTTGGGATATTCCTGTATTTTCTGCAACAGCTAGGTTCATTTCAACTTCTCAAGCCAGTTAACATGAAGGCAAAATAGATATAGTCATGGCAAGCTTCTGCCAACTGTGTATTCCAAGTCTGGACAACAATAAGCTAGAAGGAATGAGCTCTGCTCCTTCCAAGCTTCAAGAAGCAAGCAAACAGCAAGCTGTCAACATCTGTGGTGCAAATTAAAAAAAAAAAAAAGCACACAGCACACCACCACTTGTGACAGACAGCTTTATGTTCACAGGAGCCCCTACCCCACCTTCCACATATCAGCCAAGAGTTCAGCATATAGTAGATGCAAGAATAAACATCAACCACAAGCTACAAACTAAGAGAAAGAGTTAATTTCAGATCAGGTGTTCATTTATCATTGACTTAAGGATTTAAGAAGTTCTTGGACGATGTTCAGAGATACAGTTCAGTCAAATCAACAGAAGACTTTCTCCCTTCTACCATACCTCAGTAAGCCAATTTAGTCCTCTAATAAGTATTTGATAAAACTTTCTGGAAGAGGGGGTAAGTGTTAGAATACGATTTAAGACGACCTAGTCGAAACAAGATTTTTCCAGGCTGCTACCTATATAAGCCTTCCCCAGGAGCTTAACTGGAGGGGCCTCATTAAAGTTTCTCTCATACCCACTTCCACTGGGACACCAACAAGTTACCTTGATAACTGCAGGAAACTGATATTGAAAACTGTCACTTAAATACACTTCAGAGGGTAGTAACACACAGTACCTGGCCTCCTATCTCCCCTAATAAGAAAAGTTTGAGCTGCTATGTTTGAGTTCAAGTCAACAAATAAAAAGGTAAATGACTAAAACACGGAACTAAGTTATTTCTTTCCTGCAGGGGGAAGTCTGAGTTACTCACCCTGTTATACATATATCTAAGCATGAAGTCCAGTAGAAAAGATTTTCCTTTGCGAAAAGCTCCTGCTACAGACACAACTACTATGTTAAGATCTTTGATGTGTTCCTGAAGCAAGATTTTTTCCAATGCTTCTTCATCTAGTTCAAAGTTATGGTCATCTTCATGAGCAAGAACAATCTGTATGGGGCGAGGATTATCCAACTCCACCTCGTCGTCCGAGTCTGGCAAGGCATCCTCCTCCTCTTCCTCCTCATAATGCTTACCTGCAAATTGACAAGTTACAATACATTAGTAAGTCAATGCTCAGGACACTACATTTCTGAAGTAAAGTCTCAAGCTGAGCTCTCATTCCCAGCAGCAGGAATGATGCAGGTGCCATAGGCCAACTTTGAAAAGCGAACTTTTCATGACACATTTGCAGACAATGAGGTAAACAGCAGATAAACTCCCTGTCCACTTGCATGAGCTTTGGGCATCATGTACATTTCAGAATTCCAGCAGTCTGCAAGTTTTAAGAAATCTGTCACAAAAGAACTGTTTTTCACCAGTTCTCTTTTCAAGGCTTCTCAAGTGTAACTTCTATTGAAAACCAAGGGCCTTTGCTCTCTTCTCATACAGGAAAGATTAATTAGTTTGAAATAAGCTTCAAAGAGGACAAAAGACATTTTTAGAACTCTGCCTTCTTATACCATTGTTTTCTAACTTTTCTTGCTTGTACACATTCACCTAGTATGTAACCCAAGAGTTACATGCATCAGCACAAGAAGTTATATGAACTTCTAATTCCAACACATCATACTACCAGTTTTAATCCTAAAATACAGCACAAGCTTCTTAAAGTGCTTACTCACTGCTTGCAAGAGGGGGAAAAAATCTTAAGTATGTGCAAGGCCTAACACTGAGGGGCAGGGAGAATCAATTTCTGGTTTCATGCACCTGTTATGACACATTTTGAAAGTAACTGTTTCAAAAAAAGTTAACAGCATAATAGGAACTTATTTTAGACATACTTAAGGAATTGATCCTGAGTTGACTCTAGACAAAGTAGCATTTACTATCTAGAAATGACTTGGCTCAAGTGGCAAACTTAGGTTTTAGTGTTTTGATTCCTGAAGACAACAATATGAAAAGTACACAGTCAGCAAGGGACATAGCATAGTACAGGCAGTCTGAAGCGAAGTGTGGTGCAAGCTACCCAAGTAATTTTAATACATTCTCTGAAATGCTAAGCATTAGAGGTAAGAAAAAAAAAACTCAAGATACCAACTTCCTATGCACTCTAAACATAAGAGGAGCACTACACCTGCAGTTTACCTCTTCCCATGCTGATGGATGATTAAAAATTAAGGCAACACAACCTTTCAGACATACAGCACATTAGTACCACTACCTGCTTTCCTGACTTCTAGAATTCAGGAGTTACTGGGTTGAAGCCTAAAAAAGTTTGTGATCTGTCCAGATCAAGTCTCTCCTCTTGGCCAAGTACCACAACACTGACATTTGTTCCACAGAAAAACTCTACCATTGGCCTGATTCCAGTTTACCTATGAAGCAGCAATAAGGTTTTGCATTTTCAGAATTGCCTTCAACTCCAAATTTACATTTTGTCACACTGCATCAGAAACCCAGAAGCACAAATCTAACTGGGCTATCTTCCTAACAGTTACATATTTGGGGACATCACGGCATGGACTGTAAGTCGGGCCTGCGTTCTCAAGCACTACTTTTATCAAGACAAGCAAGTAGCCATCTTCAGTGACACTAAGCACTGCATGCAGGTATCTTATATAGCCCCCAGGCTTCCTGCAAAAGCAGCCCAAGAACAGTGCTCTCTTGCAAGATGTGTTATAGACATGAGAGAACGTACCACATTTGATTCACCTGTGGCAGAGCCCCTGCCAGTGCTTGTAGGATATGCCAGTCATTTCTGCCAGACTTTGCACCTCAGATCCCATCCTCAGCAAAAGACTTACGAATAGTGCTCCAGTGCAGTTTTGTGGATGTATTGAGACGAGTCAGTTACTATGAAGCTGAAAGACTGGTAACATGACTTTGACCCTGCAGTTCTTTGAGAGGCTGTCTCTTTTGCAGTGAGGCAAGATGCTGTCAGAAGTGGCTAACCAGAGCAGACATTTCCATTTCCAATCATCAACTGTGCTGCCTCAGCCAGTAGCACTAGATCTTTTTTCCGTTAAAGTGTTGAATCAAGTACAAACTAGCTTAGTGCTTAGTTTGAACAGCAAATGAATGTAAGTGCTTAAATCCTAAGTAGCAATGCCTGAACTCCATTATCTAAACAGGTTTGCAAAATGGCTCCTAGCATCACCTTGAACTAAGACTAGCTGACAAAGCAGGCCAAATTCAATTGCACTAACAGGCGTGACAACTGCAAGGAGCAACTAGTCTGGGAGTACAAAAGCTTTTGTACTCCCAGACATTAAACTAGTCCTCCTTTTCTGAAACAGTTTACATAACATACTTTGGTTCATACAGTTATCACCCTTTGTAGGCCAAAGGATTTGGAAAAATACCCCTGGCAGGGCATAAAGGTGAGAAACCAGTTTTGCCCATCAGAAAGCCTTCAGTTTCACAGCCTAGAAACATAAAGGGAGTAACTCTATTGATAAAAACACTAAGATTAGATAGCTCCAAGGAAAGACTTGTACTGTAGCAAACAGATATACAAAGTATCCACATAGATGCACAAAGTACCCAAGCAACAAGTTTAACTTGGTTATTTCAAACAGCCTCCAATTCATTTAATTGAGTATTTCACTTTAACTGCAGTAGCTAACAGTTATGCAAACTGAGGCAGACTAAAACAGTCTGAAGCAACATCTGCAATTTCTCTTCATTCAGTCAGAGCCAGATGTTGACCATCTTTTCCTATCTGGAAGTCAGCAGAACCCTAGCAGGCCTCAAAGTGCTTGCTGCAGCAACATCTTTCTGCCAGTAAGCTGTCATTCAAGGTCTCCTCAAGTCAAGAAGCCTTCTGAACAAAGTAAAGTGATATTTTATCATTAGTTATTTCTAAACAAGCAGATTTTCCCTATCACAAATAGATAGTACTATCAAAAACCAGAAGACAATACTTTCCTTAAAAGTTTGCAACATCTTGTTAATAGCTTTCTGCACTTCTGCAGCACTTAGCTTGATGCATTGGACTTGGCTTTCAAATTTCTGCCGGTAAGTGAAATCTAATTGAAGAGGACCTGAGAATAAGTCTCTTTTGTTCCCTCTGAGCTTTTTCCTCCAAAAACTTGCCAGCCTAATGTAGGTAGGTTGAGAACTTTCAGCTATATAAGGACTATTATCACCATTAATCAAGCACTTTGAGGGTAGAGAAATAGTGTTGACAGTTGTAAAGGAAAATTGGTCCATCCAGAAGAGCTGGTTTTATAACTTCATGCTTGAATGGCACAGAACATCCTTCCCCTCCAGAAATCTTGAACTTATCACCAGGACAGACATTGCACAACTTAAGCATGTCAACTGTAGAGCAAATGCTATTGCTTGTTCCAACAGCACAATCATCATATGCTAATTAGAACACCTGCTTAAGGGGCACACAACCAATGTTTTTAGGTCCTTTATACTACCCTCCTGGCTGCTTAACCTATTACTCTAGCCAGTCATCATCTCAGGCAACACTAGAATACTTTGGAAGGCTCTCTAGAAGGCCTTGGTATCACAGGCACAGGGATCACATTCCAAGAAGTGGGTTTTTCTCAGAACATTCTCTCAAAATGATGGTCAGGACAAGCAGTCCAACATTCGAGTCCAGTTTCTTGCTAAAGCAGCAGAAGCATTGCCTTAAGTCTCTGAATAGTCCATAGAAGCACACTGACAGCACTAGCCAAGAGTTAGGCCAGGAGTTAGTAAAGTTCAGAAAGTGAAACACTACTCCTTACACAAATTCTGACTTTGAAGTAGTGAGCTATGACCAGGCTGGAGGAGCTGAAAAAATGGAAAAATAGGGAATTTGTTTTAAAGCCCAGTCTATAGACCACAAACTGCTCTAGGTTCCTGCAATAATCCAGTCCCACCAACTTAAGTATAGTAACAGTGAAGGACTTCAACTGTGGAAGAAGTGGCTTTCACAGAATGACTACCATTGTACTGGAGTGTTTCTAGCCAACTGGACATTGCTTGGTAAAGCTCATGGCAGCCTCCCTACACAGGTCTCCATGACACCGCATTCAGTACTGCTGGAGAAGCAACCAAAGTCGAGATTTTGCTGTTTTTTAGTCTCTTAAAACTTCCAGGAAGTCCAGTTCCATCCCAGAAATGGAGTTATGGATGCAGCATATCCATCCCATTACATTCAAAAGTAGACATACCACAGTCGTCAGAGCCATTCCTGAAGGTTACTTGCACTGCCTGAGGTATAGCCAGACAATAACTGCCTCCTGTCAGCCTACTACATACAGATGGGCCAGTAGATCCTCTCACTCACAGGCTAGGTCTTGAGACTGCTGGAAATTCCTCTGAGCACAGAAAACTGGATCTCAGGCTTTCAGTACACAGAAGAGCTCTCATCTGTCAGAAAACACAGCATTGGAACCAGCTGTGCCCAGCAGGCCTGGGCTGTAATTTCCTGTTTTCCAGTTGTACACCTGACCTTTGAAGCTTCTGAGCTACAGAACTTCAGCCTACAGTCACATACCCTGCTCTGTCTGGAGCAGATGTAGAAAGATCATAAACTCAACTTCCCCCTGAAGCCTGCCATCCATTCAGCCCTATTACTACAGCTGTTTGTCAGCTATTTCTTACTCCATTTCAGCCTCTTACAGTCTGGATCTTTCAATTAAAGCATTTAAACTAATGCATAATTCTGATTGTGTGTAATCACTTCCTAAACCAGAGCAAAGAGGCCAGAAGATACAAGAGGCATAATACTATTTAGCAAGAAACAGACATACATGAATGGAAGCAAAGGTAGCTGGCTGAGTGAAGATATTACCACATTGCACCTCGTAAGCTAAGCTCTTTAGTCCTGCTGTAGTTTTTGCTGAGTAGAGTACAACTGACCCCCATCAGCTAAGCACACAGAACAAGCAACATTTGTTGAAACGCTAAGCCAGCTTTTGAGAACAGTAGCTCTGTTGTGTAAACATGGAAGATATTTAAACCAAACAAGCTGAACTAAATAACCCACTCCTTAAAATAAGGGGTAAAATGAACAAAAGCCAATTCCTGTTCTCCCTAAGGACATACCCATCAGCTGATGACTTATTTGTCCTGTAGTATAAGCACACAGGAGTGAGAATAGTCAGCTCAATTTCCAAGCGATGGAAATAGGGACAACTCGTTTTAAATGCAAGTCAGTCCATCCCCTTAAGCATCAAGAGTACTCAACACATTAAATGGAATAAAGTATCACCACAGCTACCTTTAAAGTTTTAACCCAAATACAGCTCGAGTTAGAACATCATTCACAACCTCTGATCATAAAAAGGAAGTACACACTATAGTTGCTAAACTCAACTGGTTTCAGATACTGTATATATTCCTGGTCAACAAATGGCAAGTGTCAACTAATGATCAACTCTTCTGGACAGTGGGGTGGACACAGACAACTGCACATAAATGCAGAAGATTAAGTCAATTTAAATTCATTTGCTTTTTAGCAGCTTAAGGTCCAGATTATACACAGCTAAAAAAAAAAGCCACTTTTATCAGCACAGATTACTTCCATCAGCATTCCTTCAATTTGTTGCATCAGCAGTTAAAAAGACTTCCAAGTTCCCTTTTCTAGTCTCTTTCCAAGCTTCTACTTTTGTTAAGTTCAAGCTAGCAGTCTTAACATCTTGTTTATATGTAAACATGCCCTTTGCTAGAACCCCAGTTTAAAACCAAACATAACATCCCTATATACTTCATCTCGGTGTCCCTGAACTCTTTCCCTTGTGCTCTAGAGACACCTCACATTTCTTTTGCTCATACAAAATGATTCAAGTCTCCCCTTCATATTGTACAGATGTACAATAGGTTCCCCATACACACTCGGAAGCAAGCTGTGGTTTGCTACACTAACCTTAACTCATCTGGCTTTGAAGTCCTGTTCCACCTCCCCTGTTTAAGGGGCATCACAGCTTGTATCAAAACCTTCAGATAAGGTACCACAAGGAAATCCCAACATTTCAGTGTAATGTATCCTCTCAGAGTTTCACCCAGGAAGCTTTCATTAGACAGAAAGTAGACAAACTGTTTAAGTGCTTCTTATTTTGGTGTAGCAAACTGAGGAGAGCGTAGGCATGTGTAAATTGAATTCCAGAGGGTAGGAGAAAATAGGTTAACTTTTAAGTCTTATTTGGACAAGGCAGGAAAAAAAAAAAGAGAGCGAGAGAGAACCTGGCACATTTCCTGGAAAAGAAAAAGCCACTAGATTTAAGTGACAAAGTTGTCCTCCCCTTTCCCCAGCTGTCCCACTCCATGTAAACTGGCATCAAGACTCACATGGAAGTTACAAGGCTGCTGCAGACCTCAATGCATCACTGCTTTCCTAATGCTGACTAGCAAATACTGCCAAGTAGCTCGTTTTAAGGCCAGAAATAATTAAATGTTTTGAATATTTGTGCTATAAATAGGACAGATGAGTTCAGTTCCAAAGACTTGTTTGGATATCCAATAAGACTGATGGTGGATTAGGGGAGGGTGGGAGATGTGTTTAACTCTCTCCATTCCTTCAGGGCAATGGAATATTAAGGGATAGATCTAGAACTGTTACATAAAATACAAGTAGAAGCAAGAAGTACCTGAAGCTATGATCCTACAAGCAAAGGGGAAAAAGATGATATTCTGATGACCTAGAAAGCTACGAAGTGTCATAACTAATCAGATAATAGGTCTGTCTACTCTTAAAGTGCTTTAAATTGCTCTTCTGTTGAGTTGTTCACGCATGCATGCGTGAACAGAGAGGTAACACTGCCATAGCCACACAAAATACTGTTAAAAGTTGGCATTTTGCATTCTCCAGTTAGGTGGACAGAAAAGCTGCAGAGAGACTTCATTAAAATGAAGTTCTGCATCAAATAAGTTAACCTCCAAATTCAGCTATTTTCAGGAAGCACATATAGGTAGAAAAAAATACTAATAATCAGAGATTAAGACAGCAGGAACAGAAACTCTGACACACACAAAGACTGCTTTTCTGAAAGTACGTCATGAATCTAGCAAAAAAACGTTTCTCCATAGCTACAAGGAAAAACTTGGAAGGTAGGGATAGTAACAAAGCATGCTTCTCATCCTTCTTCCACTCTGCCTAGAAAACATAGCTATTATTAGCACACTGAAGGACCTAACAGGATCTCTACCCACAGTAGATTTAGCAGTACTTTCCAGTTCCCTCAAAAAATGCTGCTTTAGAATACTAAAATTATGTAGACTAAGGTAAGTGAGAGCACTAGCAGGAAAAAGCCTTTCTCCCCTTTAATACCCATCCCCCAAGTTCTTGAGGTTGGGAATCAGAGTATTCCAGATCTGACAGTGCCCTAGTTCACTGTGGGCTCCAGAAATGCTAAGCGAAAGCTCTCTGCAGACTCTTCAGGCTAACCAAATCTTTGTAGTCCGTGGTAGCTTTAAACTAGGCAGCCTTTTGCTTACATTTCAGAGTATCATTTTAAGGCTGCTGTTTGTCCGAGTTCAATTCTTTTTTGGCTAACTAGATTCAGTCAGTATCTCCTAAATAGTTTAGGCCCTAACTATATTTTATATACATTGTATGTAGTTCTCACATGTCAGCTGCTCTCTTTCTAATCAGCTATTACCTCAGATCAAGATTTCAAGTGAGAAGGCAGATAAGAATAAGGGGAAAGATGCCAACTGCAGTTATCCCATGTTAACACACCTGAGGGCTGTGCTGCCATTCAGAGAGACCAGGACAGCTGAGCAGAGAGGAACCTCATGAGGTTCAATAAGGGCAACTGCAGAGTCCTGCACCTAGGGAAAAATAACCCTAGGCACCAGGACAAGCTGGGGGCTGACCTGCTGGAGAGCAGCTCTGCAGAGAAGGACCTGGGAGTGCTGGTGGATGACAGGTTGACCATGAACCAGCAATGTGCCCTTGTGGCCAGGAAGGCCAATGGTCTCCTTGGGTGCATTGGGAAGAGTGTTGCCAGCAGGTGGAGGGAGGTGATCCTGCCCCTCTACTCAGCCCTGGGGAGGCCTCATCTCGAGTCCTGAGTCCAGTTGTGGGCTCCCCGGGACAAGAGACAGGGAGCTACTGCACAGAGTCCAGCGTAGGGCTACGAAGGTCATCAGAGGGCTGGAGCACCTGCCCTCTGAGGAACGGCTGCGAGAGCTGGGCCTCTTCAGCCTGGGGAAGAGAAGACTGAGGGGGGATCTGATCAATGTGTACAAGTACCTGAAGGGAGGGTGTGAAGGAGACGGGGACAAACTCTTTTCAGTTGTTCCATGTGTCAGGACAAAAGACAATGGGCAGAAATTGAAGCACAGGAAGTTCTGCCTGAGGGTGAGGGGGAATTTCTTCACTGCGAGAGGGCAAAGCCCTGGCACAGGTTGCCCAGAGAGGTTGTGGAGTCTCCTTCTCTGGAGATATTCAAGGTCCACCTGGACGCAACCCTGTCTGACATGCTCTAAGTGACCCTGCTTGAGCAGGAAGGTTGGACTAGATGATCTCCAGAGGTCCCTTCCAACTTTACTGATTCTATAGTTTGACTTTTAGATCAACACCCAGAAAACTTTCAGTCACTCAGCTGTACCTGTACCACAGCCACAAAGAAGCTCAGCAGCAAGTGAGGCAAGTGCTCCCTGCTCTCTCTGCAGGAGGTATGCTAGAGAGCCAGTTTTCATTTTCATCTCCAAGGTTAACAAGCTGTCAGTCAGGAACACCAACAGGTTTTGGGAAACAGAGCAAGTCTAAGAGGCTTCCCCCCCCCACCTGGGGTTGAGTGTCCAGACCATACTTACAGTGACCTGCAGCCTCTAAGAGAAAGTGATTGTTTAGGCCAACCACCACCTTACATCTAGCTTCCTTTCTCCCTTTAAAGGCCTGTTGCTAAGAGAATCTCCCATCCAACCTTTCCAACACTGAAGTTTATAGTTTTCTTTTATCAGAAGTTCTAGATTGAATTTCTAAGAGTGAAGAGCAGTACAAGGAGAGACTGGGTTTAAAGAACAGCTTTCACTGGTTTGTGCATGTAGCAAAATCGATACCATTCCTACCTTCGGACATCCTCATGGGGTATTTAAATTCCTGCTCCTTCTTCCTAAGGAGAGGGAAACTATTATTAACCTGGTAGTATCACTAGCAGACACAGCCTGGCTGAAAGAAAAGTGCAACCAGGGGAATAAAGTGTGCAAACAAGGTTAGTGCTTAGTGGAAGAGAGCCCAAATCAAGAACTGGAAACAGCAAAGAAAAAAAAAAACACACCAATGATGATTTAGGAATAACTTAAAAATAAGAACAAACATTTTACATGCATTCTCTTTACCTCCACTTCCCATCTCACACTGGGGCAAGAGATCTTCATATAACTAACATGTTTAAGTATAATCAATACAACACCTAACCACGTCTATATACTTCACAGCCCCACATCTGTTCTTCATAATTTTCAGCTCTTCACCAGGTATCAGTGGCATTGTTTCACAGAAGACCTCCTCTACAGCAAAAGCTCAAAGCACACTTCTTCTGCCAATAGGATAACATAAGTAACCACCTCCTGCTGCCTGGTCCCCTCACCCACTGCATCTTCAAATCTGCTTTAATAGTACAGCTGAGTCTAGCCACTCATTCAGATAATGGCTCTCCCTTGCCTTTGCTCATCTCCAGCACCATGCAGTTCCATACTGCCTTTCCTGCTACTTTTGCCACTCACTCGATGCTGTGGAGAGTCAAATCAACCAAGCCAGCAGAACAAACTGTATCACCACCCTAAGAGTCCAATGAGCAGTGAAACTACACAGCTTTGGCATCTGTGGGGCACCAGGTGAGTTCAGTTGTACATCGAACAGTACAGAACTGTTGCCCTCTGTGTTGGCACAGCTGTCCAAGGGCCATACAGGAATTTATCTGGAGTAAACATAAGTTGCTGTGCATCTGTGTAGCTTCTGAAACAGCTGTACCAGCACAAGTGAGGGGGAGGCACAAGCTGCTCAACTCAACACTGGTGCCAAAAAAAGTTTGGCCGAAAACAACCTAGTCGCAAACTGCAAAATCTCTCCAGACACTCTGCATGCTCAAGTACAGCTAAGAAGTGTGTTCATGTGGTCACTGACTGAGTGATATGTGATAACACTGCAAAGAGGGGTAGACAACTGGGCTGTAACTGGATCAGACTGTGTTCTGCCAAGGATTTGTCCAGATTTGAAAGAGTTCAAATTTAGGTTGGATTAGCCACCACATTTGTTAACTTCAGCTAAAGACAAGGTTGCTTTCCTTCATGCATGCAGGCTAACACCACTTTATCAACAAGATAAGCTAGGATGCGTAGTTGGTGGGAGGGCCTTGGGGTTGGTTTAGTCCTTCCTGCACTAGACTGCTCCCTTGAACACTACCCTACTGAAGGTACTGTACCTGCTAAAAGTTGTTTCTACATAGGTCTTAATTGCAAAGAGTCATAAGAACAGGAGCATGTTGGTTTTAAGTGCTTTCCTGAGACAGCAAATGCTATCACCACCTATAACCTAATATAGCCTAGCACCAAGTGTAGCTTTTGGGAGGTGGGGGTAGGCCACAGAGTAATCCTAGAGGTAGGGCAAGCCACATCATTCTCTTGAAGGGACAAACAAATTGGAGCAGATTATTTTTTCCTCTTTACTTCAAGTTTTCAGTTTGAGTATCATAGAATGGTTGAGGATGGAAGGGATCTCTGGAGATCATCTAGTCCAACCTCCCTGCTCAAGCAGGGTCACCTAGAGCATGGTAGACAGGGTTGCATCCAGGCAGGCCTTGAAGATCTCCACAGAAGGAGACTCCACAATCTCTGGGCAACCTGTTCCAGGGCCCTGTCATTCTTACAAAGAAGCTTTTTTTCTTATATTCAGGCAGAATTTCCTGTGTTTCAGTTTGTGCCCATTGCTTCTTGTCCAGTTGCTGGGCACCACTGATAAGAGCCCAGCCCAATCCCCTTGATACCCTCCCTTAAAGCATTTGGGGACATTGATAAGATCCCCCCTCAGTCTTCTCTTCCCCAGGCTAAATGGGCCCAGCTCTTGCAGCTGTCCCTCATAGGGCAGATGCTGCAATCCTCTGACCATCTTTGTAGACCTACACTGGACTCTCTCCAGTAGCTCCACATCTCTTGACATGACTAGATACATCTAGTCAGTCTAACTACTTTTCTGTAGGACAGCACACAAGATGCAGATGTTAAACCATACAAGTGGTTTAACATGCAACTTTGACTTAGGCAGGGAAGTAAGAAAATACTCAACTGTCCAGAGATACCTATGTTTAACACCCAAACACTTCAGTTTGTGCAGATATTTATTGTCCTCGTTTTGTGGAGCCAACAGATCCTTCTGTTCCCTCAATATGCAGAGGGAAAGACTAGGGAAGTGAACCAAAACCAGGAGAGCAGTATGCCACTTTTTAAAGCTCACAGTTTAACTAGTTAGTTCTAATGCAGTACAGAAATGAGAAAGCAGCAACAGTTCAGACTACAGACCAGTTTGGTTTGATACGCCTGGAATTGAAAGTTCTTAAATTGAATGGTATTCTTGCAGCGTCTCAGTCAGACAAGCCAATTGGTAGCCTTTTCATATGTACCAGACTGCATTTTTAATGAGCTCTCAGAAGAAGCAGGGCTCCTACTAGCCCCTGAAGGTTCCACAATTATGTATTCACACCTGTATCCAAGTGCTCATAATGGACACTGGTCATTTTCATTGATTTTATTTCTTAAGTAGAAGTTCTGTATCTTAATGCTACTACTACTATTAATTTCAAAAGATTCTGTTTAAATCTTGAAAAGCATAACAATAAGTTTTCAGTAGCTATTTCTATAGTACTATTAGGTCTAGAAAATATCCTAAACTTGGCCCCCCTGCCCAGCCAGCACAAGCATTAGTTACTGCAGTTAACTACACAACTTCTGTACTAAAGAGCCTGAAGAGGTCTGATATCCTAGCATTTGAAAACATTTCCTTTTAAGTAGTTTGTACTACATTCCATCCCTCACCCCCCCCCCCCCCCCCCCCCGTGACAAGCTCAAGACTGTGCTGTTTGGAAGACAAGTGATAACAGCCTTGAGGGCAGCTTTAAGGCCATGCTGAGAAACACATGACTATCACTGACCAGAACAATTCTTCAGTATTTAGTTCCGAATTACACAAAATTTAATACACTTCTCTTGAAAGGAAGACAATTTCTTATTTTAGAAAGTCATTTAGTTATGTCAAGAACTTTAACATGATTTTTCTATAGCAGACATTTTCACTACTACTCTATATGCAAGCAGTAATGAAGCTACTGCCTCCACACCTAACAGTTCAAGTCAGTGCTGAGGACTTGATATCATGCAGAGGATTGACAGATGGTACCCTTCAATTCCCAATTACTTAATATTCCTGGACCACACTACATCAACTCTGTGGAAGGAACAGCCACAAGCAAAAGCCAGAGAAGAACCTCTCTCACATCTACCTGAGGAGCCAAAAATGCAAAAGGGGGTGGGAGTTAGGGAAGGGGAGAAAATAAATAGCTTGCAGATTCACAGGCAGTATCACAGGACTGGGATTGTTTAACAATCTAAGGATTGTTAAAATAACTGTACTTACTCTTCCACTCAGTAGTACAATCCTATTCAAGATAAGAGGTGAGAACAACTTTTCCAAGCATGTACAAGAAGTAGTCCTTGCATGTCAGTGTAAGCAGCTGACACTTTCTTCAACAGGCTTCTATAGTTTTCAGTCTAAGTGAAAAAATAAGTCTTGTTGTCCTGGAATTGTTATACAATGCATCAAAAGGTACTTCAGATATTTTACCAAGACCAATAAGAACTTGTAAATCCAACACGATTCAATCTAAGGTGACAAGGAAAAAAACAATTTAAATTATGATTTGACAACAGCTACAGATCAGGACCCAATTCTTATCTCACTAAGCAACAACTGCATAGAAGCAGTCTCAGTTTTGCCCCTCATCAGTATTAATTTATTAGAATTTGTATTCTAAAACCTGTCTGTAATCTGTATAACATTTCATTAGTTCAGATCTTCAGCTCTGCTAACTTCCAGGTTTTAGCTTCTGTTTCAGTCTTGAGAGAAACCTGCCAAGACTTGCAATAACATACAAGCCACACCTTGCCATGCAGAAATTGCTGGCATGCAGATCTGTAATTAGAGTTAACCATTTATTTATTTTCTGCATTGAAACTAGAGCTGGGAATACACATACAGCAAGAAAAATAACAGATAAGAATAAAGGGGATGAGGCACCTCCCCTCCCAACAAAAGTGTATCAGAATACCCCTTGAAGTACAAGAGCTGTAAATATAGGCCCAGTAACTGACCTATAAGCCAAGTCCCTCCTCAAAGGCACCTTGTGCAGTCTTACAGCTAGGGCCATTCTTACCTATTCTTCCAGGACATTGAGAAGCAGGGCAAAATACTAGTAAGTTTGTCTTTTTAAAAATCAGTTCTCCAGAAGCCTAAATGCACTTCTCAGCCATATATTTTCTATTAGCCCTGATCATGAGTTCATCAGGCAAATTACTGTTATTAAACAAGACTTCTGCTCAGCTAGCTTTTGTCAGACTACCACAGATGCTACATTGCTCAGTAACACCATCTTCGGCATCAAATATTCTGCTCTACATTTTTCCATCCCTAAATAGGAACCAGTACTAACCAATGTAATAGCAGTATAGCTATTTTTCTGTGTAGTTAATGGGGAAGGGATAAGAGACATTTAGCTTCACATTAAGTGCTAAGACCTACTGCTCTCATACTAGCATGAGATATGAATTAATCTTGCTATCTCACCTCCTGCAGGAGTTGTCAGTGGTTGACTCTAGGCAGACCAAATAGATAGTTTTAGCATATAAACACATAAACCACCTGCTATGGAGATAATTCACAAAGTGTATGTGCTTTCCCAATAGCAAATGCTAAGGAAGAGGAAAAAGTTCCTTTCTTTGCTGCAGAGTAAGAATTCCAGTTAGACACCAATAGGTAGTTACTTGCTGAGTATTAATTCATACTCTAGATTATTTCACAGTAGCTTGTTTGTACAGCTACAGCAGATAATGGGCATAGGCTACCTTTAAGTCCTAAGAGATGAATCCAATCAAATAAGAATTTAGAGTGGGAGAAGGAAAGAAAGAAGCTCTTCAAGTTCCCCAAATCTTGTTTCAGGTTATCTATTTGGGCAGCAAAACAAATTTTGAAGTCGAAATCCCCCCTCAAGTTTTTTAAATTTTATAATTAATGTATTTTAAGATGCTTGTTTAACAAGCAGAATTGTATTTTCCTGGAAATGAACACTAGGAAAAGTGTAATAGTCTCCTACAGAAATAAGTGTAAGTCAGCAGTCAAACAAGTTAGCTATCAATGTCCTTGGACCATTAGTACCTATTACATATTGATTTGTTGCTGGAAGAGACTCAGTTATAACCCTTATCCCCATTAAAGTTATTCATTTCAGATTAATCATTTCTTCACAGCTAACTGAAATAGCAGCCAGCCTTAGCAATGTTTACACATGTATTTCAAAACTTACTCTTGGAAGAGATCCGTTTGCTCTAGTGTTTCAGATACAAATCCCAATCCCACAAGTATGTTCACATAAACCAATTCCCTACACAATACCATGACCTCCAAGTCAGCTCCAGGATGGGTCAATACTCTAAATGTCAAGAGTAACTTCCAGAAAACAAGGAAAGTTACTCCCACCTTTCCTCCTAGATAGCTCAGTATTAAAGTTTAAGTTGCTAAAAGTGTTTTGGTAAAAGAACTCCATTCTCCAACAAGTATAAATAAAGCCTTAAGACAATGTATACAGATACTTACGAAAATTTCTGGTTGCTTATAAATGATAAATATAGCAAGCCTGTCTATACAGAAACAAAAACATTTAGCTTCATGTTTTGTTCAGCTTAGAGATTAACCTTAAAATACTTTAGTGATCTGTAGAGTAAGTTTGAGAGGTTAACACAGGATTTGGAGACAAGTTGGAAAAACTGCACTCAAACTGGCAGCTTATAGATCACGTTCTAGGCATAAAATGCAGCAACAGAAAAAACAAGCCACACAATTCTGTCTAATTCTAAAAGTTTAGATCTCCCCATTTGAAGGCTAACACGCTAGAATGTCAAGAAGCCATCCTCAGGAATGGGCCTGTTTGCCACTGCAGTATAGTGGCATGAGCTGCTTCAAACTTCATCCTGTATAAGAGAGTCAGGTTTAAGTGAACTTTGGCAGTTTTCCTTATGAATGTGCTACATCTCCTTGAAGCAGTTAAACTTTCACAGACTGTGCTAGGATGTACAACAATCTATTAGTGACAGGCACAAAGTTAAAGCGAGTTTTATCTTAGTCCTGAAGAGGCATCTGTGATCCAACTGCAGCTGAAGACTAATGTATCACCATGGTTCATAATCTAAATTCTATGTTCTTGCTTTTGTTATCTACAATTCAGCTTACTTCTTACATCAGGTTTTACAGTTGAGCAAAATCTAAAGTCAGAGGTTGAGACTGCTATTACAAGATAAGTGTTCTTCTAATACAATGGAGAGAAAAAAAACACCCCCTCCCTTCCTTTCCATCACACACCACCTTTTATATGCAGTCCAGCCAGCTTAAGTTAGTGCATCTATTTTTATTAGGACAAGAAGAGAACACAATCACTCCTTATGCTGTCTTGCTCCAGTCATTGATGCTTCATTAGTCTAGTCGGGAAGCAAACCGTGATCAGCAATATTTAACCAAAACATAGGGACTACAGTCGGTGTGAGATACCTGAGAAGTAAAAGCACTCCTGCAAGATTTGGCTTAAGTATTCAAATCCATCTGACATCAATGAGAGCTGCCTGGCCTCCTAAATTAGGAGGATCTGCCATGTTTAAAAGAAGTGTGTTTATGATGGCTGTAGCACAGAACAGTTTGAATTCAACCATTTGCTATGAAAAGGAACTCATCCTTCCTCAAACCCACACCCTGCATTCAAAAGATTTCAAGCTTGAAACAGCACAGAACTATTACAGAATACCTCTCTGAGGAGGAATTGTAACATCATTAATGACTCTACTATGAACTAGACCCTAACAGTTATTAAGCAATAGCTAATAGTAGTACTGGAGCAATTACAGGCCTCTCTTATTACACTCCTTTCCTTACAACTATTCCCATTTCCTACTATGGCTTTATTTCATTGCATAAAAAGCCCTTCTGTAGACACGTACAGATCTTTCACACCTGTACATGCAGACCCTGTCAGTTAGGTTGATCTAAGCCTAAAAGAGGTGATTAACTTGGTAGTGGCACATACTTGTCTTCATCACTAATGATGACACAGCTACCTTAAAGGTGGTTTATTACAAGTGTGCTCATGCTTTTCTAACTCTCATGATGTTATGCAATAGTCTAATGCTTTGAGATTAAACTAAGCACTACTGGAAAGAGAACTGTACGAGAGAATTCAGTAGTACTAGAAAAATACCCAATAGCCAAAGAGTGTCAAATTCTTGATATTTGATGTTTGGACTATTTAAGTTATTAAAAACCAAACATATTCAGGTATTTCCATAGTTTGAATAGTTACTGTCCTTTCCTGCCTTTAAAGGAGTCACAGGAGTAGCCATTCTGCACCTGCCAGTTTACAGTGCTGTTAAACTTCTAGTCTCCAGCCAGCTTGCAAATGAAGCAATCCAAACCAGTACTGACATATGGCATCTTGCAGCTTTTGTTTAATCCAGAAGCAGAACGATTGAAGGGGGCATAGTTCAATTAACGAGAGTCATACAACAATGTTAAAGTGTTTCAATGTCCTAGTGCAGCACTCAGCTTTGTAAGTCAGTACTCTCCTTGCAAGTCAGTTTCCCTCAAACACATGCTGTGGCAGATCCAGGGGCATGAGTTCTCCAGTTTTAAGCCACTCTGGGGTAATAACTGCATTAAAAAAAAAAAATACTGCCCAGACTCCAGCCCATCTGAGGCAAAGCACCAAGACAGAGATATGTCCCTTCCCTGCCAGAGGATATGTAACACGCAAGAGAAGCGCTGCCCGTGCAGCTGCAGCTCACCAGGTCCATGCGGGGGACGGGCCAAGACGGCACAGCCAGCTCCCTTCCCAAGTTGCCTGGCGGTGCTGCCTTCAGGGCCGGCCGCCGGGCACAAGCGCCCCCCGGGCTGCCTGGCGCCTGCCCCCGGCAGCAGGCCGGCCCCAGCCGCAGCCCCGGCTCCTCACGTGATGTACACACCGGCAGGCGGCCACGCCGCAGCGGCGAATAAGGTCACCGGCCGCCAGCCCGCACCAGGAGCCCCCCTCGCCGCCGCTCGGCGGCGGGGCCGCGGCAGGGCGGCGGGAATCCCGCCCGAGAGGCGGCGGCGGCACTAACCGCCGGCCCCGCGGAGGGGGCCAGCCGCCCGCCCCCCCCCCCCCCGGCGAGGCCCGGGGCTGGCGGCCGCCCCCGCCATTTTGGGGGGGGGGGGGGGGGGAGGAAAAAACAGGGCCTTTCTCCCCCCCTCCTCCCTGTGCGCCGCCGCCCGCGGACAGGCGCCGCCGCCGCCGCCGCCCGGCCCCGCTCCGCTCCGCGGTGGTGCTGCGGCCGCCGCCGCCGCCGCCGCCCGGCCGCCTCGCAGCCGCCGCCGCCGCCGGGGGCGGGGGATCGGGCGGGGGGAAGCAAAGCGCGTTACCTGCCGGGTCGGGCCGTTGGCGGGCCGGCCCCGCGCGCTGCCCGCGCCGCGCCGCGTCCCCTTCCGCCATCTTGTCCGGGTTTAAAATTAACTCGCCGTGACGTCAGAGCTCCGCCGCGAGACCTTTATCGCCCGCCGGCGGCGGCGGCGCGCGCGGCAGCGCGCGCGCGAGCGCGCGGGGAGCGGGCGCGCTGGGTCCTAGCGCTCGCTCCCCGCTCCCCCGACCTCCCCCTCCCCGCGGCGCCGCGTGGGCGGTGCCGCGCACGCGCAGCCCGCCGGCCTGCTGTTGGCGCGGCGCGCGCACGCGGGCGGTTGAGGGCGGTGTGGCGTAGTGTCCCCCCCCCCCCCCCCCCACCGCGGCTCCCCACAGACTCGGCGGGGCGCGAGTGAAGTCCGGGGAGCGACGCCCCGAGCGATTTGGGGCCCCCCGTGGCGGGAGAGGCCCCTGCCCCGGCGCATGGGCAGAGGGGGAACGGTGGGGAGGGTGAGGGCCTCGGAGAGCCACGGGCGGCGGGGGCAGTGGGATTGAGGTTAGGAGCGGTGAGGCCTGAGGGAGGCCATGGGGCATGAGCGTCTTCCTGAGGGGGTTGCTGCTGAGCTGCTGCTGATTCTGGGCTGGAGACGGAAAGAACAAGGCGTAATCACAGTCTGAGCAAGCCACATGCGTTCCTGAGGGACCAAAGGTTCCTGCTGTTCCCTGCTTCTGCAGAAGTCTCGTTCCTCTAAACCTGAACTGACCTCACTGCCTCATTCAGAAAGGCCGGCTGTTAGAGCTAGCTGTGTTTACTGCATACAGGTCTCAAGTCTCTTCAGTTTGCTATTGCTAAAGGTCATGTAAACATCCACAATTAAATTAGTCATTGTGACCTTAGGTTGTCATTTGCTGTAGTGACACGTTTGTCTGGTAAATCAGCATGTAAAGTGGGCAAGAGCTTTGCAAAAACCCCTCTCACTGCTGCGGTGCTCTCTGTGCCAAGCCATTTTCCCCCCAGGATCTTGAACTATGCTAACCGTTTCCGCCTAGGAGAGGCAGCAGTAGAGTGACAGCAATCAAAAAAAAAAAAAAAAAAAAAAAACAGAATTTCATTTTGTCTAGATGGAGGTGGAGGGAGAGGTCAGAAGAGACCTCCGAAGGGAAGCTGGCAGGCCCTGTCGTGGTACCTGCAGGGGCTTCCCAAAACCCCATACCCTGCTTTCAGACCTTTCCTCCTGAGGTAGCACGAAGAGCCTTTATAACACAATACGCTAGGTGCTGCATATACAGTACAGTACATACAATAAACTAATATGTAGTGTTGCCACCACTTAAAATAGTAAAATATCCAGTTGTGTAAAACCGTTTGGAAGAACTTTATTGTTACAGATTTATGTCAGTGTAAATACAAGCAGAATTCATGCCCTTTGTACAGAAATGTTGGTATGAATGCTAGGGAAAAGCACTTGCTGTTGGTCATTTGCAGTTCTACTTCACAGTTCCCTTCACTTATTTGTGGCAGCTTGCTGTGGAAAATGCCAGTCTTTCTAACCTTCAGCCCAGGTCAAGAGGATTTTTTTTTTTTTGGGGGGGGGGAGGATATTGAAAGGAACACAGAGCACACACTACATTCCTGGTTTTTGAGTTTTAGGAAAGGAGGGATTTAGAGCTATTGGAGGCATGTACGGGAGTTCAGACAAATGGAAACGCCTTAAAGTAATACACACTGAAAGCTAGAAATGCTGTTGACTCTAATGTACTTATGCTTCAACAGCTCAAGATGAAAATTAAAGAGCTGGAAAGAGGAATGCTAAGAATTAAAGTTTCCTCGTTTTACTGTTAATGATGCAGATGATCTTGTTTCTGATCATGCCTGGAAGAGGAGTTTGAAACACTGCATGTATATATATTTATATTCCATGCAACAGGATTTGCTGCTGCTGTAATGTGAGAACAGAAGTCAAGAACTTAGCAGTCAGAAAGCTCAGCCTTAATTCTGCCCTGTTACCTTCACAGGAAAGGAGGAGATATTTTCTGAGCTGCGGATTTTGCTCTCACCATGTCACACCTTGGCTTCAAAGGTCCCCATCTCCACCATGCTCCCAGATGCTTGCCTCTTTTTTCTGAGCCAAGTTAGCAAAGACTTAGTATCAAAAGAAACTGCTGAAACTAACAGCTGATTTGGCCTGAAAGGAGCAGAGCAGGGTGGTAAGTGGCCACCAGACAGGGAAGGCATGCATGGCTGGAAGTGTACAAGCTTTTGGTCCGGTGGCCTCTTCAGCCGGCAAAGGCATGGTCTCATGGTACAGACAACATCTTCTCCTGGATTTGACCATGCTGATTTAAAACTCTACTGTCCTTAACTTGTCCTAAACCCCCTTTGGGCCAGTCTACACAGCTAGTGTCATCAGTGCAAAGAGCCAGTGCTGCCCAGGGCTGGGGCAGGAGGACTATTCCTTCCTGTGGCTGGAAGGGAAGTGGACCTGCTGGGGTGTTTACTGGCCTTCAGACTGCACGATGTGGCACGGCGCAGCACAAGATGGTCTCCTGACTTACCCTTACAGAAGCACCCAATGGGCTCTAGAAAAGGCCAGATCAAGCTCAGCTCTTACACTTTTCTGAATAAAATGCTTCTCTCTCCCTACCAGTTAACCTGCGTGATCATTTAAGGTGCTGTGGTCATTTAGGGTGACCTGCACAACACCATGTGGCTGAGTCCAACACCCATTTGAAACAATCTGAACGCCAAACCTCGGCTGGGGACAGAGCAATCTCCCGTCCCAGATGTGACACCACTGGAGTGTCCTGGGACGAGCTGGAGGGGTCTCTATCAGATGTACTGCGCTTACCAATGTCTTTCCTCATCCACTTTGGTCTGTGGAGTCCGAGCTCGTTACCAGGCCAGTCTCCGGCTCTCCTCCAGCCTACACCAGCACTGCAGGCAGCTGAGAGCTGAGGGCAGATGCCATGAGATAGAGGTGCTTCTCCCAGCAGCCCCACACTATTCTCAGTAACAGGATGTCTCCTGTCCAATCACTGCAATCACTAGACACCCTGGGGACTTCTCGGGAGTAGGGGGGGGGGGAGAGGGGAAGCAGGGACATGAGCAGAGGGACAGGCCTGCAGTGGTGGCCCCGTGCTGCTCTGGGAGCAACTGCAGCTGGGGGGATGTGACGAGCTGCCCCCTACGAGAGACCACTGTGGGAGACGCCTCACTAGAGCAAACCTGAGATTTTCCAACAGTCTCCCATTGGGAAATCTGCCTAGATCTCTGGCTTGTTTGCAGAGGCAAATATACGCCCCTCCAAGCTTAGTGGGACGAGCAGTACGCCCTGCAGTGGGACGAGCTTGGTTTCCTATGCATTTTTTTCCTCACTGACATTGCCCCAAGAGCATCTTGTTCTGCTCCAGGGACACTGTCAGCCCCTCTCTGTCACACAGACAACCTGTAAGCTGCCACATATTGCTACAGAAGGCCCAGTGCCGCCCTGAGCGTGTAGCTACTTGCATATGTTTGCTTTAATGAGCAGCCAGCACTTGACTTAGGGTTTGACAGAGCAAAGCCCAATGTAGGACTGGCCATGCCCCAAAACCTGGTTTGATGCTTTCAGCTCTGTATTCAGAGCATGGGAATAAGGGATGCCACCTGCTACCTGGAGTGAGCAGAAGACCTCGGAGGAAGAAGAAAGTAGGTTGGGAAGGGAGGAAAAATCCATTTACCAACTCTCCTGAACCTGCAGCTGTCCTGCATGCTCAGGCAAGATGCCTTTTTAGCTGGCAGCAACGCACATGCTTGAGAGGCAGAGGAGAGCAGCCCCTCACATAGCACTCATTTATAGCAACCCGAGTGGGAGACATGTCCCATTCTCTCCTTGGTGATGACTCAAGAGCTGCTCCTCTGGGAAGGAAGAACAAAATAACATTGAATTTTAGCTGTTGTTGGAGCATCTCAGAGCATGTGTTGCTAGGCATCAGCTGCAGGAATTGCCTGCAGGTGCTTTTGCAGGAGGGGCTGGGCCAGTTCACAGGAATCTCCACATGCGAAACTGGGAGTTCAGCCCAAGTGCCAAATATCTTTGAAAGGAGTCATAATCCATTCTCCACCTGCAGAAGTTGCTGCGCAGTTTCCCTAAGATTAAGGGTTTAAATCCAAGGGGCTGTGGCGTAGCTGGGGAAGGGCAGTGGGCAAACTCTAGAGGAATGCTTTCTTTGGTGGTACGGATTAGGGAGGATCTTTGGGGAGTTATCCAACCTCTCCGTGGACCTACACGTGGAGCTGGCAAGCTTGCAGGTGCAAATAGGGAGGGAGCCTTCTCTCCTGTCTTACCCGTAATCTCTCTCCCGTAATCGGGGTGATCAAAATTTTCAGAGGATTAAAGAGCAAAGTGGCTTTCTTTTACTCATGGACATGAATCTCCCTAGCTAGCTGAAGCTTTCATGTCCAAGCATTTGCTCACACTGACTCCTATCATTTGGCATGAATATCTTCCTCCAGGCAGGATCTTTGCAGGGTTTGTATAAACACGATCCAGTTTCCATCACACTGTTAAGCAAGAGCATAACAAGATGAGACCACTTTTAAGCTTGGGACAGATCCTGGCTCCTTTGAAGGATGCCGTACTGCTTACAGAGTGCTAATACACCTGCAAATCCCAGGGATGCCCGCTGCAGAAAGACTGCTCTGTCTGAAGCCAGCGCTTTCCCGCCAGCCTTGCCTGGGGGATGTGGCTGCTTCCTCATCTCCTGCTGCACGGTGGGTTTTGACCTTTCTCTCTGTCAAAAACAAGACCAGTCAGGACAAGCCCTGTGACCAGGAAGTATGCACACATGTACAAAATGCTGGTATGGTGAAACTATTTTCCACCCAGGCTTTAAACTGCTTTTTCTCATCTGGCTTGGGCTTCTCGAAGTATCTCTGGTTTCAGGTCCCCTTAGTGGCATTTCCTGAGGGTTCCTGAGCCCAGACAAAGCCACTGCAGAGAAAAGACTTCCCTACACCCCCAGACTCTAGCTCTCAAACCTCCTGTCCTAGACAAAGAAGCATGGCTCCAGCTGCCACTGCGATGCCTGTCAAATGTCTTACTGAGATAATCGCAGCAGCTACTGAACCCGTGCTGCCTCCCTCCAGGGCACAGAGCCGAATCCGCTCTGCTGGTGAATGCAGCAAGGCACTTGGCTCGAGAAAGGAGTCCCCAGCGCTGTCCATGCTGTAGGTGATACCAAGCTTCAGTCTGCATTAGCAGGGCTTTTACTAGACAATGAACAATGAAACAAGCAGATTAGCAGAGCCAGTTTGGGATGGGAGAAAGTATTCCTTGGACACAGAAGCATGGGCCTTGATTCAGGGTCTCACTTGGAAGAATGCTGTGTAGACATGTTGCTCTTTATTGTAATAAAATAAGACTGATTGCTTAATGTGCTCCTGTTATTTGATAGGAAACACCCCTATCAGCATTGGCTGTAGCTTTTACAAGAGGATGTTTATCCTTACAGCTTAACCAGCCTTTCATGTTGCAGGCCAGCTCCTGCTCTGCAGGGCAAAGCCCTGGTACCCAATACTGATTTGAGCAAAACGGTGCTGCTTCACACTGGGGAAGAGCATTTTGCATCGCCAGAGCCCTGCACAGGCAGGCCTGTTTGCGTAAGGGATCGAGTACGATCACCTTTGTGTAGGAAGGGTGGTAATTATGTAGCGGAGTGTACTTGCATCCTTTGCAGTGACGTGACTAGGGCTGTGCTGGGCAAGATTTACAGGTCCTGCAAGGAGGTGGATGGTTTATTCGCAGGGTTTTACGTGGCTCTTTCACAAGCAGGTTCAGACTGGCCACCCGGAGATGAGCTGTGCTTAATGGAGGGATACTGATGTGCGTTCCCACAGCAGTAACCCGGCCCAGGCAGGGACCTGAGCTGCTTCTGGCAGCAGCATGGGCTCACGAGAAGATGCTGGGGGCACGCTGAAGGGACAGGGTGACCTCTTGGCTCTGGTCTGTGCCAGGATTCGGGTCTGGTGCGCAGTTTTCAACACATGAGTGAAAGTGCCTCTGGCATGGGACCAAAGGCTGGGGTGAGTCGAGGGTGCGAACGCCAGACTATACTCTGCAATCTGAATTCCCAGATCCAGTCTAATCTCTAGGCCAAGTCTAGGATGCAAAGCGAATGTGCCTTTTAATCTTTCTGGATTAAATGTGGCAGATTTAATTAGCTTTAATCAACTCTTGCTAAAATCTACAAAATGCACTAGCAGAACGATGGTTAATCTTTCTCCAAGCCCCTTTCTGTGTGGCTGAGCAGCACTGTAGCCACAGGTGATTGCAATGAATGAAAACTCTAGTTTTTGCAACACTCAGCTGAGATCGGGGTCCTGTCACGGTTGGCTGTGTGCCCGTGTGCTTCAGAGGTGCTCCTGCCTGCCCGGTTCCCGCTCCTGTCCCTGACTGCAAGGCAGCCGACTCCCTGCATCCGTCTCCTGGCTTGCAAGGACCGCAGAGGGCTGTTGGGAGACCTGTGACAGGCAGGGTCTTCCCTTGCAGAACTGAGAAACTTGCACCTGTGGGCCAAAGTGAAGCACTTGTGTCTTCACGGAAAAGCACTGAAGTGCTCCTGGGAGATGCTCATCAAGAGCACATCCAAAGAGTTCTCCAAAAAACACTGCTTTTCCCCGAAGTGAAATGGATCCGGGTGCTGTCCTCCATGGAAGGGCCATGCCAGGTCAGTCTCTATACCAAGTAAGTCACAAAAAGCACCATATTGCACCGGCTTTGGTCATGCTTTGTTAATTTGACAAAAGAAGAGCCCCAGGAGCTTATCACAAAAAAAAAAAAAAGCTTAAAATGGTTTGGTAATGTTAGTTGTGAGGGTGTTACCTAATCTGAGCAGATCAAGTAATGTTAATTTGAGAGGGAGAGAGAGGGCATTTCTGTTCCTTTCCTGGTTCTGCCTGCACTGAGTAAATGCAGACGGGCTATAGTGGAGGGCAGGAGGCTTGGCTACTCAAACCCAATTCATTTGAGATCCAGGGATTAAGATAGGATCATTTGAGCTCTGATTAAACAGTGTATGAGCCCCACAAAGGACAGCTTAAAACATTTTCAAAGGTGTTAAGGAAAAATTGAGTGGGATTATATCACAAAATAGCTGCATTAAGCCAGCATGCCTCCCTGGATCAGGCGAAACAGGGCACCGGAGAGCCTGCTGGCAGTGACAGCTGAGTCCTCCGCACACCTTGGCTTTGCAGCATTTCAGCACTGAACAATTCACTGCAAGAATAAAACCAGAGCAGCCTGCGCTTGAGGAGAGGTCAGTGATAACTCGAGCGCCTTTAAGGCCAGCAAGCCATTCCCCAGGATGGGGTTTCCTGACATCCTCCGCATGCCTTTTGCTCTGCGACACCTCGGAAATCATTAACCTAGTGCCGTTAAACGGGATCCAGCCCCAGGCAGGCGGCATCCCCTGCAAGCAGCGCTCAGCACCATGTGACTGGCCCCATCTCGAACATGCTGCTTTTCCTTGCTGGGGAAGGCACCGCGGCAAACCATGGCCTGTTTTTGAGCCAGCTGCTGTCACTTGGCAGGCCCAGCGGCCCTGGGTGATGATTTAACGCTGGATTATATAACCGAGCAAGGCAGCCATTACATTTCCATCCCTGACCTCAGCCCTGGGACATCTCCCACCCAGAAAACTGCCCGTGTAATCTTTCAGACTTTGAGGGAACAGCCTCAGGCATCTGACGGGGCTCAGGCACACAGCCCAGAGCCTGCAGAAACATCAGTGCCAAGCTGCTTTTGCAAATTCTGCGCTCCCAAGTACCCAGCTAAATAAACCCTGCGGGCACCCGTCTCCCCATGTGTGGACACAGCTCTGCTAGGAAGCGAGTGGCTGGGCTGGATTAGAAACCTCCAGAGGCCTGTCCCAGCAGCATGGCGGTGAGTCTGCGATAAAGCAGAGAGTGATTATGCACTGAGATGAGCTGAAACCAGCCTTTTGTCTTCAGCCATTGACATCAAGTGCTTCTGCTCTTGTATGACTTACGGAGCTGTGCTTGCTCTGGTATGCAGCAGGTTTTGCAGCAGCCTAAGCTTGGGAGTGCACTTTGCAAACAGCCACAATCAAAAATGGTTCAAAGGGTGAGATGAGGAAATCTGACATGTTAAATCCACAATGCTTTCACCAGCTGGGCAAGAGAGCAGGTTGCAGCATGCTGTGTGTGTGGAGCAGCTCCGGGCAGAGGGCTCGCTGAGGAGTGTGCATGTGGGTGTGAGCGCTCCCTTATCAGTCTTTCGCATTTATCAGGCCAAGGGCTGGTTCTCTGGCTGTCCATGAGCTGGAGTTTCAACTGTGCTCAGAGGGCAGGAGCTCAGGGTTGCTCTCACTGATGCAGTGAGTAGCCCTGAAGCACAAGGGCAGCTTGTGCACATGTGGGGCTATGGTGCGGTCACAGCTCAGAGGTGGGGGATTGTTAGAAGTGCCAGACAAACCGAACTTTGTTTCTCTTTTCCCCTGAGGAGTTGCAAAATCTGCAGCCAAAGTTAAACACTGAAAATATCCCGACCTCTGGATCAGGGCTGAGCCTTCAGAGAGTGTGGACAGCTTGACCAGGTAGAGCCCATTGTCCTGTCCTGAAAAGAGAGAACACAGACGAAAAGTAAACTGAAAAAGAGCAAATCCGAAGGGAAACTAGAGTGGGAGAGAGCCCAAGCTGAGGGCAGGGAGGGAGGGAGGACAGGGGCATGCGTGCCTTGCAAGAGCTGTTCCTCCTAAACCAGCCCTGAAATATCAGGGCTATCTGTGCAGGTTTGGAGGCACACCAGATCCCTCAGGGAAGGGAGATGAAACAGCTTCCCTGACCTGATGGATTAAATCGCTTACACAAGCGGGATCAAATCCAGGTTTCTGGGCTACCTGAGGGAGCTGTTTTGCAACTCTGTTCTCAGGAGAGGGGCTGTGGAAGTGCCTGAGAGCCAGAGGAGATGTTCAGGCCTTCTTCTGAGCTTTCCAAACCAGTGGGCCTGGAGCAACACTCCAGAGAAACACAGGAGCACCTTAGCGGGTACCAGGGCTCGGAGTGGAGGGATCTGCATTTCTTGCTGCCACCTGCTGTCCTTTACCAGCAGGGCAGACCCTGCTCAGGTCTCCTGTCAGCCCTGCCCCACGGATCCCTGAAAGCCCAGTCCTGGGTGAGGAGAAAGGACACTGCAGGTCTTCTTCTCCAGCTCTGGCCATGCCACGTCACTGAGTTCTTCCTCGAACTTGGGTGGCTGAAAAGACACAGTTGAGCAAAGCTGGCAGGAGAGGGGAGCAGCTCTCACAGAAGGATGCATTTGGCTGCCACAAATTCAGTTTTGGGCCATCTGCAGACAGCAACTTTACTGTGGGGCTAAAGTTGTCCTTCTGCCATGTTTTCAAGAGCGCTAAGAGGGAATTTGCTGGTGTTTGCTCTGTGGCTTTTTCTAGGGGGGATTTAGCATGTTACAGCAAAAAGTTGTTCTTCAGGAACACTTGAGAAAGTTAAACTAAATCTGGTCTTCCAAGGGGATTTGCTGATCTGCACTGGAACCCCACTCACATGTGCCATTGCAGAATTCAAGTGGCCCGTATTTGATTTAGCTTCATTTTGAACTGTCCACACAGTTTTACCATTCCACTTTAAAGCAATACTCTTACTTAATTACTCACAAGAGAACCTTGTGAGTTCTCTTGTGCAGAAAAGGGCCAGTTAGGCTTGTGTAACTCCCAGCTAGGCCAGCACTGGCCTGGGGTTACACCATGAACAAGTCAGGTATCTAGGGCAGAAAACTCCTCCAATTCATTTACGAGACCTCAGAAGAAACTGGAGATGAAATCGTTTAGAGAGGACATCCCTCTACACCCATGCTTATTGAGGATCGCGCCTTGTAGATGTAATTCATCGTCCATGCTTCTCTTGCTGGCCTTCAACTGGGACTGGCTTCATTGCGATGAATGTTGCTTTCCAAGAGCAGGCATTGCAGAAGCTCCATCCTGCCGTTAGCACTTTTGGATGCAGCACTTTCCTTGTGCTAGCCGGCTTTTGATGCCGCACAAACACACCAGCAGAAAAGCACTGTTTTGCAGATGATCAGATGTTGGGTCTGGAAAGGCCAACCCATTAAAATGCTGCAGATGTCCAAGCACAGAAGAGATGCCAGAGCTTGCCCTGAGTAGGACCCTGCTGGACCATGTCCACCAAGGCAGCCTTTTCCGTTTCAGAGACAACCAAGACAATGCAGGCTGCAACAGCTGGGCTGGGCCCAGCCTGAAGGGAACTACACACCTAAAACCTTTTCTTCATCCTCTTTATTAAATACCGTACCATTTATTTATAGGCAAAAATCTGTTATGAGAGGTCTGTACAGAAATAATTGGAAACTGCCCTTTCTGCAACAGCTCTCCTATCCGTTGTTATCCTTACTTCCTTGCTTCCACTGGCTTTCCTGACAGGAATAGGCACCACCTTCCCTGTGCAGCCCAGCAGGGCAGGATATTCACATGGCACCTGCTTTACCACACTTGAACAACCATCCCAGGACTGTTCCCATGGGAAACATCTTGGTCCTCACTGACCTGTCCGGGATCAGTTGTGTTAGGATAAGGGCAGGCAAGTGATTTTGTATGTGAAGACCTGCAAAACCCCCAAGGTTAAGTGAGCTGCAGGTGCGTGCTTCAAGGATGAGCTATGCCATTTCACCACTCCACTAGCAACTCAGAGAGACCTGGTAGGAGAATAATAGGGAAGCTAAAGATTTTGGGCCTTGTGCGTTCATCTCATGCAGGCCTCTAGAGGCTCATGTGCGGGCCTCTGTGGGCTTGTATGGGCTCATATGTTCTCAGGCAGGCCTCAATGGGCTCATATGGGCTTGTATAAGTCTCTACAGGCTCATGTGGACCTATATGGGCTTGTATGGGCCCACATGGGACCTAATGGGTTTGGGTGGGCTCATGTAGGCTTCTACTGGTTCATACAGGCGTGTATGGAGGCCTCATAGGGACCTCCATGGGCTCATGTGGGCCTCTATGGGCTCGTATAGGCTTGTATAGGCTCGTAATAGGCCTCCATGGGTACGTAAGGGCTCGTACTGGCTTCCACAGGCTGATGTGAGCCTTTATGGGCTTGTAGAAGGGCCTCCATGGGCTCATACGGGCTCCTACAGGCCTCTGTGGACTCATATAGGCTCATGTGGGTCTCTATGGGCTTATATGGTCCTCTACAGGTTTGTATGGGCTCATATGGCAAATGGGCTTCTACAGGCTTGTACAGGCTCATACTGGCCTGTATGGGCTTATACAATGTCTTGTGGGGCTCTATGGGCTTGTATGGGCTCGTTGAGGCCTCTACAGGTCTCTACAACCTTATATAGGCTTGTACTGGGTTGTACAGGCCTCTACAGCTTGTACAGGCTCGTACAGACGCGTAGGGACCTCTGTGAGGTTGTATGGGGTTGTATGTGCTTGCACAGACTTGCGTGGGTGTATGTGGGACTTATGGGCATCTACGGGTTTGTAAAGGCTTCTGTGAGCTCATAGCAGCTTGTGTGGGCCTCTATGGCCTCATATGGGCTTGTATAGGCTCATACGAGCTTGTAAAGGCCACTGTGGTCACATATGGGCTCTTGTTGGACTCAACAGTCTTGTATGTGTTCATACAGGCCTCTGTGGGCTCATATGGGCCCCTGTAGGATTCTACAGGCTCTTACTGGCTCATATTGCCTGGTATGGGCCTCTATGAGCTCTTGTGGGACTCACAGGCTCGTATGGTCCTCTATAGGCTAGTACAGACTTGTATGGGCTTGTTCAGGTCTCTATAGGGTCGTACAGGCTCATGTGGTCTTCTACGGACCCATATGGGCTTGTGTGGGCCTCTACGGTCTTGTGCTGGCTTGTACAGGCTCATACAGGCCTCTATGGCTTTGTAGGGGCTCATACAGGCTCATGAGGTGAGGACCTTTGGGCTTATACAGGTTCATATGCACTTACATGGAATAACACAAACTTGTTTGGGCCGATATGGGCATCTATGGGCTTGCATGGGCTTGTACAGGCTCACATGGGCTCACGTAGGTCTCTCTGGGCTTGTATGGGCTTGTATGGGCTCATGTGTGCTTCTATGGACCCATGCAGGCCTCTATGGGCTTGTACCATCTCTTGTGGGGCTCTGTGGGTTCATGTAAGTTCTTTTGGCCTCTACGGGCCTCTGCAACTTCATACAGGCTTGTACAGGGTCATACAGGCCTCTAGGGCTTGTGCAGGCTCATAGAGGGGCATGAGGGCCTCTAAAGGCTCGTATGGGGTTATACACCCTCGCATGGACTAACAGGGACTTGTGCAAGCCTTTATGGGCATTTACAAGTTCGTACAGTCTTCTACAGGTTTATGCTGGCTTGCACAGACCTCTGTGGGCTCACACAGGCTTGCATGGGCTTGTATGGTTCTCCACAGGCCCATATGGGCTCCTGTAGGACTCTGTGGGCTTTTACTGGCTTGTACGGGCCTGTACAGGCTGTTGTGGGATTCTGTGGGCTCGTACGGTTCTCTATGGGCTTGTACATGTCTATATAGGCTCGTGCAGTCCTCTATGAGCTCATGCAGGGTCTTATGAAGTTGTGAGGGTCTTTAAAGGCTCATACAGGTCTCTGTGGGCTCATACGAGCTCATATGGGCTGGTGCAAGCCTCTATGGGCTTGCAAGATTTCCTGTGGGCTCATGTGTGCCTCTACAGGCATGTATGGTCCTCTATAAATTTGTAGGATGATAATGGCTCGTGCAGGCCTCTATAGCCTCCTGCTGGTTCATATAGGCTCATAGAGTGCTGTATGGCTTTGTACGGGCTCATATAGGCTCATGAGGGCCGCTCCGGAGTTGTACAGGCTTGTAGGCACTCACACTGACTTGCACAGGCTTGTATGGGCCTATTGGGCATCTGCAGTCTCATGTGGGCTTCTGTGGGCTTGTACTGGCTTGTGCACAGGCTTCTGTGGGCTTGTAAGGGATTGTGTGGGGCTCTGTAGGCTCGTACAGGCTTACACAAGCTCATGTAGGTCTTTTAAGGGGTTTTACAGGCTTGTGTGGGCTTGCACGGGCTTGTGTAGGTCTTTACAGGCTCATATGGGCTTGTGTGGGCTTGTGTGGGCTTGTGCAGGTTGCTACGGACCCGTACAGGCTTGTGTGGGCCTCTTCAGGCCTGTACAATCTCATGTGGGGCTCTATGGGCTCATATGGGCTCGTGCAGGGGCCTCTTCAGGTGCTTCTATATTCCTGTATAGCCTCGTGCAGGCCTTTGCAGGTTTGTATAGGCTCACAAGGGCTCATGCTGGCCTCTGTGGTCTTGTGCAGGTTCTTACAGGCTCGTACAGGCCTCTGTGGCTTCATATGGGCTCAAACTGGCTTATGAGGGCCTCTACAGGCTTGTGTAGGTTTGTATGCACTCGCACAGGTTCACAGAGGCTTGTGCAGGCCTATGTGGGGATGTACAGGCTCGCATGGGCTCAAGCAGGTCTTTATTAGCTTATATGGGCTTAAGCGGGCTCATGTGGGCTCATGTGGGTCCCCTGTATGCCCATATAGTGGTTCCATAGTGTAGTGGTTATCACATCTGCTTTACACGCAGAAGGTCCTGGGTTCGAGCCCCAGTGGAACCAATGCCAGGAAACCTTTGGGAGGTTGGACTAGGTGATCTCCAGAGGTCCCTCTGTGATGGTGTTCTATTCTTGATCATATTTTCCCCAGTTTTCCTCTTGCTACCAATGTATTTGAGAAAGCTCTTGACATCCCTTGCCAGAAACGGGCCTTAGCCTTTCTCATTGCATCCCTGCATACTCTGACAACATTCTTATATCCCTCGCAGCTAACAGAGGTAGTGAGCAGATGCAGCAGTTTGTGCAGCATTCTCTGGGCTCTGCTTAGAATACTTGGGGACCTTGTTGGATGTTGTGGGGCCTTCTGCTGAATTCTGTAGAGCTAGGGAACTAGAGGGTCATTCTGCCAACAGGTAAGGGGAGCTAGGAAAGGGCAACTACAGGAGGCATTAACTTTTCCTCTAGGTAGAGGTAGCTACTGCTACTAAGCTGTCTTGGTTGCCCCTGATTAGAGGGAATTGGGGCCTTTGACCCAGGTGGCCTTTGATTAGGGTGGGTCAAGCACCCTCTGAGTCAGTGCTAGGGAGAGGCCTATATAAGGGCCAGGTCTGCAGTGCAGTTAATAAAGGCAATGAGTAGATGCAACAGTTAGTGCAGGAGGTATCTTTGTTTCTGATCTTAGTAGTGCTCACTTTAACAAACATGGTCATGACATGCAACAAAGCACGTTTGCCTGTAGCTGTAGGAGTTGCTATATCACTTGTGTCAGAAGCTTTGACCCAGACAGACCATCTGACAGCAGATGCAGCTCTACAGGTCTCAGGCTGCAGGGAATGCTTGGGGCCTCTCCAGAAGGCATGGACTGATAGTCAGTTCTCATGAAGAAGGTGTGCTGTTGTTGATGAATTGTGTCGTCAGGTAAAGGAGTTATGGGAGGAAGTTGGCAGACTGTGAAGCATCTGCAAAAATGAGCAAGAGGTAGACAGGGTGTTCTTGGAGACCGTACTGTTCCAGGAGTTCCAATCCTCTGCAGCAGAGGAGTTGCTGGAGGGCTCTGTGCTGAGTGAAACAGTACATCACAACACTATAGGAGAAGGCCGGAAACTGGTCACTTCTTGCGGAGGAGAAAGGCCCTTACTCTTCCTGAAGACTTGCATTTGCAGTTGAAGAACTGGTTGAGTGCCCTCCTGGATGACGAAGAGCTGGACATGGCTTCAAGGGAAGCATCTGGGCCAACACACTCTGTGCCTTGCAGAAACACTCGGAAGAGGTGATAAGTGATTGTTGTGGGGGACTCCATGCTGCAGGGGCCAGAGGCACCTATCTGCTGACCGGACCTCTTGTTAGAGAGGTTTGCTGCCTGCCAGGGGCTTGTATATGAGATGTCATTGAAAGACAGCCAAGGTTTGCCCACGTGTCAGACTATTACCCTCTACTGCTCTTTCACATGGACGCTAATGATATCAAGGGCAAACTGGGAATGATGAAACAGGACTTCATAGCTCTGGGGATGGTGGTCAAGGGCCTGGGAGCCCACATGATCTCCTTTTCAATCCTGCCAGTGAGGGAAAAGGGTAGGAGAAGGAGCAGATGGATTTTCCAAGTTAACAGCTGGCTCTGCTATTCATGTTGGCAACTGGGTTTTGGTTTCTATGATCATGGGACCTTATTTGAAAATCAGCAACTGATGGGGTTAGTTAGTTAGGCTCCTGTGGGCCTATCAGGCACCTACAGTCTTGTATGGGCTTCTATGGGCTTGTACTGGCTTGTGCAGGCCTCTGTGGGCTTGTAAGGGATTGTGTGGGGCTCTGTAGGCTCGTACAGGCTTACACAAGCTCATGTAGGTCTTTTAAGGGGTTTTATAGGCTTGTGTGGGCTTGCACGGGCTTGTGTAGGTCTTTACAGGCTCATATGGGCTTGTGTGGGCCTGTGCAGGTTGCTACGGACCCGTACAGGCTTGTGTGGGCCTCTTCAGGCCTGTACAATCTCATGTGGGGCTCTATGGGCTCATATGGGCTCTTGCAGGGGCCTCTTCAGGTGCTTCTTTATTCCCGTATAGCCTCGTGCAGGCCTTTGCAGGTTTGTATAGGCTCACAAGGGCTCATGCTGGCCTCTGTGGTCTTGTACAGGTTCTTACAGGCTCGTACAGGCCTCTGTGGCTTCATATGGGCTCAAACTGGCTTATGAGGGCCTCTACAGGCTTGTATAGGTTTGTATGCACTCGCACAGGTTCACAGAGGCTTGTGCAGGCCTATGTGGGGATGTACAGGCTCGCATGGGCTCAAGTTGGTCTTTATTCGCTTGTATGGGTTTAAGTGGGCTCATGTGGGTCCCCTGTATGCCCATATAGTGGTTCCATAGTGTAGTGGTTATCACATCTGCTTTACACGCAGAAGGTCCTGGGTTCGAGCCCCAGTGGAACCAATGCCAGGAAACCTTTGGGAGGTTGGACTAGATGATCTCCAGAGGTCCCAGGCCCATAAGGGATTGTGTGGGGCTCTGGAAACTCATATGACCTCATAGAGGCTTGCAGGGTTTTGTGTAGGTCTTGTATGGGCTTGTGTACATCCGTACAGGCTTGTGTGATCTTGTACAAGCTTCTACGGGCCTGAACAATCTTAGACAGGCCTCTTCAGGCACTTCTACAGGCCAGTACAGGCTTATGCAGGCCTCTGCAGGTTCATACAAGCTCACAAGTGCTCATGCTGGCCTCTGAGGCCATGTGTGGGCTCGTATGGACTTGTACAGGCCTTTATGGTTTCATATGGGCTTGAAATGGTTCATGAGGACAGACTTGTACAGGCTTGTGCAGGCCTATATGGGGATGTATAGGCTCATATGGGCTCAAGTAGATCTTTACAGGCTTGTATGGGCTTAAGCAGGCTCATGTGGGCTCTTATGAGCCTGTATTGGCTCACACGGGTCTCTGTGGGCTTGTACAGGCTTGCATGGGTTTGTTCAGGCCTCTACAGTCTCGTACGGGCTTGCATGGGTGTGTGGGGGCCTGTATGGGCTCCTGTAGGACTCCGTGGGCTCTTACTGGTTCATGTGGGCCTGTATGGGCTCTTGTGGGATTCCATGGGTTTGTACAGTTCTCTGCAGGCTTGCACATGCCCATATGGGCTTGTGTGATCCTATACAGGCTTGTGCGGGGTCATATGAGGTTGTGAGGGTTTGTATAGGCTCATACAGTCCTCTACGGCTTTGTGCAGTCTTATCTGGGCTTGTGCAAGCCTCTATGGGCTTATAAGGTTTCCTGTGGGCTTGTGCGGTCCTCTACAGGCTTGTATGGTCCTTTATGAGCTTGTAGAAACTGGTATTGGCTTGTGCAGGTCTCTACAGTCTCCTGCTGGCTCATAGAGGTTTGTATGGCTTTGTACAAGCTTGCATAGGTTCCTAAGGCCCTCTGCAGAGTCATACAGGCTCATAGGCACTTGCACTGACCTGCACAGGCTTGTGTGGGCATGTAGGGGCCTCTGCAGTCTCATACAGTCTTCTCCAGGCTTGTACTGTCTTGTGTAAGCCTCTACAGGCTAGTAAGGGATTATGTGGGGCTCTATGGGCTTGCATGGGCTCGTTTAGGTCTTTACAGTCTTGTATGGGTTTGTGGGCTTGTACAGGCTGCTATGGGCCAGTACTAACTCTTGCAGGGCTCTATGGGCTCATGTGAGCCTCTACAAATTCATATGGGCTTGTGCGAGCCTCTGTGGCCTCATACAGGCTTGTACTGGCATCTGTGAATTCCTGTGGGCCTCTATGGGCTCTTGTGGGCCTCTTCAGGCCTATATGATCTCTTGCAGGGCTCTGCAGGATTGTATGGGCTAATTCGGGCCTCTGTGGGCTTGTACAGGCTTGTATGGTATTGTACAAGCCTCTGAAGCTTCTACAGGGTCTTGTGGGTTTCCATGGACCCATGTGGGCTTCTGTGGGCCTCTATGGGCTGGCACAGGCTCATGCTGACCTCTATGGTCTTGTGTGGGCCCAAGCAGGCTTGTATGGGCTCAAACAGGCTCGTGAGGGCATCTACAGAGTCATATGGGCTCATAGGCACTTGCACAGCCTTGTGCAAGCATATATGGGCATGTGTAGGCTTGCACAGGCATGGTTCTCTACGGGCTCACACAGGCTTGAACTGGCTTGTGGGGGCCATTACGGACTCATATGGGTTTCTGTAGGACTCTGTGGGCTTTTACTGGCTTGTATGGGCTTGTGTGGGCCTGTACAGGGTGCAGTGGGATTCTACGGGCTTGTATAGTTCTCTACGGACTTGTACAGGCCTGTATGGGCTTGTGTGGGCCTCTTTGAGCTTGTATGAGTTTGTATTGACTTATGCAGATCTCTTCAGATTCGCACTGGCTCATATAGGCCACTATGGCTTTGTGTGGGCTCGTATAGGCTCAGGAGGGCCTCTACAGGCTCATACGGTCCTCTACAAGCTTGTAAGACTGGTATTAGCTTGTTCCTTCCAGTATGGGTAGAGGCTCATACAGACTTAGGAGGGCCTCTACAGTGTTATACAGTCTCAAAGGCACTCATACTGACTCACACAGGCTTGTGTGGGCCTGTATGGGCACCTACAACCAGTACTGCTTCTGGCCACGCTCTCCATCACCCACTGTCAGCCAGCTGCCGGTACTGTACCCAGGAGCACTCCTGGTCAAATCAAGCAAAACTGGTGCAAAAATCTCTTGCAAGATACCACAGAAATTCCTCAAAACCAGAGTGGGAGATGCCACCAAAGGTGAGCAGGAAATTAAATGAAATATTTGCTTAAACTTCTCAGGACACCACAGAAGCTCTTCGAAAGCAGAGCAGGAGATGCTGCCAAAGGAGAGCAGGAAATTTGACAAAATCTGAGCCAAAAGATGCTCCCAAGGCACATGTGAAATGCCTCAAAAGCAGAGTGGGAGATGCTGCCAAAGGTGAGCAAGTATGTCAGATATATGCATGAAAACTTGTTCTCAAGACACTGTGTAAATTATTTGAATATCCAGCAAAATCCACGCTAAGAGTTCCTCCCAAAACCCTGTGGACATGCCTCAAAAGCAGAGTGAGAGATCCTGCCAAAGATGGGCCAGTAATTCAGCTAGATTTGCACAAAATGCTCCTCCCAAGATGTTGTCCCCAGTCTGGGTTCTGTTACCCGGTGTGCAAGCACCCAATAGACACAGAGGGTCGAGATATTTGTTTATTTCATTTCTGCACAGAGATGGGTGCTAGGTGGTAGATCACAAGCTAGCACACCTTCTCCCCATCTCATTCTTTATCTATACACACTTTTCAGGGAGTACGTCATACAAATTTTTCTATTGGTTACAATTTCATTACATCATGTTTTGCTCTGTGCTTGTGCTTTAACACTCCTGTTAATTACCATGAGAAATGGAGAAAAAGGTGGTAACATGATGATCATGTCATTTCCATCTCATTATTTATTTAGGGGTATATAGTTTAATATGTTAATAAGCCTTAATGAATTTAGTGTTACTCTGGGTTATTCTGCTGTCTTTGTCTTGTGTATCCCTCACAGTCTCCAAAGTGTTTTGGTTTTCTCAAGATTGTTTGGCTGGAGCTGGTTGTCCTTTGCAATACTGTTTTATGATATACTCTTCCCCCTTGTCCTTGAGTCTTGTTAACTCTTTGAGGGTTTCCACAGCATCACTCAACAAAGACACTGCAGCAAGTCCTTGAAAGTAGAGTGAGAGACGCTGTCCAAGGGGAGTGGGGAAACCCCTGAAATCTGTGCCAAATCTCCTCCTAAGAGACTGTGAAAATACCTCAAAAACAGTGGTCAATGCCGCACCAGGGCAGCCGGGAAATACGGCTACAATTGTGCAAAAAGCTCCTGCCAAGGCAACAAGGAAATTCCTCAAAAGCAGAGTGAGAGACACTGCCACAAACAAGTGGAAAACCCAGAAAAATCTACATTAAGAGCTCCTCCCTAGGTGTCCTGGAAATTCCTCAAAAGCGGAGCAGAGGACGGTGTAAGTGATGAGCCAGAAATCCGTCTAAATTTGCGAGAGCAGCTTGTATCGGTACTACGTGATACTTGATGGGAATGGTCTGTGTTGTAACTTTTGTATCTGTACTGTGTGATAATTCATGGGAATGGTCGGTGTTGTAACTTTTTGTATCTGTACTACCTGATACTTGGTGAGAATAGTCTAGTGTTGTAACTTTTTAGTGCCTAGAACAATACGGCTGTGTTAAGCGGGATACAAATAAGTAACTAACAAGGTCTTGGAAATCTGTGAGAAAGAGCAGCGGTTGGTTCCATATAGATTCATATGGTTTCCAGCCACAGAATCACCCTGAGAAGCAGTCAACATGAAGGTCAGAAGTTGAAGAATAATGCAATAGTGACCCCCAAAGTCAAATGTGGCCCCTGAAATAAGTCTGCACGCGTGCGCAGTATCACAGCCTGGCTATGCAACCAGGGCGGAGTTGGGCTAGACTCCCTGCACTTGCTGGCCCCAGGTGCCGGGACTCCCACCTACCGCAAGTAGTCGTAAATACCAGAGTTTTCCAAAGGAGGGAGAGGCTGCTACACAACAGAGGACCACGTTGCCTCCTCGGGGACGCCCGAAAAGATTGTGCCTGCCGACTCTCCCTCTCGCCATGCAGACGATCGGGACAAGCATTGAGGTGGTCCTTCTCAAGATTACCATCGGGTCGGTCTGTTTGTAAGTATCTACTAATAAACTGCTTCCTGCTGAAGAGTGTTTGTGTGTGTGTGTGTGTGAGTTTGTGCTGGCTGGCCAAACCGGATGTTTGGCCCCCGGGAATCTAACTAGAACACAGCTCATCCAGAAACACCACAGAAATTCCTCGAAAGCAGAGATCTGCCAAAGCTGAGCAGGAGATCAGGTGAAATAGCAGGAAACTTCTCTAAAGTCGAGTGTGAGACCCAGACCAAGGTGTGCATGATATCTCACAAAATCTGCAAGAAAAGTTCCTCACAAGACACTGCAGAAAGTCATGAAAGGCAGAGCAAGAGATGCTGCCACAGGCAAGCAGAATATCCAGCAAAATCTGTGCTAAGAGCTCCTCCCAAGACACTGTGGAAATTGCTTGAAATCAGAGCAGAAGATGCTGCCCAAGGGCAGTGGGAAAATCTGGCAAAATCCGCACTAACAGCTTTTCCAAAAACACTGTGGAAATTCCTCAGAAGCGAAGTGGGAGACATTGTCAAAGAGGAGCCAATTATCTGCTAAGTTTTCAAGAAAGCTCTCCCTAAGACATTGCGGTAATTCCTCAAAAGCAGAACGGGAGATGATGCCAAATGCAAGTGGGAACCTGTCTAAATCTGTGCAAAAAGCTCCTCCCAAGACACCACAGAAATTCCTTGAAAGCACAGCAGGAGACACCAACAAAGGTGAGCAGGAAATCTTGTGGAAAATGTGCCAGATCTCCTCCTAAGACACTGTGGAAAGGCCTTGAAAGCAGAGAAAGCTGAGCTGGAAATTCTGCTAAATCTGTGTGAAAAGCTCCTGCTAAGGCACTGTGGCAATTCCTCAAAAGCAGAGAAGGAGATGCTGCCAAAGGTGAGGAGGAAATCCAGCAAAATTGTGCAAGAAGCTTCTCTCAATGCACTATGGAAATTCCTCAAAAGTGGAGTGAGAGATCTCACTAAAGACAAGGGGAAAATTAGGAGAAATCTGCCCCAGAAGCTCCTGCCAAGGCACCACAGCAACTCCTAAAAAGCAGAGCATGAGATGCTGACAAATGCAAGCAGTAAATCCAGCATAATCTGTGCAAAAAGCTCCTCCAAGAACACTTAGGAAATTCCTTGAAAGAAGAGTGGGAGATGCCAACAAAGGCAAGCAGGAAACTTGGTGAAATCTGGGCAAAATGCACCAGCCAAGATGCTGTGGTAATTCCTCAAAAGCAGAGCAGAAGACACTGCCAAAGATGAGCCAGAAAAATGGCTTAATTTGCACAAAAAACCCTCGCAATACACTGTAGAAATTCATCAAAAACGGAGCATGAGATGCCTATAGAAGTGAGTAGGATATTTGATGAAATCTGTGCCAAAAGCTCCTCTCAAGACACCGTGGTAATTCCTTGAAAACAGAACGCGATACGCTGCCGAAGGTGAGGCTGGAAACTGTGCTAGAATGGCATGAAAAGCTCTTCCCAAGACATTGCATAATTTTTTTGAAATCAGAGCAGGAAACACCGTCTAAAGGGAGTGGGGAAATCTGGTGAAAGCTGTGCTAAGAACTTCTCCCAACACACCACAGAAATCCCTCAAAAGGGGAGCAGCAGACACTACCAAAGAGGAGCTAGGAATCCATCTAAATTTATGAGAAAACCTCCTGCAAAGGCACCATAGCAATTCCTTGAAAACAGGAAAGGCTAGTGGGAAATTTGTTGAAATCTGCGTGGAATGTTCCTCCCTAGGCACTGCGAAAATTCCTTGAAAGCAGGGTGGGAAATGCCACCAAAGGCAAGAAGGAAAATAGGATAAATATGTGGGAAATGCTCTTCCCAAGACACTGAAAATTCCTTGAAAGTGGAGTGGGAGATGCAGACAAAGGTGAGCATGAAATTTGGTAAAGTTTGTGTGAAAAACTCCTCCCAAAGCACCACACCAATTCCTCAAAAACTGAGCTATAGACACTGCCAAATGCAAGTGGAAAATTTGGCAGAATCTGAGCAAAAAGCTCAGATTTCAAGACACTGTAGTAATTACTCCAAAGCAGAACAGGAGACACTGCCAAAGGCAAGTTGGAAAACCAGCTGAATTTGAGCAAAAACTTCCTCCCAAGACACTGTGAAAATGCCTCAAAACAGAGTGGGAGACACCATCAAAGGTGAGTAGGAAATTTGGCAAAATTGGCGCAAAAAACTCCAGCCAGGACACTGCAAAAATTCCTTGGAAGCAGAGCGGGAGATGCCACCAAAGTGAGGAGGAAAGTCAGTGAAATCTACACCAAAAGCTTCTCCCAAGGTACTGCTAAAATTCCCCGAAAGCAGAGCAGGAGACATCACCAAAGATCAGTGGGAAATATGGCAAAATCAGCATGAAAAACTCCTGCCAACACGCCGCAGAAATTCCTTGGAAGCAGAGCAGAAGATGCCCCCAAAGGCGAGCAAGAGGTTTGGTGAAATCTGTTTGAAAATCTCCTCCCAATGCACCGTGAAAATTCTTCAAAAGCACAGCAAGAGATATTGCCAAATGTGAACTGGAAATCTGGTGAAACCTGCATGAAAAGCTCCTTCCAAGGCACTGCAGAAATTTCTTGAAAGTGGGAGGTGCTGCCAAAGCCAAGTGGGAAATCCGATGAAAACTGTGCCAAAATCTCCTCCCAAGTAACTGTGGAAATTCCTCAAAAGCAGAGCAGGAGACACTGCCAAAGGCCAGCGGGAAATTCAGCAAAATCTCTGCAAAAAGCTCCTCCCAAGGCGTAGCGGAAATTCCTTGAAAACGAAGCAGGGAATTCCATGAAATGAAAGTGGTAAATTCTGCCATTGTGCATGCAAATCTTCTGTGAAGATAAAGCTAGATTCTTCTAAAGCAAAGTGGGTATTTCCATGAAAGTAGAGTGAGAAGTTTTTGACATCTATGTAAAGAGGCCATCCGAAGATGAAGTGAAATTTCCTGAAAAACAAAGCCAAGAATTCCATGAAAGTAAAGCAGTGTTGATTATTATTGATAGTCACAATTATTTTCTTATCTCACCAGGTATTTCTCATTTTTACTCTAGAGTTGATTTCTCTTTTGTACTCAGATGACTGTCAGCATTGATCTTCCTCATTATTTGATATCAATAGGTATTTGTAGTCAGAACACTTCAGAAAATCTGGCAAAGAGTCAGTCACTGGCAGAGTGCATGATAGCAGCTCTAAGGGGCCCTTAAGACACAACAAGTGAGTCCTGTCTAGGCATCCAACTCATGCGTTCAGCAGCCTCCCGTCGGCGATCCCTCCGCACGGCTCCTGGGGCTTCCTGCACAGTTTGGAGTGACAGTCCTCTATTAAACCTATCCTGTTTAACTCCTCATGAACCTTGGGACCAATTTTGCTCTCAGTAGGCCCTGATGACTATCAACACTAATTGCTCTCAATATTGAGAGGCTGTGAGGGGTATCAACTTCCACACATAATGCAACAGATCGACAGCTATAGATGTCAATACCTGTCGATAGGCATCCCCCTTGATCTTGACAGGCGTTGATGCCTATCAATTTCTGTATCTATCCTTAGGGATCAAGATTGACAGGTATCGATAGCCATCGTTAGCTATTAGTATTGATCTCTACTGATAGCAATTGATACGTCTCAATTTCGACTGCATCTCTAGCTTTTACTCTCAGACTGATGTTGCTCTCAGTAGGCACTAATGACTGTTGATGTCAATACCTCTTGATATCAACAGGCATTAATGCTCTTCAGTTTCAAAATCTATCAATAGGGATCCTTTTGGAAGGGGATCAATATCCCTTGATCTCGACAAGCATCTCTAGCTTTCACTCTTGAGCCCATTTTGCTCTCAGTAGGCATCCACAAATACGGACATCAATTCCTCAATTTCAAGAGGCATCAACGCCTGTTGATTTCCATCCCTGTTGAAGGCTGAATGTAGGAAGCACCCGACTGCCTCCTGAGAACAAGGCTACCTCGTAACAGGAATGGAGATGAAATAACTTGTTTAAAGCCAGTTGTCAGGAATAATAAGCCTGGGAATTACCCTAGGCCAGTATGTTAATTGCTGAACGACACACCTCTTTGATGTCATTCCTTCCCCATACCTTCCTGCCTAGGAACAAGCGTGTTAGACTACAGAAAGAGGAATAAATTCAGCACAATCTTTTGGATTTTGTTTGTATAAACCTGCCACATGTCTGTACCTGAGAAAAAGCAGTTCGCTTGCTTGTGCCTTGGAATGCTTTGTGAAGGAATTCTCTGAGTGACTGTAGTTTTATAGAAAATAATCTAGTACTTGTAGTCTGAAAGACATCTCTTCATATATTTAAGAAGAAGCCAAATAAGGGGGAAAATGAAGTAAGAAGCCTAAAGGAATGCTAAATGCATGTTTTATTTGTCAGTTTTCTTCAGGAAAAGAAGCCTTAAGAACTATATGCTCTATATGTTTGATATTAATTCGCTTTATGTGAGTTTGCACTGCAGCGTATATGTATTTATAGGGATGTATTCACACAACATCTTCACACAGGCTTCTGATTTAGAAGTCTAGTTTAGGAGCTCAGGCTCTCTTTGTATTCAGTGGAGCCTGATGTCTCCAAGTTATCCCCTGAAAGGACAAACCGTTCTCACTTGAGGGCAATTGCTGAAGAGAGGGATGCACGTCATCGGCAGATTGCAGCTGGACGTGCCCTGTTCCGCAGCGAACAGTGTGGCCAAGGTCCACCTCCTCGCCTCATCTTCTTGATGGTGGGAAGACAGAGATTGGGCACAGGAGTAACCCTGCCCTTACCTTGTTCAAAGAGCAGAGTACAGGCTACCTGGTACAAACCCAGGGCTGCACCACTCCCACTCGGAGACTGTGGCCTGGCACAGATACTGTGGGACTCCAGTCTCCCTCCTGGTACACCTGGTAACCACAGGCCACAACCAGAGCAGTGGTTGTGGGGTTCCTCAGCACAGGAGCGGTTAGGAAGCTGTCAAGACCACTTTTTCTTTCAGCTCAAAGTGCAGGGAAGTATTCCTTGCCTTGGTACTGGTTTGTTCTCACAGGCAGTGAACTTCTGAGGGGATCACTGCTTGCTTTGTCGGAGTTTTGAGTGTCTGAAGAAAACGATGATCTTCCTTGGCTGGATGTAACTGATGTATGTGCCTTACTGACTTGAGGAAAGTCATGGTATATAACCATGCCTGAGATGCCTTTTAATCACTGGAGAAGAAGGGAACTCCCTACCATGCACCTAGTCATGTATGTTTGTCTTCAGTTGACAGGGCACACAATAACAGCAAATGGAAAGTGCCTGTAAGCAAGTATGTGCTTACACTACCTACCATGACTGTTACCTTAGGGACGTACAGAGCTGGGCCTGTTTGTGAACGCCTGTGCCTGCAGAAGGGTAACTTTATAAAGTAGGGCCTGGAAGGGGCCTGTGAGCACCTGGCTTGTAAATTTGTCTTTAGCAAGGGCTCTTCCTGTCACTCCACACAAATTGCTGGTCTCTTGCTCAGTCTTTACCTCTTTGCAGTAAGAACGATTTTATTCTCAGGAGCTGACATTGCAAGATTGTTGTGAGGGGATGTGACTCAATGTTTGTACAATGCTTTGAAGATGAAGAGTGCTAAGTATTGTTATTTGAGATGGCAACAAAATATGTTGCAGTGCAGCTGTTCAAGTGCAGCTGTTCAAGCCAAATCCATTTTCAGTTAATCTTCCAAGCAGAAATTCAAAATCAAAGTAAAAAGCCTTGAGAACTGGAACTTTACAGCTTGATAGGAAAGTTGGAAAGATTTAAATGAGTTGTAAATAGTTGTAACTGTATTGTAATATAGCATGAACTGGAGCCCTCATCTACTCCTGGTTGCCAGTCAGCTTGGAACTGCGAATTAGGTCTCGTTCAGGGAAATCTTTTTTGCAGAAAACCAATTGGTCCATCTTGCATGGCATATTGTATAGACTGTTAGAAACCGTCTCTGCACTCTCATGTGCTTTTTCCACCTTTTGCTGCCTTTTTTCAATAATGCAAAACAGTGAAAGATGTGGAAAGCAAGTTGCCAAACACTACCACAGAGCACCTCAGAGGGAATTGCTTTCCCTTCCCCAAAAGTGCAGTCTCTGATACCGCCCCAGAGGGCTCTAGCCTGAGCAGGATAAGCCAAATTGTCTCCTAGCCCTGAGAGAGCAATGATTTGGGTGGTTTCAGGATCATATTCCAGTGCATTGCACTGTGCTGGCCCCCTCAGGATTTGCTCACTGTTCATTCATATGCATGTCCATTACAAGCACATCTTTCATTTGGATCAGGTTTATTAGTAAGCAGACAGCATTTACTAATAGTGTGATATAGAAGAATTTGCTCTGTGAATTTGTACTCCTTGTGATGACCCTTACCCTCTCTTGCCTCAATTTTGGGAACACAGAAATTGTCCTGAATCAGGCTAATAGTCGAATGTTCCAGAAACCACGGACAGGACAGTGGATCTAGAAAATCCATAAAGGACAGTTACACTTCAAAATTGTTGCTACCTAGTTACTGATGTTTTAAAATATGATGGAAAAATCTATTGTAAAAACCTGCTTAATGCAAGTCCTCTATAAAATGGGCCCAATAACACACTTACTTCCCTAGTTTGCAAAATACTTTTGGGTGCCAGAGGCATACTGCCTGTGGCTGTAAACTGCAATGCCTTGCTGAAATTAGCAAAGTTAAGCTATTTATACCTGCTGAAGGCCTGCCTCTTCTATGGAAGAGTCTGTATACATTGGATTTATATTTTCAATCTGATGTTCAAAAGCACTCCTACAAGTGGGTTATTTGTTAGTTACTCGTTCACATTGACTGCACTATTATTTGCTAGCTAAACCATACTGTTTGAATTCTGCTTTTCTGTGCAAAGTAGTACGTTTTCAGAGCCTATTTTTTGTTTTCCTAATAGTTTCGAAGTTACTTGTTACTAAAATATGACTCTCAGCAAACATTTTAGCAATTTAATTTGGCTTAAATTTACACTTGACTATTGAAGTTCCAAAATAGTTTTATGAGCAAATAAAAAACTGATGACTTAGAAGCCTTTCTTTTCATTACCTTTTAGTTACAGTAAACTATGTATACAAGTAACTGCCTTATATCAGCTTTATATTGCACTCTATTACAAATCATTGGAACAGCATGCCAGAATAGGTTGCAAATGGCATAACACTGTGTGCCAATTTTTGCAGGTACAAAGATCATTGAAAAGAATATCATGCTCATAAAAGCAGGAATAGAAAAAGTAACTAAATCTGAGATGCCTATATCACAAGCAGTAGAACAAAGGAAAATACACAAATTTTTTTTCTTCTCAGGAGCAAATTGAGGCAACATGATTCTGCTTGCTGAAATACTCTATTCGACTGTATTCCAAGTAAAATTTTTATTTCCTTTAAAGCCATGTTTGCTATGACAAAAATGCTTCTTTGCATAAATCTTTTTACTCACCTTTGGAAAGCTGCTCTCTGAAAATCAATTAGTTAGCTGTCACAAAAAATGAGTATCATATATTCACAAATACTTAGCAGACAGAATAGTGTTGAAACACCTGTAGCGAACATGAAATACTTTAGGTCTGGCTATACTAAAAGTACAACACAAGACTAGTTTTTTTTCCTTCTGGAGAGAAAACTATATAATTTGGCAGATGCTTATATTTTATCCTGAAGTGTAAATGTCATGTTGCAATTTAAAAACATATCCTAGATTTCTTACGAGGCATCTTGGGCTGCCTTAAAAATAAAAGCATGGAATACAGTGGCACACACAGGACTTGTTTTTCAATTACTCTTCTCCAAGGTGCTGCTACTGCCACAGGTGTGTTTGGCACAACACAGAGTGCTTGTCCCAAAGGGCTGCTCTTGCATTCTGTCTGTGCTCTAAGTGCAGAACTCCTTGGAGGACACTTAGCAGGACTAAGCCCTGAATTGCGTGCTGTGAGGAAGGCCCTCCAGAGAATGGTAAGAAGACAAAAGAGGAAAGGTCTATGGACTTGCTAGGGTGGGTCTCCTACATTCTACCTTTGGTTTTCTGTCTCAATCACTGTGAAATAAATAAATAAACAAAAATGAGGGTTAGTTTAAGGGAAACAAGGCTGTTTCATGTTTTGTATCCATGCTGTGGTATGACAGAGCAGACAGCTTTCTCTCTAACCCATGTGCTGACACTCCCTGGGCAGCACGTTCACCATTCCCAGACTGACCACGGTCACCTGTGTTCCCAGCTAGGCTGGAGAAGGTGAGTGAGAATGGGAAGTTGCTCTCAGCATTAGCACTACAAACTGCAAGACCTCTGTATGGCCTTACCAGCAGAGATGATTTTTAAGCCACTGGGTTCTGTGCTATGGGTTTGTTCCACATGCAGACTTATGTCGATGGAGATAGTCTATAGCCAGAGGGGAAAATTCAGGTGCAAAACACTAGAGGAATTAGCTGGGATTTTCTGTTTTTCCCTGAACTTTGCAAAATCTTGTGGTTTCACCTGTGAGTATAGCAATCAGCTTGGGGAAAATGGTCAATGCTTACTAGATATTTCATAAAATCTTTATACATTTTTTCATGTAATTATCTTGACAATCTGACTTTTCAAGTGCTGTATGAAATACATTTGGAAATTCATGAGACCTGGTTCCATGTGGTGCAGCTTCTCATGCCCACTTAATAGAGACCTCCCCCACCACCAACACTGCCTGAAAAGTTTTGATGGAAAATAAGACACTGCTGGGTGTCACATGTTATTCCTTTCTGTCAGCAGTGTCTTGGGGGTCAGCTGTGTGTGATTGTACATTTTAAATCAGGCAGGGCATGTTGAGGTGTATAGGGTTTTTAAGCTTGCTTTTCCTTGTAAGGCTAATGGAGTTATTTAACCCCACAAGCATGCATGAGCCTGAATGCACCTTTGCTAGCTGTCTTTGGCAGAGATGCTTATGTAGATACTGTGGCACAGGATTTATAGAATGAATTGTCCAATTCTACAGAAACCTAGCTACTATACTTTGTAAAATACAGCCCTTTTCGGGACATATTTTCTTTCTTCCTTCCTGTTAGGAAGGTGACACATGGGTGTGAAGGATGTTCCCAATGGCATTTCTATACATAAATGCTTTTAGATGGGATGGGACAGCTACAGTACATAGAAAATCTGGCTTTCTTGGCACTTATTTTCTCAGCTGCATTCAAGGTTAACAACTGTAATCAGATTGACAGTGGAACTTTCAGAAAACATGCCTAAATTTTCTTCAGCAGAGTTTTACAGCACTGAGAGACTCCGATTTTATTTTTTATTTTAATTTGATTGTATTTGAATATGCTTCTTTGACTGTATGTATATGAAAGAGAAAGAAAGAGGAAGACCTCATGGAAGATTTTACAGTAATGACACTAATGGTTTGAACAGCAAACTGGGAGTTAGGACTTTTGTCCTTTTCCTGCCTCAGTCATGGCTCACTCTGTAGTTTAAGGCAATTTACTTACGCTTTCTGTGCCCAATTTCTCAGAGATTACCATCTTAAAAGTAAGTCTAGTAACATTGACTCACAGTGATGCTAAAGCAAGGAGTCAAAGTATCAGTTCTGCTCTGAGCTCCCTCTCTAAGGCTGACATGGGCTGTTCCTGTTCAGATTTTACAAGTATCTGCTTCAGGTTTCCACCTACAGCTATGTCTGAGGCTTCTTCCTCCATCAGACATTATTGTAAGCCTTAATTTGTACTTTTAAGAAACACTTCAGATATCCTTAAATTACCAGCCTTATATAGGCATAAACTCATTCAGTCTTTAAAATGCTGTTAGTAACACTTGCACGCATATACAGTGACCTGTGGTGTAAAAAGAGGAAACCCTGTAAAATGGCAGTGATTTTAGCAGGCATACGATGTATGGCAGCATGTTTTCAGTCACTAGTTTCACAGAATAAGTGAACTCTTTTTCAAAGCAAGCTGGGCACAACACAGACCAGTGCCTATGGGGTATCTGTAGGAATCACTGTCCTCAGTGGAGATTCCCTCTGCCAGTTTCACTGCATGAAGCCGGGCCCTAAGAAAGGAAATCCGAGGCAGGTTCGAAGGCTATCGCACTGTTTCGCACCATTTGCCCTTTGGGAAATCCAAGGAGAGGTTAAGCAGCACCACCTGAGGTGAAGTCCCTTTACTCTGTGGAGATCAAGGTGACAGGGAAAAGACTCAGGCAGCCTGGGAGACTGGCTACATAGAGATATGCAGGAAGATGGCTCAACCTCTCACAGAGCGTAGTTTACTCTTAAATTCAAGAATTCCTCTGGAAATTCTGCTTCAGTCTGCTTCCTCCCGAGGCTTTTCGCCGAAGGGAAGCGAGCAGCCAGGCTGCCGGTGCGGCACAGAGGCGGCCCGGGTCAGGCAGCTGCCGCGGCCCTGAAGCGCGGCGACCGTTAGGCGGCCGTTGCGCGCCGGCTGTTGCCCGGCGGCCGTTAGGCGGCGCGCAACGGCCGCGTAACGGCTGTTGTGCAGGCGCCGCGTGCCGGCGGAGCGCGGTGCCGGGAGCGCCGCTGCGCGGGGAGTTGCGGCGCGGCGCAGCCGGAGGAGTCGCCTCATTTCCAGCAGGTGCAGCCGGCGTGGATTGCACGCATTAAATGTTCATGTCCGGACTTTGATCTCGAGAGTGATGTGAGAGACTGCATCGGGCTCGGTGCCAGGGAAGATGCGTTTCCTGGCGCTGGGTTCTCTGAAAGCGTGGGTGTTCACTGGCACGCCTGGGCTCCTTCGTGTGCCTGGGCAGGGGTTTGAAAGAGTCGGAGCTGTCCCCAACCTCCACCATCATTTTATGACATATATATATATATATGAATGTTAGTCGTGAGGAAATAAGGATTAAAGGAGATACTAATGTGAATACTTTTCAGTCAAGGGGGCTAGTTAGGACAGGTTTATGGTATTTTGAAGTTTGGGTCATCTGAATATTGCTGTATTATATAGCAGGCACGTTTTCCCCCTGCATGTATTTTAAGTTTCTTAAAGGGAGAGCCTACTTCTAGGCCTCGAATGAAAATTTTAGCTGTCTGATGTCCTGTTTGCTGCAGAGAGTCTCTCTGAAATGGGATGCTCACTCATCTTCTATTATCTTCAATTGAGTTCATACAGGCAGTGATTTACTTTCAGGGAGCCTGCTTTCCATTAGTAGCTTCAATGTTATCCCAGGTTTTCTCATAGAGGGCAGAACTTTCAGTACTCAAAGTGTTTGTCTCATATCTATGGTGCTAGAAGTTACATTTTTTTGAGCTCTTTCCAGTGGGAATATGCTTTTCCGAACCTGGGGAGAAAGGTCTGGGCTCACTCCCCCCTACCTTGTGGGCACAGCTGGCCCGAGTCAGGTACCCCATGAGCCTGCTATCCCAGAGGGCTCTCCTAAAAGCTGAGCAATCTTCTGTAAGAACCTTCTCCCGTTGAGTGCACAGGGTGCCTGCTCTAGGCTAGCTCAGGTAGGTAGCCAGAAACTCAATAAGATGAATCTGAGTCAACATTTCTAGTCAAAACTAGGAACAGAGAAAGTATTATTTAGGCTGAATTTCACTTAAGTAGATAAAAACCAGAGAAGAATGTAGCTCTTGGCTCATTGGTACAATCACATTTTATTTGCTATTTGTTCTTTTTTTCTGATTTCTGACATTTCAGTGTTCATCTGATTTATTTTTGAAAATTTCAAGGAACAAGCACTTTTTTAAAAAGAATGTTCGCTAAGTAACAAATCCTTCTTTAAGTTTGCTAGGCTGCCTAAGTGCAGCTTTTCACTTCAGAAAAACTTGAAAAGCTTTTCTGCTTTTCAATGGTTTTGATCTTTCTGCTTCTCACGCAGTACCTCTCATGGGCAGATGGGGCTGCTATGCTATGCAATTATTTATTTCTTTTCTGAAGCAGTATTAAAAGGACAGTGTCCTACTTCCTAAATATTCCCAGATAGATCTCTGTTGTTTCCTAGTACATCCTTAGGCTGCCTCACTCGATGTGTATGACAGTTTTGGGAAAATAGTACCATATCCTATCCAGCAGGCAACTAGTTTTTAGCCAATGCTCCTTGCAACATGCAAGCTGAAGGCTGCAGCTTTTTATTTCCCTGTGTTTGTAAGGTTACTAAATGAGGACATCCCTAGAAAAGCATGATGATATGAATTAACTTTGGAAATTAGGCCTATAGAAGTGAAAAGCACTTGAAGTACTATAGGGAAGTGTGTCGCTCCTGTTGTTGAAGGAGTTGCAATATTCTATAGCTCCTTTATTGTTGTTGTTATTAACAGGCCCAATTTGTAGTTTGGCAGTGTTACCCTCAGAGTACCTACTTTCAGCTTTAGTAGGGCAAAGTTTTGCCAACTTTGTTTCTGATGCAGTCCTTGCTATAGTCACCCTTGCTTCCTCCTTCTAGACTGGATTACTATGAAGTGTAATAACATAGAACTATTTACCCTTTAAGATTACTCAATACCTTTATGTAAAGCTGAAGGTGGCTGCCAATTTTATAGGCTGATATTAGCACTCTGTACCAATGCTCCACACTGAGCACTGTCATTTTGCCGCCGTGTGGATGTCAAAGCATTGGTTCCTGTTTAGATAGCACTGAGCTGCCTGAATGCTGACTGCCTCAGGGACTGCCTTTCCTCTATTCTGCCAAAATGCTTTTGCCTGCCTGAGATGCTCCTGCTGTTTTTTTTTTTTTCTTTTTTTTTTCCCTATAGCATTAAGTTTGGAGCTGTTAGTGTAGAACATTGTCAGCTGAAATCCTGGGCTCTGCAACGGGCTCCCAGCTTTGTAGTCTGGCCTTTATCTTAGCATAAGCAAACCCTTATTTATCCTGTTTTACAAATACAGCTTTTACAGCAGTCATCAGATTTCCAGCTAATAAAGAATTCCCAAAAATAAACAATAAATGGCAGCAAAGCATATCCTTGAAGTCGATTTTGGGTACAAAGAAAGTCTGAACGTGTTTGCCTTTTTGCGTAGTAATGAGGGGAAAAGATCAGAATCAGCTTTCAGGGTTAAAAATATATCTCCTTGTCATATGTATAAGAATTGGTACAGGATGATGATGTGTAATGTCATGAGGAACTGCTCACCTGACACTATCTGTGGGTGAATATCACTACAGAGAAAATCACTGTCTCCAGGAAAAACTATTTTGTTCCAACCCTTATAAATCTGAAAGAAAATCAAGTAGTTCAGTGCAGTGTATTGTCCTGAGAAAGTGCATCTAGTTACAGCAGACCAAAATGTTTTTTCTCCAAGGGAACAAATTGAATGAACTATATTATTCTTTAGATAATGGACAGAAACCTTATTTGTTCTGAAAACTTTATGCTCTTTCGTAAGCACTAATAATAGTGGGGGAAGGTGGGTGGGAGAGTGGGTGGGTAGAAATGATAAAAGGAAAAGCAAAATGGGATAGCTGTGAAGCTGTAATTTCTTATGAAATGCTTCTCCATATGATACCTCTTACCTTTAGAATATTTTTATAAAAGATTTGCATTTCCTGAAGTCTGCAAGTTTTTACTGCTTTTTATAAGTATAGCATTTCTGAAAGGCAATGAGAATAAGAGGGCTTAGGAAAGCCTTTATTAATCAGATGACATATGGTACTGCTAGAAGCAGTGGAAATTTCCTTATGCTCTGGGCCAGTGTCCGAATCTTGTCTGAAGCCCATGTCCCTCTTAGGCTCAGAGCATCATTCCTCTCTGCTGCTTGTTTATTCTCCATCGCTCCCAAGCCTACTGATAAGAGTGACAAATTTGATTTATCTTTTAATATGGTTGGTTCCTATGCTTTAAAAATTGCATGGTTTTCCATCATTACCTGCCTCACCTGCCACAAGCAACCATCAGATAGTAAAAACAGTGGACACTGTGCATATGAATGGATTTGCATGGATCCCTAGGGTTGGGTTCCACATCAGACCGCAAGGGCCTCTGTCCTTCCATTTTGCCTTTTGTCTGGAAAATTTAGTCATTAAAACTGATTCTATATTGTAACAGGCAAATGTTTCATCTTTCAGAATTTTGTCTCAGTGCTAACATTTTAAATCACTTCTTTAAAAAAATTTGATAATAGTCTCTCCATGGTGAATTGTAAATAATGACAATAGATTCTCTTTTATTTCAACCTCTTTGCTTCACTATTTCTATTACAAAATCTTCTTCATAGGCAGTAATAAGAGTTTAGGAGTATGGTTAAATGGACTGTCCTGCCAGTGAGACTTACCAATGAGAATTTCTATTCAGGATCCAGCAAACTTCATTAACAATGAATAAGCACAGTTCACCACACAGTGTATAGAAATGCCTTCATAAAGTGATCAGCTGCATTTTGATCAGAACTTGTCTTCATAGTGATACAGATATTTTTCCATGTCTGAAAATACAGTGTAATGAAGTCTCGCTATGTGGATCTCATCAGAAACACTCTCTGTAATTTAAAGAAATATTCCATTTTAAAGGTTTAAAAAAATAAATTAGCACAGGAATGAATGTTTGCAGAATGAACATTTCTGACTATTAGTCAGAGACAAAAGATATAATGAGCAAGATTAAAATCAGTATTAGGCATTCATGTTAGAAGTTTGTGAGTATTTTATTAATTCATGTGGAAAAATCTAATTGATGATTGCATTGTTGGAGCTTTATTCAGCATGACTTGCATAAATCTCTGTTGGTGTTCATTAGTATGCTTCCCTTTCTTTTTCACCTAAACCTGTATACTTGAGGCATTAGATTTATATTTATTTATGCCATAGGGAAAATATGATAAGTGTGCTATTGATTTCATTGACTGGAAAAATGTAACTAGTACAAAGAAAAGATTATAGAATGGATACCAGCTGCAAATAGGCTTCTACAGTTAAATAAAGGGTTAAGATGTGAGAAGAAATGTCATATGAATGAGGTAGCTATATCAGGCTGAACAGATGTTTTCTTCCCTGCACACTCACAAGTTGAAATGTAATGCTTGACAATTACATAGAGATGCATGAAGAAAAAGATTCTTATAAGAAACTCCAGTTGGGCAGTTTGCATTGATCCATAAAGAAAGAAGGAGAACAGCAAAGCAAAGAGTCCCAGCCTACGCAGTGAGGAAAATGCTGCAATATGAACTAACGTTTGTTAAACAGGTGTGTGAAATAGCAGGAGGACAAGCCCAAAGTCTCTGCAGATGGAGAGTGGTAGTAAAGCATCAGCAGGCGAAGTCTCGTTCCAGCGAGGCACTCTGCCGCAGGCTGCCTTTGTAGAGAAAAAGCAAATGCATTTGCCCTGTCAGCAGAGGGAGATTTCTTTTTATTATAGGCTGTGTATGACAGCTACTGTGTATGAGTTGTTATGGCTTTTGTGGTTACTTTTTATAATACCTGAAAATCTTCAAAAACTATGGGAAAATCTAACAAAACTGAGTTAGCCAAGCATTCAGCCCAACATTCCTGCGGACCAGTGGCCTGCAGACCTAGGAGGAACTTTTCCCTTTTACAAAGTCAGTCAGTTAAGCACAAAACAATAGCTGTTGAAGTAATTTTAAAATGAAAGATTAAAACTGTCATCAGGGAGAGATGATTTACCAAAATATGTCTTTGTTTTGCTGCTTCTTGAAGCCTCAGTTCACCCTAGTGGAAGACTTCCATGTTTGGCTAATGTGTAAGATATATGTGTGCTACGTTTAAGTTGCTATGGAGCTGTAGCAACAGAATACTCAGGATGAAAAACTGCCCGAGAAGCAGGTTCAGAGGCAGTTACTCTATGGAGAGCTCTGTCCTGCCAGGGCTTTAGCACCAGTGATACAAGAAATGGTGTTTTTTGAAGTAAGTCAGTGAAAGCTGCAATCACTCTAACAGTTCAGAGAGTTGAGAGTACTAGGGAAGAAGTGGTGGGGATTTGGCCTCTGGAATTTCCAAATCTGGTTGTTTTGTCTGCATGAGAACACTTCAATTCCAGTCGAACAGGAGCTCCTCTAGCTTTTCCTGAGAGCTTTGCTTTGTTTCAGGTACAGCCTAGTTGATCTAGGATTGAAATTACCACATAGAGTCCCCTATGCATTTGCAATGTCTAATAAAATGAAGCAGAGATTAAATTAATAAGGGTATTTGAAACTTACCTAAAAAGGTAAAAATTAAATGAGAATTAAAGGGCAGGTGCACGATATTTCACTGGATTTACAGGGCGGTTCAAAAACTCCATAACTGCTTTGTAAGAAGTTACACAGAATCCTCTTTAATTATTGCACACACATACAAAGAAATAAGCAGCATTTTGTAAATAAAGTATCAGAGAATTAGAGTAATTAAAATGTTAATTCTAATTGTATGTTGTGATTGTGCATTGATTTTTTTTGAAAGCTCATTTTATCCATTAATTAGTTAATGCCTGTAAATTGCTTTGAAAATAGAAAATGCAATAAATTACTCTGTATTATTGTTGCTATCATTATACACTAGTTTTAATTAGTTCTCTTACATTTTGATTGGATTATTGAGATGTAGAGTTAGAAAAAATGATTTGGTACCAGTTGCTGTCCTCGGAATCACACATTCAGCATGACCTAGTGACAGCTTTTCTACAGAAGGATGTGTCACAGTGCTAAGCTGTGATTTATGGCCCAGGAAGACTATAGACAAGAAGATGATAGCACAAAGATGAGGAGATTTCCAGTTTCCCTGTGGGGCCAACACTTTTCTCCGACTGCTTGAGGAAGGGGTGTTGGTTTCAATAGTGTCTTTAATAATATCTGGTTATGGTTCTGCTTTTTTTATTTTCCTGTCTTCAGTAGTGAGGAAACTTGCCTGTCCTTCATTCTTGCCTGTGATTCAGAAGAACATATAGGAATAGCTGTTTCTATTCAGCCTTCTCTTCTCTTCTCTTCTCTTCTCTTCTCTTCTCTTCTCTTCTCTTCTCTTCTCTTCTCTTCTCTTCTCTTCTCTTCTCTTCTCTTCTCTTCTGCCTGAAATAGCTGCTTCTGAGGTGAACTTCTGTATCTGATCTTCTTGGGAGATTGTCTGGGGGAATTTGCTTTCCACTTTGGTCCAAGAATGCTGTTCCACACCCCAAGCCAAGAACAGGGACTTTCTGGGTTTATATAAATTTGTAGATGGTGTAGTTCCAGAATTTGTTTTACTTACAAAACAATATTTGAGGAGCCAGCAAATCTTCCTGTGTGTTCTTGCCATTAGACTCTCTGTTTCATGTGTTTTTATAACATTTGGTTTTAGTGCTGATAAGATTCTCTGCTTAAAAATCCCCCAGAAAAACATTATAGTGATGAAAGGAGTACATATGCTCTAATTATAAAAGAGATTTATCAAAGCCAAATCAGCTGAGGTTTTCTAGTGCATGGCTGACTTGCAAAAATCTCTTTAATGACTTTGTATTTTTGGTACTATAAGGAAGTTCTTACCATTTGGAATACTGGAACTGTAGGGGATGCCAACGGGCAAGGAGAAAAAAATAGGTGATTTCATTTTTTGAGCTATTTTTTAATTAGCTATATCCATATTCTGCCTTTTTCTGTCATTTTCTGTGTGCAAATGGTAGCCTGCTTCTAATAAGAGGTCAGGAATAAAGCCAACAAGTACGTAACTGAGCAATAATTGATCCACTGCTACCTGCAAATAATGGAAAGTTTCCTATTGAAGCTAGTGAGTTTCGAGACAAAGCCCTAAGACATTTGACAGCTGCCTCCTTCCATAGTGTTTGAGTACCTGATTAAAAATTGTTGAGATATGTTCCTTTTAATCATAGCTTTTTAGGAGTCACTTCTGAGGTCTTATGTAAAGGCATCTTATCACCAGTTCTTCAGACTTTTTAGGATTGGACCCAATTGTCTCTGGTTTCAGATATTAGGAGGTTAACATCTTATATTTAAGTCTTTGATAAATGTTTGTTATATCAGCCTAGAAAATTAAATTTCTGGGTTAGATTCACATGATGTTGCATTTGGAAGAATTCCCTATGAGGTAATCTTGCTTTGTGTGTATTATTTATCTAGTGTTTCAAATGGAGAAAATACTAGTCCCCTGAAGAACATATTTTTCTTTGGCCTCTAATGTTTCCTAGTCAGAAGCAATTGTTTGTACTGCAGCCTTTCCTTTTATCTTCAGAAGCACTTGCCTTTGGCAATTGTCATATGTCAGTTGTGACAAAATGCATAACAGTTTGAGTCTCTTTCCTTTCTGCTCCCCATATAGTCCAAAAGTTATGATGTGTGTCATTCCTAATTGCTGGTAATTGACTGAGGACAGCAATATTTTGCTGGCAATTCTGAAGCAGTTGCTTGCACTATGCTTAGGTTAAACACTGTTTCTTGGAAATTTTTCCAAGTTGTCCCTCACCCAGTTTTGCCTCTATTCTATTCAGTTTAAAAATTCCATTTGGACTCTCATGCCTGTGACTATGCAAGCTGTATGCAGTGATTAGATATATTATCTCCACTGAGTAAGTTTCTCAGTGCTCTACTTAAAACAAACAAAAAAAAAACAAACAAAAAACCCCCAAATGTCCATCTTAGTGCAACAGCAGCTTCAAGAATTCCTGCATCTCCTCTCAAACTGATTAGATAATTGTAACTGAAAGGAAAACACTTAGAGCAGAAATCCTGGGCTTTTTTTCCTTTTTGTTTTTATTGTTAATAAGCTAATAGAATGAAATCTCTGATAATGTGCATATGTTGCAACCCTTGTGCAGAATATTATGCTAGTCCTTGTTAGAATACCTAAGATACTTACCTTATCTAAGATACTGAACATGACTTAATTAAATATTTAATGGATTTATTCTGCTTGTAGGAAAAGTTTGTTCATGGAGACGAAAATTGCAGAGGAAGGTGATCTGTGTGGATCACTATTCATTCAATAGCCTCATGACCTGCCTTTCTGATTAACGTATACCTTTTCTCCAAGCATGCTATTGCCTGAGTTGATATAACTTTATGTGTATTTCAGTGGCATCAGGACAGTGGACAATTAGAAGTACTGTTGAATGGCATGATGGTAAATCTTAAGTTGATTACTATTTGCTGAACTAACAACACAGGTGGAAACCTCTTGCTTGATCATATTCACAGAATCAGAACAGAATATAGAGCAAAGGTGAGATTAGCAGCCATATCTAAACCGATAGATCCAAAATCAGAGGATTTGTGGGTCATTCTCTACCCATTTCAGTAATGGTCCATTTCCAAAATACTTTATATAATTTTAGCTTCTGCAGGCAGCACAAATACAGATAGGAAGGCCCAGGTCAATGCATAATGTCACTGACAAGGGCACCTCTGGCATCACTGCGTGAGCTAAGCATACACTTCAACAAGAAAATGAATGAACACATATTAGAACATCCCTTTTTTGAAGAAAGTAATATTTTCTTCTATGTAATCACTGCATGTCCTATGGTCTCAACTCCTTCAAGCTATTTCTGCCATTTAGGGCACTGTGCCATTCTTTTCTCAAGCATTTAACATCAGCAAATCTCCTGGTGACTGCCTAGATTGACCTTTATTTGCTGAAGGACCAACTATTTTGCTTTGAGGACTTAAATACTTCCATAATTTTCCCAGTTGCAACTCAATGCCTTGTGTTCACCAAAGTTCTGATATTTTCCCCCAAATCATCTGCACAGGCATTTTCAGGATGTTTCATTTCTGCCATTCATGGCCTTTATAATCTTTTCATGTTACATTACTGAGTTTATAGCTGTTTGACATAATCCTCACTAATATACTCTTTAAAAATCTTCTTTGTCTGTTGACATCCATTTTTCTTCTTGTCTCATTGTAAATCTTATCTTTTTCTTTCATCAAAAGACATTTTTACCTGTCTGACAGTTACTACTTTTCTTACGTGGTTTGTTCCTTCATTAATTTAATGTGTGTGTAGCTTTACAATGAATAATGACTACGTATTAAATGGGACAGTCTTATTTAACTAGTTTTACCCTTTCCCATGAACTTTGAAGAATCCACATGTCTAAGCCTTACCTTGTAAATTCTGTGTGTACCGTTTTTTTATGTACTATTTTAAGGACAGTATTTTCATGTTACAGTTCTATAGCTCCAGCACAACATGGTCGTGCTCCATGGCTAGGGGTGTCAGACACTAACACAGCACAAATAAATGAATAATAGTAGTGGTAACTAAATGAGCTGAACTCTTTATTCCATCCTGAGTGGCATTATCAGAATTGCTAACTAACTGCTAGAATTGCTAGAGCCATTGGTTTTTGTACAAATAGGCATGTGCAAATGAAAAGTATACCTATTAGCAGAGTGCTTCCTTCCACGCTTGCGTAATGTTTAACTGGTAAGAAGGCAATGTCTATATTAAGCTGCCTGCTTCAGCATGCAACACAGCCTAAGGCTGGCTACTGTTTTTTGCACAGTTGTCAAATAACCCCCCTCTCCAGTCAACTTCTATAAATTTTCATTCATGATAGTAGAATTTAAACTTGAAAAAAACACACAGGCAGACGGAGGAGGAAAATATGTAAAGTATTCAGAGCCTATCAGGGCAGGGATTTTTCCATGTTATTTCTCCCAGACAGTGGTGTCTGTGCTTCTGACATGGTCTTGCTTGAATTCCAAAACCTTTTCTTTTCAAGGATTTATCCTACCTTAAGTTCTCCCTAATGCTTGTGCTTAACAGGTATGTTGTAAAAGCAGAAAAGGATGCTTAACTGCAGTTATATCCATATTGGTATCTTGGAGGAGGACAATGACAGATGATCTCCATCTTCATCCCCTTATGTACTATGCCAGTATTTGTCTCTTTTACAAGATTGAGTGAAGGAAAGGATTATGCTGTAGGGCTTGCACATCTCATTTCCCATCATGCAGTTATCTACTTTGCTTCTATGAACAGTAATGGAAGAAACATCTGGCCCCTGACTGACTCACAAAGCAAATACGAACACAATATGAAGTCCAGTGTTATCCAGATGATGAACAGAAGTACAATTAAACCAAACCCACAGATGCTCTGGATAGGTGTCTATTTTGTATCCCAGCCAGAACAAACTGTTAGCTGTGTGGAAAAGTTGCCAAGATCTTTGTGATAAAATCAATCTCACAAAAATGTTGTAACCAACAATTGTATTCTAACATCTTTAGATGCTTTTTAAGTTATTGTTTCAGGTACATCTACTGCCGAGTTGGAAAGGTGCCTGTTTCTGTATTTCATTTTGTTTCTAAGAATCAGTCATATCATCCACTTGTTTAACCTTGAGCAGATTATAAAGTATATTGATTTACATATTCCTCATTGTAATAAACAAACAAGTTTAGGAGTATAGGCAGAGACTCTCAAAACCAACTTCTGAGTCAGTTTGAGTGGCAGTAATTTTCCTGCTTTTCTGGCACCTCCTATGAGTATTCCATAATCAGGGGTCCCAAGTTTGTTCTTGCAAAAGCCCCCAGTCAATTTTCCAGTTGAAAGAAAAGCAAAGTGCTCTCAATAACACCTTTCAGGATTTTTCTTTTTGTTATAGATTCTATGTCAAATCTCCAGGTTCAGGTGAGCCACAGTCAGCATGTAAGTTGAAGCAGGAAATGGTAATTATGCCCCACTCCTCTTATCTGGGATGTTTTTAGTGGCTGTCCTGAAGGTTCAATGTCATGTATATGTTTCATGTGTTCCAGATGCAGGCTGCTGGGGATAGGGATGGTTCTGCTTCACCTCCATGCCCAGAGTGGTGTGTTCCCTCCACCTGCTTTGCATCAGATACAGGTACTGAGAGGCTGCATAATGAACCAGATCAACGAAACATCTGTTTTTAGTAGTTGGTTTTTTTCATTGACTTATTGAGCTTTACCAACTCACCACACAGCTGCATGATACCTAGATCATGAGAAATGTGTAGGTGGGGGTAAGAGGAGGCTCCAACTTTTTTTTTTATGAAAGTCTTAATTTTGAAAAAAATGGTAAATTTTTGATCAATTCAAAGATGGAAAAATGAATGGTTTTATTTTATTTTTCCATTCATGGAATAAATAGAAAATATTTATGGCAGATAACTAACTAAAGAATTTAAAGCCCAAACTTTCTGAAGTTCTAAAAAATCCCGTGACTAATTCACACTAAGATTTCTTTCCTTTCTAGATTGTTAGTCTGAAAACATTTTTTTTTTTTTTAGTTTTTCTCTTAATTGGAAATACATTAACCTTCTTCTCTCTCAAAAATATTGCTGGGATGAGAAAACTGCATATTGTCTGATTTTTTTTTAATGCTCATACTTTCACTGGAGATCATACATGTGGAATTATTTCTCATCTGGAGGCTGCAATAAAGCTGAAATATAACAAAAAGGGAGAATTTAAGAATCACACCATGTGCTCTTATGTGGCCAGTCTTGTCCACTAGGGGTCTGCAGTCTCTGCGGTTCCCATTCATTTTTCACTTTCTCAGAAGTTACTGGTGCATCACCTTTGCTTTGCTGTTGTGGCTGGTGTCAAGTGTCACCTGTGAGGTAGTTCGCTCATGAAACCCTGTCAAAGTACAGAGTGGTGAGAGGTCTTCTGAAACTCTAACGGCTCATGAGTGCGAGAGCTTTGGAAAATCAATGGATTTTTGAATCATTTCCTCTTTCATACATGCATACTGTCTTTAATGTCATTTAAGGCTGAAATGTTCATGGGCATATCTATACCTATTATAGATTTGTTAAGAGATACAGTTTAAACCATGCCTAAACAATGGGTGAAGTCACAGAATATGAGTATAGTTCACGTTGAATTGTGAGTGTAATAAAGAGTGGGATTATGCAAAGTTGGGTGTTTACTCTTACCTATCCTAAAATCAGATGTGAAAGACATAGATTCCTGTTGTAATGTTTCAAAAAACCAAGGTGTCTGTAATGCAGGATTTTGTTTTAGGCCAGCTTTAGCTAGATGTCGCTATCCATAATATCGTTTGTGTGATGGAAGTGGTTATATGCACTGAAGTAAAAAATACTGCACGAACTACTTAGTATCAATTTTTAACACTTGACAAACAGTGCAGACTCAGTGAGGGAAAGTTGTTCCATATTGTACTGTGAAAAATTCTTGTGTGAGTACATTGGTCTAGCTTATACCGGTATAGTGAAATGAAGAAGGGGCAGCCAGAGTCTATGCTTATTGGGCTGGGAAATGGAGACTTCTATGATAGTGAAGGCAGGAAGCTTGTGACTTCTGGAAACAGGAGGGCAGCTCCTGCTCCCCTTGCAGATCTGCAGTTACAGAACAGGTTTAGTGCCATGGCAGCAAATGAGCGGCTGGGAGCTCTGTCCAACATAGCATCCGAGCTGGCTGAGCCTGAGGCATATGGGAGGAGCACCACAAGGAAGCAGTGAGTGATAGCAATGGGACACTCCCTGCTGCTTATGATAGAAGCCTCGATCTGCTGACCTGACTTGCTGTTTAGGGAGGTCTTTTGCTTTCTAGGGGCTTGGCTGTGGGATATTGCGGAGAGACTGCCAAGGTTTAACCAGCCTTTGAACTATCCTCCCCTGGGAATTCTTCCACATAGGCCTGAACCTTACTCCAGGGGAGACCTGAAGTGTATCAAGTGTGTGTGGCTTTTGAGGTCAGGGCCAAGGGCATGGGGCCCAGGTGACTTTCTCCTTGATCTTATCAGAGAGGATGGAGAGCTTTAGGAGGAGTAGATGGATTCTGTGGATCAACAATGGATTGTGTAGCTGATGTTGACAACAGGGCGTTGGGTTTTATGACCACGGGGCCCTCTTTGAGTGTTGAGGACTGCAGGGAAGAAAGGAGCTGCCTGACCAAATAGGGCAAAAGTGTCTATCTAGTAGACTGGCCATTTTGGTGAGGAGAGCTTTAAACTACGAATGACAGGGGAGAAAGCTGATGACTCTTGGAGAAATGGGGAAATTGTAGACCAGGTTGGTAGGCAAAAGTTGCAGAGTAAAGTGGACAAGAGAGACCTCAAAAATGACAAAGCAGGGTCAAAAGGGGCCCGCTTCAGGTATCTGCACATAAAGAAATGCTGAGAGGGCAGCATTACAGGAGAGGGCCTCACACTTTCTGGGAAATCAGTACAACTGGGTGTCTCTCTGTACATTAATTTGTGCAGCATGAGGAACAAACAGGAAAACAGAGGTCTGTGTAATTGTAGGGCTATGATCTCATCAGGATCACAGAGATGCGGTGGGATAGCTCATGTGACTGAGTGCTGTCATGGATAAATACATGACTCTTTGGGAAGGACCAGCCAAGGCAGCAAGATGGGTGAGTTGCTCCTTACGTGAGAGAGCAGTGGGAAGGCTTGAAGCTCTGTCTAAGGATGGACAATGAGCCAATTTATAGATTAGGATCTGAGGGGTGACCACTGTGGATGATGCTGTAGTGGGTGTCTACTGCAGACTCGCAGATCAGTAAAAGAAGTCGATGAGGCCTTCTTTAGATAACTGGAGGAAGCCTCATGTTTGAAGGCCCTGATCCTCATGGGGGACTTGAACCACCCTGATACCTGATGGAAGGGCATCACAACAGGGCACAAGCAGGATTGTAGGATCCTGAGAGGAAGGAACAAGGCAGTTAGCAGGATCACAACCCTGGATGTTCAGGGATCTGCTTGCAGGAGCCCCATGGGAAACAGTCCTGGAGAGAAGAGGGGTCCAGGAGAGCTGATTGGTTCTCAAGGATCATCTGCACCAAGCTCAAGAATAGTCAATTCCAAAATGCAGGAAGTCAAGCAAAGGTGGCAAGAGGCCTGCATGGATGAACAAGGAAGTCCTAAAAAAATAGAGTAAGGAAGCATTCAAGAATTGGAAGCAGATGACCCAGGGGGGAATATAAAAACACATCTGGGTGTGCAGCTATGGGGTTAGGATAGCCAAAGCCCATCCGGAGTTGAACCAGGTGAGAGATGAGAAGGGCAATAAGAAGGGCTTCTGTGTGTTTATCAGCAGCAAAAGGAAGTCTAGGGAAAGAAAATGTGAGCCCACGGCTGAATGGAAACGGGGACCTGGTGACAAAGAACACAGAAAAGGTCAAGGTGATGACTGTTGTTTTTGCCTTTGTCTTTGCTGGTAGGATTTGCCTTACAGAATCCCAGGCCCTTGAGACCAGTGGAAAAGTATGGAGCAAGGAAGACTTACCCTTGATGGAGGAGGATCAGGTTAGGGAATTCTTAAACAAACAAGTCCATGAGACCTGAGGGGATTTATCCACAAGTGCTGAGGGAGCTGGCCAACCTCACTGTGAGGCCACTCTCTGTCACCTTTGAAAGGCAATCAGAAGAGAGGTTCCCAAGAACTTGAAGAAAGCAAATGTCATCTCTATCGACAAGAAGGGCAAGAAGGAGGATCTGGGGAGCTACAGGCCAGTGAGAATCACCCTGATGCCTGGGAAGGAAATGGAGCAAATAATCCTGGAAACAATTTCCAAAAATATGAAGGACAAAGAGGTAATTGGGAGTAGTCAACCAGGATTTATGAAGAAGATATCATGCCTGACCAACCTGATAACCTTCTAATATGAAATGACTTTGTGGATGAGGGGAGAGCAATAGATACTGTTTATTATGAGGTTAGCAAGACTTTTGACTCTGTCTCCCACAAAATCCCCATAGACAAGCCAATGAAGTGTACCTCAGGGTTTGATGCTGGGGCAATACTGTTTAACATTTTCAGTGACAATCTGGACAATGAGTTAGAGTGCGCCCTCAGCAAATTTGAACATGCTGCAAAACCGATGGGCATGGTTGATGTTTCGGAGGTTATGCTGCTACTCAGAGGGACCACGACAGGCTGGAGAAAAGGGCAGAGAAGAACCTCATGAAGTTCAACAAAGGGAAATGCCAGGTCTTGCACCTGGGCAGCAACAACTCCACGTATCAGTACACACCAGGGACCGACACACTGGAAAGCAGCTTTGCAGAGAAGGACTTGAGGCTCCTGGTGGACAACAAGTTGATCATGAAACAGTAAGGCGCCCTCACAGCAAAGGCAGCCAACAGCCTCTTGGGCTGCATTAGAAAGATCACTGCCAACAAGCTGAGGGAGGTGATCCTTCCTCTCTACCAGGCAGTGATGAGCCTACGTCTGGAGAGCTGGGTCAAGGTTTGGGCTCCCTTGTACAAGAGAGACGTGGACATTCTGGAGTGCGTCAAGCGAAGGGCTGCTGAGATCATTAAGTGACTGGAGCTCCTCTCATGTACGGAGGAGCTGAGAGAACGGGGACTGTTTAGCCTGGAGAAGAGGAGCCTCAGGGGCAGGGGAATCTTGTCAATGTGTACAAATAGCTGAAGGAAGGAAGTAAGAAGGCAGAGCCAGACTTCTCTGATTGGTGCCCAGAGACAGGACAAGAGGCAATGGGCATAAACTGAAATGCAGGGAATCCCACTGAAATGCAACGAAAACACTTTCCTGTGAGGACAGGTGATGGAACAGGTTGCCAAGAGATGTCCTGGAGTCTTCATTCTTGAAGGTGCTCAGAATGCAGCTGGGCACGGTCCTTGGCAGCCTGCTCTCAGTGACCCTGCTCGGAGGGTTGGGCTAAACAATCTCCAGAGGTCCTTTGTAACCTCAACTACTCTATGATTCTGTGATTCTGTGTATTAGAAACTCTTAGTATTTTATTTCATTTGGAAAAGTACAGAAAGGCAGTGTGATGGTTTCCTAGATAAGAACATGCCAGAAAGACAGTGGCAGCCTGCTGTTAGCTTCAAAGGTCCGACTTGCTGCAAAGCTTGTTTTACCAGACTGAGAACTAGACATCTAAAGGAAACAGGAAAAAGTAAAAAATGTAAAAAGAAAAACGTCTTTATGGAAAATGGTGAGCAGTTGTTTGCACAGGCATGTTAATAAGGGCAGGTTCTCTGAAAGTGTCTGAAGAGACTGAGTTTCCCAAATCTAGGGAATAATGAGCTATTATATTGAATGTATAACCAGATATGGTTATAGTATGTTGTTTTTAAGCCATACTTCTTCAAACGCTTCTGTTCTAAATTATTAATATCTCATTTTAAGTGAGAAACTGCTTGGATTGTAATTGCCATATCATTGTCTCTGAGTTAGATAGGCCCTGTCCTATCTTAAAAAGTGGTCTGAAGGGGAATCTCACCCAACTTGAGTGTGGAGGTATGGTATGATACCATGGCAGGAGTATATGGAGACTAAAAGTAGTGTTGAGAGACACCAAGGTACCAGAATTCTGGTTAGCTCAATTACCATCTAACTTTCCTTCTCTAAAGAGTGAGGTGCTTTTCATGGAACTTATCTTTCTGTCTTTCTTGGCGATTGTGGAGAAGAAAGATCAATGTTACAATTAAAAATATTTTTTATTTGCCATTATGTACCTTTCCCACACAGTTTCCAATTCGGCGACATTTCACATTGATCTGAGACTGCATGATGCAAAGACCCAGAGCCTCTAAATGTCTAAAAGTGCTCATGACAGTTAGGGTTGGAAGCAACATACATTTTGGAAGCAGTGCTTGATAATTCACTGAATAATTTATTTGCACAAAATATTTTGTAGCATGTAGCATTTTAAAAATTAAAATGGTTTATTCACCTTATATACATTAAGGTGTTTGTTTCTAAATGATGGGTAGAATGTCTAGAAGCAACTGTATCTAAAATTACTTGAACTTCTCATTTTCAAAGCTCTTTCCACTACTTTCTGATATAAGGATGACATTTTTAAAGTCTGAACTCTGCTCAAAAGTATTTTTGGAAAGTTTGAATAAAAACAATTTAGCCATCTCTGTGTAAAATGACTTCTACAAAAGTACTCATTTGCTACGACATATTTTTGGCGGCCATCTATTGAACAGCTTTGGTGCCTAACTGGAGATGGTCAGAAGTATTTTTAAAGTCATTATATATTTATTATTGATTATAATAATGCTTAGAGATTCCACCCATCAACCAGAGACATAAGTGTGCTAGATATTCTACAGGTGGCAATGAAAAAGCCCTCAAGGACTTGCAACCTAATTTGCCAGCAATGATAGCGGCACATCCAAGGGGAGTGAGACACAGTAATGAAAGTGTTACCAGGTTGGCAAACCATACTCTGAAGAATCTGTAACTGGATGCACACCTACTTGCTGCTAGTATTCGGCATGCAGTTGGGAAGAACTGAAAGGATGGGGGGAAGCAATCAGCCTTGCTATTGGACAAAGGTTGTAGTGATCCCAGCACTGCAGTCCCATTGCTCATCTATTTAGTCTCTCCCCTTCAGTCTAAAAGGGAGAATTATTCAGGTGAGTAGAGTGGCACTGTGAAAATTCAGCTTTAATTTGAAAAGTAGAAGTGTTTTTTTTGGGGGCAATTCTTATCATTATAGTTGATGCAGTTAAGCAGCTCCAATGTAGGAAAGTACTCAACACTAAAGCAATTAGGTGGACTATATAAAAGTAAATTTTTAGAATTGCCAGAAGATAGGAATAATTATGTAGCCATTCTCACTTCCGTTTTGATCTTCTAGCAGAAGTATGAGGGAATGAGCTATTAGATTCTTTTCCTGTTGAAACATCCTAAATTAGTCCTCACTTGATACTTTTTTGGTTCCATTATTGGAAGTACATTTGTCCCAAACTTTTGAAGTTTGTTATTATTAAACTGTCTCTAATGGCCATACTATATGAATTATCCTTTCACATTTGTGTCTATACAGTAAGGCTATACCTCTTAAAGACATAAATATGGAGGTGTTTCATATCACTGCAAAATACAGTGTTTCCCTAAGCAGTTCATCTCAGAGCCATGCTTTCCATGGCCTCTCATGAAAAAGATAAAAAAAAATGCCATTAATGTTGAGTTGAGGCAAATGGACATTCTCTTTCTTGAAAATTCTGGATTAAAACTGTCATTTTTCAGTCACCTGTTTATTTCATGGAAAGGAATATATTTGAAGTTATATAAATCTAATATAATAGGACTTTTCAACCTATATTCTCCAGAATTAGAAGAACTTAAAAAAAAAAAAATCTACCTTTTTCTCCAAGCTGTTCTTTTTTTAGTTGCATTAGAATGGAATATACTTGGATTTAAAAAATGACAGGTCTTATTCATGGTCTTTTATTGTATTTATGCTATGGCTGGTCAGATGTTGTTATCTAAACCTTTGTTCTTTACAGTAGAAGAATTTCAGAAGATTTGAGAGAGTGTTTGGAGAGTTTTCAGGGAAAAAATTTACATGGTATGTTGCCATCATGAAATCCTATCTCCTGATCAGTGCTAATCTCCACACATTTTGAATCTTTTGTTGGCTGTGATGGACTTGAAAGTTCACAGTGCAGCTTAGCAAACATGCCATCCTGCTGGCACTTGCCTGTGCCTAACAGGTGCTGTTGTGCGTTAGGGGTGGTGGGCTGTTCTCTTGTGTCCTGGGGAGTATTGTACATCATTTGTTAGCAGCTCAGCTTTGATTCCCTGACTACTATAAGGAAATAGTTAGAGCAGAGGTTGCTAAGTGACCTAAATCACCAGCTATGAGAAGAAGCAAGCTGTGTCAGATGCTGGCATTGCTGGGTCATCCTGGGAGCCAGCCGAATGGAGCCAGAGCGTCTGCCAATAGCAGGCACGGAGCAACTGGAGGTCCATGAAAAAAAAAACCCTATCGGCTGACGGAACATGTTGGAATGGTGCTTGGAAAGGGAAAACGTAGGGCTTTTTGACCTGGTGAGTATGCACAGGGTTGCCCAAGATAGAGAGGGGTGGTAAAACTTTTATTGTGATCAAGTGGGAGCTTTTAGTTCAAGGAGAAGATTAAAAATAAGAAAGAAGGAATAATACTTGATTTAAATGTTCTTGTGGCAACTTTTAAATAGTACCAAGAGCAGAAAATAATTCAAGATTAGTCTGCTCCTGCAGCATCAGCTGATTTGTCTTACTCGAGAGGACAGAGAGTTGCCTGAGGCAGCAAAATGGCAAGGGAATCTGTGACGATGATGGTGGGACATGAGGGGCACATTTTCCAGGTGCAACTGCCTTCTGCCAGAGCCAGCCCTGCTTGTGCTCTGACACACTACAGCCTCATGATTTACCAGTGTGATTTACAAAGGGAGAAGTGGAGATATAAAGTACTTTAAACTTTCCTCTTAAGAATCAGAAATCTTCTTTAATGCTAAGTAATTATAAAATTGCAAAGTTAAAAGTGGTAAGGGCCTGTTAATAAGGCACCCTTCTCTGTCTGCAGGGGATCCTTCTGGGGGAGCTAGGCGATTTAAAACTGGGTATCACCTCAATTATTTGCCTAATAATTTCAGCTCATGAACTTCTGCCGTTGTATCTTCTTTTTTCAGGGCAGGAATAGGTTAATGTTTCATTCAGGGCAGCAGGGGGCGCCCGCGCCCCGCGCCGCCGCCCCGCGCCCGCTCCCCGCCGCCGCCGGCGCCTCCGCTCCGCGCCGCGCTGCCTCCTGCCTCCTCCTCCTCCTGCCTCCTCCTCCTCCTCCTCCTCCTCCTCCTGCCGCCGCCGCCCTGCGGGCACCTGCCCCCGCCTGCGCCCCTTCCCCTGGCCGCCGCCCACGCGCCGCGGGCACGAAGCTGGCAGGCGGAGGCGGCTTTTAAGGAGCGCTTGGAGTCTCTCTGCGCGGGTGCCCGTTTCTGCCCGTCCGCCCGCGATGGTGCTGCGGCTCGGGACTTCGTGTTCCTCTTTTGCACGGCTCCGTCTGCCGCCCGAGGAGAGGCCGATTACAGCTGCAGCCCCCGTTAGACAGCGCGGCTTCAGGGGGTGAGCCGCTCCGCAGGAGCGCGGAGGACGAGCCCCACGCTGCTGCCGTTGACTTGTTGAAAGAGCGTTTTTTTCCTTTTGTGTTTTTTTTTCCTTTGGAAGGGGGAAGTTTGCTCCTGAGACTTTAGCCTGGCTTCCTCCACACCCTTTCCTCCTCCTCCTCCTCTTCCTCTCTTTTTCCAGGATCCGCTGCTTGGGGCCGGAGGTGATTCCCTTCGTACCCCCTCCGCAGCCGGTGCCGGCGCAGCGGGCACGAATCGCCGGGCTGGAAGCGCGGCGGCCCCGCCGCTGCGGGAAGCGCTGCCCGCGGCGCTCCGGGCTCGTCCGCTTCCCCTCGCGAGGCGGCCCGGGAGGGTCGCAGCCCCTCGGCTGCGGCGGCCGCCCCGGGCCGTGACTGTCCCGCCGGGCTCGGGCTCGCCCTCCTCGCCCTTTGGTCGCCACCATGTCGAAAGCGGCGGCGGAAAGTTGCGGGGCGGCGCCGGCCGAGGACTTGTCCAAGGTGTCCGACGAGGAGCTGCTCAAGTGGAGCAAGGAGGAGCTGATCCGCAGCCTCCGCCGGGCCGAGGCCGAGAAGATGAGCGCGATGCTGGACCACAGCAACCTCATCCGCGAGGTGAACCGCCGCCTCCAGCTCCATCTCGGCGAGATCCGCGGCTTGAAGGTAGCGGGCGACGGGGGAGGGCAAGACAGGGAGCCCGGTAGGAGACGGGGCGGCTCTGGGGAGCAGGGGAGAAGCCGTGGGGGGCGCGGAGGCTGGAGACCTTCCTGCCGTGCGGGGTCCTTGTGCGGAAAACTTCCCTGTGCGGAAGTGCCCGGCACACGATTGCTTCTCCCCACGAGTGGCTTCCTCCTCGGAGGAATGTGCTGGCGGTTCCCACCGAGAATGGCGTGAAAAGCAAATGGGATCTGAGCCCCCTTAAAAAGGAAGCGCCTAGTTAAGAGATGATAAACTATTGTGTGGTCTGTGGAGCACAACTGCTCTATAACGTATCCCACTGCTTTGGATTGATGGGAACATCTAATCCTCATCACTTTTATAGTAGACTTCATTGGTTTCTACCAAGTTTCAATGTTTCTATCTGAAATGCATGTGAAAGAATATAGTGTGCAGAGCTGCAGAGATTCGAAAGGCTTTGTTTTACATATGCTGTTTTCGGTCACTTTTTTAAAGACAACTTATTAGGCTCTGCCTTGGAATGATGAGAATCATTCTCTGGTTTCCTTATCTGAAAAGGACATCTGAGGATGCATCTCTAATGAAATCATTTTCAGTGATGGACTTCCACAGATTGCACCGAGAGGCAGACCAAGTCTGTAATGATTTATCCTGTCTTAATTTAACTCTCGTGCTATGTGGGAGGCATAATCCCCAATGTTTCCTTCTCTGCTTCTGAGAATTGGGAGGGTAGTGTGACTACTGCAGAGAATTACCCTGATGTAGCATGTACAACTGTGCTGGAGAACTAGAAAGTTATTTTAATGTAAATGTGACTATGAAGCATGATCTGTCTTGTCACTGGGAGACATGATGCTTTTTGTAAAACTCCTTAGCTAAGGTGAGGTTGGTGAGAAGGAGAGGCCAGATGCAGTGTGGCCTTTTGAATTATTATGTGAGGGTACAATAGAAGAGAGTTCGTGACCCGTAGAATTATTGCTAAAGTTATTGAGAAAGTGTCTTTGATAATCCAAGATTTCCTGTTCTGCAGCATGTGACAGTCCTGCCCCCTCCCTTTTTTTTGACAATAGGAGGTGTCTGGGGGTAAAAGAGACCCGTGATATTACATTAGTAAAAATAGAGCTTACATTTTAAATGCGAGTTAAATTACAACAGCAGTATCGTACTCCTGGTTATGTTCAAAGGTTTTGTGATGTTATGCGGGTTTCTGTATCTGCCAGATAAGTGACAAAGCATGCCAAAATGCATAGGAAGGAGTGACAAATTCCTCTCTCAATTCTGAACTTCCTAAGTGACGTTTAACTTCCACCTTTTGTTCAGATGTCTCAACTGAAACTTTTAAAAGGAATTTGGGGGAATAAGGTCTCTGGGCTCTTACTGAATTTCAGTGGTATCTAGATATCTACTTGCTTCTTTGTCCCCCATCAAGGAATAGGTCCCTGAGTAACAACGAGGAGCTGAGCCTCGTTTGAATGAATGGGTGCTGTGTGCTTACCTACTCTAACTGATAAACTGTGGGCTATCGCTTCGACTTTTTTCCACCATGGAGTCAGTTCAAGAATCCCTATCCCATGTAGGCTTTTCAGGTTACCTTGCAACCTCACTGAGATTTTTCCTTTGTCAAACCTGTGTTGAAACTGGTCAAGTTCAAAGTCATTTTGGGAGGAAGGTCACACAAAAATATGTGTGCACACACATACATATGCACGCACATGTATACACCACCCAGCAGAGTTTTTATTTTAAGAAACTGTGCTAAAAAGGGCCTTTCTATAAGGCTAAGCTTGTAATATCAGACATAAGAAGGGAAGAATATTTAGACAAGAGAAAGAAAATTTGGTAACAAACCAGTTGGTTAAATGATGAAATAACTGAAAATGTTTTCTATATTATTCTGCTACAGTAATAGCCTGAGCATTTTTTCTTCAGAGCATTGCTATTCTTCAGTTAGAGAAGGGCACTGGGAACATGTACTGCTTAGATTTTTCACTTCTAACAAAACAATTAAAGCAGATTATTTCATTTCAGAGTGCTTGAACCAATTTTGATTTAAGTGAGAACAGACAAGATTCTTTTATGCAAATCTGAAGCAAAATCAAACAAAACCAAAATATTTTAAATCTCTAAAGTTCATTTTATATGTGAATATGCTTTAAAAATAGAGAATATAAATGTTGTTAATCATATGAGTGAGATTACCATCTCTGTACTTTCTCATTTTAGTCAGAAATAATTTTTCTAGTGAAAATTTTTGAGCGAGTGGGAACGTCATGAGAGAGTATGATCTTCTGGATTTTTGATTGGTGTTTTTTTGTTTGAGCATTAATTAAACATCTGAGATTTTCATACCATATCAGAAGTTAGTCATTGAACCTTTCAAAATTAGCTCTGTGTATTCATTTTTGTACTGGACAGGTGTTTTGTTAGAATGAATCATGATGCAGTTATAATATGACAGATCTACATGCAAAATTATTTATGCCTCACTTGAGTGCTTAGATGATGGTTTATAGCAGTGCTGTTCACTGTTTTGTATAATATTAATTTTCTTAGACACTTTTTTTCTCATGCTTATCTTTCTTTTAAAGGATATCAATCAGAAGCTGCAAGAAGATAACCAGGAACTGAGAGACCTTTGTTGCTTTCTGGATGATGACAGGCAGAAAGGCAAGAAGGTATCCCGGGAATGGCAGAGACTGGGCAGGTACAGTGCTAGCATTATGCACAAAGAGGTTGCCTTATACTTGCAGAAGCTGAAAGAATTGGAAGTGAGACAAGAAGAAGTAGTTAAAGAAAACCTGGAACTAAAAGAATTGTGTGTGTTGCTGGATGAGGAGAAGAGTGGTGGAGCAGGCAGCCGGAGCTCTATCGACAGCCAAATCAGCCTGTGCCAGTTAACTGCAACAAGTACCTACATAAGAGATGTCGGTGATGGGAGTAGTACTTCTAGCACTGGAAGTACAGACAGTCCAGACCATCATAAACATCATCTGAGTACTAGTCCAGAACATCTTCAAAAAAATAGGGGTGAAGGAAGCCCTGAGCATCAGAAACACAGGAGTATCAGCCCAGAGCATCTCCAGAAGCCTAGGGGTTCTGGCAGTCCTGATCATCACCTGAAAGGACCAAGTCCAGAACATCACAAAACCATTGTCAAAGCACCTGAGCAACAAAAGCACAGCAGTAGCAGTCCAGAAACTCTCCCAAAGCACATTCTGAGTAGTAGCCCTGAACACTTTCAAAAGCACAGGCCTGGTAGTAGCCCTGAGCATCAAAAGCACAGCAGTGGCAGCCCAGATCATCTTCAAAAGCACACACCAAGTGGAAGCACAGAACAGCTCCACAAAGTGAGGGGTACGAGCCCTGAGCATCTCAAACAACATTTTGGAGGGAGCCCAGAGCATCTCAAACATCTAAGTGGAGGCAGCAGAGAAGGTACCCTCAGGAGGCAAGTAACAGATGACCTGTCACCTCACCACAGAAGTATATACAATGGAATGAATGGTGGGTCAATATATTTAGTGAAAACTCATTTTGGAAAATTTCTAAGGTAGTTTCAGTGCTTAATCAATGCTTTTGGGAAAAGGATAATACTTTATGCAAAATTAAAGGTAACAAATTGATGTTAGTATTAATTAGCTTGATAAATAATCAGAGTATACCCAGTTGTCCTTCTGTCAGGTTTTAGGTAGATTGAAAAAGCAGAGGAAAAAGTTCATCTTGAGTGCTGGTGTAAGGTATGAAGAAGCAACTTTTGGACTTGATTCTGCCCTGTGGTTGGTAGATTTAAACTGTTCCTGTGTAGACTTATCTTTACTTCAAGTATCAGATAGGGAGGAATTCTGTGTGTCTATATTTGAGTCATCAGAATGGAAGTGAATGTCTCCTGTTTCATTTCCACCTTTCTAAGTTAGCCTGTCTATAACTTTGAAGATTTTAAAATTCTCTCTTTATTGATGGAAAACTTCTTATATGCTTTTCCATAAACTCTAGAAAAGATCCCAGCTGAAGAGCTAGGCTCAATATAAAGGAATTTGGTAACTCCTAAAGCTTTTCAAAGCCTTGAGTTTACATATATTTAATTGTAACAAATGAAAAATTAAGGAAGATCCTAAAGGATATTTGTTGTAATTGTTGCCCTTTAGGAAGATACCCAATAAGCATGCCTAGTTTTAAGGAGCTGATATCCCCACTGATTGCAATTAACTTTTTTAAGATGGGCACAATTTAAGTGTCTTGGTATTTTGGCAGACAAGTGATTATGACAATATTGTTCAAATTATTGAAATAGAGTAAATGAAATAAGTAAAAACAAAATTCAAATAGACATCTTTTTGTGTTGTTGAAATAACTTTTTATAGACTTAGCAAAATTTCTATAGTTTGCTCTTTTCTTATACATGCTCTGAGATGCTTTCATAAAAGAAGTCTGCATCTTTATATTTAGCTGAAAACTCATTTCTCAGTTCTTTGTGTGTAGATTTGAAATAGAACTCTGAAGAAAGTGAGACTTTTGCCATAGTAAATTGTTTGAATTGTGTTCATGTGTTTGCATTTTATCAGTCTATTATATTGTGTTGGTGAAAACCTAGTTTACTTTAAAATTCAGAATATATTCAGCTAGTATGCATTTGATTGCACAGCCATCTGATTATTTTGCAGGGCATTTCCAATGTTACAGCAGTACTTCTGACTGCCATTTGTTTGACCAGCAAGAATGAAGTTTTTGTGTTAATTAAATGGTAAATAGTGAATAGTAACATCTTTTGACTCTTCTGTAGAATAATATATTTTAATTATGTAATTGTAACTTTCTAGGCTCAGTAGAGGCCTGGCCTATCTCCCTTTGGATGAGGTGGAGTGGGCTCCAAGTCAGGTTTGAGAGGAGAAGGCATGTATCAAAGCTTACTCTGAGAAGTTCCATGTTGTCCACCTGAAATTGTTCTTCCTCCTTAGAAAGCATGTTTGCAGACAGCTCAGCTATTTCTGTTGAAATAAAAGCTTCCATCCATAGCTAATAGCTTCTATTTGCCCTGAGTTCCTGTCTTGTTAGCACTTGTATGACCACAAGGAAGCAATATTTTCAGTAATATGTAATTATCTATACCAAAATTTTGTATGTAAACATACAGGGAACAGAGATGGAATCTCTGTAGGCTTTAGTCAATCTCTTAAGCTAAAGATGTTGTAATATAATACTACGATGGTATCAGACATATGGTATGTCGCTATAGTCTGCATTATAGGATATGATATGTGCATTGTTTGAGCCTCATGCACCTTTTAAGCTCTCATGAGGTATGTGAGAAGTTATTGCCAGTCTAAAGTTATTTTTGGTCCAATGTGTTTTCTGAAATGGGTGACCTAAAGGTGACTCCACCTTTAGAGTCACAGATGTGGGGTCTGAAAGCTGCGTTTGGCTTGATGCTTGCTAGTTGAAAATATATTCCATTTTAAAGTCTATAACCAAAACCAAGATGTGCTGTAGCAATTAATGATCTTTTGCTGTGATCACTCTTAAAACGTTCTGGTTAATGAACACGGGGCTATTTGGGATGGGAAGATTGCTGAAATTAGATAGAAAATAGCAGTGGTAAAAACATTTTACAGTGATCACTTATGCAGTCTCAAATAATACGTGACAGTCTGACACAAATACGTGGATGCGGAAATATATATTGTGTTCAGGTTTTTTGATCTAAGTTTTTTTTTTTTATTATTATTTTAAACAGTTTACCGTAAGTTTTCTATTTCAGAAGTCTTTTGTTTTACTTTAGCCTTTGACTTTTGTGTGAAAGGAAAATATCAGAAGGCTTTCAGATGTGCTTCTTGCTTCCTGCTGAGGTTATTAATGAGTAGAAATAAAACTGCTGACTAACACTGTATGTGCAACTGGAGGTGCGAGGACTCATGTACAGAACAAATGCAATGCTATCTCTCCTGGGCAAAAGTATTTGTTGGCTTAAATTTTGAAAAATTCTGCTATAAATGTGTTTCTTCCTATAAGGAAAATAAAATAAGAACATACTGCTCTGAGTAAAAGGAGGAAACTGCGATGTGACTTCAGAGAACAAAAGCTAGCAATAATGTTACTGAGTTAATTTCAGTGGAAATAGCTCCTATCCTGCTGCTCAAATAGTGAAAAGTTGTCATGTTTCTGTGTAGGCTTGCTTACATGTTACTTTTCATATAATTGAAATGAAAATAATTTGCTTGGCATTCATAGCAGTGTACAATATTTTGTGTATAAATTAAACTTTCCTGAAGACATCCAATGTACATGTGACATTTAGAGCCTAATGCAATATTATTTACTCTTAAGAGTAACCTGCTGTAAAAACAAAGGCTACAGAACTGATAAAATTTCTTTTCGTCAGTATGAATTAATCTACTATTTATTTCAGGAGTTTATTATTTTAAGTGTAGAGCTCTAAAACTTTTATGTCAATGGGAGTCTTTCAATTGAATTCCATAGGATTTACATCAGACTTATAAATCATGTTTAGCTATTATAGCTTGCAAGAGATCTGAGTCCTGATATGTGAACATACATGTGATTAAAGCATATTGTATTTGTTAAAAAACTCATTTTTGTGGGGTCATTTGCCAAGCTTATACATGGGTTATAATATGAAAGCTTTGAAACTACTGGAAACTCATGTCTGAAGGGCTTTTGAGAGAGTTTTACATTTATATATCTCTAATTTCACTGACAAAAGTAGTTCTGCTTTAAATGTTTTTGTATATGCTGGACCATCTTTTCAGTAAAAGTATTCAAACCTTGATGGGAAGACTGTTTATAAAGAGGCTTGTCTAGTTTAAAACAGCTAGCTGAATTAAATTAAAACGGCACTGATTACTAGAAAGTTCAGTTGATGATCCAAGTGGGAATCGAGCAGTGCCGGTCAGACATGTGCTTCCATCGGTAGCTCTTTGGTGTGAGATAGGAGGTTGCGCTGCACTTTATAGTGGGCACGTATAGGAATGATTCAGCTTCACAGCCTTCCCCCTTGCAGGACTGCAAGTAAACCACAGCCACGCATGATATGTAACTCTTGGTGTGAACTCACCGCTTTCAGGTTCTGTGCTAGTATTTCTGAAATACCTGGTGAAGACTTCCGAATGCTTAGCAGTGTTGAAGGCTTAGCTGAAGCCTTGCATACCTCTTCGTTTTGTTAATGCTTTTAGAGCAGGCGTCACAGCAGTAAATGAGTAACACTTGTCTTCAGTAGAAGCTTGTTGTCAGCTGAGAGCATTCGGAGCGGGATTTTCTGAACTGTTGTGTTGATCTTAAAACAAACAAGCAAAAAACCCGCTCGCCAGACACCTCTCCTCCTAAAATTTAAAGGTACGGTGCGGAAGGAGGGCAGGTGGTACAGTGAAAGACCAGTCTGTTTAGACTGAGCTCCTCAATGATGAGGAAGTCTCATGAAGTTCACATAAAGCGGGAGTGGGATCCAGTCACTCCAAATGTGAAAGAAGAATGCGGGCTGAAGTGTTTTTGAGACCGTGCTTCAAAGAAACAACACAAATGAAAATGTATGTGCAGTACTACCTCTATACTTGTGTACTATAGAAGCACATGAGGATATAATGAGAAAAGCTGTTGGAAAATGCAGCTACCAAAAGGCTTAAAGGACAAAAGCATTCTGCAGGTATGTTCCTATCTCAAGGAAGGTGATGTCTACTCTTCTAAATACCATCAATGAGTAATGCCAGGTTTTCCACTGATTGAATTTTTACTTTTTGATTCGATCTTAGTCCCTTTAGTGAACTGTGAGCGCATGGCTAGAACCATTCTAGTAAGACCTCAGACTAAAAACGGAAAGAAAAGAGAAGAAAATTATAGTGTTTTTTCTCCAAGTAAACTAGGCCTGATAAAGTTCACAGTAAATTCTCCGAGGAGACCTTTCTGAAACAGTTTTAGAGTAATTAGCATATCTTCTTTGAGATCTTTAAAGAAGATGGGTGAAGTTTTGGAAAAAAGAAACTGTCCTGATTTTCCAGGCTTAAGGGTGGAAAGAATAACAAGATCATGGAATTGTTGATTTAATAATAGTATCTGGAAAAATACTGGAACGAGTAACTAAACTGTTTTTAGATGTCTAGGTGGTAATGAGGATATAAGTTAAGGTGAACTTGTTAAGAATAATTATACAAAAACAGTCTGTTCCTCTATATTGTAAGGTAACAGGCATTGGGAAGAGTGAGGGGTAGTAAATCTAACTGTCTTGAACTGGAAGGGGTTTCCACCCTGTCTCACCTGATACTCTTCTGGTAAGCTAGGGAAGCATGGCTTGAGTGAAATTCCTATAAGGTAGGTCCACAGCACTTTGGAAAATGTGTCTAGAGGTGCATCTTCTCAGTAACTGTATTTCATGCCCTTCCAGGAAGGCTGTATCAGAACTGAACTCTTGCAAGCATCTGTTATTCTTCACTGTTTTCTTTCATAACTTGCTAAAGGAATGGAGTGTACAGTTTGTAAAAATTTAAGGTGATGCTCTTGTGGGAAGATCTGGAAGCAGTTTGAATGATAGCATCTTGACAACTGGTCTTAAAAATACAAGAGAATGTAATAAGGATGAATGCCAAATCCTGCATTTAGGTATTGCTCCATTACAGACTGGGGGGATGTTTGGTTAGGTAGCTGTTTTGCAGATACGGATGTGGAGGTTATATTGAATCATTGATTGAAAACTTGAACAGTGTTATGCACTTAAAAGAATGAAGATAAGCCTGCCTGGGGTTTACCTGTACAGAGTGTCCTTCTCATCTATTTTCCCTGCTTCCTTACCTTTCCCTTTAGAGTGCTTATCCTGCCACAAACATGTCTTTATTTTGGCTGTCAGGACTTGATGCTAATTCAGTCTTTCCTTGATACAGACAGTGACCCTCTCACTGTGAGTGCCAGAGCAGGGAAGGGGTTCCCAGAAGTGACACATTACCTTTAAATCATCACCAATACGCCACATATCTTTTAGAACAAGGTCTGTGTTAGCTACCCTGAGATGACTGTGTGCATTAATAAATAAGGCAGAAGGGAATTGATGGTGAATATAATAACAAGCAACACCTATTGCCCTCTTGAGGTACTGTTTTCAATTTTAGCAAAGGTAAGCACAGCAGAGCTAGACAAGTTCAAGGCTGGACGAGATAGGCAGTTTTACTGAAGGCGAAGATTATTTAAAGACTAGTTTTCTTCTGATTAATTGGCCCTCAAAGAGGGACTTGCCAATAGAATAGAAAGGTCATGTTTCAAAGCACACAGGAAATAACTTTCAAAAGGAACACAGTGCAGTGCAGATTTTATCCATTTTGAATAGCACCTCAATGTGTTACTGTTCTTGAACACAAATATCTTTCAGTGTAAAGGCTAGAAGAAAATTATTATTTTTTTTTTTAAATTGGAAATGGGACTCATATAGAGGGAATGAGAGATCCCTCTAGTTCAGGCAAGTTCTTTGGAACAGATTTAAAAATATATTTTGTTTTAACAAATCTTTGGGTAGTGTTGCCGAATCGGGTACTCATTTTTCCCAGCGTATGTGGCCAGAGCCAGGCGTATTGCAGTTATGCAGAAGCGTTAACGCAGTCCCATCAGTAACCCTCACGTCAGACCTGTGAATAGTGCCCTTATCTCCCAAGCATTTAACCAATACAAAATGGAGGTTAGCAGCTATATCAACTGGCTGATTAATTTGAGATTTACGGCCCTATCTCTTATTTTGAGTGTCGCTTAGAACTTCACTGACGTTTGAACGCAGACCTCCGAGATGGACGGCTAACGCAGTACGTCGCTGTGCCAGCGCTGTTAGTCTTGACCAACCTGCTGCAAGCCGGCGTTTGCGTGGGTCCCTTGACTTTGCTCGTGTTCTGCCTGAGATGCCTCTGATGCGTTGTGGGTTTTTTTTTGGTTTATTAAAATGTATGCTTTGAAAACAAGATATTCTTCGAGTAGTGAGTAGGAGGTTGTTTCATTATGTACTGAAGCTGATATAAAAGCTCTTTTATTTTCATGGTAATTGGGTCAAATTGTAACGTATTTGCCTTCTCCTTGCCTTCCTGATGACCTCCGAGTCCTCAGGAGCTTGGAGGGGCAGTTAGTGTTGTCTGAAATATGTAGGCAGACTTCTTTTATACCTGGATGAGAAGTCCTTACATTAAAGCCTAGTTGGAATCCTTGCTTGGGGAGAGCACCTCTTATTTCAGGAGGAGCTATTATGCAACATAGCCCTTCAAACAGCTTTCTGGGCTAGTAATTTATCATATAATTATAGTAAAATGTTTTTAGAAATATTACAGTAATTAAATTGTCAATTTTTCTGAACTCTAGCAGTTTTAATGCAGAATTAAAATATAATTCTTGGTAACTGCTGCTTGTTTAAGTAAGGATATCCTTTCTGACTCTATTGATGGGACCTTTTTTTGAGTTTTACTTTTCTAATAAAACTAAAAAAAATAATAACCGGGGCTGCAGATTGTGCAGGGAATTGGATGGGCTAATAGTGCCTAGTGAGGCACAAAGCAGTTAGTAGAGAGTGGTGCTGAAAATACTGTACTTACCATTCATGCACAAAGTATGTTCTTTAGATGTTGAGAAGCTCTATAGGACAGTGAAGCATTCAAAATTATAGGGTATTTAATGAGGTCTAATACAACTTTGTGTTCTAATGGGACAGAACCTGCAATATCAAACTTCTGTTTGATAAATAGATAACTCTTTCAAATGATTGGCCTCAAACCTGATTGTTTCTTTTAAACTGTCTGTTTAAGCTCCTGTGAATTTTAAAAATCTGGCTTGATCAGCACTTGCTGTAGGCTTTGGAATATATATTTGCAACTTGGATTAAAGAAATGTATATGCTCTTACCAGAGGTTACAGGGTTTATTCATCATTACATTGCTCATATTTATGCTAAGTTCAGATAAACCTGGGCAAAAGCATTGACTGGTGACCCACATTCCCTGTTGGTTTGTGAGTCTGTTTTAGTTTTACCGTGGATGAGTCTTATTGTTTAAAATCTATCTTATCTTTTTGTCGTCTCAAAATATTGTTGATGGCCTGAAGATGGATCTCCTAAAAATACTGTTTGTTTATGAGAGAGAAAAAGGACAGCTGAAAAAAACAATTCACCAGATGCATTCAAATGAATGCTTAAAGGTTTAAACATGCAAATTGGCATAGTCCTTTAAAATATTTGAGCATTTCACTTTTCCTTGGGCACCTGACTTGCATTGAAGTTGGATGCCCTGGCAAGAGCAAGATATCCTTGCTCTTGCAGCACTTTTACAGACATCACTTGCCTGTTATTGTAGTTTTGCTTGCTTGCTTGTATCTATTTTGAGATTTTTGTAACCTGAAGTTAGACTTTGAATTTTAGATTTTTGCAGTATCATTAAAGATACTGCAGTAAGTAAAGATTACGCAGTCCATAAAGATAACATAAAAAGCAAAGAATTCCAACAACTCTTTTCTCCTAACCAGATCTCCAACATCCAAGACCAAAGGCTCTGCAGTCTTAAATAAACACAGAAGATACCAGAATCAGTCTCCTACAGGTACAGGCACAAAAAATTTTTTGATTTATTCCTTGTTGTTGGAATTTGACACTAAACTCTACACTCCAATCAATAATACTGAATGCTACATGTTGACTGCATGCTGCCACAGCACATGTGAATAATTTGGAGAGTTAGGAGGACAAAAAACATCTTCAGCATATTCAACCAAACTCCAATTTCAGTCTTTAGGTGTCCATACTGACATTTTGCCTTGCATATAAAAGTAGTAAAATGGAAAGGTATCTTTTATAATGTGCTGAAAAGTTGTACTTAGGCTGATAAAATGAATTGTTGGGTTGGCTGACAGCATGAAAAATGACTGATCAGACTATTTTGAAAGCTTAGATCTCAGTTTTATCAGCTCAAGTCATTCTGTCATCCTTGTTTTGTCAAGAATAAATTGGAGAGTGCTAACTACTTGCGTTGATCCAGTATTACAACTGAATGTAAATTCAGTTACGGACCTATAGAGTACAGGAAAGATCTTTGTCAAAGCTTAAAGGGACTTGCTTTACCCTCTTTCGTGATAATTCTACAACAGCCCAATTAAAGTGTATTGTATAGAACAGATAAGTCAATGCATATCAACTGCCACCTGGAGAAGTGTACTGTAGGCGCTGAAGCTCGAGCCAGTTTCCTGGGAAACACATTCTATTGCAGCTCTATTGCCTGATGGTGTCATGCATATATGTGTGTGTGTGTGTAAATATATATATAAATATACACACGTACACACATAATATTTAACATACTCAGTTGACAGAGAAGATTCTGATATCTGTTTGGAAAATGGAGGTACATTTGAAGGATTAATAAGGATGCTTGAATATGAAATAATTACTATTTGAGAGCAAAATATTTGCTGAATTTATCAGTGTGGAAGGTTCTGTGCTTTTAATGTAGCAGGTCTTGGTTTTGTCTGTTTTGTTTGATAAAGGTGCGCTTAGCAGATGTATCTTTCAGTAAGTTGATGAGTTTTCAGTTCTACATATCTGTTCCCCTCCTGTTGTGAGATTGTTGGGTATTTGTTGCCTTTATTATAGGAAAACAAGCTGTTGACTGAGGAAGTGCTGTCAGGTGACATTTTCTCTCAAACTTAACATTTTTAATTAGGTGCTTTTAGTAAGACCCTCCCCCAACCTGGCTAAATTTTAATTGATTTGTTTTTGAAGTGCTGCCCAGAAATACATCATGATGCCAGGAAGTCATAGGATCTTGAAACTGATCAGAAGAGATCAAGATTAAAGAATTTTCATTGTCCAAAATGTGAAAAATACAGATAATACAGAGAGTGTAAACATTAGTTGATGTTGCTTCTGAGGGAACCAGAAACATCTTAATTCAAAACACTGAGGCTCAGTGTATCTTCTGTGTGTTTCTGCTCATCAGTGTAGTAGTATTCAGGTGCTCAGATGTATCTCTTGAGCTCAGGTGTTTAGTCATGCTAGCTAGATGATGGATAAATAAACCAATTGCCTTACTTAGCATGACTATTTATGCAGTGTTAAGTACTAAATTTGTGTTCCAGTCTATCTGGTGAAACAAACTGGGAAAAGCTGTCTGAGGGTCAGTTCCTTTATTGCTCCAGAAACCTAATCAGAAATCTGGAGGTATATTATGCAGAAAACTAAAGAAACCCCAAACCTTAACCCTAAACAACCAAACCCAAATACATACATATATATGTTATATATATATATATATATATATATCAGATCTGAAAGCCACCAAAATAAATATTACGTGGTAACCTTTTTTGTCTGTGCTATGTTTAGACCTTGCTGAATTCATGAACATCTGGCAAAAGGAGAGACTGAAAAATCTCTAGTATATTGGTCATCAGACTAATCACATTAGTGCATCTGTTGGAAATTGGCGTTTGCAGTATGTCTATTCTCTTTAGGCCAAATCTGTTACCCTTCTGGATGTGAAAATCTTGCTGTGATTCTTGCTGGACAAGTTTGCTTCTGTTTTTGAGTGATCTTACCAGCTTCTCAAAGGCCCAAAGAAGTCTGCGATTTCAGAGATGGGGACTGTGGTACCAGCTGCAGGATCTGCAGGAGTCCTGCAGCTCTTCCTTTGTGCTGTTGATCGCTGTGAAGAGTGATCCGAAGGTCCTGTCTTCTCTACAGCTTTAACTCTGATCCTGCAGGGAGTTATCAACCAGTCTTGCATGTCCCAAAGCTTACTGTTAGGGGAGAAGGAAGCTCTGGCTATTGCTCATGGCACTTTCAGCCCTGAAAAATCTCTGTTGTGCTGACCAGGACAGCATCCATGTGTGGAACTTGTATAAACCTATACATGTGATTGCTTTCTTTGATCGCAACTGAGCTATTGGCTGCATAAAGCCAGAAAAAAGATGTCTTTGCAAAATAGAGACCTTAATGCTTATGAAGAACTATGGATGAACTGTTAACCTGACTTAAATATTACACTTGCAAATAAGAACTAGGCACTAATAACAACTTTTTATCAGTAGACTTACTTTTTTTCCCTGGAAAATTGTTTATTGTGATCTTTGTGTTGCACTTGAACACGGACCAAAACACATAACAAAACAGGATTAATCAACCATCAATTAGACCTTAAATCTAGGTCTTCTGAGTTTCAGGCTGCTGATTATTCTTTTGCATCACACCCCTTGTTATGACAGCTTCTATTTTATATAAATCTGTATTTGGAGTGTGGAGTAAAAACTGGGGCTGAGGTTACTAACATGCCTAGAAAACACCTTTATCAACAATTAGCTTGATACAAACATTTTCAATGTGTTTCCTCTCAAAAATCAACTTTCAAGGCAAACTATTTCCTTCCTTCCTGAATTATGCTAACCAGGCCAGTGAGGAACAAAGCTATTTTTATTTACATATTTTTCATGCAACAAGCATTAGAGTTGTTAATGTACCTTTTCCATTTATGGGGTGCTTAAGAGCTCTTCTTGCAGATTTAAAGAAAAAGTTCACAGTAAATCCAAACTTTGAGTAGAAATGAAGTGCTGTGATAGCCTTTGCAAAGCAAGCTATATTTCTTTGTCTTGCTTCTAGTGGCCCATTTTTGCTGTTCTGAAATAGTTACGTAACTAATTGTCTTCATTTGGGAAATCAAGATGCTGATATGGATCTAGGGTGCATTTAACTTTTTAGCTAGGGCTTTCAGCTTTCTCATCTTCCATGAGATTAAATATGGAAAAAAATGCAATAAGTAAATAATTCAATAAATAAATAAATCAGAGTACAGCCTTGTGGCAAGATGATCATTTGACCTTAGTGCCAATCAATAACATCTCATCTTGCAAATGTGCCAGGAAGTAGTACTTGGTAGATATAAATCTGCATTGTGCCTCCCATAGTGTGAACGTCTGCGTGACTTGGCAGATGTCAGATGTAGAAGATTAGATCTTAGTGAACTACTGTATTTTGAGATTTTTGGGCAATTGATTTTTTTTTTAATTCCCTCCCCACCCTCCCAGTGGACTTATTTTTAGTGGGTGGATGGTTGCTGCTGTTATCTATAGAGCACTGCAGTTCGAAATGTTTAAACTCATGTGAAGGAGTGGCTGTATTTGAGAGAAGACTGGGTAAAGGCTCTCTATCTGCCAAAAGAAGAAGAATCCTTGGACCAAGAAACTAACCCGGTCATTTCTAAAATGTTTTATGAACAGCACCTATCTGAATTCAGTCTAAGACTTTCAAAGCTCTCCAGTGCTGTTCACTCACTGGGGAGTCAAGCTGCTATATTCAAAAGTGTCAGCCTAAACATTTCCGTTCTGCGATAAGTGATGACGGTACTAAGGTAACAATTCTTTTCGAGAGAATAGAAAGTTACTGCAATTACAACAGCTTCCTGCCGTACCAAGTGTTGAGATTTTAGTGGTACTTTTTATCATGTATTATTGTCTGAGTGCAATGTAATGTCTCAAAATTGTCCAGAGATTAGAGATGTGGGTACTGTTACTATTTTAATCATACTTATAAACTAGAGCAAATTTCAGGTTATGTGTCCTGCGCATGATTTAGCTACCTGTTAGTCTTTTAATTATCTATTTCTTAATTAGATTGGTCTGATTACTTGATACTTGAAATAAGTGTATATTTTTAAGATCACAGGGCAGTAACTTTTTGGAAAACCTTCATTGCTTTTTATTTTATAGGTATTTTGTCTTTCATGCTGAAGCATGAGAACTTACGATGCTACTTCTGATGTAGCATGTCTAAATATCCTAGCTTGTAAAATGTTCTGCAGAGCTATGTAATTTCTGTGCTGTAAAAACATTCCTAATGTAGCTAACCAACTTAGAAATGCAATAATCTCCTGCTGTACTTATAGTCATTTTAAACTTTTAGTGCTTATAGATCAGGAAATTAAACTGTGAACTCCTGAATGAGAAAAATGAGCAGTAAGCAGTTAGATCTTTAAAGAGCCTATTAAGAAATATAATGCAGTGATAATAGCATAAACAAATTATTTTATCAAAATGCTTCTCAGATGTTTTGAAAGGGTCAAAATATGAAACTGCAATCCCAGCCATTTTGTTTTTAAGCTGAACTCACGGAATACCACTGATGGTCAGAAAAAATACTCGCATGGCAATGGGTTACTTCTCATGTTTTGTGTTCAGGCTACTGAACACATTTGCCAAGTAATGCGTTTCTTCTGCTTGAGCCATTTGAAGCTTGACTTACCAGCACGCCCCTGAGCTAGAAATGTTGGGGAGATGGTTCAAAATACAGGGCAATAGGAATAGAATGGCCAGACATGGAGAAACAGATGTGTGCTGATTCAGCAGTGGAGTCAGTGTCAGCAAAGGAAAAGCAATAATATTGTAGATCCTTTGACTAGTGAATTCCCTGTCTTGGTGCACATTTGGCATCCCAGCTTGAGGAGCAAGTTGTATCCAGATAGAGGTCTACCACATCTAAATGCAGATGAAATCACTCATAAAATTGATTTCTTGACCACTGGGGACTTTTACACTCAGTGTAGTCTGAGAATCAAAATGCTCTTGAAATCAGCAGTAGTGAAACATAGCCTGGCTGTGTTGAGTAGCTCTAGGAACAGGAGGCAAGTGGAGGAGAACCTCTCCTAAGTGTACATGACAGACTAGCACAAGTGTTGCTCTTACAAGATTTTCATGGGATCCAGAAGAAAGTGTCACACTGCAACTGCAGAAACCTCGCTGGTCATACCCAGGCCATTGTCAATTTTTAGCAGTAAAGGAGATCACTTGAGGCAATAAAACTTCATCTGGCTTGCCTTAAGAATTGACATTGATGATGAAGAAGCTTCCTCAAAAAGCTGGTGGAGGTGAGGGGAAGATCTCTTTTGATGTCTTTTTTTTCTTCATTCTTCCATAAAGTTGTTAAGGAGTAGTATTCCAGTACTCAGGGAAAAGGTGCTGGATATGTTGATAATAAAGAGTTGAGAAAGGAAAATTTTATGTTTTTTTTTCCTGCCCTAGGAGCAGGAAAATTATATGCAGAGACATACTTAGACCACTTTTGGTGGTGAATTGTGAGCAGTGCATACACCACTTTACCTCCTTCAGAGAGAATCTCTCCAGGTGATTGTAAAGGGAGTTTGTTTGGGGTGGTGGTTCCTCTTCAGTCTTTCTCCTTCCTTTCAAGGCTTGTGCTGTGTAGTTTTGGTTCAGTAGGCAGCCACTAAAAGTTTCGATTATAAGCAGTTAATGGCTCATTCTAATTATCTATCTGCCTTTAGTATCAATTTGAGCTTTTTAATTCTCCTTTAGAATTGGACTGTGACTGAAAACCATGCAAAATTAATTTAATCAGTCTTTCAGACATTTCTACATTGTATTCTGCATAATTCTAGTTATCTTTGTTTTTGATATTGTTTTGTTTGATATATGTTTTGATATATTGGAGTGTGTATATATACATGTATACACACATACATACTTAATATTAGTTACTTATCTTGCAGCGAACACAGCAAGGAGTTTTGGTATTTGACAGCCTTAGAAGGTCAGCAAATAAATTCACTACTGTTTATTCTGGAATGTGCAAAAAATCTCATTTGACAAAGAATGAAAAATAGCACATTAATCTGTATACTGTGAAGAATAGCTGAAAATATATTTAGGGCTATGATCAGAGGGCTGGAGCACCTGCCCTATGGGAACGGCTGCGAGAGCTGGGCCTCTTCAGCCTGGGGAAGAGGAGACTGAGGGGGGATCTGATCAATGTGTACAAGTACCTGAAGGGAGGGTGTCAGGGGGACGGGGACAAACTCTTTTCAGTTGTCCTGTATGACAGGACAAGAGGCAATGGGCAGAAATGGAACCACAGGAGGTTCTGCCTGACCGTGAGGGGGAATTTCTTCCCTGTGAGAGTGACGGAGCCCTGGCACAGGTTGCCCAGAGAGGTTGTGGAGTCTCCTTCTCTGGAGATCTTCAAGGCCCGCCTGGATGCAACCCTGTCTGACATGTTCTGGGTGGCCCTGCTGAGCGGAGAGGTTGGACTAGATGATCTCCAGAGGTCCCTTCCAACCTTACCCATTCTGTGATTCTATGAAATGTTTTTGAGACTGAAGACCTTGGCATAGCTGTTCTTTTAGAGGAACAGAATAGCTAGAGTAGTTTTGCACATTGCTAAGCCATTATCCAATGTGAGAGACAATTAGCAAAAAAAAAGTTTGTTAAACAAACTTACTCTTTAGAAGTGGGAAAAAATATTTTTCTTGAGGAATGGTATAGATCTAAAACTACACTTCCACAGCAGTGGAAAAGCAAGGATGCTGATTAATGTGGTTATCTTCCAGTAATGTAAGCTATCAAGATATGTGCATGTAATGATCATTACCTGTGTTACCCACTGCTTTAGGAAATGCTAAAAAAAAAAAAAAAAAAAAATAGTGACAGGGCCTTATGCTGGCCTGTTGCTTCCCAGTAACTATGTTACAGAGGAGCCTGCAGCTTGAATGAGTGAATGTAAGGATTGAATTGGGCAGATTTTGAAAGACAAAGCTCCCAGAAAGTGTCTCCCTTAACGCCTGAAGCCTAAAGCCTGTGCATTACATTCAGTAAAGAATTTTAGCATGTCTTTTCAGGAATATGCATGAATAGTATTAAACCAACGTGTGAAACTCCTGTTGGTGCGACTTAGAATAAATGACAGCTTGCCTGTTTTAGACACTTCTGTACTGTGCTATAGAAATGCATATGTGCACAGATATGTGCTGTGTTGTCACACTGGAGATACTGATCTTGTTTAGGATTTGATACTGCAATTGTTTATGCAGATGACAGGCTTTATAAACTTGCAGATTCCCACCATGTTCACAGCCTTTCAGAAGCGGTTTTCTGTATGGTGCCATGAAAACAAGCTGGGCCTTAGAAATTTATTCCAGAGGAAGCTGATAGCAATCGCTTTTTACCCACAATGTCTTGATAGGAAGGAAATGTGAACTTCTCTTTCAAGAAGTTCTGCTCTTCTACCTTCTACTTTCAACAGGATTGATAGTTGAAGGTTTTCTTGTTACTGAATATGCATTTTTTTTAATCAGTTGCAGATACCAGGATGATTCCCTCCCTTTTCCATTATCAGACAAAAATAGGAGATGTTTTACAGTATCTGCCAGTTATAATGTGGCTAGCCTCATGGTAGTACTGATGTTGACTGGCTCATACTGGGTAGTCAGGACACTTCTGTAGCATTTTAACTCTACATGGTATTTGACATCTCAAGCACTTGAGGTGTCTACTGTAAGTCTTGTCTTATGATTGAGAATGGAGAAATGGCTGCAGCTATGTCTGCTGGTAACTTAAGCTATGCTCAGTCTTAGCAATTGACAATGCAGAAATGTTAACTTCTTTTTATATACCCTCCACTTCTCTACCAGAGCTTTCTGAAATAAATAAAAACAACAAAAAACCCTCTTGCTTTGCATATTGGAAGACAGTCTTTCAATATTAAATATTTAATTTTTTCAAACAGTTGCTTTTACATCTGTGAAAAGTCTGTGCTAGTTGAACTCTGCCACTGAATGCTTTCATGCTTAAAAAAAACCCAAAATGTTTTGTATTCTTCACTAAATTAATCCTTGGGGCCTGTGAAACCCATTACCATGGATCCTTTGGTTTTTGTTGTTTTTGAAATAACTACTATGCTAGAAGAGCGACTAAAAGTCTAACACAAGATAAAACTTTACAGTGCTAGTACCTTTAAAAGCTGTGTTGGATAGGGACAGTCTCTTGCTGCGTTCTACATGCATAGTTTAGACTATCTACAGGTAGAGTGGAAGCGAGGGACTATTTGGAATCTCAGTTTTGCTGGGTAAGTTTCTTTTCTTTCTGTAATTTGTTGCTGCAGCAATAAATTCTTGAAATTAGTTTGTCAGCCATCTCTCCTCAAAGTGCAAAATGCAATACCCTAATGCTGTTGGATTTGACAGAAGATTCAGCCAAGAAGTATCTTGCACATGAGAACAGGGATTTTTCATGAGTCTTTGCTTGGCAGCTAAATTGTATGTCTGTTTTTCGGAGGTGTGTGTTTGTGTCTAGGAATACATAAAAGAAGTCTAGCAAAATTGGACAGATTTAGCACTATGGCAAAAGACATTTGAGTCCAGCAGTACATAAGGATGTAATGAAGATTTTTCAGTGGAAGATCCAGATGGTTCTCACAGGATTTTTCTTCCAGCATTGTAGAGCTGCTTAAAAGCATACTGATGTGCATGTAAGCATAATCGGAATGATCCATCAGGCCAGGGACAACGCGCATTTCTCTGAAGTAAAAAATAGCTTAACAGATGCATTGGGTTGCAGTCCTCATTTATTCTCTTTCTTTCTGGCTGGCTTTCTGGTTGTCTTGTATGAAAGTTGCAGTTTTGATGTGCGTAGCCTTACTTTGTTGGCTCTAAACTGTGATCATTTACAAACAGGTCTAAGATAATGTGCTGAAGTGATCATATTGACTTCTGCAAGTTTTTCAGTGTATTGCTTATTTTAAGTACAAATGCAGTATTTGCTGATTTGAGGACTTGGTCTTGCTTTAAAGGGCAAAGTTGTGCAAAGTATTTTTTTATTAAACTTGGCACCACAAGAAATCACATGGTACAAGGAATTTGTTGCAGACCTAAAGTTCAGACCGTGTTGATAAGTAAACTTTAATTAAATTTGGGTTTGGAAACTGTGCTTTGGACATTGCAAAACAATCCTAACGTAGATCAAAGTCGTAGAAAATGTAAACCAGTTCTAATAAACAAGTTCTGTTATGCAACACAAACCCAGCTGTGAGAGCACTATCTGCCCTTGTAAAACACATTATCCTATGATTATTGCCTTTCATGCAGCGCTTCATGTTTTCTGTTTCAGTTTTATTTCATCATCTTTTATATATTGTGTGCTGTATAGTAATAAATAGGTTTAATTTGTCTTGTGTACTGGAAAGTTAGTGTATATGACTTCTACGTTTGTCTAATACATCTCATTAGGTAAACTTGGGGTCATATCCAGCTTTGATGTGGTTCTTTCGGTTTCAGCAACACTATCCCTGTTCCCATGAAGACTTTTACCCTAGCCAATATTGGTGTTTGTTACTGCAAATCTAGCAGTGACTAAAAAAGATCATAGGTTATTCTAAAATGTTTGCTTTACCTGGATTTATTTCTGATAACAGATGAGGTATTACTCAGAGGGAGGCAGGAATATAGGAATTCCTCCTGGTTCATCTTATTCCATGTCTGGCAGCTATTTTAATGAGTGCTGTCTAGTTAATATAATGATATAATGTCATTTGGTGGTATGAAGAACATAAAGAGTATTTTCTAAATGTGCCTATGCTTTAGCCCTCAAAAAAAAAAAAAAAAAAAAAAAAAGGTAGATAATCTGAATGAGGGAAGACGCACGTTGTGTTTCCTTACATGGTAGCGATTATGAATTTAGGGAATCACTTATTGCTTCATTTTACATCCAATAAAAAATGTTCAGTCAACTGCTCAAATACCATGATAAGAGGTATGACAGATGGGTAGGCCTATCAAATTAATTTGTTGGTTTTAAATTAATTAATATCAGTTACTAAGATTGTTGTCATGTGTCACTTGATAATCATATAGTTATACATTGCATAGAGGTAAGGCACCACCTAACTAGCATGTTAAACTACCACTATGTGTCATTTTTAAACTTCTAATGTCTTACAGCAGAATCCTCATATTTTTGCCAGTAGCCAATTCTCCCTGGTTTTATAAGGCCTCAGTGAAATTGCATGTGCATTACTTGCTCAGATTCTAGTCTTTGGAGTTACCAGTGTAGGCTAGGGATTTTTTTCTTTTTTTCTTTTTCTCTCTTTTAGTGATAAATAGCAAACTCAAACATTAACCCCAGTTATAAAGGGGACACCATATTTAACAGCATTTCAAGGTAGTTTCCTCCTCCTATTGGTCCCCCAGTGCAGGATTATAACCAGCTACCATCACTTTTCACTAGCAGCGGAAAACTGCTGAACTCATCACAAGTTCACAAAAGAAAAGGTTCTTAAGAGAACCAGCTAAGAGAAAGAGCACAAAAGCACACAAAAACACACAAAAGCACTAAGTTCTTCTCACCTGCCTTCTTTTTCAGCCATCATTTCATGTAGATGGACTTGCAGCTCTTTGGATAATCATACCCAGAAACAGAGCTGGGGGTGGGGAATAGCTGAATCTGTAATTTTTTCAGAAACTTCAGTCCTCTAAGATGTTTGGAGGGAGTGAGAGAAAGAAATGAAGCTTTCTGAAGTGGACGAGCTGTGTAGCACTGGGCAGTGTTATCAAGGGAATATTACTGTAAGATTGTTTCACAGTGTTTGAATTTTGGAGTCTATCTTTCAGCTGCTGAAATGTAAACTCATGGATAAAAATGGTAGCAAAGGATTTGTTTGGAGCCAGAAAAGTATAGAAAATCTGCAGGAGATTAAGGTTCTCACGAGTATATTATACATTATACAAGGTATTCGCAATGCTCAGGGGATGATATGAGGTATTTTCTGGAGACTTCAGTGACTTTGGAGAATGTAAGCACCTAATTTAAGCACCTAAGTTAGTCAAAAATGGACAATGTGAATATAATTCTGAAGGATGGATTCTAGCTTGGTCCAGCCTTCAGCAGAAGGGATTATGGAGCAGGAAGAAGTAAGAATTGTCCCTTCAGAGTCTTATTCACATTATGTAGACTTTCAATCCACACATGCAGGAAGGGATGAAATTAAATTGCCTATGGAGTGAGAGGAGCAGGTAGTAAGGGGTCTTGTCTTCCTTTTCAAGCCAAAGGATTCAAGGCAGTAAGTAAACTGTGGTTTGTTGCTGGTTTAAGTCAATGTTTCATTACCTTTCTAGCACTTGTGGAGCAAGGAGGAAGCAGGAGGGGAAATGATCCTTGGCAGAAGTCTGAATAATGATTTCTCCTGGTTTGTCCTGTTGTTAATGTGGGTAAGCTTCCTTTAGCCTCCTCCTCTGGAGATCTTCAAGACTCGCCTGGATGCAACCCTGTCTAACATGCTCTGGGTGACCCTGCTGAGCAGGGAGGTTGGACTAGATGATCTCCAGAGGTCCCTTCCAACCTTACTGATTCTATGATTCTGTGATTTCCCATGCCTCGCTCAAAGCGTTATCTAGTTCGTACTTCTTACGTGAAATGAATCCTGCAAACCAGGCTATACTTAAATGAACAGAGTAGAATTTGAAAAATCTTAAAAAAAAAAAAAAAAAAAAAAAAAAACCACAAACCCTTAAATATTTTCTCCAATAAACTGGAAGCACCAAAATGACTGAGCAGATTTTAACAAACCTTTTCAAAATAGTATGTCTCTTATTTTCTCAGACTAGGTAAGAGCCAAAAAATGAGGAGGTGGAGGTGGTTGGACAGTAAAGGCTGTCTTAGTGTTAGCTCTCTGTACTGAATAGCGCTGTAATACAACACCAGAATGGATCACAAATCTCACTGACAGTACACCAATGAGAAGAAAGAATGAAGAATGAGTTTCTTTTTGTGTACAGTTTTTATGTGTTGTGGAAATACCCTTCCACATTAGCATATTTTCATAAAGAAAATACAGCATCAACAAGGACCTCTTTGAAAATAATAAATACTTTTTATTCCAAGCTTTGCCTTAGTAATGTACTACTAAGTAAATTTATGCCTTTTTAGTTGAGATCTGAAAAAGAATTTCCTACAATTCAGAAGTTCATTATGACTCTATAAGCATAGTCTTGATTACCTTTAATCTTTCAGTTTATCTAAATGTTACCTTTGGTTCATGTTATATTTATCAAAATTATTGTGGTAGTGAAAACTTTCATGGAAGATAAATGAGATGAGAAACAGATTTTTTGAATTGGACAAAATTAACATGAAATTCCCTTTCTGTTTTAAAAAGTTCAAGTTAGAAGAGCAGATTTTTTGTCTTGGAGGAATTGAAGAGTAAAACAATGCAAGTGCCTGAGAACTGTGGTCACACTGCCAAGGGGACTGTGGTTACACCGTCATGGTATTTGGTGAAAAGTAAAAATGTTCATCAAAGAGGATTTTTATGTTTTGGATTTCAGCACAGAGTGATATATGTTCCTTCAGGAAAAGATGTAGATGTGGGTTTTATTCTCCACCATCCCCTTCCTTCCATGTATTATAGATACTTCTGTGTAAAAATCCAGGTATGATATGCACTTGTGTGTGGAAGATTCTCTATCTGTGTTTTGAAATGCAAGAACATACACAAGGTAATAAAGTGTAGATTATAATACAGCTGTACAAATGAGCTGTATGTTCAGATATACAGGTATCTGAGATTTAACAAGAGTTGTAAAGTGGAATTAATACAAGAATGTTACCATCTGTTGCCAGGCTATTGCTGTACTGATGGCACAAAGTGAGACCTGCTCTGTGCAGTAAGTTAATTTTATGAGTGTCTATGAGACAGCTGTTCTGTATGCCAGGCCGTATGTAATGCTTCCAGGAGAAAACTATATGTGAGTAAGCACTCAAGCTGTTATAATGCTAAATATGATTATGCCGCTGGAGACTAATCTGTTGTGTATTTCCTTTTGATGTTGTGTTGGTGACAGCCGAGCGCCAGCAGTGTTAGCTTGCTAAAGAGATAAAGGTAGACTGATAAAAGAAGACAATTCACTCCTTGACTGATGTGCAGATCTTAGTCACTAATATCTTAAAAGTCACAATTACTGTGGGTATGATTTTGGCTATGCCATGGCCACAAGTCGAGGAATCATAGAATCGGTAAGGTTGGAAGGGACCTCTGGAGATCGTCTAGTCCAACCTCCCCGCTCAGCAGGGTCACCTAGAGCATGTTAGACAGGGCTGCATCCAGGAATTGCATTAAATATTTCACTGTTTTTCAGGAAAATAGATTTAAAAGTGTAGTGGTGTTACTTGCTGTTGATGCTTTGGAGAGAAAAAGAAATGCAGGATTTTACTGCCCTTGAATTAAGTTCTACTGTGCTACAGTTATTTCTGTCACTCACTACTTCAGATGAAATTAAAGTCAATGGAAAGATTCTCATGGACTCCTGTTCCTGAACGGTGGACCTGTGAGTAGGAATATGAAGAAAGGCAAATGATCAAGGCTTCCCAAGGAGCACAGAGTAAAAGGAGAGGCAAACAAAAATTTACAGTAGACATAAAGCTTGATACAAAACTCCATATAGAGGGAAAAGATGTTTTAAAATTTATCAGAGACTTTTCCATTTAAAGTTAGTTTTTCTTAATACGTCAGATAGGCAAAGCAAACAGATTTTTCTTGGCTGTCTTTTTCTAGCTTGTCATTGTCAGTGTAACCGGTATTTCAGACCCCTGCGCTGTGTCGTAGCATTCATCAGAGTAACGGATGTGTTGAAATGAAGAGCCTAAAAGCTTGAGGGTGAATTGGCAGAGCTCCATGGAACCATTGAACTTTTCACATCAAATGTTCTGGTCCCTATATATTTTGAATTATAGGAGTATAGTATGCTTTTCAATAATCCCTTTTGCTAAATATATACAAAAGAAATCCATATATATGTTAATTAATGTTATTAAATATATATATATATACACACCCACACCCCTCCCCCCCACACACACAGAGGGAGAGAAATCCAAAGTAGAATCAGGAAAATATTGAACTAGATGAATTGTAGGGCTTGTTTTCTTTTGAAAACAGTGTTCTTTGAAGCATGAATAAGAATTACTCCACCAAGATCAACAATTGACCACTCAACAGTTGGAGTGATGTTGGTTAGAAGGTGACATGGGTAGATCCAAAGTGCTGTTTCCAGCCTGTTCAACATCATTTTGGTTTTTGAGGAAAAGTGGAATGTTAGAAAAACCTTACTCTTAGGAATTGGTAATACACATTTGCCTTTTCATTTTATTTTAATGGAAATGTGTGTTTCATACTTGATAATGAACTTTTTCCCTAAACCTTTGATTTTTCAAACTAGCTATTGTGGGAAACAATGTGAAGGAAACAGCTGTTTGGAGCTGGAATAAAATCTTGCTACACTATACCATAATTCATCCTTTAGAACATTAAACAGGCGCTCTAACAAAAAAAGAATGGTCAGTAAACTATGGGGAGAAAGGACAGAGGAATTTTGAAAATGCTTAAGCTGCTTTCATTTCATTTTGGGCACAGGGGAAAAAAATTGAGTAAGAAGCTCACGGTACAGATTTAGATCTTGTTGTCATTGAAACTGATAGAAATACTGCCATTAAATTCTAGAGGAAGTGGATGTAATCACGCTATTTAAGATTCAGTGCTTTTTTCTATTGGTATAGACTAATTCCCTGACACTTAGAAAATAGGTTAGTTTAGGGCTTGTTCCTTGAACTGTTATGTTTGATAAGACTTTTGAGACAGAATCATAGAGTAGTTGAGGTTACAAAGGACCTCTGGAGATTGTTTAGCCCAACCCTCCGAGCAGGGTCACTGAGAGCAGGCTGCCAAGGACCGTGCCCAGCTGCATTCTGAGCACCTTCAAGAACGGAGACTCCAGGACATCTCTTGGCAACCTGTTCCATCACCTGTCCTCACAGGAAAGTGTTTTCGTTGCATTTCAGTGGGATTCCCTGCATTTCAGTTTATGCCCATTGCCTCTTGTCCTGTCTCTGGGCACCAATCAGAAAAGTCTGGCTCTGCCTTCTTACTTCCTTCCTTCAGCTATTTGTACACATTGACAAGATTCCCCTGCCCCTGAGGCTCCTCTTCTCCAGGCCAAACAGTCCCCGTTCTCTCAGCTCCTCCTTACATGAGAGGAACTCCAGTCACTTAATCATCTCAGCAGCCCTTCGCTTGACGCACTCCAGAATGTCCACGTCTCTCTTGTACAAGGGAGCCCAAACCTTGACCCAGCTCTCCAGACATAGGCTCATCACTGCCTGGTAGAGAGGAAGGATCACCTCCCTCAACTTGTTGGCAGTGATCTTTCTAATGCAGCCCAAGAGGCTGTTGGCTGCCTTTGCTGTGAGGGCGCCTTACTGTTTCATGATCAACTTGTTGTCCACCAGGAGCCTCAAGTCCTTCTCTGCAAAGCTGCTTTCCAGTGTGTCGGTCCCTGGTGTGTACTGATACGTGGAGTTGTTGCTGCCCAGGTGCAAGACCTGGCATTTCCCTTTGTTGAACTTCATGAGGTTCTTCTCTGCCCTTTTCTCCAGCCTGTCGCGGTCCCTTTGAGTAGCAGCATAACCCCTGGAATATCAACTGCTTCGGCCAGTTTGTGATGCCTTTCCATCAGGTATCAGGGTGGTTGAAGTGCTCCATGTGGACCAGGGCCTGCAAACGTGAGGCTTCTTCCAGTTGTCTGAAGAAGACCTCATTTAATTCTCTTTGGTTTGACAGTCTTTAGCAGAGTATGCACAGAGACTTTTGCCAGACTCTGCAAGTTGTACGTCACATTTGTTTAGGAAGTGCAAATTCATGCCATCTGTGTTCATCTTCCATAGAATAAATTTGACACAACTTCACACAGGCTATTACTGTTTTCTGATGTAATCTGAGGAATGAAATAAAAGGTAATTGGTTAAAATCTTGGTTAAAATTTAGGAAGTGACGCTATCTGAGTCTGTATGTGAGAAGATGAGAGGAGGAATGTGGTGACTAGTTCAATAGTTGAATGGTTAAGTAATTTTCTAAAAATCCAGTAGGTGCATGAAGATGAATGTTTTTGATTTTAATTTAATCTCATCAAATACAATGTGAAAACCTGGCCATAGACTGCAGTCAGTTTAATAAAAGATACAGCTAAACTTATTAGGATAAATTGCTGCTTCATGCATGAAATATATGCTCTAGTCTTGTGTGGGTGATTTGATGATGTATTACGTTTAAAACTAGAACCAACATGCAGGATTCATTTTCAGTGGATTATTCACTTTATCACTTGTTTGTACCCCCTGGAGTTTTGTATGATTGATAAACATCATTTAAAACCCCCTCAAAAATGAGATATGAGAGATTTAAAGAGTTGTGCTTTTCACAGCAATAATCCTTCATTTTTTTCCCAAAGATATGTTTAAGAAGCTAGTCTAGCAGCAGTTTCTGCTGCAAAAGATGTTTGTAGCTCACTGTATTCTGGTTCCACATGAAATTACTGGTCTTATTCTTTAGAGCTCTCATGAGACTTGACTTAAATTACATGCATATCATTTCTTTCTTTCTCTGTGGTGCTTTGTTACCCACAGCAATATCTGGGCTAATCTCAGCTGACAGGCCTTAGTTTGAATCCCTGGGCAGTGAGAGACAAGTCACTGTATCCTGTTCAGGGCTAGATCAACTAAGGGATGCCCTGCTGCAGTGCCTAAGGGAATCTTCAGCCCCAGGTTCTGCACCTAGACTTCCTGTTAACTTATGGGGAGAATAAAGCGTTTAGGAATGGAATTAGTAAACACTAGAAAAATGAACGGAGAAGCCGACAGAGGATGCTGAAGGGAGAAGTATGTCAGGCATCACCTCTTTAAAGATAGTAGGTCAGTTCTGGTATGGATGTTAACTCTCACCTGGAGAGAAAATGCCTAATGACACAGAGATTGGGGATTTCTGCTGGTACAGAAGAGACTTGGGTTTGAGTCATGTGCTGTGGACATTTGAAAATACTTGTACTGTTTCTTAAATGGGTATCTTTAAATGCAGAGCTATGTAAACTTACACAGCTAGTTCTTACTGAAAATCTCATTTTAGTGTCTTGAATATATGGAATGAACCGACAATGTCCATTAGATCCTGTAGACAAACAGTGCGTATTTGAGTCTTGCCCAAGTAAAGAACAGGTCAATAGCTCAGCTGCAACAGGCTTTGCAGGAATGAGGTGAGGGATGTTTTGTTTGCCTACCGGTGGAAACACCAGTATCTGCAGGACTTTAGGAATTCAGTTAGGCAACATACAGTAAAGGCTTTGACAGTCTCACTAGCACCTAAATGTTGGACGTAAATGACTACTTGCTCTTTCAGATGCTTAGTGGTTTTGATTCTGACCCTATAGGGATCAGGTGATCCTACAGTTTTGCTTTGCTCAGAAGTTATTGCATAATTCACACTTACACATTGGCTCTTATGCAGTTTCAGAATGGCAGAAGGGTTCAGCAAACCCTTCGTAGCTAACTAAATCAAAGACTCAGTGTAGAAAAGGGGAATTTAATTCCTAATAGGACTGTTCTTTAATTCTTCAGAGGTTTAGTTTTGTGGCATTTAAGTGCTAAGTATATTAGTAACGTATATGTACATACATTTTTATTGAAATATCATTTTTCTTTATTTACATATATTCTGTATAGTGCCTTCACAAGGCAGTTTGTTCATATATAGATAGGAGATGGAATCTGAGAGCAGATCAAATACTCAGGCTTTCCCACGCTGCTGTACTTCAGCAAGCAAGGCTCTTCTTGGCATTTAAGCTAAGGATGGTCAGTCTAGGTTATTACTTGGATGTATAACCTATGGTGAGAACACAGATGTTCTAGGAAATGATAGAAGAAAACATCTTTCATTTGAGTTGGTCAGAAATGCTGTTCAAGTTTCAAAGATTAAGCTGAGATTCTTTCGACATATTCTTTAAAGAATCAAAGACCAAGAGCAGTAAAATCTTTCCAAGGCTCTCCACTGACATAAGCGGTGCATTTTGCTTCACTTGCATTTCTCTTGTTATTTTGGCTGAAAATATTAACATTCACTACTTACCAGGAACTATTGCATAATATTGCTGCATGTTTCTGAACAAATACAGCTTTTTATACCAGTCTCCTTCAATGCCTGAAGCAGACTCACTTTTTCTTCTCTCGTAGTAGCAACTATTTATTCTCTTTCTCTAAACAGTCTTTTGTCTTATATGATCTCTTTGCCCCTTTTTGTTCATTCCCAGTTCCCTGCCAGCTTTCAGCATTATATTTTTGGAAGTTCAAATAGATCAAATTGTAAGCAAAAATACCTGCTGAGAATGGAAGTAGTTTGAGACTGTGTCTGAAAGAGACCATTCCCTTTCTGGGAAAAACTCCCTTCTTTGTCCTGTTGTTGGAAATGCTATTTCTCCTATGACTATGTATCTTAAAAAATGTTAAAGCATTTCAAAATATATGAGCTGGATTTCTGCTTCTTACGGCTGGTAAAGTCAGTATCTATCTGGTGACTATGCAGTTCCCCACACTGTGGCTACCTGAGAAAGGTGGTGTCCTGTGACTCCCAGCTGCTCACAAGTGATCACTGTAAATTACAGGTTTCAATCTCTGTAGGGCAACACACTAGAGAATATTATGCCTGATAGAAAATGATTACATCTTCTGCATCTCCCCCTCCCCCCTTTTTTTTAATCTGTCATTTTGGGATTATCAGAATGAACAGCATTTGGACTTTCATAGTTACATCTGACTTGACTGATGGACAACTGTAGTTATGAAAGAGACAGTTTCTTTAAAGGGCTGTTGGCATCTCAATCTTCACCACTGGAAAAAAAATGTAAAAAAATGAATGAAAGTTGATGGTGCAGTAAACATGGGTGTGTGTTAAAAAATTAAGCTGAAGCTCAGTGAAGTCAGAAAACAATGATTTCAAATTATTGCCTTCTGGAATGCGAAGTCATGAAAGTTATGGAAGAAATCTTTTTATACTAAAGAAATGCATCTTAGGTCACAAATAGTTTCCTTTGTCTTTCTCAACAGCCAGGCCTCTGTGGGCTCTTTACCAGCTCTCGGAAATGATCCTAATTTGGCAATATTAGTACTACCTGGAGACAGTGGAAAAAAGTTGGCCAAAATCAAGATCCAGTTTCTACTGTTGCCTGTGCTATAGCCTTCCTGCATTGCCTACAGGTGTTCTGCATTATTTTTCAGGCTGCTGGAGGTGCAAACTCTTTCAGGACCACTCAACATTGACTTTGTTGTCAATGGTAGAGTCTGTTCTACTGCCTGCTTTTGTAGATACTACTTTGGTTTCTCTTCTCTCTCCAAGGTGTACTTCTGACTTCCTTTACAATGTGAGAAATAAAAATAAAGGCTTTTATTTATTATTTAGTGAAGATTTTGCTGAATCTTGACTTAGCTTTTAAGTGTATGGTCATTTACAGTACATCAGGGTTGCTAATGGAAGACACACTAAGATCTGTTAATATCCTTTAAATAGGATCCTGTGATCACTCCAGCAAAGTCTAGTTAGATAAAAATCAAACTAGCATTCTTGCAGGAGGTGTTAGATGAAACAGATATAACAGAAGATACTGGCTAAGAACATAATGTTGTTATCAAGAACTCATCATTGATCAAAAGATCAGTGACTTGATCTTTTGTTGCCTCCTGTACCAGAAAGGAGTGTTGACTGGAGCCGTGTGTGGCATCATATGAAGTGCCGTATTTCCAAAAAGTACAGGCATCCTTCCAGCTTCTGACTCTGGCAATTCAGACAACTAGAGTATTACACTTCTACTTGGTGATCTCAGTTGAATCCTGAAAAAATTATCTATCCTTTATATACTTGCAGAAGCTTTATGCTTGTATCCAAAGGCAGAGTTTAATTTTGATGCATGCTTTTAAGATATTTTGGCCTTTTGTATCAAATATGTACTTTGTACTATATGATTCACTCTAGTGGTACCTGGTTGAATAGCAAGGGAATGGCAAAAATGTGGTGGAGAAAGAAAGTACTTAGGATATGTTGTTGTCAGAAATGGTGCATTCAGCAAAGTCATGTAAAACTTTCCCTTAGGGAGCTGGAAGACAAAGCTCAGAATAGTTGTGCCTTACCTGGTCTAGTCTGTGCTTTCACCTGGCCTGTGGAAAGTTATCACAGCTTTGTCTTTCCCTGGTTGCTACTAGATTGTTTTTGAAAGCAACAGCGGAGATGCAGAAAGCAATATTACTCAGCTGACTGTGTCTAGATGTCTCAATATTTTGAAGCCGTGATGTGTCGTGTTGATGGATTGTTTCATTCTCCCATTGCAACAGAGAATAAGAGAAGAGTTCCAGAATATATCAGGATAGTTCATTATCTTCAGAGAATGTATTGGCCTGAAAAGGCTATGAATGTGGAAAATCTATCTATCTATATATTTTGTATGTGTGTATATATATTTGTTTGATGTTATTTTATATGGTGCAAGCAGCCGTTTAGCTTAGGGACAGTGCACTCAAAAACAGCAACAGCATCACTTAAAGTAGTAGCTGAAGCAAACAGGAAAATGATGATATTCAGCCAAAAGTTTTGCTCATATTATATATTGTGGAAGGTTTTCTTTTATGATGAAATGCAAGGGAATTATTACTCTGTAGGCTCTCTAGGTCATTTTGCTAGTTACTATGACTTGTGGATTCCAAATAAATTCAAATTAACGAGCTTCTCAATATTAATAAAGTACTTGCTGAAGTGGGATGAAGCTATGGGTTTTCTTATTTGCTTTTTGCATATTAAAATTCTATTTATATTATTCCTCTAAGGATAGGAAGATGAATTGAAATGAGTGTTTAACTTCTGTCTTAAGTATCAGAGTGAGAAAATAAGGAGCAAGAAAATGATGTAGCTCCTGCTCTCAAATGGAAAAAAAAAAAGAAAAAAAAAGAAAAAAAAAAAAAGAAAAAAAAAAGAATGCAGGCATTGCTAAACTCTTTTAGGCTTTGAATTACATGCTCAGAACAATGCCAGATTTGAGCATTTGCAGCCCTGGTTTAGGTGTAAGTGCCTGTAGGGATAGATTTGTGGCTGCAGATTGTCCCAGGTAGCATTCTTATCCTTCTGATTCCTGGAGCACCTGAATTCGGTGAAATCTCTGCTCCTGTCGTGTGGCAGATACGCTGGTAATGATGGGTGGCAGTATAAAGGAGTGAGCTAATGATGAGGGTTGACAGAGAAAGCGCGTGTGAGTTTTCAAAATTAGGTACCTGCTTCCCACTGGAAAAGCAAAGCCCGGGAGAGACCTTTTTCCAGTTTCCATGTAACCAGGCAATCTTGTTGGTAGCGCTGCAGACTCAGGCCTGTGGCAGGGCTTCAGGCGAATCACATTTTCCATGGAGCTGGTTGGGAGCTTTACCTACAAGTTTGTTCTTCCTCTTCTGTGGTCTTGTTTCGCATTTATCAGGAGGCAGCAGGCATGGATGAACTTCTTGTGTGAACGCTGTTGATGTATAAGACAAAATTTGGCCCTAGTTCGTTTGCAGAGCGTATGTAATCTTGGCTTCCTTGCCATCAGTGATTTTTATATATATATGTGTATTTAATTCCTGAACACAGATCACTAGGCCCTGAATCCTTACAGTAGAAGGTCCATGCCTCCTGCAGTCTTTGTTACTGACAGAAAATAGCTTATTAGCATTCTTAAAATTATTGTCATTCTCAGGAACAGAGCAACATCACCCTGCTTGGTATGAGAGGAAAGGAAAAATTAAATATGAGATGCTAGTTTCAAGCTGCCTATTGTATTCAAATATTGTACTAGTTCTGAATTTTCATTGTAAAGAAAAGTGAACTATCTGGAGGTATTGAGTAGCCTAGAAAATGGACCTCTTCCAATTCAATGATATCAAGGTGGAATCATAAAGACATAGAATGATTTAGGCTTGGTGGAACGTTTGGAGGTCTGTAGTCCAATGTCAGGCTGAAAGCAGAGCCAGCTTATACCACAGTGCTCAGGGTCTTGTCCAGTTGCACCCTGAGTATCTCCAAGGGTGGAGACTGCACACCTCTGTGTAACCTAGCCCAGTAATTGATCACCCTTTTGGGGGATTTTTGTTTCCTAATAGCTAACTGGAATTTCCCTTGATGCACCTTGTACTTGGCACCTTTTGCCCTTTCCCTGTGCATCTGAGAAGAGTCTGACTCTGTCGTCTCTGTGACTACTGTCTGTGACTACCTAACAGACGATAAGATCCCATTTGCCTTCTCTCCTTCAGACTGAACAACCCTGGTTCCGTCATATGCCATGTGTTCCAGCCCCCTCAAAGTTCTGGGGGCCTTCCCTAGATCACTCCAGTTTATCAATGTCTTTTTGTTTTGGACTTCCAGTACAAGAGTAGGGCCAAATCCATTAGTGTATATGAAGTCACACTGTCTCTACACCCGCTTAGGCTGACGTGCAGTTTAGAGGAAGCATTTAGAGGAAGGTCCTTAATCTAGAAGGAAAATAAAATAGAGTTCTTGCAAAGAAAGTACCCCAAAACATCTGACTGATTAATGGAAGTTAAGTGAGGCAATTGATTGAATGGGATTTATTTATTTATTTATTCACATTTTCTTTTCTTAGAGAAGCCAAAACAAAAACCCTTTTCCAGATCTGAGGTTTCCTAGGCAGACAGTGTCAGCAGGAGTCATAAAAGCTTTAGAAGAGCAGGACAGGAGATTAAAGCAAAAGTGTAAGTTATAGTTGATACTCAGTATTCCTTGCACAAAATGCAATGAATAGTTAAAGTGATAAGAACATTTATCATCAAGCTTTAAGGAAATTGTACTGTGATCAAGAAAAGGAGAGAAAATTGGGAAGCACTGGGAACGGTGATGGTGATACTTGTTTAGTTAGAAGACATTAATAACAGGTATTCTGAAAGTAAGTACCATTTGCAGAATGCCAGTACTTTAATAATTTACTCATTGAAATTCATACTGTGGCTGGTTTGAGTTGCACTAAACATGCAGGACCTAGAAATACATCCTGTGCTGAAGTACAGAAGATCAGTGTTCTCTTCAGAAGTCAAATTCTCATGCTGAGTACCCTCAGTCTGTGCAGATTAGAGAAAGGTATTAAATCACAGTAATTCAATAACTGCTGCAACATCAGATGCTGAATGATGCAGCCTAATACTGAGCTTTAGTGATGTTCTGGATGTCACGTCAGAAGGAATAGATCACACGGAAAGTGTCTGGGCATACACTGCAGTGCAAGTAGTCTTAGTGCTGATAGTATTTTTGGAATCTTTTTTCTTACCTAGGCAGTATGTTGATAAAATCAAATAAGACTGAATATGTTTAAGGTTTTGGAGAAAGAAGGCAATAATGATATTTTTTTAAGGTCAGTTCTCATTTTGGAACCATTTATTCATTTCTCCTTTTCCAATAAGAGGTGGATCTGATTACAGGAGATAATTTAATCCAATTTAGTAATAGCCAGGAAAGAGAGGCTTTTTGGTTACTTGTATTAATACATCTTTCTTGCTGTTTTCTTTCCCCCCTCCTCTATTCTTCATGGAAGAGTTTTAAAAATGTAAAGATATTGTACTGAGAAGGGAAGAGAATGATGAAGCTCTGTATATCCAGGGCTCGATACAGCACTGAGGTAACTCTTCTGTCATTGAGGTGAATAATACACCTCCCTTAACCTCCGTGTAAATGCAGACCACTACTGAGCTTTTTTTTTTTGAGGAATCCCATGTATATAACGTGGACTTGTTTAAATATGTATATTGTCTATTGAGTGACATGTTTTGGGACTCCAATTGATTTATTAAATTTTTATTTTTTTTATTTTTATAACTACTTCTTTCTGTTGCCATGGCACCTGGTATTCATGACTGGCTCCAAACTCTTGCTTGTCTACCTCATCTATGGAAGCCTATGCAAAAAGGTTATTTGTACATGTAGACCAATTCAGTCATCTCATAGCTATTCTGCAAATGCTTAATGACACATCCAAAGATATAGTTTAGAGGATGTCCCAACAGTGCTGTAGCTTTTAATGCTCTCTCCTTAATGAGCTGGGAGCCTGAAAAGGGCCATGTGTTTATTTTATAGTCTGATGCACAATGAAGGTCTGATAGCAAATGCAAGCTGATTGATGCTGCAGAAGGACTTTAAAAATAAGGTGAATTAAATTGTGAACAGAGTTTTCTGATTTTGAACATTCTGCTTTGGGGTTCAAAATAAGGAAATTAAGCTCCAAACACTACTTCATGGGTAATTTTAGTTATACGTGAACAGCTCACTTGGGATCTTTTTAGCCTGGCTTGAAAATCTAGCTTGATGGTTCCTGATAAATAATCTGTCTCCTGGCCTTTTCTGAGGCTTTATGAAGAAATGTAAGCTGCATGTAAAGTTGCAAGAAGAGTAGGCTGTATTTCGCTTTTGCAGGGATTTTTATCAACTGCTGTTTTTATTTCTCTTAAAAGTTAACTCCATTAATTTTCAGGACTGTGCCTTAAAGGTTTAAAACTAAAGCTTACTAGAGGACAGCAGGCTTTCCAGCATCTCCTAGGAATGATAAAGGAAAACTTTAGACAAGGCAAGAAGCATCTCTATTGAGTTAGAGTAGAACATCCAGCACTACAGATAATGGGATAGATGGGTTGCTAGAAGCCTCTCTCAACTGAGGGAATATCTGAGCAGAAAACTACTGTCTCTGTGAAAGCTATGTTGTGATATACAGCACAGAAACACAGCTTACCTTCTCCCAGGTGGTCTGCAGGCAGCCAAAACCTGCAGTTATCTAGAGGAGAAGGTATTGGCAAGGTAGAATTGTTTTCTGCTTCAGCAGAGCCCATGTCCTTGTCCTGTGGAGCTTTTGGTGTTTACTGCAGCAGAAGGCCAACTAGGAGAAGTGCGCAGTGCCACGGGTGTGAGCTGGCTCGGTGACGGAGCCCTCCGTAGCGCGGTGGCTGTCAGAGCCTGGCAGGAGGGCTTAGAGCTCTGCATGTAGCTCAGCCCGCTCAGGTGTCCTGAGAGGGAGTTACCTCTTCAGCTCCGAACAGGGGAAGGCATGATGCAGGCACTGCAGTAGGGTAAAGCAGCAGGATCTCTCTCTTAATTAGAACCGCCTCTATATTACTCTGCATTTGATTTACACCAGAAAGTGTTTGTAGCACAGGTTAGTACATGAACTTTCATACCCTGGCTGTCGGGATAGTCCTTACTCTCATTTTGGACCATGTTAGGTTAAAGGAAAGGAAACTTGGTCAGTGTAATTGTAAGGCATTTATCTCCTTTAAGTTCATCATTCTGATATTCTGATACCAGGAAGGCTGGCCTGTGGATTGGAAGAGCAGGTCTCTCCTCTTGCACCTGCATGTGCTCCCTCAGGTCACAGGTTCTTGCTGTACCAGTTCTGTGGACTCTCAGTAAGAGCAACCAGTGAAACACCTACAAATTCCAACTGAAAATACTCTGCTACCAACGAAGTGCTGACCTCGCAGTGAGTGTGAAGTGCTTGATTCCTTGCTGCCCCTGGCTCTTAGTGATCGTTGCCTTTTGTGACCTTGACTATAAAATTGCGAAGAGCAGCTGAGGAGAAATACTATTCCTTGCCTGGATTCAACCAGTTTCTGTCACCTGAAAATCAAATGTTTGTATTGTATGGACCTGTACATGGAGTTCTGCTCTTTTATTTGGGGCACTTTAGTCCAATACTGAACCCTCTGTTACCTCTGGTGAAAAACTTTACCTTTGCTTGATTTTTTTTTTAGTTCAGCTCTAAAGCCATACTGCATGCCATTTCTCTCTGCCTCTAGATAACTATTGCCATGTGTCTATAGGTTTCTGAACAAGAGGAATGAAAGGAGCATGAGGCAGGTGATGAGATTAAATTGACTACAGAATAGGATTGGAACTGAAAACATTAAACTCGCTATGCCTTCAGTTGCCCTTTTACCAAATACAAAAAATTGCCTTAAAATAAGTGGTGGGCACACGAAGAGAGTGACATGTGAAAGAGAAGAAAGGAAACATATGCAGAATTCACATGAAGGTGTGAGTACAGCAAGTAACACCCCGTGGAAAAGTAGCACATGAAAAAAGATTGCCTGTAGAGGAAGTCTCAAATATTTGTGCTTCTATCTCTTTTCTAAAAAAAGATTCAAATGCCTTTAGGAGTTAAAACACATTGTGGGTAGTGTTTGCTTAATATGTGACTCACACCTGGTTTCCACAGCAAACCAAATTTATTCATGATCAGCTTATTGAATATAATAGATTTGTCCACAAAAATTTGATGCAGAGTAATCATATTGTATCAAACACCATATTGAAAAACATTTAATCCTGGGATATGTCTTGTTAGTGCTAGTTAATCCTCTTCCATTTTTAATGGAGTACATGATACTTTCATTGGTGGTGTGAATTGCTTGCTCTTAGGGAAGGTGTGGATACTCCTGTTACCTAAAGCATTATATGTTAATGTTGTTTTCTTTCTGTGAGAAGCTAGGGTTGGCAGTGTTGGATTGATGACTCTAACTAGTTACATATTGGAGCTCGATGATGGGAGAAATGGTAAATACCAGATGCCATACACTAAATGTGTTTAATATGAGTCATTTACACGTTCCCATTAAATCTTGAAATTTAATGCACTTCTTTTCTGTGGGAAATGATTGCATCTTTAATGTTTTCATCACAGTTCGGTGATCAGTAAAAATACCAAGGATACAACTTGTCTTCAGAGTGATAAATTCTGTATATTATGAACTTATACCACTCTAGTAGCTTAAATGGGAGTTATATTGTTCCAAGACTGCATATCCCTGCACTCATAAAGAGTGATGGGATACCTAAGAAAGGTATTATGCAGGCTAGGGAGAGTGGCTGGCATTGATTTGGACTCCTGAGACTGAAGAGCACGAGGACACTATATATGGCCTGAATAGGACACCTATACTGTCCAGCTAGGATAATTTGAACATGGACATGAAATAACTAAGATATTTTTCATAGCTCTAAAATCATGGCATCATCAATACTGCTATTGAACCTCAGCATTACAGCTGAATGAGTCATGTTCTTTTGTGGTATTGGTTAAAAAATGTGAAGGAGGGGCAAGCCTGCATGGGATCTTGAATGCTGTGGAAAATATGATAATGCATGTATATTTTTGTATAAGTCTTATCTTAAATAGTACGTCAAGTTCTGGTCATCTCCATCATAAGACATGTTCAGTGAAGGACAATTGAAAAAAGACTTGGTCTTTGAGGAGAGGAAGAAGAGAAAGTAGATTAAAAATATGTGAGGCATGAATAACTGCAGAATACAATGGGAGCTTTTTTCTACTTTTCTCATAGAAAAGATACGAGATACTCCAGGAAACTTAAAATAAGAAAATTCAAAATCAATGAAAGAAATTTACATCTGTTGTGTAAATACATAAATAAAATTTACTACTCAAAGAAGTGGTCAATGCTTAAAATGTAATTATATTTGAAAAAAGGATCAGACATGGATATCAGGAACGTTCAGTGTTGTCATAGTTAAATGGATTAAACTTGGCTCTAGAATAATTGTATTTCAGGTTTTTGTTTGCTTCTGTTTAGTAAAGAACAAGGTGTGCTCGCACTGAGGGGGGCAAATTAACCTGCATGGGCCTGGGGTACAGTGTTTGCCTGTCGCTCTGCAGCATCTTGAACTAATCACTGATAGAGACTAGATTAACTTCAGATCTTCAGTGTGATAATTCCTGTGACCCTGAGTCAGCAAGTTAGTTTGTCCACTTACGGGCTGTATGTACTTTTTTTTTCTGGTCTTCACTTCATCCTGAAGTGCTGTTCCATAAATTGTTTGTACTACCAGTTTTTTTGAATAGATTACGGTCATGCATAGAAACTTGCTCACTTAATGAGGAGCACTAAGTGCAGAAAAGTGTGCCTGTATATGCATTATAGATGCAATTGGTCTGTATCTTTTGGTCTGCACACAAAGTGAGCTCATACTGAACATGTGATTGAAGACTATGAGCATTAGATACCGTGGCTTGTTTTAGTAATACTGGATGGTTAAGAGAATCTGCAAGCAGAAATATTGTTTAGACTATGTGTACAGAAATAATACCATATGGCTTAAATTCTACAGATATACACACTTTCATATAAAAATTTGACTCATATAAAAAGAGTGAATAAAAATCAACATGGAACAAGGACGAGGGACAGGCCCCCTAGCAGTATCTGCAAATTAGAGGAAGGCATTATTTACTTACGTATTCAGCAGGATCATTCAAGGCAAAAGCTGGAGGGCTAAAAAGGGAGAAGGGCACAGTACAATACGTATTTGGGCTTGAGGTTTTGGTCCCTGCCACCGCCAACTCTGTTGACCAACGATGTGGTATTGTGTATCTGCACTGCTGCATCTGGCATCTGCAAGGAGAACGGTAGCAGCATCGGCCAGTGCTATTAATCAGGATTGAAAGGGGTGGATTAAAAAACTGCCAACTGCTGCTATCAAGGCCATGCTTGGGCCACCATGGCATGCTATAGTCAGAAGAGCAAGCAGTGTCACTTGTCAGTTGCCTTTGGGCTCTTCATGCTGAACACAAGCTGGCATGGAAGAGGATAGGTGGTGAAATATTGAAGTATGCACCGGTTTCTTATTTAGTGTCTCGGCAAAAGCCTGTACGGTTTATGCTCCCAGGAGGTAGAACAGCATTTAAGCTACAAGCTTGCCTGCTTTACCCGTGGGCCTGCTACTGGATTCATTAAGAATCAGTTTGTATTTCTGTAGCTGTCTTGGCAGGACAACAATAGAATAGAGGTTTCCCAAAGTTTTTTGCCCAGAGAATATACTGAGATGGAAAAATCTCTATCTTTTAGATGACTAGTATACTTTTATTTTAAATTTCTTAGTATTTTTGAGACAAAACTTCCTCTCTCTATCTCCTTTACAACCCCATATATTTTCACAAAAGACAGTTTTTCTTCTTGGATTCTGCCTGGCACCAGATAGGAAAAGGTCAAAACTTCAAAAGTAACTGTTTTATCACCATTATGAGCCAAAGGGTGTAATAACATCAAATTACATCTTCTCTACCTGTCTTCTGCAATCCTGACACACCTTTTTCTGATACTGTCATAACTTATTCCAGGTCAAGTTTTGAGAGCAATATCCAAATCTACTTAAGAACACGCAAAGCTAAATTAGTCAGATTTGCACTTCATCTGCTGCAGCAAATGTTGCTGCACTTCTGCCACTTTCTCTTCTGGCCTTTCCTGCTATATTTCACTCACCTAAGCCTTGTAGGTATCAGACAACCAACTCTAAGGGGACAGATATTATCTAGGTTGTGGTAGCATCCCCCAAGTGTCCAGCACTGTCAAAACACAAAGGAATATTGTCTTTTCCACAAAGACTACATACGCTAGAAAAACAATAAAAAAGGCATGTAGAGAGTGCTACACTAAGCAACTATAATGATCAGTGTGATCATAAATATATGTTGCTCACATTTTTATGTAATTTTTACATTGTGTATGCATAACTAAACACAGTAAGTTCTTTTACTCTTGGCATAAATTGGCCCACTCCCCAAGCTGTTTGCCAGCTTTGATTTATTTACCTTAAAGAGCATAAATTTATTTAAAAATTAAATACAAATGGGACTAAGTAAAAGATGTTGTCATGTAGTTTCTGAAAATGGATCATTTGAGGGAATTTAAATTCTTGGGTACAAACAAGTGAAAAGTTGCTATTTGCTGTCATTTGTCATTTTGCTAGAAACATAATAAACCCTGGGTAATAGAGTAGGATATTATTGTTCTCAGGTTGATAAAGTCTACACAGAAAGTACTGTTCAGTTCTTTTAAATTACAGAACTGCCAAATTATAAACAAACCCAGTGGAACACAAGACGTTCTTATGAATTTCCTCTTTCATTTTAGGATGCACAATATCCTGCCCTTTATTAAACCACCTAAGGGATGAACAGCAAGTATCAAGGATAAGCCTGTTAGTGTTCCCAAAGGCCTACTCAATCCCTCATTTCTTTGAATTTCTACTTTTACTGAAACTAATATCTCTCATCTGGAAATGATGTCATGCTATCAGACATACGTGCACACAAAGTCATAGAAAATTCATATGGAAGAGACTCTAAGAGGTCAATTGGCTCATCTACCTGCCTAAGGCAGAATCAACTCTATCTCAGCTATTCCTGACACATCTTTCTCTAACCTTTTCTTCAGATCTCCAGTGCTGAGGATTTCACAGTCTCCTCAGGCTGTCTATATCATTGCTTTGCTCTTACTCTGAAAAAGGTCTGGTGAATGTCTAACCTGAATTTTACTTACTGTGATTCTTTGTGAACATACTTGTTGGGAACATACACTTAATACATGGTTGTAGAGTTGCAGAAAATTTGAAATATAGCCCTTGCCCTAAAAAAAGGTCCAACTTCCATCAAATATACGGTTTAGTGATTCCAGAAAATGGCATTTCAGACACAAATACATATTTTTATTCAATAAGCAGCACGTTACTTTAGTAAACATCCAATCATCAAATGTATAAAATCACTACTTTACGTAGCATTTTTCTCTGTCACAAAACTAAAAGAGTCTAGGGGAATGCTGAAGACTTAGGTTTATTATTTAGCCTCCATAGTTAAGGCAAGTAGCTCAGTAGCCCTAGCTGAAGCCACACGTCAGATTGGTTAAAAAGTAAAGTAATCCAGCTGAAATGTTTTATCTGTTTTCATTTACTGAAAAAGAATTTATGGAGGAGGGGCATTCAGAAGGCAATTGGACAAATACATTTCAGTACAAATATAGTTTCAATTCTGCAGTCTTTTTTTCCAGACCATAAAAATCTTCTTTGATGCTTTTTAAGTCTGGAGAAGAGTAATGGCTGGTGTCTTTGAATATTTCTGGCAGGTCTGATTAATGAAGGCTGTATTCCTCCTATTTATCTTCACATCCCCAGCTGTGAAAGCTGGTAGCTTAGTCACCCAAGGCTCCCTCTGTGGTTGACAGAGAGAGAAGCAGGCAACTTCAAATGGCTGATGAACTGTACAGTCAAATTTAATAAATTGCAAATATTTTTTTTGCCAAATCAAGGCAATTTTCTGAAAAGTGTAATTAATAAAATATACTTCTTTAAAAAGCCTTTCCCTTTTAAGTCATTCTAAGAGAAAAACATTTCATTTAAAAGCTACTAAGTAACAGGAAATAAGGAGTCAGTTGGAATGAGACGTAGCTAGTCATTTGTAACCATACAGCCCATGGGTTGATAAAACCAGCTTAAACTAATTGCTATGAAATAGTTTGTTCCCAGTATTTTAGTGCTTATTTGTTTAGCTTAATTGTTTACTCACTTAAGCTCATCAGGAAAGGGCATAGCCATTCAACTCGCACAACAATTTTGTTTCCATCTCCCAGTGTGGAAAGGATAATTTATCTTGTGAATGTCCTGAATAATTTTCATTTGCTCCAGCAGGCAGGAAATAACCATTCCCACAGTTGCTTAATTGGTTAAAAATGTGTTTATTCATTGGAAGGTGAAACCTTCCCTCTCCTACTGCTGCAAAGTGATCACAGCGAAGATTAATTATCACGTATTGTAGTACACACATTCATGCATACACACGCACGTGCACGCACGCTCTGAGTCAGCGAGCTGTACGTCGAATCGTGTGATGATGATTAATGTAAGTAGCTTTTTGCTGACTTACATCTGCAGCCAGATGTGGGGATAGCTTCGCTGAGGTGGTAATGGAAACGCAGAGCACAATCCTTTCGCTGTTCTCGAGGAACAGGGTAAAAACCTTTTTGCTGTGTGGCAAGAGAGTTATAGTATATTTTCTGTCTGTTAGCCTGTGTGTGAGAGATGAATGTGATCTAGAGACTTTGGCACGGGAGACTGAGCAGAGCCAGTGAAAAGAAGAGCAGTGGTTTGGAATAGATTCTAGGTCACAGGATTTTTATTTTATATCTATATATATATATCTATATATAAATAAAACTTCTAAAGATATAAATTTAGGAACTCATTAAAGTTTTGTCCTCATGGGTTGGACACATTTAAAACAACCTCTGTATTTTCTCTGAAAGATAGGATAGAATTTGCTGACAAAGTTAAGGACAGACTATGGGTGTCACCCAAAGCTCATGGAAGTCAGTGAGAAGCTGTCACTGATCTCTAAGGGCTTTGGATATGGCTTGAAGGGCTTTGAATTTTCACAGGAAAAACAAGCTTTTGTTATCTCCTGGATAAGTAGTAATTCATTACTACTTGTTAATATAAGACATGGGCATTTATTTTCCTATAGGTTTATGTATGATGGTTTATAAGACTGTAATTTTTATAGAAGCCTCCTATTTGCAGATGTAAGACATCTTTTGCTGCAGTGTCTATACAACTGCCATTAAGCATGTGATTGTTATCAGAAAGTAATGTTTTTTTAAGGCTTAATTTGACTTAAGCATTTGTTGTTTTTAAAGTAGAAGAAATACCTGTAAAATTGCAAAAATGGGAAAAAATCATATATATTTCAGATGGCTGAGAAATCTTTGAGAATATTGATTTAGGTTAAAAAGATGGACACTGCTGCCCAGTTTTGCATGTTGAAGAACATTGTGCACACAAAATCCACTGATGTCCAGAAAATTGAATTGGTATTTGAAAGGTCTTTCTGCAAGTCTCTATTCCTTCCACCCCTTTCCTCTGAGACTACTTCAACTGTTTAGATGTATTTTTCTCCACTGCTGATTATCAGCTGCAACTCAAAACATAACCTGTAAGAGTCTCTCAGAAGACTGATGTTGAGATTTTGAAGTTCACATTCAGGGCCTTGCTGCATTTGGGTATCTTGGAAACATTTTAGAAAAAGTCATAGATTCAGACTAGCCTTTTATACCATTCATAGCTAATTGTCTTCACTACACTTCAGAAAGTAACCGGGAGGAAACTTGTATTTATGCTTTCTTAAAAAAATTCCTTATGTTGTTCCTTAGGTATCTGGCACATGGTTTTAGGACATAGTTTTCACATTTGTCCTCAAATTCTCTGTACTTTTACTTGGAACAAGTGCGACTCAGCTAGGTTGTCTGCTCCTTCATATACAGCTTTTTCTTTGGACAAAAGTACTTGAAAATTTAAATATTTCTAGAGCTACTGACTAACAATACTGAAAATATTAACAGGATATACTTTTAACATAGCTCACTTGAAAAATAACCTTCAAAGATTGTTTCATGCAGAGATCTGATTTTTAAGTATAAATTGCAATAAGGAAAATGAAACAGATTTATCCTGTAAATTGAACAGTTTGTATAATGAAACATAGAACTCTACGCTCTGTTCTCATAGATAGTCCTTTACTCGACAAACTTTTTGTTTTTTTTCAGTGCCCAGTATCACATAGAAAGTGTCTTACTCTTCTGATGCAGAAGTTTCATTAATTCATTTATTCATAGTCTTACTGGCAGCAGATTATGTGAGGTGGGAGTAGACTAGTAAGTCACCATTGGTTAATTTTGAGGTGGAGTAATCACTGTCAGACTGTTCCCCACCATTGATATTTCTGCTGGGTCTGCATGATCTAGTGATGCAGATTCCTTTCTTTGTGAAATAAAGGTGACTTGGACCCACGTGCCATATGCCACACATTCCTGTTGCATCAAATTGCATAAAAGGCCCAGCATATTTACATTCAGCAATTAATGTCAGATATTAATAACAATTTTTGCAGCTATTACTCTTGTTTGTTGAAGGGTTCACTGGTGCACTAGACTTAGGTTTCTGGTGATATATTATCCTAATTTTGATCAGGAGTGAAATGACATAATCCTCAGTTCTTACGGTGTTCATCTAAACCTGTCTGTCGCCTGACAGGGCGTTTGTGCTGGAAGAAGGCAGGAATTGCAAGCCTGGATTATGCAGTGTTTTGGCAGATTAGTATGTTGGAATTTATAAAGTTTTGGCACTTTGCACGAAAAATTTGGCCAAAACTTTTAGGGAGTTCTGACAGGTCAAACCCCAGATACATTGATCGTAGCTCACGTGTAGAGGAAGGTTTTCATGGAAAGCGCCAGGTCTCTGGCCCAGGCTTCCCTGGACCTGGCAGTGCCAGCCGGTGAATTGTTGCCAGCCGGGGGCATGGACTCTACCAGTGCCAGCTCTCAGAACACTTGCCGGGCTGGAAAATCCTCACCCCGTTACATAGCTAAAGCGACAGGCCATGCATTTTAACTGAAAACATTTTGGCAATCGGCTTGTTTTGCTCTTCAGTTTGCTCCTGTTTGTGTATTTGCTAAAATGGCAAAAAATTACTCGAGAGATGTTCTCAATCAGACAACATTCAGATACTGAAAAATAGATAGGTGCACAATTAAAATATTTTTACCGTCTACCTATTAATTTTAAATAGAATTGTACAAAGAGAAAAATATAGGAAAAAATACAACTGCATGGAATGAAGGTCCCTCAAATACACATACGCTCTGCATTTAACTTGCTTTCCCTGAAACCTTTTTTCTTTTCTTTTTCTTTTGAAGTCTTTTTTTTTATCTTGTCCCAAGTAAGTGAGCTTTCTTTAGCAGTCTCTCTTTAGAGTAACATCTAGGCCAAGGGAGTCTGATGATCACATTCTTAAAGCCCTATTTCTAGAGGTGTGGAACTGAAACATTAAAAAAAAAATCACTCTCAGGTGAAATCTGCTGTGTGAAGTCTCTGGTGTCCTGGCAGTGAAAGGTTCACTATTCCATTATCTGTTCTATAGATCATATAATATCCTCCAAAGTATCTTTCTAAATTTGTTTTTGTGTAGGAGAGAAGTAAGGGAGAATGACTGAATGGCATATTGGAAATACCATTACTTACAAAGGCTTTTCACCGTTAAGATCTCAGTTCAAATCTGACTTTGAAGGTATCATAAGACAACCACTGACCTTTCTGTAAAGATAGGGCTTCTAAACCCAGCTTCTGGTGGGGATAGTTGGCTTTGAAAATCCACTGATGCATGTGATGCTCTTTTAAACAACTATTTTAGAAAGTTAGAGTGGTGGTCAGGCCAGTTGTGAAGTCTGTATTTCAGCTGTACCTTCAGAGTAGATTTCAATTTCCAGTGATATGAAACCAGAGCAGTTTGGGCTCGGTTATGATTGTTCCACAAAACAGATGGAAACAGATGGAAAAACATAGTTGCGTAGGAACGAATACTGGCAGACACATTTCTTTGAAGAGTTCCTCAAGGAGACACAAACTTACGTTATCATCCCTTCAAACTCTTCCGTAGCTCTGTAGATGGAACTGGGTAGTGGGAGGAAGCAGAATTTCATGGGTTGTGATGGTGCCAAATGAAAGATCCAGCCAGAAAAAGCAGTCTCTCTCTCTCTCTCTCTCTTTTTTTTTATATACCATTACACTTGCCAGGCCAGATCTTGTCCACGACAAGACCTACCAATTAGTTAACAGTGCTGATGTGACCTCCTCTTGGGGTGAGGATGTCAAGGGAGCTGACACAGCTGGAGTGTTTGGAAAGAATACAAACATGATTGGAATTGTTAAAATCGACCTGTGGCATATATGCTGCAGTATTTCTCTTTAAGCAAAAAACATATAAAGACGGTTAGTGTGCAGTTTTTGTGGGCAGTGGGATGTTGTGGTCTTTGAGATGGCCTTTTTGCATATATGGAGGAAAAATGAGTGCCCCAAACCAAATAAACCGTTGCAGCTATCTAATACTACACTTACTTACAGCTTGCAAGTTGCATGTTTCTAGATAGTCTCTGAAGGTCTTACAGGAGCTCTCTGATCCCCTGAATTAATAATAAAAGGCACATTTTAGAAGTTACATGAAAAGCAGTTATAAGCATCTTATGAAAAGATATGGGAAGTAGGATGTTTTTGTTACCTTCCACATCTTTAGTTCTTCATAGGGAAAGCAAAGAAAAATGCATTAAAAAATCATCTTGTGCAAAAGTACTGAAAATGTAGCAGTGTTTGAAGGATTGTGTGTCTCATGATGGGTAGTAATAGAAGATGCCACAAATACCCCAGATCAGATGACGGATAAAATGAATGCACTGACAGATAGCAAATATTCTGGCTGTCGGAGCTCAGTATTATGGTCCAAAGAATAATTTCCCAAGGTGACTACTGGAACACAGAGACGTCTGCCCGCCTTGTGTGATTTGAAACTGTTACTGGTTTCGGAAGCCATCTTCATACATCGGTATGTTTTGTAGTATATTCTGTTGCCATGATTTACAACACACAGCGTTTACTGAGAACTGTCACATCCAAATAATTGTGGATCTGCAAGTGTCTCACTCTGAGTGACCCTCATTTAACTAATACCTTTGCAGAGGCTCATGCAAGAAGTTATTTTAGTAATGATTAGTTACTGGATTCTTATAACTGTTGCGTTTGCATCAAGGGCAAGCAAATCCTACCTGTTCAGTTTCAATTGCAGATGCTGGTTTCTACTCTTCTTCATCTAAGCGGTGAAAGGGTTCAGGGGTATGACAGAAGTATGACTCTTCTTCACTGCGATCTGACTTCTTGGATGTACCTACATGCATGGGTACTTAGGATCGTGCTTAGGTGCTTGGATGGGAGATGCCTTTGAAATGTGTTGGGGATTTCTTGAGGAAATGGGCTTTGATCGTGTGATGCACAGCTAAGGCTTTGTGCTTGCTCTTAATGCCAGCCTTGAGTTTATGTGCACAGTCAGGTCCTGAGTAAAGGGAGTGCAGCATCACCAAAGGTAGCAATTTTGATCCTTTTTTATTTAACAACACTGCTGGTTTTTAGTTGCCCTTAAGAAAACCTAGTGTTTGGGAAGAATTCCTGTAGCATAATGATATGGTACTTCCTCTTCTAAGTATGGAAAACTACATAGAGCCTCTCAGATCCTGTCATGCTGAAAGTTGCGGTATAGAGTAGTTACTTCTTTAAACACACTAAACTATTAGATTATTTTATGAAGGTAAAAATTATTTACTGTAAATGATTTACTAATCCTCACACTATCTGTTAAGAGTTTTTAAAAATATATGTGGTGCTATTTTAATGCAACTTATTACTTATTTAATATTTATTATAATATTATTTAATATTTATTTAATATTAACATTGATCTCTTGATTATTCTTGCTATTTAAGTTTTGTGAGTTACTGCTACAAGATATGGCTACCTTTGTTATAAGAAATATTGTACTGCCACGTATTATACTTCAAGTCTAGGTTAAGACTCAAACATATTATGCATTATGTCCAGATTTAAGAAACAGAGTCATGAATCTCAGTTCTCTCTGTTGCTCCTATTTGCTTTCACGTGTGCTATGTCTTTGAAGTGAAACACCTGCAAACTGCAAAATTATTTTCTGAGGTAAACTCAAAGAATTGTTTGAGCAATTTACATTTGTACATATTCATTTTGTAAGATTTGCGTCTCCATATAAGTTAGAATTTTAAAAATGTCTGAGTTTTCATCTGACTTTTTCCACTGAAATCAAAAGACACCTTTTTGCCTTTTCCCCTGGCAAATTTTACAATTTAAGATGTAATGTGACTAAGGAGCTTGGAGTTGGTTTGGGATGGATCTGTTTAAGCAGATTTTTTCAACATTACAGTTTTTGATGTAGAAATCCAAGTTTCACCTAAATACCCTTATAAAAATGGATTTTTTTAAAAATCTAATTCGTAAGCCTAAGCATATTTAAGTGGTGGAGGCACTCTGTGACAAACACACATGTGTCTGTTTTATGAAGCACCACTTGGTGTTCCAAGGGCAAATATGTCAGATTTGGATCCTGAGGGTGGACAGTAGCTCAAATGTGCTTCTGTTTGCCAGAGGCCAAGTGACTAAGGGGAAGATTCCCCCCCCTCCTCAGATTGTAGACGACTTTGATGCAGCTGCAACCAAATCCTTAACTGACAGCACGTCCTTTAGGACTACTCAGTGGACAATCTCCCATCATTTCAATCACTGACTTCACTTCTGCTGTAATTTTAAGAAGCTTTTATGTTTTTTCTAAAAAGGAAACTAGAAAGCTTTTAAGATTTTCTGAGACAGAAGCCAGAGAGAGAACAAAGAATACAGAGCTTGTCCTTTTGTGTTTTTAGGGAAAATTGCTTCTCTTCACACGTGCTTGCATTGAATAATTCAAATAAACAAATCAGAATCAAATTTTCAGTCGTTCTCTTCATATTAATAACCTCATCCATATAGTTTCCCATTGCAGCTCTTTATGAAGGGAACGTTATTTGTTTGAACTGTTTTATTCAGGAAATGTGTGTCATGAACATATATATCATCATGCTCGTTAAATTTATGACGTTCTCAGAATTTGAACTATGCATGTGTCTGATGCTCAGTGATACAGTTTTCAGGCTGAAACATCTACATTGGGCAGAATTTCAGTTACTGAGAAATGAATCTTAGGTCAATGACTGGTTGTAAATGTAGAGAAGCAGCCCAAGCAGCAAAAGCTCAGTACAAGTGAAAGGTCAGACAGATAAAAGAAGGGACAAACCACATTATGGCTAAACACGACCCCTTTATACATTAGTATTAATCTGAAAAAAGTAGCAATTAATTAACACTAACAATGTTGACAGCAAAATCAAATCTTCAGAATGAGAAGGCATACAAATTAGATCTTGGAATTGATCTTGGCTTAGATTGCTTTAATTCTACTAGTCATGTGTCTACCCTTGAATCTTCTAAACTTACAACTATGTGGAAAGTGTTACATGTGTGAGAAAATTATTGGTAGAAAATAAAAGCACTGTGAAAACCATGGGATTGAAAAACTGGCATGTAGACGGAGATGTTACTTGTCCATAAACACTCTCTTACACATTGTTCCTCTTATTAAGTTGCATATTGTGTAATTGATGTTGGCATAATTAAAAGTATGTCTGCTTCTAGCTGTAGAGATCTGTGCTCTCGTGCTGCTGTTTCTTGCAAATGAATGAACTTCTGTACTTGCATTGAGTCTGGGGGTATTCAGCAATCTGCCCCATGGAAGATACAAGGGATTAGGGACTCAGAATATTAGTCTGGAATTCGTTCTACACTGACTGCAGTTTTACTGCTGGGAATACTCTGTATTCAATGGCAAATACTTCATCCCCTAATACTTTTGTAAAATACTGAGTTAATTCATATGAGTTGGTGGTAGAGCTGTTTTCCAGCAAATACAGATCTGCAGCATACTGTTGATCAAATGGTACATACTTTTAAGAGGTTAAATATATGGGTATTCAAAGTTTCGTGTGTATGTATGTTACAGCTTTGAAAAGGGCCTTAGATGACACATTTGAAAATGGGACATTTTTTTTGACCCTTTCGAAAATTATCCTATGACTTTTCTCTGAAATAGGATTTAACTTTATTTGAATGTTCATATTTTTGTTTTAAAATTATCTTTAAAGCTTATTTAGTTTAAATAAATCTTAAGGCCAAATTCTGCATTCATATGGCCTCAGTCTTCCTGTCTTTTTCAAAGTATATTTGTCTTCTGTGTGTTCTTCAGTTGCAAATATACACACAATGTGAATGTCTGCTCTAGGGTCAAAAATGATGCTTTTGAGTGTAATATTTGACAATGTATATATTTATCCAGCTGATAAACCTGTCAAATATAAGAGAAAAGTTTGACAGGAAAGATAGGAAACAATCTTGAGGTCATGGAGATGTATGTCCACTCTTACTACTTTCCATGGGCTTCCTTGTGTTTTTGTTGGCATTCTCAGTGTTCAAGCTAATAGCTGCGTTGAGGGACGAGATGAAGATGCAAGGAAGTTGCAGTGTATGAAAAATATTTATTTGTTAATTTCTCAGTCTTAAAAGTTACCAGACAACTACATTAGTGAGAATGGGGGAAAGTCTGAAGACTTCTTTGCCATCCTTAGTAGAATTTTCTCAGGTAAGCACAAATAAAAATTGAGGAAGGACTTATGCGCTTGCTATTTATGACTGCCTTAATGAAGAGAGAAATCATATTTAAAAAGGTACATGCATCATTTATTTTAATATAATAAGCAAAAACTATATAAAAGTAATTTTACTGGATGAGAGAGACAGTAATTAACCCATCTAGTTATGAAACAAATTTACCAAAAACATCTCTGCTGGGGATAGTAATCTTACCTTTGATTATGTGCTATTACATTACAGAAACTGCAGTTCAGTCAAACTCATCTTTGGTTCAACAGATTTTCAGTTTAATATGGTATGAGCTTATTGAGCTTAAACTGGATATGAAGATTTTTAAAGGTGACATAAACATCATTTTTTACAGTCTTTTCATTGAGAAGCTAGAACAAATGAATGGCAGACATATGTGAAATAACCTTTTAGTTAAGAAATATGACATTTGTAAAATTAGGGTGTTGTGAGTGACAACATAGCTACTGGTTAACTTTTTATAGTGGTTCACAGGGCCAAGAAAACTTAATTATAGTGTGAAATAACTCATGATGGTCTGTTAGTGTTCTTGGTAAAAAGTGTTTAAGGTCTCTGAAGAAAGGCTCTATGCAGGTGGTAATCTGTAGAGCAGTAGGTGAAAGTCAATTACTGGTGAAAATGTAAACTTTTAATTAGCAGGTAAAGACTAGTGTTTGGGAAATGACCCTCACTATGATGAAATATATGCAAAAAATATGAAAATATTTCATATAATATTTGAAAATATGTGAAAATGTTTACCAATCTAGTAAGACTGATTCTAGATTACTGGCAGAGAATGGAAATTGTTTTGGAAGAATTGACCCCAGCCCTGCTCTAAGGCTAAAACTTGTAACTGTGAGGGTTTTTTTTAACAAATGATCACAGGGGAGCCCACATCATTTTGTTGTTGCTGTTGGTCCTCACTTCAGTTTTATAGGTTGGTTAATATGTAAATTCTGCAAAAGAGGAGTTTTGCCCACTCCCCAGGTCTTATGAGACCCATCAAAATACGGACAGTATTGCTACAGATACCAGGAGGCATGCAGCACATCTTCTGAGCTGCTGAAAGAGAAGCCTTCAAGATACAAGGCCATGAGGAGGCTTCTTGCTGCATGCAGTGTTTTAACTAAGGAAAAAGTGTTTTTAATATCTGTCTTACCCTGAGCTTTGCTTTAGACAGCCTTTTCTTTCTATCCATAGGGTGATGTTCCTGTGAAGCAATCAGCCTGTCTCATATGTGTATATATATATGTATTTTATGTATGTATGCGCGTGTGCGTGTACATATAGATAAGTAAATCTATGTATTTTATACTGTACTATTTATCTCTGCCCAGGCGTATGACTGAACGTTGAGCAGATCACAAGCTCTCTGCCAGTTGCTCTGGGTGAGCCTGATCGTGTGTTGCGGCGGAGGACAGCTCACTGCTTTCCATCTGGGCGTACTCCGTGCCTGGCTTAGCAGCAGTGCGGTTTACTCATGTTTTGTTCCTACTTAAGCTGCGTGTTAGTTTAGGCCTGTGATGCTATCGGTCGTCTTGAAAGTTGTATGACCTATTTTACTGTGCTGAAAAATCCGAAGTGATTAGCGGCAATGCAACCCGGCAGGGGTGGCAAGGCTGCTGAACACACAGATACACACCAGCAAGGCGAAGTAGCGCTTTTACTCTCTTTTTAATTAGGTTGATATTTTACTATGAATTATGAACCAGCATTATTTAATGAGTATGTAGTCTTTAGTTGATTTTGTGTGTGTGTGCGTGTGTGTGTACTTAACATACAGGACAAAGTAACTGATGTATCTGATTGAACTGCTGGCAAATTTAATCTGGAGCATGACACCGCTGATTCAGCAGTCCTTTTGTTTTTTGATTTTGGAACAAGTGACTTTGGTTTGATGTGTGATATGTTCAATATACTAAAAAAGAACTGTAGGCTCTATAGGTTTGATGCTTTATTATTTCAGTGGGGAAAGGAATTTAACTTGAAGAGCCTTGGTATAAATATATGGCCTATCTGAGGGTTTTTTTGCAGTGTGGGACAACTGTTCTGACACATGTGGAATTTCTTCAAATATGATTCCCAATGGGTAGTTAATAAGTTGCAAAGGCATATTTCCCCCAAACGTATATTAGTACTTACAGCACAATTTGTGAAAACTTGCATTTTGTGCGATATTCCTCAAATCAGAATCAAAGGAGAAATATCCCTTTCCCTGTAAGGACATTTATCAGAACCTGCAGATTTGATAGAATGCTCTTTCAACTTGAAGATAAAGGACTAAGCAAATAGATTAAGTATAGGCTGAATTTTAGTCTTGCCTTGGTGGGAAAATAATCTTACACTTTCATGAGTAGTTTAAAACTGAAAGTAAAATTGCAATTACATTGCATTAGTCAGAGGTCAACGCATCCAATTCCATCAAACAGTGACGTGTGACTAAAGACTCAGGGAAACTGACTCCGAATCCTAAGGTTTTACTTGTCTAGAAGGAAAGAGGCGTCGTGTCTCTGTGTTGACTCTGACGGGCTGTCCTGTTCCTGAGAAATCTTTGTAAGAGAGGAAGGTCTGAAGGCTCTACTATTATGGACGGAAGCATCTTTACAAAACGCACAAGAAGGGGTGTTTCCACATGTCCACGTGTTAGAATTACCTCGTATTCAGGGCAGATTTCGTCAACCCGCGGTAACACCAGTACAGACTTACTGTGGGGGTGAACTGCCTTCCCAGTGCTGGAGAGTCACTCCGCCTAAGCCTTACGGCATGCGTGCTTACTGTTACACAGCTGGCCAGGACCAGGTGCTCTATCTGCTTCGGAGAGAAGTAGAGAGATTGTTTGCAGTTAACTTCTCCTGGTGGTTTTACCTATATGTGCAAACATTTATATGAAAGTGGGGAAAAACATTTTTCAGTTTAAATCTGTGAATTGATTCAAGTGCCAGAGATTAGACACGGCAAATTCTTACTATACATTCTTACTATTTATACTTGCTATAAATAGTTCCCAAATATATTTTTCAGCTTTCTAGACATTATCTTGAGAACTCAGTTGTGATAGAAGAGTTGCTAACTTTAGCTTTTGACACTGTTGATTAGATTTCTTAAATATTTTAGGTGATAATGCTAATATTTTTAAGAAAACATAGTGAAATATCACTTTGTGACAGTATTGCAGCTCTTGTTGCAGTAAGTATGGTACTTGATGAATGTGAGGTTATAAGTTGCCTTCATCAGCCCTAACAGGAAAAACGATTTCAACTTGTAAGTAAGTTGAAAGTAAGTTTACTGGTTATTACTTATTTCCTTTGATTTTGCTTTTTCAAACATATTTGCATTCCTTTAACTTCTACAGTAAGATTTGTTTCACAGACAGACAGACAAACGACTTCCATATGCATTCTTTACACAAATATAAACATTTACATTAAAATATAAAATGTCCTAGGTGAAGATGATAGTTATAAAATCAACAAGCAAACCTGAAAGCTGACAGAAGGCGCCGTTCCTTCTCTGAAATACCAGTGTATCATCCTTACAGTGCTGGACTGGTTTGAACGCCGCAGATGGAAGCTTGGGCCGATTGCCAGTGCTGTTCTGTGGGTGTCCGTTCAATGACCAGCCTTGAATAAAAGGTTCGTCTTTGATCATTTTTAGCACTAGAAAAGTTTTCTGGTAGTAAAATCATCACTGTATTTGGTGTCCATGCTGGAAGTTTTTGTGCAAGGTCAAAATCAAAAAAGCTTGGAGGCAGATGAGTCTCAAAGAAAACTTTATGTTCCTGTATGTTGTCTCTCTTCTCCGCTGAAAATAGTTTGCTCAACTACCACAGCATTCGGTCATGATGTTTAGATGACATTTAGATAACACTTTTGATGTTTAGATGACACAATGATAAATGTTTCATTAAAATGTTGGTCAGCTCTAATTCTTTTTAGTTACAGACTCAGCTGTGATTGCCAGAGGCTGAGAGAAATCTGGTATAATACTATTCTTGAATCTAGGACTTTTGCTTTTTCTTTGCTTGTGAGAAGCAGTGCTTAGAGTAAGGATTCTTGGAAAAGTGGGTAATACTGAAAATACAGATCTTGTTTCCTAGAGCATTTCATATTGATGTGTATAAAACCAGAGCAAAGCAGTGATACCGAGAGGAGAGCATGTAACAACTCCTTTTGTGTTGCATACAGAACCCAAATCTTTCTGCATATCTATAGTGCTGATGTCAGATGGCAGCTTAGCTTTCTCTGTAATTCGTTTGTTGTAGTTTTGATCAGTGAAGTTAACCCTTCACATCATCCTTAGAGGAAGCGCTTCATTCTAGCAAAAAAAAAAAGAAAAAAAAAAGAAAAAAAAAAGCCCACAGCCTTTTAATAACCTCCCTCTAATCAACACGTGTATTCTGTGATCACAGCACTTTATTTTTTTGCCATCTTGTGTAGTATAAATTCTTTATATTCCTGCATGCTTTGTATGGAGCTAGGTCTCTAGTTGTGATAAAACAAATGCTATCAGCAAAACTCGGCCAGCTGTGTAGACTGCCACTGCAAGCATTCCCTCAGCAAAAAATCGAAATGAAAGTTAAGAATATTGTGAGTCATTGAACTGGAAGGACACTGTCCACAGACGTGCTTGTGATGGTCAGATGTGGGAACAAGAGGATGGCAACGTCGGGGGGAGGGAAAAAAAAGAACTTGCTTCAGCTTTCCAACCTGCGAAGCATTTTAGAGAGATGCGTCAAATGTCTTTTTATCTCCCCATATGTAACAGCAGGACTTTAAACAAGGAAAAAAAAAAGCGGCAAACAGAGCAGGTACAATGTGAATCACTGCTCCTCTAGCTCCATTTGCTGCCCAAAAGCTTTAGTTTGCAAAATTCTGTGTTTGTCTAATGATAAATGACTCTCGACTGAGAGAATCCAGGTTCTGATGGCATTAGTTCCTGAATACCCAAGAAAAGGTAATCTCGGTTGCCTGAGAAAATACGTTTTTCCTCGGGAAGCGCACACCAGCCTGGCTGTGCGGATGACTGTCAGCAGAGAGGCATGCAGCATTTAGCAGCTGCTCTGCCTGATAATTCTTCAGCCACTGTTATTACAGAGCCTCATTGAAATGTGTTTATGCTACAGGAAAGGCAAGCTTACAATTTTGCTGAGGCGCTGGCAGGTTTCCAGGAAGAAGTTGTTTGTGTGTCAACTGCTTCTGGAATCCGTACGTCAGAATTGCAGCAATTAGAAGAATAGGAGGAAAGGAGACTTCTTGGAGTCTCCCATCTCGTGCTTTGAGGGTTTTTTTTGGTGGCTGAATGTTTCAGCGGAGTTTGTGAGCAGCAGTCTTCAGCTAAAGCTTGCCTTGTACGTGGCCAGTGGGACAAGCCCTGCGCAGAGCCTGCCCCTAAGCTGCGAGCGCAGTTCCTGCCAGAGAGGAGTGAGGGGAAGCTCTCCGCTACGCTGCTGCGGAAGGAAGACGGTTCCGACTGCCTAGGATGTAGCAGCGGCGAATCGCTGGGAGTCTTCTTCTGTTGTGAGATTTCTCTCCGTTTTCAGGACGTTGGTGACACTTAACCGTAGCGTGAAATATCTGAGCGCTGCGGTATTGCCGTACGCAAGCGGAGCCAGGTGAACGGGGGAAGTGTCGTCGGTGTGTCGTCTGGAGCGTGGCTTTGCAGCCCGTGTGCTAGAGCGCGCTGCTTTCCCTCCTTGGGTGTGATTTGAGTCAGGCAGGTTTTCTTCTGCTGTTTCTGTGGCTGGACGTGAAAGCTAGGTTGCCCACATAAGTGACAGGAAGCAATATAGATGTGTTGGAAATGATCGTCGTCCTTTATAATAGCACAGGAACAAAACTGGGGAATACAACCCTTGTGCCGTAATTTATTACTTGAGGTCGTAGGCTTATGTCCTTTCTGAGTCCCCTGAAAAAAGTGTTGTCCTTAAACTTCTTTTTGATCAAGTTGTTTTCCATTTTTGCCAAGATCTTCTGCAGCTGAAGAAACCTACAGCTGCCTTTTCACTATATCCACTTCCAGTAGTGACGAAGGAAACCAGATGTTCCTGGAATTCTTATCGGATTCCTTTGTCTGTAGAAGGCAGGAAGCCAGACTACACTGACTCAATGGCATTTTTCTAGCCTTAAGAATGTCTCTGAGGTCCAGGTCCTCTATATTTCTCAATTTTTTTACAAAAATTCAGGATGTTGTCTGTTTTATGTTACAACAGCTACCCTGACAGCTCCTTTATAGACTCATTCTGCCTTCCTTGTCCTCAGCACTACAGTTGCTGAGCTGTAATAAAATAGTAAGTAGTCTGCTTTTGTTGTCTTTTTAACATGAATTGTAGTGGTTTTATGTATGTAATATAATCTGATTTGTAATTCCCCTCTGACATTTTTCTACTTGTGACTTTCCTTCAGTTTATACTTACAGTCACTTATGTCTTTTATTGCACAGGACTCTGAGAATAATTATATCTTTTTGTCTTAATTCTAGAAAGTCTCAGAAGATGCATTCCTAGTTTGCAGCTGCTGGGAGAGTAAACTATCTGTATCTTCTATTTTCTAGAATGTATTATATTTCATAAAATATTATATTTCAATTTCAATATTAATATTAATCAAGCAGACCTGATAGCTATCACTGCACCATGACATCCACTCATAAAATACTCAGCTTGGGAGTACAAATCTCTCTCTCTCTTTTTTTTTCCCTGTCTTTTTGCCCATTGGAGGAGCAGTTCTTTAGTCCTTGTAATCCTATTGAAGAAAAGCACTAGTGTGTGACTTGAATGAATAACTCTCAAGCATCTTGCAAATAAAAAGAATCTCACATTGCACCCATATGCACAAACGTGTAGTCTTCATTTTTGAGGTCTGTCTCATTCTGTCTCTGGGGGAACAGCAGCTGAGGGACAACTATTGCTTTAAGAGAAGGTGTTTTTTTAATAAATATATCTTATCTTCTAGTGTCTGTTTCCATAGATCTGTTGTTGATTTTGGAATGCGTTGCGAGCTCTCTTTAGGCTGCAAGTCCTTCGTGACTGAGGTTTCGTTTCGCGTAGGAAGCTATGCAGCTGTGCAGCATAGGAGATATGATGTTGAATGGGGCAAGAAAGGGTTCTCGGGAGTTCCTATGGTCCATCTTCCTGCTCCCAGTGGGGGAATGGGTTGTAATGAATTGCTGTGTCTACATCTCAACGTGAAGGACATTACAGTTTCCATCAGCTTTTGTAACCAAGAGTGTTGCTCAACTATTTATATGTTTGAGGAAAGGAAGTACATAAACAGTTTTCCCATTAGTGAAATAATCAGGAGATAAACAGATGAGACCTTTTTTAAAATATTTGTGTTTCATTAGGATGATGCAGAGAAGCAGCTGTGATAGCTCTCATGTTTAAATGCTCTATGGATCATTCTAAGCTTTGCCAGGATGTTGAAGCCCCTTGTACAACTGAGCAGAGTACTGTATCCCTGATTAAACTGTCTTATGCATTTCTTGAAAAACTTGCAGAATCATTGTAACTACTTATGTATCATTTTCAGGTTCTGGAGTGTTCTGTATTTGACTGATTGCATCCTTATTGAATTAAATGGTACTTGAAGCATAACAAAAGGAGAAGATGCAAAGCCAGGAAACAGCTGTGTAGCATAGTTTTATGTATTTAATAGACACAGCTCAGAGTGAAAAGTGACCATTCAGAAAAGGTCTTGCTGGGTTATTTATTGCAATGCTTGCAACAAAGATGTACAGACAGTTCTGCATAAGACTTCACCTTTTGTTTAGAGCTATTCATAAATATATTTGAATCCTTCTCCTAAGCATTTTGGAAATGCTGGACCTCTGTTCAGTAAATTGAAAGCTCTTCATTAACCTCATTGTTTGGGAGGATTATCTCTTCGTATTGAAGCTCAAGGATTAGATCCACCAGTACTGGAGAAGAGCCACATCAGTGGAATGGCTGTCAGCAGCAGCCTAAGGGAGCTGCAACCCCGGCTCTCCTGGAATCTGGGCAACTTTTAAGGGATCACTTGAGACATCAGTTATGCTGAGCAGGAAATGGGCATTTATGTGTTGAACTTACTGACTTAGGAAGTTTCAGCTGTGAAACATCTATAAAGATGTCTTGCTATGAAGATGTTGCAGATGTGCTGCTAGGGAAAGGTGAAAGAGCAGGGAAGCTCAGTCACCGTTTGCTGGGTTAGAGGAGACATCCTGGTGCGCAGCAGCTGTCTCTGGTTTGGGAAATGTGCTCATATGCTCCCGTGCCAGTATTGATAGATATGTGCTGCTAATTCTGAAATGACTCACGGAAATTAAGAAGGATCCATCATGCTATACGCTTGGCTCATCCAATATTTGTTTATATAGATATTCTTGACAAACTGTTGTACTTTAGAGAAAATGACATTTGGACCTGTTTTTCAGGTTTGAGGTTTACCAAATTAAGGTTGCCGAATGAAAGTTCATGCTGACATTTCAGTTTACTTAATAAAGTGGTAACTGCATTCTCTGATGAATAAGATTTGATTGCTGAAGATCAGATCCTTATCTAATGGAGATTAACGTAACTGCGTTTACAACAGATGGATGTTTGGCTGCAGGAGCTTTGTAAACAAGACCCTTGCCAGTTTTTATATTCTGGCTTAAAGGCTCCTATTTTTGGAACTTCTTTACAATCTTCCGGGTATTTTGACAACATTCTGTTTCTTTTCCAATGTATCTTTTAATTTAGATGAAACACTGCTTGCTTTTGGTTTTTCTTTTTTTTTTTCCCAGAAATGTAAAATAATTCTAAATTTATAACAAAAATAGAGCTCGTTCTTAATGATTGAGAGATCATGTATCCCTTGGAAAGCATTTAGTAAAGGACTGGCACCTCTTGGGGATCTGCAGAAGGACACTTTACAGAAAATGTGTAGGATTTTAGCTGTTGTTCTTAATGAATGTCTTGGCTGCTCTTCCTTGGGCCCCCTCCAGGCTTTGCTAACATGCAGTTGGTAGGGCCAGGCAAATAAAGCCAGGTCATTCCACGCAGAGGATTCTTCCTGCACACTTGTGCCCCAGAACATCTCATGCTAATAACTGGCAGTTAACCAAGATCTTAATAATGCTTTTTAAAATAGTACAGTCTCACAGAAATCCTGTTTACATTGTAAGGTGCTGGTAAATGTAGTTAAGCACATGATAGTCCAGTCTTTGATAACAAGATTTTTAGAACAGATTCAAGGGTGACTGCTGATTTCTCCAGTTCTGGGGATACAATGTTTAAAAATGCTGAATTCCTGGCATGCAAACCAACCAAACCAACCAGATGTCTTTGGGAAGCTGCAGATTAGGTTTCTGGTCACCAAGATGCTTTAGAAAGTTAAATCCATTGTCTGTTCTGAACATTTTGTGCTTTTAAATTATATAGTTAAAACTTTACATTCTAGAAGTTCTCCTTCATTCTGATAATTTGCTACCCTTACTATTAGATAAAAGTGAATTCTTGAACAATGACTGTCAGAGAATAAAATCAAAGAGGGAGTAGCCGGATATAATTAAAGCAGAAGTGGCATGTGTGCTTTAAAGAAATCAGCTATTTATCTCTTCAAAATTGGACCCTGTTACTCAGCTTAGTATAAAAGGATGAAACATTACTCCTCTAGATTACAAAAAAAAAAAAAAAAAAAAAAAAAAAGGAGTGCTCTAAAGCACTAACACTTCTTCATGTTTTTAAGTGTTAGCCCATTCAGTACTTTCACAGTGAGTTGAGAATAAGGCCTTTTCCTGAAGCCTTCTCTTAAAGCCTTTCATCATAAAAGGTCCAGAATTCAGGAAAAAATAAGATTAAGTACATACCGTTCTTAGCATACTTTTGGATACTGAATTGTCAGTCCAGCAAAGCATGGCTGTACACACTTGCAGGCTGGGCTTTCACACAGCCTGAGCCTCAGGTTACTTTGATTTTTCCATAATGACCTTTCTGCTACTGAAACCTTCTTGAAAAATAGATCTGCAGAGCTGGTGGCAGCTGGTAGCATCCATGGGAGCTTGGCTACAGTGGAGATTCCCATAGAGATGTTGCTGGTCCAGTGTAGATCAATTTGTTTTGACTGCATTGGCTGGATAGGCAGGAGATGTTTGAACAGAAGTCTTGGCGGAGCACGTGCAACCCGCCGGGTTATTCTGAGATAAATCAAAGAGACTTTCTCAGCGGTGTCACCCTTCAGCACACTCATAGGCACAGTCACTGAATGGCATCGTAGGTCATGTAAGAGAGATCCCTTTGCAGGTGCAAGAAGACAATTTCTGCAGTAAGCAGAATGACACAACTTCAGGAAAGGTTATTTACCCAAGATGTAATACACTTCATCTGTGAAGGAATAATAATGATAAACAACAACTGTACATTTGATACTATGTATTAAGACATTTTTATGTAATTGTTGGAAAAAAGGTATTTCTTGGCCACAATTTGAGATCTGAAGAGGAAAAAAAAACAAGAAACATTTTAATAAAGTGCAACTCCTAAAAGATGTTGGCACAATTCACTAAAAAGTAAGAAGAAAACAGATAAAATTGTTTATACATGTGAATGATCCTTAAATTGAAAGCATTAAAGCGGATAAATGTGTGTAGTGCAGCCTGTCAGTAGAGATATGTGCTGTTTTGTATTATTTTTATTAAAGATAACTTTTCCTTTAAAGTAGTGCCTTAATCAGCACCATGTTAGTATAATAGCAGCGTACCATGATTGCGCTGAGATAATTGTCTGTGAAAAGGAACTGAGAAACTAGCAAACTGTGTTAATGTGGTGTGCTTGATTTCCTCTGAAGCCCTGATAAAACAAAGTTTCCACATTTTATGTGTTTCTCAAATGTAATTAGTCTGAATTACTTGATGATTTATTTCTTATATTTGTATATTCTCACAAAATAAAATTCAGTCTTTGATTAGCACTAGCACTCAGCAAAAGAAATGTAGGATACAGCTATGGAGATCTTAGAGAAGGCAGTAGGACAGGGAAAAATGTATTGGAGTGGAAAGAACTGTATGTGTCTGACCATGTGAGTGGGGAAATGTGGAAATGGTGTCTAAATGCAGTAGAAAGATGAGTTTTGAAACCCACATTTGTCCACATGCTAACTCTCTGTAGTTAGTTGGTAGTTGTGGTAGTTCTACATAGCTTTTATGAATCTTGTCTTCAGTACCTTACTATCATATGTACTTTTCAGGGCGACTTTGTGCCCAAATTAAAAGCAGGGATTTCCCTTCAGAGCTCAGACACAAAATGTTATGTTACAGGGTTTAGCAAACAGCATTAAAGTCCCTTCTGCATGTGGCAGTCACTGTCCAAACTGTTGTTCTTAAGAAGTGGTGGCTGCCTAGAGATTCCCTGACACATCACATAAGCTTAGCATTTTATCGGGACCCGGGAGACACTGGCTCAGATTTCCAGAAGTTAAGGAAATAAACTGGCGAAGCTGAGCTGGGATATCAGGTTAGGTGGGTGTTTGATCTTTTCTGGTACAGTCATTTTTATGCCCTAAGGTCAGAATTCTCTTTTAAGGTATCTAGAAGATGCAGAAGGAATTTGCAGAATTTTCTGAAGTGCCTGGGTAGGTTAGTAACACACTGGTTTCAGCTGCAGCTGGACATTTAGGCTGCTGAATCAGCTCTGAATATGCTGTCAAGATACATTTCTGCATCATGGTGAGTCTTGGTTCCTTTTTCATATCCTGACCCAAAGTGCCTGAAAGGCAAATGTAAGTTGGTTTTGCTCAATGCGGTAAAGAAATGGAAGATGGTCAGAGGGGAGCAAGGTGAAAGTTTAATGTAGGAGATGAAAGTGAGCTGATACGTCCTATCGTTTGATTGCTGTTTCGTCATGGACTTTCTGCGACACACTGGGCGTGAACAGGGCAAATAAACCTCTTGTCAGAAGCAGACCTCACATTTTGATATTTCAAATGACTTAAGCTTTCTGCTCCCATGAATTTGATCTGGAGACATGGATGTTCCACCTTCGGAGGAAGGAGCCCAGGATGTTTCAACCTAGATAGTCCAGTGTACTGTTGGAGATGTGGGAGTCTGTGGATAGTGACATATTTGTACCAACAGATTTTGGCTTAGAAGCTGTGTAGCTTGAGTATCTTTTTGTTACTCCCTTTTTGTTACTCCTTTTGTTACTCCCTTTCAAAATCACCCCAATAAAAATCCTACAGAAGACATATTGACTCTACAGCCTTTTCCTCTCTCTCAGGCAGCTGCCAGCATGAAATGATTTTTTCCTCAGAGTCAAATTCTGTGCTGAGATTGCCAATGGAGTCATTTTACAAAACGATCATCTTTTTGCTTTAAATTTGATCCCAATCAGCAGGGACAAGAAGTCATTATTATATATGATGGGTCTTTAATGGGCTATGGGAAGCAAGAGGATAGCTTCAGTCTAGAGGACTGATTTAATCTTGGAACATCTTTTGCTACATTTGGTAGCCCATCCCACACGTTAATCACTCTTGATGTAGAAAAATTAATTGTTAAACCGCTTTTGTCCTGATAGTTTTTAATCTGTTTTGTGTTTGCCCACATTAGCCTGCTTCCAGCAGTTCCACATCATCTGCCTTTGGCTGGTCACATCAGTGCTCCTATTCAGTTTTCTGAGGCTATAGTTCTCTTTACTTTGGAGACCTTTTTTATCCCATAGTTTTATCCCTTATGTGTCCAATTAAATATCCATCCAGTAATAAGATGCTCACAATTTCTGGCAGTATGTTCTTCCAGTTCTTTTTATGGTACCCACCACGGAGTTACCAAATCTGAAAGGTACCATGTGTACAGACTGGAATCACTGCTCTCCAGGATTATTATCTCTCATCTGTGATCAGGTCCTCTTCTGAAATACCCTGCCTCTCTTTTTCACCTTCATGGTGACAGCCATAAACTGAGACTGTCAGGAAAGGTTACAAAAATCTTGAGAAAAAACTTTGCTTAGAAAGAAGAATTTGGCGATCTTGTTCCCAACTAGGTACCGGAGATGAAGTGCCTTTAGCTGATGCAACAGTGGCAGGAGGAGGAAGAGTGGCCTGTACATGGGGCTGTGGTGGTGTCCTGGTTCCATGGTGGTGGCTTGCTGTAGTTAGCAACTCCTGCTGATTTGCTGCTTCTGGGAGGAGATGACTTCCTGCTGCTGAGTGCTAATTGCTACAGATAAAGGCTACTCAGGTGGAGATCTCAGTCATGCAAGCAGTCTACCCTGGGCAAGCAGATGCCTGCAGCCATGTGGAAATGCTGGATGTTTGGAATGCTTTGTTTTTAGAGGTGAGAGCCCTCGATGCCGGCCTTTGCCCTCTCTTTCCAGTCAGTGGTGAGATCTACTCCTCCCAGAAGCAGGTACAGTGCATAGCTGCAGGCTCCATGATGTCTCCTTGTTGAGTGCCACCTTACATGCCAAGTTACATGCCAAGGCAGGAGTTTGTAGCTGTGCAGGAAAAAATGCACGGATCTGAAATTAGCTGAAAATTAGCTTTGGTGTTCGTTAGAAAGTATGACTCGTTATTCCGATACGAAATTGTGTATTGGCAGAGCTTTTTACAAAGCTAGTAAGACATTCTTGGAAATGTTTACAGCTCCTGCAATAAACCCAAATAACTTTTTTGTTTTTCTTTTCTATTGTATGACAGAGAATTAAGAAAGGACTTAAAGTATCGCTGAGACAAATCTCTACAATTGATCATTATTTATCTAATAATATCTTGTATGTGTATTTAAATGATGATGCCCCTCATCAACTCTTCATCATTCATAAAATACTGGGCTATGCTTATTTCGTAACCACAGTATTGTGAAAAGACTCTGAGGTCTTTCTGTATAGAAATAAAGTGTAGGCATTCTATAAATATGTTGAATTCCTTCTCTCCGTTATGGCATACTGTCTTGAATTTTTTAATTGTAATGGTAAAGTTTCTTTGTAGGCATCTACAATATGTGGGTGTGCGAGATGGCTGGATACGGGAGGATTTCTCTTCTGTTCATTGAGCATTGATTCAGATCAAATAGCAGAACCATGTTCATATTTACATTTGACATATTTTTACTCTTACATTGAGGTGAGAGACTATATAATCAGCAAGAATATCTGAGATACTAGTCTTTTAATTTACCTGTTTGATTCATATAGCTTGATATATTTTGATGTGTTTGTTAAGAACTATTTGCCACTGAAGCTTTCCTTGTTACTTGGAACGTGTATTTTAATTCTGAGTTATGTCTGACCTGTAGTTGAAACTCTCCAAATGTTAAGGTTCTTTGTCTGCAGGTACTCCCATAGTGGGAATAAGATCTGATCCATATTTAGTGTCTTGGCATTCTGCTTGTTTTTTCCTTCCTCTTCCTTCTCCTCTCTGACATTGATTACAGAATTGATTTCTTCATTCAGCTGAAACTGTTATTATCCCTTCCTATACTTGCTACATGCAAATGCTACTCTTTTTTCTAGCATAGTCTTTACTGAAAGCCTTTTTGCAGTTCAGAGTACTTTAGTACAAGGATGGCTTAAAAGTAAGGGACACTACAAAAGCTTGAAAAATGGTTGTATTAGGGCTGTCTAATGCAGTTAAGAAGGAGTATTCCAAAGGGTGTTACAAGCTCTCATGATTTTCATCATCTTTGATGTGACAGGTGTCAATTTGCACATTTTAGTTTAAGAGTGAATTTAACAGTTTCTTGGCCCTTTCAGAAGTTTTTCCTATACCCCAGGGATAGCAGTTTGACAGGTAATAGTTGTATTAAGTCCAAGTATCTTTTCTTGGATAATTGTTATATGGCACTTTCCCCTGAAGATCGGGGGTCCCTGCATTCCTCTGAACATGGAAGACATTGGGTTTGGTTGCCTGGAAGGGACCTTGGCCAGTGCGTTGTTCCCTGGTAGAGTTCTTGCAAGGCTTCATAGCACACTGGAAATTCGCTGCCTCAGAGGTGAGGGGCTGGGACGACTCTCTTGTGGGAAACGGAGAGAAGCGGCGGAACAGAAGTGAGCCGAGGAGCTGAAATCAGAGCCTGAGAGAGTGGTTTCACCGCCCCTCTTGCCATCGTGGCACCTCTAGCCTGCCCCGGCACGCCGCAAGCTGCTGTCAGATGGTTTCCAGGCTCCGACACGGGCAAAGGCGGCTGCAGAGGTGGCCTCTCCAGGCTGCCTGCTCCCGCCGGCTGCCGCCCACTGTTGTCACTGCGACTGTCTCACTGGGGCCTTCTCTGCATGGCCAGAGACTTCCAGGGCTCAGCAGAGGTCTCCCCTATGCAATTTGCTGCATGTTGTCATCTGCGGACTATGCTATAAAGTCTACCACTGTAGACTTGCAGTCCCTGGTCTCCAATTTAATTAACAGGTTAAGCAGCGAATACATCCGAACACTCGCCAGATAAACCCACAATATTAAATGTTGATGTCACTGAAATCACAAGCAGATGGCTTACAAAGGAGTAAGAGTGTGGGCTGGTTGTTCCTCCATATATTCATGTGCCTATTGGTTTCTGTTGTGAGTTTTGGCATCTATTTTATAGTTTTAGCAAGAAAAAGTGTGTGTGTGTGTTATTCTTCAGTGGCTTGGATTTGGTTTTGAGTGACACAAAGAGTAACCTATGAAATGGGAACGTACAGGTTGGATAACTGCCTGCTAATTTAAGTAGATGAGCATAAAAATGATTCATAGGTTTTATGTGATGATAGAAAATTATTGGAAACATTGTTTTCAACTTTGGCCAGACTTTCAAGCGGAAGTCAGTGTAATTGTTAACTAGAGCTTATTGTATCAGTGCTAAAATGCCCAACCAAACCAACTTTTCTACATTTTATGTTTCTTCCACATTGGGTGGGCTGTGTCGGCAGGCAGGGAAGCATTCCTAATGAGCAAGTGAGTGTGTGGTGGCATCAGGATGTACCAATCACTTAAGCAAGTGGAGCCAATAAGGATTTTACCAATCATGAAACACACAAAATCAATGCCAGAGGAAGCTAACAGCCAGTGGGAGAGGTTTTACAAATAGCATAATGGGTTTGATTTTCTCAGTTTCCATCAGTAGCATGGCAGGTGCATTTAGCACAGACTGAAGTGGAGCTAAAAGGATATCAAGGAGTCCAGGGAGAAAAGCTTTGCTATTGTCGCCTTTGGTGTCCAAAAAACCCCAAACAAACCAAGGTTACGGTTACTGCATACCATTAACGTGACAGTGTTATCCAGCTGTTAGCAAGAGTGCTGTGGATAGCTCCAGAGAAGCAGGGAGCAAAACCTTAGCTAATCCGAGATCTGATGTAATTTTTAGGTTCTTAAGGTTCACTTTTATAGTGAAATCCTTGGTTGCTATGAGAGTTTTTTAAATTAATGCTTTTTTTGTGGATGAATTCAGTTGGCAATTTTGTTGCATCCTGAGGTTAAACATGTAACAAAACCTCCAACAAATACAGACCCAAATCAGAAAAGTTCTTCAGCTGACTCTGCTTACCCTGAACGTACCGGAGGAGCCAGCGAATAGCTGGTATCACAGGCAGCGCCTAAGTGGCGAACGAGGGGAGGATTTAGACCGGATCCCGGGGCATTCCTCAGGTGACCTCAGCAGAAGCAGCGTGCTGCTGAAGCGGAGCGGTGCCTGCGTGCCGAGGCAGGGGCAGCCGGCGCGCAGCGGCCCGGTTAACGCAGACCCGCTCGGGCTGTCGTAGTCCACAGCGTCAAAGCGGCGCTGCAGTCCAGACAAGTGCAAGCGCACTGGCAGTCCGGGTCAGACAGCGTCGATGAATCGCTGAAAGCGTGGCTGGAGCTGCCTCAAGGAGATGAGAAATAGTAAGTTTTCCTTGTAATAAATAGAGATAATTTGCAATTGAAAGCTGCTGTAACTGAGAAAATGCTACTTTCATGTGAAATCTGGATAAAAATATCTGATTACAGAGGTAATTTTAATTACCGTGTCTAATAAGTTCTGGAAAGAGGAAGCATAGCACATACTGCCTGAGAAATAAAACCAAGTGCTTTGGTGGAGGGGATAATGTTGCATTCTGGATGTTTAAATTAGCGTATGTGAGTTTTTCACTTTGCTAGGATTCCGTTTTGAACTACTCAGTGAACTGTCTATGCTTAGTCAACTAGATTCTTAATTATAGGCAGGAGTCGGGAAGTACTGGATCCATAATCACAAGAAAGCTCCACTTCGGGGTGGAAGAATTTCAGACAACAGCAATATTGCAAAATGCAAACCTTTATCCTAATGCTAATATTCTAGTCTTTGGCCTTAGGCAAACTTCTTTCTCTCTACATGATAGTACTAGTCCTAATGTTGCTGGGTTACAGGGGAATTCTACTGCACGTTAGTAATAAGTTCTCTAGCACTTACCGTGTAAGAGTGTTAAGTAAGATGTGCAATCATTACAGAAAATCATAGAAGAAAGGGCTGAAAACGACCTTCAGAGGTCATCTAATCCCTCAGCTAGGAGGTAGGACACCGGCAGTGTCAGTACGAGAACAACCAACTTTGGGGTTGCAGGTGGTGTAAATAGGATTTTTCTTATATTCAAAGTAACTGAAAGGGATGGATTGAAATAATAACATGCTTTCATTGTGAATATTAATATTGAAGTAATTACATGAGGTTTCAGACAACTAGGAATTATAGGACAGGGAGATACTTTGCATGTTGTTGAATCTGCTCCCCAGCTAGCACAGAACCCTTTTCATAAACTGATTGGAGCTGTCAGCTGATTATAGCAGGGTTTAGAATAGCCCTTGCATAGCCTTGTTTTTTCATCTTCCATTTATTGAAAGATTTAGTTTTCTTTGCAGGATGCTGAGTGTGGATTTGAATGACCAAAATCTGATTTGATATGCAAATATTATATTCCTACCAACACAGTGCAGGAAGAGTAGCATAATAAATGACTTTCCCCATTGAAGCTGATCCCTTCTGCATATGGCTTAACTGAACCTTTATTGCTGTATGTCTGTGTATCACTGCACATAACATGCTAAATTCTTTGCTGAGGTGAACTGTTGGCAGTTTCACTCAGTTATACTGCTAGACAGTTTGTGTTCTTAATTCATATCAGGATGTGACAGGAGCTCTCCAGATTCTGGCAAACTCCTTTAGAAACGTGAATACCAAATAGAGCTGGGCTGGTGGAAGCAAAATTGTTGTTGTTAACAGAACCAAGATGATGTTTGCATTCTCCTGAAATCGCGTTCTTCTGTTTTCTGGCCACAAGGACAGCCTATGGCTGGTGCGGAGCTGCTGCTCCACACCAGCTTTCTGTCTGGCCTAGCATCCTATCTCCAGCAGCGGCCATAAGTAACTGCCAAGGATCAAGGCAAACAGCATTCTGTTTTTCTCCTAATACGTCCAGTCTCCAAGTATATTCAGTTTGGAGGATTTTCTCTCTTACTGTGGCATGTCAGCCTTGTTTATCCTCTGTATTACAGTTTTTCTTCAAAGTTAAGAGACTGAACGTTTTTTTTATCCTCAGTGAACCAACTAGTATCTTCTGCACTGATGATTTATTGTTTAATCAAAAGGAGGTATGTAGATACCCAGTGGTCAATTTTTGCAGAAAATTATTATTAACATATTTGGAATCAACACTTTTTAAAAATCCGGAAAAAGAGAGTTTTAGTTCTTCAGTTAAAGCACTTTTAATGGATTATTTTCTGAGCTTATGTCAGTACTAAAGGTATTACATCTCCTACCCTTGCTTTACCTCGGATATAAAGGCATTGGATAATATCCTTCCACCTGCCTTATTGTGCTTGGCACCCAAGCTCACTTGAACATATGGAAGTATAGGTTGAACCCTTGAGTTTTTGCTTTGTATGGGATTCTGATCTATCTGTTCACAAGGAGCTAATAGCTGGGTAGAGGATCTCATATTTTAGGAAGATCTCCAGTGCTATCCTACATTTGCCAGTTCTTATCCACTTTGTTACTTCCATTACCTCCAAGGTGACAGAAACTGCCTGCCAGAGCATACCCACTTCAGCAGTGTTGGCTCTCTTACTCCTCACACATCTTCTGCACTTCTCATCTTCTCTGGTAAGAGAATGTCACATCAGCTGGCTGGAAAAAGATATTGTAGTCCTGGTTAAACACTGTTCTGAGAACGAAGGTTACAGGGAGCGTGGTTTTTGGAAAGAAAAACATTTGTGTGAACGTATTTTGAGCTGAGAGTGGGATCAGTAGACAGATGTCTGCTTAAGAGAGCGCATTACTTACATGTCTGTCACATGGGAAAGGGTGGTGACTGCGAATCTAACAATTCCTTGTCCACGTGCTTCTTCCTGTGGGATTTTGAACTGCTACCTTGGGTGCAGAGCTCACAAATCAGCGTGATTAGGGAGCACAGCAGATTCTAGAGGAGCAAGTCCTAGAGGAACTTCTAGTAAATGAGAAGGTGAAGTGACGAGGACAGAGCTATCAGAAATTGGGCTCTTGGAACAGAGTCTGGGTCCAGCTCCGCAAGGGAACTCTGAGGGGAACATGTTGCAGCCGTTCCAGTTCAGAAATGGGCATGGGGAATACTGCAGACTGAAGCCTGCAGGCTTTCCAAATATTTTTGGTTAGTTCAATATATTTTAATGTTGTTAATAATTTGTTTTTGTCAATACAATATTTGGGTTGTAATAGAGATAAGAGAAGCAGAAGTTAGTTGTTTTCATATCCAATGTATGCAGTTTCACATAAGCCACAAAAAAAGAACAGATCAGTTACCTTGTAAGCTACCAGAGCGTGCTGCCTTGCAATCCCCAGCCCTGTATCACTTTCCCCAGTGGTTTGTCATGACTGTATGAGGAAAGTGGTGCCCAAAGCATCCTGTTTCTTCTTCTTTGCTCAAATGTTGTGATTGTAGAAGTGATGGTACTGCCCCGATGGTGACAGTTGTGTTTTTAGTTACCTTTTTAAGACCTGAAAACTTTGGGACTACTTAGAAAGTACCACTTTATTTGGAGGAGAAAAAAGGACTTTGCTTCTCCAAATGTGTAAACCAGAGACTTGCTCAGCATCCTGGCAACATCAGACTTGTTGGTATGATCAGCAGCAGTGATCACAAACCATCCTGTAAGGCCACTCAGTCCACAAAACCGTCGGCTGGTGTCCTTTGCTTTGATTGAGTTGCCCACACCTGTGAGGAATATATGAGTGCAGCCTGGGAACCCAGTATGCTTTGAATAACCCATAATCTAACCTCTGATACTATTCTAGGCATTGTGCCATGCTAAGGGAGGCTCATTTTTAATAACTTCACGTAAGTGTAGTGTTGCAGAACTGATATTTTATTTGTTAGTACCAAGTGGTTAGTAGTAGGCCCCTTGGTAAGGTAGCCTGCTCAGAGCTGGTAGCATCCTATTTCTGTATCTCTACAGCTTCCATCATCTCAGTGCCTGAGCAATAATAACAATAATAACAAAAAACAATAAAATTTATAAGCAATAAACAATAACTAGCTTTATGCTAGTTACCCCCAACCGTCTGACTCCGTTTACCAGGGGGAATTCACAATGGCAGGATGCTGCAGGTGCCTCCGCACTGCTGTGTTGCTGCCCAGCACGGCTGGCTTCTTTGCGTTGCAGTGTGCCCTGCTGCCTTCCTCTAAAGAAGGACTAAAGTGTTACCACCATCTCCACTGGAAGAGTGGAGCTACAGCAAGGAGCAGCAGCAGCTTACCCTAACGTGCTGGATCCCTGCCTCGGCACCGGCTGGAGTAGATGAAAGTCAGGAACACAGAGTCCCAGAAGTGCTGGAGACTGGGAACACTTTGGGGAGGATGGGTGAGTTCTTCTGTGAGATATGGGGAGTCTGTTCCTGATGTGACCTGGATTGGTGGGATAGGTGTGGAAAAGGAAGAGAAGGAGAGTGCATAGCTCTGCACTTGTTTGTGAGAGGCTGCCTGTGTGCTGGGGACTCTCCCCCAGCTCTGCTCTGCAGTGCACAGCAGCACGCTGGCTAGGAAGGCTGGTCTCCAAAGGGAGCAAGGCTCACCTGCATGTCTTCAGGGCTAACCCTGATGTGGAACAGAAAAGCCTTTTCTGGCTTTACTTGTCATTGGATCAATGCCTTCTTAATATTAGCCTTAAAAGGAGGGGAAAAAAAAAAAAAACAGAAAAAAAGGGAAACTCTTCAGAAAGCTAGAATTTAATGCGACACCCTCAACCATTCTAAAATAGCAGAGGATAATCTAGCTTAAAGAACATTATGAGGTATTTAATAGAGTGAGATCAGGCACAGGCACACAAAAATGGATAAAGTCAAGGCACAAATCTGCCCTCGGCAGCAACATACAGGTCTGATAAAGTTTGACATAAGCCCAAAATATCTACTAGCTTCAAGAGTGTGGATGTCAAAAGAAAAAGAGATCAGCTGCATAAATATTGATGTTCTCTAATAACATGTTAGAATGATGGATATGGAGAAAGAGCGGATTGTCACTAAATATTGCTAAAAGCAATATATTATTGCCTCTATAATAAATTGGAAAAGAATTTTAGTTTCATTCCTGAAATGAAGCACTGCGCATAATGATCATATTTGCAGTCATCTTAAGAGCATGGGAAGCTAAACTACGGAAGTTAATTTGATGAAATTACAAAGTTTTTCCATTTTTTTTCCCCACTGGAAAGATCAAATGAATTTGATTATTATTTATCACTGAAATAAGACCTAGACTACACTAATGGTAACTTAATAGTCATATAACTTAGTTCCTCAGTTTGCTCCTGGTCTTCTGATTACTTTACTGCAGGTAAGTTTTTCACAAGCTCTTTTTGGAGTGAACCGATTAGTTCTCTCTGAGACAAAACCTGGGGATATTTTATTCTGAGAACTGCTTCCTACTGGCATTATAGACAAGACCATGTCACATTTAGCTTCCTTCACCCCGTGCGATCTTCTAACACTTTCTTAGCACACCTTTTACACCTCCCGCTCTCCCATGTCACATCCCACATATGTATCATGCTGCGTGCTTGAAAACAGCATTCTGATAAGATGGGACATGTTCCTCACGTGATTCCAGATGCTTTGCACTGAGGAAACCGTGCAGGGATCTGTGGATTAGAGCCATAGGGACAAACAAACTGGCTGAGTGTGGACTTGGGCAGGCCGTGCTGGTGTGAATGAGAGGCGTTGTGAACCCCCTGGCCTAAGGGTGGGTAACTTCAGCAGTGTGGATGTATCCCAAAGGAGCAATACATAAAGAAGTATTTGGGAAAGAATATAAGAAGGGGAGTTTTTTTCATCTTTGACTTCAAGAGATAGTAATGTAATTTAGGAGCATTAATGGAAGAGTATTAATTTATTCAGTATGAATCTGACTGTGAGAATGCAAATTGTTCAAAATTGTTATTTCAGTAAAACTTCTGCTTAGCAAAGGAAGACTGGAAGGAACACAGATAAGCAACCAGGAAGCCCATAGCTGATGAAACTGGTAATTTGGCTACCACAGTGTCATGTCTCTGTGATTATTAATTGTCTGTTTTTATCTGAGTATGCCTTTGATCTCAACACAGTTAACAGTTTTGTGCTGTTACTCAGAATACAACACTAGAGCTTTTATAGTGTTAATACAAATACCATTTTTACTACTTGTATTTTAGACAGAAGGAGCTCACTTTAGAGCGGTATTTGTAAGTTTGTATATAAGCAACCTACTATCAAATTTAAGATCTGGCAAGTAATGCAGGGCTTTTGTGTACTTGCAGTTCTGTGAAAATTACAAATATTATGTAAATCTACTTGGGAAGGATAAAACAGAAAAGATTTTATGACTAATGACATCAACTAAAAATCTTGTTTGTGCAGGTTATTTTTCAGAGCGGTGATTGCCTGATATATTGTAGCATCTTATAAAATGCTTCAGTGTCAGATAACAGTAATGTTGTAAAGAGATGCTATGTTTCCATACTCTTTGACTTTGGGAGACATTTGTTTTCAGGTCAGATACATATTCTTGTTGAAGATAAAGCATGATGATCTTCAGTTCATTCTGCTTCAGATTAAACTTACTTAATTTTCATGTGGAAATTTGTCTGGAACAAGAAGGGGAGCAACATCAGATGACCATTTTCTGGTAGTTAGTTTAAGATCTATTCTTTATTTAGGGTTCTTTACCGATCTGCAGGCTAGTTAAGAACAGATGAATTTTATAGTCCCTTCCACAAACTCTTTTAAGATGCAACTTTTGGGGAATGGCTTGCCGTGGACATTACTGGTTAAAGTGTTTCACTTTGTGTATTTTCAATTTCTCCTTCTCTTATGTCCTTGACTGCCTTTTCCACTCGTCTTTTCCTCTAAGCTCATGCATAGCATCACAGTATAAATACATTAACAGATACTGAAATATATATGCATCGAGCCTATGCGTCAAGAATACTCACATAAATAAGGATTTGCTAGATCAAGCCTTTGGTAGCTGACCTAATTTTCAGTTTTAATCATATTACATAAGGAAATTTAAATAAATATTTCACACTTTAAAAAGGGTTAGAACATGAGGAGATTTTAGACCGGATCCTCAGCTGGTATAAACTGGCATTGTGAAGTTTCGAACTGACAGTGGAGCGGTGTTTTTTGAGGCAGCAGACGCCTCAGTGCTAGACTCCAACATGTAAGTGAAGGAACAGAACCGAGAGGCAAACCTTGCCAAGAGCCCTGCAGCATATGCAGGACTATGCAGTACATACACTGTATATAAATGGTAACACAGGAAACGATGAAAAGATTCAGCGTTGACAGGAATCAAAAGGGAGCTTGCATGAACTAGGCTGGTAAGCACAGCATGCTCTGAAGGGGCAGCTAGAGGTATATTGTACGGCTTTTGTATATATACTGCTTTCCACCTGGGCAGAGCTGGGGTGTTAGTCAAGGTACTGTCAGATGCGAGTAGTCAGGAAGTCAGTGCCCAAGCTAACATAGCAGCAGAACTGTAACCAACAAATTCAGAAATTACTAGGGCCAAAGAAAGCCCCTGCTTCGGTCCATCAGAAAAGATGGCTCCAAAAATAAGTAATAATAATAATAAATATATGTTGAAACCAACAGAGAGGAGAAAAGAAATGTGCTGGGAGCTCTTGCCAACACTAATGGCCATAATAGTGAGGAAGCTTCTGCGGCTCCTCCCAGAAGTGTTACTGCTGGGAAGGGAGCTGATTTGATGGGAGGGACCTTGTCATATAGAAGTTAATTGAATAAGCTGTTCATTTTCTAAGTGCTCATCTGAACCAGGCTTAGCAGCTCTCCAGAGACGCACCCATCACTAGCTATGAAAATTCTATGTGCACAGAGCACATAGAACCTCAGGTTACCTCTTTCCCTTGTGTTGTACAATGCTATTTTTAATCCAGTGACTTGCTGTGCAGTAATCATTTTTGACAAATTTCTGTTTATTGTCTTCGTGTTCTGTAAATTCGCATGCACTAGCTGTGTGTACATATTTTAGCCTACTGCAGTCTCACAGGAGCAGTAAGTGACACCTCATGTCCTGTCACTTTTATTTTATGGGGAGGCTGGCACAGTGATTTAGATATCGGAAGAAAAGGGTACGCAAATTCATCTCAAAATTTAAATCGGAGAACTGCTCTAGTGTCAATGCAGCTTTGCAGGTTTATATCAACTGACAGTACTGCCCTGGTGCCCATGGGTTCCATACAATTAGATATCAGAGATGTAATTGTTTCTACTTGTACACTAGTTACATGGTAGTGTGAGTACATATAAAGTAATGGAATTACATCACAAAGTTTAACGGATCATGGACTCAGGAGTAAATACATAGTAGACTTCCACCTAAGTATGAGGAAGTACCAGCATCGTAGCAGTGATTTTGTACTGAGAAGAGGTCTTTTCTCTTACAGTGACCAACTACTTTCTCAGGCATATATTTTTTCTAGGTACAGTATTTTAATGGCAGAATTTCTGTGTGCCCTGAAAAATGCACGATAGGAAATCTCTCAAATGCTTCTAGCAATGGATCTTGGATCTACTCCTCCGACACTAAACTTGAGAACAGACTAGATCATGGCTCATTTTCCAGGCAGAAATAAGAACTTTGATTGAAACATTCAGAAGCTCTTTCACAGCATCACGGAATGTTTGAGGTTGGAAGGGACCTCTGGAGATTGTGTAGTCCAACCCCTCTGCTCAAGCAGGATCACTGAGAGTACAGTGCACAGGATTATGTCCAGGTAGGCTTTTAATTTCTCCAGAGAAGGAGACCACAACCTTCTTGGGCAACCTGTTCCAGTGCTCTGTCACTCTAACAGGAAAGTTTTTCCTCATATTCAGGTGGGACTTCCCATGTTTCAGTTTGTGCCCATTGGCTCTTGTCCTGTTGCTTGATACCACTGAAAAGAATCTGGCCCCATCCTCTTGATGCCTTCCCTTGAGATATTTGTAGACATTGATAAGATCCCCTCTCAGTCTTCTCTTCTCCAGGCTAAAGAGGCCCAGCTCGCACAGCCTTTTCTCACAGGGGAGATGCTCCAGCCCTCTGATCATTATCATAGACCTATGCTGGACTCTCTCCAGCAGCTCCATGTCTCTCTTGTACTGGGGGAGCCCAGAACTGGGCTGGGATGCAGTACTCAAGATGTGGTCTCCCCAGGGCTGAGTAGAGGCGCAGGATCACCTCCCTCCACCTGCTGGCAACACTCTTCCCAATGCACCCCAGGAGACCATTGGCGTTCTTGGCCACAAGGGCACATTGCTGGCTCATGGTCAACTTGTCCACCAGCACTCCCAGGTCCTTCTCCACAGTGCTGCTTTCCAGCAGGTCAGCCCCCAGCCTGTACTGGTGCCTAGGGTTATTCCTGCCTAGCTGTAGGACTCTGCACTTGCCTTTGATGAACTTCATAGGATTTCTCTCTGCTGAATTCTCCAGCCTATCCAGGTCTCTCTGAATGGCAGCACAGCCCTCAGGTGTGTCAGCCACTCCTCCCAGCTTGGTATCATCAGCAAACTTGCTGAGGACGTGCTCTGTCCCTTCATCCAGGTCATTGATGAAAAAGTTGAACAAAACATTGCTCATACCCATGGGAAATCTTATTCTTCATAATCAATCAAATTGTCTTATAAAAGGCAGTGATGTTACTAGTGAGTTGAGCTGGCAGAATTTCGCTCTGCAGCCAAACCCACATAGCAAAGCAGCATGATGAGAGCGTATGCTAGTACAGTATTGCCATAGCTTGCACGAGGAATAACAACTGTAACGAATGTTTTGTCTCAGGTTGTTGTGTGTGCTATCAGCCAGACTCAAAGCTCTCTCGGGATCCTGGGGACACACACAACTGGTTACCAGCACAGACTATAACTTGTGCCTCCACGCTATCTAGCTGTGCTGCTCCTGCAGGCTAGATCACTACTTGCTTGGGAAGTCTGCATGTGCTGCAGACCTTCACTTAGTGGTGTGGAGGGACCTCTTTGACTGCATCTGTCTACAGAAGACAGTCTTCCCTTCCTGAGTTTTGCAGTGGTGAGCCTGTGGAGTAATGCATTACCCTTGTACAAGCTCACAGAGCTTAGGGTATGAGATAGACGAAATCAAGTCTGTGTTGCTTTTCTGTAAGGTTTCCTGTGTCTGAGAAAGGACTACTTTAAATGTTATTTTAAACTGCTGTAGTTTAGAATCAAAAGTGACAAAGAATTTGATTAATTCTATCATCAGTATTATTTGCAGTACCCTTGAGAGGAACAGAGCTGAATGTTTAAGGGAATTTTAAGAGAAGAAATCTGCTGTGAGTACAAGTCAGAATGTGGCACAGGCTCTGACGCTAGTAAACACAAGCAGATCTATGTGGATAATATGAGTTTTTTTTTTCTTTTTAATTTTAGAATCAACCTTGTCCTATGTTAGGCAGCTGGAGGCAAGAGTAAGACAGCTGGAGGAGGAAAATCGCATGCTACCCCAGGTGGGTGACTCCTGTTGGTGGGAACAGTAGTGGATAGCTAGAAGTAACTCTTGAGTCTTAGTGCTTGAGATAAAGTCAGTATGTCTTGTGATCTGACAAGGCATTTGGGTAATCAAAGGCTCTCGCATCTTGTGTTTCTCTCTCTCATGACTGAGTGGAACATTTCTACTGGTGTGTTTAAGACTATGACAATACTTTCATTCATTTTTCTCCTTTGCAGGTGTTGATACGTTGTTAAGAAAAATTCACTGGAAGCTGCTACTTATATTATAATTAAAAATTCATTTAAGAGTTGAAAATTACAGTGAGCAGACTTTTTACATTCTGGTTGAATTCCAAGAGATTCTTGTAATTATAATATCAAATACTTTTTATAGTTAACTAAAATATTTTGCTCTAAATACACATTTTAACTAATAATAATTGGATTATATTATTTTTAATATTTGAGGAATATAGCAGGTACTTAAATGCAAGACTGAAATTAAATTGAATAAATAAATAAGCAAGCATGAGGTTAAAGGTTTTCCTAATATGTTTTTTAAAAGGAAAAATTTAGAAGTTCTTTAAGAATGAATCAGACGTGTGATTTTTTTATATATAAACAGGAGGGGGAAGCTGCATTTTGGTTAAGTGAAGCACTGGTTTAAACGAAGTAATTTCTCTGAAGAACAAAAATGCTTTTCATTGAACTTAATCAGAACACTGTCATTTGAATATAAAATCCAAGATAACAATAAAATGTAGGAAAAAGTAAAATCCACTGGCTCTGGTTTATTCATTTATATAAGCCAAGATGCAGATTCTTTAGTTAGAAGCTATTTCCTTCCTTAAGCGGATTTTAAGCAAAGTTTTTTTTTGAAGCCATAGCGTACAGTTAGAAAGGCCTTTTTAGTTCTGTCTCTTGCTTTGGTCTTGACTTGTTAGATGATCTTGTCAATTTATATAATTTCTCTGTACCCTAATTTGTTCATCTGGAAAAGAAGGGCAATAGGAATGGTTTAAATGCCTATCCAGAAACATTTATTTGGTGTTCAATAGGAAAGAAAAAGTGTGATGCTTTTTGGTAAAGAATATTATTTTCTTGTCAAGGAAGGTATTCAGGGCATATGCTAAAAGAAAGTTGCCTGAAAAGTACCATTGTGACTTCTCTTAGGTTTGGAACAGCATTGAGAGATAAATCATGCAGAATGTTCTTTGTGGGCAACCTTTAGAAGTGACTGTATATTTAATTCCTCCAGCTTTGGAGGTGTCCAAATGGAAGCCCATTAACTGGATTACCTGATCATGTCAAAGACTGAAACACCCACGTTCTGAATGTTGAGTTCTTTGAAAATATTTTCAATAGAGTGCTAAAACTAGAAATTGCTTGTGAAAACAGTGCCTCACCCTATAGTTACTGCAAAAGTAAAAAAAAAAAAAAAAAAAAAAAAAGTGGGATATTTAAGGCAGAAGACTAAGGCAGCAAGTCTGCAAATTGCTTTTCATCAATACACAGCTCCCAAATCCCAAGTTTGTCATATATTTGGTTTTGTTGGCGTGGGGGTCTACAGTAGGGTTCTGAAAAATACCCTAACATCTCTGCATAGTTTATCATGGGAAATAACGAGTGATGTGGGGTCATGTTTCCTGGCATGCCTTCCTCATCTTTCACACTGAAGAAAGTCATTGCTTATGGAAGAGCAAGGAAGTGAAGACATGAGGCGCTTATGCCGAGTCTACACTTGGTCACATTGGCGTTAATTTTGTATGAGTTTTTCTGGGGAGTTTGGTGTTCCTGTGAGTAACACCTTGAACGTGATGTCAGTGCTGATCAGGCCCCGTGAGAAAGACGAAGCCACTGGGTGGAAATGCGTGAGCTCCTGGCACTCGTCTGATTCCGTTTAATGGCAGGAGTGGGAGTTTGTTAGGCATTAAGCCAAACAGTGCTTTTGACAAATCAGCTGAAAATAGATGACAAGTAACAACGGATGAGAGGTTTTGGCACAGCTGTTGTCTAGTTACAGTGTCGTGCCTTAAAATTTCACCAGTGCTTCAGTGACAGTGCGTTTTGTTTTTTGTCTGGAACGTCATTATTTCTCGCTGGTTGTCGTACTGTAGCACTTGGGGGCTTTGAAAGTTGCAGAACTGTACTTAGCGTGGGAGAGGTGACGGCTCCCACTCGGGAAAGTGTCTCTTCTACTAGGTCTGCTCGGAGGAGTCCCCTCCTTGCTATTTAAGACACTTTTCTCTTTCCTCCTGTTGCACTTTTACTCTTTCTTCCCTCTACTTTCTCATCAGTGTCTATTTTATTCCTCCTTTTCTGTGTATGTATCACTCATGAAAATAGAGCAGCACATTTGTTGACACTCTCTTCAGATAAATCACTCCTTTCATCTACCACTAAGTTATGATTCTTTGCCAGTTTTGCTTTGCTTGTCTCCTTCCATACATATTAGTTTTCTTTGCAAACTCCACAGACCTCTAATGTAAAAGTTTTATTAATATTTAGTGGCAAGAACATTTCCAGAGAAGATGGTATTAAGCGCTGCCATCGCTGTTCAAGTGGAATCTGAATTTAGTTCACCCTGCTGTACTGACAGACTTCCTGGTCTGGGGAAAAGCAGTACCATCACTGAATCAATATTTTAGTCTGATCAGGAAACAGAAAAGGTATAAAAATGCACGTATTCACTTGAGCCCGTCAATGTCTCTTCCTTTGCTGCGCAGTTGTTCTCGTGATGGTTTATAGCGTACTAGTGAGTTTAAGAGTTATGAGAAGCTGTAGATGGGCTGTTGGTTTGCTTTGTTGATGAAGGCTGTAATTAGCTGGTTTTTTTTTCCTATTTCTCCCTAATAGCATGGAACATGGATGCAGACCCTTTCAGTTTCTGGCCATAGATAGGATTTTTGTGCAAGAAAGCAGATACTTTCCAAGATGTGTGGTTTGCAGCTGGGTCTTCGGTAGAGAATGCCAAACTGTACCGGTTGAGTCCGAGACAAGGTGTGTGCACAGCTTGCACTTCTCAAACCCTTAACGTGGGTAAGGGTGCTTGGCAGCAATATCTAGAGAGAACGTTTCCAGTTTGCGGGATGAATTTCAGCCCAGAGGAGTTCTCGCCTGTTCACCACGCAGCAGCGCGTTTCCTGTGCTGAGGCTGCAGCAGGGCTGGCGCCGGGGTGGCTCCCTGCAGCAGAGGGGCAGGGGCGCTGCTTAGTCTGGCAGTGGCTCTCTGCTGCTGCCTTGAAATGTACAGGGAACTACAGCTTCGCTGTGGAGCGGTTTTTGCCTTGTTCAGATGTTCAGAGAAGCGCGTGAGTGTGGCCAGCAGTCCAGCCAGAACAGAATTCGTGTATTGTAATGAAGGTACCTGTCAATAATCAAAAAAATATGCAAGGATCAAAAAGATGGATTCCGATCCCAATTACAGCTTCATGGACTATGTTGTGATATCAGTTAGGTCAGTGAATAATTTCAGATAACTGAAAACAGGAGAATCCTCCCAGACCTGGCGTGGTGCATGACTGCTAACCATGTTTTACACTGGTGGAAGTGAGATCAGGATCTGTCATCCACATGTCAGTTAACTGAAGATGTTCCTCAGTTTTTTTTAGGGATACTATTTCAGGGCTGATGAGCTAAGCTGAAATGTTACGGGAATGTGAACATCTGTCATATAATGGCAATGAATGCACCTTAAAAAGATGTTCTTGGCAAGGCACCAATTTAAATAACTTCAATTTTTATTTATTTTATGGGAGGAGGGAGCAAGTGGCACAGGTGGAGAGCCGTGAGATATTCCCCCCCTTCTAATTCTTAGTGTTTGTAATTTGGTTATACCTTTTGTGAAAGAGAGAGGGAATACCACCAGGACACTGCTTCCTAAACAAAGAAAAAGAATTGGTCGCTGGGGCCAGAGGTCCACCAGAGAGCTCAAGGAACTGAGTTTCCAACTTCCATGGCAATCCTGCGTCTGCTGGTCCCAGTGGAGTTAACCCAGCAGCCTGCTACTGCAGGGCTTGGCTAGCAAAAAGAATCCATAGGGTAATCTCTCATTTCCTCTCCATTTTCTGTGTTAGGCTGCTTCCTTTCAGTTTTACTATTTGCTGATGTAATATCTGGAGCAGAACCCACACAGGATCAGGTCTCCACTCTGTCAGCTGCTGCTTGGATGGATTTAGCATGAGGCAGGCCCTGCCCCAAACAGTTTAAGCTCTGTAGTCACAACAGGATGATTGAGAAGAAACACAAACAACAGGGAAACAGGCACCTAAAATGCATCTCTTGTATTAAGCTGTGCCCATTCTCCAAAGCCTGCGCTGGTCCCATAGCCAGTCTGCTGTTCCTTCTTCCACTTTCTCTGGGCCAGCTGGCAAGTCTCTAGTTTATATGGAAGGCCGGATGGCAAAACAGAGACTGTCTTTTAACCCTCTGCTTAGTGGGTCTTCAGTGCCGCAGAGAAAACCTGGAAATATCAACGTACAAGAATAAACCAGTGTGTGTATGGTATTATCACGCTTCAGCATGTTACTGGCAGGAGTCACTACCTGTGCTTGGTGACAAACCAAGGTAGCGTCAAGCAAGCACCAGAAGTCAGATGTTCATGCGAGTTTTGTGCAGAATGACATTGTGGGGTTAGATCACGGCAGGTTTTGGAAGCCAGGCTTGTGGTTAAACTTGGAGAGCCCTGGCGCCCGGATGGCAAAGCACTATGTAAACACAGGATTTTGCAGGAAGTACCTCTGGGGCCAAACCCCTCCTTTCCTCTTCAGTGGCTGATCACAGAATTTTGCTTCTTTCCAGTGGATGTGATGTGAGGCCTCATCCCTTCCAGGTCTGCCTGCATGATGTCCTGAGCCTCACTGGGCCTGAGTTTGAAGATTACCCACATGCTGTCACTGGCTTCAAAGTCTTTTTGTGCCCAACTAAATGCACATCTTCCTCTAAAGGTTTAGGGTTTCTTCCCTCTCATGCCTGGCTTAGATCTTAAGACATGTCCATGAGATCTGATGCAGGCATCCATCTCTGAGCTGGCTGTGTATGAACCAGCATTGGTCCCTAAGCCGCGAGATAGCTTTAACGCAGGACTGAATTTGAGCAATTCTGTTGTCACTCGTGTGAGTGTTTCTGTTTCGTAGTTCTTCTCCCAGCTTCCCTTTACTAATCTCTTCATTCTTTTGCATCTCCTTTTATTGTCTCTCACATCTGCTATTGCTTCAAGCACTTCTGTTTTTTGCATTCGTTGTGGCCTTTTCCAGTTGTGGTATGTTTAAGTCTGAAATGGCAGGCATGACCCTTGGGCACACACTAATTTATTTTCAAGCACTTCCGTCTAACACTCTCCATTTCCATTTGCTTTCTTCTATTGCATTTTCATGTTTTATTTCATCCTACATTTCCAAATCTTTCAAAAAACTTTTGCTGAGATTTTCCTCTTGCTGTTTCCCTCTGCATGACCTGATTTTAGTTACAATTCTGATCAGAAGATGTGAACTGTTTGGTTAAACAGTATTTCACCCACTTTTGTGAAATCTGTGCCATTCACAATCTAATCTTATTTTGTCTCCTTCTTTCCATAGCATGTAGAAGAATAGAGAAGAATTCTTCAACCAGAATGTAATTAAACTCATTGAACAAGCCCATATTACTTAATCATGCCATCAAATATTTGCTGAAAGTAAATGAGCTGCATCCACCAACCGGCTCTTTCAAATCATCTTATCCTCAGTTCATAGTAATAGGTCATTAATGTAGTGACATCAGTTTAAAACAGCTGAGGTTCTGACCAGATTCTTTGTCTCAAGGTATCTTAAGTATAAAATTTCCACCTTGGTTTGTATGGGCTTGACCATATGGCAAGAACTTATTTGCTTGCCATTACTAAGACACAAAAACCAAGAAACACCTATAGAAAAGGAGTTTCCAGTTTAGAGGGAAGAACTTTTTTTTTTTCTTCCAGAGTAATTTCCAAATCTCTTGAGTTAATTTTCACTCAGAATTTTCCACTAGAGGCCACTGAATTTGCCAAATTTTAAATTGTGTTGATTTCTATAAATATGTCCTGTAAGATTCTGAGATGCTAGAGCCCCAAGCCTTTTTCTCTTACAGGTTTATTAGTCAGCAAAAGAGGTTTATGAAGAGCCTGCTGAAAATGGCTGCTGCTGAAGGTCTAGCCAGCAGTAGTTTGGATCATGCAGAAAGACTATGCGTTTAATACGCCATGAAGATATGTGGATTTAGACAGAAATGTGGAGAACTACCAGTTTCTATGGAGGTCTCAGAGTACAGGAATTATGACGAATAACAGCAGCATTTTTAAGCTATTTATTTTAATTGACAGGAATGTTCCCTAAAAAAAATTGTTGCTGATCTGCTTGGTGTATGATTTATCCAGCAGAGCAACACACTGCAGTTTATTGCTTTCTGTTTTCCCTTTCTCCTGCCTATTTGAAACACACTGGCAAATACAGCCTGTGTTTTCTTCAGAGCTAACGGTGAAACTGAGGGCTGAGGAAATAATAAAAAGGGTTTGAAAATCATGTAGTGATTGAACTGGCATGGCAGCTGGAAGCAGGAAGAATACATTTCCCTAGTAAACCACTTGCCTCTGGGATAAAAGCTTCCTGAAGAACAAGGTCTTTTGCATTTGCTGAGGTAGAACTTCCTATGGTAAGTGAACAGTGCAGTGCCTAGTGGATAGGAAAATTGTGTTTCCTCTGAAGCATGCTCTGGAGTTGACTGCAGCTGTCCTTGGGGCAGTGGTGTGCTGTGTGTCTTTTGCTTCTTGCCTATTCCTGCATGTCATGGGGAGAGTGCTAGCTAGTCAGGCAGTAAGTGGCAAGCTTCCCTTGAAGGAAGCTTGCAGGTAGACTGAACGTAGTTTGAGTTATGCAGTGTGTTTTGCACTACAGCAGTTTTCATTCATGACTGTCCTTGTCATCTGTATGGACAGAAAAAAACAATGTTTTCTTCTGGCTCAAGAAACCAAAGGCTCATGATTAGTTTCCTCCATCAAGGAGAATCCTGTTCTACAGAGAGGTTTTTGTTTTGCTGTTGGGGAACAGCGCACAGTGCTGTGTTTGCCTCGGGCACCGTGGGGGACTGGCCTGAGTATCCCGAATATTTTGCAGCCAATGAGAGGGAGATACTAAATTTCCATCTGTCGCTTTCTTTATTAAGTGGTATTTCGGGCTTGAGGCAAGCTTCCTGGGCTTTCTATTCACTGAGGAGTTGCTATTGGCATTAGATATTTTGTGGATTTACTTACAATGGAAAATGGATCTGCACATTTACTGATTGCACTTCTCTCAGTTATCTTTGTGGCAAAATATACAGGGAATATTATGTGTATTTTACCTCCTTCAGTCAATGTGCTTGCTACAGCTGTATAATTTAGATGCAATATGTGTTTGACTCAGAGGAACCAATCTGCAAACCATGCTGCAGCTTGGGTGAATGGGCTAGGCAGCGACAATAAGGAAGTCTGATGGTGTAGGATGAAGGAAAAAGTCCATTCTTTCTCTCAAATTGACCATGTGCAGTACCATTTACTCAAAATGGCTTAAAATCAGTGCTGATTTCAGCACTGCTATATGGAGCCATGAATTTATCCCTTCTGTTTGATTTGTTTCCATGTCCACAGCTTGATTGCTGTATAATAAGTGAAAAGACCTGTCCTAGACATGTGGACACGTGGGATGCCCGTTTTGAGTGGCTGAATACAAATGCACTGTGTTGCATAAAGAAGAAGAGAAAGAGAACAGGGAATTCTCCTCCCTTCCTCATGTTCCTGCACAGGATGTGGTTATAATCTATCCACCTTCGTCTGTCCAGTGGTAGAAAAGGGACTCAGTAGAGAAAAAGCAGGTCATGTTTTGGTGGAAGGATAAGCATTGCCATAGTAGCAACTGCCAAGCAGCTGCTCTGATAGTAGGTCTGAAAAGTGCACTTTTCTAGTCTCTTCAGGTATCTTATTTGCAGATATCAGTGCTTTGGGAAAATGTCTTTTCATTTAATTTAACTTTGTTGCATCAGAAGTTTGTCATGGAGTCAGTAGGACTGAAATATCTTCAGGCTCACAGGGCTTGCTGAAGAAGAGCAGACCCATGTTCAGACTGGTCCAGTCCTCTGCCTCCTCCAGCAGCTGGAATAAGCTTCCTCCAGAGAAGGCGGAAACTGTACTGCAATTTGCAGAGTGGCCTAACCTGAGGTCTAAATTGGTCTCAAATGCGCTCAGGAGCAAATCTTCTCTCTTTCTTCCTGTGTAATTTGTAATCCTCTCAAATGACAGGTGCACCATGCAGCAAAGGATGGTGATGCAAAATTGTCCTAGATTTCCCTCTTTAGTTCAGATTAAGCATCTTAAAATTCTGTAATGTTTTGAAACATAAGCTAATGGGTGTTTTTTGCCATAGTTTTAAGCTTAACTTGGCATACATTCAAGTATTTTTAAGCAGGATCAGATTTCTATAAGGTATCTCAAACTGTGTACACTCAAAATGAGGTTTCTTAGAATAGCCATTTACTCTGGGAAAGGAAGACTTATTCCAAAGTTCCCCAACACCATTACAGTCTCTTCCCAGTGTTGCTATGTGACATCAGCCCAGAGGCACCAGCTTGAGCACTGTCACCCTAATTCATACCTAATTTTAGGTACAACGGTTAGGAGCACAATGTCTCCTGAAAAATCAGTAGAGAGAATTAGGCATTTCCTAGATTAATCTCTCTCTTTGATGCCTCTCTCTTCAGCAATGAAAGAAGGAGCCTGCTTACCTGCATGTCCACTTTTACACTGCCAATAGGAGCCTACACTTTGGTAAGATAAATGCAGACTTGCTTGTACAAAGGAAAAAGCTGGCTACCAGATTTGGAAGGTGACCCTCGGGTCCAAGAGCATGACTTTGTATGCTTACGGGACCCAAAGTAGAATGGGGGCTGTAAACCTCTGCAGAGCTTTGGGAAGTGAAACTACCTTTCTGCCTGAAAACAGATGTAAATTCAGATTCTGTTCCTAGGATGTAAAGCCAGGGAGGCTCATGAGAAGTCTCAAAGCCAGGAGGATGGAGTTTCAGACTGCAAAGCTTGTTTTAATTTTTAATAAAAGCTTCTCTTTCTCATAAAGGACAGGAGGAGGAGGGATAAGGAAATCCACAAGGGAAATATTAATTTTCAGTCTTCTACTAGCATGTGTTGAGAACATTGTCTGCTTAAAGCAATGAACGTTCATAACAAGTTTCTCATTCTCATGAAGGGCGACAGAAATGTGCTGCATATGGCACAGAAGTGGCTGTGGAAGAAAACTGCCTAGAGGAAGGCCTGAACTCTGACAACAGCACAATTGACAGGACTTTGGGATTTTCTCATATTCAGGAGGCTTTAGATGTGTCTGTACTAATTTTTTTGTGCCTTTTAATAGCACTGTTTGTATTATAATGTTTGAAACTGGCTAAAATCATTGCTGGCCCTGGAGTAGGAAAAGAAATAGAATATACTGACATAAAACCCAAGGCTGACTGAGGGAATTTGCTCTAAACCAGAATTGCTGCAATCTGCTTTATTACTCCTTTTCCTTCCTCTTTCATTTCCTTTTCCAAAGTGTAGCATTAAGTCTGCCCAGTGACTAGCAGGTGTATAAATCCTTCTCAAAGAAAAATAAGCCCTAAATCTCCCTCCATACATCACAGCAAATTGATAATAGTCGTTGCTGTGGAGAAGTGTGGGATGATACACTGCACACTGCCTTAAATGTATGCCAATATTACCAGCCTAGTTAGGAGACATATTACTGTCCACTACTGTGCTTACATTCCTTGACACCCATTTCTTGACAGGATGGGGGCACTTGAAGACAAGTTTGTGTACCGAATGGGATTTAATATTCAGACTGAAGATATCTTTTCTGTGGGCTTAGCGTATGCAGCATTCTCATTTTTTGAATTGCTTTGAGGGGATTTTTTTTTTCAATGTGTGAGGTTCAGTCCTGCAATCTGGGTGCATATGTGACTTAAGGAGCCTTGGGATCCGGTCTGACGTATTCAGTAATGACAGCGGTTCTTTATCCCGTGTGCTGTATGTCACCACGTACCCATCGGCTCTAGCACGATCAGTGCAGCTTCGCTTACGATGGATTGGGTGTATTTTGATGAAGTCATGCACAGCATGTAAAGTTGCTTTGGACTGGGGAGCATTTTAATTTAATGTTTTTCAGGCAGATTGGAGCTGTGAAATTCAGCTGCATGCCATCGCTCTGTGCCCTTTCTCTCTCACACTCACCTTCATTTTTTTCTATTGTTTGGACTATAGACACCCCCAAAAACAGACTCAGTGGGGAAAATTAGTGCACATCAAGGCACTGATTCTGATCAGAGGATCTTACCATTGTCATTATTCCACACATTCCAGCAGGAATTGCTGTGACGTTATTTTTAATGTTTCCTACGGCATTCCTAATCCTGTAGGAAAGGCACTTTTTCCTCTTTCACATTCTTTGAAACGTTTGTTTTTTTTCTCCCCTACTTGTCTTATTTTTTAAACAAAATTCTGCATGAAGAATGATGGCGAAGGATCAAATTAAAAGAACATGTCAAGTTGAAAGCAACTCGGAAGTGTCTGCGCTGGCTGTCTCTGTCGGTGCAGCTATTACATTGCTTTTGTATGAATGCAGCAGGATATTTTTAGCCTTCCTCCAAAGTAGGCTGCTAGATTAGGTTACCTCAGCACTGCAGTCATGCCTTTTGCTCCTCGGTAGTCAGTCTAGGAAATGCTTTACATTGTACAAGTTCTGAGGTGAGTGAGCTGCAAGAGCTTGGATAGCTTTTGTTTATTTGACCATGTCGTGCAGAACTCTTCCAAGCGTTCACTGGGAGGGGGAAGCGCTTCTGGTTGTCGTTCTTTGGTATAAATTGCCATCTCTCACGGCTAGAATGACAGTGGCGCTGGTGTCCTGTGTAAGTACACTATGAAATTAGGCCTGGCTTGGAGTGAATTCACACAAGAGGTGAGTGATAGGAAAAAGAGAGTAGAGATGAGTGCAGGAAAAAGAGGCACGGAGGGAGGACTTGTTCAACACCTCCCAACTGACCAGTGGCAGAATTAAGATCTGAATTAAGTCAACCACTGCAGACTCCCCACCCTGTTCCCTGACTTTCTAGATATTTTAGGCTGACTCATTCCCTCTGGGTTTGGTGGCTGGTGTGTCTGCAAGGCACAATGCAACGCTGCACAGAAAACCCTTTCAACCTTTCATATAAATTCAGTTGCTATGGTCTCACTTTGTCTTGCCTCTCCTTTCCTCCTCTCCCTTTCTCCTCGTGCTGCATCAGAGGCAAGTCTCAGCTGACGCGACTGCGTAAGGGGGGACAAATGCCCCTGTTCTGGGAACAGCCTGACCAGGGGAAGGGGTGCATCAGGGCCCCTGCTGCTCATGTCTTCTCCCTGCACCTTGCCTGGTGGCCTCCAGCTGTGCTTGCATTGCAAACCTTACCGGAGAGTTTAAAAATGTCCTGCACGTTTTATTGAAGAAAACAGCCCCAGAACTTACTGAGATAAAATGAGATATTCTCCAAACCTTCTTCTGGAGTCAACATTGCCTCTCTGTGAGCCTCACAGCACCTTTGCGAGGCAGCATAGCTAAATGTTATTGCTATGTCCTGATTTTTCAGATAGACACCCTTGAGGCTCAAAGCGTTTGGGCTGACACGTCCGTGATGTCTCAGCAGACTCCTGGGCAGAGCTGGCTCCTCACGGAGAGGCTGCTGCCGAGCGCCTTGCAGAGTGCGAGGCCAGTCACATAGCTGAGCCAGGGCCCTAGCAGCCCAGTCTGGTCTGTGCTTTAATGACTGCCAGATGTGTCTAGCTCTGCCAAGAAGCGTGAGTATCATTCGATTTCAGTAGTGCTAACAGTAGCGCTGAAGTTGCCTTATGTGGATTTTTGTCTCTGTGGCACAGAAAAAGCATGACTTTTGAGTGAAACATGCCGTCAGTGCTTGGGGTTTTTTTTTAGAGATGACATCTGTTTTAATTAGTTACCAACCCTTTTCCTTATTAAATAGTTTTTAATTTTTTATGAAGGATCCCAATAGGATGCCAGCAGGGGCGAAAGGGAGTTACTGCTCTCCAAATGAGCCTCCTAGCGTCAGTGGACATGGCTCAACTTCTCAGCAGTCTGAATCAGTGGTAAATGCTCTTAAGGTAACTCTCCTCCAGTACAGTACATGCAGAATGTCATGTATGTTACTCAGCACATGTCTTATTGTCCTGAGGACATTCCTGTGCGTAGCCCTGGAATGTTACTGTCATGAACGGTACTGTTTTTTCTGTTTGTCACTCATTGCATCTGTGGACTGTGTGTTCTCTGGGGCAGGGACCAGATGTTCACTATGACGGTGTGATGCCAACTGTAGCTTTTCTCACAATTGCACGTATTTTCTCTGAAGATGAGAAAGTTGTGTTTTTCTGTAGAAGAAAGTCTTTCTACTTCATTGAGATGCTTATTTGTTCTCCAGTGAAATATAGCGGATTGCTGTAACCCATACAGAGAGAGGTACCTTAATGCAAAGATAAAGCCAATATGCATAGTATATTCACAGAAGAAAAACCAGAATTTTGGTCTGAACATAATGCCTAATGACCCCAAGCTCACTGTAGAAATTTTTGGGAGAGCAAACATGATTTATTCTGAAGTTCAGGATCAGACTTCAAAGGCCGACGTTGCACTAACAGTAGCTGACACAAGCAGTCAGAGGGGCAACTTTTGCAACTGCTTACCTATAGGAACAGTGAAGCTGTTGTAATTAATAAAGCTAAAAAAGTTGTTACAAGATATCAATGGTATATTGGAGGATCTCAGTCAACACCTGATGGACTTTAAGTGTCCCACTAGTACTGTGTGCATTCACTGTGTCCATGCTCCTCTGGGGATAGTTAGAAGCTTTTGGAAGCATGAGCAGAGAACAGATCCTCCATATTCCTGTCTCCAAATGTTGGCTCTAACATGATTATTTTCTGATGCATTGTGCAAGCCACTCTCTCCTATGCTTTACTCATTAACTAAACTGGTTTAAAATGCACTCTGTTACATGTCTCTCCACCTGTGGAGATATCATAGGGATGCACTGTCTGCTTGGAAGGCCTCGGTTGGCACTTCTTCCTCTGGGCAGAACTGAAAGGGACTTTTGTAGGTGTTTGCTCTGTGTTTGTGAGATTCTTGAGATGCACAGGGCACTGTAACAGCTCAGTGGTACAGTTGACCTGCCTAGACATCTGAGTTTGTTTGGTGGGTGAGTATCTTCCACATGGTGACATTGACTGGGTGACATTGAGTTCTCCTCCATGAAGCCTGAGGAAGTGGGTTTATGCAAGTGAAACTTGCAGGAATTACAGCAATCAGATCCCTTCTTGTAACATAAAACCAGGGGGCAGGGCTTCACTGCAGCCACCTTGCATCCGTTGTTCTGGCATACGACCTGTGTAAGCCACAGCAGCAGAGTGCATGCACCCTCTCCCTCTGCCCGTAATTGCAGGTCCCCTTGCTGAGGACCTCTCCTGACCCAGTCACCATTGACACCTGGCCACCTGTGAGCATGTTACTGTCATTGATTTCATATGGGAGAGGTGTAATAAGCCAGCTTAGGAGTACATGTTTCAGCAGTGCTCATGATCCTGAGTGCATCTTCTATATATTTCACCTGCTGTTGCCTCGAAAATGAAACTAAGCCAAGTTATTTAATCAAGAGATCACCTATGTTTACCAAATAAGCCTTTTGTACTCTCTCAAAATACCTATTGGAAAAGACATTGTTAAATAGAACAGTTAGCAATATGCTTTTGACAGCCTGTAATAGCTGGTTAGTGTAAGTGGATATTTGAACAATGGCAGAATACTCACCTTCGCTGCTGGAATGGATTAACAAGATGTACACAGAATTTAGTTCAATATGATGTGAAGTCATAGCTTCCAGTTTCCTAAGAGGTATTGCAGCAGGCAGAGAGATAAGTGATACTTATATTCTAAATGGAAAGTGAGCTGTCAGCAAAGACTGCCCAGCCTTCCTCTTCTTCAGCCGAAGAGAAGATCCTCCTGTTTCCCGGACTGAAATGTGATGAGTTGGATGCTGCCTGTCTGGTGAACGCAGAGCTCCGCTTTAGACTCCTTCACAGAATCAGATGCATGCAGAAGAACAGCCTGTGTGCAGAGCCCAAGTCGGAAGTATACTTTTCTTTAGAAATTTGGCATTCTAGACTTCCTGCAAAGGAAGGAGATCCTCTGTTACAGAAACTCGGTGCAATTCCCTTATGCACAGCAAGAAGTCTAAAGAGCAGGCATGCATTGTAAAGAAACGAGAAGAGGTTCATTGCTAATAGTTGTGCTTTTTGCTGCCTAATAGCAAATTAAAAAAAAAATTGCAGGTGAATCTCACTGGTGAAGATGGGTGAAAGAGATACATGATGCAGTGAGTCTGATGCAGGCTCTTCCCTGTCCTCATCTGTCACACAGAGTGGCCAAAAGAAGGAATTGATATGTGTGCCCCCCTGCCCCTGCCCCGTGCCTGGGACTTGGCACTGTTCCCCACTCTGCCGGTGGTGATGGGATTATTCCCTGTGCGAATGGGAAAAGATTAGGTCACCTGGGGGTAGAGAAGGAGCCATTTCATATTGCAGGACGTGGCTTCTTCCTTTCGCAAAGGAGCTGTACGTGACCAAACTGCATGTTTGCGCAGAGAGAGGGGCTTGCTCTGGGGACCAGAGTTTACGTTTGTGGGAAGATAGTAGTCATCTAGTCTGACTACCTGAATAACTAAGGACAAAGACTCACCCAGGAGTCTTGCGTCTGGTTTGCCTACCCTAAGTTCAGTATAGCCTACTGGAAACTCTACTGTGCCATCTGCAATTTAAAGTGAGATACACTTTAATCAGAAAAGGCCTGAGGCTCAGTATAGGAGCTGCTGCGTAAAAGAAATGTTTTGTGTTACCCTGGAGGTCAGACAAGGAGATTTAATGATCCCACCTACCCTGAAATCTTAAGTACTGTAATCATCTGTCTCATTATCTTTAAAACCAAAGGTTCAATTACATACGCATGCCCTTACTCAGAAAAGACCTGGTTAAATATATTACTGTTCTTATTTGTGCTTGAAAAACAAATTCCATTTGTAAAATAAAATTTCCTTTTTTTTTAAAACATACCCTTGTCTTGGAAGCTCAGGAAAATATGAATCAGCAGGCTGTTAAAGACTCTCACCACTACCTTAGTGAGACAGAAAAGACTGTGGCTGAAGAAATGCACAGTGTAAGTTTAAGGTGTTTAATTCTGTATTCCATATTGAGCCTGAAACCACCTGAAGATGCTATTTTGTTTAAAGGCTGACAGTCAATATGCCTTTGAATTATGGAAGTTAAGTCAGTTACTGTTTCCATAGTGCAATTACTGTTTTTCATTATGAACATTAAAATTTTAACATGCTGGTAAGTGTCGATCAGAAAATTCCGTATGTGATAATATACATATCTGGGATAAAATACTGTGTGAACCAGCTAACTTGAATTTTATCCCTGATAAGAATAAAATTTGACAAGAATGGTAAAGTCTGGCAGTCTCAATTTCCCCATTTGTATAATAGCATTTACATATTTTCTTGCCTAAAGCATTGCTTTGCATTTTTTGGATAAAAAGCAGTTTCGAACTAATAAATATTTAATAGCAATCCATAAAATTTACCAGGATTTAAGTAATGCCACTTCTAAAATGCTAATTTACTATATTTGACATTATCAATTCATATTTATAAATCCCAAATAGATACTTGTCTTCTGCCTTATCTCTTTTTTCCTCCCCGATCATTCAAAGTTCTACCACTGCCATTGAAATGCTGCCTCTTCTTCTGACCTCTGTGATCTATGCCTGATTTGACTATTGCTATCTTATTGTACTTTTAAAATAATTGGCTATTTCTTTCCTGAGATTACTTTTTCTTAAATTGACTTAGTCTATATCAAAAGTACAGTGGATTTGCGATGAACTAACTATAATTTTTTTTCTTTTGTATTTTCAGTGCGTTTTTGTTAGTTTTATGGCTCACTATTTTGCTCCAGCTTTATGTACAGCTGGTGGTTATTTTACTATTTTTTTTTAACATGAAACATTTGCCATGAAACATCGTTTTGCCTTTGAAAAGAGCAGAATGATGACCAGTCTTGTTTTGGGGTTCTTTGATTTTGGTGCATAGTTCTGATCAGTACTGAAATGCAATTTGAATGTATAACTCATGTTGTATAACGAGTGAGGAAATCTGTCACATCTCTCCCAGGAAGTGCATATGATAATTACGCCACTTCCTCACCAACATATTTGGGAAGATTTTTGCTTTGTATTTATGTGCTTGCCTTGTCTTAGGAGAAGGCACCCAGAATGTATTAGCAGGTTTAGAGGTAGCTTTTCATGTATTGCTTAGTGTGGAGGTAATTTCCAAGCATCAGAACTCTTGGAATCAGTGCAGAGATGTGTTGTTCTTCATTATTTTTTTCAGATTACCAGTAAGTTCGGTGCACAGGGCTGCAGGAAATTCAGTTGGACGGGTAACCTGGTAGCCCAGGGGAAGATGGGATTTGCCAGATACGGCGTGTGGGACTGTTGGGGTTAGCTGGAGAAGGAGGGGTCAGGGAGCCCAGAGGTGTCGATGAGTATGTTATGATACAAATACGAAGTACCACAGTCCTCAGATGCGTCCGCAGCCTGCAGGTGATGCAGTTGCTCTTGTCTGCAGTTAGAGTGCAAATCTTTGCCCTGGCTTCCAGGGAAAATATTTCTCCATCCTTTCACCTCTGTGGGCTGGATAAAAGCTAGAAATGAATCTTCGTGACTGTACCATGACCTCATAGCTACCTTTTATTCAATCAAAGCTTCCCATGAAATCTTGAGTGAAGTCTTTGGTACTGGGCTTTTTACTCTGTCAGAACTATTTACAACACATTCAGGACTGCTTTAAGTTTTACGTTTTCTCTTGAGTGCTTGTAAACATAAAGCAATTCCATTAGCATCAGTTGTGACTTATCAGTGTTGAACTGGTGAATTGAGAAGAAAACAATCCTTTATATGCAAACAAAAATTGTATATGTGATGCATAGGGCCAAATAAATGTATGCTCAGAAGGCAGCAATATGTGCAGCTATCATGACTATGCTAAGAAAGAACTGTACATCTGCTAGCTCAAAAGGAAAGTTTAGTAACCAGCCTGCAGATATTTAGTCCCTATCAGCCTGTATTTCTGAAAAGGGGACAAATGAAGTAACTATGATGCCTTGGAGACCCACCTCTCCACTGCGTTGTATGCATAAACAGAGGCAGTTGCTGATCAAAGTTACTATCCCTCCAGGTGGCTGTGATTCATGCCTTGAGTTTATCATGTTATTTAATGTTGAAAGCATCACTGTCTGCTGGTTGTTACCACCCTAGGACTGCCACTGATCTGGAAATTAGAGCTCTCAGAAACGTCGAACGTTGCAATTCTCGTAGACAAAATAGGAGCTGCGGAGTGGGCTGACGCTGGGGCTGCAGGCACTGCCTGTGCACCGCACACCCTTCGCCGCTGAAGGACCTGATCCAGTGACACACGTAATGGTGCTGCAACTGGGTTTTACCTCAGTTTCCCACCCACAGAAATGGGATAAATATTCTTTTTCACCTCCACCGTGTCAGCTCTGTTTCAGATGCAAGCTTTTCAGGGCTGTCTTCTTGGATGTGTTTGTGCCTTCTCGTCAACCAGCGGTCATTTGTTCGGCTGGAAATAAGGGTCTTTTCAAAGTGTCACTTTTCAGTTGATTACAGTGTCAGCATTAACTGCTAGGTGAACATCTAGTAATCACTGACCAGAAAAATTGTCGAAAGGTGTATCTGTACAATGTGCCTTTTCACAAAAGCTGTCTAAGAGGCCTTACTTTTTGATAATGGTAAATTAATAACGTCAGCAACAAAATGTCGGAAAGAAACACCGATGTCATCAAATCTAGCCTTCCACCATTTGTGATGACTCAGGCAGAGTTGATTCAGGAGGTTTCACTGAATAAACATTTTTCATACATTTGCTACTTCACAGTATTTCATAATGTTCTACAGCAAACGGCTAAAACACAAGCATATTTTTATTGTTGTGCTTTCTGGTATTGCCATGATGATAACTTCTCAGGAGCTGTTTAGTTATTCACTCACCTTTTTGCCTTCAAATTACAGGTGATTTCAGGGTGCAAGATTTTGGTCATATAGAATTTTTGCAGGGAATCAATTTTGGGTTAGGCCCATCCAGTGGCCCTGAAGACAGTTCCTTTCAAAGCTTTGCACTTGAATTTGTCCAGCCTTCGTTAATAAGACTATAGTCCTATTCCTTCCAGTCTTGGGGTGTTTCTGTTCTCCACACTTCCCATATTTGCCTACTTTAGGCAGCAGCAAAATACAAGTAGTAAATAAGAACAACGGAAAACAGTTGCAGCCTTTCTCCCGAGTTGTGCCACTGTTGCTTCAGAGACTGCGTGGTTTAGTAGTAGTTATTCCTTAACTGACTGCTTGTTGATTATTATTAAGTAGAAGGAATCTGAAATTCTAATCCTTAGTAGAGTGGCGATCTGTGAATTTGTTTCTGGTGGCTCGTAGAAGAGAGACCTTGGTAATATGACACAGGCAACTGATTCTCCCGTTTCTAAATGGCCAATCTTTTTATAAGCCATTAGTAGACACTTTCCTAGATTCTTTTTGCTAGTATTATTTTCTATGCCTTGAATTCCATACTTGTGACATAGGTGTTTTGCAATCATGGATAGGAATAGATAAGAGAATGAGGAAAGAAATCTTTTTAGTATATGGTCCACATTACAAAAAAAGTTTGAGAACTTTTACCAAATTGCATATGGCTCTGGTTCAACACAACACACAAGCATATATAGAACAGTAACTATATGCACAATTCTACTGACAGTAAGGGTCAATAAAAGAAATGAAAACAAATACTTCTAGCGCTTTACTTGATTTTAAGAGAACAAGTAAGTTCCTAGAAATGTACAGATTTGCTGTATGCCTTTAACATTAAAAATGTTTATGCTTCTCTGGACTGAGCTGTGCACTTCTGAAATTAATTATCCAAAATATAAGGCTTGGGAAATATTTGAACAAAGGGTTTCAGTTGAGGCCTGTGAATGTCCTCAGTTGTGTATCTCAAGCATAAAATATCCTAGTGATGCATGTGCTAGTTCATTTGTCTCCATTTTTAATCATTTTTACTTAGAAGCATGTGCTTTCTATGTTCAAAAGGAATGTTTTATCCGTTGAGAAATATTCTGTTTTCAAGTTTTGTGTCCCTGCCTCTCTGTCCGTACCTGTGCTGCATGGTATGTGTAACAAACACGTGGTATTTCCGTATGCATGTATATATGGGTACAAATGCATCTTAACTGGTGATAATGATATCTCTTTATATCTCTGCCTTTAGGTTGTGTGGAGGAAACTTGGAGATGCTGCAGGGTCGTGCCCTGGGATTAGACAACATTTGTCAGGAAATCAGTATAAAGGACCTATGTAAAAGGACCTGAGCAAGTGCTCTCTCTGAGGAGAACGAGTTTGACCTGCTGCTGAGAGATAAGAAAGAGTGACTGTATCCACAGTGACTTTCCGTCTGACAACGGGTTGTCTGTATGCGCTACACAGGACTTCGTTGGAAACCAGGAGAGATTCTGCACAGAGATCTTCCAGACGCGTTCTGTTTTTCAGTGTCCCTGGTATACTGCTGTTTCAGCATACTGACTAGTGAAACGCTGCCAAGGCATTGCCATTTAAACCCATCACATTTAGAAGCGTCAAGATATTCCCGTCCCTACCTAATAGATGATTGGGATTCTGCAGGAGTTGCATGAAATAAATTATTATTTTGAATAGTTACAGGGAATCTCTGGTAAGTCCATTAGATTTAACTGAAGTTTCTCACTAGACTGGAAAGACATCGATAAACTGTGCCTTTGGTCTCCACAGTTTTGAGAAAGTCACTTACTTAGTTACTCACTCTTCATGCTATAAAGTATCAGTTAATGGTGCTTTGGCAATTTCCAGCTGAATTTTTTGTTTTGTCAGAGAATACTTGCGTTTTGAGGTGCTAAAGACCATAAAGTCTCCTAACCAGCCAGTAGTGTAGCAGAACTACAGTACTTGTAGTAAAACATGATTTCTTTCTAAATGAAAGTGAAATTAGCTTTCTTTTTGATTCACTTTGATGCAAATCTTCTGAAGACATGTATGAGGTTCACAACCCTTTAATGAACAGAATATTTAGGTACCACTATGAGAGGTCACAAATCAGAATTTCCATCAGAGTTTTTTCTGAAAGTATTTTCCAATTGCTGGGATGCTAATTTCTAGTATTTAATTTAGAGACATGCTGTTTTATTTAATAAGAGTCTGTAAGAATCTAAAGGATTGCACTGCATTATGAAAAAAGCTTTTCTTGCTACTGTAGCATTCTTACAAAGAAAAAGGTTTTATTTACTCAGAGCATGTCTTTCATTATTATAAGACAGAAGGCTCTTGTTCAGATTGCCTGAGATTTGACCAGAAGGTGCCCTAGACATGCTTAGTTTATTTTTTTTCCTATGTGTATAATATTAGTTGTGTGTATTGAATTGCAATGATAGATATTTTGTGTATATCTAAAAGCAATGATAGTTTCTTGTATGAATGTGCAACAGGCTTGTGACTGAATGCTGTTAGTTAACTTTTTACCATAGCTAAGCATCAACAAATTAAATAAAAATAAAAAATAGGAATGCAACAATTCCCAGGTTTCTGGTTTGTTCTTGGTTACTAAGATTTGAGCCAAAGTTAGTATCCTCTGTTTTCTCTGAGCTTGTAACATGCTGTATTAGTGGACTATTTGTAGTGGAATGTCGCTCGGTTGCTGTACTTTTGTTATATAATAATATGATGTAAGATCTGATGTCTTCATAAAAACACAAAGTGTTAATTTGCAGCGGTAATTATGTTGGATTCTGTTGTTATTTTCACTTGGTACCATTTGACGTAAGGCCTCTGGTCCGGCATTACGTTCTCAGGCGAAACTGCTCGCTCCTTCTCCTTGAGTTGGGAGCGCAGAGTCTGGCTGCCTATTTTCACACACTGCACTCAGAAAATTTCTTATATATAACCCCCTAAACAGCTGTCTGTTAGCTTTACATGTTATTTTCTCCCATACATACTGTTTGCATAGTTAAACTTCAATTGTTGTATTCCTATATATCTCTATCTATATCTATATCTAAACGTATGAAAGAAATGTAGAACATGTGCTTGTGCCTGCAGTGCATACGTGCAGGGGCTAATCTGAGGGACACTGGTCTTTTGACACTACACTTGTGTAAATTTTGATACTGTATTAAAACTATTTTTTTACAGTTCTGCATACAATTGGGTATCAAGTATCTGTGCTCACCCTGGTAACGGTAATAAATTACAGAATCTCCAAGTTGTTTGCTTTCCTTTCATGGCAGAGGTCTGCAGGTACTTGGGGTCAAAGCCGGTTTGCTTTGGAGGAGCAAGCTGACGTTTCTCCTGCCTGGCTGGAGCTCAACGCTGGCGAACAGGCACGGAGCATCTCCTCTCTGTTGGTGCCCCCCGCTTCTTTCTCCCCAGAGCCGGGGCTCGAGGACGCTGGCCGCTCAGGGGCATGGCCGGTGCGCGCCGGCGGGCAGCCGTCCCCGTGCTGGTGTCCCCCGGCCTCGCAGGGACCAGCCTGGCGAGGATGTTGGCTGTGATAACAGGGCGTATTTGGAGGACTCCTGGTTGAATCTGCTGAATGCAGGCGCAAGGAAATGAGTTTTTTTAACTGCTTTTTGCAGCCGTTTCAACTGTATCCCGTGGCGCTCGTTGCCACTAGAAGCATTTGCCGCTTTCCGAGCGCCCCGCACGTCCCTCAGCGTTTGCTCGAAGGCGCTTTGGGGGTAGCCGGGGGGATGTTGGGCTGAGGCAGGGTGCTGCCTGGAGCCGTTTTCGCTCGGGCGGGAGAGCACGAGCGCTTTTGGTGGCCAGGGGCGCTGCGGGAGGGCTGGCTCGGGCTCTGCGTGCGGCGGCCCTCCTGCACCCGCTCTCTCTGCCCGTGGGTGTAATTCCCAACCTGAAGCCTCTGGGGCTCCTAAAAGTACAACTCACTCACTATATGGGCTGTGTGTAGAGACTAGAGTAAAGGCTGCTGAGGGGTCCTGTAGTCCACTGATATTTTCATGTGCTGTGTGCGCTAAAGAGTAAGCACTTCTGTAGTAGTTACGGACTTTCACTTCTGTCTTGTTCTCTGCCAGTGTGGAGTTAGGCATTTTTCACTAAAATATAATCGCAGCAAGCCTCATGAATTCCCCAATCAGTTGTTTTTAGCATAACTTTGCTTCCGTAGAAAATCTGCACATATTATTATAGGTCAATTCCCGAACTTCTGAGCTGTGTATGAATGGGCTATAAAATTCAGTGAGGGTGGATTGCAAATAGCCTAGAATTTCAAAACCTACTTTTTCTTCAGTGTGGTTTTGCTGTCCTGCAAACAGCTCAGCAGAAGGTGAGCTCCCTTGAACCTACACGTAGAGTCCTGCTCCCCTCTGCCTTCAAAATATCTGATCTTAAATTGCTCACTCTGATTATCTTTTAATGGAGAAAGGCTGTTTCGTTTGAGGGTTAGAAAGCAAAGAGTGGCGGTTTGTTTTTCAGCAGCTGAATGGTTTCATTAGACTCCGTTCCCCAAAGGTTGCTGTTGATGGACATGTTTGTGAACACGGTACTAAGCCGGTATGCCCTCTTTAACATTTCGAGTGCAGGCTGGGAGCTAGTACCAATGGTCTGCGCAGAGCGGGGACCGTGTCCAGCCTGGCACTCTCTCGCCGTGCCTGAATATCGACTGCAGCACACATCTTCCGCATATTCGGTAACGTTCTGCTTCACTTGTCGTTGTCAGATACTTCCCCAACAAACACTGCTTGAACCAAGACACCAGTTAATTTAAATCTTTATGTAATTTTGAAATTAGGCCTTTAGAAACATGAAGCATATCAAGACTCTAGTCCTAGGACGACATGACTTCTTTCTACTAATATCACTAGTTTGATACAGAAGAAAGTGGCAGAGCCAGAGACAACATGAAGGAAAAAAAAGTCCTTAGTGAGACTGTCTTTTAGTTTGAATTTCTGCAGAAAAGAGTAGCAAAAGCAGCTGCCACGTGTGTAATATCAAGACCTCTTTACACCTCCAAGCTCATGTTTTCCAGGCTCAGGTGAATCGCTTATCTAAGGATATCATCCATAAACTTCCTCAGAGTACTGCAATCTTTCCTGAAGCAGGAAGTAGGTCATTCAATGTCTACATTGAATTGCCTAGGTCATAGGCAATTCCTGGTCATCCAAAACCTGAAGGTAAGAACAGCTGACTCAATAGAAACTCTGCCTGGATTTAACAGAAAGGTTCTCCATTACCTAGTCAAGCAGTAAATGGACATTCATTGGGCTGCCTCATGATTATGCTACTTCCCAACACATGCAATGTGATCTAGAAACAAACTGTGAGACGTGGATTGCCAGCTATGGCAACTCTCATCTGATAAATGCAGTATTGGAAGGATGTGGACAGAAGGAGAAACTACAAAAGGAGGTAAAATGAGGTCAAAGGACCTTCTTGCTATTAATGACTTTTAGTTCCTTTTTTTTTAGAAAAAAATGAAGCGTCTTCTGATATTTAAGTAGCTCCTGTGACAGCCTCCTCTGAAATCTTTCAGACTAGATGGTCTTCCTTTTCTATTTAGGCTTGCGCTGAGCCAGCAGAACAAGTTGATAAATATCTTTTCTTGCCTCCCACTTTCCGTGCTGTGCTCTGCCTTCACCAAGCACCTGAAGTTAGGGAGAGGATGAACAGCCTGGTAGAGAACCTCAGACTGCTCAGTTCCCATTGCTAGGCTGTGAAATCATGAATGAGTTGCCAAAAGAAGGAGGAAAAAGACAATGCTGGGTGAAATACTTGCTTTGCTATCCTTAGTTGAGGACTTAGACGTATGAGCTTCTCTCTTCTCTTATGATTTCTCATTACAGTGACTACGTTGAAGTAAATTTTAAAGTAACTTATAAATAAGTATTCTGCTTAAAAAAAAGAAAAGGAAAAATAACATTGAGAACCATTCCCCAGACTCTAGAAAGAAAGAGGAGAAAGAGGAGGGGAGTGGGCACGTGTCCTGCTAGCATCCTGGTTGCAGACGAATTCTCTGCAGTGGTTGTCACCAGTAATATAATCCTCTTTCTGTGTAACTCACCTGTGCCTATAGTAATAGTTGCCTGAGAGAAAGGCTATCTGAGAAAGAAGTTTATGTTGGCTTAGCTGGGCTTTGAGAAAATTGAGAGGATGACACAATTAAATCGAATAGCTATTTGATGGCTATGAATGACTTTGTTTATTGTGCTGGCACAAGCTCCATGGATTAATCCAAGGATGTTCAAAACCAATTGCTCTGATTTTGTATTCCAGCACTGTGAACAAGCCTGACTGTGACCCACTGGAGCTGGTGAAAAATTTTCACTTGTGATTAAAAAAAAAAAAGGAAGTGGCTATATGGCTCTAACTGAGCAAAACTGTACTGACATGCTCTTGGTAAATCCCAGCACTGTGAAAAAACACCCTGTTAAACCTACATGAGCAATAGTACACTCTGGGGCTGGACATTTTGTTTGGAGAGTAGGATTGTGCCCAGGACAAGGGGAACTTCCCAGGTGTGGGGCAGCCACAGCCAGGAGGGGCTTCTTCCATCTCCTGCATGCTTCGAGGCAGCGGTGGTATCCTGGAGGCATCTCCTTGTACAGCTAGCGGGGAGAAATGTGATTGCCTTACCAGAAAGCCTTCATACTTTTACAGTGAGCTGTGTACTGGCATATCCGCTGTCCCAAGAGTTGGTCCTCTCTTTTTATCTTTTTAGGCTTTTTGTTGGTTGGTTGGTTTGTTTTAGAAACTTAAAAAGTCATATTGGGACACCAAACGGGCCCAAGTCCTATGAAGCTGGTAGTGTCAGCAGCGGCTTCAGCATAAATGTCCACGAGTGAAAGGGAAATGCTCTCAGGTTTTAGGGTGGCCTTGCAGAACAGGATAACGTTTATTGGCAAGGTGATGGGAATTGGCTCAAATCCTGCTGTAAATCTGTGGCACGGCGCTGCCAAGCTGTTCTGCTTCCACAGGCGCTAGACTTCATAATAGCGAAAACGCACAGTCTGAAAATACGTTAATTTTCTTCCCCTCATGGAGGATAAATTGTTCATAGTAAATTGTTGAATTGCTGCATATGCTCATCTGAGAAGTACCAGAGCACCCCAGCGCTCACCCGACGCAACCTTGAAAATCCCAGGAAAAGCACAGCAGTGAAGCACGGAAATGTCCCGTGCTCCCGCGAGTACGACGGACCTATCGCACGAGTGATGACGGGTCCCAATTTCTGCAGCCCAACTACAAACAGTGAAACCAGTAAAGAGCAGAAGCATAAATCAACAAAACTGCTGAATTAGGTACATGCATGCCCTCCCCACAAAAAAAACAAGCATAAAAACAAGCAGTGTGTTTGTGTGTCGGGGGGGGGGGAGATCATTTTAATTGTAAAACAGCAAACTGTTTAGACAAAAAGGGCAGAATCCACTTTTTGCGTGGTGCTAATTATGAAACGGCGTGTCTGGCTGGGCTTCGCAGTAACACCGCGCTGCCTGGGGAGGAAAACGTAGCTCGGTAAAACAGTTAGAGCATTAACCCTTCCTTCAGACTGGAACCCCAACGAGTGCTTATGTTTAAGTGCAAAACTGAATGCCGCTCTGAGTATGGTGTTTCCTTGAATTAGAGCAGACTATGAAGCTCGTTTTTAAACCACAATTTTATTCTTGTATGTTCTCACCTCACACTGATGCTAAAATAATGCATTTTTTTTCTTTTCCATTTTTTTTGTAACTTTTACAGTTCCTCTTGTGTTTTAAGCATGTTGTTATGGCCATTTTGCAACATCTCGTTATTTATTTTTTATTATTATGACTTTTTTAAGACTCCAGAATTTTGCACTCCAGTATTTCAGAGTTTGGATACATGTGACGTTCTCATTTTGGTCTGCAGTTAGCACCCCGAACATTGAGTCGGGTGTTTATTTTCTTGTTTATTTTTCTGGTGCTGTGCGAATGATGTGCTCCCAGCGTGGCTTAGTGAAAAATTAGTAGCTGGGGCTGTAGACAAATTGAAAGCAAAGTGCCAGGGAAGAAGCTGAGATATCGGGTGGCAAAGGCCAGCTGTCCACAACTCTGCTAGCAGACCTTGGCACCCAGTGTCTCACTTAAATGCCCTCAGTAAGTGGTGGGAGTCTCGAAGCTGCAAATGAGCCGTGGTCCCGGTGGGCGTGGGGCGATGCCAGCTCCGCAGGTGGGTTTGGGCCATGGTGAGGACACAGCGTGCCCTGCGGGGGCGAGTAGGACTGGGTGCAGGGGGTAAAAGGGAAAGAGGGAAAAAGCTGGAAGGGAAAAGTGCTGCGTGAGGGGGAGCACGGGGAGAGGGACCGCGGACAGTGGTGGTGTTGCTGAGGCACGCTGGTGGGACGGTGGCGCAGGACCATTCCTGTGGTCAGAGGACCCAGCAGAGCTGGGTTGGTGGGTTGCTGGTGAGGAAGCGTCCAGGCCTGCCTGGCCTGCGCCAGCAGTGGAGAGAGCACTTGTTTCACTGTCCAAAAGGAAAAACAGTCCTGGAGGCTTTCTCACACATTGGGAAGCTTGGCAAAACCAGATGCCCAGGAGGCCTCCTACTACATGTGCCCGGCCAGGTTTGTCCGAAGTGGATGAGAAGGTGGAACAGGAGTTAGTGGATGTTGAAGGTTTCCTATTATATACCAGTAAAGGTCTTAGTGGTTGCTCTGGTCTTGCTTCCTTTTACATCCAGCTTTGAATACACTGGTGTGGAGGTTACCCAGCATAACTGTAAAAACTGCTTCTTGGAGGCCTGCTCAGGGCTGATACCATCCAGAAAGGCAAATCTTCCATGGCGAAGGAAGTAATCTTCTCTCCAAGGAAATGTCACAAATTGCAAAACGACCTTTCAATTATTTGTGGTTCAGTTTCTGCCAATACACGGTGTATCTCCCCTTTGCTCCAGTACTGACACATGTTCGTTTACGTACATGTGTTCAGACAAACGTGCACCCACCTGGCTTTATCCACGGTCACTGAAACAAAAGGAATCCATACGAGCTTATCGTTTGGTGTGTTACACTAGTTAGAGGATGTTGCATCGGGATTTTACGCTCCTCTGAGCCAAGTCTGGTCTCTTCTCTGGTGCTCCAAGGGAAGGAAATTTCCATTGGTAAAGCTTCTAGCACAGTTGCTTGTCTTTCTTGATCAGGACATTCACACCAAATATTTAAAAGAAAATCCAAAGAAGCATCAAAAGCAAAAAAGGTCTGTGGCCAAACTGCTTATTTGTGTCTTCACATCCAGAGGTATCTGAGATGAACAGATTCCAGCATAAAACATACACCTTTGGGGTGTTCTGCTTCCTACAAGTAGGTAGAGCCCTGCTTGAGGTAGAGCCTCACATCCAGAGGAATTAATCTCTCACTAAGAGAACTGCAAAACTTTGTCTTTTAGTAAATAAGTTACATGTACCTGTTAAACAAAACAAAAAAAGATTTTACTGCCCAGATATGATTTATAGCTATAAATTTTTGTAAAAATGTTCATCTTAATTTTCTTGCTAATAACTTGAAAAGGGCAAAAAGAAACCCATAAAATAATGATGAATAATTACTCCTTGTCTCCATAGATCTCATTAATAACATCAGGGAAAAACGAAATAGATATTGAAGGCTGCATATTTGGAGCTGGCTTCACTAGAGGAGATGAGCTGCATAACTGACAAGTTAATATGAGCTTGGTATCCAAGGAAAGCACCAGCTGCTGAGGAGGGCTGCATGCCTAGAGGTGTTCAAGCATTCCCTTGCAGTGAGCGCTGGCCTGGAGGTCCCACATGGAGGCTGAGCGTGTTTGACCCCAGCCAGGACTTGACTGGGAGCTGTTTCAGAGGCCAGGCGGAGGAGAGCGCAGTCTCTGCTCCTGCAGGGAGGAAGGCAGCAGTGACCAAGAGGTGGGGTGGACTGCACTCATGGATCAGGGCTGTACATCTCAACCTGTAGAAAATAAGATTACTGAGATTACTGTCTCAGTTTAGCTCTTCACTGAAGAAGGTGTGGCAGGCACAGTGTGATACAGGGCTCAAGGGACAAGACAGTGCTGGTCTCAGATGCAGTTGCTGCAGTGGGACCAGCAAATCTTGAGGGCAAGGCAGAGCGGTCACCAGCCTTAGCCCTGCTTAGATCTTGTGGTTTGGGCTTGACCCATCATACTGAATGTGAAGACAGAGAAACAAGCGGGCAGACTGTTTGGGAGGGGAGGAGCAAGGTCCATCTAAGGGACAAAAAAACATAAGAGGCAGATGACCAAACGTGAATGAGGATCTAGATAACCTTCTCAAGAGTCCTAGCTGATCATTAACCAGTGGAAGGGGGAAACTTTCCTAATTTGTAGCCATGCACTTAACTGGGCAGATAGCGAGAAATGCAGGAAGACACTGGTATATTTTGTAATATATGTCGTGTATTAGGCTGTGTCACCTGGTACTCGGTCTCTAAATTCTGTGTCGACCCTAATAACTTAATGGCTATAATTAAGATACTCTCTGGAGTGGGCCTGCCAAGAGATTTAATTACATCAAAGGGCTAACTGCATGTAATGTTTGAGGAAAGGAGTCAGGCATCGTAAGACCTCTATAGACCACTCGCAAACACTGTTGTAACAATTTAATCAGGCTCTGAAAGACATGCTGACAGGATTCGTAACAAGTAAACAGGAAAGAAGTAGCCTGTAACATGCTGCACAGGACACTGTTGGCATTGGCCATGGCACGCTGCAGGGACTGAGCAACCAAAGGGTGTTAGGGAGCGTGAGGCCCTGCACCCTGGGGAGCATGCTCCTGTGGGCTGCTTAAACCAGATGAAGAGGAGTAAGAGCTGATTACTAAGGTGCCAGCTCAGCCTGAAGCAGAGGGCTCTTCTGACTTGGGAGAAATGCTCAAGTATGTCCTCACACAGTGTACTTGGAGAGGAGAGGGAGCCAAGGTGAGATGAGAAACGAGGCTCCAAGGCCAGAAGGAGGATCTTGTGACTTTGCTCCTGAGTGAAGGAAACACCTAAGCAGAAACTAAAGGAGAGCTAATGTCTGAGGTGCAACAGAGAAGAAGCAGTGAAGGGAGATGAAGGTCAATAGCTCTCACTGACCGAAGGGTGCAAGGGGTTGTCAGAATCTGAAACTCTCTGGCCAGCTTCTTTTAGATATTCCACACATACGGAGAGTGCAATGTTTAATATTAAAGTTTACTTTGAAGGTATCTGATGTTACATGGGATTTTTGATTTAGCAGAGTGATACAGTAATATCCTGAAATCACAGTTCAAGTGTACACCTACAGAGTTCAATCACAATACCAATGTAATTGCCATTACTGGTCTCTATAATACGCTCACTGTCATGATGCTGGGGGTCTCCAATCACCAGGAAGGAATACATGAGTGGAAACCAGCTCAAGCCTGTCGCTTTCTTCAAAATTCCTTCGTTAGTTGTTGAGGTTTTATACTGTATGTTGGGCTGAGCCACATATCCATTTCCCCCATGCTGGTCTGGCTGTCTCAGGAGACATTCACATTCTTTGGATCAGCTCTGGAAGAAATATTTATACTTGGTCTATGGCTACTTATCTAAAATGAGGGTCACCCTCTGGCCCTTTTTGTGTTGAGATAAAACCAGTTCGCTATGCCTACACCATTCCTGAACTTCATGGGCACCTCACCCTTGCTCATCTCTTCCGAGCCTTCTTCCGCTGTGGGGATTATTGGTCAGTCATAGTGGTGAGATCAAGGAAAAAGGTGTTGCTTACCATTTCTGCCATATTATACCATTTCTGTATGTAAATGTGAGATTAGGCAGACAAAACTGTCTGTACTCTGGGGAACTTCTGACATGAAGAAAACAGGAGGCCATTGAACCACTGCCCTGTGGACAAGGTGAAGGTGCTGCTGGAGCAGCTGCTCATACAGCAGTGAGCCAGCCACTACTCAGCACAACAGCCTGAATGCATCTTCTCATGTTGCCATCTCCAGATGATCTTCAGGGTATCGGCCTTGTGAAGCAGTAGCACTAACAAAAGATGTGTTCCCACATTGACAAGCAAGCGAGCAGAGCACGGGGACCCAAAAAACTTACAAAGTAGACTGAACTTTGACTGTAGCCAGTAGTAAATGAAAATTAGGAAACCCCTATAGAGATTCTTGTCTGTTTTGGTTTTGGTTTGAGAAAAGAGCTTTCTGTTATGAGGGTCAAGAAGCACATGCTCTGATGACATCTGGAGCTGTTCAGCTGTCTCTGGTATTTCCTGGCTATGTACCTGTAATCCTAACCTGAAGCCTTCACTTCTAATGGTGTCAAAGCAGTTTTGCCCCGCCTCCTCAGATCTTCTGATACCTGATGAGGTCTTGCAGAGATTTGTCTCTGTTAGCCTCAGCTATTCCTTCTGTGTCGTATTTGCTAGGAAATGGAATGTGATCATCAACACCTCTTACATAAGCCAGTGAAATGAGTTGTGGATATACTGCCAGGAATCTTTTGGGTTCGGTGATACCTTTCAGTCTTCTCCTGCTACACTGACCTTCTTCCTGGCATTACTTTTTGTGACAAACTCTGCCATTTCATTCTGATCTTCTGGTGTAAAGTGATGAGAATTGGGATTAAACTGCTGCACTGTTGTTTGTTCTCCTGGATCCCAGTCAGGATTTCAGTTCATGACTTGGAAGGTGAACTCTTCTTCCTTATCTCAGGCAGAAAACACAGAAATTTGACTGTCAGACTGTATGTGGACCAAAATCTTGGATTAGACCATATCAGATATGCAAGTTTCATTGCTGAGTATTGGTTACCCCTTACAGACAGCAGTATTGCACTGTACATCGGTAGAACAGTTAAGATCCTGTTCTTCAGACTGTGGTAAATTGATAGCACTGAAGAGACCCTCAGGAAAGCTTACTACTGCCCTAATGCATCAACAGAAACTCTATAAGTCACAGGACTGCTGTGGCTGGAAGGGATCTCCAGCGAATGTCTAGTCCGAACACCTGCAGTCATCCAGAGCAGGTTTCTCAAGGACATGTTCAGTTGGGTTTTGAATATCTCCAAGGATGTAAACTCCACAAGCTCCAAGGCAAACCTGCTTGAGCTTTTTTTACCAAATTTCATAATGAAAAAAAATTTCATTATATCTAGCCAGAATTTCTTGTGCTCCAGTTTCTGTTCTTTGCCTCTCCTTCTTTAACCGTGCGCCTATCAAAAGAGTCTAGCTCTACCTTCTCTGTATCATCCCATCGGGTAGTTGTAGACAGCAGTGAAATCTTACCTTCACCTTCTCCTTTTCAGGCTGCACAAGCCCAGCTCTCTCTGCCTCTCCTGGTACACTTTGATGATCCTGGTAGGCTTCCCTGGACTCGCTCTAGTATATGCATGCCTCTCTTGCACAGGGCACCCCAGATGCGGTCTCAGCAGTGCTGAGTAGTGAGGAAGGATCACCTTCCTTGACCTGCTGGCAGTGCTCTTTGTAATATAGCCCAGGAAGATGCTGGCCTTTGCTGCAAAGGCACATTGCTGGTTCGTGGTCAACTTGTTGTCCACCATGTCCTTCTCTGCAGAGCTTTTTCCCAGCAGGTCAGCCCCCAGCATGTACTGGTACATGAGGTTATTCATTCTCAGGTGTAGGACTCTGCACTTCCTTTTGTCGAACTTCGTGGGGCTCCCCTCTGCCCACTTCTCCAGCCTGTTGAGGTTCCTCTGAATGGTAGCCCTAATTTTCAGCCTCAAAACTGCCCATTGTACTTTGTATTACTGATCACAACCCTTTCAGACTGGTAGTCTAGCCAATTTTCCACACTCCTTATCATCTCGCTATTCAGCCTATGTCTCTCCAATTTAGCTTAAAGAATACTGTGGGAGACTATTTGAGGCCTTACCAAGGCAGTATAAACGACGTTCACTGCTCTCTCCTGGTCCACACAGCCACTCACACTCTTGCAGAAAGCAGCCAGAGTGGTCAAGGCATGATTTTCCGTGGGTAAACCCATGCTGGCTGCTCCAAGCCATCTTCGTATCCTTCACAAGCTTTAAACAGCTTCCGGGAGGATTTGCTCCACAATCTTCCAAGGGAGCACATCAGTCTGAGCAGACTGTTACCTGGATCCTCCTTCTTACCCTTGTTGAAGATGAATGCGATGTTTGCCTTTTTCCAGTTGTCATGAACTTCCCTCTGATCACCCTGATGGCTTCAAGATGGCAGAGGGGTCCTAGGCCAGCTCACCCCAAGCCCCAGATACCTCATCCCATGGGCTTATGTTTGCTCTCTCCTGCAGACCCTGTCACTAGGCTCCTGGAAATGGAGGGGGCACACACACTAACGCACAAGTGCTTGTTAGTACTATAGATGAACTAGCAATATGACAGATGTACATTTCCATATATGAGCTGTCATCAAGTACAGAATATAGCCCAGCCAGCAGCTATTCTATTATAAATATTTATCACAGGATACAACATATGAGCATCTTGATTAAAAATGGTAATGTAGGGGGCAGGAAGAGTGATCATTATGGAGAGTAGTTTTTGAATGTTTTGAATCTTTTAATGGGGAGTGGTGAAAACACTTAAATTACAGTGTTTTGAGTCCAGAAAGACTGGAGAAGGAAGCAGGAAGTGGCGTTAGGTCCAGGGACTAAATTTGACCGTAGAACATCTGACATCAACTCTCGGCTCACCTACAAGTCTTTGGTATGACCTTAGACAAGGCATTAAATTTATTCTATTCCTCTTCATTAAACTGAGATATTATTTTGTGAGTGGTTAAATACTGTGGTGACAAAGGCCATATTGTATCTGACAGAATGGAAGTCACAGGAATACTTATATTTAACATTCATAATGCATATGTATTTATATTAAGTAATAACTTCATGATATGCAGCAAAATATTTTCTGTAACTGCTAATAGAATTTTGAGATTGTTGTAAAAGTAGATATCTGCCAGCAGTGTGCAATGAACACTCTGCTGTAAAATCATTTTGGAGAACTTCACAGTTCAGAAGATGGAGTGGTTCCCTCAACAGCAACAACAGAAAATACACTAACTACTTCAGATTATCTGACTAGATTCTCTTGCCTCTTTGACGATCTTACTTTTCAAAAAATTCCACGTGACCATGTACTTGAAATTTTCCCTGCTAATATCCCTGCATTTACAGGAAGAACAATAGGAAGAAGATGACTTCTGATAACATTTAGCAATGATCTGAGTAATGCTGACACTAGCACAGATACGGCTTTATCTTTGATCTTGATGAAATAATTGATGTTCAGCTCCGTTCTCTTCCTTCACGGATGGTAAGGCATCGGTTGAAAATGTCATGGTCGTGTACTTCTGACAAAGAGGCTGAAGTTTAGTTTAGCTTATTCTAAACTAAATCTCTGACTCAAGGTGGTGTTAAGAGACCTCAGTGAGTTTTGGTACCCAGGTTCAGCTCTGCAGTGTTTAGCACAGGGCTGGAAGTTTCCTGATTTTTGAAAAGCTAACAAAGTCAGGACAGCTGCAAGGCTGGTAGCTGTCTCATTGCCTGTCATGGCAGGTAATACCCTAAGATGATAGCTATGATCTAGCTACACTTTATCATTACATATTATCTTTCGTGCTTCTTACATCAGGATTTGTCAGGAGGGCAAGCCTGTGTCCTGTCCGGTATCCCTACTTTATCTTCTCTAGTGCGTAGAGTTTCTAGATGATATAAAATGAGAAATCAGTTCTCTCTGAGAAATACAGTGAAAAGAGGTATGTCTTAAAATAGCCTCCACTTGTCTGCACACTGTTATTACATGGCCTAGAAAACTCCTCAGAAGTAATAGAGAGTGGGCAAATATAGAAGTTGTGGATCGACAGTGAAGCATGAAAAATACTATTCAGAAACCCATGCTTCACCTTTATTGCTGGTACAAAATTACAGTTTCCCTGCCAGACATCATTGCAGTTCGGCTTTTGTTTCTGAAGAGTGATTTTTATATAAAAAATGTGTCAATAATTTCTTCAAGTTCTTATTTTTACTTTTAAGTGTAAACTTCTAATTACTTGATATCTCTTATTTGGCTGTTACTTGGGAAGATTAGCAAGAACTATGCTCAGGGTTGAAATGCTTGCAGCGCACCAACAGAAAACAGCACAGGAGCTGACCTGCCAGCTGGGGGCTGAGCCAGGGGTGGCTAGCAGAAGTGCGCAACACCAGCTCCTTTGACCTGTGGAGAGGATCTCTGCAGAACCTGTAGCCACTGGTCTTGCAGAAGATAACCAGTGTCTCAGAAGACTTGATTTGCCCTTGAACAGGTCTTTGTTACACCTGTTGCTCTGGCAGTGACCTCTTTTTGCTTGGTGGGCAGAGTCAGAGGCATGCTTGTAGCTGGATGATGCCATCATGTGCGTAAGAGCTGGAAGGCACATTTGCAACCAAGTCAGGCTACACACCAGTCTGGATGAGGTATGTATGTTCAGCAGGAGGAGTTCAGCACAGCTGGAGGGCTTAGTCATCCATTGTAGCAGTCCCTCATGCTGGAAAATGAGCTGGTCTTTAGCCTCACCAGCGACTAGCATTTCCTAGGGGCCTGCAGCAGCACACTCCCAGGCCCAATGGTGTGAAAGGACCCAAAGTGCAGCAGGTCTCGTGGCTGTGGGGTGTCTCCTTTCCTGAAGCGTGGCCTTTCCTACTGCAGAGTCGATCCTGCCTATCTGGCAGGTCCACCATCTCGGGCATTTCTCAGAGGTTCAGATAGAGTTGGCATTGCCCAAGGAGATGGTGAGGAGACAAAACAGGTGGCTGGCAGGCTGCTCAGAAGGCTTAGTGCCCTTGTAAGGGAATTTGTAACAGTGTCTTCAGTACTGACCTGACCTCCAGCATGAAGCAGTTAAACCGAGGGCCTCTGCGATGGCTTTCTTTTTTACTTACTGATAGAAATGGGAAACATGTAAGAGACTTTAGCCACACAGTCTTCTCACTGTTCCTCACATCTTGCATTGTTCATGTATGCTTCTTGGCCATGATTCCCATCACCAGTCCATTCCTCTTCTGCTGTGTTCCCCTAGTAAACACCACCTGTGCGTGATGCTTGTACCCATACATTGTGATATGGGAGGACCCCGAACCAGCAAAGCAACCCTGCAGCTTTCCCTTCCTCCTCCAGGATAGGGTTTGACACTGCACTCTGTGCCCTGGCTGCAGGAGCACTGCGGTGTGGGATTGACCCTCACGACAGCTGGGAGAAATGCCAGAGGAGCTCCCACCTGGCTTCAGGCCAGTGGAAATACAAATAGGTTACGACCTTCCTTTGGTTTTCACCGTTGAATTGCCTCAAGGCAGCCAGAGTATAGTGACCACGTCAATTTATATTACCAAAATCAAAGGACACGTGCCAGGTTAGGAGTGTTGTTAACCTTGACCTCCTGCATGTTCTGTTGTCAGAAACATCTGAGGAGGTGAAGAAGGTCTAACCCAAATGCTGAACATCTTGAGAGACCATTTTTAATTAACTGCTGCTTTTTACAAGTCAATCCACAAGATAATTGAATAGTTCCTTTAATTCTACCTGTACCCAAGGCATAACACTGACATTTCTGACGATATTTTTTTTTTCAGTACCTCATAGGCTGCATCTCTGCTCAAGTTTAAAATCATTTCCATCAGCTATGGAGCCACGTCTGCTGTGATGACTATGAGAACTGTGGACCTAATGCAGGAATGGGTTGTTCTTTCTTTGTCCCAGCCATGTAGCATAGCCTGTATTGGACTGCTGTTAGTGAAAGAAATCTAAGACCCAGTTACAAACCGTACGAAGGGGTTTTGAACTTTCATTTCCAGCCCTGTAATAATGAAACCAGTGGCAGCTAGAGTATGTCATGTTTTATGTAATCTTCTCATGAGCTACATGTCTTTAGATTTTCTAGTGACGTTATCTAAAGTATTTATAGCATCAGTTTTGATTTTTTTTCTTGGGCATTCAGTTAACAATTAGCTGACACATATTGATGTGCAACTTGTTGAGACGCTAGAAACCTTTCTCACCATGTCATGCAAATACTTGGGGTATTCTTGAGTCAATATGTGGCCTCCTGAGTTTCTCACTTGGGAAGGTCTGTTAGTATGGGCATAACCTTAGGTGTATAAATAATGATGAGCTTAAACCACCCATAAAGCATCGCCAGAGCTGGCTGATAACTGTTACCTGCCTCTGTGTTCTCCATTCCTTCCTCAGCAGGAGTATTTAGTGGAAGCTCAACGAATGGGAAGTTCAAAGGTGGTTGTTTCCTAGAGGCAGGTACTCATGATACATAGAGGAAATTCTGTCTCAGTTCTCCCAAAAGCACAGGAACTGATGAAGTCTCTGAACAAATGTGCCTTTGTAAATGGTGAACTAAGCCCTTAATACTATAAAAGCCTTATATAAGATGATGAAGAACATGATGTACCATGTTCTTCATGTACAATACTTCTCTAGGTAAAATTCCTTTCTTCCAGACAGTTTCTTCCAGACTGTCTACATTTGCTGATAATTCTCTAGGATTATGTAGGACTTGGAAATAGGCTCTTTTATCTTGAGTGCTTAAAACAATATATTTGTTAATGTCCAGGAAGATATGAGACCAGCCCAGAGAAGTCTGAGAATGAGACTTTTTCTCCTTTTCTGTGATAAGAGGAGGGTGAATGCTATTATACCTCTCCATCCAAAAGGAGGAGAGAAAGGTCCTTCCAAGGTTAGCTGGATAAACATCTAACATAAATAAGGGCAGTGAAAGTCCCTGGATTGCTCTGGCCACACAGGTGCGTGCACACTGTCACCTTTAGGGGAGTAGTGCCTCTGAGAGAGGCCACCAGCTCTGGGTTGGAGGATGGCCTTGGCACTGCCCTGGGCAGATAACCCAGACAAAGCCACCGTTTCCCCTTTTGGACGGACCTCCAGCTCTGTCTCATTCTTGCTGAGGGAAGTTAATCATGAACCTCACCTCGAGTTCCTAAAGTGCTGACATCTCTGTGACACCAGCATGTGTGGAGGCACAACTCCCCCTTCCCTCAGTCAACAGAGCTGTGTGCAAAGCTCCCGTGGCATATAATCTGAAGAGGAAAAAGTTAATTTGAATTTGTTTGAAGATTCTGAGTCATTTCATGTCATAACACATGTGGGAAAAGGAATAGTTGCCCAGAAAGAACAGTATTAATAGGATGATAAATCGTGTTCCTTGGCTTACTACCTGCAATTAACTGTGAGTGCATGGCAAACACTGCATCAGAAATCAAGGAAAAATTTTTGAATGTATATCATTAAAAATGAATTCTAAATCATATTTACTGCATTTTCACTTTCTGTCATTATAGAAAAAATGTAAATAGCTAAGTCCATAAATCAGAGTGATTGCAAGAGGGAAGCATATTTAGATTAATTATCCAGTGCCATCCATTTGGATGGGAGAAAATGTTAGGCAGACTGATTTTTCTACCTAGGAGTAATTAAGTATGTTCCCTAAATGGTTTCTGAGTAAACTATATATTAAATGAATTTGTAATTTCTATTTTACACAATATTAAATGCTGAATTCTTGTGGCTGAACAACAAGTGCTAAAATTATACACATTAAGGCATGGTAGTGAATAGAGCTGTACAACTGATCCAGAATAACACTTTGACTTGGCATCAATTCAGACATGTGCTAAAAGTTTCCATGCTCTCCAGAGAAATGAAGATAACCATAGGATAGAGCAATATACCTGAAAAACTAGAGTTTTAGCTCTAGCTATAACTGCATACCACAACAGCTTTTTATTCTGTTTTGCGGTTACTCGAGTGATCTGTACAGCATTTAAGGCCTTGGGTAGGTGTAGAAAGCTAACGATCAAGTTTTTAGGCGTTAGTCCTGTGAGCTTACATGTGCTGTCCCACCCTCCCGTGCTGCATCCGCCTGCCAGCTCCCGGGGGCATCTTGAGCATCCCACCCAGCAGCCAAGGGAGGTGTCACCGCCACGAGAAGGGGTGTCAGGCCCTGCCCTGGTGTCTTTGCTAGGTGTGATCCTGCCTCCCGGAGCAAGCGACAGGCACACGTGGGCTCTGCTTAAAACGAAGGATTGCTTGAGGAGTCGGTAAATTACATGCAAATTGCCAAATGTAGTAATTAAAAGCTTTAAAATTTGATTTAACCTTGTAAATTCTTTTCTATAGTGAAAACACTTTTAACAGTTGTTATCCTGAAGAAATTATTACAGCAGCTGGCGGTAACAACAAGCAAATGTTGAAGCTGACCAGTGATACGTCTGTCATCAGTGACTATTGGTAGTTGTCTGTCATTAGTGACTGCTGGCAATGGCCTAAGGCCCAGAAAGGGAGTCAGAGATAATAAACCTGTAACTACAGTAGCAAGAGTAATATGTGTTGAAAAGAAGTGAAAAAGCCATTCCAATAGAAGACAAACACACAAGATAAGGTCCTAAACTAATGGAATTTTATATTCCTGTGCTGTAAGTGGTTTTTCTCCATCTTTACCTCGGATGAAAATGTGGTCCATAAAGAATAGAAATCTAATTGTTGTGGTCAGAAAAAAGTTGTACTTCGCAGTTGCTCCTACTCTGATAAATAACTATGGTGGAGAATATTTAGATGTTTATCAAAAAGATATGGCTACGGTGCCTGACTAACTACCTAATTCTAGTTGAATTACTACAAAATACAAAATTGCATTATAACTAAAACATCTACTATATAAAGTGCATTTATATAAACTTTTCATTTAGAAATCAGCATAAAGGCATTCCAAAAGACATTGCCTTCATGTTGAAGCTTAGATTTTCAAAGGGCTTCAGGGAATTTACAGGCTCTATCAGATACCTCCTCTTCCTACTCACTTCTGTGGAACGAGTTTGCCCAACTAAGAGCAACTCTTGGAGGAGGCGGGGATAGCGCAGGGGCAGTTTTGCATGAGTAATGTACCAGCCTCTGCCAGATGTTCCTCCACTTATGAGAACATAAATTCATTTCATGTTGCACTGTGAATCACTGAATGCCGCACTAAAACCTTTTGCTAGACACGAAGGAGTTTGATGCCACATGTGCAGTAGCTCTGTGCAGGAGCTGCTGATAGCTCACTGTAACACGCAAACACTTCGACAGATAACCCCAAGCATATGCTCTGCAAAGGTGGCCTACAAACTGTTGGTAAATAGAAATAAGCAGGTTTCTGCTGGTGGTGAAGAAGCTGGCTGCTTGGGAGGCAGGGCTGCTTCCAGCTCGAGCTGCGGAGCTCAACCTGCCGGGCCAGGCGCCCGTGTGGAGAGGGCCTGGGACAGGGACACTGCAGGAGCTGGTGGCACCGTGTGGGCAAGCCAAGAGGAACCCACCCAGATTCTCCAGGCCCTGCACCGATGGAGCCTGGCACTAAAACCATTAGCTGAATTTATTTTGTCTTAGTAATTTATTTTTGTATGGTAACCCTGGGAGATACACAGGAATCCCCAATGCTCTTTCCTTGTGAACATCTCTCAGAAGGATATTGCTTTTAACCATGCTCCCCATGGAAGCTCTCTCAGATCCTTTTCTGACTTCATCTGTATTCCTTAGAAGTAATTTCAGAATCAAAAGGCAAGTCCCAAACAACCATACTATCACCATGATTATTAATACTATATTTCCTATTTTTAAAAAATTCCAGCAAGCACCTCCGTTGTCAAAAGGAAAACTGAAACTTCTTTTTTTTTTCTTTTTTTTTTTTAATCAATACAAAATGTATACAAACAGAATTCTCCCTTTGGTCTGCATGTCTCTCTTCCAGACTTGAAGATGCAAAATGGCTTTTACTCCAAGAAAAGAACATCTGCATTTTGTTGATACTCATTGAATAACCTTTGCAGATGAAAGCTGATATCAGTCCTCTTCCTTTCCCGCCATGATACTACAGCTTCGGTAGTTTTGCTTGGCGGTGGTTTCATGGCTGTACCAAGCAAATAAGCAAAGGCTGCTGGGCAAGGCTCTGTGGGCACAAATGTCAGGAGCATTTGTGTCAGGAGCAACCCCTTTCAGATCTGTAAATGAAAAACAGTGCCAGGTCTGAAACAATAGGTGACATCTTAACAAATGGCATTAAGCTACGCTGCGCGAGATTGGCTTAGCAGTTGATGTTTTGCACAGAAGTTTGGCATAAAACAGGGAGTGATGGACTGTTCAGTCAATGAATATATATATATACGCATAATTTCAGCTGAGTCTGTCAAAACTTCCTGTGAGTTACAGCATGTGTAGGGAAGGTTGCTCTGATTTGTACTCGAAGCCCCAAGGAACGTGACTGTCTTGAAAGTCTATTGCAAGAAAAGAACAGTCCCCATGCCTTGGGCCTCACCGGTGTAGCAGACCCATGGGTGCCAGGGCACCTGCACGTTGCTTCCCCTGGGGTCGTGCCACAGCCAGGCTTGCCGCACCATGGGCTGGGGTGCGGGTCACAGTGGGGAGGCAGGGCAGCTTGCCTACTGGGTGTCCTGGGAACATCACTCACACCATCCCAATGGCACAAGTCACGTAGGAGCAAGGGGCAGAGATGAGGGAGGTGAGCTGGGCACGTTAGCAGAAACAAGGGCTGCTCCTGCACCTGGTGCTGCCCTCAGCCAGGTTTCACCATGGGGTTACCTTCACTTTCTGCAGGTACAAAAACCCTGAGTCAACCACCATGACCCAACCCTTCAGCTGGTGAGGGCTGAGGCCAGTGGGGCTGCAGTGATTTGCACCAGCTGAAGGCTTGGCATGGTGGGTCTCATTACAATGTGGTAAATTTTAGTGTCAGTTAGGCTGTCTTTAGCACCTGGAAAAGCAGTTGGTTAATTGTGGCCTTCTTGTGGACCAACATGAAGAAAGCAAGTGCATGATGTGCCTCTGTGCATCTTATTTCTTGAAACGCTAGCAGCTGAAACAATTTCTCTTGCTTACTCAAAGTAAATGAGCTTTATTTATGTACCTGATTCAAAACCAATCTGGCTAAAGGCATGAAAGCTTGTAAAATAATGATGTTGATCTGTGACTGGAACGGCTATCCAATCCCTTTATCCAGTAGGAGTAATCTGTTTATTTTGTATGTGACTTCAGTATGTCAGAGAAATACCGTTTATACTGCTGACAGTGACAACAGAAATGTTGCATGGTGTGATGTTTTAGCTGCCAGCTGTACTGGCAGACAGACGGCTTCTCAACAGCTGCTATCTGCAACGAGCTGTTGGGGTGAGCTGCAAAGCCAGGAACATAAAATGTCCAAAAGGATGGAAGTGCTAGTGGGGATGGGGGCATCTCCTGTCCAGTCCTTCCAGTGCAAAGGTGGGGGAAGAAGAGGAGAGGTGAAATAATGTGTGTATGGAGAATTTCACGAGACCTTATCTATTGGTACTTTAGTGAATAGTGTCAAGTTCTGTGTAATGCAACGTCAGGGGTGTTTTTGATTACTGTGTACAGTGTAGCCCTCCAAATCTGAATGTCGATGCATGCGTGCCTCTACTGGCTGTGGGGCTAGTAGCAACTAAAGGAGGTTTCTTTAAAAATTTAGCAATTGTTGTTGTTGACTGGGGGACTGAATAACAACTGAAGTGTCGTTATTCACCTCAGAAATAACGCTCGAGGGTTTTGGCAGTGGGCAGTTCATAGCTCTGTAATATAAATTACTAAGGTTAAAGCAACAGTTTTACGTTCTTGCAGTCTAACAATTGACTTGTGAACAAAGCAGCTGCTCTTTCTGGACTGTAAACAGAGTCGTCTTCTCTGCCATCTCCTTGCTCAACAGCAATACTTCTGCTGAAAGCATTCTGCTGAGAGGAGAAATACCTCCTGAGAGCCAGAGGAGAAATACCCCCGGGCACCTTTCGACTCCAGTTCTCTGGCCTGCAATCTCAGCTTTAAGTACAAGCAAAATTGAGCAGAAATTTCAAAAACATTTGAGCAAATCTCTTCCATTTTCAAAACCAGCTCCCAGTGAGACACCGTGTGTGCTGTGAGGGGGAAGCCCTGGGGCCGGTGGCTGGGGGCGGCTGCAAGGGGCACTCAGCACCGCGGGAAGGGCACGGCCCGAGCGCAGCGCAAAGATGGTACTGCTCTATGGGAACACCTATTGGACAAGAGAGGAGAAAGAAGTGGGGCTACTACTCACTTACCTCTTTCTAAGGTAGTATCTATGTTTCCTATAGTCAGTGGAGAAAGGTGCTTTTTGTATTTAAACAGCAGGTAGGTTTCTAAGTTAGTCAGCAGCTTACTCGGAGCTATTTAAAATATATACATATTTTAATTTTAAATAACAGTGATTCTTATCTTATGTCTTGTGTAATGTATCAGTTGTCTCCATAAATACACTTTTACATGCTACAAGACTTGCTATTAATTCAAAAGCAGCATTCTACTTATGAGAGGGCTTAATAAATTGTAGGAAAGAAGGATAAAGTACGACCTTTAACCAGAGCACAAAGGAATCGTGTTGATGTGTAATTTTTTTTCCTCTGTAATGAATGCACAATACTTTTCAACATTACTAGCTCTTGGCTGTAGATGTGAAAATATAGAAGATAGATATTGACCCAAGGCCACAGAAATGAGGGAATACTAGTACATAAAACCATTTGCAGTGAAATATTAAACTTGTCCAAAAGATAAATAATGATCTTTCTTGGTAGCAGTAAGAGAACGATAGTTTGCTACCAGCCCTCATAGTTTGTTCTTTGCAGCATATTGCTTGCAGAATAAGCACTCCACAAACACTCACTGTCGTCCAGGTATGGCAGCCATAGATCAAGACCTGGTGTTTCACACATACTCAAGAAATAGAAGCCAGAAAAAAACATTCGATCAGTAATTTGCTGAATGAGAACATTAGTACTGTGTACCTTGATCTATTTAAGGATCGTGGTCTGTAGGGTGACTCATTGCATGTGCTGCAGCGTTTACGGCTGCCTGCTCAAGTGGAGCTGCCTGCTGGAGAATCCACCTCCTTGGTGGACTGGGCAGCGCCAGGGAGGTTGGAGCCAGGCCTTTACGTTGCACAGGACTATCTGTTGCTTGAGAGAGAGACACACGTGCACATTTGGGCTCCTAAGGGAGCTGCAGCGGACACGCTGGTTGTGTCATCCTGCAACCATCTATTGCACCCGCGTGGGGTGGGCTGCACTGCCTGCGTGTGGCAATGGGCGCAAGAGCAGGGATTTACTTAGCCTCTTGTGGATATAGCTCAGCACCATCACTTCTGACTTTTCATACTTTAATACTGAGGAACAAATTGAAATGCTGCTGATATGACAACTTCCTGGGCATATACTTAATCTACATTCACAGCATAGCTCTTGCAGTACCTACAGGTGAATGTATATTGGGGACAGCTGGATCTTGTTGCCTTATTTGAATCCCAAATACTTATCACTAAACTGTATTGTCAGCATGCTTGAGCTTAATGTGAATATTGCTGAGCATGTTGCAAACTTTTAAAAATAATTTCACAAAATAGATATTACTGTAGGGTAATAAATAAATTAATACAAGGCTTACCAGCAGTAAGTGTCTTACATGGCCATTTAGAGCTGATGATGCAACCACAGGCTGTTAAACAATGCTAGACAGGTGCATTTTGAATCTTGTAAAACTAACATTTAATGAAGTGAAACACAGATCAATACTAAATTCTGTACAGTGGCTCAGTCACATTGATTGCTACATTCAGAGACTTTCAGTATGGATCTGTTAAACGTCTATAATGTTGAGCTTGAAATGATGCTTTGTAAATATTAATAAGGTCCAAAACACTGTGCAGGTGTGTTTGCTTGCTTCTTTCATATAATCTCCTGCCTTTTGGACCGGGTAAGTCCTGGTGAGAACTGGTTGGTTACAGGGGAGATGCTCTTCGATCTTTTTTGAGCAAAGCAAAAGAAGGGACACCTCTGTTCATGGCTGTTTCCTTTCAAATCCTGCAAAGGCCCCACAGGGCTGGAGCAGGGGCCTCAGGGCTGAGCGGGACCTCAGGGTTTGCAGCAGGTGCCTGGAGGAGGAAGCAGAGGGACGGCGCAGGCAGCTTGCTCGTCTGTGCCCTGCCGCAGGCCAAGTTCATGGGCTGCACCAAGAGGCTCTCCCTTCAGTTCGAGTTGTTCTAGTTTGTAACAGCTCGACTATGTAACTGCGGCATGATCTTTTAATGCAGAATATACTTAAAGCTCAGGATTTATCGGGTGATCGAACTGAGTGAGCTCAGACGGGCCCTGGGTGACCACTGCTGCAAAGAAACAGGTGGAACTGGCATTAATTTCGTGAAAGCTCAGCACTTACACGAACAGCTGCAAGACCCAATTAGCGTTTGCCAGCAATGCTGCTTCTTAAAATCCTCCTCAGGACTTAATGGCAACTGCTTCGTTTAGATCAAAATGTACTGCTGAGCACTCCCAGGGCCCCTGCGGAGCAGGGGGCAGGGCACGCAAGGTCTATTTTGGGTTGAACTTCATCAACACTGCTGCTGGCTGGGTCCCCAGAGCAGAAAGTTTACCTTTGTGAGGTGCTTAAGGATTAGCAGAGTTTTGCCCACTGACCACCAGTGCTGTACACACGTTGGTTACTTAGAATAGCACAAATAGCCATGATTACACTGCAGCACACTTTCCAGCAATGAACTCCAGTTAGTGGACGAAAGTAGAGGCTGGACTCAGCCTCACCTCCATCCCCAGAAAGGTGATGAAACAGCTCATCCTGGATGTCATCTCCAGGCATGTGGAAGAAAGAAAGAAGGTGATCGGGCGAGTCAGCATGGATTCACCAGGGGGAAATCCTGCTTAACCAATCTGATAGCCTTCTCTGATGGAATGACTGGCTGGGTAGAGGAGGGGAGAGCAGTGGACATTGTGTACCTTGACTTCAGCAAGACACCGTCTCCCACAACATTTTCGTAGATAAGCTGAGGAAGTGTGGACTAGATGAGTGGACAGTGAGGTAGATTGAGAACTGGCTGAAAGGCTGAGCTCAGATGGTTGTCATCAGTGCAGGGTCTAGATGGAGGCCTGTGGCTAGTGGTGTACCCCAGGGCTCAGTACTGGGTCCCAGCCTGTTCAACTTCCTCATCAATGACCTGGGTGAGGGGACGGAGTGCCTCCTCAGCAAGTTTGCTGATGATACCAAGCAGGGAGGAGTGGCTGACACACCTGAGGGCTGTGCTGCCATACAGAGACACCTGGACAGGCTGGACAGTTGGACGGAGAGGAACCTCCTGAGGTTCAACAAGGGCAAGTGCAGGGTCCTGCACCTGGGGAGGAATAACCCCATGCACCAGAACAGGCTGGGGGCTGAGCTGCTGGAGAACGGCTCTGCAGAGAAGGACCTGGGAGTGCTGGTGGATGGCAGGTTGACCATGAGCCAGCAATGTGCCCTTGTGGCCAAGAAAGCCAATGGTCTCCTCGGGTGCATTGGGAAGAGTGTTGCCAGCAGGTGGAGGGAGGTGATGCTGCCCCTCTCCTCAGCCCTGGGGAGGCCTCATCTCGAGTCCTGCGTCCAGTTGTGGGCTCTGCACTACAAGAGAGATAGGGAGCCACTGGAGAGAGTCCAGTATAGGGCTACAAAGATGATCAGAGGGCTGGAGCACCTGCCCTCTGAGGAACGGCTGCGAGAGCTGGGCCTCTTCAGCCTGGGGAAGAGAAGACTGAGGGGGGGGGTCTTATCAATGTGTACAAGTACCTGAAGGGAGGGTGTCAAGAGGATGGGGCTGGACTCTTCAGTGCTGCCCAGTGACAGGACAAGAGGCAATGGGCAGAAATTGAAGCAAAGGAAGTTCTGCCTGAGTATAATGAAAAACGTATTTCCTGTGAGGGTGACAGAGCACTGGAGCAGGTTGCCAGAGAGGTTGTGGAGTCTCCTTCTCTGGAGATATTCAAGACCTGCCCAGATGCAACCCTGTCTGACATGCTCTAGGTGACCCTGCTGAGCAGGGGGGTTGGACTAGATGATCTCCAGAGGCCCCTTCCAACCTCAACCGTTCTATGATTCTGTGACTGCGACAAGAAAAGACTCCCTTTGCCTGTGCCGTGCTGTTCTCCTAGCACGCCGCACAGCGGCAGCAGGGCTTGTCCTCCATCGTGTGGTGCAGTGCCTGCCATGGCCTGGGACATGCTGCTGCTGGTGCTCGGCAGCCAGGCACAAGGCGAGCGCGTGTGAGAGGCTGCATCCGCGACAGCGGCTGCCCGTTAGCGGGAAGTGGGGTATAATCTAGCTGTAGTTGGCTTTGGCACACTTTAGTGTGGAGCTGGATCCCGGCTCTGGTGTGGTTCCCCAGTGAGAGGTTTATACTTTGGAACCCCTCAAGGATGCTGGCGCTCCGTCACGTGGAAATGCGCCGTGCTGTGCCGTCTCAGCGACGCCACGCAGCGTCCCTCCCTAGGCAGCTGGGTGGAAAGGGGAGGAGGTAGCATCAAGCAGGTGGCACTGCAAAAATAAAATCAATACAGAGCAACCGAAGAGTTTTAATCTTGCCTTGTAATAACTCTTGTGTCTAGCCATCTCGCTACATACATTAAGTATGTATACATTATTGAACACTTCCCACTTACAAATCAAAGTATCATAATACTGTGTTTTATATTTATATCTACACACACACACACGCATATACATACACACGTAAAAATGCGCTGCTTTCTGTGTGAATGGATGTATTTATACCAATAAAATGGATGTATTTACACAACTAAAACTAAACAGCTGTCGTGATGAGTGCACTATGCCCGGGGCACAGGCAAATGACAAGGTTTAGATACTGTGTTTGGCCCTGGCAGGTCACGATCCCTTTAGGTGGTCTAACAGTAGTCACATACCTAACCTACCTACCTGGAGTAGAAAGGATTCAGCATATGTTTTGACAGCAGCAATTAAAAAGATAGCAGCACGCGGGGGAGCTGCTAAATATAGTATGGCCTAAGGTTATATGTGGATGCACGTATGCTTCCTGGACTTTCTAGTGCTTTGGTGGGCTTTTTTTTTTTTTTCTTTTGGGTGACGGACGGTGCAGGAGAATTTAAAGGTCAGCCGATAAGTGAGACAAGGAACGTGGAGAACGAAGAAACGCAGCTTTTGCTTGTGCATAATTCATTATTTATTTCATGGAGCCTGAATGAAGAAGAGCTTTTGCTCTGCGGCATTACCAACATTTATGGATGGTCTGGCACTTCGCTTAACAGCTTATGCTGTTAAAGACTCGATGTCTTGTTTATATTAGCTCAATAGATACAAGTTATTTCTTGGAGCTGTTGCTACTGCTGGACTTTCGTGATAACCTTTATACGCAGTTTCAGTTTTAGCACGAGAGAGGTCACAGAGTTTCACCAGCACAAAATACCTGACACTGTTGACAGAGAATAAATTTCATTAAGTAAAAAAGAGGTCAGCTCTGTACAGGCTGATTCTTTATAAATAGCGCTGCCAGTCAGTATCTGACGGTTTATTGAACTTAATCAAACTGCTGGTAGCCAAATGCATATTTTAAGAAGACGTTTGACCTTGGACATCTCTCCTCCTGCGTATCCGCTGTGTCAGTGGTTCAAAATCAGCTTGCTCTCCGCAGGGCTGGGGCACAGCGTTACCGTGAGCATCGCCAGCCCCCGAGGCGACGGCCGAGGACGGCCGCGGGCTTGTCTCTGCCAGCAAGCGTCACCTCACCTCTGCTGAGTTTTGGTTGCTACTTTTGGCTTCTAGTTTGGGAAGGGAAAAGTGCGCATCGCCACTGCGGGATGGCCAGCCCTGGCCGAAGGATAGTAATTTTAGCAGCCGTTTGCAGACCTGATTCGTGCCTGGCTTGTACACGGTGCCTGGGATATGGTTTCCCTAGAGCAGGCTCATGAACTCTGGCTGAACGATACAGACTGTTCCAGGTCCCCACTTCTTTTTCCCGCAGTCGGCATCAGTGTAAGAGGAGCTTCCTGATCTCTCCTCCTGTTAACTAGGTTTTCGAAGGGTGCACAGGCTATTCCACATTAATGAACCCAAACGCATGCTATAGAATAAATTTCCAGAACTCTGTTTTCCGTGGAAAATGATAGATTTTAATGATTTTTTTAGTGAGGCTGCACTGAACTCAAAGCTCTATTAAGTGAACAGTAAACTTTTCATAAGTAATTAAAATACCTTAAAATCCATACCTTAAAATCAGAGCCTAGGTCTCACTTTTAGAGCTGGCTGAACTTTTTATATCAAACCTTGCTGATGATTGGGAAACTGAGTTTTCTTCTTCTTCTTCCTTTTTTTTTTTCCCCACCAAAAGTGCTTTTCTTCCAAATTCCCTTTATTTCCAAGCATCAGCATCAGTAACAAAATAATTGGTGCCTGATGCCGCATGGCTGCAGGGAAGACCGACATGCCCGCGAGATGTGCTCTGCAAAGATCAGCTTGGCTTGGAGGAGGTGCAGGAGGGCTGCCAGGCTGCGAACGGGGAAGAGGCATGAGCAAGTCCAGCATGACTAGAGGAAGGCAAAGGATTTTAACTGTTACCTACAAATACCTTGGGGATGAATACTGGGGAGGGAGAAGAGCTGACTAAACAAACAGACGGTGCCTGTTTAGGAATAAGTGGGTATAACGCAGCAGTGGATGCATTTGGTCTGGCAACTGGAAGAGGGCTTCAGGCTTCAAGCTGGCAAAAAAGTATTCCAATAAGGGATGAAGCAGAAAGCTGAATTCCTTTTCAAGATTGACACTTAGTTCGTGTGCAGGAATGAATATGTATCAGTAGACAGGGAATACCCTGTCTATTGACTTTAGCAATCCTTTTTTGCACTTTAGATGTTTAAAGCTCAAGATATTACACATAAAGGAGCCTAAGTACATAGCATTGGTCTGAGGGTTTTAGCACTACTGCTGGGCTGAGATTGAATATGGATTTTCCTGGGGTCCGTGTCAGCCTGTAGACATCTCCAGTTTGAGATCTCAGTTCTTAATTTTACTTTCATGTAAATTCAGAAATTCTATATACTGGTTTTGGAACAAGGATGCATATCAAAATCTCAGTAAGCTCTGGATATTTTGTCTTTATTTTCATTTGAAAAGTTGCTATGCAAACTTCCTGTGAATTAATTTGATAAATATACTTATGCATGAATAACCGCTGTGTAACTTAGATTTTAAGCCTTCTAAAATAGTACTATTGCTTTCTTCTAAGCATGCCTACAGTGGTTACAAATGTCCATCTGTTTAAACAAATTCCAATATCTTTAGTTTGATGCAAAACGACAGAAAGAGGAGCAATGAGTGCAATTGCATAAATACATGTCTAATTGCAAATTTCCAAAGCAACTTTTTAAATCACATCTTTTCGATGCTTTATGTACTAGAGGGCCCAGTGGGTCTCTTCATAATATATAATGTGATTAATTCAAATGACAAAAAAACAGTCATGCAGATAGGCTTTACAGCTAATGAGCAAGATGCATAAAATATGCTCTGGCTCACTACGGTATTATTGTCATCTGACATTTTTTCAGACTCCCATGGAATTTAGTTTGCATAAGCTCCTGGTAATGCTGATGGAGTTGGTTAATTATTGCCTCTTTGTCTTGAGACCTGAACTAATTCTCTGTGCAGGCTTTTGGAAGCTTCTTTTTGCACAATTTTGAGTTGTGCAAATTGTTCTTTCTGTGCATCCTCTTGATGCAGATCTGATTATTCCAGCCCCTGTTTCTGTTCATTTATTATTTGGATATAATTAGAGAAGAATAGGTGCAAAGAAGCTCTTTCAGTTAAAAAAAAAAAAAAAAAAAAAAAAAAAAAAAGGCTGGCCTACAAGTGGTGTCCTAACACAGCTCACTTTGTAGCTGTTAATCTTGATGTCTTTGGTTGCCCTGTCTCCCCTTTGCTTCAGGCAGTCGTTACTGCGATGGTTCCCATATCCGAAAAGCCTGGACTGACGCAGTTTGGAGATTATGACCACGTTTGGACCAAAGTCCTTGCTGAGCTGTGCTCAAGGCCATGCTTCCCTGGGCAGCCTCATCACAGCATGCCAAGGCTTGTGGCCCTCGGGGCTATTTCACGTCAGGGTGGTATTTAAAGCCACCGTTCTTGAAGAGACATTGCAGAAGGCGACTTGCTTTCTGCTCCCACTGCAACAGGGGAGTAGGCACCACAACACCAGAATTTTACCAGCCAGTAAACTACACTAACAGATCAGAATACCAGAAAATCCTGCTGTTTGAGTAGTTTAATTTGTTTCGAGTGAAGATTGAACTCACATTTCTTGACTCATCCTCCCCTAGGAATATTAACAGGCCTGTGTTACTGTGATGAGGGGAAACGTCCCTGTGATGTTCAGTCCTTTAACTTTGACTGTATGTAACTGAGTTTGCAGATTAGCAGTTGTCATTGGACATTAATCAAGGTTATTAATATCCACTCCTGAATGTATAAAAGAAACAAGAAGAACAAATCATGGAGAGAGATATACTCCTGGGAGATGCAGTTGCTTCAGGCTACGTCCCTCTGGCTGTATACGCATTGACTGTCAACGACGTTTTAAGGCAAAGCTCCAAATTGGTCCCTGAGTCTGCAGTCTTCCAAGCCTGGAAACAGGCCCATCTCAGAGAACTTTTTCTTTTTTACTGTAGCTTAATAAAATACCTTACTGTCTCCTGCAATTTAGATCTGAAAAGGTTTTCTTTCCCATGCTGCAATTGGAAGGTTACAATCATGTTGCAGCGGCTCAGGCCCACTTCTCTCTTTTTCTCAGGCCTTGTATAAATTTAGTATCTAAACTACAGGGAATGTTAGCAGGTAAATGCATTACTGATTTCATGGTCTTACCAATTTCATTCTGATATTTGCTTGGTCTTCAGCTGGTTCTTCCCGGTACCTTTTTCACTGAGCTCTCCTCATGTGAAATGGCTGTATTCATGTCAAGCTTGTCAGCTCAGACCTGACCTTGCTGAGTACGAACCCTCAGAGCTGGGGGGAGCAATAAGCCCCCCCCCGTGGCATAGACCTCCAGCTCCTCACCAGCTCGGGCATGAACACCCGCCAGCGGGGCTCATTTGTTGCATATCTGAACTTTGATATCCCAGTAAGAGGACAAAAGCATTATGAAGAGCATTGCACTTAGGAAAGGTCATTACAGCAGCATGGATAGCCTGGGTATTACCGGATTTCCCACTATACCAGCACTTCTGCTAGTGGCCTGCTTCTTGCGTGCCAGTTAACTTCATCACCCTAAACATGCCAAGAATGGTAATCCACGTAGAGAAGCAAGTAAACTTTCGATGTAAACCTAATTATGTTTGTGTGTGTGTGTGTGGAAAGAAACAGTGTGGGTCACTGATCAAAGCTTAATCTTTTTCTACTGAAAAAAAAAGATAAAATTAAGCAGGTGAAAATAAGCAGTGTTTCAGCAAGTTCTTTATAAGAAAGCATCGCATAGAATTAGAGAGCAGAGCCAAAAAAAAGTTGCAAAAATGAAAAGACCCACAATGAATTATGGATGGAATGTGGAAGTTGCACCAGGGTTTCTTGCCTCTTACAAGTTATGCTGAACCTCAAAAAAATCATTTTCAATCCAGCTGAATATTTTGTCCCTACTAAAACAAGTCCTGGTTTAAAACAAAAAACTCTTGCCTAAGTCACTATCTAAACAAGGTCAAATTTGTTACTATTACTGTTCTTTTATTCTTTGTTTTGTTAAACAATATGAGATGATCAGAGTATAAATGTTAGTGAATAAATTTTAAAATATGTATTGTTAATTTTTGACAAAACTGTTAAAAATATTCTAATTAGTTTATATATGAAACTCATTTTTATTACGTTAATTAGTGTTCCTGTGAAAGACAAAACTTTTGTGATTTTCTATTTTCTTTCTCTTAAAATGAAAAGATTTATGAAGGCCGACTATGACAGATGTGCTCAGTATCACTCATGAGGAAATGAGGTAAATGTGACTAAAGTCAGTTCCTGATTCAAGGGACTAAATTGTTCTTGAAGAAAATAGAACTGTCTGAGAGTTACATTATCTGATGCCTTGTGGTCTGGGATAGCCTCTGTCTTGGTTTTCCTGATCTGTCTTATTGAGTGAGGCATCATGTTTAGGCTGCATAATTACTTAATGCAGAGGACTCATGGTGGGACCCTGCATCTTGTCTGCTATGGAAGTTCTTAATTCTATATCTTCTGATTTTTTAAGATGGGGGGAGGGGGCTTTAGGACTCTCTTACACCACTGAGGTATACTAGTAAAGTTCTGCTGAAGGCAGTAGGGTTTCTCAGGTGCAAAACAGAATGAACAGAAGGAAAATTAATCTAATGGAATGTGAAGATAATCTTTAAAGAGTTAATCAAGTAGTGGTTAATAGAGAGAGTAGGCAGATAGTAAAATTGCATTCCTAAGTTACTGAGGGTTGTCAATTATATGCAAATACAGTGGACTTGCAAATCACTTTTTTCCTAGTATTTCTTAAAAGTCTATTGCCTTTTTTAGTCATTTGAACATTATTTATGCATTTTTTTTAAAGGAGGGGGGCTAGTTGCCTAATCTGAAGGAACCGGATCAGGCCACTTTTAGATGGTGAGTGATGAGGACTTTCTGATGCTGACTAGCTTTTCCTAGAAGCTTGCTGGAGTGGTATCTCCAGAAGGAAGATACCCCAAAACACTGCCATTTTGTAGAAGGCTGGATGCTTTGGTTTTCTGATGTAAATGTGGAAGAACCCAGTGACGGAAGGAGTCTCCCTTGGCTTTTGTATTTCCTTTAAGCAATCTCTTCATGTTATTCTTCAGCTTGGTGAGCATATTTCAGGCAATAACTCTATTAGTTGTTCTATATCTGCCTGTATATTGTCTAGGACTCTGGTATATATAGTCTAGACCAGTGTCCCTTCATCTGTTTCAGACATCTAATACAAATAACTTACACTAGTACCAAAATAACAAACCCTCAACTCTACTTTTCATATGTAAAAAATTGACTGTTTCCCCGAGTTCTCTCCCCCAGTGATAACATTATCACCTCAGCAAGAATTATTAATCTACTTGCGCTATCACTCTGCAGATTTTTCTAACAGATCTCTGTAAGGGGTGCTGGTATCAGGATCTAGCATTGCAATATACCTGCTTGTACTAGAGTCTGATGAGCATCCGTCTGATAGTCCATCCAGGAAGGACAGTGAGACGCATGGCTCTGAGAAGGGAATTCATATATCCTATGGCTTAGATGGAAATGTGTAAAGAGAAGTTCACTGAAAACTCCTGTCTCCTCAAGGAGAGCAGGGTAGTCAAATGGCAATGATCATTCCCCTTGCAGAGAGAAGCAAAACAAATGGAAGAAACAGATATGTAAACATTCCTCATGGAAGGCTATTGAGATATTTAATTCCCTAATTTTTCATCTGAATGCCACAGTTCCAGGGACTTGATTTGGAAATATCTATGTCCAAAGCACCTCAGAAGGCCTTGAACAACAATAAATGTTGGGAGAATATCTTGAAGGGAAATCTTTTTAGCAAATCATAGAATGCCATTTTCTTCAACGAACTTCTATATCATTTGACTATGTGCATATTGCATGCCATGTGCACAAAACTTCCAAGTATTCCCTACATCGAGCTTTAGTAAACTCATTTAGCAGGAGGCATTTTGTTTGCCTTGCCAAATTAAAAAGTGTCCTTTGATCTCTTGCTTTTAAAAAATGTAGTCATCCTTTTACAGAAAAGATTTGCTACCTTGAAAGAAATCAGTGAGAAGAAAACAGGAGAAGAGTTGCTAAAGAGATAAATGACAGACTCTGCTTTAAACCCTGCACTTACAATTTATCTGAAGAAAATGTTCAGAGAGTGCGAAGACAGGACATCTGTTTCATGTTATTCCCAAAGTGACCTGCTTATTCAGCTGAAGACATCCCCACCTGTTCCACTAATGAGCTTGGATCTTGCAGTATTCCCCCTTCATCCTTTCAAACCTTGATGGAGCTTTCTGGCGTGGAAAAGTGCTGCTCAGTAAAAGTCCAGCTTAGCATGGACCAAGCCTTGCAGGGCAAAGCTGCTACCTCAGAACTGCAGTGACCGAAACCTCTGTGGGGGCGTGAGCTGTCCCACTGGGTAGTTTCTTGATGACTGCTGTTCCCACCAAGCCTTGGGCTGCTTTCAGGCCACCTGCCCGAAGTGCTGGATGTCTTCACTGCTGGGATGTAGGGGCAAGGTCTGTAGGCTGGTGAACACCTCAAGATGTTCATTAGTCTCTTTAATTTAGATGCTGCTGGAGTTGACAGCTAAACTGATCATTCCGGTAGATGATCCTAACATAGATTGTTGTACGTGAAATTAGACAAGGCCTCGGATTCCGACTCTGACCTTAAAAATGAATTTGTCAGCACCACTCTGTGAGTTTGATATTTACAATAGGCTGCTTACACAAACTAAGTAATAGCAAAAAAGAAACTGATTTTTGTGTGTGTGCACTTTAATTTCATAAAGTAAATATTACAAAAAAATGTTTTGCAGGTGCTTTTCAGCGTAGTGAGGATAATGCTTGGGGAATGCAGCTGAAATCCTTGGCCAAGGCTGCAGAGTCATTCTGTTTTAAAATTCATGTGACTTAGGTGAAAACTCCGGACAAAGTACTTGTACCCTGCAGAGATGCCTGTGGTAGTAGAAAAAGTGCTCCAAAACGGCACAGTCATCTGCTCAGGTGACCTTGCTCATGACCACTCAGAAAGAATAAGGAAATGTCTTGGAAACTTTGCAGAATCAACAGCTCCCTGTTACCACCCTTGGATCTCAAGGCCTTTGTGCCAGTGTGATGCCCTTTCTTGTTTGGAGAAACTGGTGGTTGAAAATTGTGTTCAGTTGTATCTGAATACTTTGGGTCGACTTTTCTTGACCCTTAGAGCAGCATAGTATAAAGAGGAGCAGAAGAGGCAACATTTTTCTGGGGGTGGGGGGGAGAGCCTCAGAAAAAGATTCTTTCTATGGAAAAAAATATTTCTGAGATCCTTTCTGTGCATGTGTGTGTGTGACTGCATCTTTATACCACGTTCATTTTTTTCTCTATACGGACTGATGCACATTTTCAGATGGAGATGCTCTGCATCAAGCAAGAGGACCTTTGGTGCTTATGCTTCAGCACGGCTATTCGCTTGCCATCTGCTTCGTGTCATGGTCACTGCTCCCATGCTGGTCTTGACACGGGGCAGATGGATCTCTCATGGGCTCCCCAGTGGGCTAAGTGCTGGGATCCCTAGGATATGGGCAATGCCTAAGGAAAATAAAGAACTGGAATTCCATGTGTCTGCACCTTCCAATAAATACAAGTAACAGAAAGTGCATGACAAACTCCTCAATGCACGGGGCCGTTCAACGTTCTTTTTAGCCACAAGTGATTTATCTCTCCCAGTTTACATACTGGTATCAACTAGCGTCACATAATGGTGCTGAGGTGGCTTACTGGGCTGATCGAACCAGCCCTGCTCTAGCTCCATGGTCCTCCTGGGGAAAAGCCTGAGCAGCCGAAGGCTCAGAAATACTGGTATGTGAGATTGGAAGCTGGAGCAACTGGAACTTGGGATTCTTCTGCCTGGAAAGCCACAGGGGTCTTGACGTATGGGGGGCTGGGAGCAACGGGCCAAATTTGGGAGGTTCAGAAGTACATGCCTGTATTTAGTAACTGAATTACAGAGCAGACTGATGTCAGTGCAAAAAGGCAAGGAGAAGACAAGGCCAAGATACAGCCACTTTAGCTGTAGTGCATACAGTTTTGGTAGTTTGAAAGTGAGATGTGTAGAAACCGTGAGACAGGACAGCTCTATCTGACAGTGCTGAAGGTGTTATCTTTAGTCACAGAACAAAAAGAACATCTCTAGAATAGAGAAAATGGCTTCTCAGTGTCATCTAAAATATCACTTGCTGTGAAGGAGGCAGATTTACCTTCCTGATCAAATAACCTTCCCAGCTTTGTCGTCCTGAGCAAACAGCCTCTCTTATTTCTTATTAGTATTTCATTTCCTTCGCCGTTACTTTTTCTGATGGTCAAGGCAGATATTGGCAGTGCTTTTCAGTGCCAGCGTGGTGCTGGCTGTCAAACTGAGCTCCACCGTCATGGTGCACAAATCACTGGCAAATCGCTCTGGGCGATGGCTCTGAGGCAGCCGAACTGCTCAGCAGCCCTGCTCCTAGCGCTGCGTTTCCTGCCAGTAAACTTGCAGCATCCTGGTGGCCATTTGCCATGTGCTGAAAGCGTATTAGGATGAAACAGCAAGCCGTACGGTTAGCTGTGATGTGAAATACTATAGCTGGAGTGGCTCTTGCAGAGGGCAGAGGATTATCAAAAAGCTTTTATATAAATGCCAGGCTGAAAGAGTCTATGGGATTCTCTATTACAGGAAATTTTGTATCTATGTGTTAGACATACCTCGATGAAACTAGGCAGCGACGTCATTGCTGAGGAATGTGACCTGCAAAACGCAACCAGAAGTCACTTGTAATGAAAGATTCTTCTTCTTTTTTTTTTTTTTAATTAGGGGAAAGAAAAAGCCAGTACATCTCTGCTGTTGTCTCCCAGGAAAAACAAAAAAGGGCTATGACTTTCTCTGTTGAAGTGAGCAGCAAATAGCCACCTTCTCAATAGGAAAAAAATTGACTGTCTGATGCACAGTGTTCAATGTGCAACATTCAAACTGTACCTAACTGCAGCGTTTCCATTTGTAAAAAGACATCACATAGTAATCAGTTCTATTAGCTTTGGTCAAAAGCCAGATAAAAGACTAGATAATAAAGCAGATGAGATATAGTTACCGGCATGGTGTTTCATAGGTCCAGATATGCTCTATTTCCAATAACTTTTGGTGTCTTTAGTGGCTTGTATACATGGCTATTGCATGTACTGAATCAGTGTAAATAGCATAGTACATAGCAAAGTGCATTTTCCCAGTGCCCAGTACTAAAATCTGTGATATTTAAGCTGATATATCTGTGGAATTAAATCTGATGTTTTCCTCTTCTGTAACTGGGATGGACATTTCCTGTTACTAGCAGTTAGATTTGATGAGGGCAGAAAAATAAATGAGAACAAGTAATTACAGAAGGTTGTAAACTCAGCTGAGCACCAACTATATGTAATTATACTTAAGAAATGATAATAATAGCTGGAAACTACAGCATGGTAGAAAAAAACCCTGAATCAACATTGCTAGAATGTCTTTGCTATTTTTAGCTGATTTCGTGTATTTAGAATGTTAGTTCTACATTGATTTCTATAAACATGAGCTCATAAAGTGGTATTTAGCACATTAAATCAAATAAAGAGGGATGTTATACAAATGGTTATTAGTCCACACAGACACAGTTAGAGCTCTGATAAGGTAATTGAAAAGATATTAGCCAGAAGCTTTGTGATTTTTCTTCCTCAGGTGTTGGTTCCTGAATATGATATATGATGAAATGGCCATTTGCAGATGGAAAAACAAAACATTCACTAAAACATAGCTGATCCATGAACTGGTGAAAGGATGGTAAGGGAACTGATGAACCTTCTCTTGGCTTTGCTCTAAGTTAGCCGTAACTGACAGTGATCTGATAACTCTTTGCTAGGACTATGTGAAATGGGAGATTGCTAGGAAAAATCTGCACACCATAAAAAAAAACCCAGCCTCTTTCTCAGCAGAGAAGGCCAAAAGCACAAACATTTGTCTTAAACTTAGAGATGATCCCTTCAGCTTGGGACAGAGACTGACAGAGCATCTTCAGACGGGTTCAGTTAATGTTGGGTTGGAGTGCCAGGAAGAGCCCTATCAACTCACGCCTATTAGCTGCCGAGGCGCGCTACGGGAGATGCACTGTAAAGTAACTTCGTGTTCCCACATGAATTCTGACCCGTTAAATTCACTCTCTCTGACGCTTTCAGTAGAACAATTGATTAACTCTGCTGATATCACTATAATTATCTCTACCAGTCGATATGGATATCTGAGTCTAGCCTTTCTCTAGTCTTAACTGGGATAAGGCAGTACTTGATACCTCAGTAGATTATTTGCAGGTATTTAATGGGCTGACTTCATCCTGTAGTAGTCACGTTAATAGCAGTAACTTTTGAGAAACCCATTAAAAGCTAGTGATGGTAATTTAAAAGAAAGGTCGCAGGCGCTGTTCCCCGTTCAGTTATGATCAAATTAGTAACTTTTGATGAATACATTACTGGACATATCAGAGAATTGAAATTAGGCTCCTATTTCATTCAGTACATATAATGCTTGCAGTGAAATGGTCTTCTAGTTGTGGCAGCTGTTTTCAACAGAGGAAAAGTTTACCTTTTTAAAACTGCTTTTGGTCAATACTGTGAGTGTCTGCCAATAGACAACAACCCATAATCCATATATAAATTGCACAAAAACCTTTCATGGCAACAATATTATTAAAGCTGCAAAGTCAGACGCTCAGAGGTGAAGAAACACCAGCATCAGAGTTTCCTGGGTGACCTCAGTTTGTCCTCTCCTACTGCCACGCGCATGCATAATCATGCAGCTTATAATTACTCAGAAACAATAATCAGAAAGTTCTTTTTTTTTTTTTTTTTTTTTTTTTACCATAGCCCTCCTATATTTGGTTCATGAAATAGGCTTGCTCTGGGGGCTGTGAAGTGTGCAGGAGACTCAGTTCTGGGACCTCACTGTCGCTAGCTGCCCCCCCGGGTAGTGAGGAGCTGCTGGGACAGGGGAATGGTCACAAGCAACTGCAATCTAATTTTTATGGCTGTTCCTGTCTGTCTCCATGGCCAAGTTCCTGGCTGAGGTTAGACCCACTGACTGAGTGGTGCCTGTCCTTTGGGGAATACAGAATTTCACTAAACTGGGCAGGAGTTACACCTGCAAATAATGTCAAAGACTGTGAGAAACCATGAAACATGATTGATTGTGAGGCCATCTGAAAAATCAAGCCCTCTCCATGCCTCCACTCCACCTCCGTAAAATGGGGATAATGCTCCCCCACTGCTTGCTGATATAGAAATAAATTTAATTGTGTTCGAATAATGACAATAGACAGGTCTGCGAACTAATGAATTACTGTGTTCATAACAGTTAATTCGGCTCTTGGCATCTCAAATGTATAGCCAAAATTGAAATTTGCTGTCCCCAAGATGAAGGACTAAGGCCAGAGCTGGACTGTATCTGCCCTGGAAAGGGACAGACCTAGATGGGGAGCTGGGATGACTAGTCCTGCAGGCACCATGGAAGACTCTCTTACCTCAAAGTTTATCAGCCAGCAGTAACTTAAAAGCCCAAAATGGAAATAGTATTAAAGCTAGACTAGTCATGCTGTGAATAAGGATGTGGGAATGTGGCTTTTCAGGTGTTATACATACTCCATAGTAAATCGGGTGTACGGACTTTGTATGCAATGCTCTCAGTGAAGATACAGTGAAAAATCTTTCTGGAGGTTCCCTGATATTGTGTTGGTCTCTGTGTGCCTATTGATCCTGGTAGGATTTAAAGCTTGTTTAAAAATTACACTTCTGCACTATAAAGAAATTTGTGGGGGGGAATTTAGTGCATTGTTCTGGTGCGAACATATTGGACAATTTCACTGGTTGTCTGATTCTGCATTTTAAAAAATTTTCTATATTCTTCTAGTCTTAGATACCGTAAAAGATTTTTTTTAATGCATGCATGTCAGGAGCATGTTATTGTGTTGTTTACAGAACACATAGGGCAACATATGCAAATTCCAGGAAAGCACTAAACGGGGTGTGATTTTCGATCTCCTTTAAACTGAGTTAATGGTAATGGAGCTAGAGAGATTTCTGGTGGATGCATATCTCACCCGGTGATTTCAACAGATCTGTTCCTCTACGATCTGCTCTTCTCATGCCTGAGTTCCTGCCGTGGGTGTTGAGGAACAACCAAGGCTGGAAGGGTTCGAGCCTGCGCGCCTGAGCGTCGTACGGGTACGTCTGTGCTGCACCTGGAGGTTGGCCTGTAGAGCAGAAGGAGGTACCAAAGCTCGCGCTGGTAGGTACCTGGGCTCTTCGGTAGAGGCTTGCTGCCTGGCTTGTGCCCCGGAGTCCATGGGACGGGTGCTGTGTCGCTATCAAGTCCCTGCTACTTTGCCACTAATGGACCTTAAATCAATTAAATTGAGGTTGGTATGTGTATGTCTACTACACTCTAGTCCGAGCTTTTGGCCTCTGTGAAGTGCAATATTGACATTTGAGAGAGAAACTTAGGCCCGGAAAATGATTAGAAAACCAGCTTTTCAGTATTAACTCTGCAGTTGCTGTAATTTTATTAAATTGTATGCATAGTAGTCTTTTGTTTTGAATTTATTCATTGTAAGAGCAATAAAAAAAAGTTTTGTGCAGCGTGATTTTTTTGATAGAGATGCATGTATTAATATTAAATTTCTGGAACAAACATGTCCGTTTCCCCGTGAAAAGTTCAATTGTTTTCTTCTTTAAAAGATATTTTTGTTTAATACTTCATGTTTCAGAAGGCAAAGGAAATCCTGGTATACAGCCAGAGACATGGAGTCATAACAGAAGTTTGGCTGAAATTAGACATGAAAGATTTTTTTAATCCTTTGTCTTCAGAGCCTGAGAGAGTGTTGTCTTTTCAATGAAGGCATCACGGAAAGGGAAATTTAACTTCATTGAAAAGTGTGTTATTCTTTGGAGACTGGGAAAAAAAAGTTTGAGGGGAAACCTTTTTGAGAGAGCTGTTCTTTGGTCTGGTATGAACAAATCACTTCTAGTCTGGTTTGCGGTTACTTGGTAATTTTAACCCAGTAAAATCACCGAGACCAGGCATCATCTGGACAATTCCTGACCCTGGCCTGGGGGATGCCCTGGAGAGGACGGTGGCAGTGGGGGCAGAGGGCGCGCAGGGCAGGTGGTATGAGTTGCCCCATGCGGAGACATCAGCCCACTTTTCTTGTCGTCTGGTCACTGGGGAGAGCTCAGTACCGGGCCTTGCCCACTGGCACGGGTGGGATGCCTGCTCAGACACAGGCTGAAGTGAACGTGACCTGGGCGTGCAGCAGAGCAGGGTGCCAGCCCCATGTGTGGGGTGCTCCTGCTAACCCCGGGGTGCTCTCCTCTTTTGGGGTAACTATGCCAAAAGGGCGCTCTGCTCTTCAGATTATTTTTTAAGTAAGCAGCTAAAAAAAATGGGCCTGGAGAGACTGAAGCAGGGTATAACATTGAATCCCCAAATGCTACGTAGTGAGTGAGGTGAGCTGCAGAAACACTGGTCTAGGTCCTCTGCTTTATCATAGCACTCTGAGTCTGATTTCTGACTTCAAAACATGTTCAGTCTTAGCTGACCTTTTTTCCAAATCTTATCTGACTGGCTGATTGCGCCATGTTTTGTCTCGGCTGGAATCTCACTCCTGAGGAATAGCAGGAAGAGAGGGAAACGCAAGCCAGTCTAAACACCGAGAAATGTTTCAAAAGGTCGCAGGGACTAGGTATACTAGTAGAGCTCACCATACACACTAAATGCAACAGTGACCTCATTCCAGGCAGAAGCAGTAAATTTATGTTGAACTATTTTATTCACTGGCTATAATTTCTATGATCAAAAACAATTCAAAGAATACAAATTGAATAAAATTTATGTAGAGTGAATATGACAAAGGGTAGATCCTGGTACAAGAAGCTTGAAGAAATCAAGCAAACACATGTAAAGTTATACCAGTTGTCACCATCAGCCGAAGGATCTGAAGAACGACAATGTGAGACTGGTCTGCACTTGCCTCTTTCCATGGAGGTGGTCTGCTCTCTTCCATGATTTTCCTCTGCATGTAGTTGCTCTGCAGAAATTATACTTCATTCCCTGAGGTAGGACTGGGCCACTAATGGTTGTTTGGAGAAAAAGTACTGCTGGTTTTATTTAGTGAGCCAAAACCTAGACTGTGAGGTTTGCAGCCTCAGCCTCCGTTTTAGTACCTCTAGTAAGAACTGGAACCAGGAATATGTACATAGATTAAAAAACTAATACGTCAACTTCCATTAGGAAGAACTATTTTGATTTTATTTTCACCATTTTGCTTTTATTTTCTTCAATTGAGTTTGCTCATATTGGGCTATAATCTGGCAAGTCTCCGGTTCAGGCATTAGACGTGACATGCCTGAGCTGCATAGATCTGAAAGTTCCTGTGAAGCTTAGCCCCGTCTTGCTTCTCCAGAGCAGAGTATCATTCAGCTCAACAAAAACACCCTGTAAAGCCAGTGTAAGTGAAGGCCATGCCAGACTCGTGGCGTAAATGCTGGGTTTACATATGTTTCAAAAGCAATGATTGTATGCAAATGACAGCCGCATTTAGCAACATCCTAATGCCCTTCTAGCAAAGATTATTACTCTCCCAGACTGGGCGGCTTTTTGCCTGGGCTGGATTAGTGACAAAACTCACAGGGCTGGAGTAGGCTAGCTTTTGGGGATCTCTCTGGCATGCTGTTCTGCTATTTCCGATGAAATCTAGATGTGTATACGTGCATTCTCGAAACGACAAATATCTGCTCGCAATGAACTTCCTGGATGAAAGAAATCTGACATCCCGACTCTTTCAGTTTCTTTGACCTTTCGTTCGTGAAAAGTCACATGATGCACCGGTCCGCAGGGACCTGTACGCTGGCTCTTGATTGTGCAACGTAATCATTAGTTTGTTTGCAACCATCTGCAATGACCTAACTTTGTCCTCCAAGGGAGCCCTTGTCGTGTACACCAGGAACTGACTCTGCAGTGAAGAGGTACAAAGGAAGCTGAAGCGCTGCTGAAAGCCTCTTCTTTGACGCCGTGAGGCTGAATGGGTTTATGCAAGTATAACTTATCGTAAACTTTGCCTTTAAGTATATCTTATATTTCATAGTGTATCGATTGGCAAAGGAAGCATAAAATGCTGCATAAGCTCCCATTCGCTTTGACAGTTTCCATTACCCAAGGCAAAATTGGACCCAAAGGACTGGCCTTAATTTTCTTATAAAGATACGCATGCGTCTGTATTAATTTGAAGTCAGGAGAATCAGGGGGCACTCAGTATCTCCACAGGAGCTCACTGGCTCACAGGAATGAACCCACAGTGTACACCACAGCAAACTTTTGCAGGGGTTAAACTGAATGAAGCAGAAGAAATGTTCATTACAACATCCAAGGCGAAGGGGCTGCAAAGTAGTTTTGCTTCCCCCACTAAGGAGCAGCGAAGGACTGATGCTTTGCTGTGCCTCTGCTTTACACTAGCAAGAGATCTTTCTATATGCTCCACAGAGGAGTGGAGGTACTCAGAGCTAGCAGAAAATACTCTTCACCCATCCAGCAATAGAAGTGGGGGTGTCGCAGATAGGAAAAGCAAGTGAGGATGGTCTAAGTGGGATGTGACTTGATCTACTCTTCCAGGCAGCCTCTGATAGGGGCGCTCCAGTAGATACTGCTCCAGGCAAGAAAGTTGTCCTTGATCAAGTACTCTTCTGCCTGGAGAACCAAAAATATGAGAGCGTAAATGGTAAAATAATCATTAGCTTAGCCATGAGGCTGCTTCGGCCTGAAGTAGGAAACAAACCTGTAGCATAGGATGTTCATTTGGGTCCTTCCTGGAGGCTCAAGCATCCAAGATCCTCCCAGATGCTTTAGGCTTTCCCTTCTAAGACAGTACCCTGAGGAAATCATGTGAAATATAATTTGCATGAATGTAATTGCTGTAACCCTGACTGGACTGAGACATATGCTGTTACTTCTCAAGACTCTAGGCCAAGGAAATAGCTGTATATTTTTATTCCAGACAAAAAAATCTTACATTCTTGACTAGCTTTTTGAAAGAGTATCATGCACAGAAAATCTTTGATAGGGAAATGGAAGAGGGAAATAAATATAAATTACAGCTCTGGTTTTTAGCCTTTCTAAAGGTGAGGGCTCAAATTTTTAAAGTCAGCATCTAGATACTAAAAGGCTTAAATTCTAGAATTTATTAAAGCACATTTTCTCCTTTATGTCCAAGAAAAAAATAGAAATGTTTTTGAAAATATAGCTCTATCATAACATGTAATGTGCTGTTCAATGTATCATTCTCCCAAACCAGAATACTCTGAGACTGTAGTTTTTTTTGGTTTGTTTTACTGGATCATTTGATAGGCAGAAGTCTAATTGAGCTTTGAAAACTTCATGGACAGTGAGGCCAAATCAGCAACATGGTAAAAAGATGATGTGGTACATATTTTTCTATGTTGTTTAACTGGACTGAGATCTAAACTAGATCCAATTTACTGTGGGATGTGCTTGACCAGAAAAAAAAAAAAAAAAAAAGAAAAAGCAAATGAAGTTTTCTTAGTGTTTTCTTGCCCCAGGAGTGACTGCTGTTTCTGACACCACGTTAACTCACGCTCTTAGCATAGGAAGCCCCTCGTAACCCTTTGGCCAGCCAGTCCTCCTGCGACATTTCCTGCAGCACTCACTGGTGCTGTGAGGCTCTCTCTCCACCACACCAACCAAAACTAAAGAGTGGAAGGGACAGGACTCCTGCTTCAAAGAGTAGTTCAAATCGCAGCTAATAGACATCAGGAAGGATCTTCCTCTCTTGGCTGGTTATCACAGACCTGTTTATTGTGTGCAGCTCATTCCTCAAAGAAGAGCAGGTGTATCTATATGAGGTACTGACTTCAAAAGCAAATATCTTTATAAACCTGTCAGAGTTTTGCCAGCTGTCAATATGCTGATTGTTCACATTATGAAAATTGGGCCAAATGATGAGAAGGGAGTGAGCACGCGCTCTTCCCCAACGAAACCAGGGATACCCCTCAGTAAGAATAATTTATGGTACTTTTACATGGTGCCTTACATTTCCTGGGGGTCAGATAGATCTTCAGTTGGTGTAAGTAGGCTTAACTTAAAAGATGCCTAAGGATTCAAGCTGATTTATGCCAGTGAAGCAAGATCTCTGATACTCTTATATAATTTTAATAAGCTGTAGCTGGGCTCTATAAAGCAAGAGTCACTTTGGATTGCAATCAGGTAACTTAATCTGAAGATCGTCTCTCTTAGGTGATCTAGGAAGCAGGAAGAGTGATGCAGTGCCATCCAAGTGTTGCAAGAAAAAATCAATGATTGGCAAGAGCACAGCACAGGCTGTATCGGATGCCATGTGGTATCACTGGGACTTGACTTCAGAAATACATATTTATAAGCTGTGTGCCTTGGCAAATTGTTTTTAGCCATATGATAAATCAATAAGTAATTTCTTTCCCTACTGTGAGGGAAAGCAAAGCAACTTAGAAAATATTGATGGTAGCTCTCAATTTTCTTGCACTTGAACATATATGTGTGTGTATACACACACACACACGTGTATATATATATATATATATATGTATATATATACATAGAATCATAGAATCAGTAAGGTTGGAAGGGACCTCTGGAGATCATCTAGTCCAACCTCCCTGCTCAGCAGGGTCACCCAGAGCATGGTAGACAGGGTTGCATCCAGGCAGGCCTTGAAGATCTCCAGAGAAGGAGACTCCACCACCTCTCTGGGCAACCTGTGCCAGGGCTCCATCACTCTCACAGTGAAGAAATTCCCCCTCACCTTCAGGCAGAACTTCCTGTGGTTCAATTTCTGCCCATTGCCTCTTGTCCTGTCACACGGGACAACTGAAAAGAGTTTGTCCCCATCCCCCTGACACCCTCCCTTCAGGTACTTGTACACACTGATCAGATCCCCCCTCAGTCTTCTCTTCCCCAGGCTGAAGAGGCCCAGCTCTCGCAGCCGTTCCTCAGAGGGCAGGTGCTCCAGCCCTCTGATCATCTTCCTAGCCCTATGCTGGACTCTCTCCAGTAGCTCCATGTCTCTCTTGTCCTGGGGAGCCCAGAACTGGACACAGTGCTCGAGATGAGGCCTCCCCAGGGCTGAGGAGAGGGGCAGGATCACCTCCCTCCACCTGCTGGCAACACTCTTCCCAATGCACCTCAGGAGACCGTTGGCCTTCCTGGCCACAAGGGCACATCGCTGGCTCATGGCCAACCTGTCATCCACCAGCACTCCCAGGTCCTTCTCTGCAGAGCTGTATAACCATTGACAATAAGAAAGAGCAAAATATTGGCTGTTTGCTTCATTGCACTTTAACTTATTAACATGAGTTTTAATTAAGTCTAGTAAAAATGTTATTTGTCTCCTACAACAACTGAGCAGAGAAGTAGGGCAAATTCCAGCCATAATTGTATTTAATCTCTTTAGGGAAAGGGAAAAGATATACTATGCTTTCTAGTGCAGAACATTAAAGAAAGTCTCTTACTGGAAGATCTAATGTTGAATTGAAAAATGGACAATTACTTTATTCCTAAATAAAGATAAAACCCCTGATCCTGCACATATGTGGGATCCTTTTCAGATGAGGTAGAAGTATATTGGACTGTTCCTATATATTTTCACCAACATTTTGGAACCTATCAAAAAATGAGGTTAGAATATCATAAAATTTTTTTGTGTTCTTTGCTCCACTTGCCTTCTGCCTTCTCTTCAATTTTTGAAGTGCTAATTTAGCCATAATCAGGAATTAGTTTGTGAAATAAATTCCTATTTGTAGATTGAACATGAATTGTTTCATAACCCTGCAGTTGGATTCATACTGCCGTACTGTCTACCAGTTTTGGCCCTGATATACTGCTGTCTGTCATTCTCTAAACTGTGTGAGCGTTGCAGTCAGGGCATCGAAAATTCTGCGTTCCACTCTTACATTGCCAAAAGTTTTCTGTATGACATTTGATGAAAAAGTTTTTGTAAGCATAATATTATTTAATGCCTAATTAAGATGTTGTGGGAATAAATCCACTTGTGCCTGTGAAGTACGTTGACAGTATAGCAATGCAGTTGAAGGAATAGCTAGTCTGTTCTTTCAAGGTTGATATTGATGCTTCTTGTCACCTAGCTTGAAGAAGCTCTCTGGTGGAACACACAAAGGGATGATGTAGACTCTCAGGTGGGACCGAATGGCAGGCCATAACAGTTATTTATAGCTGAATATGTATGATTAGGTATATGTATGCATGCTTTCACATATACGTAATCCCAGAGACCTATGTTGACAAATGTAATTCTTCTTGCCAGGGCATGATACAACATACCACTTCAGACCCCTGACTGAGAAAAGTGAAGCGCCTCAGTTCAGGTTTTGGTTGTGCTGAGTAAAGAGGGAGGAATCTTGACCTGTTCAAATTTGAAGGTATCAAGGCCTTTCTTATATTTACCAGTGCAAGACCAAGCTTTGCTCACGGACCTAGGCCAACACTTTTGACTCATACTTGTTTTTTCTGTGTACGGCTCTTGGTCAGCTGAGTGTATTGCTTTCCCCCTTGCTCTGCGTTTGCTGTGGCACTGCTAAGAGTTATGAAGATGTGAGGGCACTCTCCTTTTTGCCTGGTGACTTGGCTGTGGCTTCTGTGACTGGCTGAGAAAGGAAACACTCAACGGGCTGGTGAACCAGCCCTCGAACCTGCCTCTGGAGGGGGCGGCACGATGTCCAGTAAACTGTGAGCACTGGTAGAAGGCGAAACAGCACAGCCACGTAAAGTCACAAAAAGATGAGTAGTTCCATTTTGGAAATAAATACCAGGGAGGATTATGATTTAAACTGCTTGGAAATAAAATCAGGAAAACAAAAATTATCTGAACAACTGAAGGAGCCAACTTTCTAGAGGGCCTTTGTGGTGATAGTAAGGCTATTTGGTTGATTATAACATCAATGCAAGTAAATGTTAGGTGCTTATACTTTGAATTCTTCTACAGTAAATAACCAAATAACCAATTTATGGGCTCTACAGTAGATCAGTGAATTACAGAAATAAATGTGTTGACATTTATGCCTATTTCAGATCAAGCTCCAGTTTCTATTCAAACGCCCAGGAGAGTCTGTAGAAATACAGATGATAATGTGCTTACTGGAGAGTGAATTGCATTGTTGAGTAGATAAGGAGCTGATAAAGAAAATTATTTGGGACTTGAGATGCCCTATTCAAAGTATAACTTGCCTAAATGACTACTATTTGAGTGACTCTTCGCAGTGAATATGGAGTATTTCTGATGTGTAGCTGCAATAAAGTAACTGTATGACAGGCAGAAAAAGGGTATTTCTTAAACCATGAAGAAAGGCTCCGTTCATCCAGACACACTCTCTTCTGCACTTATCTATCTCTCTTCTATATCTAAAATGTATGTTGGAGAGTTTAGGGCAGGCATTTTTGCTGGTGTAGTAGGAATAGCTCTGCCAATAAAGCCCAACAGATGGCCCATACCTAAAGCTCTTTCAGTGTAATAGGAATGTTTCCATTGTTTTTTTCTGCCATTTCATTCGGGCACTTCTTCCTTGGACTTTTGCTAAGAAGCCTCACTAAATCTATTCAAAACTTGCAGTTAATCACTTGGTTATTTACACTTCCACAAACGAAAACCAATATGTCATTGAGAAGAACACTTTTATGGTGAAGGTTTAGTTTAGTTAAATCGTATTTTTCCCAAGTTTATAGACCTCTCCATCCTAGTCTGTGGATTTCTCCCACACTTGTTTACTGCTTTTGTCTAGAAATTAAGAATTTGATTGCTATTTCCATTCTTTTCCTGTAGAACTGGATTGTGAATATCCCTTTTAAGTGAATGGTTCTGGTTAGCAGCAAATTCAGCCGCCTTTCACAGCAATCTAGTGCTTTTACTCAGTAAAACTTTTCTACTTTGTCTTAAGTGGGATATGTGAGCACTTTGCAGACATTTTTGTTGTCAGTTGGACTTACTATGTGCTTAAACATACAATTTATTGTGTTTACTTGGAAGCTCTGTATTCAATAACTTTGTTCTATGTTCCCTGTAACATAATTTGTTACACTGAATTTCAATTTGTTACACTGAATTTCTAGAGGATACTTTAAATATCCAGGAAATGTCATTTGGTTCTGCAAGGCAATTAAATCCATTTAAGGATAACAACTGTGTTAACTCACTTTGTGCTGAAAAACCCCTTCTATATCACTTGCCTGTAGAACAGCAGATAAATCTGGCAGGAAATCCACAAACATTTAGATGCAACTGGAGAAGGCATCAGATATGTTCATTTCTATTATTACAATGATTTTTGCAGAGATGCAACCCTCAATCAAATTATGAATGATTAGTTTTGAAAGGACTCTCTCTGTTTTCACATTTTCTGCAAACTCTTGTTCTGCATTAAGTCAGAGCACAGATGCTAGGGGAAAAGTGAATTATTGATATAATAGTGATTTTGCTGAGAAAAAGTTCAACCAAATACGACAAAATATCTCTCCCAGTATGGAACCTGTCTCCTAAGCAGTATGAATTTTGTCTTGAGATACTGCTGGTTTTTTTCACAGTTGGAGAAAATACAGATCCTGTGACTCTTTTTCCTAGGAAAGGTAATAGATTTTCTTCTTCAAGTCCAGCTACAGCGTCTGATACTTTGAAACACTGTTTTGCTGCTTGCCTTTAGTTATCTTCTGTTTCTTATCGCTTGAGCCTGGCAGTAAGTCACTGAAAGCCTTTTCGTGTTGTGAAGGGATCCTCTCATTCCTTTCCAAGCCGGGTGACGTCTTTAGCATTTGCTTTCCCGGGAAGAGCAGGGGTCTCTAAGAGCACACGGCTACGCTGCTCGGGAACCTCAGCGCCGTATGCCTTTCGCTCGCCTCTGCTTTGCAGATTGTTATTTTTAAATCTATTCAAAGTTATTTCTTTTGCAGTAGCGTAGAACAGCCTTCACCATGAAACACGACTCTCTTGTGCTAGGTTTTGTAGAAACATAAAACAAAAATATGTATGTTTTACGGCTCTTGGTTAGGGCTCCATTCCTGTTAGCAACGATGTACTCTGAACACCGGGACGTGAGTGTAACCATAGCAACACCCTTCCTAAATTACCACGTGCTCACTACTTCTGCAGCCATCTCTGAGTTTTCTGGCATATCTCGTGATTCGTTGTGAGCTAAGGTTTTTCAGTCAGTCACATTGGCAAAAGGTATGGTGGCATCTCTCTTTCTCCTTCGCTTGTGGGGAAGGGTTCAGGAGTCTCCCAGACTCAGCTGGGTTAACTTGCAAAATAAATTAGTCCCCCTTTCCTCCATGAAAAGACTTGGCACTAACCTATGTAAATCAACTAATCAATTCCAAAAACAGAGGAAGGACTGGCTGGCTGGGTGGTAGAAGGACTAGAATAAATTCTGATTTGTAATCTGGATTGGCTGCACAGTGAGCATGTACCCAGAAATGTCTCCATCTGACTCTTCTAACCCTCTCTCTCGTGCCATTGCGATGACAAGACAATGCTGTGGTTCCCTTCTCTCCCGTTGGAAAAATCTGCATTGTCATTTCTTATCTTTCTCTTCCAACTCTTCATTGCTTTAGTACAATAGTGAAAGGATTTCCTACTCAAGCTGTGATAGGGAGAGCTTGTATTAGTAGAAGCAAAAAGAGATTTACTAGCTTGACTAGAGCTTTGCCTCCAGGAAATCTCATTCTAAGTCCCCAGTGCAAATGGAGAGAAACATTACTATCTGCAGCACAGAGTCAAAGGGGGAGGGGAGAGAGAGAACCCTTCAACACAGAAGCAAGCAGAAAGCAGCTGAAAATCTCCAATAACTACGTAATTTAAGGCACTGACATTTTGGTCATTAGTGTTTGCAGGGAAGGCTGTAGCACACAACCACATTTCCCACAGGAAGGGGCAGATAAGCAGCAAGTAAACAGGGCCACCTAACGCTGAGGCCCATCAGCTGCTGCTTTGCTGACAGCCTCCCATGGGGTGAAGAAGCTGGCTTGTGAGACCACCTGCCCAGGTGAAGCTTTTCCTGCTGGCTGATAGAGTGATATCTGTCACACTGCAGAGCATGCCGCTCTCATTTCCTCAAAAAGTAGGGCCATTACAAGTCCTAAGAAGAAGACTTAAGATGGCTTCTCTAGACCAACACTTCTTTCCTGCCACTTAAAAACTAGCAAAAGCTGAAGAGCAAAATAGTCCAGGAATATCCCCAGAGGAAGTTGTTTGTGCTTTTTCAATGCCATCACTGGGGAGTGGACCAGACTCATTTGTACCTTCTGCTGCTGCATCTCCCTCCGAAGCAGCAATCGCGTAATGATCTACCAGCCTGTAGTGCTTCATGGCACTGCTTGCCCTCCCATTGAGTTTGGTGAGGGACAACGGCACTCGGGTCGCCTGACTATGGTCATCTGCAAGTTAGTTTGGCCTCTGCTCTCAACCAGCTCATGCTGTAGCTCACAGAGTGAGAGGGAGGGGAATCATGACCAGTATGACCTGTCCTACCTGTTTAAGGGACCTAATTTTGGATGGAGATCCTAGGAAACTAAGAATAGGTTAGCTGCCTTGTTCCTATACGGCTAAGTTGGGTGAGATAGGTTGGGCCCAAAACACAGCCCAAACTCCTGACAAAAAAGAGTGTTCAATGAGGGTCAGAGGGTCAGCAATGTAGAGGTACTGGAAATTTTGCAGCTGTCTATGCCTTGTTCCTACCGAATGAAACAGTCCGATGCAGAGTATCACAGTTCACGTCACCAAGAGTCCAGTGTCCATGCCATGTAGTCATACTCATTTTTACTCCAGCTGAGGATATGGCCCATCAAGTGTAATATTTTACAGTGTAGGTAGGGAAAAAATAACAATCATTTTCATTTTGCTCAAAAGCTTAACCTGAGAATATGATCGTAGGGAATAGGAATGGATATTACATTGCAAAGGAAAACAGCTATATTAGGTCCTTCCTGAGCTGAGAAGATCCTTGCACAGTGTTTCTGGAACAATGCATTTTGTGTGATTACCAGGGCTGGAAGTATTCCCGAGCTCATTAGTGCTGAGCCCTATTAATTCAAAGAAGATGCTATAGAATCTCATGGGAGATAATGGAAAATTAAATAAAAGAGCATAAGTGGTTGAAGATGGATCCTTAATACCCCTGATGAAAGGAGGCCAAATTAAATGAGAGTTGTACCTCTGCCTCTGTTAACTTTATTTCAGTACAGGATAGCTAATTTTCTCCCCAGCCTACACCAGCAGCCACTGGAAACCAGTTGGCCCTAGGATGCACAGTCAGTGCAGTCAGCCTTTCTGCCATCTAAATATAATGGGGCTGAGATGAACAACTGGACTCCGAAAGGAAATTCAAGGAGATCTTGCATTAAGCTAATATCTTTTATAGAGGTCTACACTTTTAAAAGGAGAGCTGTGTAAGGAACTGAAAGGAATATTGATTGAGACTCAAGATCTGGTGGCAAAAAAAATTGCTTAAAGAGTATGCATTTTACAAACCCACAAAAGGTGATGAAAATGATGAATCAGAAGGAAGCTCTGCTAAAGAATAGTCTTTGTTAAAAGAAGATGCTTTCTAAAGGAAGGCATATCACATAGAATATTAAAAAATAAAACATCAATAAAGTGTGAACAATAGGCCTAATTTTTCTATTCTACTTTAAAAAATAAGGACAGATCTTGCTGAAATGTGTGGACTTCTGCAGCTGGCAGGAATGACAATCTTGTGCTAGGGGATTTAACTCTTTCTCTGGGATGAATTTCTGGCTCTTCTCTAGACTTCCAGGGTGACCATAAGGATTCCACCTCTCACAGGTATACTCTGAGGACAACTGCAGTGCCAGCATCTATTATTAATGATGAGGGCTTTGTAAGAAAACCAAATGATTGGTTTTTTTCCTCCTTCGGAAAATCCTCATAGAAACAAGAAAATAGCTATACAGTCTGTTCTTGACTTACAAATGCTGGATCTGTTCTAGAGTTTATATAGTGTGTGTTGGGTACTCGGGTTGTCTTAGAGGATGAAAGATAACGGATGTATGAGGGAAGAGCTCAGAAACTGCTCTTTTGAGCTTGTCCCCCACACATAAAAGTAGCCTGTTCACTTCTATTTTGTAAGGGTATCTGCTGCTTCTTTGAAGGATCTGATTCTAATCTCACCTATTTCGCACTACTGCAACAGATGAATGCTCAGTTCTTTGACAAAGGGCTTGAATTTGCAGATCTGCAGCTATTGGCAGCCTGGTGGAGCTTTGCCCACTTTTTGCTCAGACTATTTGCAACCTTATCGTTCAAGTTTATCTGAGAAGACAGGAGATTTGAATAATGTTCTAAGTGTAGCACTTTTCAGGGAAATGTTTTTGCGATTTTTTTTCATTGGGCTGAGACACAAACCTTATTTGGGGAAATACATCAGCTTTGATGAGCCCTTCATTGGGGAAGTCCCTTGAGGGACAGTGGTAGGCCAGAGCACACCCTGGGACACAAGTGCACCCCCTGCCTCTGGTTGGGATGCACAGGGGAGTGCATGGGTAGTCAGCCTTGCCAGCTGAGGGAAGGTTCAAGCCCTGGATCTGGCATGCCTTCCTGCCCATCTGTGGGTGACTGCTCTTGTGCTGGAAAGCTAACCTTTCCAGTGAAACTTTCACCTGGGAAGAGGAGCTAGAACTCCTTTTAATTTTAAGGGACTTAGTTTTAGGGGGCTAATCTTGATTCATTTATTTATTTTTGTCCTCATAAGGATTTTGTCATTCCCTATCAGAGCTATGACAGAGGTGACTGAAATACCCTGAAATCCGCCTCCAGCCTCCTGGGGTCAATTCCAACATGTGCCCGTGCTTTAGTTTGAATCAATGCTGCAGTCCTAGTACACTGTCTTCTCTTGCAATACTCATTGATATGCCGTTAATGAAAACACTATCAAGGACATCATTGGCTTTTTTGTGCTGGTTTTCTTGTATTGTGGTACTTTAGGCCCAGTAGCAACTAAGATATTAGCAGCCATTGAAAGACAACATACTCCAAAGAGATCACAAATAGACTGGGCACAGATGACATTAAGGAGATTAAATCAATCATGCCACACTCTCAGAAGGCTTTCTCAGATTGTCAAAGAATAGGAAGTGCGTTAAGATAATGTCCATGGTCTAAACCCACAAAAGCAAGGCATTTCAAACTTCAAGATGAAGCTCAGTTTTTAAAATGCCTCTCTCTGTCTCAGTACCACAGGAACTACTCCTCAGAGAGTTTCCATGCAGTTTGTTTGAACTTGCAACAGATGGGCACAGCTGTATGCTGAAGATGAACTCTGGACTACACATATGAATTTTCGTTGATGTCTTTCTGACTTACGTTGTTATGAAGACTATTATTATTGTCAAAGCAAAATTTAGGAATATTGCTGTTAGATGAAGACATTGATTGACTGTAGTGCTAGACTATAAAAATAAACTTTTCTTTATGAGTAGAATTTTGAGAGCTGACTTTTTTTTTAATTTATTCTTGAAGCTGAGGGTGTTGCAATCTTTTTGTTTCTCACAGTTCAAAGCACACACACATGCATTAGGTGCACACAAGTAGCCAGAATTGAGTCCATTATTGCAAGAATCGATAATTTTGAGCCCAACACATACCTCTAAAAAATCCTTCTAGTTTCCTGCTTTTTGCTCTATGCTGATGACCTGTGGTAGAAACTAGGCTGTAGAGCACACACACTGGGAACGATGCAGTGGGTTGTCAGGATGACAGCTCAGTGAAGGTTTGGGAGGTTCAAAAGACAGCTTCAGCTACACAAGGCTCAAATCAGCTTTTGAGAGAGGCAGCTAAATGAGGAGTAGTTACCTCAGCTGGGAAATAATGAAGCTTGATTTCTTACCGATTTATACCTCGTAGCTGATTGTCAGCTGCAGCAAAGCCTTTCCTGCAGAGGAGCCATTGATACGGTGCCTGTCGGGTGTAGACCCTCCGGCGTTTAATAGCACGCACGCTCGCAGCGCAGCCTTTGCTTCTGCTGAGCCGCTGGCAGGGGGCTCTTCCTACCCAGACTCTCCAAAGCTGTGGGATAGTAATTATCTCTTAAACCTTTGCCCTCTGTCAAATTTGGCTGGAATTGGCCAGGGGTAATGAGGGAGAGACAGCCTTCGAAGGCTTGTAAAAAAGCCTACTTATAGTCACTAAAGGAGCAGAAAAAACCTAATTAGATATATAATCAGTTATGTTGGCCAGAATGAGATGAGCTTTTGTCAGAATTGTCTGTGGAAATAGTCTTTTTTTCCCCTGTTGTTGTTTTTTTCTCAGGAAAGTAAAACTTCTGGAGAATTCTTTGAAAAAATAATTTTTGACATTCATTTGACATTCAAAAAAAAAAAAAAAAAGAAAAAAAGAAAATCAGTAGAGTGATTTTTTTTTCCTGAAGACATTTTTTTGGGGGGAAAAACAAGAATGTGTTTTAAATTGGGAAAATTTTGCTGCTGTTCTAATTATCAGTCCTAGACTGAGAGCTAGCAGCCACTTTCTTGATTTTTGCTGAGGATGTATTGCAGTGTTACAGGTTACAGAGCTCCTGCTTCCAGACTGTTTCTTGCTGATGAAAGAAGAGCTATAAAATATTACTTTACTGTCCTCTCTCCCTCTCAAAAGGCAACTTCTTTGGAGCCAGGTAATACAAGAGATTCATGTCTGTGTAGGGAGATTCATGGTGTCACACTGCAGTATCTCAGGGCAGCGATTTACCAAGCCATTTGTATGCACTGTTTGAGATCTGCTACCACTGTAGGCTGACCACTCTGCAGACCACTATAGTCAGAGACCTCCAGTCAGTGACAGTCAGGAGAAGAAAACATGGTCCTCCCTCTTATGGTATGTGATAGCCTACTGCACATTCCTCCTGTAGGCTACGTATGGTGCTCACCTCCCTTGTCTTGTTCAAAAGAGCAATCACATTGAACCTAAGGTGCTCAGGCTCCCTGTTTGCATCTGTGGTTTCCACTCCCCTCCTATCTGTCCACTCAACAAGAATTTTGTCATTGTCTTGAAGACACAAGAATTGCCAGTAGAAATGTATCACCAAGTTACCCCAGTCTGAATGTTAACAGGTACTGGGAAGAGAGAGTTACAGTTTGAACAAATGTTACCTGTTGAATAATTCACATTTAAGCAATGCTGCTTGTACCTGGGATTGTTCCCCCAGGCAGACTGGTAGGTTACAGGATGAGCTGTTTTATGAGCAGCCTGCAGAACTTCCTCCTAAAGCACTGCTAGAAGCAGCTGTTTAATCTTGCTACTGGCAAGAGCAATCCTGGACCAGGAGGAAGGGCTGAGAGCCCTGACTGCAGCTGCTACTCAGTGAGGCACCTGTCCAGGAGCCTCCCAGCTGAGCTTGGCCATGGTAGCCTGAAAACTGACATTTCCGTGCTCAACCAAAGCAAGAAAATAGGTTACAACAGCAATAGAATGCTGGCTGTTTGGAGATACTTCCCACTTTCTCACCTTCCTCTTCAAGTCTCAGACAGGAGAGTCCAAGCCAGTAGCCTCTGTCCGAGGGCAGCAATAGCTGATGCTTCAAAAAAGGTTTCATGAAACTTGCTTACGACATTCATGTAGTAACTTGCCAGTGTGGGAAACACTGTAAATGCAAGGAGGTAGCAGCTGGTTCTTAGATTTAGTTCTTTTCTGTACTACATATACCTAATGAGACAGTGTAATCTCCAAAAGGTAAAAAAGACATCAAACTATAGGTGCCTTTATAAGAACCGAGTTCAAAGCATAGCTTCACAAAAGCTGGCCAAAAAAGCAGAGCAATAAAATAAATAATCATATCCTGCTCTGTGCCTTGGAGTCCAGTTCCCTCATACACTTTTGTCTCCAAATGACTGAGAAAAAAGCTGTGTTTTCAGCCTCCCTGGAAGGTCAGCAAATACAATTTGTTTGGAATAGGGAAGAACTTCAGCATTACAAAGTCAAGTGTCCCCAGCAAACAGCCATTCAGGGCAATCTAATCTTAAATCAACACTTTAAATCCCAGCTTCGGGTCAGTTGTCAAACATGGTTTATTTGCTCCCAGGAAGAAGTCATGTGCTGTAGCCCAGCAGCTTTAGGCTAAATTTCTGAATGGCCATATATGATTAATATATAAAATGAAATTATTTATTGTTTCTAGCAACTACTTACCTCAGTGTTGTCTTGTGGAATTGAGTTCCAGAGGTCAGTGAGGTGTGTGATAAAAGGAAATTTTGTTTTGACTGGTTTATATTCTGATGCCCTCTGGCTCAATAAGTCGGTATTTTAGGCTTTCTGCCACCCAACTCTTTACCCTTAGGAAAAGGTGAAAGAGATGAGCACAGACATATTCTGCGTATAAATTATTCATTCTTTTAGGATGAAAACTATTTACCCTCAGGAGATCACAGATTTTTATCAAGTGCTTGCATAAAAACACTCAGTTCTGCTCAGTGTCTAGGATAGGTCTCAGGGAGACTTACTGGGTGTACTGGGAAAAACCTGCTTGGGTGCTGCAACAGGAGATAAGCTCTTGTGAAAAACTGTCCCTCAGACATTAGAAAAACTGCATCTCACTCTGGAAAACATTTCCCTGAGCACACTTGAGGAAGCTGGATGGAGTTTTGCTTTGCCTTGTAAACTCGCATCAGACAGACTAGTGTCTGCTCTGGTTCTCTGTGGTGCCCAGAGTTAGTAGGCTCAGAATAGGTCTGGTCCAACTTCTGCCCTCCCATCTCCAAACATTGCCCATATGGATTACAGAGCAATTCAGAGCAGACAAATACACAGCTATCAGCTTGACCTATCACGAAATCTCTCACTCTTTATTGAGATGTTAGGTATGGTAAACTGCACCTTGATTTATGAAGGTTATCTTTAGAGGGGCTATTATTTAACAGAAAATAAAGAACATTCTTTTATTCATATTTAATAATGATAAGACAAATAATGATAAGATAATGATATAAACTGCATCAAATCAACCATGGCTTCCCTGTTGGATGGCATTAAATCAATGGTGATTTATAAATCTTTTACTTCATTATTTGTACATTATAGGGTGCTTGCTGAGATGAAGGACAAAGGAAATATGTATTTAGCCACCAAATGGCTAAATAACACTGACACAGAAGAACAGCAAACAGGGAATGCTTTCAAAACTGTGCATGCTTATTCAAATGGAGTAGGCATAAAACATATGCTTGCCTTAGTCCTTCCCTTTATGGATTGCTTGTGTAATCTGACAGACATATTATTGGCAGAGGGTGGAGGTGCTATGAGTTACTCATTAGATTAAGCTGAGGTGCTGACAAGATCACATAGACTGGGGGAGTACCCAAAATGCCTTCAGGGAGACAGAGATTCTCCCACCAATTTCTGTTTTGGATCATCCTCTGTTGCAGTTCTGCCAAAATTTGCCCTGCTATGATATTTTCTGTTATTGGAGCACTTGCAATATTTGTGGTACTGCATATGGCTGATGCCATGGCAATGGAAAGCACTGTGTACACAAGCATGTACCGTGGGCATACACTATGCTTTGTTATTTCAAGGAAGCTTTCTGGTATTGAAGGTGATTATCAGCTTTCTACTGGGAGCTAGGTCTTCGGGGTATAGTAGGAAAGGGATATGGGGTATTTGAGTTCTGTCATTCCTGCTTATCAGTGACTTAAAATTGAGTGTACTTACTTTATATGTGAAAAGAGGATGTCTCAAGCAAACTTATTTTCTGTGCTCTCACTTGTGTCTGCAGGGGATGTCTGCAGGTCTGGAGAATAGGTCTTTGGAGAGGCACGGGTCCCAAAAGATATGCAGATCTTTTTTGACCTGTATTGGCACCGTAGTGGAGACTGGAGAGTTTCCCCTCATTTGCCAGGCTCTTGACAAAATGCAGAGACCGGACAGTCTTAGAGTCAGAGCAACTGCAGCTGTGTCTAAGGGGAAGGGAGTTCAAATGTAGCTCCCTGGGGAAAGAGATGGCTTTCACAGCACTTCCGAGGCAAAATTCCCACAAGAGTAATTATTTGAGTGCTTTTGAAAAGTGCAAGTCTGACAAAATGAAGAACGAATTCATCCAGCCAAATCACTGTTGGATGCTCAGAGCCCCCATATGTTGAAGAGACGTGAAAAGACATCTTTCAGCAAATGCCCACCCTCCTCTGAGAGGTGGGATGTGCGGGAACCTTTCTTTGCATCTGTGAGAGTTTTCCCTTCTTTCAGTCTCTGTGCCTTGCTGCTGTAGCGTCTAAACTAACAGAGAGGAAAATTGTCAGCTTAAACATCTTTTCTGACTTCCAGTATCAACTCTGTATCTATGGAAACTGCTGTCCTGGGAGCCTGTGAAACCAGCCACGAGTTAGAAAATCACAAATTAAGCTCCAAATGGAGGAAGACACTTAGATAAACTTGATGGTAGGACTGTTTTCACCCATCCTTGCTTTCTTGGCTCTTGCATCAGCAACAAAATCTTGGAGACCTCAAGACAAAGTTAAAAATACTGAACATTTTTTATAGTCTGGATTCCCAGGTGGAATAAACTACTGGATCTTTACTGACATGAAAGGACTTGTGCTGATTTAAGTATCTTGCCCTGTATTAGTGTATTGGGCTATCAGCATACACAGACTCCAGTTGTGAAGAGTGAAAGTCTTCTCTACTAAGGTTTCCATGTCCCTGCCAATTTTTTTTCTCATGGTTCAGATGAGCACTTTTTAATGACTTGTTACAACATTTCTCTTTTGTAGTAAAAATAATGCCATCAGCCTTGCATTTAAATGAACATGTGTGCACAAGTAGATATAACCAATGCAATAGCAAATAAGAACAGAGGTGGTGACATAGAAGCCTACACCCTGAGGGTGGAGGTCTGGCCTTCAGCACTTGCTTGGTATGTTTTGAAGAGGAAACAATGACAGCTTTGGGACTTCTTGATCCCTCAGGGGGTGAGAGTCAATTCCACTTTATATGCACCAGGAGAATATCTGATCCAATAGCTGCATTAGGGTTTGACGAAATTAAGGCAATCTGGGCACAGCACGTTCCAAGGCAATGTCTAGAAAGGAACAGCAGAAAGCTGCTTATAGTGATCCTGGTTCAGGAAAGGACTCCCATGAGGCCAGGATGCTTCCAGATGCTTTGGGAGGGTGGTTTTCCTTCACTTTTTTATGGTTGTGCCTGAAGATCTGGCCCTGTGTTTTGGTCTAATTCATGGGTGTCAGCACGTGCCACATTAGAAAAAGCACATTTTCTAAATCGATTTTAGTCCACCCAAGCTGCTAGCAGACAGCATGATTATTTTTAGAGGTGTAACTATGCAAGCAGCACAACACTTGCAGAAGGCGTGTGATTTTGAAACGAGGCGGTCTCAGAAGATAAGGAGCACTCACCGCTGTCAGAGAAAGGCCAAGCCTAGGGAACCAAGAGCGCTGCCTCTACAGCCAGAACCCCTCTATACACCGATTAATGTTTGTCGTTCTTTCTCCGTAGCTGATTAAATAATTTTAGGTGTAACTGTTCTTCTTTCCCGTGATGCTTTATCACTTCTGTTGTTATGCAAATGGAGTTTTAGACCCCAAAAGACCACAGAAAGCTGGTGATTCTCAGAGTGGGGCATAGACTAGAGCCTGTAAATGCTGCGGCTGTTTCAAGAGAAAGATGATCAAATGTACCTAGAAATGGAGCTTTATTTTACAGTGTGTATCACGAAGACTATTTGATCTCTACACACCTGGCAACACTCACATTCAGGGCAATTTTTTGGCTGGATTCAGCAGCGGAGCGGACACATGCCAGCAAAATTCAAACTGAGCAGTTGGAGAGTGAAGCGCCCGGTGCCTGATACTCATGAACTGTTAGCACGAGGTAGCTCTACGAGGTGGCTATGACAGGAGGGGCACTGGCCAGCTCGTGGCACAGGTGAACACCCAGGACCAAAAGCAGCCAGAGCTGAGGTGAGCGATCCCTGCCCCTAACAGGAATGGATAATATGTGGTATCCATCTGTGGTCATCCTTGCCAGAGCATGCCCCAGGGGGAGGGACCAGGGAGCAGATGAAGGTGTCCTCCCTCGATCAGGTCACCCTGATGTAAGTAGCTCAAACAGGCTGAACAAATTATGCCCTTAAAAATACCTATTTTTCTCTGTTTGAGAAGAAAGTCAATTGCTGTATATGGCCAAATTGTAGATGTTTATAGAAAACGGAAATGAATCCTGCCCGTATGAACTTTTGCAGAACTCAGGCATGGCTGACCTCCGTCAGTGCTGGGCTTTCTTTACATCTATGACTAGTTTCCTGAAATAGAGAGGATCCCATGTGCCTGCAGTCTTTTATCAAGGTTTTAACAGTATGTTGAAATATGCAAATAGAAACAAACTTGTCAGGCTATGTAAAAACATGTCCTCATTCACTAGATGCAGATCAGGCTCACAGATTTTTGCCTGGCTTCTGTTGAATTTTTTTCTTTTCCTTCCACATGGAAGCACTGTAATTCTAGTGACTGTTGCTATCAGAGAGATGAAATTCATGGCATTTTGCTACTTGGTATTTTATTAGCAGTTATCTCTCCTCTCCTATGTTTGGAGATCTTGTGCTGTATTAACAGTATCCGATGCTTTGTTACCATGCCATTGAGAAGCATCTTATTGATAGCTGAACAGCTGAAGTAGATACGGACTATACTTGCTTTGATCTGGGGATCTGCTGATGACTGGGAACAGTATCAAAAGCACACAAGTGTGGGAGGATGGTTTGGACTTTGCCCGACAAGTGAATGATGTGTATTTTTTTAACATAGTCATGAATTTAAATAGTTGAGCTTAGGCTCTGTACAGTGATCAAGCCCCACAAATTCAACTCCAGTTACATGGGGTAAGCTTGTGCAATGGCAGAAGACAGCTGACAGTGTTACTCTGTGCCAGCAATCTGTTTGGCTTAGTTGTATTTTCAAAGTCACGGCTAGCTAGCCTTTCTGATGAAGTTTTCGGAAAATGGAAGAAATAAAACAGAAAAAATTACAAAATTACAGAGGATTGATTCAGTGGTGCTGCTTGCAAGCACCTCTACTCTCTGCCTGCATCTCTCCCGGGCCAGAAAGGTGAACTCTGCTTTGAAGCAGTTTGGTTCATTCCTTGCCTAGGGCTGAGGTGGGGGGAAGAGCTGAGTGCCTGTATACAGGGGAAGACGAGGGCAATCTGCAAGCCCTTTCTGCTCCCTGACTGTGCATTAGCTCCTTCCCTTGGCCCAGAATTTTTCACTTCTGTGACTTAGAAAAAGATCTTCTTTCCCCACGAGTCCCACCATTCCCAGTCACTCCTCTCCCTGTCTCGTGACACCCACAGTGGACATGCATGTAATTTTGAAGAGGTAAAGAATCAGACTGGCTCTTAGGAAAAAACCCTGAGAATTTAGGGTTTCTACAAGATTGGGTTTAAAGGGTATGCCTTGGGGAGCCGCTGCATGAAATTTCCTGTGAACAAAGCATAACCGGATGCTGCTGTTCACCCCACTGCTCACCCCACTGCTCTTGCAAGGGCAAAGCCTGGTCCTTGGGCCCGAATTCCTATGGGCATTAGATATGCCTCTTCTGACGGACTTGCTGGAGTTCAGGAGCATTTATCTACCAATTGCACTATTTGACCTATATCACTGAGCTAGGCAAAATCTGGGCCATGCATCAGTCAAGGAAATATTTGAGCATACATTAAGCTATAGAGATTTAAGGTAAAATATACTTAATCGTCTTTTTAATCTGTAACATAAACAGTGACAGGGTATATGCTTGCTCTTCTAGTCTGAATGCTTCCAAACAAGATTTCCATCACATCCCGCTCGTCACTATTCCAGTCTGAAAGGATCAGATAAAACACTGAGCTGCAATGACCTTCCCCTCCCTCTCACTACGGACAATTTACATTTAGGCCCAGATACAAGCCTAGATTTCACGGCTGATTTTTAGCATAGAGTAAACCAACATCTCGGATCCGAAACTTGGCAGTGTTCTAAGTGCAGTAAATTATATTATAGGTCATCCCCCTTTCTGGGTTAAATAAGGTAATGTGAAGCTCTGAGACAGAATTCAGTCTTTGGTGTAAAGAGAGACAAAGACTCCACCAAAATGTTGCAGTTCCCTGAAATATACATCGATTTCTTCCATTTCTGGGAATCTAGATGAAAGTCAGGGGAGGCAGAGGAATTGTCCTAATGATATTGACACAATATTCAAAAGTAAAATGAAACCATTTAGAGTTTGACCATAGTTTGCAGAGGTTAATTTTCTTTCTTCCTCACACTACCTATATATTTCTGCTAAAAGATTATCCACTTAGCATTGACTTCCATTAAAAAGAGATTAAGATTAAAGGAAGCTTGTTTCACATCACCCAATCAATAATGAGTTGCATGTGAATTACAAAGCTTGACCAGTGCCAGGGCTATGCATGAAATGCCTTTTGAAAGGGAAAAATAACTGGATGTTAATTTATCCATTTGTTGCTGTTGAACGAAGGGCTGTGCAAGGGAATTGGCTGAGACCAGGGGAAGAGAGTCGCTCCTGACCTGAGGGAGGAATAACACAAGGCCGATAAGAGTAACACATGTCCCAGCTCTTGGGCAAACGCATGAAGCATCTGATCCTGACAGGGGTATGGTGCAGCAAGCCTCATGGCTGAGCGAGGCGGTGTTGGAGCAGATGGGGTGCTTCCTCCACGCGGGCTGCAGGACAAACAACAGCTGAGACAGCTCCTGGGAGCTTCCTCAGAAGTGGGCAGCACGTGAGCCAAACGTGGCATCAGTTGAGAAACCCTGCAAGCCCGGAATGCTTTATCATCGGCAAAGCTTGGGTCTGAAGAGCTTTGTATCATGTCCTCTCATTGCTGGGCTTTAAGAGCAAGACTGCTGAAACCTCCTAGGGAAAAAGAAAAAAAAAAAAAAAAAAAAAAGGAGTTTATCAGGAGTTTATCCCTAGCTCGTCAGAATAGGTTGTGCAAAGGTACAGAGAGTTCAAAAGCTAGTAGCATCACTGAATTTCTCTGGAGAGGTCTGAAGAGGGATCGAACAATGCAGACAAAACATCTGCAGCTGGGCAGACCAATGCAATGGAGAAGGACAAATAACAGAAGATACCAGGCAATGGGATAAGAAAGTCCTAGTAACAGCTGTTTATATAGAAAAAATTGTCACACGTGCTGCCAAAATAGCATGGAACTGATGATTGTCATTAAGAGATTAAATAATCAGGTCTCCATAGCCTGTTTGGAAAGTCTGGTGTATTATATGTTCTTAAAGCAGAAATGTGACATTTCTGCTGATGATTTTCGTCTTTATTATTCCTTCCTTGTTGCAAAACTCAAGATAAATAGTAAGGACAGAAAATTGTTGTATTTTCAGTGGAAAACCTTTGACTCCAGTTTTTTTTTCCTCCACTAGTCTTGAGGATATATTGTAAATCTTCTCTGTTTTTGATTGAGGCAAGGATGTGCCAGACTGATACGTTTATAATTGGGTGCTTACAGCTAACCACGTTACAACAAATATCTTCAATTTACTTTTTTACAAGCCTGCTAATTTTTATTGATTTCAAGAACTGTTTACAAGCTGAGGAGCAGCTACATGAGAGAAAGTAACAGCAAAAACCCAAGCACAGAACATTAAAAATACCTGCCTAGACAAGCAGACAGACGATGCATTTATACCTCCCACATGGGCTTTCTTTCACAGCTGAGGCGCTAGCTACTACAGTTACTGGAAAATCTTGCCAGTCTTCAGTTTCCACAGGCGTTCAGCACCAGAAGCCAAGGACTGCCACCAGCGTTCCCAGCTTCCTGGTTACGATGGGTTTGGTGACACCTGTAACAACAGACGGAGGACGCTGTATAACGAAATTCCTCTCCAGTGCTCGGGCACATACGAGTGAGGACTCCCCCCTCACTCCTGGAAACATGGCACACGTAACCCAAGGGTTTCAGTGCTCCTTGCTGCGGTGCAATGCAAAGGATCTGGGAAGCATGTTGGACTTTTGGGGAGAGCAGAAGGTTTTCTGGGCCTCGGCTGTGCGATCACCATCTCCGGTCCCCTGAGTGACTGGAGCACTTACTCTGGCCCCGTGCAGCTGCAAATGCCAGGGCAGCTGTCTGGGTGAGTGACTTCTGCTGTCAATGTGGCCACAATTTAAGCCACATCCAAAAGTTTCATAGGGGACCAATGGTCTTGGGTAGCACTTTGTGTCCTCTAGTCTAGATTTGCGATTTTTGCTCCAAGCTCATTGTGTCTCTTTGAGGAAAAAGAAGCTGAAATATGGCTCTTTTTTTTGCTCAAAGAAGCCCAAAGGTCTTGGAGTGAAATCAATTTGTTTGACAGACTTGGCAAAGAAAGTTCTCAGCTGGCGTTTGTCCAAGCTGTCTCCCTTACATGACATTTAACAGATACTGTTACATAAGTGTGGGATAACATATTCACGAATATCCAAGTGACTGAAGAGCTTAGTGTTTAAGCACTTGGGAGCAAAAAATCTATTTGGGACTTGCTTTTTCCTCCTGTTCTCAAAAGCAGGAATGTCTGAAGCAGACATTGCTTCAAAGTCACTTTGAAAAGTGGCAATGAAGAGCATCTAAATGATTCACGAATGTTTGAAAACTATGATTTCTCTCAGAACTGTGAAAAATCTTTCCTCAGTCCATGGACATATGACTGATTTGTTATATCAACAGCTGGCTGAATTTTTCATTTTTCATGTTTTTTTTTCCTTATTGCTTTAACTTTTTAACCTTCTTATCACCTTGACTGAATGTGCTTTGAGTGATTCTAAATGAAACTTCAATATGACCTTTTCTCAAGAAAAAGTATTGCTATTATTCTACTGGACTTGAAGATGTATAGGTATTACTACATTAATACAGTAGTGGAAAAATACAACTTTTGGGTGTGGTAGAATTCGTTGCAACCTTCTTTCTGTTTGCTTTTACTATCAATTTCAGTTTTCTTGGGATTTAAATATCTCTTAAAGCCTTCCATGTGAGCCTAGCTCTCTGGCTGCAGCCCATGGTAGGAGCCTTGGTTCTGGTGTGATAGAAGAACAAGTTTTTCGGTTCTTTCCAAATGCAGTCATGCCATGCTTTGTGGCTTCCTTCACAGACATATCAAGCCTTCTTAATATTTAGCCGTTAGTGATGTAATTCCCTCTCTTTAGAAGATTACATCTCTTACTTTCTTCCACCATCCCAGCATTTGCATAGTTTTACCCTTAAAGGAGATTTAGGAATGCGATGGATCCTGCATACAGATTTTTAAGTGTGTATCCTCACAGACTAATGTCCGCAGCAATGAGGAACATACCCTCAGGGGAGATGATGTAAGTGTGAGTACCTCAGTGGCAGGTTTGCTGTGTCAGACATCATGTTGTCATCAGGAGAGCGGGGACCTCAGCAATGAAATACAGTATTTTGGTAGCTCTTGGGCCACAGGTGCCAATGGCTGGTTTCCTCCACAGCTGATGTGATGGATAAAGCCAGAAGTGAAGATGGGGAGAGCCTTGCGCCTACTTTCATGGCTCTCCAGCTGCAGTGCAGCAGCCTCTGCTCTAAATGCATCTGGAGGAAACAACTCCCTTTTTTTTGAGCTGACTCAGAAAACGTATCTTGCCCACCACCCTTTACCCTTGCGAAGCTGAGCCTTGGATCTTGAGCTTACCATGGGACCACAGCTGAAGGCAGAGGTGTGAGGATAGACGTCACCCCAGGCATGTGCAGCCCTGGCACCTTGACTGCATAGGGTCCCTCCAGGCACATGGGCCATGTCCTTCCAACCTTGGCATCGGAGGTGTCCCCACACTGGGGTCAGCAAGCACAAAGCCTGCTCCCTTAGTGTGTACTAACCATCGTTTACCAAACTCATCATATTTCCAAAAACTTCGGCTCATACCTGTATTTCCTTTCACGATCAAAACCCACAAGCAATTGACACTCTAGTAGACATAAGTTTTTGGGAGCTGGACCTCCATCCAGGCCATGACAGGGAGATGGAGAGGGGCTCTCAGCTGCACTGTGTGCAAGCAAAACCCTCTCCACCCACATCCCAAAGTTTAGTCCAGAGGGTTTAGATACCTTATGAATCATGCCTGAATATTTATCCTTTTCAAATAATGTTTTTCATGGTGTATTACCTTAAAGTTTTGAATTTGTTTGCCTCCAGCTTTGCATGTTCTTTGCATGTGAACATGTTTTGTTGTACTGTGATAGTATTGCACACAGCAAAATCATTTGTTAGTATGACTGCATGTGGTGGTATTTTATGCAAATCTTATGATTTACAGTGTTTGTAAAATGGCAACTGAGTTAAACGTATTAGCCTTACATTACGAATATGCCGTAGTGTTTTACTTCACTGTCTTTAAGCTGTGAGGGACCAAAATAAATGACAATCCTGGAATATCAAAATAGGGTTAACACAAGAACTAAGCACTTTCTTTTTAGCAGAAAAAAAGGCAAAGTGATTGTGAGAATAAGGAAGGAAAATTATACAGTGCAAATTGTAAGTACTGAATGACTAGCCTGGTTTCTGACCTCTATTTAGAGGAATCATGTCGTTCTTCTACTTTGAAGTCCCAGGCACCCGCACATTATTGCTGCAAGGGGGTCCACTACTGTCCTGCTCAGCTGACAGACGGTTGCACATAGTGAGTAGCAGGGAAAAGAGTTCTGCACATGAGAGGTATCAAAGATCAGCCTCTGGCATTGCAAAATTAAGGTTTGTTTTGCATAATACATGCAAGAATTGGATCATTTTGCAGGAGCAGAAGAAAGAGTAAGTTAACTATATATTAACGAGAAAGATGCAAAGCATCTCCAATTCTTACTGGTAGCTGATATGCCTGCTGCCTTCTCCAGATATGTATTAGCAATATAGCTGTGCAAGATGTGTAAGATGTGTAATGAGGTACATGCTTGGATAACACAATTGCGGATGAAAGTTTACAGGAAAAATTGTTTTGTGTAATGGGGAGAAGATAGAAGGAAGACATGATCATAGACTTAAAACATGTAAGGTTTATGTTAGGGAAAACTTTCTTAACAGAAAAGATGTTGAAGTACTTGAACATATTGCCTGACACATGAGTTTTTTTCAGAACACTTCAGACAAATAATGTCAGGATTGATTTAGCTAGAGTTGATCCTGCCTTGGGGAAGGGAAGGGAGTAACTGACCTTGCAGCATCCCCACTTGCTCTGTTTTAGATAATATTATTATCTTATTCCTCTGGGACCCAAAGCTGTGCATTTTACATCTCTAAGTCAGCCTGAGAGAAGGTTTGTAAAAGTAAAGCAGACCTGGCCTGCTTGGAGATGCATTTGCAGGAATTCTTGATATATTCTGATTAGGCGTTGCTAAGTTTAGCTCTTGAAGAGCTAAAAAGCTCCAAAAGAAGCATCCTTGAAAATTTTCCTGGCTTCTTGCTCTTGCCTGATCAACAGCGAATTTAGGACATTTAAGAAAAATAACTATATAAAGCCCTTGTCTCCCCGTCTTTTTAATAGGTGCAATAGAATAACAGATTAAGAATCCGTGGCATGTAATTTGCAGCCTCCCGGCATTTTCCACTGAATGACATGTATTCCCTCATTCCTGTGTTACGTGGAGAGGAAAGGCCTTAGCTGGCACCTCTCGGTTTCTACCAGAGCTATGCCAATTAAATAGGCTCTTCTTTATCTACTACGGAAAGGTTACTTATACCTAGTGGCATTTTTGCTGACTGCTATTAAAATCTCACCTGCTCTCAGTCAGTAACTCCATCTTAGAGTGACAAAAACAAAGCTAATATTGAAGAGAGCATCTCTTGAAGAGTGTTGAATTTGAAATTCTTTAATGGTAAATAATACAATGTGCAAAAGTTGTTTGGGAAGATGAACTAAAAGGAGAAATCACATTTAATGTACTCTCTTTGCTCTTTGCATCCTTTGCAGTTAGAGGCATTAATAGTGCAGTCTGCTGAGAGTTACTTGGAAGGATAAGAAAACTCAAGGAAGACACAAAACACCAGCACACCCACCTCAGAAAGAAAAGTGAAGTAAAGCCAAAGAGTTTCAGGAAAATGTTGTTTGTTTCACTTTCTGGTTCTTCTATTTATTCCTTTTTTTAAAGAAATATTTCATTTTTCTCTTTTATCTCCTCTTTTTTCTTTTTCATCTTCTTTTTTAAAATTTCTCATTAGCTTTTGCTATGAAATTGTGCAAGATCAATTGTTGTCAGGAAGCACTGATGAATATCTATCTGCAAATGTTATATAATTAATTCAAGCATCAAATCAGGTTAGTTCAGAAATAGTGCTTTACACCTTTGAACTGCCAATCACGTAGCAAAAAGAAACTGCTGGCGTCACGTGCCATAGTCAGGTTTTACCAACATACAGCCAGCAAGTGATAGCTCTAAATTTTGGGATGTGGAGAATAGGGTAAAACTCCATCCCAGATTTGTCATTCCCCATCAGGCTTACCCTATATCATGTTTCACACCCTGTAGGAGTGCTAATTTAACCTCACCACAGGATTAAGTGACGAGCTATTGTTATGCCTAATGAATGGGTGAAGAAGTAAGGCAAATAGACCACTTTTTAAGGCAGGCAGGAGAGCTCAGCGCCAAGGGCAGCTGCATTTGGCTTGCCCAGGCTCACGCAGCAGGTCGACACCTCCGAACTACCGGGAGCTCATGGCCAGGGCCTCCTGCCACCCCCAGAAGCCAACGTCTGCTTAATGGACACACAAAGGTTTTCAAGTCACTGGTGGCTTTATTAACTCCGGCTGCACTGAAATGAGAATTACTCTTCTCATGATGCCAAGGGTGATTAATGCAGTTTTTGCATCTGAACCTTATTAGGAAAAAGCAGTGACTAAACATCGTAAGAACACCAAAGATAGACCCTGTTATTCCTGGGGAAGGCCCATGCTGGCACTTACCCTGTTCAGGCTCGCGCTGCCTTCCTTTCAGTGTCACGGTTGAGCTCTCAGCTAACGGCTACTTAATGTCCTTTGCTAAAGTTGTGCTTAAAACTTCTTCCAAGTCTAGTTCACCCAAGCTACAACTGTGCTATCAGTCTGCTCTCTTTTAATGAACTTGTCATGACTTCGGTAGATTTACCTGTAAGTCAGAAAGAGCTAAATTATGGCCTGTTCTGACAGTCCAGTGCTAAACCAGGCAATTTCATTTCAGAGTGTCAAAGACCAGACCCAATAATGAGTCTAATTTTACTAACTCTCCACTGAATCTGTCATATTCCATGGCTAGCACTGGGACACAGCAGAGAAACGTCACTTCTCAGTTAGAAATGTGTAACCTCATTAAACACGACGGGCCTGATTTTGGATGGCAGCCATCGGGACAAGCAGTACCAAGACCAGTGACAGGGGCAGGTTGCAGCATCCTCTGAGCTGATCTTTGCATTTGCCTGAGCATTTCGAGACTGCTCAAAACCCCGTTAGGTCACTGAGGCTATTATTCAACAGCAGTGTAGCACTGAGCCCCTCTGATGCTGGACCTGGTCTTGCAGCGCTACATGCTGCAGGATAATGTCACCCCCTGCAAGAGTGGTGGCATGGAGAGTGCAGGGGGGTTGCAGCAGTGCAGGGATGCAAATTAGCCTGACTCTGTCAAGATGCTCATCCTACGTGTTACGTGCAGAAACAACTATTTTACATAAAACTAGTGCATTCAAGACAATCCATTCCAGTGAATGGGAGACCTACTACCATTCATTTTTTTTTAAATAGTTCATGGGTCTTTCGATACCTGCTATTTCAGTATTTCTCTCTCATTTATCAGAAAAGAAAGGCGGACAGGGCTACAGCTTGATGTTTTCTGGGTTAGAAAAAGAAATGTTTGCCTGTTACATAACACCCCTAGGGAATCCCTCCAAAACGGACAAGGATGCTCATTATTTTCCACTGGCAATGACCACTGATCTGTGTTATCACAATTTATTGTTTTCAGGTTTACTGTTGGAGAAGAGTGAGTTTGTTTTGTCTTACTTCAAACCTCCTTGAAGCCTGTGTGTAAAGATTCACCTGTTGCTCAGTGGCAGCTAAGTGAGGATCAGCTTTTTTGTAAGCTATAGGAATAGGCTGGAATTAGAACACTAAAGATGCAGACAAATAGGATAAGATTATTTCAAAGACTAGATCTCTTGATAAATACACACTTGTAGCTACTGTACCTCCAAATGTAAAATCAGGAAATTAGAGCAAACGTACATACCTGAATCTACCCTCATTGATACTCACTGTTGATGGTTTGATTCCTAGCATGTTAGAGTAGCATCATCAAAAAGTGTTAAAAACCAAAGATATGACTAGAAAGATCTGCTTTGAATTAAAAACTGTTAGAGATGGTGTCATCAGCAGAGCCAAATGTGTAAGAGTAAATAGTTACGTCCCAACATGGGAATTGAGTTGCAACTGAAGAATCAGAGAAATTAAGGAAAGGGATTTACGAAGAAGTAATCCAGGGAAGCAGAACATACTGCAACCTTTGTGCAGGTTAAGTAGTAATTCAATCACAGTAGATAAATTTTCTCTCACTTCACTTCAGGACACGGAAAGATTATTGGCTTACCTATTTCCAGGTTTAAGTGTACAGGCACTGATCATATTCTCACGCTTACTTACTTACTTACATCATTTTTCTCGTGCTTACTATAAGCAGGATAAATGCGCTTGTTGAATAGTACATGCCTGAGGATATTTTGGGTGCACAGGGCAATTCTCATTTGCACAAAGGCTTCTTACACCCCATTCAAAGCATTTCTACACTTTAGGCTCAGGATAACTTGAGAGTCACACTTTATGGCTCTGCTGGGCACAAATGGGTCTGAGAAAGGTTGGAGTCTGCGAAAAGCTCTTCCTGTCAGACACGCAGACGCCTCTTTGTGCTGCGGGTCGTGCAGGTGAACGCACCTCCAACAGTTTCTGTTTTACAGTAATATATCAGACTCTCCATTCTTGGATTGCTATGTGGAGACGGCATCTTGCTCTGCATTTCATACGGTATGTCGGCAAAGGGAAACACTTTTTACTGGACATATGTGAATTCACAGTGCTGAGTGTGCCATGTGCAAACCTGCCCTGAGTTCAAATCACGCTTCTGACTCAGCAGGGACTGTTGTGTCTCACAAGCCATGTACACTCTGGGCAAGTGAGAAGGTACTTGCGACATTATTGGGTGTGAGTGTTTCATAACTTTGTTAATGGAGCTGGCTTCTGAGCTTTGAGGCTCCAGGCAGCAGAGCATTTTTGTTGTGCTGCTTTATTCCCCTTCTACAGTTGCACTGGCAAGTGCAAGTCTGTAAAATGACACTGGCAAGCAAAAATACCAATGCTGAAACTAAAGGAGGCCTTGGTTGGGCTGTTTTCATTGATTCAGTTCTAGATTTCCAGATTTTTCAGCAGTTTTCATAGATTCACAGAATGGCTGAGGTTGGAAGGGATCTCTGGACATCATTTAGTTCAATCCCCCTGCTCAAGAAGGGTCACCTAGAGCACATTGCATAGGATTGCATCCAGGTGGGTTTTTGAATATCACCAGAGAAGGAGACTCCACAACCTCTGTGGGAAACCTGTTCCGGTGCTCCGTCACTCTCACAGGGAAGAAATTTTTTTCTTATATTCAGGTGGAACTTCTTGTGTTTCAGTTTGTGCCTGTTGCCTCTTGTCCTGTCACTGGGTAGCACTGAAAAGAGTCCAGCCCCATCCTCTTGACACCCTCCCTTCACATATTTGTAGACACTGATAAGATGCCCACTCAGCTTTCTCTTCTCCAGGCTGGACAGGCCCAGCTCTGGCAGCCCTTCCTCATATGAGAGATGCTCCCGTCCTCTGATCAGCTTTGCAGCCATATGCCAGACTCTCTCCAGTAGCTCCATGTCTCTCTTGTACTGGGGAGCCCAGAACTGGACTCAGGACTCGAGATGAGGCCTCCCCAGGGCTGAGGAGAGGGGCAGCATCACCTCCCTCCATCTGCTGGCAACACTCTTCCTAATGCACCCCAGGAGATCATTGGCCTTTTTGGCCACAAGGGCACATTGCTGCCTCATGGCCAACCTGTTATGCACCAGCACTCCCAGGTCCTTCTCTGCAGAGCTGCTCTCCAGCAGCTCAGCCCGCAGCCTGTTCTGGTGCCTAGGATTATTCCTCCCCAGGTGCAGGACCCTGCACTTGCCCTTGTTGAACCTCATGAGGTTCCTCTCTGCCCACTCTCCAGCCTGTCCAGGTCTCTCTGAATGGCAGTGCAGCCCTCAGGTGTGTCAGCCAGTCCTCCCAGCTTGGTATCAGCAAACTGGCTGAGGAGGCACTCTGTCCCTTCATCCAGGTCATTGATGAAGAAGTTGAACAGAATGGGACCCAGTACTGAGCCACAGGCCTCCAACTAGACTCCATGTCACTGATGACGACCCTCTGAGCTCTGCCTTTCAGCCAGTTCTCAATCCACCTCACAGTCCACACTTCCTGAGCTTGTCTAGGAGGATGTTATGGGAGACAGTGTCCAAAGCCTTGCTGAAGGCAAGGTACACAATGTCCACTGCTCTCCCCTCATCTACCCAGCCAGTCACTCCATCAGAGAAGGCTATCAGATTGGTTAAGCAGGATTTCCCCTTGGGGAATCCATGCTGGCTACTCCTGATCACCTTCTTTTCCTCCATATGTCTGGAGATGACCTCCAGAAGGAGCTGTTCCATCACCTTTCCAGGGACGGAGGTGAGGCTGACTGGCCTATAGTTGCCTGGGCCCTCCTTCTTGCCCTTCTGGAAGACTGGAGTGACACTGGCTTTCTTCCAGTCCTCAGGCACCTCTCCAGTTCTCCAGGACCTTTCAAAGATGATGGAGAGCAGCCTGGCAACAACATCCGCCAGCTCCCTCCGTACCCGTGGGTGCATCCCATCCGGGCCCATGGATTTGTGGATGTCTAGCCTGCCCAGAAGGTCTCTAATCCTTCCCTCCTCAACCAAAGGGAAGTCTGCCCTTCTCCGGACTCTCTCCCTCACGTCCAGGCTCTGGGATTCATGGGGGCTGCCCTTAGCAGTGAAGACTGAAGCAGAGGAGGCATTCAGTAATTCTGCCTTCTCTGGATCCCTTGTCACCAGGGCCCCCGCCCCATTCGGCAGCAGGCCCACATTTTCCCCAGTCCTCCTCTTGCTGTTGATGTATTTGAAGAAGCCCTTCCTGTTGTCCTTGACATCCCTTGTCAGACTCAATTCTAGCTGGGCCTTAGCCTTCCTTGCAGCATCTCTACATACTCTGGCTGCATTCCTGTAATTCTCCCAAGTAGCCTGTCCCCTCTTCCACAGTCTATGCACTTTCTTCTTCTGTCTGAATTTGGCCAGGAGCTCCTTGCTCACCCAGGCAGGTCTCCTGCCCCTTTTGCTGCACTTCTTAGAGGGATGCACCGCTCTCAAGCTTGGAGGAAGTGCTGCTTGAATACTAGCCAGCTCTCCTGGACCCCCCTTCCTTCTAGGGCCTTAACCCATGAGATTCTTCCAAGTAGGTCTCTGAAGAGCCCAAAGTCTGCTCTCCTGAAGTCCAGGGTTGCAATCCTGCTTGTTGCCTTACTTCTTTCCTGCAGGATCCTGAACTCCACCATCTCGTGGTCACGGCAGCCAAGGCTGCCCCCAACCTTCACCAGTCCCTCTCTGTTGGTAAGGACAAGGTCCAGCAGGACACCCTTCCTCGTAGGCTCCTCCATCATTTGTGACAGGAAGTTATATAGAAAAATATATATCTCTATATAGATACGTATGTACGTACACCCCTCCACACCTCCCCTCCACACGTACACATTTCTTCTCATTCAGTTAAGGAGGACTGAGGAATTACACATTATTGGCTCAACCGCCTTGCATCAGAATATGCTTCTATATTGCTTTTAAATATGAGGGAAATTTGACTGTGGATATGTACTTGGCTTTGCAGTGCTTCTCTAATGCTTACCATCGTTTCAGTTATAACTGCATTTACCCCAGAGTTACAGTGTAGTGCTTCCAATATGGTCACAGCACAGTTATTGAAAAACTAAATAGCACAGATTTTTTTTATGAGGTACCCACCAGAATTTTAGGGCAGAAAATGGGAGGAAGCTGAAGGAAACTGCTGGGCTGGTCATATGTTTAAGACTCAGAAATGCTAAAGGAGACTGTAAGAAAGAGTGAATGTGAACCATTCCCCAATGTTAATCTTTCACAGATAGTGTAAATGAGTTAAAGGGAAATTCAGCCACTTGAAAGGGAAATTTCAAATGGAAAGATTACCAAGGGCTGTACAGGAGGAAGATGAAAGAAAGTGGGAAACTGGCAGAGAGATGTCCCAGTCCACACTCTAGTCGAGAGGATGTTAAAGTAGCTCTCGGCTATTCAAAGTCTATAAAGCAAAACTTGAGGAGGCTGTATTCCCTGAGGAGGGAGCTTGAAGAGCAAGGGGAAACATCTCTGTGCTACATATTAAACCCACCACTCTATGTAATTTATTCCAGGAAACAATACAAAGGGAAGAAATGGGAAATTAGAATATGTAGTCGTAAGGAGCCAAGAAGAGGTCAGATCTATCTTTAATTTCCATAAAATTCTTTTTCTATTTAATGGAATAGAATGGTAGAGAATTAAGAGCCTACATACCCTCCTGACACTGAGATCGTCCCACCAGAGCTGCTTGTCTCTGCTGTCAGTCCCAGGCAGAAAGGTATTCTTCTTTGAGATCAGATAAGGACAAATGAAACCTGGAATCTTTTATCTTTTCCTTCTAGGTGTCTTACTAATATGCATCTTTTTATCTTATGTTTTTCTGAGGAGTCCAGTCCAGCTCTGACAAATGAGTGCCAGCCACTACCTGCTAAACATGACACGTACCGTTTGCACGACAGCAGAGCCCACCAGTCTGCTCTGGGCCTGAGAGAGCCCTGCCTTTGCTCTTTTAGTGACCAATGTGTCCTACCAAGCTTCTTGAGGAGCATTGTGGTTATTCACTGGGTGTCTGCAAGGCAACCAGAGGAGGTTGGGCAGCCCTTGCCCTGCTGCGAGGCCCCTCCAGCTAGCTCTTCTTTACCCCAGGTCACCAAGACGCTGCAGACTTCCTTACCTCTTGCATGCATGTAATCATCTCTCTCAGTACTGCGGCGGCTGTATTTAGCTTTTCAACTCAAAGTCCCTTCCATTAGTATCAATTTGGATGTGAGAACATCTCTTCCCATGACCTGAGATGCCTGTCTCCCAAGAATTGTGTTATAATCTAATTAAGAATAATTATCCTATCAAATGTCTGCGCCATTCGTTCTCATAATTTGGTTTGCGACATTCAAAGATTTCTGCTGAGAGAAAGACGTGTAAAATGATCTAGGTTTTTTGATATTTTCCTTCAAAATCTTTACCCTGATGTTTTGAATATAAAATATCTGCAGTTAAAATCTATAACAGTAACTGACTCAAAATAGCTGTACTGCTAGTATTGCTGTTGACATTACAGTAGCATTTACAGGCCCTATCTATGGCCAGAGACCACTAGCTAGGCACTAGAAATACACACATAAATGTGCTTCAGAAAGGTAATACATTAAGTAGATGATTAGACAGGAAGAAGCTCATGGAAAAGAGGAAGGAAAATAATCACAAGAGCAACCGTCTTCCCAGTCAGGTTGTAACAAGCATCTTTTCTTCTAGGATAAAACCATTACTTTTTATATGGCAAATCTAGCTGTTGTTTTAATGGATTTATAAATTGGGTCTGTTGTTAGCAGCGACCCCACTATTGCGACGTTAGATGGCAGGAAATTGGCCTGCTGTGCTGCAGACACGTCTTATTATAAATACTTCCCACTCCCCCTTCTTCCAAGAGGCTGGGTTTTGAAAATCCACCACGGAAGACATCATAAAAAATTCGATTCAGTTCAATTTAAAAGCCAGATTTAAACAACTGACCATTTCATTCTTATGATCAGAGGCTGCCAGAAGAAAATTTTGAAATATCTGTAATAGGCAGACTTTCAGAATAAAAATAATAGAGTAATAGCTGTTTGAAAAGGTATTTTCCAACTCACTAGCCATTCTGAAAACTAGTAATAATAATAATAATAATTATCGAAAGTTTTCAAAATAGTTTAAAGTCAAGCTAAAATAGAATGTCTCAGTTTGATTTCAAGAGTGTTGTCTTTAAAAATGAAATAAAATGGACATTTCTAACTGTAAAGCCACGTGAAATTAAAAAAAAAACCGCAATCACAGTACTTTGCTTAAAATCATTGGTGAAAACATTTAAACTCCTCAAAGGAGATTTTTGCTTTTATTTTCAATGTGAGACTGGTGGTATAGACACACTTCTGTGGCACGGTTTGATGGAGCCGTACCTTTATCCTTTGTAAAATAGAAAACTTACTAAAATATTATTTTTGCTCTGATGGAAATGGAAGTAGAACAAAGTAACCCTGAGGCTCAGATCAGATACATGGTTCCAGACATCCAGCAAAGGTTAATGATTTGCTTTATTATTACTAATCATTAGTTGTTAAAATGGAAGTTACGTTTGTGACGGGATGTATGCTCTGAGCAGGATAAGGACTTTACCCTGCCAAAGTTTCCCGTGGCTTCAGTTTAAGGCAAGGCTTCTGGACGCGGAGCGGAGCGGCCGGCTCCCGGCGCTTCGTGCCGCTCCGCGCTTGCGGCCTTGAGCCTGTCCGCGGGCCGCGGTTTGGGCTCTGCCGGCGCGAGCAGGTTGATCTGCGCTGAGCCAGCCGCCCTCGGTGCGCGCCCAGGTGGGTACGTGCTGCAGAACGTCTTCCTCAACGCCCTTAAGTGCTGCGAGTGTGCGTGGTAAGGCAGTGTCAGTCCGTATGACCTACAGAGAAAAGGGAGTCTTCCACCTGAACTACGCCACGGAGAAAAAGCATATGCATAAGACAAGCATTTTCCAAGCCCGGAGAGCTACCTCAGGGAATTACCACCGCAGTGGACTCCTCTGTGAGAGATGCACAGTTTGTCAAGGGCAACGGTAAGGACAGTCTAGAGAACTGGACGAGCAGATAGTTCCTTAGGCGAGGAACACTTTGCAGAAAGATCAGGGGCAAAAATATCAACAGCACAGTTAAAAATTAAAAATTAGGAAGTCTTCCATAATGGATTCATCTAGAATCTGCCACTAGTGTATAGCTGATACTTAGTAAAAGAAACCCCAGCAACATATTTTCACTGACACATGCAGTTTTCGCAGATTTTGGAAAGAAAACATTAAGTCAAACTATAAACATCTCTATATTTAAAGTTTATTACAAGAAATATTCTCAGTATATTGAGTTTGCCAAAAATTTTGCACGGTTCATCTGTACTTCTGTCTTCTTTTGTGTTACTTCTGTTTTCTTGGGCAGTTGTTGTTTTAGCCTGGTGCCAAGAGAGCGACTGTTCATTTTACCAAAACTGCACGTGGTTTCAGCTGACACTTGCACTGGTGATCCCAGACTAAGAGCACTAAGACATGGACAGAAACAGAAATAAAACTCGCCTCTTCAACTGAACAGGCTTGAGGCTGCTATAGTAAGTATTCACAGACGCTGCCATTATAACATTTATGTTAGAGTTAACGATCAGGTGAAACATCTTGTAGCTTCTTGTGTATTTTTCTTGAAACTCTGCTACAGACGTTTTTGAATTTAAGACGGTATTTTTGATTTAAAAAAGCAATCATGTTAAAAACAGACTGAAAATATGACCTGAGTGCATTCTAAGGGCTCTGAAACAGGAGGATGGGGAAGTGACAACTCGCATTTAGCTTGTTCTCCTTTTTTCTTAAGAAAACTCTTTTTGTTTCTCTCTTGCTGCTCCTTACCTTTGAAACTCCTCAAGTCCTTGGCCAAGTCCAATCCAAGCTTACAAGGAAGAGTATAAGTCTCAGAAAGTATAGTGTTACTTCAAGTTTCATGAAAATAAGCCCATGGTTTAATTAGTAATCCTCTAGAAATGTCCAAACCAAATACAAGACTCCAGTAAGGACCCTGAAAAATCCTATATCGGCAAGTCTTATAAATGCCAGCTGTGGCAAAGGCTCTGTGTATATTTATGTCAATCTACCACAAGATACAAATCAATAAGAAATGAAACTTCATTAGGCCTTGGTGCTTACGAAAACAGCTTGTATTATTGTTTTACAAGTCCTGTAGTTTGGTTTGTTTCTTAGTAGACAATCTCATTATATTTCTGGGAATGGGTTATAATTATTAATGTTAAAATTTGTAATGTTTTCCAATTAAAATCACAGAAAGTTTTCAATCGACCGGCTTGTCAATCCAACATGCTTCACAGGAAATACACCTACAGTTAGAATTAATTTACAAAACTAAGACCCCTCTTTATCAAGCTGGGTTTTCACAGTCATGGGCCATCTACTGCAAACACAAAACACAACTGAACTCTCATTATAAAGTGATGCAAGTTTTGAGAGAAAAACATTTACTGAGGAGAAGAGAAATTACAGCACTTCTGTAAGTTAAAAGAAATGTATGTAAATAAAGATACTGTGTGTCTGCATGAACCAATCACAATATTGATGCGTGTGATCTGAAAATTATATGCTGTGAAAATTATATACCGTTATATAGAGGCATCTGACTGAATCTCTTTGATTTCAGACACATGTAGGATAATTATATGCTCCAACATAGACCTTAATTTCAACTGTCACGGAAGAAAAGTCATTATTTTTACAGAGCTATTTTAATCCTAGTGCATTAAACAAACAAATAAAGCCTTAGCCTGTGGCTTCACCCAAAGCCCGGGTCTCACCGGCAGCGTGAAGCAAAGCTGATGCTGGTTTCAACACTGCAACGTGGGTTATTTTTAGCTGTAGCCAGTGCGGATGGAAATGAGCATGGAGAGGAGAGGAGAGGAGAGGAGAGGGAGTCTCCCTCTGTTTGGGAGCACTTGGGGGATATTCTTTCTGAGGCTGCAGAAACTGAAGCTTGTGAGAGAGTGGCAGCATCCTTAGGCAAAACTGGACCTTGAGAAGGACATATATGTATTATTGTTTCTTAAGGGATGATCCAAAATGTAGCATCTGGCACCCTTCCTCACCTGACAGGACTGCAGAAGTGAGGAGAGCAGCTCTCCTTTCTCTTCAGCTGCCTGATTTTTCCCAATTTATCTATTCTCATTGAGGCTGGAGATGCTAGTTGCATATGGATCCCAGAATCAGCTTTTTTCAGGGGGGGTGGTGATGGAGATGATGTTGATACAACACCATTTCATTAACACATGTTGTATTAAGGTGAGACAGACAAGACGATTTAGACTATTTAGATTAGTTATTAGTCCCATGCAATCCAACAAGCTCTGTGCACATCCTTGCCTAGAAGTTGGGTTTTGCCCCCAGCTTGCATTGGTAGAAGCCAGACTGTATGAATAGAATTTAGAGAAAAATTGTCTATATCACATTATCTGACACCAAATTGTAAGGTGGAAATGCCATGATGGAAAGCATCAGCGTGCTTTTGCCGGACCATCTGTGAGATAATCTGTATAAGCTCAGCCATAGGATCATCACTAGAGAGTTATATATGGTTTTAAACAAGCTGGCTGCATGTGTGCACATAGATACTTATTGGGCTCAGCTGGAATGGATAAATTTCCACACAAAAATACAGCAACAGCAAAAAACAAACAAACAAACAAACCAACCAACCAACCTCTTGGTCTTGCAACCAATATCTTTTAAGATCATGACTGGTCAGGCAGATTTTGTTGAAATTGATCACTGAGTTCAAAAGTCGGTAAGGAAAAAAAAAAGGCCAGTGGAGCTAGATGACCAATTTTCTACACAATGCATTTACACTATCTTTATTTCTTTAGGGAAGTAGGCTAAAAAATGAATCAATGGTAATATGATGTCAGCTATCCCTTATGTGCACACATACACTCAGAAATACAGGGAACGGAGGGAGGAAGGACTGAACCAAAATACTGAATATTATCACATCCAAAATTATGGGGGCTATTCTGATTTTTATTGCAGTCTTGTGTTTGGTATGGAAATTCAGTCAGTCAGTCTGTATTTCAGTCTTAGCAGTTTCAACCTGCCAGCTTGCTAAGGATGAATAATTCTTTTAATAGAAGAATAAGAGAAAAATAGTTTGACCATTACTATCAAACATCACAGTAAAGCTGAAAAAATATTTTCTGCAAACTTACTTAATTTGCATGGCAATTCTGTGAGCTGATTTATATAAAGTGTCTGTTCTACTATTTATATGCAAGGCTGGGTGAGAACTCATATATTCTGAATATGGCAAATAGAATTTTGCAAAATTACGTCTGAGTTACCCTGACGTTTTCTGAACACTGTTGATATTACCAAATTATACCTATTGGGTAACAATCTGAAAGTTCAGTGTGTCCCTTGAGTTTTTCTAAAGCTCTTTTGAAGTTCCCCAGTGAAGACTGACTGTGAAATTAATGTATGACAAATTTAGGAATGACTCATCAGCCATTTGTTATTGTGCATATGTTGTATATTCATTACCCTCGCTACACAAGCAGTTTCCAGATCTAGTGTGCAGTCGTGAGTCAAGCTGGTATTTTGAAACAAGGGAGTTTTGTGGGGAAAATGAGCGTGCGGGTGGTACCGTGCACTGACAAAAGGCCGGTTCTTTCAGCTGCTCGGGACAGAAGCTGCCGCATACCAAGTTGCCACTGTTCGAACTCAGGAGAAAAAGCATCCCAAGGAACTAGTAAGAATATTCAATTAGCAGCTTTTATAGACAGACCTGACTCAGTATGAACGTTCAAGCCTTAAAAGAGCTGGCTGGTTGCGGTTGAAAGCTTCTATTGTAATTCAAATTACAAGAATAATTTGAATAAATAACTCCAAAGTTGCTACTTATTTGGACAGTAAGGGAGCACTTCCAGCTGTCTGAATCTCCTGGCGTGGGACGTGCCTTTCTGTCTTCTGTGCTGGTGATGGGGAGAACAGAAGTGGAAGTGACCTGAGTCTGGTTTGCCATTCTCTGAGGAAGGAGGCACACGCAGAAGGCCCAGAGAAGTGTTCAGCATTTGCATAGTAGAAGTGCTTCCAAGAGGGGACATGTCTCGGTAGTGGGTGGGGAGGTTTGCAAGCTATTACAGGATGAAATGTCCCCATCTGAAGGAGTCTGGACGCATATATGTGCGTGCTCCTCCTGTTTGAGATTCCTGAGAAGAGACGTGTCAGCTGCTCTGTTAGGCTGTCCCCAAGGGATGTGACTTAGCGCACTTGCTGCATTTCCTGATATATGTCTTCAGACTGCAGGGCTTCTGCTTAGTGGTAAAGACAGAAACAAGTGGCCAAGGGCTACCTAATAAACAAATGGAGCAGTATCCCATGGTAAGCAAGAGTGTGACGCTAAACTCCATTTCTTTCAATACCACGGTTTGTTTTACAAGGCAAAAGACTCAGCTGTGGCAGAAATCCAGACATGACCACTACATGGCCCAGAAGTAGCTCAGTTGCCTCCTCTTTGTTTCTCCTTCTCCAGGAAGAAAGTATCAGTGTGGTCTCCATGCATTTTACTTCCTTCCTATGTGGAAAAATGCCTGATGGTTAATGTAACTGTGACAGAGGCTATCAGTGCGAGCTATTTGTTCTAAGTTTGAGAAGAAGAGGTCAGGCATGGAGGGGAAACCCTCCCAGAACTTTGTGCATGGAGGGGAAACCTCCTTTCCTTGGAGAGCTACTGAGCTTGCGCAGGAGTGAAGGTTTCAGAAAATGGGAGGTTGATGTGAAGCTAGGTAGCAGCCAGGCAGATTTTGTCAGGGATGGGTGAAATTTCCTAGGAACCAGGGGGGAATCATGGAGATTGTTGTTCTTAGCTAGAAGTGAAGAGCTCCTGGCAAGGAAGTAACGGACAGAAAGCTGTGCTGGCTAGAGATACAGTTATATAGTACAAAGCTCATGCAACAGGATGGAGAATAAGGCCTGTGTTTTCTAATGTGTCACCTTATCTTGGAATTTAACTCATAATTTCCTACATTCTTTTTCCCAATAAAATATGCCGTGACCAAGGTTGGACTCAAATGCTGAAGTCTTTTTTTTTGAACTCGAATGTCTTTGAACTATACGAACTCTAATAAAAGCTGGGGAAGTTTCTAGAGGAAAACAGCTTATCTCTTCCTTCTCTTTACTGGACGGGTGCCCTTATTCTTGTCTCAGATAGTTCTGCTTTATTTGTGCCAGGGAAATATTATTTATTCAGCTTTCAAGTGTTTGGTTGGCTTATTAATTTTTCATATGCAGGAGCTTTGAATATTTCTCTTTGAAATGACATAACCTGCCTCTCTCTCTCTTTTTTTTTTTTTTTTTCCATTGGGCAATGTGCTTAGCTCTCCAATTTTAACTTCTCGCAGTTGCATAGAAAACTAGCCGGGGGCAGATTCTCCATCTCCCTGATATCAGGTGAAACTGCTATGACTTACGAAGAAGTTTACAAAGTTAGCGGCCAAAAAAATGAATGACAAATGCTGAAGGCGATGGACATCATACTATCATCTAGTGTGTGAGAATGAAGCGGGCTCTAGCGAGCAACCAAGACCACAATGGTCAGAAACGGAAACCAGCTGACCTCCTCCTCTGTAATATCTTACTTGCTGTCCAATCAGTCTGCAAATGACATTTTCCTCCCTGCGAGAACAACTTTCTCAGCCAAACAGGGCTTGAAGATCTCTGTTCCATAAAACCATCTTGAGATTGAGAAGAGCACCCAATTTCATAGAGCTTTTAATGCAACATGAGATACGTGCAGCTACTGAACACATATCACACAGTCCGAACTCATCATGCCAGCACCATAGAGCCCAGTCCTGCTGTCAGTGAAATACAAAGGTGCCTGCACAAGCGCAGAAGCAAACGCAAAAGTTGAATTTGGCTGTGCACAAACTCCTGAAACACTTTTGGCTAATAACGGCAGTCCTTTGGCTGCTGGGATGCTTTCTTGACGTCCCACACACAGGGAACACCCCACGGCTGAGCAGTAACAGAAGTTCTGTACAAACCCTCATCACTCGCTGACCTCAAGCTCTTGGTGTTCATATTGATCTTGGAGCCTTTTATCGATTCGGTGTCTCTTAAAGACACTGGGTGCAAATCTTCCCGCGTCTGTGCCACTCTAAGCTGAAAATAATTCACTTGAACTACAGCAGACACACACCTGGTAACATAAGACAAAATGGATCCCTGGCTCCTTGGGATGAGGAGGAACTGTATCTAGTGTTAGTTTAGTATGGGTATCATTTTGTTTTGTACTGTTACTACCTGCTTTACTCTTTGGTGTTGTTTGGACAGGCATTTTTTTCCTTTTAGGACAAATACTCTGTGATACTGAAATGAACTAAATGCTTTTCCCCTCTTTGTTTCATCAATATATTATTTATTCTTTCTTTACTTTTAAATAACTTCAGACTTACTTACAGGTTCTTTCCTGTCTGAAGAATGGAGAAATAGCACTACTATGGACTTGTTTTCCTTACTTTTCAACAGGACTACAGAACCACTTCCTTATAAAGCTTTCTGGCTGAAATTACCCTCTCCCACTTCTCTAGCCTTTATTTGATATTAATTCTTAATTATTTTTTATTTAGCTGGTCTCTAAAAGTAATTTTATTCATCCAACACTCTCTGTTAAACAGTGTTTTCCAAGTTTTGTATTCTCTTTTTTTAACTTCAAATCTACTAGTTGCAAGCTCCATCTGCCTCATATAATGAATTAATAAGGTCCTTTCTTGTTGTATAGTATGAATTGCCATTTCCTCAACTTCCAATAACCTGCTCCTCTAGGCAATTCATTTCACACATCTTCATGTTTGGAAGTTGGAGACTGTATTATAGATCAGTGTTTATTTATTAACTTGCATTCTGTTATTATTTTTTGCTAGACATGTTTTGGTGTATTGCACAATCATCCCCCAGGCAATTTCTCTTAGTAGTTTACTACCTCTGCAAGCTTTCTCTCTGGTGTTTTACAGTACTCCTTTCCAAATTGTGGCTGAGCTGCAAGCATGGGGAAAGCTTTCTTGCCTCAAGGAAGGTGATAGGATATTGGTTGTTGAGGTTAAGAGGGCAGAATACCAAGGACATAATATTATTTGTACAAGAACAGGGTGAGTAACAGTATTTTTAAAAGTGCCTACATAACAAGATCCCAACTCATGTGCATGTTAAAAACATTTGGAAGCCTGAAGTCCCCTGCCATTCAACCATTTATATCACTGAAAAACATTCCCTGATTTTTACCTTTAATTCTTTTTCACATCAGCAACACAGAAATTGAGAAATCTGAGACATAGTTGTAGCTCTGAGTACTTAAACGGATAAAGCAGATGTCCAAGTTGGCCAAATTCTTTGATATAACACATACACTGGAGCATCAAGTGGTATGGCTTGAACACCCATGGAGGGGGTGACGGGGAGGTCTATACCAGTGTGTGGTCACAGGGGTACCTTTCTCTACTCCAGTGGAGGTACAGTCTTGTTCATATACTCTTCTGCAACATATTTTTGAGTATTGTTTGCTTCATCTCACCTATAAGGTGATGCTCTGTTTGCAGATAAAGGCTCATCTTCTAGGCCAAGTTAATTCCTTCTTTGTGCTATGTTCACTTTTGCAATAATTTTATTTTAAAAATAATTTTAAAATTACCTGCCTAGCAAGGAGGTTGGACTAGATGATCTCCAGAGGTCCCTTCCAACCTTACTGATTCTATGATTTGCAGTTTATTCAGAAAGTTTGTAGGTTTGGGGGTTTTTACTGCATCCCTTGAAAGATCCTTCTGACCCAAAATAGTTTTGGCTGTTTTATCTGGTAGCCCACGGTGGCGAAGGAGCAATGACATGTTAAAGCTTGCCAGTTTCTTTTCCATATGGTGAAGGAGAAGAGAGGAGAGCATGTGAATTCCCTCCTCTGATGCTCTAACACAATGCAAAAACAAATTTTGTCACTGTGTCAGACTTTATCATCAATGTCTGCAAATTCTGGCAATAGCCCAGTAAATTTAATACCATACAACAGAAATTTTGTATGCAGACACAGGCTTTACTTGGATATAATTGGTACGTATTGTTTTACTTTCAAAATACTGCATTCAGACAAATTCTGATGGAAAAAGACACAGATGAATCTTCAGTATCAGGAGAGTCTGAGATCACCAGCAGATTTTGTGGATATCAGGCCACATTTTCTTCTTCCAGAGCTGCCCAAACACAGTCTACCCCTGTGGGGGCACTCAGGAGTCAACAAATTCATTTAGAGAAATGAGTTTGTGGTATCAGTGGAAGGAAGTATGGAAGAAAGCAAAGGTTAGTACTTAAAATGCCTAGTGGGTGACAGGCTGAAGGAGCCTGGCAGCAACACAGCTCAGGAAAATCAGGCCTTCAAAACTGAGGCCCGTCTGCATGCTGGAGCTGGCAATTTGGGGCATCCTTCTTAGAGGTACCTGTACTTCCACAGCTTTGCGAAGGGGTTACAAGGGCAGAGGTAGAAATATTAATATGTGGTTCAAAAAGTGATACATTGTTTTTACCCAAAATATCAATAAGTGGCACTTAACTAATTAACAAATAACTGGACAATAATATTAAGCCTATATTTATCACCTTGCATCCAAAGAAAAGGTGTTATGGCAATATTAACGAATTATGTCCAGTAATACCGTATGTGAGGTAATACCTTTAGCCCTTTTTAGTTTGTGGCAATATTTCTCTAGTCAAATGTTAAGCTTACTGGAAAATGGCCTTAAAAATCTGAAAAATATAGTTGATGCAAACTTTGTTTTATGATTTAAAGGTCCTAACTTTATTATTTTTAAAATTATTTAAAATAGCTGTTTATATTATACAGGCATGTTCTATTTTGTGAGGCTTTGTGGTACTACTTAATTTTACATATTTTTGAAACCTTAGTAAGTGGTGAAAAAGATCTCCAACACAAAAATATTTTGGACACATTTCAAGGTTCTCTTTCTCTCTTGGTTACCGTACACACTTAGGTATCTTCTTCTGCATTTCCAGTGCTGGACTGCTCTTGCAATTTGCTTTGTACATTTGTTTACAGCTTGAGAAATTCCACGCATTCTTTTATTTTTATACACTAAAGCGTGTAGGTGGCTGGTAGCTTGATTAGACAATATTGATGGACAAAGTAACTCAGCTCATAAAAGATGCTCTATTAACCATCATTACACGCAGAGCTGTTCTTCCTTCAAATATTCCATATAAAGGTGCTCTGCCTGTACAGCAAATATGCCTTAAATCTCAGTAAACTATACTATCAATCAAAGAAAAAATCCGGAATCATTTTTATTCCTCTTTTATTAACTCAGATATCATTCTTATTTCAATTCACGTATTCCGAACTAACATTTAAATAAAACAAGTATTTTGGGCAGCTGTTTTTAATTTTGTTCTAGCTGTGTTTCAATTTCTGTTGTTGCTTAACTGCTGATTTTACTTTCTCAATTGATTGGAAAGGTTTATTCTTCCTTTAATCTTAATCTTTAAATACTTACTCACAACAGGGGCTCTCAGATGCTTATTAAGCTGTATTACGTGATGAGAAATGGTCTGCAGCGCTTGATCCAGTGGATGATCTCCTCCCACTATTGCTAGCTGCATATGTAACTCCATATGGAGACATATGCTTTCAATACTTTTGCTACTTGTCTACATTATCATTTCTCTAAGTATTTATTTCATTACAAAGCTACCAGATAGCAGAGAAGCCAAGTAAAGTAGCCGCTGAAGAAAGATTGTTTTCTTGATCGATGTCTCACACGGTCATGTGTCATTGGCACAATGCTACTGGAGAATACTGCCATTCAAATGGCTTTTTTTTTCCCCATGAAAATTTATTAGTAATGAATCTAGGCACATGGAAACTCTATTATTAACATGCCTCATCATCATATTCCAGTGATTTCCTATTTCCAGTCAGCATATCTAATGTACATCATGCTGACTTAAATACAAATTGGAAAGTATAGCACAAGCAACACAAAGAAAGTAACCTGGAACTAGTGAAAAATCAAAGAAAAGGAAGGAATGGGTACCATTATTACTGCAAATCTGTTCACACTTGATAATGTGGCATATTTTTTAGATTTATCTAAAAATGACATCTACAATAATTTATTAAGAATATCCATGATAATGTTGCATGAAGAAGCAATTGAAATTCATTTTTAAAATAACTTTTTCTTCTATCAAACCATTTGGTTAAATAATACATGCATCTCTAACGCCCTCAGTTCAGGTCCAGGATTGCGCTCCTCCATAAAAGTTACCAACAAGGAGCAATTGATTCTCATGGTGAGGACCACAAGGCCTAAATTGCTCCAGATGCTGAGTAGCACTCACTGACACGCTCTTCTAGGCCACAATCTTTGCTCTTAAGTTCAGTGAGGCCACATCTCTGTAATATTACACATCCCTACAAATGTTTGCAGGGTTAGAGCCTATGATGGAATAGATCTTTTATGTCGCTGTCTTTCTTGAAAACAATGTTCATTCATTCTTACTGGACATTCAAGTAGGTATTTTTGGATTGCTGGCTGACAAATCAGTCCTATTAGAAAACGGCCAGTTTAATCACTTTCAACGTAATCTCAAGAGAAGATTTAGACGCAGTAAAAGACTTCATGCACTAATGCTTCTTGAACGGACCTAACAGCACCCATTTTGGAGGGAAGGTATCTGCCTCCTATTAGGGCATTTTATGGCTCTATGACAGAAGCAGAGTGCTGAAGCCGGCTGGACGCAGCTCTTCTGAGTCCCAGCATCTCTGCTGTAGGATGTTCTCCCTTCTCCTTGCTCTATTATTTCCAGTGTGACTTGCGTAACTGCTACTTAACACTTCCAAGATAGTTTTACCATTGACTGCACTGGAAGCACAAGGTGCTCCTCTATGTTTCACGACTATCCATTTGGAAAGAAAAAAAAAGAATGATAACCTGTCTTCCAACATGCTGTCAGGCATTAATCCGTTAGCAATGGCCCAGTTCAATCATAAACCACAGTGACTCAAGGAAAGGGGTTAGCCTTGGTTTACAGTGGGGTGAGGCTCTGGACAAAGATGCCACCCACCTGCGCTGGTGAGAGCCAGGGCCCATCTGCCAGGTACGCAGGAAAACACAGCTCATAGCTGCAAGGAGAGATGATGTCAGAAGCAACTATAGGCAGTGAAACTGAAATAATTGGCAGCGAAAAAAAAATGTGTAGACAACACTTTTTTATGTTAGTTATGTAACTTTATTTTAAGAAAACTTATGGTACAAAAAGCAAGCTATTTATTAAGAATCATTGTCTTGGTATTTAGTTATCCTTTTTCCTTTCAGTCTATCATCTCACATAGCAACTTCAAAAGCAAAACATCATTTTATGTTAAAACTTTGATCAGGCAACAGTTCAAACTCCTCCTCATGGTGGCTTACAGAGTTATGCCAGGATGAATTTGAATAGTTTCTAGAAAGTATGAAAAACAAAGCTCTGAGGTCTAGTACCTCATCAGTTGTTCTCAAGTGCAACTCCTTCAAGGTCTGCTCTTTTTTAGTAGACTTTTGGAAAGTTTAGACCTGGGATAAAGGAGATAAATCCCTGCTATGAAAGAGGTCCTTTTTTTTTTTTTTTTTTTTTGTCTCTCCCATTGTCACTTCATCTTCTATCTCCTTGAGTGTGAGCTAACCAAGAGGAAGTTAAAAGAAATATTTTCCCCTTTAATCTATGTAGTGCTATATGGATATGATATTTTAGCATTCTTTTGTTGGAAAAAGTGATTACTTTGACAACTGAGTCTGACTTAACACTAATTACAGAAATGATTCAACAACCGTGTTTATTTATGCTCAGAGCATTCATAGAAATGTTAATATTCTCTCCACAAGTTCCTCTTCAGAAGGATACAAATGTTCCAATTAAATAACATCCAAACAGGCCTACATCTAAACCTTTACATACTTTTGTAGCCAAAATTGAGCTGTCTGGGTGTGTTTCTTACATGTTTTGTGCTACTAAAACAGACTGCAGCAGAAACATGACACTTGACCTTTTGATGTTTCATGCTTATTTCTATAAAGTTTCCAGATTGTCCAGAGAGGAATCCAGAAGGCTGTTATTAGCTTTTTTCAGAAATGGAAAATGGATTATTTCCCTTTTTCTTTTTGCAGAGCAGTTGAAATTCACTTTGCTATTTTTATTTTGGTGGATGTGAGTTTCCTCCAAGGTTTGGGAAAGGTTAGCAGATGAATGAAGTACAGGAAGTACCATCTTGGAAACTCCTTTCCAAGACAGTCCACTTTTTTTTAAAAAAAATCTCCTGTTCCAGTTGTATTATGATCCTCCAAAGACAGTGTCTAACATCTACTTTTAATGTCTTTATCTGAGAGAGATGAGGCACTCTTTAGGGGAGGCAGGTGAGATTAAGCATATTCTGCTGAGCATAGGAAAAGCATCTGTGAGGCCATCCTGGGCTCCACCCAACTCCTCAGCAACCTGTTTGGGACTTATGGAATTTAAGATTCTGCCTCCTTCTCTGTCATCACTAGGTGACTTCTAATTCATGACAGTCTTTTCTTTCTTGAAGACCACAAAGGATGTACAGTAATTATGCCAAGCTGTGGTATGTTGCAGAAGGCTTGTTTGAATTTCAGAGCAAATCTGGCAATTGAAGTCAAGAATGAAATAAGTGGAGAAAGAGAATTTTGATCTTGACATAACCTTGGAAGTGTGCCTTAGTCGCTTAACTGGGATCAAACCAGGCAGAAATTATTGGAAACCCTATGGACAGTATATCTAAAAATAGAAAGACTATAGCTGTTGTAGGAGCAAGTTTGGGGATGTCAGCTGTAGCAAAATCAGCACACTAATATAATAGACAGATGGCATATCAAAAGATCTGCTGATATGTAACCTGACAGTCAGCACATATTTGAGAGAGTCAACTATTCTCAAAGTTAGAAAAGTTTTTATTTGAAATGCAAGTTAAGCAGGTGAACTGACTCTCATTTTGGAAAGGAGCTAGGTCTCCTCCTCAGGTAGGATGTTAAAGTAACTGAGTTTCATTCCTAACGCTGTCCTTGACCTTGTGTTATATTTGGGGAAGCAGATGGGACAGAGAGAGCTTTTGTTAGAAATCACTCTTGAAAGCTATCAATCGTCTGGAACAGACAGTATCAATCAACTGTTCAAGAGTTTTGGACTCATCTCCTGGAACACAATCCAATGGTGAAAAGCCATGCGACAAGACATCTTTCTGGAGTCAGAACTTCTGGAGGTCAGGGGCAGTCTTTCACTTCCTTCTTGAGAAGGCCTATAAGCTCTTTAACAGGAAGATCTCCTTCTTAACACCCTGGAAGAATGAATATTGCAGTGTGAGCTAGCTGACATGGGGGCTACCAGTATCTCTTTGAAGTTCTCCTGTCTTCTCTAGTCTGTACAGGTCCAACTATAAAGGAAACTGGAATGCAGGAAGATATGAACATGTAAATTCTATTCTTTATCTCCCCTGAATAGTAGCAAGAATTTAAATGAAAAAAGAGATTTGCAACTGCCAGGACTGATTAGCACAGTTTGAGTGCAAACTTATAGCAGCTTTTACATCACCCAAATTTTGCATATGTTGTGTCTATTTGCATACAGATTTGGCAACTTAATTGTCCGCTGACATAAAGCACATTGAAACAAAAAATGCTAGTAAACTCAGAAAAAAAGAGTTTTTACAATCTGCTACTGCATTTCAATCAAAACTAAAAATCTACCATTTTGCTGCAGAAGTTACCCCTTTTTATTTCATAGAGTACTCTTGCTAAGCTAGAATTCTTGGAGCCAGGTTTAATCTGTCATTTGTGATACCAACCCAAAATACAGACCCCACTGAACTGAGTGAAGTTACACAGTGAAGGTCAGATCACCCATAATTCAGTATTTAGCAATAATTTTTACATAAAAACAAATTGCTTCCAAGTGAAGAATGCATAAAAAATGAAAATAACTTAAGTTTCTACTGTTAATACGTTTCATTTAGAAGACTTAGTAACAACTTGTCACATTTTATAAGCTGACCCATTACACACATATAACTCAACTGGAGAAAGGATTACATAGCAGGATGGTTTCGCGTCTGCCCAAAAGGGTTGAGAGAAAAAAGTTTGATTGCTGTATAATATCAGTGGAACTATATTCATGGTGCTATGGCAAGATATTAACAGCTAAAAATAGCCCAGGTATAGGACAGAGCAGTCACAGGCAGCGTTTGCCTGAGTGGGGCAGGGCTGAGATCACTGGTCACCAATAGTGGTTCTTCAGCTGCTTTCACAAGCATGCTTAGGAGAACATTCAAGACTCATACCAGTGAACCTTGGGCTGCAGTAGAAGATGTAATTCCAGACCCAAGCAGGACTTTGACTTTAAAGTGCAGCACATCCCTTCTAGCGTTGAAATCAACAGGGGGATCAGGACCTGAGCCAATCAAGACTGCATTTGAAAAATTGCATCTCAGTGTCTGTCCTGCTTCTGTGTTTTGTTGTAATCTCAAAGGTTCTGCACTGGGCTGATTCTGGAGGCCAAGCATCTGTGTTCGATAAGAAAATATGCTGGGGAGAGAGAAAACCTCTTTGGGGCTCGACAGCTGAGTGTTTCTCTTTGAATTTTCTTCTAAGTTGTGTTTTCTGTTAGAAACATAGCATTAGTGTGAGAAGAAGTGAAAAGAAAATCTCAGAAATGGGTTCATAGTCATCTTTAGGAAAGATTTGGAAAGCTGGAATGGAGCATAGAAAAATTTCTGCTTCATTTAAAGGTACCCGATTTAGAATAATTAAAAAAAAAATACACCCGGACAAAAAAGATCATCCTTTTTCTTACATACCTCACTTCCTTTCTTCTCTGACGTGAAAAGCAGGAGTTTAGCAGTGAAAAATTCCTCCTGCGAGTACTTGCACTGTAACAAAGCAATGAAGGTTAATGGGAGCTGCTGTTTCCAGAAAGCAGATTTTGTAGGACGGCTGGTGTGGTCCTGTTTCTCCTGAGGTCAGTGGAAGCCGAATGAGGCCAGCTGTAAATCACAGGGTAGGAACCACCTTACAGAAAGCACGCTTCCCAGTGGAAGTAGAAGTAAATTAGCCTTTGTGAAACTGTGTCAAGTACTGTTAACAACAGCTATCCACACATACAATTAAAGTGGTGAGAACAGAATTTGAAGACAAATTAGGTACTTTGAACCTTTCTGTTACTCCAAACTAATGACCCATCTGTTCCATGGATAACACTCTGAATATCATTTTGACCAGTTACATGATAAAAATGCTAATATGAATCAGCAGAATCTCTTTAACCAGACAGAGTATCGGAAGGGTTTCTTTTTCTGTGTTTCTCGTCTATTTTAGATATCACTCCCATCACACTAGAGATGTCAAAAAAAATGACAGACAGTAGAGAAGAAAAGAATAAGGACAGACTTGCTATATGTGTTAATTAAAACAGGTTTTGAAGTAATCATGAAGTTCATCTTTCATATCTGCTATACATAAACCTTCATTTAAAGACTCATTTTAATTCAATTTACATGGCTTTTTGCAATGATTTCTGGTCCATATTTCATCATGAGAAAATATCTGATATCTAATCTGTCCATGAAAAAACTTTGTCTCCTGTCATACACCGTTGACTGCTCTGCTGCATTGACATCAATATTCTGATCTCACAAACCTGACATTAACATGTGTGTTAAAAATCATGGCTTATGACTTGAAAAATAAGCTTGCATTACATAATAGTGATCTATTGACAATCATGGGAGTGAAAGCAACCCATGCACCAAAACCAGATTTCTTTCCTTTTGAATTAGCTAGTAGGTCTCAGAAGTCGTTGACAGTTTTAACTTCTTGGAAAAAGACACCTCATTAATATTTATACTATTTCTCAGAAGAAAAGTATTTAATTGGCTGCTGAGTAGAATTTGATCCCAAATTTACATGACTTTAAAGTGTATGTGTATACGTATGCATACATATACAAATTTGTATGTGTGTGTATATATATATATATATATATATAGAGAGAGAGAGAGAGAGAGAGAGAGAGAGAGAGATAACTCTAGGCATTCTGGAGTGGTATGCACGTGTATTTATAGATACTTATGTGTGTGTGTATGTGTGTGTGTCTGTATACACACACAAGCCCTCTCCAAGATTCATTTCTAGTTATTCTCCAGGAAGTAAAGAAGGAGGATTGCAATTTCATTTTCATCTTGATGCCTCCTTTGTTATAGTTGCTTTCAGTTGTTGCAAATTATTTTGCAAGCTATGTAACCTATGCATATCAAGCTATGAAAACTTAGATTATTTTTAAATATCATTAAAATGTTTAAGCCCTCGTGGTCTGTTAAGCTGGTGTCTTGTTTTAGTTTCCATAGATTAAATCTCCATGAAAAAGCTAATTTAGCAACCAAAGCAGATCATGATATGAAGCATTAAAATCATAAATGGCTAAAATATAGTCAACGGTTTCCCTTTTGATTCGTTTTATCTCACAGCTTCTGCATGGCTTCATCTTATCTGACGCAGGCCCTCATGAAGAACTGGATTTAGCACCTCACTGGCACCCATTACCACAGCAGTGAGTGCAGGTCTGTAGTAGGTGACAGAGAAGGCAAAATTATCATCATTCCTGGATGGCTCTTCTGTGAACTGTGCTGCCTGGAGTTTCCCAGCAAGTACCTTTTGCTGAGAGTCAGTTTTCTCAGATTATTATTATTATCTTTTTTTTAATCTGAGCTTTGACTCAAGATCCAAACTCAAATTATAGTGACGATAAAATCTGTTTTCTACAGTGTTAGCTTCAGTTTTATAGCTAATGCTGTGGTTTAACATCATGTTGGAAGCTAGAATATTAATATATTTTTTTTTCCTGGGCACATGTACTTTTATACAGTAATATATTTTTGTAGGGCTACAGCTTGAAATACACTTTCAGAAAGGAACGGAGTGACGGGTCTTCCTTTCTCCGGTGTAGGAAGGTCTCCACAGTAATGGCAGGAAATGCCATTTGTGTCTTCACCTAGGACAGGCATGGAGGGGGACGGGAGCACACCGCTATTACTTTGCATGGTGCTTGGCCGTGTGGGAGCATGAAGCAGCTGAACAAGTACGAATTGCTGTGATAACATGTCCTAAACAAACCGTCCAGCACGTGGGGAGGAGTGCAAGTCTTCACCAAAACTCATTTCCAGTCAACTCCCCAAAGTGTTTGTTGTGAGGAGTAAGCAGAAATGTATTATCAGTACATTAGTACTTAGTATTATCAGGATGAAAATATGGCCTGAGAGGGTCTCAGCAGTGAGATTTACTGGGATATTAACCCACCTAATTTCTATTTTCATAGTTTTGTTAAATTGTCAATGCTACCCTAAACCTTACATTTATTCTTTACTTGCAGAATAACAACGGTGCACACGAAGAGGTAAAAGTCCAGAAAAATTTGTTAACACATTTAAAAGATAGAGGATTTTCCCCCTTGCTATGGCTGATCTACCTCAAATAGATGCACTGGAGAATCAAGGTAGGAGATCTGGTAAATACTGAAAACATTAAGTTGCAACAAATAACTTTTGCTATGACACAGACCTAGTACACTGTGCCTGAATGACAGAAATCAGAGGACTGCATATATTTTTTTTTCTCTTTTCGGATAATCAGCGACTATGGAGGGAAAATGAGAACTGTCAAGCATAGGTCATTAAAAAAAGAACCTTTTTAAAGATAGTTTCTAACACTAACTATCTGTTAGAATAGCTACTGTTCTAACCGTAACTATTCTCTAGGAAGTAAAGGAGGAGGATTGCAATTTCATTTCCATCTTGATGCCACCTTTGTTATGGTTGCTGTCGGTTGTTGCAAATTATTTTATAAGCTATGTAAGCTATGCATATCAAGCTATGATAACTTAGATTATCATAGCTAAATAAAGTAACCAAAGTTACTTTCACTTTGATTTTCTCTATCTAAAAATTAGAAGAATGTTGTGCTTCTGACAAACCTGAAATTACTTCAGTCTTTTTTTGAACTGAATTTTGCCAGCATTCTCAAAGAGGGTTTTAGTCCCCTGTGTCCCCTACTCAGGGGCACCGCTTTGATTGCTAGTATAGTTGATTTTTGTTGTCAGAGGAAAGCAAGTAATGCGTCTGTGCGACTGAGAACAGAACTGCTGTTTTCTCATCTTAAAAATACAAATTCTAACAGCACAAATCTGTGCCTTCTCACCATTTTTATTCAAGGATGTATGGCAGTGAGGTGAATGAAGGCAAACTTACTCGATCCCAAATTCCAAGTCTATTGTTACTGCAGCACTTTGAAAAATCATATATATATATGTGTATGTGTGTGTGTGTGTTTATGTATTTATATTTGTACATAAAAACTCTGAACGCGCCCTCAACCCAACATGATTCTAAAAATAATCATTTTGTTTTTTTCTTCGACAGCCCCGCACGTAATTCTCAAACTAGGCTATTTTCCACTTCTTTTCCTGTTACCCTTCTTTGAAATGATACCTATTAAATTGATGAAGGTCATAGATTGTGATGACTGCCTCACAGAAAAATTAATTTTTATCTTATTGTTTGCTATGGGGATTCGGTTGTCACCCCCGTGTCCTAGTTACTGCTTTCTTACCTCTTTGCAGCGCCTTTCTTCCTGTGGGAAGAACCCAGTGTCACTTCATTGCATTTTAATACTACCGTTGAACTCCTCAGAGCCCATAGGAGGTGGGACCTCACTTTTTTAAGGATCTAAATTTTCATTATGTTGTAAAAAGCTGCAGACAATTTTTAAAAGCATTTCCTTGCAGGCTTAATCGGATGTGCCAATCATAAGTGTAATTACAATTGTGTACAAAGCTCTATGCAAACAGTTTGGCTATTTGCAGGCATAATTATCCAGCTTGCCTTCACAAGAATAGCAACTGTGTGTTGCAACAAATCTGTTGTCAAATTGTTTTCTAAATAGCTTATTCCAGTGCTCCTGGCCTTTATCACTACGGAGCAGCAACAAAAAGCCTCTTGAATAAGATCCATGGATGGAGCGCGCCTTGCTGGGCTAGTCCACAGAAAATCTCAGTCTAATCTACAGTTGACAAGAAGCACGCTGCCTTCTGAAGCAAAAAACACTGAAGAGGTGCCAGAGCTTTTTGTGCACGAAGCCTGGAGCTTGCCAAAGGTGCTCCCTGCCCATGGGAGGCCTCGTTTGGGTGGGCTGGGCAGGAGCAGGAGGCTGGAGCAGTCTGTGCATTCACCCTAGATCACCATTTACCTGGAAACCTCCCGTTTTTGCTTTGCCGTGATGGCAGAACGACTCCTCACGCAGAGAGCTACTCTACAATTTGCTGGTGAAAAAGAAAGTTTTGCAATATCCCAGAGAGCGTGGCGGTGCCTTTGAGGAAGGTGATCTCAAAGCCCTCTGGACTCAAAGACCGAGAGGTACAGAGGAGGGTGTGGGAAGACACCGGCTGTTTTTAATAATGGAAGAAGATATAAAACAAAATCCTCCTTTGCAAACAAAAAAGCAGTGACATTTCTGTTTCTATATGTCTGTTACACTTAATAGATTCTAAAATCATTCAGAAATGTGCTTTCACAATTCTTCCATTGCTTTTGCACACCAACGTTTTTTAGCTAGTGATATGTAATTCAAGTGGAAGAAAACAGCAGCTTGGTGATACCTCAAACTGGGAAAGAATTCTTGACTATACTGAAGCCAGGGAAAGTTTTGCTAACAATTTTCATGGAACTGAAGTGTTACTCCAGATTTTTTTAGTTGGTTTCAACTTTTCTATTGGATCAAACATATAGTCTCATGTCGAAGCACTTCCTCACAAGTGTCCTCTTGGAACAAATTTTTTTTTCTATTCAGTAGAATAGAAAAAGTATTTCTTGGAATAGAATTTTTTGTATTCTGCTCAGACTCATCTCTGGAATAAACTTATCAAGTAAATAGATTATGTTCTGCAAATGCTGACATAACCATAGCTATGATGCACAGCAGCAGTTATATCATTATATGTCTCTCACCCCTCTTTACTGTCTGATTTACATTCTGCAATAATGCAGGTTTCAACACTACTGCCTTTCCTTGTCAATCTAGGGTATTTCCAAACTGAGCAGCCTCCTTCCTTTCAAACTGCACTTATACATTTATGCTCCAAACAAGTAATTCCCCAGTATTAAAAACACAATACTAGCCATAAATAGTATGTATGGTGTTAAGGAGGGCTAGACAAAAATTTCTGCCAATACCAGACTGCCACTCCCGACCGTAGTTTTTGTCAGTTAAAGCAGAGGATCTAGCTACTGCAAGTTGTAAGAACATATTTGAATATACCTATTTTTAATGATTACTTTCTGTGGGCCATATTCTGATCTGGTTGTGATGTAAATTTATTGATTTCAGTAGATGAATTTATAATAAAAATCAGGCTTTCTGATGACCAAAAAAGCTTTAAAACGTTCAGAGAATGACTAAATGATCCGTTATGTTTTGGCAACTGCAAACTCTTTTCCTACCTGCTGTTCATTTCATGGTAGCTATGAACCAATTATTTTAGATAATGTGGGAACAGTCCATTTATGAGAATCCATCAAGAAATCATTATTCTCTGAGAAGCAACATGCTGGGTTTTTTTTAAGCAGCATTGGAGGGTGTAGATTCAAAAATATTTTCTTGCTTTCTTTAGAGTCTTGCACAAGGCATACATTCACCGTTATTGCTGCATGCTGGAAAAAACCTTAACATGAAGACCAGATATAGGAAACGTATTAAGTCTAAATTGCTACAAAAGACGGTGCAGCCATGCTCTGCTGCAGCCCAGTCACGATTAGGCTGGGCAGGCTCGATCAGTATCTAAATAACAAAGTCACCAAGGAACGCGTGCTGTAATATTTCTTTTGCTGTAGCACATGGTAACAATTCTTTTGAATTATGGATTTGTTGTGATGGGTATCTCACAGTGTAATAACCGGATGAAAGGTGCAGAAATATCTGGCCATGGTTATAGAGGTGCACGTAATAGAATGGCACCAAATGCCACCATTTGCTGTTTCCTAGCCAAATTTCAGCTCTCATTTTAGGTAGCTCCAAAAACATTATTACAATGAATACTCCCCCCCCTTAAAAAAAAAAAAAAAAAGAAAAAAAAAGAAAAAAGAAAAAGTGCAGGCAGCTTTTTCGTCCCCTCACCTTGCCGAGAGGTGGATGTATTTCCTGATCATCTACGTGGTGAATGAATGAACTCATTATAGAGCAGGAGCAGGTGTGAACACGACTCCCCAAAACGGAGAGACTGTAAACTCCCCAGTGCAGGGTCTACCAGGACGCAGACAAATCCAAACATTTCGGAAGCCCAGAGGTGATTTGGCTTCAAAAAATTCTCATTCCTTCAGTCTACACTATAGAAAAAACAAGCTTTTAGTAAAGAGACTTTGCAGCGCTTCCCTGTGCAAGGGAACTTCTTATAGATCAAAGTCTCTAAGATTAAAAATTTAACCTCATAATTCAGCCATTTATTAAACTTTAAGTTTTTTTTCCCCACAAGCTCCGCTTCCCTGACGTAAAGCGGAGGTCCCAGTCCTGTTGCTAACCCGTGAGAGCCAAGCGCCGCCAGCTGCCCCTGCTCTCAGTGGGACGCTCACGGGCAAGGAGGGCTGGGCACGCTGCAAGGCTAACAGCCCCTCTTTGCTCAGTCTCCCATGGCAGTATAAAGTACTCGTGTCAGGGACTGGAAACAGCATAGGAAATAACCTATAACTAAAGAAGTTCATGAACTGTCAATGCCTTTTGCTGTTGCACTCTACGCAACTCCACTGCGTAGAGCCTCAAAAGGGTATCAGCTAATTTTCTTTCTTTATATACAGTTGTGAGAGTTTTATTTAAAATGAGGATTAACCTTTACCATTATCATTACAGGAGAGACAACCCAATCTAAGATGACCTGCTCCACAGTAGTTCTCAAAACCTCTTTCTGCAAGAAAAATTCACTCCCGTTAAGACCTCATTGCCCCGATCCACTTTTTCTAGAAAGACATAACTCTAATTGACATCACTGCTTCAGCCTGATTGATTTCTTTAAACCAAAATATCTCCCTCGTAATGTGGTGGCTAATGATAAAGTAGGTACCTAACTTTTCGTTAGCAGGGCGTCTCATGGGCACAGAATCAACCATTAAAACTTGTGGTAATAAGTGATAATACGTAAAAAGAAATGATAGTCCTCTTTCCCCCATCTTTTCAACATAGACAAAGGATAAGTAAAGTAAAAGTATTCTTGCCTCTAAACAAAAATAGACTCTGAATAAGTGCACTACACAAAAAGTTATAGAGATTAAAGCTCCTGTTACTGAAGAAAGCTCAGCATATTGCTGTTAAAACAAAAAGCCAGAGGAAGTCTGCTCATTATCACTATTGCTCATTTCTGTTGCAGTAGCTTCTAGAGGCCTCTACCAGAGGTCGGTCATAGCTCCTTTGCACTGAGTACTATACGAACACAGTAAATGAGGATTTTTCTCTCAGTTTACAATTCAGTGTCCTGATCCAGAGGAAAAAAACAAGCAAGCAAACAAACACTGACCAAACTTATACATAGGCTTTGTTTTACCCATGAGAGAAGTCCTATTAAAATTGTGAACCTACCCCTCATACATAAAGCAAAGCTTATGGCTTAGACGAAGGTTGAAAGCACATGTTGTTGCACCTGCACGCTAAAACAGGAGAGGTATTTACCGAAAACCAGTGAGTGACCAGAGTTGCTCCCCACTGTCTCCCCTCGTTCCTTCATGCTACTTTCTCTCTTTTCACTGAAAGAACTAAACGATTTAACACTGAGAATGCTTTCGCTGTTTTACTCAAGATCTATTGCTTTAAAAGGTCCCTTCCCCTAACATCACCCTGTAACACTTCCCATGAAGCCAACAGTTTGTCTCAGGCTGCACCGGCAGGGTTGACTCTGGGACATCTCGCCCCATCCCCAGATAAGTGGGTACAGTGAGTAATTAGTGACTTCCCCCCCATACCTTGATAGAGGAATTAACACACCTGTTTGCCTCCTGGGGGACCCGTTGCTAAACTGTGCTAAACCATGACCAAGGACGCATCTCACTGTGCCACTCTGTCTGACTCGATCCCACCTCTGCAGAGCCCTTTTTCATTCCAGAAATTATGGGCCTCTAAGAGACCGTAATCTGTGTATTGGTATCTGAATGCAAGGGTGGGTGATGAAAGTGCAGGTACGCATACAGCAGTTATTTTCATTGCTTTAAGACTGAACTACCCAGCTTCTAGGGACATCTGAAGAGAGGTATCACTTTCTTTTCTCTGGGTATAGCAGTTTCTGTAGACTCCTTTTTGCAGTCTGAATTTGCTTTGAAACTTCTCCACTGGGGCTGTTTTTGACCACTCGGCGGTGGTTGTCTCCAGACAGCCTGAGTAGCTGTTACAAGTTGCTGCTTTGCCACCCCTAGGAGCTGCAGCTGCCACTGGTTGGCCAGGCACAGACCTTCCCTGCTGGTGAAACCTCTCAACTCAGCCCTTTTTACAGGGGCAGAAAGCCCAGCACACAGAGGAAGAAGATCCCTTACTTATTTCAAAGCAGCTAATAGCTCTTCTGCTTGGGCATTCAGCTAGCAGGTGGAAGTCTGTGGTTCAAGTCCCTTTTCTGATGGAGAGTCAGTTAGTTACACAAACAAACAGGCAGAAGAGCAGCAGATTACCTGTGAGCAGGTCAGCAGGACGCTCACCCGCATGGTGGACGCCAAGGTCCTCCCAGTAGGGTTGAATACCAGTCTCCTGCTGCATATGCTCCTCCTTTAGTCTCATGTCTGCACTGAGAGGTTTGACGGGGGGGACCGGGTTATGCGGGGGTACCGTACTTGTTGTCAGCTTTGGCAAGTCATGTTTTTCCAGAACGATTTTCTCAGAAAAAGGTAAATCACATTCAATCAGGTACAAACCACAGCAAGCAGCCCCTCAAGGGCAGCCTTGTAAGCTTTTAATAGGAACCAAGCACATAACCCCTTAAAGGCTTTTTACTCTCATGGAAATATGGACTCTTTCTTTCAAATGCCTGTGAAAATAGGGTTAATATATTAATCTCTGTGTTGCCTCAGAAATCATAGATTTTAGTTTGAAGAAATACGCAGTGTTTCCTCTTACATTCCTTTATCCTCTAACAAATTGGTTATTTTAACAGAAATAGAAATAATTTAGATCAACCTGCATCTTCTCCTTTCCTTTTATCAAAAGTGTATTCTTGGTTTTTTTCTATCAGATACTTCATTCTTACATCAGAAGGTGGAAAAACTTATACTAAAAATGAGATACCCAGTCTGCACACAGCTGTAGTGGACAACGTGGATGACACTCCACATGAACGTGCCAAGACAAGCAGCAAGTTTGAGCTCTGCCTTCACCAGGGCAAGCCCCTTGTCTGCTGGAAGCCACATGAGCTGCAGGCTGCTGAGGCTCCTGAGCTGGGACAGAACTGGATGCTGGTAGTAGGGTCCATCCACAGCCCCGGGAACCACAAGGAGATGAACCTGGGCAAGGGTCCATCTGGGAGCCAGCCAGGAGCAGCAGGAGATGGGGCTAGACATGAAGCTACAACATCCAAGGTCCACCCGTCCAGAAGACAGCGCTGCAGACAAACTAAGTACAACATGGGTTGAAGGTTTATGCTGGTCTAACAGGGCTATGCTGGAGCTTGGGCACCTGGGCCCAGGCACAGCTCCTGGCCATGGGTATAGTGTGCATGACGGGGGTCCCAAGTAAGGCTGGGCAGGGCAACGGAGGGATATTAATGCCCTGTGGGCCCTGACATCACCCATGGTTATGTTGGGGTTTGATGAGAAGTCAAAGCCAAACCCTTGTTAGGAATTCCCTTCTGAATTCGTTGTCCACACACATAGACACAAATACAACAGGAAATTAAAATCTACTTTGGACATTTCCCCAAACTCCTTTCCTCCTTTTAATAGTTTTTGCCCTTAATAAAGTAGCAGTAAATGTCCTTACTACTTCAGTTTTCTCCAGGTAGATTTCTTTTTCTGCAGATAGGAATTAACTGTGCTTGCAGGAAAGTTCTTTGATGAATGCAGGTTGTTTAAAGGACACAGTTGCTGCTGAAGAAATCATATAAAATCTGAAAATTGTTTTTGTGCCAATTAAGAGACAGTATTTCCTGAATAAATAGGCTACTGTTTGAAACAGTAGCAGACTTTTGGTGCTTTTTCCAAATGCAAGTGTATCAGTAGCAACCTTTCTCTCTTCAGAAAAAGGCAAGGAAATCGAGTGCAGTGAGGCATATATGTTACCACTTTGTGGTGCATTCAGGACAAGATTTATAGCACTTGCAATGTGTGAATTCAGCTCAGGTCTGCAACAAAAAATTCCCAAGTTTATTTGGTTTGAAAAGCTCCCTGTTGAGCCTCATGAACAAGTGAATAATCCTGGTCTGTAGACCATTAAGAAGAAAGGCTCTGCAAGTAGAATATATTACAGAAATGTTGTGGATAAAAATATGAATGCTAAAAGACTGTGACAGTCAGATTCTTGATTAATTTTTATCACTTTCATGTAGGATTGTTTGACCCAAACAGCCCTTACCAAATCCAAAGGCTTAGACTGTCATCTGAAAACAGACATTAGAAAGTTTCTTTTCAGCCCAATGCAGAACCAAACCCAAAGGCTAGGAGCAAACAGTACCTGCAAAACAAAAACATTCGTTCCTGGTTTTAGTCTCTTTGGGCAAGTATTGGGTGTTTTCCTAGTGCTAGTGGTGTAAGTTGATTTGTATCATTCTGTAGAGGTGCTAAATTCAGTTGTTGGCAGAGTAACACAAGCAACATAATTTCCCAGGAAATCTTCACCCCCAGACTGTTATGTGGAACACCAGGAAGCGAATGCAACATCTGGAGCACAAATGTGTTGACCTCAGGCCTATCGCTGCATGTTGATCAGCACTTCCTCACCAGCTGGCATTTCTTCAGGCTGGCTGCCCTTCCCAGGCAGAGGAATTATGCTTATTTCTAGGATGCAAATGTATGGATTGGGTATCGCCGGACATATCCCAAAAGCAGTTTTCTATAAATTCTGCAGGTCATTGCTCAAGATAAGCAGCAGGGAAGAAACCGGTTTTTTTGGAACAAAGTCAGAGTACCTCACACTGCCTCAGCTGTGAGGGAAATTATACTTGGGCCTACATCACTTTTGAATATGACACTCGGGCACCCAGCTCAATAAATATTGCCATTTTGGGAGAATACTACACTCAGTCAGTTAGGGCCTCAAAGACATCAACATCTCTTTAGCTTGTAGAGACGAATACAATCATTGTGTGACTCATTTAGACAGTGCTACAGAGCAATCTCTGAATTTGGCCCCTGCTGTCAGGACTTCGTATGCTAGTGTCTTTTTATTTCAGGAAGAACATTCCTCATAAATCAGCTCTCCCCTAAAGGACTTGGGGAAAATACAATATTATCTCAATTAAACAAAAGTGTTTTTCTGCAGATCTGTCACTGCAAATGGAACAGAATGACAGCTAGATCAATGTACATCCTGTAATTCAGAAAATATATTCAAAAATGTTTTGTCTAGATCAAACCCTATTCCTCCATGCAATATCACTTTCAGTTTATCACAGGGAAAAAGCAGGGAGTTGCAACTAATTCTCACTGATTAGGCAGCCATGCTCTATTCTCTTTGTTTATCTTGCACCAACAATGTTGGGTATCTGATCCAAATACTCACTGGAATCCTACACAAATGTCAGTGTATTGATAAATGCCTGATTTTTTTCCTTCACAGCACGTCATTCTACTGCAAATAAAGGTGAAGGAAAAGATAAACATATATAATGTGATTTCTGAGAGCAGGTGGATGGATAATTCTTAGCATAGATTTTAAACCCCTGTGCCATTTTAATGTGTCATTATAGTAATTGGAGATTTATGCTAGCAATACTTGCTGGTTTTTTTGCCAAAAGCACACATTGCCTAAATTGAGACTATTGATGCTCTCATCATTTAAGGTGCATTAGAAACACTACAAGAAAAGAAATGTAAGGAGGGACATTGAGATGCTATTAGTGAGTTTCATATGAAATTAAATGGGAAATGAACAAAACTCCATCCTAGCATAAAACTTCCGTCTCTCCGCATGAAAATAAAATCATTCTTATTCAATTTGCACATTGTATGCTGGCAATTTGCACAGCACCGAATGGTGTTATTCATTCAATATGGTTAATATTATTTATAGCATTTTGAAAGGAGTATTTAATTACCCGTAGATATCATAATCTGTATATTAAATAACCCCAAGGAGACCAGAATAGCATGAAGAGTGCAATTCTCTGCTGATGGGCTATGTTGTAAAGATCCAGGTAGTCTACATATACGTATACATATACAAGGAGATTTGGAGTCCACCCACGTTTCTGATTATGTGAGAAGCAAGTTTAGACATTACATAGTAACAATATAGCTGACTGGAAAGTTTTAAGCATTTTTTGTCACAGGATAAACTGCTAAATGTTTCTTTGTTTCTGTTAAAAAAAATCTAAACCTAAATAATTTCAACAGATATCAGTAAACAGTCTAGATCTCTCTAAATAAACAAAAGAAGTGGAAAGTTTTTGAGTTGCTGACAAAAAAACCACATGAACAAAGCAAGCAAGAAGGAAGGAGGGAAGGAAATAACAAACAAATGGAAGAAAGAGAAGCAGTATCAAAACCTATCGTTCTGTTGTTTGACAGCTCTGGAGATCTTGCTACCACTCCAAACTCACAACAGCAAGATATGCTCTAGTTCTCTATGTGTGACCTAAGAGGAGCATGTACAAGCCACAAGAGGAGCATGCCTACAAATAGGCAATAAAGATCATTATAAGTGTTATTTTCTGTTTTTCCTGCACTGTTCTAGTTAGATTCCCGGGGGCCAAATATCCGGTTTGGCAAGCCAGCACAAACTCACACGCACACACACACAAACACTCTTCAGCAGGCAGCAGTTTATTAGTAGATACTTACAAACAGACCGACCCGATGGTAATCTCGAGAAGGACCACCTCAATGCTTGTCCCGATCGTCTGCATGGCGAGAGGGAGAGTCGGCAGGCACAATCTTTTCGGGCGTCCCCGAGGAGGCAACGTGGTCCTCTGTTGTGTAGCAGCCTCTCCCTCCTTTGGAAAACTCTGGTATTTACGACTACTTGCGGTAGGCGGGAGTCCCGGCACCTGGGGCCAGCAAGTGCGGGGAGTCTAGCCCAACTCCGCCCTGGTTGCATAGCCAGGCTGTGATACTGCGCACGCGTGCAGACTCATTTCAGGGGCCACATTTGACTTTGGGGGTCACTATTGCATTATTCTTCAACTTCTGACCTTCATGTTGACTGCTTCTCAGGGTGATTCTGTGGCTGGAAGCCATATGAATCTATATGGAACCAACCGCTGCTCTTCCTCACAGATTTCCAAGACCTTGTTAGTTACTTGTTTGTATCCCGCTTAACACAGCCGTATTGTTCTAGGCACTAAAAAGTTACAACACTAGACTATTCTCACCAAGTAGCAGGTGGCACAGATACAAAAGTTGCAACACGGACCATTCCCATCAAGTATCACGTAGCACGGATACAACTGTATTCACACATGATACTTTCTCACAAATTAAGAAAGCCACAGCGTTAATCGGAGAGGATGTATCAAGTGCTTCAGAACTGAGGAGCTTCAGCATTGTATCTGTCATATGCGAGGCACTCCTTTTCTGATGTATTTTGGTACACAGAAAAGCTTTCATGAGAGAGTAAGACAGAAAGAAGGAGGTCTCAAAATCTGCTCTCTGTACCACAAGCACTACCTTCTCCCAACAAAGTCAGAGCAACAGAGGCAAATCTTGTAAAATTTGGATCCTGGCCTAAACAAGCTGGATATGATTTTAAAGTGTGCATTGCAATTCATCTGATGGATGGTCTAGTGAGAGGAAGAATGACCTCGTTGCTTCAGCACTGAACTTTGCTCAGGAGACCTGGTTTTAGTTCACAGCTCAACATCAGGCTATAAAATGTTGGACACGTGCCCTCTTCTTCCAGCTGTAGCAAGAAACTATTGCTTCAGTATTTTGTACTGGTGTGAAAAGACAGAATTCATTAACCTCGGTGCGTTTGCAGATACTCTGGTCATGAAGGTCACATATGAATTATGCTGTACGGTAACTAGCTACCTAAGCAGTTTAGTCTGAGAGTTAACACACCACAAAACAAGTTAGTTAAAACCAGCAGCTGATATTAGATGCCCCATCTCCTTCACAAGCTCCTTTACATAAACAGCCTCTCTTCTACCCAAACTCGTTGCGCTGCCTCCGGAGAGACGCGCACGCGGGGAGCAGTCGCGCGGCTCTGCCACGGAGGTTGTTTGCTGTCACGGTGCTGACGGCAGTGCTGCGTAGCTCTGTGGGTGGCTCACTGCCACACAGCTCACACATAGCAGCAAAAGGTGGTGCCAACAGGGTCCCTTTTACTTCCCCTCCTCAGCAAACCCGTGACTTTTTCCTGCTGCAGCATGACCTGTAGGGTAAGGGGGACTGGGACTACAGCTAGCTGTGACGCACGGACCCCCAAAGAGCAGCTGAGGCTAGTAGCAAACTGACTTCCCAACTCAACTGCCAGAGAGAAACTAAACTTCGTGTGCACTGATTTTCCCTTGACTCACCCCTTGCCTCCTTTCCACTGCAAAACTCAAACCAGGAGAGGGACGTGTGCTCTACAGTTAGGTAAACCGTTCCAGCCAGTCTGAAATGGACCTTGAAGGGTGAAACTACTCCGTGGTTAACGTGTGCTCTTTGCTGCTCACCTCAGAGAAGGTTTGGAAGGAAGGTGTGCAGCTGGAGTGTCGGGGAGGTAAAACATTTGGGTTCCAGTCCCTGCTTCAGAAAGTGTCTAAATTTGATTGTATTATAGAAAGTGAAAGAAACGGAGCTGAGACTGAAAGCATCAAGCTCTAGAATAATACTTGCTGCTGAATTATTGGTCCGAAGGAAAAAAAAGTCCTTCCTTCCTTCCTTCTTCTTCCAGTCAAATCTAGGGATGGCTAATTTGGCATGACTGAAACCATGCTTCTCAGCAAATGAAATATTTACCAGGAAAATATATTTGTTCAGCTCTAAGGGTGAGCAAGTTAACAGGGGAGAAATTAATGATGTTCATGAAAACTATTCAAGACGTACTATAGCCAGACCCTAACTGGCCTAGCTGCAGAAAGCTCCCGTGGGGTTTGTGAGCTGCAGCTGGAACCGCAAAGCCGGGTAGGAGACACGCACAAGCCATGCCTGCAGCCACCTAAAGAATCCCTTCAGCAGGCACAGACATTTTGCTACCTGTCAACAAGTACAATAGGAAAGTGGTTTTGAAACTATGGGTCAAATTTCCAGTTGCCAAAAGCCAGCCACACCTCTGAACGAGTGCCACGCTGCATGTCACGAGACGGGGCGTTTGCACCCCTGGAAGCATGCAGAGAATACCGATCCAAAGAATCCCTCTAGAAGCAGTTTTGGTGGGGTTTCCTCTAAACGGATGTTTAAGCAGATAACGTAGATTGTTCACTGGCAAATGGCACTACTGAAACTCAGGCTAAAGTTTATCCAACACTAAAAGGTAACCTACTTTCTCAACCCTGCCACAGCTTCTCCCTACTCTCTCTCCTCTTTAAACATGGAGAGCTGAAATCCAAAACTCCATGTCAAAATAAACCCTGAATTTTGGTTAGTCCATTTCTATCTCTGCTTTACATTTTCTAGTTAGACAGCTTCTGTGAACAGGTTGAATCAAAATGTGGATCTGAACTATGAAGTGAACAGTATATCCAAACATGAAGCCAAAATATTTCATTTTTTTTAAGTATCACTGGGAAAAGAAGCAACAAAAGCACTAACATTAAAGGATATATTTTTAAACATGTTTACTCCAATTGTAATATTTTATTTAGCAGTCGCTATGCTTTTCTTTGCTCACAGTGAAGCCCTTACTTCCAGTTCTGCATTATTGCTGTGCTATATTATTTGAAAAAGTAAGAAAGTCCTCCAACCCCCCAAAACCCACATAATTGTGCGTTGCTGTGCATATCCACAGCAACAGCCCTCAAACACATTTCTGCTGTTTGCTAGGACTCATGTGCAGAGAGCAGAGGCTATTATAAACTGTAATTCTCTGCGGAAGTTTACACTGAATCAAACATAAGCAAATATTTTTCTCATAAAAATATCATCATTTGTTACAGAAAAAATATGGTAGTGTTGCTCAAACTCTGGAGAAGTTCTAAAAATATTATGAGACTTGCATGTGAAATCTGAAAAGATTTACAAGTGAAAATCACATTTATATCCATGGAGACTTTAAAAGCGCACATGTTCAATTTTGTACACATCTGCAATTTTAGCTTAAATATCCCTGTGTTGTTGTCCTGATCGCATTATAATCATTAGCCATTCTCCTCCTGATGCTACATGTGACCTCCAGTACGTTCAGCTACAGAGATTTGATTTTTCAAGTAGATGATTTTCCAATTAGAGCCAATGAACCCCTAACCTGACTTCATTGTTGTCCCTGCTTGTGATTTTTAACGTTTGGCAATTTCTTTCTCTGAAAGCACCAGCTCTTGGCATCATGAGATTGCAGAATAATTTCATTGTTATGAGAAAGGAAAAACATCTAACCTTTGGAGATATCATGTAAAGACTGAAATGATGAATACTAAAAGCTTAACACCCTGACATTTATTGTTTTTTTAAAATCTCATGAGTTTTTGATGCTTCACTCAAAATGATTTAATGCTTGGAGGTAAAAGGACTGATGAAGATGTTAGACCAGAGCCTTGTTCAAAGAATTACTATAACCAGAACACTAAAGGAAAGCATTTTTCCAATGCCTTTTAAACTTTTTGTGGGATCTCCTTGACATTTTTAAATCAAAAACTCTTCTCCTGTGAATAACCCTATTCAACTACAATAATTTAATGATCACTCCACATACAGCAGTTTTCTCATGGGGAAAACGCTCACACAGGAAAGGTGGCCAGCTAACATCCTGGTGCTGCAGCATTTGCACAGCGGGGCTGGTTCCCGCTCTTCCCTTTAGCCAGCTACCTGCTTCGTGCATCAGCAGTGATGGTTTCTGGGCACACGTGCAGCCCGTCCTGTTCAGCCACAGCCTCCGTATCACTGAAAGCTTCTCCCACCAGGTCTGAAACTGCTGTCCTCCTGAACAGGCTCTGAGGATACTGTCCTTTCTTCGCTCACCTGCAGAAACACAACCCTTTTCTCACTCCCAGGTACCAAGAAGGTTAGACTAATCCACCGATTAAGTGCTAATAAGCACTGTTGGAACCATACTGCAGCTTCATGAACAGAACACCAAGAATACCAGGAAAAATAGAGGATCTTCTTAACGGTACCTCAAAACAAACACACACAAACTGTCTTTTTTTTACAGTTTTGCTGGATATTTGTTCCATTGGACGCATCTCAGCAACAGCCTGCTAATGTCCAAGCACAAACATGCCTGCAACAGTAATATTTTATAACCCAGCAGTGCACTCAGTGCACTTTAATCTCAAGTTATAGACAAGAGCCCACAAACAGGAGGGTGCTCAGCTGTCTGTCCTTCTGCTTTCTCCAAACAAGGCAGAGTAACAGTACAAAACAGAGGGCTGCTGCCAAAAGCACAGTAAGCAGCACCTTGTGATCACATAAAGTGGCTCTGATTTACTTTAATAGGAGCAGCAGGTGTATGCGTAGCACTTAACTGTGCAATACATACATCACACCAGTGAAAAGTTCGATAGGAAGAACCCCAAAGAATATAAGAGAGTTCTGATCAAAAGTTTCCCATCAGCCTCATTCAAAAGCTTTTTGGTTTCAAATAAGTAAATACTGCCCAGTTATTTATGTTCTGTGAAACACAGACAGCACACTAAAAGTTGCCAAGGAAATAGATTCACTTACGACGGCACAAGTTGATTATTTGCAATCTGCTTATCTTGCTCCATCCAAATGCCTTGAAATGAGCATGGTCTTTACAGTCAAACTGTGAGGATGGCATTCCCATTCACTACATGGAAATGGATTTGCTGCCTGAATCAAGGCTTGAGCCACTCTAGTTTTTAAAGGAAGGCATGCAAAAACCTTCAAAATGACTCTTAGTAGGTCACTTAAAATGTTTCTTTTTTCACTTTGATATCCAAGATATAAAATGACAGGGTTAGTTGCCATGTGTAAATACAACGTTCCTAAATTGTACTCCCTCTGTAAAATTGAAAGTATACACAGAAAAAATTTTGAAAAAATTCTCACTGCTGTCTTCTTGGTTTACAAGTCTTAGCTTTTTGGACCTTGGCTATAAACTCTCAGCTCCTTTAAATTCAGTAAGATTTTTTTTATTGACCTCAGTAAAGCTGGGATTTCAACCATATTTTCGGGAGGTCATCAGCTCCTTATTTAAACTGAACTAGAGTTGGATTACATTATCCCAGAATGATAGCACTGCTAAGCTGTTTTCAGTCTACACTACTCTGAATGATAGCTCACGCTTCTGGTCAGGTCTCCAGCCTGCACAGACTAAAATTGCTACACAGTCTGTACATGGATAGTATTTGAATCTTGGGTTTTGGTCAGCATTATGGAAAGAGTTCCAGATTTGATTCTTCTTCCTAGTTTGAGGTAACTTGATTTTTTTGGCTTGTTTTCTTAGTCTGGGCACAGCTGTATGCATAATATGCAGAGAAGATCAAAGTGATGACCTTCAGATGAAATAGTCAAATTGGCTAACACAGCTGACAGTGATTATTTTTTCCATCAGTGTAGCTGTCAGGGAGTTTTGGGTGTGTTTTCATTCCTCCACTTGTTTTCCAAGTGATATGAGAAATGGATCACATGATAGAATGCTAGAGGAAATTAAACTAGTAGTAAATGTAAATTATGATTCATTTTACCACACAAGAAGACACTCCTGTGTTTATTTTATCTGTAACTTGAAGTGTTTTGAATATAAGAAATCTTTCCTCTTTTGTTCTTTTTTGTTTTGTTTTTTTTTTGTTTTTTTTTTGTTTTTTTTTTTTGAAAATCTAAGTTTAGAAGAACTTGGGGATCTGATGTTCCTGTAAAGCTTGAGATTTGTCCATCTTTTTCAATCTGAGCAAATCTGACACTGTTGACAACTTCTGACGCATATCCTATCCTGTACTTTATGATGTTGGTCAAAACGGAACTGTAGTACTATTATTATTTATGTAGTATTTATGAACTCTGAGAAAGTTTACCTGAATCTGAACTTTTTAGCTGTGTGTTTCCAAGCCACATGATGTGTCCTGGTCAGCTGGGGACAAATCATGCAAGAACAGACATGAAGATCCAATTCAGTCCGGCCAAGCAGCTTTGCCTCACAACACGTTTGAGAACTGTGAGCCTGGATTCTCACCAGCCAGGTCAGAAATTCTTATTAACGCAGTTGGAAAGAGACAAAAAGAGACATGAGACAAAACCTAAAGCTCTGTCCAGGAAGAATTGTTTCCCCATGAGAGCCCTGGGATAAAACGCAACCTGCTGCAGAATTCAGGAATGACCAAAAACCCTCACTTGATCCTTGGTCTATGCCTTGGAGCCCCTTTGGTAGTTTATATCCTGTTTTGTTGAGATGGATTGTAACCTCTTTGAGGCTTGTCTTGCGGCCAAGACTAATCTTAATAAAATAAAGAATAGTTAAATAGAATGTGGCACAGCGCCAAAGATGACCATCTCTTCTTTTAGAGAAGCTGTTGTTTAATCAACACAGAAATACAGTACAGGCTCAGAAATACTTCCAAGAATACAAATCTGAAAGATATGCTAAATATACTAAAACCTTACACTGTGAGATGAAGGGGGGAAAAAATGAAAGGCCCCGAGAACATGGGCTGACAGAACCTTGTTTCTGTTTATGCCCTTTTGTTCCCTGCATTAAATAGCTGAAGGTTACCAGGACGTTTACCTGCGTCCTTAAAAGAGCAAATCCACATCTGGACCTCATTATAGCCAATGGCAACACTCCTACTGGTTTTGCTGGAATAGGACCAAATAGACAAAAATGAAAGTACTTTATTCTCATGAGCTGCCAAGAAGTGGAGGAGCCATTGCTGAAAATGGATTGTACAGCTGATAATAATAATCAATAGCTAGTAAGAATACACAAATAAAGAGCTTAAAAGCAGTTTCATGCTAGCACAGCATATAGCAAGAAAAAAACTGGGAGAACAAATGCTGAATCTATTTTTCTGGTTAGTGCTAAGTACAGAATTAGAAATCCCACTCCCATTGGATTCACCATTGCATGCCTTCTGTAGGGAATGGCAGCATACCAAGCAAGCCTGTTTGTCCATGAAGACACAGATGCCTCCAAAAGCTCAGCACAAAAACAGGTAAATCTGAAAAAAAATTGAATTTTACTGTCTCTTCTGGTGTAGCAAAAAACAAAACTGAAAAAAAAATGTACTACTCATTTTGGCAGCATGGCTGATGAGGCAACCAAACCTTTCTGCTGTTCTGCTGGCAGAAATTGATACTTCAGGCAGAAAATGTAAAATGTATTGTGCAAAGGGCAGGGAAAATCTGTGGCCAATACTGTTAAAGGCCAATTCTGGAGAGTAGGCAAGGGATATATGGAAAACTATGTATGAAGGCTAGGTACTTCTGACCATAGTTAAGCTCTCTTTTGGCCCCTGAACTCCCTTGAGAGATAAGGACATGTCAGCTGCAAAGCAAATTCCTGTTCCACTGGGCCTTGTAGAGCTCCAAATAAGACAACTGTTTATGTTCACCTCTGCTATTGGCAAAGCTAGGAGAGTCAGCTCCTCCAAATTAACTTGCAAGATTTCAAAATATTAGGATATTTGGGAAGCTCTGTCTTCAAACTTTTCATCCTAAGCTCTGGGACTGGAAATCTCCTCTTTATTTTAAAATATAGAAAAATTTTTACAGGTTTATGACTTCCAGAGCTGGGCTACAGGGAGAAAAATGGAAAATATTATGATATGCAGGCTAAACCTCACAGGCTGCAAGGCTTCCTCCTCTCCTGCTTACTTCTTCCTGAGGCCTCTATCAGGTAAGGATGGAAGACTTGTTTAAGGTGAGGATCTGGTTGAAGTTTAAGACATCCAACACTACTTCCTACTGCTGCCAAGCAATCTATTTTCTCTGGTCTTCAAATTGTCCCCTGTGAAATGAGGGCAATCCTTACCCTTTGTCTGTTCTCCCTGTTTCTGACCGTAAGCGTTTGGCACTCTCTCTCTCTCGCACTGCATTCGCCTTCAGAGGTCCTTCACCCCAGGGGAGTCCCTATTCGATTTTGCAGCACAATGACCCATACTGAAAAGGGTTCAGCCTCTCCTGGAGGTTTATTGCCAGTGATCCCACGTTACATTTGAAAAATTGAGCCTCTGTGGAAGAATCAAGGAATAGTGGAAGATGCATGCAGGGCACTCGACCTGCTCTAACGATTCGGGAAGTTGGAGAGCTACGCAAAGATAAAAGGAAGGAATTGTGTATCCCCAAGGCACAGTTTACTGAATTGGATAGTCCTGTGGAACTGAGCTTGTTTATATATTTCATAATGTTTTCTTTTAAATTCAATGAATTTTGAATATTAGCAGGTGGTCATTATGCAGTTATAAGATGAATTAACTAGCTGGACAGCTGACAGGTTTTAGGACAGATATTCCGTTTTTTTCTACCACTACTTAAATCTAAATAAAACGATCGAGGCCTGCTTGTTTCAGCACATGGGCAAATTTTTTTAAACTGATCTTGTAAAGCTACTTTATATTTAGTATTTTTCTTTTGTATACACCGATACCTCTGCCAGCAGATTAATTAGCATGAAAAGAAAAACAACCAGGGACACTGTTCACGCGGTGGACTCAAACTCTGAAGTCAGTAACATTTTGCCGTATTTTGTGCAGAGTACTCCTATAAAATCTTGCATAAGCTTGAAGAGATGAGACAAAGAATTGGGCAACCTGTTTCAGCAATGCTAATCCTCTCTCAGGTGGCAATGCCCACCCAGTAAACATATTTGAGCAAGCTGTTTACCCTTGAAAGTAAGAAAGCTATATATAGTGATAGCAAAATGATCGAATCCCATACGACGATATGGTGATAGGTCATTAATATATATTCCGACCTTAGATCTGATCTCTGTCTCCTTTATACCAGTACGAAGTACAAATTCATCTAAATCAGAACAGCTGTACAGTGATCAACATTCTGGGATATTTTCAAAGCTGGAAAGTTATTTCAGAAACTTCCACATCCTGAACTAGGGTACAGGTTACCTAGCCCTCTTTAGAAATTGCATGAATTCCATCCCAAGCAAAGAACTTATCCTGAATTTTTTACTTAATTTCATAGGAAAATACTAAGCAATGCCTTCCATATGTTCCTATGAGCTCACTCTTATCTCTCTAGTAGACTTTTAGAAAATACTGGAAAGCAGACCAACATATATACTTCAAATCTCAAATCTGACGGTTGATTAAAAAAACAAGAGTTTTGCAGAGAGAGAAAGAACATCTTTGTTTGTTGACAGGAATAAAATGTAACCTGTCACCAGAGTTGATATGCTGTATTAATGGCTTTTTTTGTGAAACCACAGAGCTGAATCTTATAAATATTGATGTGAGCACACTACTTTTGGAAGTCTGTGGTGGATGAAACTTTTTAAGGTGAATACAAAATTGCTTTCAGTGTTTCTTCAACTTGAAATTCAAATATCTCCTCTTAATTGGGAGCTATTACATTCACCACTAGGAATAATTTATGCTGATATTGCTGTGGATAGAGTGGGGAAAAATATTCCTATCTATATTTGATTGTCAGAGCTGTCAACATCTGTAGGAAGCAAAACTGAGGGACAAATCTCCAAATGAACTGTAGTATTTACATATGTTGTATTGTATTTGGGCTTTTTTATTTTTTGGTATGTAAATGTCAATGCTCATGGTGACAGCTTGGTTACCGTGGTTACTTGTGAGCCTGCCTCTACACTAAGCTGAGGAGCTAGGGTCTGTTCTCTCCTCTATACAGGATGTGTCCACATGGACATTCCCTTAAACCACTTCAGCAAAAGCCCTGGGATCAAGTGTGTCAAACTTGCATTCAATTCTTAATAGGTATTTAGCCCTGTAAACCTCGAGTGATTTTTCTCCTGCCATCAGTCCACTTCTCTCAATTCAAGCTCTGTTGTAAATTGCTGATGCAGCTCCCCTAAGCAGCTGATAAATCAAGTTTGTACAAAATATTGTTGCTGAAATTAGATTTAAAGTTGGTGCAAAACATTGCTATAGCTGAGCACTTTACTCACCGTCAGTGTAAGCCACACGCAGTGGCAGAGTTTGCAAATGGGGGTGGGAATGCTATTTGACAAGTAGTTTAACTCACTGCTTATGCAAACAGTGTCATCAAAACATGGTTAACACCCACCTTTACAAGCAGGCAAGTCTCAGCTACTTTTTCCATTCCTGCATCTCTGGTGAGTGGTCATCTGGACTTCAGCATTGGTCACATCTCAGCAGGCTACAGATCAGCTGCTGGCCTCAAGTTTAAGGCAACCAGGGATTTTAACATGTGGTAGTAAAGCTATTTAAGGTGCTTTCCGAAACTTGAGAGCAGGCTTAGCCTTACCACTGTATTTCAAATACAGACCCAAGCATCCTCTCCAAAGTGCAAACTTGCCTAGTACTCACATGTTTGAACAGAAGTGGCTTGGGCTGCAGGTGAACATCAGCATGGGAACGGACCTGTCACATACCACCAAACCCACAGTCACCCGTAGTGCAGCAGGCTGGCCATAGCCTACTTAGCCCACCAGGCCAACATCCCATCATCCAACGTACTGGTGTTGGCGGGTAGAAAAGGTAGGAGCACAGTCTACCTGGGAAGGCCCTGACACTGCTAGGCGCGATGGGAATCACCAGCAGATGGACCTCTATCTGCTGTGGACAGCAAGGACACACAGCACGGAGCCAATGATGCTCTGCCTCCCAGGCTCCAGAGGACAGTTGCAAAGCTGGATCCAGGAATATATCAAACTTACCAAGCATATAACTTGCTCGTTGATTCATCCTCCTGGAGACGCCACTTTCCAGCCACGTGCCTTCCAGGCTAAATTCTGTTTTACCTTCTTAAAGGGACAATTATTCCCTTTTAGCAAACAAAGAGGGTCTGGTAGAGTCACTCAGCATCAGCAGTGACAGGCACCTTGCAACCAAAAATCATCCTTGCATCAGCTGATTTTGTCAGCTGAACAGGGAACAAGTTGTAATGTTCCTCATATGTCCAAAGAAAAGAAAAAAATATATCACCCCATGCCCACTACCCTTTAAAAAAAGTGCTAAATTTCCTTCTACATAGCTAATGTTAAATTGATTCTTTCACAGAAGGAGAGGATAGCTAGACTCACTTTGATGTAAATATTTGGGTCTCCCTTAACAGCTCCAAGCTGATGTAGCTTCAAATTGCTGCACCCACACTCAGGGAGCTGAAATTGGTTCCATTCCAGCATGTGCTCCGGGATGCCAGGTAAATTGAACTTGCTGAAAAAATGCCTGTGCCAAAAGAAGAAAAGTCAATTTAAATCTAGGAAAGATGGAACTAATAAGGTAATGCATATCCACAAATATCACCAGTTGCTGCCCTAAAAGGGCTAAATTAAAAAAAAAAAAAGAAAGAAAGAAAATTATTTTTAGATAGGATATAAAGCAATACGAGATTTTGCCATTGTGCAAAGACCATATTAGGACAGAGTAAGATAGTCCTTGTCCTATAGTACAAATGGGCACAAATCTCTTCAAAGCCAATAGGACTATCACAAGCAAAAGAACTCAACTTCAAACACTTGCAATACTGTCAAAAAACAGGAGAGAAGAAACAATTTTATATTCATTTTGCAAATGGGAACCGAGGCACAGAGAGTTCATGACTGCCCTTCCCTTCTAACAATGATAAATTCTGTTCAGCACACCATTGAATATTGCACATTGACCAGCAGGGAACAGAGACATACAGCAGTCCTCCAAAGAACCTGCTAGTGTGGTGGCAGTGGCATCAAATGTTTACTCACAAAACCCCTAAATGTGATTTGCGCCACTCATGAAAATCAAAGAAAAGAAAACCAAAAAATCCCCAGGGGAATAAATGTAAGAATTAAATTTATAGGAAGTGTTACAAAACAAATGAGTAGTTTTAACCTGTATCACTATACAGTATTATGGTATTTGAAGGTCACGGACAATTTTAGAGGCCACAACTACTGTTTTTAAGAAGATAACCTGTAGCTTACAGCTACACACACTATTTTGAAATGTTACAAAGCACAGTGATAAAAAGAAATATTCCATTTGTGAAATGCAATTTCTCAGCTTAGAAATGGAGACTTTGAAAGATAAAGTGATTAGCCAAGTTCATACAGGAATTTGTATCGGAGCTGGAGAATGAAACCACAATGTCTGATTGCTTGGTTAATACTCAACCACAAGTGCAAAAGCTTCAACTGAACTAGCTTGCAGAAGATGAGGAGTTTCAGATCTGTAGTGAAAGAAGGATGTAGGGGAAAAAAGGGGCAAAATAACTTGGAAAAAAAAGTAACTCCAGAAAAGAAGAAAAAACACTTAAAGTATTGACTGGCATTGGTTCTGGACAGGGGCAACAGAATTTCTGAGCCATCTAGATTAGAGAGTGCAGTTATCAAGATGAACAGATCATAAAGACTGGACAAGCTCAGTGTGTAAGGTGATTTAACACACAAAAAAAGGAGAAATGCAGAAAGTACTTGACAGCAACAGAAAGGGTAAAGACTGTGTAACAAAAGTTTTAGATTTTTTGCTATTAGGACAGTGCAAGTTAAATATCAGCTATTCCTTTTAATGCTTTAGCAATAGTTGCTCAAATAATTTATGCTCAGCTCTAATATTTTACTATGTATTAGAGATGGAGAGTTTCATGAACGGAAGAGACATGAACAAATAAAAACTGTTACTTATATCATAAAAGAATTTGGAATCTGTGAACAAGATTTGGGACTACGTTCTAAACTGTTAAATGTTAGCATTTATCTTAAAACTTAGCATAGATTAAAGTGAACATGAGGTGCAATTTAATTTTTTTTTTCAAAAACAATTGTAAGGATAGAGAGACAAAGCCTGAAACTGGAGGCATCTGAGCTGGGAATACAGAATGAAGAGTCTTTCCTTGCTGAGAAACACCTACCTGGCAAAGCTCTACAAGTAAACCTTTCTGCTCTATAGCACATTTCACTTCTCAAAATAAGTCATATCATTCATTGCCCTCCATATTATCCATGCAGGGAAACTGAGGCCCAGAGATATGAAGTCACTCGAAATCATCTAACAGGCTAGTGGCAAAGAAGGACTAAAATTCAAGGCCTGCCTGGACGCAACCCTGTCTAACATGCTCTAGGTGACCCCGCTGAGCAGGGGGGTTGGACTAGATGATCTCCAGAGGTCCCTTCCAACCTTACTGATTCTATGATTCTATGAAATCCCCCAGCACAGATCCTAAATCTTAAAAGTTTTAAAGGACTCAAAGATCTGCAAGTATTTAGTGGACTAAGCTGATAGGTCAAGTTCATCTGCAGCTGTCATGAAATTTTCACCACTCTTACAGTTAGAGCTTGGTCCTGGAGATAAATAATATGAAAGACTTCAGCCTATGCTAAGCCACAGGGATGTTACAGTTGAGGGCAGAACGGTCGGACAACATATCACCGGATCAATACAGAGATTGAGTAGTGCTGGTGGTGAGAGAAATAAAGGGACCAAGAGGACCCTTGGGCTCCTTTCTGTAGATGTACATTAGCCAGTTATTCAACCATGAGGCTTTTTCTTTCATATAGAGCTTGCTGATAGGAAAAGCAGCAGTTCTCTTTGCTATGAGAGATTTGAAGGAAGCTACCCAAGATAAGAGTAAGACCAGGTGAGGCACAAATTAGGAACACCCTGGTCAGCCTGTACTCAGCTCACTGCTTTGGTTTCTGTTTCTCTCTTTCAGATTAGACTGTCTAGACTTTTAAAACTGACTCTGAAAACACAGAAGCAAAATTCCAAGGAAAACAACAAGAAACACTGCAACTTGGTGTCAAGAAGGCTTCGAAGAGCTGTTATCATTTCACTGAGCATATCCTTCCTTTGAGGAAAATACATTTAGGAAACTAGGGGGAAAAGTCCAACCTCCAGGAAAATCCTGTTATTTTGTCCTCTTTGTGGGTACAGCTACAACGGTGTACCTACCCAAAGGTGTCCTCTTTGTCCTGTTTGTAGATACGACAAAATTTTATGTTGGCTAGACTGGATGAATTTGTTGAAGAGTCTGTAATTACTAGTAGAGTAAGCAAGGGCTTGCTTAACTACAAGACATAAATAAAAATGCAGTATTGACAGAACAGCAGCATTAAAAAAAAAAAGCATTCCAGGTCCAGAAGAAATATGAGTCTTCAGAAGTTGCACTTCAGGTAAACAATTTTGAAAGCCACATGAAGGACTTAATCCCCAAAGCCTATTTCACAAATGTTGGTGTAAAATATGAATAAAAGACCTCAAATTTTAATTGATGTGTACTTTAAAGAAGAGTATGTCTGCATAGATAAAGCAGATGAATACAAAGGGGAGAATGCCAGAAAACAAACTCCATTCTAAGTCAAAGATTTCCAAAGATTTAAGTTGCAGCACCTTAAAAGAGGGCTTAGATTTAGTTCAAACTGAAGAACCTAGCACACTTCACTTGACCCACTTCTAAGCCAGAGAGAACAGCCAGACTGCAGTATTTCAAAAATGCAGGAATATTGCGACAAAAACTTACTTTTGCCTGTTACTATCCTCTTTCCAGCTATTCAGTTACGTGCAGTAAATCTTGACAGTGTTGTATTGTTCACTTCTACAGGACTCAGATAAAGAAATCAATAGATTTTATTCTCACAAAAGCCACACCACACACATATTGGACTCTTGTAGATTTGAGAATTGGACCCAGAGGCAAATAAATAAACATAGCCTGTGACTGTAATTGTTCAGCCTCGCTCCACAGGAAAACAGACCAATACATTTAGCCAGTGGCATTAAGGAAACTGGACAGAGATAAGCACATCTTTATTTCAAAGATTTCTTTTGCCCTGGAGTTTGAAACAGCACCCAGGAGCTTGTGTTAAATTTGGTAGGCATTCCCCATCAGCTCAGGAATTTATGACTCAGTTTACCAGACTACAGGACACAGATTTTAATCAGATTCATGATGGGAGAGGAAGAAGCTTATTGAATGGAAGAGTAAAACAGCAGCTTCCAGAGCTGGAACCACTAACTTAGCTGTGCCAAATTATTTAAAACCTAAATGTTTGCTTCCCATAGATTTAACACTTTGGTGGATAGGCAAATCACACTTAAGTGTGATATTCTTCCCAGTAAATCTTTGTTATGAGACAGCAGGCACAGACCAGTAAGGGCCGGTCTTGCAAAGAAAGGTGGGCACCCCTCAAACTTCTCCCACTCTACCATGTTTTCAAAGGAAGGACTGACCCTTATTTTTTTGAGAGAAAGGACCCATGACCTATGTATCAGGAAGCACTTTCTCCTGTGGCTGTGCCCGTGTGTACTCCAGCCACAGTATGGGTGTGGGAGACTTCTGGACTAGTGGTATTTCAAATACCCCTTTCTGGTCCACATGCTCCCTGCTACCTAGCACTAGCAGGCTAAATGCACCAGGAGAGCTGTTTCCGTTCCCATATTTCTATTTCTGTTCCTCTCTGGGACACCTAGTTCTCTTTGGGCACTTTGTAGGGGCGGTAGGTACCCAATATAGGGCATGAGCCTGGAGTCCTGGAGCAGGTAATACTGTCCTGTTTAGGTTTGCCCCTTTGCCTCTAGAGCTCTCCACTACGAGAAAAAACACTCTAGGTTGCTGCAGCGTTTGCAGGACTGGGCCTAACCTAAGCTACAAATTTGTAGCCTAAGCTACAAAGAAAATATTATACAGGTTTTTAAAAAAAGAAAGAAATAGCAGAAATCCTTTCTTGTAATGCTGAGGAAACTGGCAGAATTGAGCAAGTGAGCATGTGAATGGTGCAGAAAAAGAGAGCTCAGATGGTTACTGGCCTCAGCCTCTTCAACTCTGAAATTTATGACTATAGACCTCATAAAGATCCTTGTGGCCATCATTCTCCAAACTTCTTGTTCAGCTCTGATTTATAGACTGAGTAAATTCAAGCAAAACAGAGGAGTAAACGGAATTTATGGGATAATTTATAGCTTACAGTTTAGGTTAGAGTTTTTACTAGTTATTTACCTTTATACTTTAGATAAAGATTTGTGAGTAGCCAATTACCCAAGGCAGCAGGAGTAGCTTTGACAGCTATGTTCAATGCATTAGCTACCCTTAGAAAGTACTGGCTTATTTTCTGATAAAATTGCTACACTTAAATACAGAGATCAGTGTCTACACCTTATATGTTAAAAAGGAAAAAAAAATCAAGATAATCCATATGGAACACAGCTTTTGAGAATAAAAGCCCCCCAACAGTAGATTGAGAGATCATTACTGTATTTTTATATAAAGACAGGACTAGATTTTTTGCTGACTCCATTGAAGCTGTGTCAATTTACATCAGCTGAGAAACCACCCCTAAAGCTTTCATTAAACCTATGTCTCAGCAGTGTGTTGCCACAGACCTGAACATTTTTTCATTTGAAAGATTCATTATTCTCTTAAAGCAAAATTAATGGTATTTAAGGAATTCAAGACTGGGTGGGAAATGTCGACATTATCTGCACTAGTTCTTTTCCTCACATTTGAATGCACTGTCATGTTTACTGCAGAGCCTGCAAAATTTAAAACACCAGTCAGAGAAAGAAGGCAGGACATGGGAAGGGGAAGCGTGTACAGAGAAGGGAGCTGCCCCATCAGCCTGGCAAGACGTGATGGGAATAGCTCTGCCAAGTGCCTTAGGTGTCCAGAAGGACAACAACAAATTGACTTTCCCTTCCAGTTTTGCTTTCTAGATAAGATTGTGAAGAAATGATCCTACGCTATTTTGTGCGGCCTAAGAGACTGAATCTCTGTGTCCTCTCGGGGACCTCCATGGATCCCTTGGATGATCTCTCCCATAGCAGAGGGAAGGGCGGACGGCAGCCATCCCACGCCACTGCTCGCTGCCCTCAGCTGGGAGGGAAAGGGGGCAGAAGCAGCGCCTTCGCAAGCGCAGCATGGACGCGCTCGCCTGAGCACAGAGGGATGGACCTTCCTTGCACAGCTATGCCACCCTGGTGCCTCCAGGCCCTGTGACGGGCAGTGGCAAGTACTTTGCGCCTGTTTTTGTGGCATGATCCCCTCACCGCGTCTAGCTACTCTCATTCCACAATAAAACATGAGAAAATACAGAGCCGCTGTTTTTTACCTTCCCCGTGGAAACAGTGTCTCTCTCACAGATTCATAGAATGGTTCAGGTTGGAAGGGACCTCTGGAGATCATCTAGTCCAATCCCCATGTCAGATTACCCTGACATAAGCAAAGGGGTTGGTGGGTTCAAATCCATAGAGCTACTTCAGCAGCAGCAATTCATAACCACATCAGCAATAAGCAGGAAAGAGGTGAGAGCGAAGGACTCCAAGACATAAACTGGAGGAGAACTGAACGTGCTCTCTGAAGTTACATTTGCTCTTCAGGCTCTCTGAGCTGTGCCTGGTTTCCCCTCAGAACGAAGGGGCTTTTATTGTCACCAGTTTGTTTGTTTGTTTTTGTTAAATTCATAGTAAAGTCAGATGAATAATTTACAATGAGTGTTGATTGATTTTTGTGTCCTTTTCAGTTTGCAAGACAGCGAGGAACCAATTGCTGTTCCTCATTAGAAGTCACTTCTGCCCAATCCCTGTAACTACTTCGAAATTCTAAGATGCTAAATTTTAAACGTAAGCCATGTTGATCAGACACTTCAGTCACAAGACATATACCCTATCCAGCTGGGTGAATGCAACTTAAAATTTTTTTTGGCAGCTGATGCCTGAGCAGTCATGAACTAGAAAGCCACTGTCTATAAATAGTCTGCAATACTCAAATAGTTGCTGCTCTAAGGCCACTGATGACAAGAGGTTTGGCATTACAACTTAATAGCCCTAACAAAGCAACAAGAAAGAGATGAATTCCTCAGAATGGAAGTAGCTGTCATAGGATATGCTGTGCAGCAATTGCTCAGAGACCATTTCTGAAGTTTCTTATTTTCACCTTCCTCCAACTCCCTCTTCCTTTCTTTAAACCAGCAGTGTAGCACTTCCATCACTACTGCAGTGTGTCCTGTCAGCCTGCAGTGGGTACAGAAAATCAAATCCTGTGAGCTGGGATCAAGCACACGTGGCTGAAGACATAGAAACTCCCCAAAGTTACACTGCAATTAGCTTTAATTATTTTGCAGATGATTGCCATGACCATATATGCTTGCTGAGCAGAGAGTCAGTTTGTCAGGAATAGTGCAATCTAGCAATTGTACATTTGCACATCTCATTGCTCAAAGATCCATAGCACCACAAATGCATTGTTAATGGATATTTAATATCATAGTCATAGCTAAGGATATTACACTTCCACATCTGAGGTCTTAGTTTTCATCTATGCACTCAAGGAATTTTTCTACTTCAGATTGCACATACGGGCCAAATCCAGAAAAAGAAATATTATGATAAGAGTTAGGGAGCTTTTGGAGATGTGGGAGATGTTAAGATGTCACACGTATATTAAGTTTACATTTTTAAAAAATGCTTTCTTATGTTTCAAAAGCAGGTCAATATTGAGACTGCAGAGTAGGTTTCTTCACGGAAGAGATTATATGCCTTGTCATTTTTTCATGTGCAAGCACATAAGAACGACTTTTCTCATGAGTGGCTTCAGAGGATTTTCTGCCTCTTGCCAGCTTAATAAAGCTCATGTGTGGTTCGACAAACTTACTGAGTCTGCAACCAATATGAGCGAGGGGCCACGGAGAAGTCAGGCTTTGGAATTGTTTCACAGATTCCTATCACTGCTGCATTTTTTTCAGTAGTGTTGAGACACGACCCTCTCTTTAACACAAGACACCCCTGCACTCCTGTACTGCCACTACTGAACACACAACTGCACTGTTCCTTGCCACTCATGCTAATCCCTCCACCAAGGAATAACAACAATAAATCTTCTGCAAGAGAGACTCTGTTTGGCAAGCTAGAAGAGCCTGCTGTGCCACCAAATTCAGTTCATGTTTTTGGCTTGAGCTAAGCGAGGAGGTATTTTTTTTTTCAGTTTGGTGGTTAAACCAAAAAAAAAAAAAAAAAAAAAAAATTAAGACTTCCACAAAAACAGAGGAGTTTGTTATACTCTCGTCTATATTTTTTAAACTACTTAGGAAATGCTAACAGTCATGTTCTCTTCCACTCTGTCCCAAACAGAGAAGGAGAAACACTTCATAACTAACTCTAGAAATACAACTAGAAACACTTTAAACAAGAAAACCCAACCAGCTCCAAATCTAACTTTTAAAAAATGTTTCACTGAACCATATGTTTTTTCTAGGCCTCTTGGATTTCCATTTCAGTGGTGTGGTGAAATAGCCATCATATGAAAAATAACGCTGTATATGTTTCAGCTACAAATAGAACAGAAATGTCAAGTTTGTAATATTTTGCTGATAATTCAGAATCCAAAATGCTTATTAATTTTTAGCACTACATATTTAATAAACACAATCTGGTCTTGAGATAAATGAGGTGAAAGCATTCCCAAGCAGAAAGCTTGCTTGTAAACACTGCACAGAAAGTATATTTGTACCACCCTTACTACAATGCATTTAATAATGTTTGACGAAGATTGCTCTACTTTACGCTGATTACACACTTCCTAAAACTGACATGACTAGCAGTGGAATAACTTTGACTGAGATGCCTACTTATTTTGATTTCTGAAAGTCTAATGCTTTCCACCTCCACCTCCTTCTCTGCTATTTCTTTGAGCTCGTTTCAGAGAAACACCATGATTAAACTTATCGAAGAGTATACCCCTTTAAATGACCTAATGCATTAGTGGTACCACCTATTAGCATGGTAGATTTTGGACAACATTTTCTCTTGAAGACAAAGGTTCTCACTACGGATAACCAGAAAATCCAAAAAATGAGTTTTCGAAGAGACTATGCACCCCACAGTCCTCTCAGCAGGCCTTGTCTCAGAGCGTGCAACTTTCAGCAAAATGACAGAGCCTCTTTCCATCTTCTCCAGCTGTTTCAAAAGCAGACAGGATATATCCACGTTGTTCGTAAGAGTGAGAGGAACTTGTATCCACAGCTCCCCCCACCGAAGCCAGCCATGTCAGACAACCAAAGTTTGCTTGTTCTTTTGTTGTTGTTGATGGTTGGTTGATTTAAATCCAAGCCCAGCCTGACATAGCAGAATGCTTCAGGATCACTAGGGATGTGGTATTTTGCATGCAAACGTCCCAGTTCGTACATACAATCAAGGTCACTCCACGGTTTACCATTCAGCCATGTTGCACCGTTTAACCTGACCGTTTGTAATCCTGACTCTGAACAATCTACTCCACAATTTAGTTTGCTTGTTATCAAATGACATCTGAGCACTGATGCAGCTGGATAGAGCTATTAAAGATTCTAAACCAGAAAAAAACACTCCATTAGCTTGTGCTTCCTCTGATGGAACCAGCTTAAAGATGTACAGCACAGGAAATTGTGTCTGCCAGTGAACTGCCCTAAGAGCAACAATCTTCAAGGCTTGGTGCTTACTGAAAATCTTTTTTAATCAGCTCAAGAGAAAAGGTTTTCCACTGAAGGTTCAGGACTTATACTACTATCAGTATCATTTAGTGCAGCTGAATTCAATTTATCAACCCGCTACATGCAATATAGCCCTGTGGAAAAGTCCCCTATGGCTCATAAAACCATTCCCATCAACAGCAGCTTAGAAAACAAGTCCCAAATGCAATAATGTAAGACAAAGATGTGGATTTATAATTAAAACCAAGCTTTTTATTGGTGCCATTTCTATAGCTTAGTATCTATACTATCTATAGGATCTACTATCTATAATAACTGCAAAGGTCTAAGATAGCCATTGCCCAAAAAGATGATACTAGCTTGCCTATGGAAAGGTGGGCTGCTGCTTAGTACTTGCTCTCAAATTTAACAGCAGCGGTTTGAGCATGCTAGGTGATTAATAGGCAAAGGTGTGGCTTAACCCTGCATCTCAGCCCCAGGCAGTGCAATAAAACATCCTTACGAGGGCAGAGTGAGGACAGTGGGAGAACCAGCGCTACCAATTTCTGATCGGTAAAGAACCTAGACCTTTCCTTCACTTTGTCAGTGACGAGCTTTAGTGCACCCGCTCTCACACTGTTTGGAACTGGCTCTTGCCTGTCTTGTATGCAGAGTTATTATCATCTTTTTTTATTTTACCAGCTAGTTAAGAAGAGAGAGCTGATCATGATGCCTAATAGTGCTGAAATATGTAAGGAAATTATTTCTTTTCCTCCACAACACCACAACACCTCCTTGCAAGGCAGCTCTGGGAAGTTCTTTATTTTCGACAGCCGTTGCCTTGTAGGAGTTTCTTTTAAGGCAGCTGTCATTTAGAGGAGATGGCGTGGACATTTGGCACTTTGTGAGATGTTTGGGAGACAATAATAGAAGAGGATAGATGAGTAAGACAAGAAACTGCTGAAGGAAGAAATAAGTTTTATACGGCACTGCATTTATCAGGTTTTCTTAAAATTTGTTTACCAGCACTGCCTTCTGAAAGGTCTCCAGTATTTCTTTTGAGTTACATAGACACTGCAGTTATTACAAGTTTCAGAAAACTTCACAGAGCACTAAAATATCAGATATAAGAGACAACTGGCACCAAGTGAAATTCATATCATTGTTTTTTTTCTAAACTTGTTTTCTGTGTTGTCATTATTAAATGTGACAGCCACATCATGGTGGGCAAATTCAGGGAAGTCCATAAACCAAGGAGGATCTACTTTTAGCCAGCTTATTTAAATAGCAGTATTTTTCATATGTAAAAATGAGTATTGGCTTATTTCTCAAATCAACTCAGCAACTATAAGGATTAAAGGAGTCCATAAATTCTGAATACCAACACAATACGTGGGACATAACAACAAACAAATTCAAATAGGAAGAAAGGTAAAAATTTCAGCCAAGTATATTAATAACTGGAGCAATAGGTGGATATTTCATCACTTGCAGTCCTTAACTCAAAACGGAAGAATGTGTTCATACACCCCATTTTGCCTACCTTTGTTCACTCAAGAGGTGGTTACACCAAACAGATGACCTAAAACAGCCTGAGCCCAGGCATCACAGAAACATATCTTCTCCCCAAGCAGATTAACTGCCAAAGATCATTTGATGTAGAAAACAGTAGTTGTGAGCCTGTGATTTGTTGAGATTTGTTTATGCAGGTAACAATAAACTATCACAGGAATTCCTTCCTGGTCTTAAACCTCCCCATTCCTTCCAAGAGTTTTTTAAATGTGTTTCAGAGCGATCAAAGGTTGAACGTTCTCTGTCACATTTTTTCTCTCCATTTTCACAAAAGGCTAAATGGCAACTGAGCTGGAAGCAGCTCATGGTGTTGGAGAGCCAGATGTAATGTGAGGCTGCAGGCACAGCCGGGGCGTTAACCAGCCCTCGTCTGTCTGCTCCATCGTCTGGACTCCATGTGCTTCAGGATGTGTTTCCTCCTTCCAGACTGCCATAACCGGTTTTATAATTATCTGCCAAGAGAAAAACCTTCCTCGTGCACAGAGATGAAGCAAGACCCACAGCAAATTTAAGCATTGTGGCAAGGGTTCTTTCTGGTCGTTGTATGTGTATTCTGTTTTAAAGGAAATTTTTCCCCAAATGCTCACTGTTGAAACTCAGGCTGGTATGACAAATTTCTGTGTCCATCAGTTGGCTGTGGACAATATCTTCTAATTACTTTACTGTGGAGATTAATACATTAATGAAAAACTATATTTCTCTGCAGATGCCCAACTGACTTTCAAATACCTGTGACATATTACATGCAATATTGCCAGTTCACAGAAGTCAAGATTTTGTGCTACTGTGGCATAATAAGCAACTGAATTCCAGTGGGAAAAAGCCCTATACTGAAGCAGAGAAAGAGAGGAAAAAAATACGCTTTTCAAATAAAAGAGTTTGATAGAGATACACCAGACAGCTTTAGTCTTTCACATATGTATGATTTAGTATTTTAGTTAGCTGTGTTTATCATTATCTGCAATATTTTATTCAGACATAGGCTGTTCATTCTGGAATACTGAAATACAATTTTGGAAATGTTAGAAACATCTTCTAACTGTGCCATACCTATTAGTGTAGTATTTTGCTCTGAGTACATATTATAAATAACAAATGGGTTAATACCTCTGCATTTTGGGAAAAAACAATGCACTACAAATAACAGGAGGGAAGAGAAATGCATTTCTGTAAATACATCCAACTACTACGACCTACCCAATCTATCATTTTTGTAACACACAGAGCTGAACAAATGATGGCTAGTGAATAATTTAATGAGTTGAGACAGTTTCTACTCCAACACTGACCGTGAGCAGCTTTGATTTTCTCAAGTTCATTTGTTCTATAAAATTTCTTCTCAATAATTTGTATGAATAATTATCAATCTGCAGAGCATTTGTGAGCAGTTCATCGTGTCCTTCATCAAATTTGAACAGTTTCACAGTTCAAATTGCATGCGTCAATCAAATAGCATTATTTCTGTTTCTTGATACGACACTAGGACCCAGTGTCTATTTTCCTAATCTGTTGGTCAGATATTGCAGTAGTTCAAATCTCCCTTGCCCCATATTAGCTACTAATAAACAAAGAATACCTGGAATGTGTAGAAGCGATAGCTGGAAAGGAAAAAGGATGTTAAGTTCTTGTTCAACTTTGAAAATCTTGTCTCTTTAATTCAGTAACTTTGCAAGTCAACATTGAACATACGAAGTTGGGAACAGAGCTAAATGGTAGCAGAAGACTGAGTTTTCTACTGTGTACGAGTTCTGCTAAGCTCAGCAATGATAAAAGGTTTTTAGTGTTGCTTATGTGTGGTAGGCAAAGAAAAATGAGCCAACAAATAGATATCCACATCAATATTGACTTCTTTGTTGGCAGCCTCAGCAATCTGCTGGCCCTTGAGACTGAACTTAGATGGTAGAGATATATATATTTTTGCATTACTTTGCAAGTTTCTTTAAGCCAAAGCCAACCTCAATTGATGGGCCAGCACAGGTCAGCTTGCATTACCACTCCCTGAGTTTTGAGAAGGACTAACACCTCTCCACCTGGGACTCTGGCAGTTTTATTGAATATTTTGCTCATATCAAGACATTTTCATCTAAGTAGGTTTACAAATTCTTTTTTCAGTTCTAAGGAAAATGAGCAAGTCCAGTGATATTAACGATGTTACATCAGTGTAAAATAATATAAATAAAACAAAATAAAAAAGGAATAAAGACTGTTTTGAGACTGGCTCCTCTTAAAAAATTCAATTATTTTAAATGTTATAATCTTAATAGTAATAGAAATTTAAAGATGATTATTGCCCCTTATGAACATCCGAGAAAATTACGGCCAGACATATGCACATTAATAGAATCTCATTTTTAGCTGACTTTGTACAATTGTCTCATTGCTCTTTTCAACTTACATTTTAGTGCTTTAGTATGTCAAGTGTCTCTTAGCCATTACATTTGTTATTGTTTTCAATGATGTGTGAAATTAGAGACTGAAATTTTCTTCGGTAAGTTTGCACTGTTGGAGGATCAAAATATTGACAGACTGATTTTATAATTGTAGCTCAGTCTTCTCTCATGCCTTAGGGCTGTCATTTAATTCTTACCTCAGGATTATGTTATACTATTTATGGCTTTTCCTCAGTAATGCATTGAGTATAGTTCCCTTTGGACCCTGTTCACTGAGTGAACGTTTTCAGATGTAATGTTTTTAAATTTAATGTTTTTCACTGTAAAATGCAACTGTCTCTAAATCTAACCTTTCCTTAAAATTACTTAGCTTTCAATGAATTCTTGCAGAAGACAAAACTTGTAGTGAAGTGTTTTACTTAGATCAAAAAAAAATCCTGTTTCCCTCTTATGGGAATGAAAATTAAATGGTTCAATTTCTCATTTCAAAGCCAATTTTCATCCTAAAGCTTGTAAACTATATTTCATTGGGGGGGTGGGGGGGGGGAGAGAGAGAGAGAGAGAAAAGAAATACACTACTAAGCTGAAGCAATTTAAAGAAATTAGTATAACAGGGAGGGGTTTTGTTTGTTTGTTTTATGCCCATTTCAGAGCAGAAACAATTTTTCAAAAAGCTTTGCTGTTCACATGCCAGATGGCTTTATTTTCCTCACACACATTTTCACTGAAGTACCTTCACATGGCAGCAGGATGCATATGTTTTTTATTAATCCGCAAGATATTCAACTATACACTAACCCTTCCTAGTGTCTAATCAAAATTTGGTCAAGCAGATGATTCAATGTATATTTCAAGTAGAGAATACAGCAGGAAAAGTGAGATTATCCTTATTCAGTAATTATCATATTTAGAAAAAAAGATCTGTGTTTGCCAATTAAGTAGTTTTAAAAGAATTAAGTTAATAAATTAAAAATGGATATCAGCATCATGTTGAATTCATGGAGCATTTCCAAAGCAATGAAGTGGTCACTTCATTTTTGTACTTCTAAGGATATAGTAAAATTGCAGGCTGCCGTCGACCGCTTGACTGTTCTCCCTGTGTACCCCAGGTCCCTAAAGGCCAGGACTTTCCTAGCACTAGGCTAATCAGTACATGTAGGTAAGTGTTTGAGTTTCCAGAGTACCATTTGGAAATAAGCACTTGCAAACAGTGTGGGACGATTCCAGCAGCGCAATTACGCTCCCCAAGAGCCATCAATTAGAAGACATGTGCAGCCTGGTTTTGCTTCCTCTTGATTCTGATAAGAATTAAAAAAAAAAAAAAAAACAGCCCTCATTTTACTTCACCATGACTATGCAAACGCTCTTTTATGCTGCTATGTTGGCTACTCTGGCAGGGGAAAGGCTAAAACATTCAGAAACATTTTTAGCAGTTGTGTGATCTTCTGTGACTGTATATTGAAAAATTCATCCCAAAGAAAGAAGGCAGCAGTGGACATAATGGCATGTAGACACATGCTATGTCATCACTCCTTAAACCTTTTGTCACTGCTCTCACCAGACTCCTGTAAGGGACACAAACCTCCTGCAAAGCAGTCCAAAGGGAGAGTAAAACAAGATGCTGTTCATACACGCTAAAAAGCTTTACCTCCTTGTTGTCATACTGCAAGTAGGCAGATGACACAATACAAGTACTTGCTAGTATATCACTGATAAATTAGATTTCATTTGTAGGCTTTGTTTCTGCTTTTCTCTGCCTCTTAATGAAGATGATGTATCTTTTGAGAATGTCAAACGATGGTTCCTAAATAGAGTAAATTCTTAATCATGTAATCAGATGATTAAATATTAGCACTTGTGACAATTTGGCATTAAGTCTTCTCATTAAAGTCAATTTCTTCTTTGTTTATGGCAAATAGGGATAAAAATGGTGAGGCAAGAATGTCTGTCTTAATCCAATTCTTGAAAAATACCCTATTCTCAAAGGTAGATCTGTGTTTTAATGATGTTTCAATATTGTAAATACCTGAGGAAGCCAAAACACTCATCCAGTATTGGGAAGGGAGATGCCACTTTTTGTCTACATTGCATTTGAAATGAAGTAGTACTTTAAAGGCTCTACTGAAGAACAGGCTACTTTGTACCAGGAACTCTAAACAGCCTTAAAAAAGAGGTACCTGTGTCTAGAGGAACCTGCATCACAAGTGGCTCAGGCAGTGCTGGTAGAGGAAAGACAGACGAGAAAACAGTATTATGCCACCTTTTTAGGCATGGAAAACTGAGGTACAGCTAATTTTGCCTACGCTACGGCGATCTCTAGAAAAGTAGTCTTAATTTCTGCAGCTGAAGAATTTATCCACAAGAGCACCCTGATAACCCTAACACTTTTCTATGAAAAACAATTATCAGTAGGCTACTCTAAATGTTCTCCTCTATGTGAGATTCTGTTTACAAGAAGCTTGATAATTTGTATTTTTATATTAAAACTGTATGTATCAAGTCAAAAAGCAAGGAGAGTGGTCTTTTGCCATAGCCTGTTGAGGAAGATGCTATAGAAGAACAATATGATATGTGATGTTTCTGAAAAGCCAGGGCCAAATTCTGTGATGTGGATTTTGGAGTTAGATGATTGATTTTGGAGTTAGATGATTGATTATAATATTTCCTTCTGCTGAATAATCTTTAGGCAGTGACCATCCTACTTCTCTATGTGAAATATGGCGGGCCTTCAGTCCATAACTTGGGCTCAGACACTCGTTAATGCAAAGATAATAGATATCTAGGAAGAACACTAGCTCAATCAGTTTAAAGGCTATACTTTGATTACTAAAGAACTAGAAGTTATTTATTTTTCATGTAACAAGCAAAGAGAAAGAAATAGAAAACAGCAGAGTGTGTCTGAAAGTTTAAGTCTTGTGGGACAAAGAGAGTCATATGAGCTTCTGATATTTCCACCCTGGAGCTAGAAAGTTGTCCAAAATACTATTTAAAATCTAACTAGTCAAAGTAGATTTCACAACAAACGTGTACAGAAACCAGAATATCTAAGTGGAACTAGAACTTCGCAGGAAAATGTAGCTAGTATTTCTATGTTTGCTGGTATCAGAAGTCCAGTCTCTCTGCTTTGGAATCTGTCTATTCTAAAATATGGATGAGGGTGTGCGATGTTGCACACCTTCAGCCACCCCATCTCATCTCTATTTCTTGTCTGAGTTTGAGATAAATGTTACCAACCTCTGAACTCAGGAGAACTAGATGCCGCTGTTTCCGAGGTTGTGCTGAGTTGCCCTCTGAGCTCTGATGACATCAATCTCAAGTCGTGTGCAACTTGGTTTTGCTTCTCTTTGATTCTTCTCCCACTGCTTACAGTCACATTGATCTTTGTTGCTAGATCTACTTCTTCAGTCCATTTCTTTTTGTTGACTTTTTGGGGAATAATGTTCTTCACATCCACAGTATCAGTTTTAATCTAACAGACTGACAGTTTCTGTGGCTGATGATCACAGCTTCCCTGTCAGAACTACAGAGTTAATGTCAGAACACTATATGAAGCTTACGAAACACTTGCTTTGGGTGCAAAACAAACTGGCAGTGTCAGCCTGTTGTTAGTGTCAAGGCTGATCTACCATACTGGACTCCAACTTGAGGATGATACCTTGACAGGTATGGAAATGGACTTGCATCAATGCCTATCAATATTGACAGATATGAAAATTGTTTTTGAGACTGATGGCTATAGTTGCCTGTTGAGATCAAAAGGCTATATTATTGATAGGTGTTGATATCATCACCTATCCATATATATGGAAATCAACAAGCATTCATGCCTCTTGATATTGATATTGAAATCAGTCTTGAGACCAGTAAGTGTAGTTGCCTGTCAAGACCAAAGGGTAGTAATGCTATCAACAGGGACTAATACTTATTGATACACACTTTTCAGTGTTGAGGCCAATTTTGATAACAGTAGGCACTGATTCTCGACATTAGTACCATCAATTTCCATACTTAGCAGCAGGTATGTCTATAGTATACCCAGGTATGTAAATCCAGTTATCTCTTCAGAGGAGCACAACTAACAGAGGCAACAGGTTGTGCAGCAGTTCTGGACTCTCTTAGAGATCTTCTAGGAACTTGAGATTTCTGTGGTTTTGCTGTGAACCCACTGAGGAATTTGAGGGTGCCTGTTGCTGCCAAGGAAGGAGAGCCAGGGAAGGACTGCCACAGGAGCCACAACCTTGCCTTCTGAGAAAGCTCAGGCAGTTGCTCATGAGCTTTGTTCATTGCCCCTTATCAAAGGGCCTGTGTTGTAGCTGATCGCTGTTAGGGAGGATCAATCACCCTTTTAGCCAGTGCTAAGAAGCAGCATATATAAGAGCCTCGCCTAGAGCATAGCTCCTAGAGATGGCTGAGAGCCATAGCAGCTTGTGTAGAAGGGCACAAACATGGGCCAGGTAACAGACCATCACACGTCTTCAGCTATAGCAGGGACATGACACAGGGCACAGTCCTTGACAGCTATGGCAATGCTTGTCCAAGCAACATCAGAGGCTTTGACTCAGATGGAGCTTCCAAAGGAGGATTCAACCCTGCAAGTTTCAGGCTGCAAGGAGTGCCTGGGACTTCTTGCTGAGGCTGATGGTTTTTCTGCCCACAGGAAGCATAGTGTTAAGTCAAGGAGCTGTGAGAGGTCAGCAGACATAGCAGCATTAGGAAGGATGAGGAGGGTATCGACTTGATCTTCTCTGAGATTCTGCGCCTTTAGGAGCACGAACCTCCAAGCATAGTTGAGGGACAGGCAGAGTCAGTGCCTATGGAGTTAGGAAGTGGAAAGTCCCACAATGATGAAGACTAGAAGCTGGTGCTTTCTGGCACCATGAGAACTCCTGACCCACCACAAGACTAGCAACTTTGAAAGAGCAGGGAACATATTCAAATGAAGCACCTGGACCAGCACAGCCTCCTTCACAGAGGAGCTACAGGAGAAAAAAGTGTGATAGCAGTAGGAGACTCTTGGCAGCAGGGACAGGGCCCCTACTGACCATCTTACTTATCATCTAGAGAAGTTTGCTGCCTGTGAGGGGCTCACATTCACAGTGCAGTGGAGAGGCAGCCCAGCCTGCTCAGGCCCTCTGACTGCAACCCACTGCTGTTCTTGATACGGGCACTAGGGGGAGACGACCAGGGGAGCCCCAGAAATGAGCAAATGTGGGGGACCTCTCCTGTTGATGTTGGTCTGCAACAGCAGGCTGAGATCATCAGGTAGGGCCAGGGTGAGGAATGCTGCATGTTGTTCAAGGATCATTTTCTTAATGCTCAAGAATGGTCCATCCTAATGGACCCCTCTCAATCATTCCTGAAAGGTCACAGCAATCAGAAGAGGCACCTGCAGACTGGAAGAAAGCAAATGCCGTGCCATTCTTCAAAAGGGCAAGAAGGAAGACTCAGGAAGCTACAGGCCAAACAGTCTCCCTTCGCTTCCTTGAAAGCTGATGGAGCAGCTAATCCTAGATACCATTTCCAAGCCTGTGAAGGACAACAAGGTGATCGGTAGTAGTCAGCATGAATTTACAAAAACAGAAAATCATGCTTAACCAATCTGGTAGCCTTGAAGGATGAGAGGAATGGCTGGGTAGATGAGGGGAGCGCAGTACAGCAGTCTTATCTTGACTTTAGTAAGGCTTTTGGCACCATCCTCCATAACATCCTCATAGGAAATCTGAAGAAGTATGGGCTAGGTGAGTAGACAGTGATATAGATTGAAACTTCGCTGAACAGCAGAGCTCAGAGAGTTGTGATCCATAAAAGGCTAGTTGGAGGCCAGTGACTAGCAGTATACCCCAAGGTTGAACACTGGGTCAAATCCTATTCAACTTACTCCTCAGTGCCCTGAATGAAAGTGCGTGCTCAGCAAGCTTGCTGGTGATACAACTTTTAGATTAAAGGAAAAGGGAATGTAGTATATGAAACAAAACTTATGTCACTTAAATAAAATAGACTCTAAGATACTAATAGACTGGAGCCTGCCAGTTTAAAGAGAAAACATGTTGCAGCCTTCATTTTGGTTATCACAGCAAGTTAAATGCTTAATTGCTACCTGGAATACTTCTATCTCCAGATACAAAATGAACTGAGATCCAGAAGATTACTGAAGATAATCTGAAGCTAGGATGCTAAAGGACCCAAGCCATTCTTGGCACAGCCCTTATTTCTATACTCTGTTGAAGTAATCCTTAAGAGGCTAAAATAGGTCTCAATTCCCAAAATAGACTGCTATTCACCAGAACATTTACAAGTACATATTACTGCGTAGTCTGATTCTAAGAAGAACTAAGCTTCTTTCAGTTTGTTGCTACATTACTGGAGATATTTATGCACTGAGTGTAAGAAATACTACAGTGAACCAAATACATCTCTGTGTCCTGAATGACAAGTAAAAAGGTACCAAGTCAGCTCTCATTTTTAAGATTTCTGGATTCTAGGCACGTTGTTTTGAACCAAGAGTGCACAAGATTACATCACAGGACAGAAATGTGCCTCAAATCTCATTCTAATTTTGTGGTCACTCTCTTTTCCTTTTTTTCATGTGTTCTCCATCTCACTGAACTCATTTCCCCTGCCTACTGCTGGAGATTGCCTGTCTATAATGAGGCTCAGCCTTCAAAATGTCAAACATAATGAAAAAGAAAAAAGCCATAATGAAATCAGCCGTAGGGACTTGTGATGGCCTGATGGTTAAACTTTAGCGAGTCTGCGGTTCTCCAGCTACAAAGACAAATAGGATCTCTGCCTACATCAGAATGGCAATTTGACGCTACCACAGGATCTCAATAACCCAAGATGACAGCACATCTACAGCACAGAAGACCCATTCTTCAGTTACCTGTCACTCAAGCAAAATGAGCAATGCCAGCCTGTCAGTCTTGGGCACCAAAAAATAACAATCCAAAGTGAGAAAATCATGCTGCACAAGGGTATACACTCCTGATTTGGACATTACATGCTATTTCCATAAAGAAACCCTAAAACCAGAGTTCTTCTCACCAATAATTTCGGGAATTCCTGTACTTCTGCTTTCTCTTCCTAACTCTTTCTCTCTCCACAGGCAAACACCAAAGTGACAGTTCAAAAGAAACAAAATGCTTCAGGCACCTTGCTGGTTTTATGCCTGACCCTCTTGGGCCTCAGAGGCTGAAGTGGAGGATGGGAAGCTGGGACAAGTCAAATATCTCATGTGCTCACTGCTTCAGCTTCAGGAATGACAGCCTCCAGACTGATTGTGAAGGACTTTGCTGCCTTCCAGAAGAAAGGAAGATAGGCTATATATAGCCTAATTTACAAGTTCATAAGAATATTTCGGATACACAGAATGAGTGGATAACAATAGCTTGTGAGAGGTACTAAGAACCTGACATTTAATGCTGGCACTATGCAAGCTGACTACATAACCTCCCACTTTCTCCACTCTCAGTAATAAAAGATAAGTAGCCCAATAAAAAAAATCAAAGTGAAGCAAAAAGATTAAAATATTTTAAGTGATTTCTAAAAATAGACATTCTGTACCACAAACCGACAAACTAAAGCACCAATAATACTAGACATAGCATTAAGCACTGTCCAAGTGTAGATCACAGAGTTCTGCCCATGTTTGCCCTCATTCTAGAGTTCAGCAGGGCAGGCAGGCAGTGAATTAGCACAGTAAAAAACAAAAAGAAGAATATTGCTGATGAGTTGAGTAGAACCTATCCCCGGTAGTCACTGCTAACCAATGCACGTATTGCTGTCAGCACAGCTATAGCAGCCATAAGACTGTACAGGTCCTAAACCTTCCTGGCACGATGAAAAAATCAAGCAATTCCCCTACGAGCTCCCTTTTGCTTCTGCTGTTCTGCTAGCAGTCAGCAAGCCAGGTAGGATGCAGATGAAACACTGACAAAGCATAGCACAAATGAAAGCAAATAGGGCTCCTCAGACTTGAATCAGAAAGACTATGAGTTGAACAAGGAGCTACCAGAACCAGTGACGAACATGTATCTCCAGATACTTTCCTACAGTAAAGCTGCCCTGCATTCTTTATTATTACTGCCCCTGGGTGGTCAGTTCAAACTATGTGGTTCTCCTAAGTCTCCAAGACAGCTTCCAGGAATCCCTCCCCAGAGCCAGCAGTTCTCACTCCTGAACACACAGTTCTCCAGCACTGTCACCTCCCATGGACACTTACCAGGAGGGATCTGCAGTATGTGTTGGGAAAAAAATCTCACATACAGAACCTTTTTTGAATGTTTTAGTGCTTCTTGCTTTGTTTTCCATCTTGTGCTTTCCAGTATATGCACAGACAGGCGCAAATGAGTTTTTAGAAGCAGCTTTACATTTCCTACTCTTAGCAGGCAGTTTTGAAGAACAAGATCGAAACAAACAGTCTGGTACAATTACTTTTCTTTTCATCATTTCCATAATACTTGTGTGACCTGAAAACAAATGAAAGCAGAAGGTAAACAGTTCATTAATGAATTTGCTCATGTTTGGAGGAGGAGCACCAAAGATTAGCCGGAAATACTTATCAGCTCTAAATAACCACGAATACCTTGCCACATCCAGTACAGAATGTCCTTGTTTGTGTGCATTGTATTTAGTTCATAATGATTAATTGGTAAGACATAAATGGGTATTGAGTAGAACAAAAAGCCTTTGAGACAGGATGAGACACTGAGGAATTGCACAAGACACTTCAGGTGTCAACATGGAAGAGGCTCTGGCTGGTGACTGTGACCAGAATGATAAAAATTCAGTGAGCACAGTAAGCAGAGTCTGACAGAAGAAAAGCCCATTGATTAATGAGATGTGATGTGAACTTGATTGATTTTAGTGCATATTTAGTATAGTTTTCACAAATGATTTATCTTAATTTTGTATGAATTATCAATGCATTCAGCTTCACTAGAGAAATATTATTGGTGTTACTCATCCTGAAGGAGGAATTTTTTCCATAGGAAAGCTAATTTTATATATAATCCATCACTTAGACTTAGTTCAGTTTCTCAGTCCTTTGCAAATGTGATAGTAGTAAACTAATGAAAGCCTCCTTTTATATTCTTTAGCATCAACTATAAAATGACCACCACCACCAATTTGCTAATTCTTTTACGGCTACCTAACTTTCACCCATCTTTTATTGAAACTTACTGTGTGCTTACTCATTGACAAATGAAAACAATGTGTTGAACTGAGTTTCAAGAACTGTGGGCAGACTTTACTGAAAAACATTTTAACTGGGAGCCGAGAAAAGAATTCATCGATATGGTAACTCCCTTAAAAGCTGATTTCTCCTAGCACCATCTGGATGAAGAAGACTTAAAGAGTTCTCAGCAGAAATGTACCCATAAAATACCTCCATTTTACTCTGGATGTCCCTGGTCACTGTGCTCGGTTAATGACCTGGACTAACAACTGCAAGAAGCTGGACTGTGCTAACATTCACTTCTCTCTAATGCAAAAAAGTGGAACCAACAGGAGACACCGGTAGGAGTCATGCAGCAAGCGCTAAAACAACTCCAGGGAAAAGGAAAGTGATCTTGATCTTAATGTTCATTTAAACCACGAAAATAATTATTTAGATCATGAATAATTACAGCAGTGTTTTGAAGTTACTAGAATGATTTACTTAAAAAAAAAAAAAAAAGGAAAGAAAATGAATCCTAAAATCATAGAAAAAGGAACGAAACCTGAACACGTCAATTACATTGATGTTAAAATGATCCTGTATGTGGAGTTGATACGTGGAGTTAAATCACAGCCGACAGCACGCTTAGTCTAAACAAAAATTGAATAGATGCTTGGGGAAGAGAGAAGATGATTATTTTTAGCCACTGTGTTCTTTTATAGCCTCACTGTAACATTCACATATTGGAGTTTCTGATAGACGAAGACTGTACAATACAGCAGTTGTGGCAACGAAACGCGTGTTCCCCTTGGACAGAGCTGCAGCAAACAGGACACAGTCAAGGCACTGACAAGGGCTTGTGCCTGCCCTGTCCTCTCCCCTGCCGCGAGCAGCAGCGCGAAGCACTGCAGGGCGGCCAATACGGGGTGGCAGGGGGGAAATGGGAAAGGTGTGTAGGGACTAGCACACACTGGTAGTGTATCAGAGCAGTGCAAAATACCCGTTGCTAATGAACTCTTCAATTTAAATAGAAGGAAAAAGTCTATTGGCTGTAAGGGGGAACACTCACTTCTGGATTCACTAGGGCCAAGATTTCACTGCATTTCTATTTAATAGCCCATACTGGTACCATGATCTTTTTTTTTAGGCCATGCTGAATATTTTAATAACTGCTCAACAGCTGCTCAGACTTCAATATTCCTCAACCAATATAGAGTAACCCAATATAGAGTAAGCAGGGGAAAAACATGCCAGAGTTTTAGTAAGAACCCGAGTTTCAGCAGTTACAGCACATGCTTGATTTGAAGAGAACAGCCCTTTCCAAGCCTAGCACTCAGAAGCCACATTTTCAACAATTTGTCTCTGAAAGGTTCAGTTTCCCTGAATCAAACCGTTCACCCATCTAAGCAGCTCCGGTTGCATTACAGCCTGCATTACAGAAGTGCGCTGTACCGCTGACATAATCTGCTTCTCCGGCGGCCACTGCGATATCATCTTCTGGGAGTCCTCTGCAGAAAACATCCTTCTGCTGGCTCAGCAAGGCCAACCCTTGCTACATTCAGATTTGTCCTTAAAGCCCACGCAGGTATGACACTTATAAGGATTGCAGACCACGTGGCGCTGTCAGCTGATAGACCTTCCCTGGCAACAACCAGCTAAGGTCAGAAGCTGCCCCCATGCAAATGGGTATATTTCTTAAAACAAACTAATGAAAAAAAAAAGCTACAAAAAATAGCAAACTTTATTTGCTTAGGACCGTGTTATGAAAACTGTATTTGTTCACTCTCAAACAAGGAGGATGATGCTGACTACATCATCGAGGAACACGGCTATCCATGTTCACCACCTGCACATCAGTGTGTGCAGGAGTAGTCATGGTTACAAGCTAAACACGAGTATTGCTACATTTTGGAGGCTGTGGGCCATAACTGAGATGCTCAGGGCTCTATCATTTTCAGAGTACTCTGATTTTTCTTAAACACTGTTTCTAGATCTACTTGCTCCTCATCTCCCTCCGCTTTATGGACACTCAAACCTTATTTTAAAATAACATGCCCCTGGGACATTTACCATGTTTACATTTTAAAAAGATAACAGCTATCTCTTCAGAACATTTGCCGCTTTTTCTTCAATGCAGTCTTGCACGAATGAAATGCTGATGAGCTGATCTGAGTGCGGTTTTACCTGAACTAGGTTCAGTCCAGGCCAACTGTCAGACGCGACCCACTTGCGCAAAGCTGTTCTGAACGAGCGAGACCTTGGACTGCGCGTGCCAGGAGACGACGAGTCATCCCGCGGCTCTGCACCTCCGCTCCCGCAGCCAGGTGGAAGCCCTATTTCACCAGCCTCGCCAAAGGAACCTAAGTTTTACATGAGAGATGAAGCCTCCTGCCCAGTCTGCATCTGGAAAAAATACGCCATTTTGAGCTAGTCAAAATTTGTTTTTGCCAGAACCATTTCTCTCACTGCATATGATGAAAAATTCATCTGTTTAATGGCTTTAGTTTCATTTAGCAGCTTTAGAACCACTTTTATGAAAGAAAGTACTATTTTCACCCCTAGATGTTAATATTTACAAGCAAACATTTGTTACTCAGGAATAAAAAATCTTTTTTTTTTTTTTTTTTTAAATGCAGGAAAACAGTGTTTTGCAAACTTTCCTGTTTGGAAACGGGTATTCCCATATGTGAAAAAGGCAAATGTATGCAAATTTTAAAAAGGTTCTCAGAGGAGAATCTGCAGTTTATGTTTAAAAAAAAAGGTGAAAAGAAGGGAAGAGGTTTCTATTTTCAGAGGAATGCTTCATATTTTTCACTTGCATCAATCATCAGAATCACTGCATGCTAAATTGACCTTTAACTGGATATCACCTTCACATTTACAACTTCACTGCTGTAAGTGGAATCTCTCCTGATTCTCACTGGTTGAAGACTATCACAGCTCTTGTGGGTCATTATAATTGTGTGATTGCAGCAATTACATGAGTAACTACATTTATAGTATTATATGAAAATTTTAACTTTAAAAATTATTCCCAGCTCAGGAGTATTAAGCATACGTGACAGACAGAGTGACAGAAAAAGGAACAGAACAAAAATTGAAGTGAAAAATAGCTGAGAAGGGACTTTTCAATACTTAAGGTTTTGAAACTGATGCTATTGATTTTCTTTTTTTTAACCTCTGAGACAACCTAATAGTAGTTCATGCTCAGTAAAGACAGGCTTCACTGCTCTGTTACATGCTGAAATATATTTTAAAATACTTCTCAAGACCCAAACTATTTTTTTTTCATGTCATATAACAACTGTGAAGAAAGGAAATAGAGATCATTTTGTGTGTGAGTTATTGCACATGTGACACACACACCAGCATGGGCAATGGTGAAATTTCGTATCTGAGCCAACTAGCATAGATCACAGAATTCTTGTATCTACTTCAACTACTTATGGTTAAATTGGTTAATATGGTTAAAGCCCCTCAGCTTCTAGTGACCATGCTTCCAACTCAAAGGAGAGCTGTACCATCCCCATAGCAAACTCTTCCAATAACAAGCTATCTTTTCACTATAAAATGTAGTTTAGTTTCACACTGCTAATATTTTACTGAATTTAACTTCTAGCCACTGGATCAAGGTCGGCTTTTGCATGTTAAATAAAGGAGCCTTCTAGCACCCGGTATCTTCCACCTAAAGAAGGTGCTCCCATATTCTGGTTAAGATATCTCTGAACCTACACCTTGAGAATCGACTCTGAGCTCGTTTTACTTGCTTTTTAGAGATGCATTTTCTATACCAGCATGATGTATCCTGGACGAAAACCAAAACCTCTATTTTGAAAAAAGGGCTTTCTACATACCTAAGTTCTGGAAAAAGAAAACTAGGGAAAAAAATTTGCTAGTTGGGTAGTTATTTATTTTCTTCCTATGAATGAATATTCATTGGTACTTACATAAGTCAAGGTCCAAAGAAACAGCAAAACATGGGAAATATCGAACTACCAAGATAAAAGAGTATCTTAGTCAAATATGTAATTGCTGATCGAGCTGCTTCGTGCAATCATAACTTGCCCATTTTATGATTGCTCTTTGTTTTTTGTTTTTTTTTTGTTTTTTGTTTTAACCACTGGGCCTTCAATAGAAAACTGGCTATGGTTTTGGCTTTCGACCCTTGCTAGAAATGTGTTGAAGAATGTAGTGGGGGTTAAAAAACCCCTCCTAGTATCAGTGTTTCTATTAAGTTTATCGTTAAAACAATTATTCCTACCCATGTAAAATAGCTCAAAGTAAGAAATGTTTGGATACTAGAATTCAATTTTCTGAACCTTATCTGAGACTTCTAAAGTTTGTATTAAAGCAGCCTGATTTTATTTATTTATTTATTTATTTATTTTTAACAAGAACTCTATACAGAGATCTACGAAATCTTGATGCGCTACTCTTGGATCCAGATTCATGGCAAACTGTGTTATTTACATATAAGGCACACATTCTTTGATGCCTTTTAATTAATGTTTTTTGCTAAGAATTTTTTTGCAAGTTGCAAAAAAGTCACCAAAATCATAATATGATGGATATTTACCTGTCTTTCAGCTGGTCATTAAAGTATGAGTAATATTTCCTCTGCATAGTATGGATATATAGCTAGATGTTTGGACAGGCCTTTTTATTCTTTTTGTCCATCTCTCTCAAGCGCTGAGGAATAAACAACTCCAAACTGTCATTTCCCATGCATTTCTATCAAGTGCTGTCTTAAGTTTTTTTTTTTTTTTTTAAACAGAGTGTAACAGGAAATGAAGTTGCAGCAGTGATAGTACATTGATCAGATTTTCAGGGATTAAGTGAAATTTAACATGATTGCAGGGTTTGGTTTTGATCTCTTTTTTTTCTCAGTGAGTAAAGGAAGACACAAGGAATGCAGACAACAAGCTTTCCTTCAGTATTTCTCTAGAGAGAAATATTCCATACTGCCTCTGAATATCAACCATAGATTGTTATGACTCTCCTCATTTGTTGCAAGAATAATGAATAAACATAAAAATCTCAGGGTTGAGAATGCTCAGCTTGCACATTGACTTTGACTGCGCCGTCATTCAGATTCAGTTGGTCTTTCCAGTCCCAGCTTCTCGATTTCAGCATCTTCGCTTCACTTTTGGATATTCACTAGTTTCCCCTACAGCAGATTGTAATTTTTTGTCTGTACCCATAGCATATGAACAGCAACCAGAAAGATGCTGATTCTTTTCTAGAATTTTTTAAGGGATTTAATAAATCAATAAATGGTATACATTTGTGAACTGAATGATGCCCTTATTATTTGAATTGCAACACGTACGGCCTGGTTTTATGGAAAATACACTTAGTAGTTTGTAACATAGTCTCTCGTACTGATTGCAGAGACATGTGATTCATGAATGCTGGAGGTAGCAAGTGATATTAGATTGGCCCTGCACTGAATACACAATTTTATTTTGTTTTAACAGAACTTAGGCAATGGAATATGACAGAAGCATATTTAGCAAAGTTGAATGAAGAATAATTCTCTGTCAAAATTCAGCTCCTTGTGTAAACATCAGTATTTTAAGCTAAACATTTGCGGTACTAATTTTATCTACTTTCGAAATAGTTCACTTCCCTGGTGCAATTTGATTAGGTCTTACATGCACCGCGAAAGCTGTGCATGACATTTTTTGAATATTTGTGTAACCTTTACCAAGAAAAGTACATCCAAGAATAGTTTCCTGTAGCTAGTCAAATACTTCATACACTGTAGGTTGATAAGCTGATAAGCAAAGCTGGTAAGCATTTCTTAATGAACGAAAGCTACTCCAGTGTATTTATTTTGTTCTTTTTTATTTTTTAAACATGGGCAACTTTATGACAGCAACATAGGTATCTAGGCCCTTGCAAGAGGATTTTCAGTGCTGTATGGTATGATTTCTGTAAATTGACCAGCACAGGATATAAACATACGCCCTGGTGTTTGTTATAAGAAAAAAAAAAAGATGGATTAACTTACATGTGGCTCAGGGAGAGAATTATTAGTTGGGTAGGGAAAAAAGAAATTGCTCAGAAAACCTTAAGAATTTTAGATCTTTTTTTCTCCTCAACCACAGCTGCATTTATGCACCTTTAGCCCATAACCACAATAATTAATTTCCTGGTCTACTCAGCTGAACAGGAAAAGAGAGGGAAACAATCAACATTTTCCAGGAGTTTTGCTCCTAAATCTGCATCAGTAACTGGTGTTTTTTCTTTTTTCTTTTTTTTTTTTTTCCTCCTCCTTCTCTCCTTGACCTGAAGCGAGCCCAGAGTAGTTGCAATCTAGGATAAAGAGACCATCTTAAAGCTTATCTCTCCTGTAAAGGCAGACACCGATGTAAGTGCTTAGGTACATTTTTGACCACTCTGTCCATGCTCTAAAATACACAGATGGTTCCTCTGATGGCTACCCTCTCTGTAAAGAGCTCCCCAAATGCCTCCTACAGAGCCAGAACAGGTTTGTCTTTCTTCTTACAAGCTCAGAAGAATATAGATGCACTAAAATACATTCAAGAAATTAATATTTGATTTGTAGGAACCATATAGCTCCCAGGATGCTGAGAAAAGTGGCTGATGCTGTAGAAAAGCTATTCTCTATTATCTTTGAAAGACTTAAGACTGGGGGAGGTCTCCAAGAGCTGGAGAAAGGCAGATGTTGCATCATCTTCAAAAGCCACCAAAAGAATGTGGAATCACTAAGATGAGGATTGACAAGTTCTGTATCAATCCTTGGCTCTCCACAAACATCTTTCTCGGTCCTCAGGAAATCATTTGCATCTGTGTGGCAACTAAATGATTTTCAAACTACTTCTAGCCATCTGCCTTTCAAGAAAATTTTACAGTGGTCAAGGAGAAGACTCTCTTACCATCTCTGTGCTATTCTTGATACTAGTTCTAAGCTCTGGTTAGATACTATAGCAATGATATAAACATTAAAAAAAAGCCATTATAATTACTATGCTAATACTTATATAGTTTTTTCACTCCAAAATATTTCACAGTGCTTTATAAAATTCTTAACCTGTAAAATAATATCTCTGTATCTATATCAGTCTTCATCTGTAAATTGAGAATATAGCTAAATACAGTACCAAAATGTTTTGCCACTACAGAAGTGCAGACTACAACTTGTTTCAGAAGTATTACGCTCGCTCTATGAGTATATATACAATAAAAAAATTACTACGAATGTGAACTTCTGAGTAAAAATTGTAAAATATTAATGAACACTTGAATACAATTCATATTAATGAACTAATGATGATTGATTATGAATTATATTCATATTAATGAATGTAATATAAGAATGAACAATAATTCTAGCAACCATGCGACTTAGAGGAGAAAGTCTAAGATTTTTTTATAAAATCTAGCAAATATAAATGATTCTCATTCACCACATGAGAAGCAAGGCATAACTAGCTGCCTTCCATATACAATGCCCTCAGTGATACAAAAATTCTTGGGTTCTCCATTTTTTAGATTCCATCCTCAGGTCAGAATGCCTTAATGATCTGTGGAGGCTACTAGGTTGCATTCCTGTTATTCCAAGTGAGAGAATCAATACTAATTCACTTACCTTTATTTTGTAAGTGGCTAAAGAGATGTAACATCAACTTCAAAACCAGGAGAACACTTACTGCACATGTAAGAATACTAATAAGAATTGGCTCAATGTAACAACTCCGCAAGAACTATTTGCTGAAGTAAATTATTAACCAGGAGTGTGCTCATTTTAAAATGAGGTAAGATATTGTATAATTTTAAAATAAAGCAAAAAACATAGCTTGAAGATTGGTATCAAACCAAAGTAGCAAAAAAGCGTGAGAAAATGAAAGCATATAACTTTAAATTTTGTAACCTGATATGGATGGTAAACAGATACTAATTCAAAACACAGGACCTTCTCAAACTCTGAAGAAATTTAAGTCCATTTTGAAAAAATGCGCTCTTCTCTACTCAACACTTGAACTTACACTTTGGTCTCAGAAATACTGCTAAGGAATAAGCATGTTAGAGAGAAAAAAAATAAAGCAGTAGGAAATTTCTTTAAGATCGGTATGTGATTTGGACTCCAATCCACCATAAGCTTAGACAAGTGACAAGTCAGTTGTCTTATGAAGGACACTTGACAGGTTATGCATTTCAGATCGAGGGCCAGGGCCAAAGAGAGCAAGGGTCCGCATTTGAAGAAGTATGTGCTTTCCTTCCTTGGTTTCTTGTCCAAAGGCCTCCAAGGGCTGAACACACAACTGTGAATAATTTCTCCTGTAAACGGTTTGTAACTGCTACTACAGTCACCAAGAGGGACATAAACCAAGCCACAGGAGAAGGAAACACCCTTTACTTCCAGTCTCAGAGTTAAGACCTACCTTATTCAGGAATCTTATCTATCAGAAGATGGTCTGCTTTTCTCTGGATTAAATTCTTTTAGAATGAATATTCTCTAAAAATCAAGCTCCTTTACCACTGCATCCAATGACATCAGAGTTGAGTCTCAAAAGAACTGTAGAACAATTCAAGAAATGATTTTCAAGCTGCCCTTCTTAGCATTATGCAACACTTTTGTTGCCTTAATGTCTATTGCATTTTCTCCAAAGCTGTTCTACGATATTATTTCTCCAGATCTCATCACTTTTTTCTCTTAAGGACTGAGGTTTTTTTTATGCAGAGGCTTTAGTTGGTTGAAGCTATTGAGTTCACTAGGATAAGAAATCAATAAATATTTAATATTTAAGCAGCTTACAGGCAACAACTGAGCTCTAGATACAGCAATAGTGTTCTAACTACAGAAGAACTTTTGAAAACCAAAATGCCAGAAATAGTGAAGTATTATACATATTATGTTTATCTCTAGTTGACTACCAAATATCCCATTTACAGGATAAAGAGTGTTAATTGTACCTTCCAATGTCTATTTCTTTCCCCATTTAGTGCACTCTGTTTCAGTCCAGACGAGATAAATGATTCAAGACAAAGCATCAACAATAAGGGTTTAAGAGAAAGTCAACCCAGAAGTCAAGAAAAGCCTAAGTGCAAGCACTTCAGTTATGTCTTCCAGTAAACCAGGCATTTTTCAGCAATTAAACCCCCCTCAGGTGATCCATATCTATTTTGTTCTGTCCTCATACATTTTGTTGTGGGTCAGCTCCTGGGAATTTATTTCAGGGCCCTGCCGAACCAATGCACTTTAAAGAAAGATCACGTGCCAACTGTCTAGATGCAGGAAGATATTCCGGACATGCTGGGAGTTCAGTAATAAGAAATCACATGCTATATAACAATACAATCCACAGGGACAGAAGGAGAGACTACATATGTATTCCCACACACGTATATCCTTTTCTCCCTTAGAGATATCACTAGCACAAAAGATAGCTCAAACAGAAGGATGGGAAGGAAAAAGAGCACAAATGACTGAGGTAACCTACGTCCTCGCTTTCTCAAAACTCTGCATTGGTTTGCAGTGACTCTTGAACGACAGGAGCAATTTAGGATTAAGCTAAAATAGGTCAGTCACTGCAGACAGAAAACAGGACTTTTTCCTCTATGCCCTCTACTAACTCCTATACTTCTCCCTCTTTCAAGCAAATTGAAACTCTGGGAAAAGAAAGAGGCTGCTGATTTGGGGCCTTGTGGCTGTAAGGGCTTACCTTCCTCCAGCCCCTCCTTCGTCTTTTGCTGGGCTATCTGAATCTAATATGAGAAGCCATAAAAGCTGGAGACTTTCACCACTGGAGAAAGACTGGGTCTAAATATGAGTCCTCTAGTCTGGAAGAACTCCTATGCTATCTTCCTCCTCTGAACTCTACATACATGTGTTGACATGTAATCATATGAAGAAGTGGTTTCCAAAATAAAGTTTTTTTCCGAATACACTTTCACTTCCAGTTAGCAACAACTAAGTAAACCCCACAGGAACAGGTTAAACATACGTATGCATGTATGTATGTATATAGTTCCTGTTTGAAATCTGTACGTTCGTAGAGAAATTTGGCAAGATAAACATCTTTTCACATTGGTACAGGAAGGCTTAAAAGCAAAATAATCCTTACTCTTTTTTTTTTTTTTTTTAAAGCAATGAGACTACTTTAACAGAGAACACATTCTTCAGTTTTAAGGGAAATCAATATGTTATTTATTCCAAGTCTTTAAGAAGAGGTAAGAAACCTGAAACAAGGATTGTTTGGAGATAAAGAGAGAGGGTCTTTGTAATCCTCAGCTTGCCTTTTTATCCTGAAAAACAAGGCACTTATTTGGTGCAGATAGGTTGTTGCTCCATGAACAACACTGATCTGTTAACCGAGTGAACGATCAGTAACGTCTGAGTTTGCAAGCAATACCATTTTCCTGAAAATTCCCATTATGAACCATTCTTGTCATCTACCAGTGCAATGGAGAATTTGGTGCAACACAGTGAACTAATCAATTGGCATTGCCCTTTTGCGGGTGATGATGCTGTTTGTTTTGCTGTCGTCTCCTCATAGCAAAACCCAGCCGAATAGGGAGTAAAGCAAACAGCGAACTACAGTTCTCTGATGTTTTCTCTCTGATGTTTCTCTCCTAATCGGCTCTTTCCGTGATATGCATTTCTGTGCATATGATATTTCTCCTCAATACGCAGAAACTTGACAGTAATCTACTCAGAGCAAGTTCTCTAAAATGGATTCCTGTTTGATACTTGCCTATGAAGAAACTTTCATTCTTACTAATTCTTTTCATTTTTTCAATTGTTTGATGACTTCATCCAAGCATTTTTCACCTGTGAGTAGCTGATGAATTCACTATGTTGCTGATGATCTGCAGATGATTGGATGCTCCTTACTGACTCTGCTAGGGGATGGCTTTTATTGGCAGTAGAAGAACAACAGAGATTTCTCTTGTGCTCAAAGACATTGTGTTGTTCTTCTGCAGAAGGTAAAATGGCAGCTCTTTCTTTAGTGTTTACACAAATTGAGTAAACATCAGCAATCTGTGTTTCTTATCTGAAAAAATACCAAGTGACAAATAGTTTGGGCAGCATCCAGCCTCTATCGCCTGCTCTTAAGGAAACCGAGCCAGATAGGTCTTCTCTCAGTTGGTCTTCGTCAACAGAATAGCAACAGCTGCTAAGAAGGTGCACTATTGAAAAAATTCACTCTGCTGTTATCCAGATCCATGACCTGGCTTGAGTGCTTTATGGCTTTCTTCTGATCCATTCAGCTGGATTTCCTATCTGTTTGGGAGGAGGAAGAAAAGAATACATTGTGCACCCCAATCTAATCCAAACACAGTGCTGGAACACAGCCAGGGCTTAAACCTGGGCGTGACAGTTGGGAAACAAAATTTAGAGAGTTGGTGAGACCTATAGCTAAGATTTTGGACCGGGAATCAGAAGTCCTATGCTCAATGCCCTCCTTTCTCCGATACAACTTCTGTGTAACCTAGTACATGCTGGGAATAATGGAAAGTCACCAGCAAATTCTGAGAAGAAAAGCCCCGTGTATAGCCATTTGGTATCTTTAGTATAATCTTTTATTTCCAGATGTAGAAAACAGACGCAGACCCAACTTCATGTTTCTTGCATAGCAGTCAAACGAAACAATGAAAACATGTTGGATATGAAACACCCATGAAAACTAATTTTCTTGATCACATTCCCCTAGCTCAAGATTTAAAGTTACTTTTGAGTGTGTGTCTGTATCCCAGCATATTTGTAAGTAGCACAGCCTCCAGAGGCAGATTTCTGAGCTAACGGTCAGGGCAGAAGTCCCAGACTCTGGAGCCTGCAGCACCAGGCACTGACGCAGGTGGACCTGCACCTTCCACTTCTGAGGCCGAGCTTAGCATCCTGCTGCTGTCTTTTCAATACAGGCTTCGTATCACACCTTCCTGGCATGGATCCTTTAAAAATCAGCATTTCGGGACACTGTCAGCGCTGCCTCTTGGCCCCTTTTGCCATCACACCTTGGACCAGTGGTATTGCTCAGGTAAGACCTTGACAGCTATTGCAGTTCAGATTAAGGATAGCCACTCTCAAAGATGATACATTTGAGATCTATTCTGTATGATATTTTTGGTGAGAATTCCTTACTACACAGACTTACTGGTGAAGTTTTCCTAGAGAAAATACGTTAGTATCATGCTTACTGGTCAATTACTGCTAATGAAAATAAATAACACAGCTACTTAAAGTAATTATAAACCTTGTGCTAAGAAACCAAAATTAAGTTAAGCAAGCACAACTCATTTCTTTACCTCTCCCCCCGGCAAAAAAACTAAATTACATTTTGCGATTTTTAAGTATGCTTATTATAAATTATTGATATTATTACATCATTATTGAATAGTCTACTTTCTCATGACTGCAAGCTTTCACAACTAAATTCCAGATACCAATTTAAAAACAATCTGAACACAACAGAATATAAACAGTGATGCAAACAACATTCAATCAACTGAGAAAGATGCAACTATTGGCTTCCACACACAGTTTAGAGCAGAGATTCTTAGCCCACCATGCATGGTCTTACCTCACCACCCCTGCCTGCCACTGGCCTGCAGCACCCTTTGTGAATGTCCACTCAGTGAGACATGCTAGGAACTAAAGGCAGAGGATCATGACAGGCAAGTGGAAGGAAAAACAACGAAGTTCCCTTCTGAGAATATCATTAGGAAACAATCATCTGAATTATGTTTGTAGGAGCAGAAGTTAAAAATCTTGTAATGGTGTTTGTGTCTATGGTGTTTGTGTCTATGCTGTGATGGGTAAGGTACTTTCTTGAAGATTTCACTGGTTTCAGTTTTTGGGTTTTCCAGATTCCAGCTGACCTGGAATTTAAGTGGCTTTTCTTACTGTGGCCTCTGGGAAAGGCATCATGCTTTTATAAAAGCGGGGAATCCAGATTCTCACAACAGCAGCAGATCAACATATAAACACAGTTTTATTTGAAGCTTCTTTAGTGTCCCTACTAGGTACAAAGGCAGTGTGCAGATGTTTTCTTTTACATAGGTATCTGCAAGCTTTATCAGAATGGTGAGAACAATGAGGAATGCAAAACTCTTTTACTGGGATGGACTGCACTTTTTTCCCCCTCTGAGCATGGTAGCCTTCCCAGAAGAACATAACAGAAGAGCTTTAACAGAGCACTTCCTTTTAAAAAGTTGCTCTTTTCCTCTTACCATTTAGAGACAGCCTAATGACCAGACATCTAGCTTTCAGGGATTTACTGTACTCTTCAAAACATTTCTCACGAAGCTTGCATAATGACTCCAGGTTGACAATGGGCACCATCTACGATGATGGGAATTATAGTCCCTGCAGTTTTTTATAGTCTTCTCTAACTTTCTTGGCACCAGATTCCCAAATTTTGAAGAGCTTTTGTTGGATCCTGCTAGCCTCCTGACTGTTACAATGTGGTTAGAGAACTTTATGCTGTACCTCAGCACTCCCTGTTTGCTCAGTGGTATAAGAGCACTGAGACCACTGGATCTCCTCAATTATATCATTATTTCCTTAAGTTTTATTTTCTTTCATATTTTTCCAAAATCTTTAAGATTCCTTTTCCTTCTTGCTGCTCATCTGGAACTAAGAGTGCTTCTTATGCTGTAATCAGAGAAGATTCAAGGTTTTTAGAAAGGCATAAAACAGTGTATGCTGAGATTTCACAAACTCTAGTCTCCTGAGCTCTCCATTGCCCAATAGGTTTATGCTGATTCATTGTAAAAGAATGATACAGCTGCACAGATTTAACCTCTCTCTCTCTCTCTCTCTCTCTCTCTCTCTCTTTTTTTTTTTTAACCTTCTTCCTCTTCTTCCTGAAATGACCTACTGCTGGACGATCTAAATTATTAACTCTGGTTATATTCTTATAATCAAACTTTAAATCAGAGTCTGTGACCATTTGCACTTGAGTTGAATTTACTTTTGTTTCAGATTTATATTGTTGTGTTTAGTTTAGTTCTTCCAAACTAGCTGTGTTGTATGGTTTTGATATAACACAGACACTGAGATGTCTTTTCTTCATCGTCTCTTAAGTACGTCAAATAATCAGCATTTCTATTTCATGGTTACTGTTTCCTAGAAACAAAACTTTATCTTAAACTGACCCTCACTGTTTTGGAGACCCTTTGCCTACAGCATGTTAGATCTCTTCCATTTCTCAAACATAGCTAGTACTTTTCTTTGACTCGTTTGGATTACCTATCAGGTTTACATTCATGATCTTGCCTGAAGTAAAGTGTCAGAAATATGCTAACATTCAGACTTACGCTATTCATACTTCTGGTTATTTCTATGCAAATTTTCCATAAGCCTATCACTTAGCAAATTGTTCCTTTAAAGAAAAGGCAAAAAATTGGTTTGGAGGCTTAACTGCACTTTTCTGAGAACGTATAACAAGAGGGTGTTCACCGGTCCCAATTTTACAAACCCTCGGTAAATGGCCCTTCTTTCTAGGCTCCTTCCCAGTCAACAGAAAAAAAAGAGTCTTCTCCTGAACACCAAGCAGAGCAGGTGACTAATTCAAGCCAATGTCCCCCTTTCTGTAATCATGTAAATGCTGAGATGTAGCTAATATAACTAGCAAAGATATCCAGCAATAGTATTAGTGATACCTGTAATAATAATAATAATGTCACTATTTTCTGGCTATTGTCACCTTGTTTCCCCTCAAAAGCTTGCAGTCTATTAGGGTTGCAGTCTAACACAGTTATTGAGACTCACTTTATTTTACAGTTTGGCTCACATCCTGGTTTTAGAACAGTACATTTCCTTGAGATCACAGATATTACATTGCTACAAAAGGGGAGCCTGGGCACTGTGTTCCTGCAGAGGCCTCCCTGCTTCTCTGTAATTCTTCCTGCTGGTGAGAATTATTTCTGTATTTGGTCTCCTGACTGACACAACTGGAATATTTGTTTCCACAAGATCAGAATTTCCTTTGCTTCTCAGAAAATAAAAAAAAAAATGTATGCACGTTCACAGCCCATTCTTGACTCACACTTGAAGGACCAACACAGCTGAAATTCTCATTTGGACAAGTTAAGGGTCTGCCTAGGCCAGTCTGACAGTAAAGCATAGCACTCGAAAACTCAAAGGGCACAGACAAAGAAATGAAAAGGATTATTTACGGCCTGGTTCTAGCAAATTTCAATGAACATGGCATGTGTATGGCCTGATACTAGCACACAGTTTCTCTTGGATTTTAACGACGTGCATGGGAACTTTTAAAGCAATTTGTCACATATATCCCTTTGTTGCTCCACTCCCTTCACCTCCTTCTTTTCTAGCTGGGCAAAAGAGAAAGGCAGACCCCCCCTGATTTGCATCTGATGAGAAAATTCAATGCTGAAGAGCTGAGGCAGGCTTTGCAAATATCCCAATTAGTGCAAAGGAAAGAGGCAATGTGGCAGGAATTAAAAGTTTTCAAACTGTATAAAGGATTAGAGTTCTTTTAATGCTGACAGCATTCACAGAGGATGTCCGCATCTAATGATACGTAAGAGAAGCCCTCTTTCACTTGATCATTTGTAGCTCTGATTGCTAGGACTTCAGATCTTGTAAATTCAGCCAAAAGTAGAGCAGAATAGCTTTGACCTGCCTTTCTCTCACAGTCTCAAGGTACATAACATATATTCTATTTGTCTTTTTTTGGGGAAAAAAAGAACCTTAAATTCACCTAGATACCACATATACCTATATATTTGCTCTTAAAAATGTTTCTTGAACCCTGTTTCTTCGTTCTCATGCAAAAAAAAAAAAAAGTTGTTTGTGTAAAAGCTAGACAGATAAAGTGAAAGTCTTGTAGCATACCAGCAAAGTGGCTTAGGTAGTCATGACAACTGCATCAGAGCTTTCAAAACTTCCCTTCTTCATAATATTTTTTGCAGTTTAGATAACACACAAGCTTTAAAAAATGAATATCTGATCTAGAGCAATGAAATAAAAAGTAAAATATGTATAGTGTCCAAAATACTGGAAGCTGAGATATTGTTGCCAGTTATCTGGTGTCATTAACGAGAATATTTTGTCTTGTTTCCATATGGGTTCCTTCATGCTATATCCAGGCTTTAAAGAGACCAACAGCCTTTCTCCAAATCTGGGGGTGGACATGAAAGGGAAGGAGGAGGAGAAGGATTAACGGTCATTTTAAGAGAAGATGATCAGACACTAAATAACCATATTATAAATGTAAGTATGTTTAAACGTTTTCAAAGTTCAGAATACCTATTTACTGCAGTATCTGACAGCAGAAGGGCTTTGCTGTTCCAGCCCCAACACAGGGGACACCCAAATGATTGGTGGGTTTGTACAAACTATCCTTACTTTAGCAAGAACTAATGTCTATATCTTTCTTTCAATCTTCTCTATGCTCGTTACTTTTTCAGTCGGAAATTTCAGATCCCGGTCAGTCTTATCACTCACAGTTAGAAACCAAAGCACACCAAAAATAAACACCCCTCTCTACCCCGGGGACGAATGAATTTGTTTCAAGGAAGAAAGGAGTGGCTGCTGTCAATAAAGCAAATCGTCATCTTTCTAATCAAGTGGTAAGGCCCAAGGAAATTGCAAAGCTATATATGGTTCAAGTCTGCTAAGGAGCTACATGTTGCTTTGAAAGGAAAAAAGTAAGTTTGGCATTTGGACCTTAAATAACTGCAGTTACTTTCATGCACCAGTTACAGTTAAGAAGTGTCAAATACTGAGAGAAAAAAGATTCTTAAATGTTCTTTTTTTAATAAAATATCAATTATCTATATATTGACTTTCTCTTCTTTTTCTCAGCCAAGAAGAGCTCATTGACATCCATAAGAATTTCCAAACTTAATGCGATACCTCACTTACAAGGTCTCCATCAGTAGTCTCAGGCAAAGAGCACCATCTTCTGGGAAACAGCCCTTCAGTGTTCAGTGAGGGACATGTTTTGACGGGGCATCCTGTCTCTTCTCCAGGACCACAAAGCCAATATCATAGTTTTATCAGAGATGTTTATCAGGGCAGGAGAGTTCACGCCAGAAAACCATCCCATAAGAGCTAGTTTACAGACGACAGGACTATTAATGCAAAGAAGAGGAGCTGGATAAACAGACTTAACAGCTGATCCACTAGCAAAAAAGCATCTCAAAAACAGTGGGCACGACAAATGGAATATTCTACCCCTAAGCTCAACATCACCCGAACTCGGTAATCCAAATTCACAATCAAGTTTGTGAAAGATACAAATATTGTTTTTAGGATGATCTCTGTTGCAAGTAAGGCCAGTAGTTCACATGATGGAAACGACAAAAAATTATAGAAAATATTTAGTTACTGACGCCAAAAGATCACAAAACATTTCTGAGTTTAATATAGCACAGCAAACACCTGAGAAAGGATCTTTCCCAACAGGCTTACAATAGAAATTATCTGCTAGTCCTAGGTATTGGAAATGAGTTTAGTAGAAGTCAGTGATTTAAAGCCGTGTTATTTCCTCAGATGGGATTCTCTTTCAGTCACATAAAATTTCTGTGGCGTTCACGTGTAAGAGAAATACAGCTGAAGTCAGACAGCAAGTGACTAGCCAAGTCATCTTACCAAGAACATTACTGGCAATTGTTGAGAAACGTCTGTAAATCATATACAATATAATTACTTCTATCATTAGACATCTCATCATTTTTGGGATGACTACCCAGTAATGGGGTGACTACCTTCCTTTTTAGATTACTGACTACGAGCTCATTATCTTCTGAAAGAAAAACTCAAAGATACCTTCAAGGGTAACTAATCTTATTAAACATTTCCATTATTTTCCAGAAACTAATATCTGAGTGCCTGGGACAGGCACCTACGGAAGAGGCCAGCTCATGAGGCAGCTGCTACCCTTGGGTTCAGCTCCAGGAAGGAAGCAGGACAAGGCACTGCCCAGCCCACAGAAGCCACCTCTCTTCCCTACTTGCTGTGAAGTCCAGGAGCAGGAGCTGCTGCGGAGCTTAGGTCAGCTCTATCAAACCTAAGACTACAAGGAAATTTCCTTGAGGGACACCCCTTGTAAGCTTAACTCTCACAAGAGCAGTGCAAAGATGACAAATGAGGACAAACTATTATTCCTATAGGATGCGCATGAAAAAACATGAGGGTTGCATCTCATTGCATTTAGAGGTAGGAATTACCTAAGGACAACAATAAGAGAATATTCACCAGCACATCTGATTTTAAAAAAGTCAGTATGATCTTTCTACTTCTATGTGCAGTTTTACTTTCAGCACACCGACTTAATTCGTGGTGAAAAAAAGCAAGCTACTAGTTCAGTGCACAACAAAGTACCTATTTGAAGAATTTAGCCCTTTTCTGGTTGCACAATGTCTATGAGCAGAATATAATGTCACCAGATTGATTTAATCACAGGGGATGTTTTGGGATTTTTTTTTCCTGCTACGTGAATTGAACGAATTGTGTTGATCTGCTGAATCACGTAGGAGATTTCCTCTCAGTTGAAGGCAGCAGACAAAGACTTTCAGAGCAACTATAAATCCTAGTTGGACTGAGATGGAAATAAAAAATAGAAAAAGATAGAAAAACAGAAAGATTCATTCTCAGGCACTGCTATTAATATAGCTATACTATATTAAACTTAATTGGACTGAAGAAAGGGTTTGTGATAGGCGTTGCCTGGATTTACTACTCAAAGCAAGGAACGAGCAACAGAGCAGCTTCACTATACAAAGGGATTTTCAGCCTCCACAAGATAAAACTTTGCTTGCTTGCTTCCTGTCCCCCTCAGCTTACAGAACCAGCGTCAGAGATTTATGCTTACTTTAAATGTTTCCTCTCTAGTTTCTACCTGAAACGTTGTGTTCTCCCTTGGCTGAATTTGGTAGAACGCATCTAACTGTTCCGGCAGGTGGCACGAGTTTTTAACATCTGTGAATTTCAGACAGATTCTCCATTGCTGTGCCACCTCTAGGCTTTACTACAGCAACTATGCTGTTCACGAACACCAGCAGAGCCGAACTAACCGAACCAAAACTGACCGAATAACGGAGGGTTGTTTTGTTGGGGGAACATTTTGCAATCAGGGGCTTCAAAAAGAAGGTGAGCATAGGGGAATTTTGCTTACATGCCTGAGGAGACTTCCTTCCCCGTTTCTCATAGTGATGTAAAAGTAAGCCAAGGCCAGTCTCAGTAACAGTTCAGGAAGAACGTGGAAGCTGCTACCAAGTTCAGAGCCTCTGCAAGGGCAAGGAGGGAAAAAAAGGCATCAAATATCTGCCAGCCCTCTTGGAAGCTGCCGCCCAGGATGAGAGGCTGCTGGCTCGTAGCTGCTGAAAAGTGTGCCAAGTCATGAGAAATTGCCCTGGAGAGGAGGGGGAGAGCAAGGGAGAAGGGTAAAGGAAGGAGATAGCAGGGGACCGCACGCTGCGAGTGCGAGAGCGCCTCGCGCCAGCCCCGCCGCGCTGGCCGAACCGCTCTTCCCTTGGCTGAGGCGACGGGAGACGGTCGTTCCTGCAGCTGACGACAGCGCTGCCCTCTGCTCAGGGCACCACGACTCTGCTCCAGAAATAGCCAGCCACTGCAGGAGACTCGAGCAGCTCACCCAGCGTCCGTCCTCGCTGCCTTACCTGTGAGGCAAGACACTGTCCTCATTTGCTGCTTGTTACAAAACTAAGCTCGGTAGCACGCGCAAAGGCTTTGGGTTGCCTTAAAGTTTCTTCTCCGCAAAGTCAGGAAGAGGTCAAAACTGGGGAGCTTTCCATTCGAGAACAACTTTTTGCCGAGCTTTGATCAATGAACTAAAAAAGATCTGATGATCCGTACCATAAAATGCAATTTTAGAAACTCATCTTGGATGCAATTGATTCTTTGTAATATAGATCAACAAGGAAACCCTCCACTCCAGCTCCAGTATAATGTACATAAATAGCAATAGCCACTAAGAAGTGTTTTATTGGTACTCCACAGTGATGCTAAAAGGTTTCTGTGTTTCTAGAAGTCATATATGCATGACTACACAAGAGATTGCTTTATGTTTATTATCTATGTGGGTAAGTCAAATAGTGGTAGAGTTTTTTTTCCTTTTTCTTCTAATAGAACAGCTATATTATTGCATTATAGGCTGAGTTACCGCGTTTTCCTGTACAGCATGACTTCTTGGACAATGTAACTTCTGAGAAGTTGTGTTTAATTTAACAGCCTGTGTAATATGTAGGACTGTGTCACATAAATAGAGAATAGAAACACTGAGTTTTTTAAGTGACAAATCACACTATTCCTAGGGATTTAAGACAGTTTTTTTTCTCTCTTTCATCAGAGGAAAAATTCCTTTAATTAACTTTGTCTTCCTACCAGTTCATTCAACTCGTTCTTGGTTAAGTGTATTACGCTTGATGATGACATTCCTTCCAATCTGAGGCCAGAACATATACAAAATTGGGCTTATGCTTGGCTATACGAGGCCTGGGTTTGATCCTCCTCTTTTCCAAGGTCTTGCCGAGGAAAGTTTCCCCTACCCAAATTGTATTCCCACCACCGCAACCGGGGCAAGCAGGCACCTGCACAGAAGCCGGAGCGCTGCGCCTGCCAAAGCTGGATGCTCTCCTCCATCAGGGAATCATCGGGGAGCCTTTACGGGAGCTTTGATGCCTATTTGCTCTCGTGGAGGTGATCCACAGCGTATCAAAGCACTTGGCCCAGTGGCCGTGGCCCGGGCAGCGCTGCGAGGGAGAAGTGAGAGCCCCTATGTCCACCTCTGAACACGTCAGGAGAAAATACCCAAGCAGAGCTGAGTAGATGCCTTGATTAAAGCAGCTATCAGTTCTTTTGCATCAGCACCTGCTTGCTACTCAGCAGCTGTTAAAGTTAGGCGATAATTACAAAAAATAAAGCAATTTAAATATTTATCCAACAAGTTTGGCCAGCGCTAGCTCCTCAAGGGCCTGAGTGTGTGATTGCAAGATAAGGCATTATAATAATACTAAAAAGAAAAGATATTGCAGTATTTTGATTGGTGTCTGGCACAACAACATCCTGCAGTGCGAAGTGCATATATCCTGTAATGCTTAAGGAAAAGACATTGCATCAAGAAAAACATAAAAGTGGCGTCCCCTTGATTTTAAGAGGGAGCTGATACATGGTATATTTTGCCTCCTCTGAGAATAATTTCATTCCCTGTTTTTGCCTAGCAGTTCCTTTTTTTTTCTTTTGAACGTGGCTTCAGAAGAATAATAATTTTAAAATAACCATGGGTTACTTTTCAACTTTTTTCAGAGTAACATTGAGGTCTATACTAAAATAGACTCACCATAGCTAAATACAATTAAGCATATTTAACTGCCTCCCATTCCTGAACACCAGAAAAGTTTTTCACATAGGATGGAAAATTAAATAAAATGTCACTCATCACACTTAGGTTATTGTTTCTTTTATGACTCCACCGTGTTTCATATTCTGCAGTGACAGACTAAATCCTAGAGCTTCTTATTTAAGGAGACAACACAGAGGAATACTAAGAGGGGAAAGTGAGGTACAGAGAGGAGCCCTGACCTACCCAAGATGTAGTTACTGAACAAAACAAAGAACAGATCATAAATCTCTTGGTCACAGTACCTTACTGGCTAGCATATTCTGCATCTTGCATCTAAGAATCTTAAGGCCCTCTCTGAAAAAAGACTTTTCCCCTTTATTGAGGAAACACTTGGCTTTAAATCCCTACTAGCACAAGACACATACCTCACAGCATTGTGCTCGTAAGAATTATTTGCCTGAACAAAATCTGCACTACCTGAAGCAAGAGAATTCCAAATACTTTATTTTCAGGTCTATGCCATCACCACTAGGAAATATTAGAGAATTCCTATCCGTGATATGTTCCAAAAATTTGCTATGTTATTGCCAACTTTGCAAAATTGAGAATTGCAAAGCAGGCAAGAATGCAACGGCACAATTTTTGCAGAATGCTAAAGAAGTCTCTCCTTAATTAAGCCTCTGCCCAACGCCTCTCAAACCAGGCATCATGATTAGCTCTCTTACCATCGGGATTCCTCACTGGGGATTAAAATATAGAGGCAAACAGGCCTCTATACAGAGTCTGCCTGAACTGAAATGAACTTCTGGCAGGGACAGGTATTTAAGCGTTGTGTTGTAGCAGTTTGAGGTACTTCCTGTCTAAGCAAGTCAAGAAAGATAGCAAAGAGGGTCATTTTCTGAATGATAACACCAGGGAAAAGCTGAGGGGACTACATCAAACCACAGCCAGAGTCTAGGACAGAGTGGCCAAGTCCTCCCTATTCAAAATAAGGAGGGACTGAGGGGGACGTCACGTTGGTTGGCCTGCACACAGCTACGGTGCGAGAGTAGGGGGTTGGGTCTGCGGCGTCAGATGGCTCCTTGTGGCAAGGCAGTCTAAGCTTCCAAGCACAGGCACCCAGCTTTGCTCCCTCGTGTCTACAGATCCGCAGCTGAAACAGCCCGAGAGTTAGCAAGGTGCAGAAACTGGGGCTATAACATCACCTGACACCCACCCTGGTAAGCCCTACTGTTGTTATCAGGTGCACAGAAAGATCACAAGGCTTCTGTCCTATTCCTCTAATTCCCTTCATTCACATTCTTTTTAAATGTTTCTACTCACCCGTAAACCACTTTCAGCCTGAGATGTTATGCAATGAATGTTAAAATAGAGATGATGATCAGACTGAAGCTCCAGAAAATTGCCATTGTACTACCACACAAGAACTGCATGCTAAACACACAACTCTTCTTGCCTCTTCACAGGAGAACATAGCACTCCAATTTAACAGCTCAGGGCATGGTCTAATTTAAAGGCAGCGATACAGAGAAAGTGCTAAATTTCCAGAAGAACCTATAGCTGGTATACATCCTTTGCTCACCATCTGGAGTGGGATCAGATGCCTCCATTAACTCCATCCTCAGCTGGACAGAGGATGCCAACACTGGTCACAGGGCCCTGAAGGGTTTGCCTGGAATTGCCATTGCAATTCTGGTCATGTTTGGGGGCCCTTGATAACAGCTGATTTGTTTCACAAGTTTTGTCCCAGGTGCTGTCTTCTTAGGTTGAACATTATAGACCGGATCATAAGATGCTGAGATTGACAGAAGTGTTGGCATTGGCCCCGGAGCTACATGGTCAGACTTTCTACTCAGTATCACATGCGGATAAAATTGTGTTTCATCTACTGAAATCAACGGCAAGCTTTTCCCCTTTTCATCTACCTCATGCCCCCTTTTAAATTGACAACTCTAGAATGACGACTTCAGAAGTGAAAACACAGGGTGTTCTTTGTCATTGGAGAGGGAAGGACAACACCAAGAGAAAGAGAGGCTATCACTTAAACTACTATCGAAAAGCTATTTATGATCTTCGGAGGTTGTTAGCAGGGTGGCATGAGTGACGCAGATGCTTAGGCTAGCCTGTAACCATCCATCCATATTCATTAGAATTGTCATATTTTCACAGAATTTCAGAAACCGCTGGCCTGAACAATTACATGCTTTTCTATAGCAGATTTGAAATTCCTTAGCACCTGCAGATAAGTGAAAAATTGTTAGCTGTCTATCAGAACAGTCCACCTAGAGAAGAAATAGCACTTTCTTATCATTTCTTTGAGATAAAATATTGATGTACAATAATATAAATTGCAAGGCATTAAAAAGAATGAAAGACAAGAATTCAGCCAGGCTGACTGCTTTTGGGCTATTGAAGATCTATCGGCTACTCAGGCCCTGTGAAGTTTAAATACCCTCTGATTCTGGCAGCTAAGAAAAGTATTGTGTTTCTGGGGAAAAGTACTCTCAGTGGCTATAATTGATGCACCGGAGGAAGAATTAATCACGCACAGTTGAGTACAATTCTGCAAATTGAAAGAACGACCATTGTACAACCGCTCGGCTCCGTTTGTGCCCTTCTCCTAATCCGAAGAGCAGAAGTGCCTGCAGCTTTCCGAGAGGGGCGGGCAGACGGCGCGGCTCCCCGCCTGCGCGCAGCTCTCGGGAGCAGGGATGCGGGCAGCGTCACCCCAGGTGTTCTCCTCAGCCGGCCTTGCTTGGGGCGCTGGCAGCAGAAACGCCAAGGCAAGGCGTGAAGAGCATTTTCTTCTCCTGCTTTTCTCATTTTATCATCTACAAAATGGTTATGTAAACCTCGGAGAGAGCTTGCTGCTGAGCTCCAAGTATTTACCGGAGAGCGTATTGGGGGCATGTCCCACAAAATGGTGCTGCAGAGACTGACCGATAATGGATACCAAATCCTCCTTAAAAGGTAGGGGCCAAAGGATCTGAAAACGGCCAAGCAACTATTTTTCCTATCAACTAGATTTATTTTTATAAGAATACGTGGAATTATTTAAATATACGTTTAAACTAAGATTACAAGTATTTGCGTACAGTTAGACAACAGCACTGTAATAACATTAACAAAATTAGTTTTCACCTAGTAGCAGTTTTGATTTTCATACTGCCACTAACTTAAGTTCAGAAACATACCACTTTACTGCGTCACTTTAGGAAAAAAAAAAAAGTGATGCAAATCTTTAAGCTAATTTTTAGCAAAGTTGCTCCTGCAAAAATATTCTTCTCTTCCTTTTACCCTGCTCTTCCCTAACTCTTCTGCTTAGTGACATCTTTAGAAGTACAATTTATTAAACTGAAGAACAAAACTATCAGAATAAATACAAGAAATGCTATATTTTGCTCAGCTAGCCACAAGACAAGCAGCAGAGATGTGAGAAATCATTTACATCTACTTTAAAGTTTCAAGCAGTCTTTTCTGTAAAACAGAAATGTACTTTGAAAAGCATATACTTGCAGCCCGTTTGCAACAGTGCTTTAAACACTGGACTTCACTTCCAGTTGTATCTTCATTTACACAACCAGATTAATATAATATGTGCATGGATTTCAATGTTGACTAAAAGACAAGAAGGCATCAGATGTGAAGTGTTTATGAGCGTGGTCACGCAACGATGATACAGCTACCAACAGAAATATGTTACCACTTTGCCTGGAGTTACACAAAACTTTTTTTTAATATCAGTCCTCATGTGCTTGTGAATAAGACAGTATTTTGAGTCTTAAATTGCAAAACTGAATTACTAAAATTGCAAAACTAAATTCAAATAGGAAAGAACAGATTGTGCCTATTTCTGACTAGTAATTTTCAAGAAAAAAAAAAATCCTTCCTGAAGGTACCAGGAACTGAAGTTAACAATTATTTTTTGAACTCTGTAAAACCTTTAGAAAAATCTTAGTCAGCATTTCAGGCTTTTTCATTTTTTCCCTCTTACAAAGGGCAGCTTCCAAAACAGAATACATAACAAAAGCAGAGAAAGAGAGATAAAACCACAAGAGACACAAATAGTAGGGATGATAGGCAGGATTGTCTAGTCCAAGCCCTCTACTCAAGCAGGGTCACCCAGAGCAGGTTACCCAGGACCATACCCAGTTGCATTTTGAAGGTCTCAAAGGATGAAGACTTCACAGTCTCTCTCGGCACACCTGTTCCAGAGTTCAAACACTCTCATGGGAAAATGTTTTCTTGTTATTTCATACTTTAACTGGAATGACTTGCATCAAATTATAGTCTGCAGCAAACCTAGCAAAGATGCAATTAAATCCTCAGCTCCCATCGCTAATTTTCCCCATGAGGTTCCTACTCATCTAATTGCTGCCTAGTAAGACCTTGAGACAAATCAAATCATTTGAAGAAGAAAGAAAACGCTGTTATCTTCTGATATTTTCACCTCTAGCTTTGCACTTCTGGAGCTCCAAAGGGATTCCGCAGTACCACAATACCGCATGGGACAAAGGTCAGTCTTCGACCTGGATTTGTTGTCTGGACCAAGGAGACATTCCGCATCCGCAGTGCTCCCACTGGCATAGCATTTCAATATTCCCAGTCTTTAATCCTACCTAAAAATAAGGATTAACAGTATGCAGAAATGAACTGATGGTGCACAAAAAAGTTCAAGGTAGTTTATTATGAGTCTCCTAAGTTAGTTCTTGTTTCACAGGCTCTGCTAATACACGTATTTCCACCAAGGAGACACACTACCAAGAGATGGTTGGTTCCATAACCCGAGACAATTGGGGTTCACAGGAAAGCAGGCAACGAGAGGAACTTTCTGGTAGTACGTTCGTCACCTTTGAAGCAGGATGAATCAAAGCAATTCAGATAGAGCTTAGAACCTTGTAAGCTCTACATGACCTATGTCACATTAGTGTAGATTACTCAATAGGCATCAGATAGCATTAGGACCTTGAAAGGTCAATTCTACTATACAGATATGGTAATCAATTCTACCACACATCTTGAGAAACTGAGGCCTGTGGATAACAACTCCCATGGACCCTCACTGTCCAACCTAACACCCAGTCACAAAACAAATGGGTCTGTAAATCCTGTTGAATATGATGACTTATTCTCTCACTCTTCCAGGGACTATCTGTTATTCAGGGGAAACAGGGAAAATGTCATATGCTAACCACTAACGAGCTGGTGGAAAGAAATTACTTGTTTTCTGGATCTGCTCTGCACTTGAAGTGAATTTTTCAGGATGACACCCTTAGCTCTCTCATATTTACATGAAATTCAGGTGGAGATTGTACATCAATAATCTAAGGATAAAACACCTTCCAAAGATGCTACAAGTATCCACAAATCATCTCGAAGAAAGCCAGAAATGACAGGTTATACGTAATAAAATCCAAAGTACTATAGGTAAAGAATTATCAATTCTGAAAAACAAAAACCTTGCTCTGCCCCACAACAAAGAGTATAAAACACGGCAACAGATCTCCTGCTAACTTACTGGTTTCGTTGACCACCTTGACACAAATGGCATGATCTGAAAGCAGAAGTTTAGGGAGATCTCTGCTCATCAGTGATTTTAAGACCTTCTCCCGGGGGATGGGGTGGGGAGAGTGCTTAACAGCACAGCTTCAGTAGTTATTGAAGCTTTGTTATGGTTTTTTTGAGCACTGATCTCCAAGATAGCCTCTGGCCATAGGTTCTTTAAAAAATTACCTCTGGAGGCATGCAAACTACCCGTAAGAATCCGGTATGTGTGCAGATGTCTTAGACAAAGGAGTGGTTACACACCTCTCGCACAAACACGAGCTGCAGTAGTGGCTGCAGCCAGAAGATAGCTATTACCGCATCTGGTAGCACAGCGACGTGGGCTAAATGTTACCTGAGCTTTTGAATTAAACAAGTTTGTGGCCAATATAATCACCTACATTTGACACACCAACTAATCGTGTAGCTGGATTACTCCTTAATTTCTCCAAGAAAAAGAAAATTGTACCAGATTTCAGTAAGTTTGTCGCCACATGTAAAGAATGAAACACCTCTATTTTAATGATAATCTAGAGTAATGAAAAACTGAAATGAATTATGAAGTACTAGTATTTAACTAATTTAACCGATATTTAACTCAAACTGATGCATATCTTGGTAAGCACAGATAGCAGATCTTCCACAACACAAGTATGTACCGAACTTGCAACTAAAAATGTAGATCTCTGCTATGAATGGAGTACGAACCTCAGCAATGACACAGTTGAGGCAGACATCACCAGAACTATCAGCACAATCCTTTGCCAGAAAAAGGTGACACAGAGGCACACATTTTAAAGGAAACAGGCAGTGAAAAATATTTTCCTCAAAACAGAGTATGTCCAGTGTGTTTTGAAAAACCTGATTTTTTTTTTCAGGTGTTTATTTCTCCTTCACATTTCAAAATAATCCAGATGCTCACAGTGCTAAGAACTGGACAATAGATATTGCATGAGACAGCCCTATATCTGAAAAGTTTAGACTCCTCAGTAATATTTAGAAAAGGGAGGGAAAAAAAGAATACAGCCACTCGAGCACAGTTCAGTCACATCCTCCTGCCTAATATTCCCAGCAGCTTACTCAGCCAGAACTGAAGACAAACACAAACCACATTTCAGAATAAGATATTATAAATAAACTGCTTTCAAATATGGGTTAATTCACTACCATTTTATTTATCTGAAAAGTAAATAGCCTGTAAAAATTAAGCATTACCTTCATCACTGAGTGTCTAAACAAACTGCAGAATGGCATGCTTCGAAGACCTCTGTAGCTAACGTTATTGCTCTGGCATTTAACATTTTTAAGGAAGTAGAGACTTCTCTGGGGTTTAAAGGTGATATAATTTGAGGGCTATTTACCTCCCTCCGTGACCTTTATTTGTACATACATTTCTCCAGGGAAGCATAAATCAAAATCTTTGTACGTCAAATAGCCGTGTCAAAAGACCAGTGAATCATGTACTATAAACTATATAGAAACCTAGGAGCTTTGTAGAACCGAGTAACAGCATGCACAAAAAAACCGCATAAAGTCGTCCAAGATGTACTTTTCCTGCTCACACAGTTCATTTTGATAATTAAATGGCCTCACTTCGGCTCTCTTCTCTTTTTTGCATTCACTTCTTATGAGAGTTCTGACAAAAGGGCTTTATTGTCAGACGAGCAAGGTCATTAAGCGATCACTGGAATACATTCAGAGAAAATGCATTTTGGATGGTCATAACATGCACTGCCACCAGACAGTAAATTTTGAAGACTTACATTTTTATAGTTCATGAAAGAAACCTACCCAAAGCGACCCCTGTATTAAGGAAACCAGCTGGACTGTTGAAGCTTTTGACTGAAATACTTAGGAGTGACATGGGGACGAAGAGTCACATAGAAGAAGTATTTGGTGATAATTTTGAACAACAAAGAAAGTTATAGTAATGGCTAGCCACCTGCAAACACTTTACAGTAGAAAGGATAGATGTGAAGAGTGAATTTTTCACTGTGCATACACATTTGCTGAGCCCTGCTTAAAGTAAGGTACTTTGGATTTGCAAGGTCTGTAGTAGTCACTAAAGAATCAACTAGACTTTTCAATTATTTTTATTTTTTACAGTATTTTAGGTAAAAATGAGACCCAGTATCATTGTAATGACTTCTCATAGCAAGACTATAGAAGCCGAAAGATCAAAATGGGATATTTTTCTCAAGATTAACGTGTGTGTACAAGGGGTACGATTTGACAAGTCATTTCAATCAGTGCAGCCCTGCGCTGTGAGTTCCTGGCGGCAGGATTTTGCGGGAAACAGCCACTGATGTTGAGAATAGGCAAACTAAAACTCTGGTGACAGCTATGTCAGAAAGTCAAAACTTACTCCGGGTTTATAAAGCTGTAATGAGAACCAGAACTGATTTTTAGGTACAACCCACGCAACCTTTTAGCTGCTGCTAAGAAAATGTTAATCAAAAGGAATCTTTCCCGGACTGAAGTCCAATATGATTTCCAAATGTATGTTATAATTTATAGAAGTGTCACAGACAAATCTGCCTCAGTGATGATGAGGAATCATCTTCAGAATTAACTGCAACTTCTGAACTCTTAAATTCAAGAGAATAATTGTCCTATTCTGACATTCTGTATATTTTCATGTTCTTTTGTCTTCTAAAAATAAATGGCATTAGAAACATGTAAAAAATCTAAAAATGTCATTTAAATCAAGTTTTCCCCAAGCACTATGAAAGGATTTCAACTTCTTTACCTCTTAAGACTTCTTGATTAACAAAAAGTTTTGATAAAAGTAACAGCCAGAAACTTTGTCCAGCATCATGAAAACAAACAGAGGAATAAATGAATGTGGATAACAGTAGAAGAGAGAAGAGTCTTCTTCCAGAAGCAGAAATCTAAAACTTTTAATTTTTTCAAAAGCAACTGTTTTGCAGACAAAAAAAAAAAAAAGAAAAGAAAAGAAAAAAAAGAAAAAAAGAAAAAAAAAGAAAGAAAAAAAAAGAAAAATCACAAGCAAAAGTGCTGAATGGGAGCCTTACAGTAAGAGCAGACCAGAAGCGCAGTTGACTTATCAAGCTCAAAATTCAAAGTCAAATGCTAATTTTTCTTTAAATAAATCATGATTAAGTATTATTAGATCAATTTGCAAACCAAACAAAGGTGCATAATTAACAAGATGTCTGCACCACGTTTATCTGCAGTACTTTTAGCTCTCCTATGTACCACTGATTTCCTTTCCTATACCATAGCAGGCACGTACCCCTCAACATCACCTAGGTCATCCGCACTTGCCTTATCTCTTGACCTTCCTGAACTGCAAAGTTAACTTAGTCCTCTCTCAGTCAGTCTGACTAGTTTTGAACACATGCCATCCTATTTTTAATGACAACCTCCATATCTGTACTGACACAGCCACATCTAATCCGCTTTTGGATAGCGACGAGAAAAGCCACTTTGGGTGTCACTGACAATTTCCCGCATACATAGGCCCTAATTAATGCATTAATGCTAGTCAAGATTGCCTGCTAGTTACCAGTTGCCTCATGGTTGAGCCACCCATTTTTAAAAGGAACTTGAAAATACTGGACATTATCAACAAGGCTCAAAGAAGGGCTGTCTGTGTAGCGTCAGCCTTTGTCAAAAGACTTCAATACAGAAAATTAGAGCACTTTCAGTTTTTACAGGAAGAGGACAAAGACGATGTACACTACAAGGTCATTTGCCATGGTTACCTTCCATTGTGGAAGATCTACAGTGGAAAGACTAGTCTGTTTATGAGGTGTCAGAACGGTTCACGTTCTCTGCTCAAGGTTCTCATGTCCGGCTAGGATCCAGCTTCTGCAGTAATTACGATTAAATCACAACAAAAAGATTTCTCCTCAGCCTAGTTTTCCCAAAGTCATAAACCAGTTAGGGTAAGTTTTGAGTCTTCTCTGAGTACGTGCCCATTTTCATAGTCATAACTATTTAGGTGCAAATAATTGAGAATTTAACTTTGATTTTTTAAGATTTCAGAGTACCTGATTTATGACAATAGGCAGACCCTTAAACAAGTTATGCCGTACACGAAGATAATCTAGGCAGCACAGATATCCTTAGTGCTTCATTGAATAAAATAATAGCTGCAGAAAAGAATATTAGATCCACTCTATAGAGAAGCTGTGGTTTCACCTGAACAATAAATTTAGTCTTCTAAGTTGTTTTAACGGCAGAACCTATTCTCCCGTCTTTTTCTTCCCCACATTTGCATGGGCATGCCCCCGAATCAGGCATACTGATGCAGTATGAAATGTGCAAAGTAAAACATTAATGTTTTGAGCCAGGCTCTCAGAAAGAAGCGCCTCTAGAGCAGGAGCAAAAAAAAAAAAAAAAAAAAAGGCGTCTGGATTGCTGCGACCCCAGAAGTGGTAGCAGAAAAGAAATCAGATTTGCTAATGCTTCTTCCGTAGGTGAACCCTGCCTTGCGCGGGCAGCCTCATGCCTCAATCACAGTCCAGCCCCTGAGGAAGAAATAGAGCAGCTCAGGCTGGACAGGACCTCAGGGTCCTACACCCTGCTTACAAAAAATACCCAGACACGTTCAGACTCTTGGAAGACAAGAGAAGACGCTTAAAAACAAAATGTAGCAGGTCCATTTCTGCAATCTCTCGTCTGGGGCGAGAACCTGGATTACCTTAACGGACTCTAGTGAAATCCTTGCAAAATTTTGGAGATGCAAATAAAATGTCTCAGGATCAACAGTATGCTGCAGTCTTGGAAGAAAAATATTTTAGCAACACGATTTTTTTTTAAACTCCAATAAGGGCAAGGACTTCAGACAACAAAATATATGTACAAGCTTCAAGTACATGACTACGCTTCACACAGGCCAGTGCAGCTGAAGATACATCTTATAATAAGGCTACTTTTACGCACAAGAGTAAAGATTTTTCCTAAAATTGACTCTAATCCCTCCTATTTCTTTCTGTATTACATTTATCCACAGTTTTTCAGCTTTGGTCGTCTTTACCCTCTCCTCACTAAAGCTTGGAGTTCAACATTCTCAGGAACATTTCTTTAAGACAGCACAGTGGACATATCTACTATCCGGAAGTGTTTTTTCTAAAAACCTGCTTTTCTGTGCTGTGAAAAGCCTGAAAGCCCCCAAAACATCACAAACACGGTCACAGAAGTGACCTATCAACAAAAGAAAGCAATACAGTGAGAGGAGCAAAAGAGGATGGTTCGCAGGTGAAGTCTCTACCTCTGCTATGGCATTCGAGGTACCACCCCCCTCCTCGCACGCTGACACCTGCCAAATACGTACACGAGCCGCCACTACAAATGACGGGGGCCCGAGGGAAGGCTCAGTCAGCAGAAGTCACATTATGCAGCAAAGCTCAAGGTAGGAACAGCTTTGGAAACACGCTGGGCAACTCCTCTGGTCCAGGCATGCCAGGCCTAAGCTAAGGTTTCCGTGAGTATATTCCTTGCTTTGCAAAGATTTTTGAAGACGCTTGTAATATTTTGGGGGAGGGGAGAAACACCGAAACTAAGAAAGAAAATGATGGTTACTGATTTGAAGAGTTGTATCCCTCCTCTCATGAATAGGATATGTTATATTTGAGCCAGACACTCTTACCACACCGGTTTCACACAGGTGCTGAAGTCACCAAATACAATGTAGTAATCGGTGACTTTACATATCCCAGTGGAAATTAAGTAAAAGTTAGTGGAAACTAAGTAAAAGTTACTTAGATCCCATGGTTAACTCCCGGGCGGCGTTAGTCAGAGCGGCTCCGGTAAGTTCTGTAGCCTCAGTTTACATCATCAGAATACTTGAAGTTTCAGCCAGAACTAATCAGCCCAACTCAGCTTTTAAGCACCTGCTCAGCTTTTAACGTTTGCCCACCTCAGAGCGACCCTCTCCAAGGGCAATATATGCTTCCCTCACGGGGCACCCGTACGCTCAGCTGTGTCCCACCGTGGGTATTGACACGCAATCAAGGAACAAGCAGCTCACGATGTGATTAAGTCCTGGGTAGACAGCAGGCCTCCCTGCGAGACGCCTGGTAGGACAAGACGTGCGTCCATCTGAAGAGCAGCAGAGCAAAGCTACCGGCTCTGATGAAGCTGCTAGGGGCAGTTGGCTGAGCTACGCTGCCAGACTTTGCAGCTAGGCCTGGACATGCTTCTCCTCCCTCTGCTTCCCTGCGGAGGCAGGGCTGACAGCTGGCAGCAGTGACCCCATACCCGGCCAGAACCGCTGGAGGGGAACTATCAGAGCCCCCGAACACTTCGAGGTATGGCTTAAGCTGGATTTAAGCAGTGTACAGTGATAGTGCTGACATTCCGTACGCAGGCGAGAACGAGCAATTACGCACGCTGTTCACAGATCATGAGCAGAAAAATTATTCACCGTGAATTATTTAGACTATTTAGTCTAAAAAGCAGAGCTGTAGACCCTCCCTCCCCACAGAGGCTGCAGTAGGTAGAAATGAGTCCTCTATCATACATACTTCTGTAATTGAGGGATTTATCTTTACGTCTTTGACTGTAAAATAGAATTCCCCACAGATGTGCAAATTTGATTTATATAATAGCTCTTACTTGTCTCGGCCCAGTTATACAACCTTCTCTCCCTCCGCAAGTAGAGCTATCAGATCTGTGTACGTGTAATCTTTTAATCCTTAACAATCTTAAAAATAGTACGTGACTAATGATTCAAAGCACAGCTATTCCTGACACTAATTTATGGCCTGTCCACAAACTGAACACTGCAGCCACTCTCTCCTTATTCCCATTTCTGTGGGGTCCATGAAAGAAATAATACCTACATAAACAACTTTCCATATATTCTATCTTCTCACAGATAAACAAAATATGATTATGACTATGACAGGAAAAGTGCATTCATCAGATTTAAAGAAAAAAATTGTGCTCATCAAGAAGTCGTCATCTATCTTCACCATTCATCACTATTTCTGTGCTAATCCCAAATATTATGGGGTATTTCTGAGAAGCAAAAGGACAAATTCACCCAATTTAAGTCCGCCGAAAGTCATACAGTTCCATCAAGCTTGAATTTAGTCAAAATAGTTCAACCGAAATTTAAACAAGATAACAGAACGCTGAACTACACGAAACTTAACAGGAGAACGAGCATATTCTTCTCGCACCTAAAAACCCAACAACCCTCTTCACTCTTCATTCTCCACTACTTTTTGAAACCTCTTTGATACAGCAGTACCACTTCGAAAGAGGTGGCTCTAGGTTCGATATGTCCTACCACGTTGCTGCAGCATCCCTGACACTTCTCTAGCTCCATGTTGCTAACTATGAGCTTATTGACTGCTTGAAATGGCTACAGCAAGTACTTGTTTGCACCTCTCGCTCTCACACTAGCCATTATCTACCGTTTTCCTGACCGTCAAGACGAAGATAAATTCGGACTATCAACAGGAAAGTCACACTGTAAGATTCTGAGGTCCTTTGTGTTGCAGGAACGTACAGGATGTTTTACACCGGACAAAATTTCACAAAGCTGCACTTACATGCTACACGCACCAAAATCTGTATCAACAGGCCCTTGCCTGCCAGTAATCAGGCTACTTCACTTTCCGTTTAAGGGAAGGTGACTTTCCCTGCGCCGCTTGTTATTTTCTTCCATTTGCCCTGTTGCATCTCTTTTAAATAGCAGCTTTGATACCCTCCGCGTTCTCAGTGCGGGGGTCCTACACCTTCTGAGAAACACTTCTAGTGTCAACATTTCTAGGCCTGTAGCAGCCCTTCCAGACCTACAGACCCGAGTCTGTGAGATTACCTGGGGCTGTGAGATTCTCCATGAGACCAGGATGATTGCTGTGGCCACACACTGGGAAAGATCATAACGACATTGATATTTATGATAGTGTCACAATTGCTACTATTTTAGGGATTGGATTATGATTTGTGCTACAATAAGTCCCACGCTTCACCTGCTGGTAACTAGCTCCCCTGACACATCCACATGCTTTTCACATTCTTCAATTTATTCCTCACCATCTGCTATTCAGATGCTCCAACTAAATAAAATTTTACTGTTTCAGATCTCTTAGAAATACATTACTCTGCCCTTCTGCATCGCCTTTGTTCTACTTCAAAGAATTTACTTTGCGTGCAAACACCCAGTTTGTTATTTAAAGTGATTGCTCTGATTTAAGCGGATGGCACAGAAAAGTCAGTCCATCTCTGACCAAACAAGGGGAAAAACAGGAAGCGCTTCCAGTCTATCGATGATCAAGTGTCAGATTCACAGACTGCAAGACTGTTAATATAAATGGGACCCTCTCTCCCCCCACCATTTACTCCTGAGCCAAAGAAAAGCTCTGGATGCCATCCTTTCTGGTTCGGATTTACTTTCCCAGGGCAAGGAGTCTAAGGGTCCTCTTTTGATCAGAAACCTAGTTTATGCCTTTTGAGAGAGATAGAGCAAGTGCTGTAGCATCAGCATTATTGCTGCAATGCCTTTAAGAACTTACACGTAAATCTGAGATATTCAAAACCTGCCTGGATGCAACCCTGTCTAACGTGCCCTAGGTGACCCTGTCTAACATGCTTGAGCACGGGGGAGGTGGACCAGATGATCTCCAGAGGTCCCTTCCAACCTCAACCATTCTGTTATTCCGTGATTCCGTGATTCAGCCAGCAGGACTGATCATCAGCTGGTGGGAAGTACTCTGGCTCCTTTGGTTTCACGGCCAGAGCTCTGGCAACTTGCATCCCTGAGAAATCCGTCCCGACGGGGCCCAGCTGCCTCTCAGTTACCAGGACAACAAAGTCTGAAACCCACCACAGTTCACAGAGGTTGCCCAGAACCAAACCAGCAGATTTTAGGGCTGATTACAAATAAGTTACGTCTTCTCAAAATTAATGGAAAAGTTCTCTTAAAATACAGGGGCAAATTCTGCTTTCACATATGCTGCAACTGATACAAAATAGAAAAAGCAGGCCAAACGCGACAGCAGCCTAATTTGGTGTATTGATTACGAACGCTGTAAAAGGCACTCAGCTATGCGCGTATATGAGACGTACGAGCGCAAAATTCACCGACGTTCCCGCTTGGGTAAAGCATTCGCCAGCCAGCTCCTTTGACCTGTGATTTATCAGTTTTGTACAAACAGCTCCTTCTACCGCCACCACTGCTACGGCCTGCAGTAGCCACATCCACAGCCCCTCCAGCACTGACGAAAGTGCAATCCGCTGCCTTTACCAAAGTTATTCTACTGTTACACTGCTTCCACGTATTAAAAAATAAGAAAAAGAAAATAATCTTAAATCTTTAATTGGCTTGTTACCAGCAACGAGTTTTGTTTTCACATCCATATTCTATGAAAGGCAAAAGAAAAGAGTTATCAGAAGCAAAACTACTCATAGGCAAGGGTAGTAATTGGGAGACCTGCTTTCTGTTGTCAGCAAAGCTAGGTACTTCTACTCTGATGCGAGACAAATGTGTTCTTTAACCCATGTTTCTGCTCCCCGCCTGAAAGTCAAGATTCGTACTGCTATTGTCATCCACGGGATGTTAAACCCCTATTGATGAGACGCTCGTAACAGTAAGATATTTCAGTGCTCGTATTTCCTACCTTTTTGGGAAGATCTTTCCTCCCTTTTGGGAGATCTGAGTCGCTCACCGTACGTTATCATGGAGCACTGTAAAGCAGTGTTCAAAAGCCAGCTTGAAGTTCTTCTTATTTCAAAGTCACAGGATACAGTAAGAATAAGATACGCCTCCTATCTGGGGATTTCATACAGTGCAGACCCGGGGTTTAATTCAAGGCAGCAGTACCTTCATGTTGTGAGCCAGTTCTAGACTCAGACCTTTGCTGATAGACATCTGATCTAACACCTGGAGCGCTCTTTAAAACCAACCACTGAGAATCATATAGTCAACATTTTTTTAAAAGGTTCACATACGTCCTGCTCTTAAGAGACCAGCCCATCACAGTCCTTTTCTTTCTGCCGTGCTGTTACCCCAGCCAGACATATGTTACGTATAAAGTGTCAGAGGCAGAGCCTTTTACCTCTTGCCCTGTTATGATTTCTCTCTCCTTCTCGACAGTGAGTGACAGGAGGTCTGACCAGGCTCTGTTAGCTGCCAGTCATAGTTCTCCGGGGTCTAGCCTCTGTTGCGCTTACTACTCTAAAACCCAACTTCCACAATTATTTCCACCTTCCACTGTTCTGGACCTGAGCCCATGAGGACGGTCCAAGAAGCTGCATCCGAACAAACACCACTGCTGTATGAAGGAAGTAAATTGGGAGCCGAAGGTAACAGAAACATTAGCAACTGTTGCAACTCCCCTGAAAAACCTGTAGGTTCTTCATGCAGTTAATTTTCACGCCATTGGTAAACTGAACCCAAAGCCACCCAGTTATTTATTGGAATATTTACATTTTGCATTTATGCTCGTTATATTCATCCCGTCAAATGATTCACAACAGCGCTTTCCAAAATGACAGCTTGTTCCTTCATCTAAAAAAAAAAAAAAAAAAAAAAAAAACAAATCAAAACAAAAAAACCCCCATGCAAACAAATGATGGATTAGGGGCCACAGAAAGTTTGCTAGCACGGGTTTATCTACCTCACGCCATCTATCAGCGCTACCCTGCCGAACCGAGCTACCCCAGTCATGCTACGCTCCAGCGTCGCTGCCTTCTCACTGCCCCTTCCTACGGTTACCCAAGATTTTTTGGTAGGATGTTGCTGGTTTGACTCTGGGCTCTAGCCCTGAGGGGAAGTCTCTGGAATAAAAGAAGAAAACAAACGAAAATAACCCCAAAGCTGTTAATCCAACTGGAATTGGGCAGGCAAACATTTCCTAAGCCAGAGAACCTCATTGCTTCCTAAAGGGCACTTGATATCTTTCCCCCCTAAAGCCTCTTTCACGGATCACTGCTTCATTTCCTACTTGCTCTCCCAAATTGCCTTCTTTCGTATAATTCAATAAAGACTAAAATCAAACAGGTAAATCACGAGCAAATGACATTCAAAACAGTAATTTCCCTCATACCGTCCTGCATAGCATATACCTTTTGCAAAGATTTGAAAGAACGATTAAACACTCTGCTTCTGGTTTAATTTCCATTTTCTCTAATAACCGTGATGTCTCTCAGTCAGAAAAAAACCAAATGTAAATACCACAGTATTCCCAGAATTTCAGGGAAGTAGCTGTTTTACAGGGAACTTTGTTTCCGGTCTTCCAAATAGCATGCAGGATCTGCGCTAGGATGGCAGGACGGTGTCAGAAACAAAACGCGATACCAGCGATGAACTGGACACGCTAATTTACAGGTGCAAGATGGTAGAATTTTCAAATGCTTCTTTGATCGGAGAGTTTATACGGCGGAGTTTTTAATCCCATCCAATCTGCACGAGGATAAGAGTGCAGCCCACTGTGTTCTGGCAACTTCAAGCATTTCTTGACGTTTTTGAGAGAGAACATACTGTGTTTTAAAAGCTTTTAATTTCCAGAAAAAAAAAAAAAAAAAAAAAAAAAACCCTTCCGCCAATATTCGGCAGGTACTGAGAGCCTGGTATTAAGTCTGGCGTAGCAAAAAGACCCCTACACTGCACTAGCTTTGCCAGGTTTGTAAAACCGCCGTTTTCTTTCAGAAATGAAGCACAGTTTCCAGCCTACAGGACGGAAGCAGCCAGCTTCTGCAATATCCATCCAATTTACAGATAGCTTTCTTTATGAAATGCATATTTTGCCACATCTGTGTGTGATGTCCATTCATCTGTTACTCCCCATGCGTTTCTCTACCCTGAATGAAAATATTTAAACTGAATTTCGTACTTGCACAAATTGTTAGACACAGTAGTTGGAAACACACTTAAGTTTTCAATCTTAATGCCATTCCGTTCTGTTAAAAAAAACCTCACAGCTTATGCTAACCGCTCTAAGTGTGCTTAATTATATAAATTAATCTCTGTTCTATGAAGTACCTATGGACAGTTAGAAACCTAAATCTAACATCACTTGCTACAAATAACTATAGTTGACTCTTGATCTGTGCTTATTAACTTCCTTACGTTTGTACCGCGAGGAGAAAACGTCTGCACACAGAGCTCGAGCGATACGCTTCTTGCAACTCCCAAAATTAAGTTTTCGTAAAAGCAAAAGTTAACGTACATGGAAACAACTGTATGCCACAACTGGGCAAAAGCATGAATAAGCGCTATATAGAGTCGAAGAGCGGTTACTTAGAAATTAAAATATCTGGGTTAATATACGGATTCAGAGTCCTACTAAAAAGGGTTACAAACCTCCCCCAGCCAAGATGGGGATGCCGGCCACGACCGCGGCTCTGGAGTCTGGCCGCCTCACCGGGATATAGCTAGCCGTTTAAACCAGCCTTCCTATTAGCCCGACCGCTTGTAAGACGGTTGTGCACTTCCTGAGCCACAGGGCTCATCCTGACTTACTTCGTCATTGTAAAGAGCTTAAGGACACGCAGTCACTAGGGCCTTTTTACTAATATTATATTATTCTCTGTAACGGACAAATGCATCAAGCCCTTTCTTTTCGTTTACAAGCTGATGATAGAGGTGCAGAAATTTGCAGTCTACCCAGCTGGTTTCTATATGAAAAGTTGCTTCTCAAGAAGAAAAGGCCATGGAAAATGAGGAGACATGACTGGGAAAGAGAGGATGTCTCGCAGAAAATTTTGGTCTTCACCACAGTGCCGTCACCGAGTCGATCGCATGCGTACAGAACGCAGACTTGCGGTGACAGCTACGAGCAGGCGGGTGTGCATAGCTCTGTTTAAAGATTTAATTAGTATCTGTGATGAATCCAATTACTTGCTATTAATTTAAAGGTTGTTTGATTCTGGTATTAATTCAATGGCCTTGAGTGATTTGGAGAAGTATTTGTCTGGGTTTATGCAATGCGAAACCCATACAAATCAAACAACCTGCTGTATTCAGGAAGGCACGCAGATCCTTCTGAACATCCACAGAGCTGCTACACATTTGAGCGGCGCATGGCACTGCGTGGGAATTTCGGACCATTACCCGCAGGTGGCACTGACTTGTGCGGTTCGGTATTTGCACAGACAGGAGGGAATACGGTCTGGAGATTTTAAGACATTTCAGGTAAATTTCAGTCAATTAAATCTTAAATTACTCAAACCCAAACATCCATAAAATTTGCTCCTAAAAGTTAATCTAATATTTGTATTGCTGTGTAGGGAGTAATTACCAGAACACGTTTATTTCAAGTTAATTGGTCATCTAGAGCATACCCTGCATATTAATTATCCTGCCTGTGTTGCATACAGGAGGAGTAAGAGTAGGAGAAAAAAAAAATTGTTTCTTCCTGTTAATGGCGTGCATGTCAGGAAACAAGTGGTGGTTACAGAAAATCAAGGGCGCCATTTACGTGCTCTAACCCGATGGAAGTGGGATGCGTGTCGATTTTGTTACATTAATGGAGCTGAAGGATGCTTTGAGACTTACCGTAATCGCAAAGGTATTAATTGCTCAGCATAATGAAATGCATTATACAGACCTCTTGAAACCAGACATCAGAGATTCAGAGAGCAGGAAACATCTCTGGACCTAAGAATTGGCGTCAACCACTTCCCTTCACTCCAGAAAAAACAAAACAAAACAAAACAAAACAAAAACCAAAACAGTTCCCCCAAAGCGCTGCAAAATAACTACCTTTTTATTTCAGCCTCGTTTGAGTCATTGGAAGACCTAGCCCCTGGTTTTGGTTCCACTTATTTAAAAAGCTGCAGCTTAGGCCAGTGTCAACCCACAAATGCAAAACGGAGGGAAATCTAAATGCTTACATTTTCCCACAAATAAATTTGCCTTAAAATAAAGCTAGTTACCCCTAATTTTAGAAGTAAATGGAATTTGGAAGAAAAAGGGTTTGTTGTTTCTTTCCATCCAGCACAGTGCACACATTACCCTCCTGTCCCCTCTTTTTTTATTAAAAAAAAAAAAAGAGATACATTTTCAGTAAACAGTACCACTGACAGATGTAAGCAACAAGAGAATCTTTGAGATAGATTCTCAGCTGCACTAAATAAGAATAGCATACAAAAGCCAAAATTATATCAATATATATATATCCAGCACCTAGGTGGAAAATTTATTTTTGTTCCCTATTATTCAATCGGATTGTCCAAAAAGGTTTTGCCGGAATGCAGGATTTGCGTTATCCCTTTTACAATCTGTTGGCTGTAAAACACATCTGGAAATCAAAACCGAAGGTTCAGAAATATAAGACAAAATAGGAGTAGATAGCTTAACGTTTTATACCAAAGTTAACTTTTGTACGCGGAATTCCTGGATTGCATGTCATACACAAGTTCAGCTTCCCTCATCAATTCATCCACTTTCACCAGCAAAATTATTTCTCTCGGGATTATTTGGCTGGCACGTAAGAAGAAGGAAGATCTCAGGCACATCGGAGGTCTCAATAGACATGCCACAATCTGTATACTGTTTTTCAGAGGCAGCTTATAAATACAGCAACTTTGCTCTGCTCAGGCTCTGCTCACTGCCTTTGGTTTCTGACAAGAAACCGACTTTGAAGAATATTTACTTTAACGTATATCAGGAAATCTATGTAATGTTGCTTGTAATAAAACCCACTTTTTTTGTTAAAGTGTCAGAAATCTCACCTCAGTTGGAACATTTTGCTTTTGGGACCCTGTCTATGTTGTAGAAATAGCTACCAAATTTTGAGTTTAAATTTGGAAACTACATTTCCAGCTGAAATTTGTCTGAGAGAGAACTCTATTGAGTGCGCAAGTAAGACTGGCAGAAAGGGGACAAAGTAAAGCTCCGAACGTGAAAAGATTTCAAGCTTGTGAGACAAATCTCAGAACACCCTTTAATTAAATATAGCTACAGAACTTGGGGTTATCACTGAGGTTTTTAAAATGCCTGTGACATTTAGCTTTGTGGATTATTAGCCTCTAATACCAAATCCTCACTAGAGCGCTAAAATACGAGAAAATATTTCAGCTGTTTTTAAAGCAAACAAACCAATCCACAAACAAAAAACACCTCCTCCTCTTTTATTACATTTTATGCAGTCCCAGAGTCATTTATTTTAGACCTGTCTCAGATTGTTTGAGCAAAAAGACAATTTTAAAGACTCCATCCAAGCAAGGAGACCACTGTATGTCACATAACTGACTTACCTCCAGGACTAGAAAACTGCTGGGACTTAAATTAAACTATAAGCATGGTTAATTTGCTCAGTTGAAGCCAAAGCGTTGTCATTCCAGATTAATTTGCCAGGCTGGCTCTATACGTGCTGGTAACATAATCCAGAAGTATTGTTTCTTCTTCCCTCCTTTGAAGTAGAAAATACTGGGGTAAATGAAAATGATGAAAGTCTTTTTTTCATAAGAAAATTTTAGAAAACTAAGAACTATTCAGTTCAGCAGTTTCCTTCAGAATGTTTAAGATGGCAAAAAAATAACAATTAAAGAAATCATTTGGTAAGAATTAAAAATTTAAGTTAGCTGTTAGATTTTGAAAGCATTCAAATCTATGATAGCTGTTGACGAAAACGTTAAAATAGTCACAGAAAATGCTTTGTAAAATAAACCGTAAAAATGCTCAGATTTCTCTGTTTTCCCCACTTCTGTTACCCCACTTTATCGAAAAAGTGCTTTCTTCTGAGGTACTCCACGCGCTGCGATTAGCGGTATTTGTCAGCCGCTAGTTTTCTTTGCGCAAGTTTAAGCTTATAAACGACAAGAGAGACCATGGGATAGAGTCCAACGGTACGAGAAGCAAGCGCGTGCTCTGGTAGCGAGAACATCCTCTGACGCAAGCTCCTCAAGCGGTGCCCAAGAACAACCAGGTTATCTCAGGCTGACCGCAAGTTTGCCAAGGCGGCAGTGAAGAAGAAAGTAATTCTCATAGGCTCGAACTCTCCGTATTTAAGCTACCGTACCAAGGCTTAATTGCCTCACTTGGAAATGCTGAACAAGGTGTGCCAGAGCTGTACAGAAAAGTCAGACAGTAGAACTGGTTTGAAGGTGACCGCCAGGGTAATTGAGGAACAGGAGGAAATTGGAAATCGGGGCAATTTGGGTTGATTAGCCAAAATAAGAAGCGAGAAGGAATGGGACTGCTGCTATAAGTGTGACAGAGGTAAGCCTAGAGGAGGAAAACCAGCTCCACAAGCTAAAGTACACGAGGTATAAAAATGCCCAGGAGCGAATGCTCCTAAGCATTACAGCAAGCAGATTGTGGAACAGTCTCCCGGGGCGGAGGGGAGCGCGGGACTACGTGGGCAACAGCAACAATAAAAACGCATTAACGGCTTTTTAAAAGCGCCGCGTTTACACGAGGCACTAGCTGAAGTAACAGGAAATCAAACGCAACGACCCAAGTCCCTCCAGTCCTTACGCACGCTGTACGCCGCTAACTGCTCTGAGCTCGTTCCCAGCGACTACCACTTAGCCAGAACCCGTGAAGTAAAGGGTAAAAACCTTAGGCACTCAGCTCTGTACTGTCAAAACACTTTCAATGTCATTAATCAGAGGCTGGCATTTTTCATTTTTCCCCATGACCAGGCATATATTTGCAGAGTACTTAAATCTCCCCAGTTTCAATATTTCAGGATGATAAAAGCTGGGCTTGCAATAGGAAACTATTGCATGGTTGATTAATGCTCTGATAAATGATTCAGAAGTCATCGTCCTCCTACCTTCAGCACCGCACAGCTCTTAAAAGAAAAAACATTTTATGTACGTGCCATCACAGTCCACATGGATTCTCTGAGAAGAGGCTCTTTTTTGATAGGATGAATACAAAAGTAAAAAGTCAAGATCAAAGAGACAAAATAACGCTTTTGAATTTTCTAAAAGACTAGATGTCCTGAAGGAGTTGCTAGGTTAGTAAAATAACGGCTAAAGAAACGCATGTATACTTGGAGATGATTCGGAAAGGGAATGAAAAAAAATCTGATGAGAAAATAGAATTTCTATTCCATGGAAAAGTGACAGCCGTAAGTTTTTTACATTGAGAACATTTTGAAGCATGAATTGTGTCTGCACCAAGTACTGCCATTCAGAAAAGCATTTTCTATTTTAATTTTTCAGGATCTCTCTATTCTCAGTCTGCCACGGCCCTCTTCCATTCCTTTGGTCAGTAGTTTGATGAGGCTTGCGTGAATTAGACCATGCGAGCGGTCAGGTTATCCGGGCACTTGCATACAGCATTTTCTCAGGACATAAAAGGTCTGGAAAGCAAGCATTCCCCGAGATAGATAGGATTAACAGTTTGAATAAATATGTGCCCATCAGAAACCACTTCCAGGACGCTATGATAACTTTTACTGATCCTGCAAGAACAATGAAAATGCTAGTAGAGAAGACTGAGGACCATATAATATTAAAAAAAAAAAAAAAAAGAAGAAGAAGAAAAAAAAAATTTTTGGACTGTAAAGACACACACAGGGACTTTGTGCTGATCTTACCAGTTAACTTCATTGTCCTCTCATCTACCTCTTTAAAGGGTTTTGAACATTACTCTCCCTGAAACTGGCATTCCCGAGGTCCCTTCAGAGGCTGTCCTCTGAGATCAAAGTGATTGAGATCAGATTCAGCTCTGCTTCGCTTTGGTCTCAGGTATTAGATCATGTAAATTGAACACAAATCTTTGTGTACTTGTTTTCCAGAGAAGTAGAATGGATTTTCCAATGAATAAATCTCTTTAATTAGTTTTCTCTTGTTATGAAACAACATGTTTGTAAGGAGCGGCTGTACCTCCGTTACACTAGCAGATACCGCTGTTCGGACAAACAGGTCTGTCTTTCAAGCCTATAAAGCAATAGCAAACTTCAGGCGGAATACAGGTTGGAGACAGTTATTCTTAGCTAATTACGTCAACAAATTGCACAACCGCAACTAGAAAAGCGGCGACAGAAGTACCACCTACAAACGGTGACGAATAACGCTGCCCGTCACGGGCATAATTCTCCCGCAATGCCGTCTCCGGTATAGGCGATTACCAGCAACTCAAGCTGCAGAGCACCTCCTCTTCATTCTGCTCTGCTAAGAGACCCTCATCTCACACCCAGTTATCTTGTAAGGGACCCACTAATAAAAAAAATGCCGCTAATAATTACATTGACTATAGAGACTACATTTCCCAGTCATTTACGATGCAAGCTGCTTCCTATCTCACCAGATTACGGGAATACCGATGAAACTAGCACTGTCAAAACTACCTAGAAATAATTTATACAGCGATCTGAGCACAGGCATTTGTCGTGCTCTACAGTTGCTTCCCCTCCTCACAACGTATTGGGTTCCACCGAATCCCAGTGCACTCCGTGGCATAATACAGCTTTACACTACTCAAAGCGCTGCTGCTGTTTATAAAGCTCACACGAGTCTGCGAGCTTCCTCTTCCTCTCTTTAAGGAATGCTACTTCTTTTCAGAGCAACTGCAAGTGGTTAGGAAGGTGTAGCACTCCCTGGTTGCTCGCAGCCGACACTTTTTCAATCTCGGCGAAGTCCCGGGAGCGTATTTCTTCGTCAAACCGAGCACATTTTCCCCAGCTGAACAATCTCGGCCTACAGGAATACTGTTGCTCAAGACAATTATGGTATTACAGTAGTTTCAGAGTAATATTAAAGTGTCACAATTGATCATCTCCAAACCAATTTTATTTCAAAAATGAAATGAAAACAATTTTGAGGTTGAGATAGAGATCATTAGATTATGCAACATAAAGGACTAATTTTGACAGGAAAAAATAATTCTTTCATCTTGACTTATAGAGCTTCAAGTTCTCTAGAACATACTCTATCGACCTGAAAAGCTGCAGGCAGATGGAAACAGTGACTAAGCTAGTCCAGTACATCGTTGCCCATGTCCCTTTTATCTTGAAAAATCAGATTTCCCATTCATCTGAGCACACAAGTCCTCACTCTTCAAAGCTTGTGCTTTCTTCTGAAGAAGAATTAGCAAACCAGTATTTGTCCCCAGTCAAATATTCACAAACTTCACAAGAGCAGGAGTTCAAAAGAAGAAAGAGGAACTGTGGGGAGCTGGCAGTACGATGTATGTGGAGATGGTGAAAGAGGAACTGCCGAACATCCGAATGACCAGACGTCAGAAGGAATGCGAGAGCTAATCTTCACAGAGTTCAGCTTGCCGGATCAAAAAGTATAGACGCAAAAAAGACCACAGATAATGGACTTAACTGCAGACATTTAGCAACATCTGAGTAATTTCTGAAAACTTGCAGGCATGGTAATTAGGACAGGAGGAAGAGGACACAAAAGGAAAAAAAATAAGTGCACTTTTAAATACCTATTTTGTGGAATTAGCATTACATATAGCGAACCATTTCAATCACATCCCTTTGCTTTCAAGCGAGAGAGCACTGACACGCTTTCTTCTTGAGGTCAGTCTCAGCTGATTCACCTAGTATAGTTAATATAGACAAAAGATATTTAAACTACACGTCACTTTTAGCCTCGAGCTGTAACAGTTGCCTAGCCACATAAACAATCAGTATGAGAAAAACATATCATTAGGGCTGCAAAGTCAGCTGTTCAGAAGTTAAGAAACGCTAGAGTCATGGCAGTGTATGCAATGTCACAAGTTTAGCTGGGGAAAAAAAAGAAAAAAGAAAAAAGCCCTATGGTAAGCTTTTTTTCCCCCCTGCATCATTTCCCTTCCCATATTCACACTTTTTCTTCTTTCCTTCCTTTATCATCTGCAACTCTTAAAAATCTCTTCAGATTTTACTCTTTGGTTGAATATGACATGCAACCACGAACAGTAACCACACCGTTCTTCACTTTATTACTCCGAGTTGTGAAAATGAGAGTCCACTGCAAGCATCAAAGCTTTTATTTCACTGATCAAATTCAGACGACTTACGGCAAGGTCGAGGGACGGCAACTTTACCCCTGTATTCTCCCAGATACTCAGTCTGCTTTATTCCATGACAAAATAGGAAAAAATAAAGAAAAACAAGGAAAAAACTGGAGAAGAATAAGCATATATACAAAATAGAAAAAGCTAAGTAGTCGTTCTAAGAATAGCCTGCTATCTAGCTACTCCAAAAAATTATGCTGGCTAAGCATAACTACTGCAGTTAAACTGTGTACTTGCAAAGCTGTACTTCCGCCAGGATAGCAGGGCTTTATGAAACACAACAAGCTAGAAAAGTAACTACGGAGATTTGTCAGGTCAGATATAGGACATCAGCCACGAGAGAGCATGCACTTCTGTTCCTCTCAGCCAAATACACTTGCAGCATTTTGTGGCACGGGTGTAACAGAATAGACATTTGCTCGAGGTTTGTTCAAAGGGTCGGATAAAGCCGTTCACATTCTTCAGTGAGGTTATCTAATCAGCTGAAATACAGCCAAGTTACCTTGAGGCCTTGAAGAGGAGGTAGATGCTGTTTAACTGCATGACTAAGTAACCGGTTGCAACCGTAACAATTGTAATGTATGTTCTTATTGAACTAATTCTGTTATAGTGTTATATTTTTCTATTTGCTTCTACAACTACAGTAATTATTTAAGGAATAAACCAAGCACTATTTCTCTGACCCTATAATTGGCTCCATTTCTAAAGCTGGAAAGACTGTAAGGAGTTACAATAAAAGGTATCACATATTATTGTACGTGCTATTAGAGTTGCAAGACAAAAATACAAAAACAAGTTTACATCAAAATACACTACAGAGTTAGTGAATATTTAATAATCCAAATAATATTACACCAGTTAAAAATACACCTTTAATTCTGCCGGGGCAATGCTTCTCTATCACTTTGATGATATACATCAAGTTCACAGGATATCCATCGCAGAACTGAATTCACACATTTCAGCACTTTGCTTGATAAATCCACCTATGACTACATTTGAAGAACGATTTTCAACTTTTGATGTGTAGCGTAAACCCATTTTCTTGAAAATAAATGTTCGGCATCCTTCTTATGCCAAATATATCAGCACAAACCTGAGATGAGTCACGGAATCACACAGAATGGTTGAGGTTGGAAGGAGTGTCTGAAGATCTAGCCCAAGCCCCCCACACACGCAAGGTCACCTAAAGCACATTGCATACGAAGGCATCCAGGCGGGTTTTGAATATCTCCAGAGAAGGAGGAGGCTCCACAACCTTTCTGGACAACCTGCTCCAGTCCTCTGTCACCCTCGCAGTAAAGCAGTTTTTCCTCATATTCAGGTGGAACTTCCTGTGGTTCGGTTTGTGCCCGTTGCCTCTTGTCCTGCTGCTTGGCACACCGAAAAGAGTTTGGCCCCATCCCCTTGACACCCTCCCTTAAGGTATTTGTAGACTTTGACAAGATCCCCTTGCAGTCTTCTCTGCTCCGGGCTAAAGAGACCCAGCTCTCGCAGCTGTTCCTCGTCAGAGACACTCCAGTCCTCTGTCCTTCATAGCCCTACACTGGGCTCTCTCCAGTAGCTCCGTGTCACTCCCTTTCTCCAGACACTCCCATCCATCTTGGCTTTGGTTCATTTTTCTCTGACTTCGAGCAGTTTTCTCCAGTTTCCAGCTTTCCTTGCCAAGTCTTTGGGCCACACATCTCAAAGTTGTTTCACGATCTTCTCAGCTTCTCACATTGTTCGTTTTCTTTCCGTGAACGTCTTCACTGCCCTTTGCTAAAAATCCTAAACCTCTCAAATGCCTTCATGCCTTCGATTCCTACCAGCTCCAAATTACTTTTGACTCTGCCTAAATTCTCTTCCTTCTGCACTTCATTTCCTTCTCCTCCTGCCTTGTAGCAGCTCAGTCATTTCTATTCCCATCTCTGCAAAGCACTGGGCGTATTTATGTTGGTAGATGTACAAAAGTATATTAATGAAAACCAAAAGTTTTAATACTCAAAAGCCTTTTGTAAAGGGTCCAGAGGAGCTCTACACAGAAGTCTACAAATGGTATTTTTTTTAATTGAACACCAGCAACATTCAGTGCCATTAATACTTAGTTTTCAAAAACATGTTCAGACAGAAGAAGAAAATACACAGAATGCAGAAGAGGGGACAGGCTACTTGGGAGAATTACAGGAATGCAGCCAGAGCATGTAGAGATGCGGTGAGGAAGGCTAAGGCCCAGCTGGAATTGAGTCTGGCAAGGGATGTCAAGGACAACAGGAAGGGCTTCTTCAGATACATCAGCAGCAAGAGGAGGACTAGGAAAAAGGTGGGCCTGCTGCCGAATGGGGCGGGGGCCCTGGTGACAAGGGATCCAGAGAAGGCAGAATTACCGAATGCCTTCTCTGCTTCAGTCGTCACTGCTAAGGACAGCCCTCAGGAATCCTGCAGCCTGGACATGAGGGAGAAAGTCTGGAGAAGGGCGGACTTTCCTTTGGTTGAGGAGGGAAGGATTAGAGACCTTCTGGGCAGGCTAGACATCCACAAATCCATGGGCCCGGATGGGATGCACCCACAGGTACTTAGGGAGCTGGCGGATGTTGTTGCCAGGCCGCTCTCCGCCATCTTTGAAAGGTCCTGGAGACCTGGAGAGGTGCCTGAGGACTGGAAGAAAACCACTGTCACTCCGGTCTTCAGGAAGGGCAAGAAGGAGGACCCAGGCAACTCTAGGCCGGTCAGCCTCACCTCCGTCCCTGGAAAGGTGATGGAACAGCTCCTTCTGGAGGTCATCTCCAGACACATGGAGGAAAAGAAGGTGATCAGGAGTAGGCAGTATGGATTCCCCAAGGGGAAATCCTGCTTAACCAATCTGAGAGCCCTCCCTGATGGAATTCCGTCTGGCCGAGTAGATGAGGGGAGAGCAGCGGACGTTGTGTCCCTTGCCTTCAGCAAGGCTTTGGACACTGTCTCCCGCAACACCCTCCTAGAGAAACTCAGGCAGTGTGGCTTAGATGAGCGGACAGTGAGGTGGATTGAGAACCGGCCGAAAGGCAGAGCTCAGAGGGTCGTCATCAGCGGCGTGGAGTCTAGATGGAGGCCTGTGGCTAGTGGCGTCCCCCAGGGCTCAGGACTGGCTCCCATCCTGTTCAGCAGTGACCTGGGTGAGGGGACAGAGTGCCTCCTCAGCCAGTTTGCTGCTGATACCAAGCTGGGAGGAGGGGCTGACACACCAGAGAGACCCGGACAGGCTGGAGAGCTGGGCAGAGAGGAACCTCCTGAGGTTCAACAAGGGCAAGTGCAGGGTCCTGCACCTGGGGAGGAATAACCCTAGGCACCAGGACAAGCTGGGGGCTGACCTTCTGGAGAGCAGCTCTGCAGAGAAGGACCTGGGAGTGCTGGTGGACGACAGGTTGGCCATGAGCCAGTAATGTGCCCCTGTGGCCAGGAAAGCCAATGGTCTCCCGGGGTGCATTGGGAAGTGTTGCCAGCAGGTGGAGGGAGGTGATCCTGCCCCTCTCCTCAGCCCTGGGGAGGCCTCCTCTCGAGTCCTGCGTCCAGTTCTGGGCTCCCCGGGACAAGAGAGACAGGGAGCTACTGGAGAGAGTCCAGTGCAGGGCTCCAAAGATGATCAGAGGGCTGGAGCACCTGCCCTATGGGAACGGCTGTGAGAGCTGGGCCTCTTCAGCCTGGGGAAGAGAAGACGGAGGGGGGATCTTACCAATGTGTACGAGTACCTGAAGGGAGGGTGTCAAGGGGACGGGGACAAACTCTTTTCTGTTGTCCCGTGTGACAGGACAAGAGGCAACGGGCAGAAATTGAAGCACAGGACGTTCTGCCTGAAGGTGAGGGGGAATTTCTTCCCTGTGAGAGTGATGGAGCACTGGAGCAGGTTGCCCAGAGAGGTGGTGGAGTCTTCTCCTTCTCTGGAGATCTTCAAGGCCTGCCTGGACGCAACCCTGTCTGACATGCTCTAGGTGACCCTGCTGAGCGGGCAGGTTGGACTGGATGATCTCCTGAGGTCGCTTCCAACCTTACTGATTCTGTGTCACCAAAATCCAATGGCTCTGTTACAAGTCTCCAATATAATGTAAAATAGCTTATATAAATAAATATATATATATAACCCCCCCCACACACAGACTTTAAGTAACATCTGTCTACACTGTCATGGGTTAAACTAACAATAGGAAGCAACTTCTTTTCTTTCAGTGTAAAACACAGATGGTATTGTTATTTATGGAATAGCCTCTGTATTCCGATTATAGAAAAGACCATCTAAATAGGGTAGGATCTCTTAGCATATCAAGCCAGATAGAGACATTAAATGAGAATTCAGGCCACTAATTTTATAATTACGAAAATTAGGTATTAGTCCCCATGAAATATTCTTAAACAGTAACTATTTCAAATTTCATTAAAAGAGAAGATGATGAATTTAACAAAGAAAGCTTGGTTTCAGATAGTATTAATATTGTCTAGGCTTGGGTTTTTTTGGGGCTCTTTTGGGAATTCAGGCAGACCACACGATCTTTCATATGTTTAGCCAAACATTAAACAAAGGATCCAGAGAATCTGCATGTTAAGTATTAGCCTATGACAAACGTGTTTTGTTTTTGACCACCAGGCATAGGAGATTAAAATGTGAACACTTAATCGAGCTTCTTCGGGACAGTGCCAGAAGTGTTACTGCAATGATATTAAACAGCAAAGATTTACTCAGTAAAATACAAATTAAGCTTTGTTTCTTAATTATTTCAGAGTATGTGATTTAATTGCCATAGAATAAGACACAAGGCAAAATTCCTCTCTAAAGAATTGATTTCCAGCACTATCAAGCCAGTAGACTAAATAGACGAAAGTTAGAGCTCTTTTACCAGTTGTCAAGCAAATTCCACTAATTTTCACCATCCCAGTTATTGGGAACAACTGTAACTGCCAAGAATTTCTCTTGTTATATTCTCAAGAGTCACGGCTGGAAAGCAATAGAGTCTAACATGGCTCTTGGGACTCGATCCGTAAAGGGTCTGAAACTATCGCTGAGGACACCACGGTGTCAGTGTCAACTTATAATAAATATACTTTGTATAGACTTGTGCGCAAAATGGAACTAACAAGAGATACAAAACGAGAACTAATCATCTGAGAATGCTTTAACATGTACGATGTCTAAAAAAAAAAACCCCACACAAATAAGCAAGCCAATCCAGAGTTTGCTTTTGTAGATAGCCAGCTCTCTCGGCTAGCAAAACAGATGAACCAAGCAGAGACTAGAACAGAGGTGAGCACCAAACTAAGGAGTCTAGCGTCAGTTCACGTTTCCCTTATCAACCTTCGTCAACTTGAAAAGTCTCCACCTGAGTTTTGCGTTAGTTATTTGTTATATTGCTCTTCAAGATAAACCTAAAAATTTTATTTCAGGAATTTAGATGTAGAACAGGTTCAAAGAACTGCCTAGAAGTAAAGGCATAAAACCTGTCAGACTATCCTCAAGGCCAAATTTAAGTAGGTCAGCAGACCTGGATCTGTAAACTCTAGCTTCACATGCACTGCACACTGGCAAGCTCCTTTCAGGAAGAACAAGCATTTAGAGCTTTACAGATTTGCTTAGATACTAAATGCTAAATTTGTGACTAAAAGGAGGGAGAGAAAAAAAATCACAAAAAGTCTTTTAGAAATTAATTTTTGGAAATTCAGGGAGAATTACCTGGTGTCCTGATTATAAGAAACATGCCAAATATTTGAATTCTGCTTCTTTATCATGCATTTGTCTATCTAATCGCATCTATATTTCTAACTGTGCGTTGCTGTGAAGTAAATGGAATCATTTGATTGAACGAGATGAGCGGTATTTGATGCTACAAAGTCATTATTATGGATTAATTTAGCTTCAAGAGTGGGAAAGATAAAGAAGGTTAATGAAAGGATTTAACATAACTGCTTTCGAAAAACAAAAGGGAGGGGGCAAAACAGGAAGAAATTGAGCTGAAGATGCAATTTGAGACAACGAAATTTTCGAGTAGAAAAGAGATGAAGCTTTTCACAAAGACAGTACGGGGGTATTGAACCTGCTAATTTACCATGATCATTCAGCAGCATTTGCTCTGCACGGAGACCTGTCGGGCCCGCCAACAGTTTGCTTTGAGCACGGGCACAAAACACAGCTAAAGTTGTGCTGTTTTGTTGCCACGGTTCAAAGGATAGCTTAGCCGACCGGACGACCAAAAAACATCCTAGAGTACGCAGTAAAGTTTGTTCCCATGGATACCGATAGCTCTAACACTATTCTGTGAACCTACGTTGCAGTGGAAGTCTCTGTTGTGACTCTTTGGCAAAAGTCGAACAGTTCCAAAAAATAAAACAAAATAAAAAGATCAGTCACAGCAGATATCTGTGGATGTGTTCTGCAATGCTCAATCCCAAGTAATAGGAAATGAAAGAAAAGTAGCTGTGGCAACAATCAAAATTACCTTATTTGGCAAAAAAAATACAAATAAGAAAAGACAATTATGCTTGCGGGGCTAGGGAAGAAGAGGAAAATGCTCTTGATCTGACTAAAACTTAAACAGCTGCTTATAACCGTGAAATTTGAAGGTAAGGAATCTGGCAAGTTGATAGCTCATAAGTACATTTGTATGCTGTAATAAAAATGAAAACTTTAGTTTGCCCTATTATCCATTTTTATTTATTTAAACTGGGAAGAACAGATATAGCAAGGTTTGCTGTCATGTTAATTGATACAAGTTAATAACCTTATCAATAAACTGGAGAATAAAGTAAATTGCGTACTGATGGAACATACAGATGATCCCAAAGTACAAAGCACTGGAAGTTGACTGGAAATTGGATAATCATTCTCAGACAAGAAAATAAAGACGTGCATTAACTAGAACTGAAACTGCAGACACAAATTAATGCCTTAAGAGAAAAAACTCACTTGTCAGATCTGTTGCTAAAATAACGACTAAAAAGTGCTGAGGTAAGATCACACTTCTACTTTCCATAGATGCTGGAAATACTACGAGCAGAGACCATAAAAACATCTTCATTTCTCCATTTCTACGGCCGTCCATTTGCTGCACAACACCGACCAGACCCTCAGTTTACCGCAAGCGCATCTTTCTCCGTCGGAGCATTGCGGTCTGGTTCACGCGAGCTGTCTTCACACAGGTGGCTACAGCCATGCTACAGTACATCACTGCTGCAAGTTAGGAGACATACAACTTTCGAACAAGGGTAGTCCAGTAGAGGAGACGTGAGTTTCTAAAAATCAGCCTGTATTCCCGGACGTTCCCCCAACGCACTATGTGCTTGCTGGGAAAGGAATAGACCCAAACGTTGACGCGTCCACCAGCCTCCAGATTTTCACCGACGCCGCGGTCCGCTCCGCGCATCACGTAGCGGGCAGACACGCAGCCCTTCCGCCCAGAGGAAGCGCGGCACAAGGAGCGAGAGGGAACAGAAAGCCAGCCGCAAAGCACTGCGCCGGGCAGCGGAGCTGCAGGAAGAGCCGGAGAATACTTCTGCCAGAAATAATTGCTCGAGGAGTCCTTCAGTATACGTACATATCATCATCATCATCATCACTGCTCAACCCGTCCGTTTCCCTGTACGGACTGTCGAGATCCTTCCGCCGCGCTCTACGTATTTTCCTCTGTCTGATGAACTGAGCACTGCAAGCAGTTTCAATCGCTTTATGCACGCAAGAGATGTTCCCCGGACGATACCCAAAAAAGTGATTTAAGTAACTGGATCTAAACTTTGAGGCAGTATTTGTTACAAAGATTAAGAGGTAAAACGAAACAAAATGAGACAGCAAGTCTGCCTACAAATATATGTAATAAAATGTTTTTAGTAGTAGAGAATGGCATAAAACTTGAAAAGGAGAAATGGATGCTAGACATAAGAATTAACTGTTAGCGGTAGCAATTAGACAATGAAAGTTTACGCACAGAGACAAAAAGGAAAAGTTTCTTCCACAATGGATGCAGCTATCTCTAGTCTTCTGTTCACTGAACATTTCAACCCTAATATCAACCATTCTAGAATTTTAATTTTACCTTTTGCCCGGTTCAGCAAAGATGCAGTTACAATTTTTGGGGTCTCTCTCTGCCACTCTAAAAATGTCCATTTCATATGTCAAGTAGAACGAACTGACCAAAAAGAGCTAAAGAGAAATCAGCGCTTCGGCCAATATTCAGAGAAGCAAAACAAAGTAAAAGCAACATTAGCAACCGCAAATAATTTCAGCTTTCCCTTGAACTTTTTCAAAGAGTATCTCACCTGATTATGATCTAAAAAAAAGAGAGAATATCCTTTGTCCGTTCAACCGGATAAGAGCAATACTAAAGCCACAGCACAATATTGTACTATTTTTCCCCGCTTTTAAAGCAGAAAATTGTTATATGATGCTAAAACGCAGCAAGACCTTCAAAGCCTCATCCTACTGCCAAGGGCAGGCACCTTTTCCTCAGAGAGACAGGCTTTTCACCGATGCTGAGCCCCCTTTCCAAAAATTCGTAACACGGTATGTGCAGGCGAGAAAAAAATTAAAGAGTAGTTCACCGCAGGCCAAGTCTTCTGGCAACAAACCTCCACCTTTCCGCAGACCGGGAGGAGAAATCCGTAGAGACGAATACCGTGGAAACCTCGCGCTGCTTGGAAGCCTCAGGTACCAGCGCAGAGGACGAAGAGACGGCCCGTGGCTCTCGGGACCTTCGCTAGCTCACGTGTAGGCAAGAAAGGTATCAAAATACACAGAGGACATGCCTCAGTATCAGATCCGGATGCTCAAAGTGTTCTTCTCCGCTCCGGAGCTGAGAAGATGAGATCTGTAATTTTGTCCTATTTAGTGTAATTTTTTTTTTTTATGGTAAGTTAGAAGACAACCAGGGCGGCGGTGAGTTTTGAGATCTGCATAAAACTAAGTAACACAAAACAGGAATATCAGCTTAGGGCATTGATCAAAAATAGGAAGTCGTACCCTGGCAGTGAAAGTTAGGGGTGTTTCAAAACAGAGAATTTTAATAGAAACCATTTTGCGACTTTAATTATATTGTAATATGTATGTTGTAGCAATAGCCGCCTTAAATTATTGCTAACAAAGAATTGCTGAACTAAGAAAAAAGGTGCAAAAAGGGTTAAAGCACTTGAAAAGCAATACCTACTATTTTATCAGGTCACTTTTGACTATGCAAATCGGGTGCATGTCTATACCACTCTAGTCTGATACCATTTTCTTTCCAGGTCATTAAAAAATAAATAAATAAACCAAGAGCCACGGTGAAGCTTCTCCAAAAAAAAAAAAAAAAAAAAAAAAAAAAAAATCAGTAATTTAATCCTTTCGCAGCAGAGGAAGGAGGGAATTGCAATTCTTCCTTAGGAGGTTTCCTGCGGCTCCCAGCCTCGCCCGGCTCCCCGTCAAAAAGGCGGACCGGAAATCAGCGTTCGCAGCCGGCGAGCTCTGGCCCGAGCGCCGGGAAAGCGCACGCTCCCGATCGCGATTCCTCACCGGCAACCGCACCGTCGGAGCCTGGGAGTTACTCTTTTTTTCACAAGTTTGAGTTCTCGTATGTCTTCAACCAGTCTGACTGCTAAACATGAGCGTGCACTGATTTGTGCTTTTTACAATCTATTAGTTCATACCAGGACAGACACGGAAAAACAGTAGTATGGGCAGACGTCTACGCGACAGGCTGGAAAAGTTTCTAATCGGTTCTGATAGCATGGTTTTCTTTTGTTTTTGTCAAGAAAGGCTCATTGAAACAGAAATCCTTCCCAGGAAGAGATGAACGAGGATAACGTTAATGCCGCTTAAAAAAGAAAAAAGCTCCGAAATCAGAAGGTTTTATTTTGAAATCTGAAATTAATTCTGTCAAGAAATGCTCCACTAAAAGTGATACTGGAGATGCAAAATATAAGCAAAATCTGACCGATCCTCTCTGCACGTTTTCATTTTTCTCTTTGATTTACGACAAATTGTAGAATCTAAGCTCTTGTCCGAATTCAGGATAGAAGAAAACCTGAGGAACCTTCAACAGGAAAGCACCCTGCAATACCTCCACACGCCCAGCTGCCTCTACCGGACAGGAAAATTGCTTCCTGCCCCAGACTGTTACCGGAGGAACTATTTTACTTCGCAGTCCTAGCTATTCCCAAATTCGTGTCGTCTCTTTTGTTTGGAGAGTACCTAAGTACAACAGCTACGTAGCACGCAGATAGTGCCTTTAGTAACTCCAAGGAGATACGTGTAGCAACAAGAGAGCTCCCTTGTTATTTTGTAGAGTTTTCAGCTGGAAGAAAAAGAAATTTTATATGCACATATAAATTATCCTGATACGTAATGAGTCCTAATTCTCAAATATCGTATCCTAGGCCACGTGCAGCTCTGAACTGCGCCCTCACATTTAAGGTTGCAAAGTTGCCATATTAATGTGATTAGCTCCTTTGGGGTTTTCTTTCTATTGTTTTTCCATTGTTTTTAGTTGTCCTAAATTTATTTATTTTGCTTTATTACACTGTGATTTTCATTGCTGTTGGAGACAAGAAAACATACTGATTGTGTGCTTTTTCAAAGAATTTAGGGAGACGAAAGACAGCAGTCGGGAGCACATCCGTCATTTCACCGGCAATTTCGTTCGATATCTGCCGAAGAGCCGAAAGCAGACGGTCTTTGTTTCCGTTCCGAGCTTAAAAGCCGATAAAACTCTATTCTCTGTTTGGATGATTAGCCTATAAAAAAACAGAACTGGGTCCAGCATCTGTACACAGACCCACATTCACAAGCTCTAGGAGGTGCTCTTCCATTGCAGAGGTTTGCTGAGTTTCTCTGGCTCCAAGCGTTAGGACTTTGACCGAGAGGAGAAGCACCGGTCTCTCGCCTTCCTGATACCAAGCCGTTTAACCAGGGGCCTCTCCGTGGACGCCGAGCAGCAGGATTACGGGTGAGCCCGATGTCTAGGGAAGGCATTTCTGAGGAGCGAACCACCCATTCTTCAAAAGGAAAACGCTCCTCCCTTAACAAGACACGGCAACTCGAAGGCTTTCCAAAACTTCCCGTCTGCCTTCTGCCTCACCAGGGCTTTCCCGATGCTGATCTGTAAGCCTCAAAAACGTCAATAGAGCTGCGATCTACAGCAAAAGCCTCTAAAACCGTGAGATCATTCCATCTGATGTTACACAAGATCCGTAGCGCTTCAGGGACTGTAATTTCCTGTTTGGGGGCTTTGTCAAAGCGTCAAAATCCCTAGAGACAGAGAAAAAAGGCGTAGGAAACCTCATAATACATCTTTGAGAATCAGCACACTGCAGTATTTTAATTGAAAGGAATCAAAAGTATATACTAGTCACTCCTTCTCCCTCCCTTCCCCCCCCCCCCCCAAAAAAACCCAACTTATTAAGGAATCTTTAATGAATACCCAAACACTCTCACCATTACTAACTGTTGGCATCCCTAAATAGAAGGATAATCAAACATTTTGTTATTCTATTCTTTGAAAACTCAAGAGTCTTCATAAGTTTAAAGGACTTTGAATAAGAAATGACAACATGCCATGAAAAATAAGACGAAAAAGATGCTCAAGGTTTTTATATATTTTTTTAAAAAATGTGTGTTTCTGGTGTTTAAAGACTAAGAGATACCATTTTACCCAAACAAGTCAGAAAATGCACAAGGCTTTCGAGGGAAAGGAACGTCCTTACTCGCGTCCAGTTAAAGTCGTAGGGAGTCATAGTTCTCAGCAACTGCCAAAGTAATGTAATGCTCCGCTAATAGCTCCTAAAGAGTTATAAGCATCAGACACGGAAGGAACGCATTATTACCGTCCATAAAGGCAGCAATTAGAATAGGCTGCAGAAAAATCTGAGGCAAACGAGGAGCAGTACTTTTGCAGCCTCACGGGCAAAAGCGAAACTGAGAGCAGTTAATTCGCTGTTCTAAACAAAACGGTAAACAAGCGCTTCTTCCCAGCTCCAGAGGAACGCTTTTGGACACACAGCTTCTGGTAGGCAGGGTTGGGATCCCAGGCTGACTTACTTCCATAGACACTTCCGCTCAGCGCACCCGCAGGTCTTTCTAAGCACATCGACCTTTGCGGTATAGGAGCCTCACGTCGCTCCTATTCACTAGGGAGGCAGGCAGAGTTGTGGAAGAGAGCAGTCTGGCAAGTTCTCAGTCGCTTTGCTACTTAAACTTTTTTTTTCCCCCTTGTGGTACAGTATTATCAACTCTGATCTCTTCGTTGCAGGAACATTTTGATCCGACTGCACGCGTTCTTCTTCCAATCAGCCTTTGTTATAACTCGTTTGATTATTCAGAGCCCTCGTACTTCAAATTCAGTACGTTCACATTCCACACGGCACAGACGGATCATTTTTTGCGTCGCTCAAAAGACGACCGTTGGCAGCCAAACAGGTGCAAACTGCTCCTTTCTGAAATACCTCCAAAACTTTAGCTCGTTCTTTTTCAAGCAGTGCTTCTACATTGCTGCTAGTATGCAGGCGTATCTTCTCAGACGACTGCAATTCAGGGAAAACTCCAAATTACTTCGACACACGTATATGCTTCTCCGTACGCTCGCCCCCACGCCATTTGCTTCTTTACCTCATATCTCCACGTGACATAGCCCTACAGGCTTTCGGGATCAAACTTTCAACACTGACTTAAAAATCAAATTCAACTTGAGGGAGTCGCCTTCTGAATAAGTTTGGGCATGTCTTTCTGTGGTAGTAGTAATATTTGCAAGCTGCAGAGACAGCCAAGAGAACCGAATCCCCACCAGCAAAGAGACCAGGAAGTAACCCGGCGCTCGCTGGCTTGTGCAGAGGGAGAAGTTTTCATTTCTCTTTCGGTCTGAACGCTGGGCATCAAAGACCGGCAGGATTCTTTTCCCTCCAGACTCGCGGAGAATTGGTTTTGCTCGTGAAAAAAATTGTTTCTGCTACCTGCAAAGGCTAAGCCTCTGCAACATTTTGCACCCGCTAAGGAAGGGAACCGTTTCTTACCGATCACTCATGAAGCAGCCACAGAGGTAAATGCTGTCTTTATACTTCTGCATACAGCATCCCTGAAGGAATTTGAAAGCAGTCTTGTTATTTTATTTTCCTAAACGATCACGCTTTATAACAAAAGCGAATGCAAAGCAATTATATTTATAACGTACACAGTTTTGGAGTAAAAATTCCAACTTCTTTTTTGGAAGTGTCTGTCAAAAAGTCATATTTATGCACTTTACCAGAAACATCCAAACCGCTGACCATACAAATCACACTGAAACTGTCAATAGCTCTCGCGCTATTCACTGTTTTACGAAAATTCTATCTTTAAACAGCTGAGTATGTAGAGAGAAGCTGTACAATAGGCACTGCCCAATGATGACTTTAGAAACTTTAATTACTCATACTATAGCTAAAAAAAAGTGGGAAGTTAAGACATCGAGTAACGGTAATAGATGAATTGGTCATATTAAGCACTTTTCGTAACACTGCCACCATGCATTTTAACTACACTGCAGTTACACTATAACTATTCTTAGATACATGCTCAGTTCTAGGTATGGGAATGAGTGGTTGTCACAAACATGCCGTGCATAACTAGAAGATGATTGCACCGCAGCTGCACGTTTTTTCAGAGAAATTAATAAAACTGTTAATGTAAGCAGCACAATCAAATTTTAAATGAGATTATTGACAGATGTGGACCAAAAAAAGCACTGAAATGTACTGCATAGGTAGTCATAAAACTGTCTAAACAACATTATACTGCTCTACGGTTTCGTATTAACACAAATATAGCGTTAAACACTTATATGCGGACGGTGCTGACAAAGCAGAGACTGGCCCAGTAACTCTGGATATCACTCGCTCTTAAAAAAATTTAGGGAAATCTTCAGAGTTGAAGCAATTAACAGACTGTTTCCCAATTCCCATGCACATCTGAACAGTTTAACTCACATTTATCTGTTTTTCTTTCTTTAAAAAAAATTCTATGCAGACACAAGAAAAATGGCCACTTCACACCACCTTTTCAGTCAGCTTGAATAAATTGTTTGAGAATCAGTAATCCTAAACGACCATTTTAAATTCCAATTATAAAATCACATAGCACTAGCACTCAGGGTCCTAAGGGTTCCTCAAGTCCTTGGCATCAACCACGTGCATATACCAGCTCTTCCGTTCAGTTATTATTGGGGCAAAGCGGCATTTATTCTGTATGTAGAGACATCTCCATCTTCGTTGGCACAAGACCCACTCAACATCTGCTCCCCTCAGAAAAACAATAATAGAATGGAAACACAGATATCTTAGATTCTCCAAGCAGAACTTAATCAAGAATTACAATACTTGTTTCCATTCTAACAGCCCTTGCAGGAACACTGCATTTCACCACTGAAGAAGAACAACACTTATGTGGGCGTACAGAATCATAGAATCAGTAGGGTTGGAAGGGACCTCTGGAGATCATCTAGTCCAACCCCCCTGCTCAGCAGGGTCACCTACAGCATGTCAGACAGGGTTGCGTCCAGGCGGGCCTTGAAGATCTCCAGAGAAGGAGACTCCACAACCTCTCTGGGCAACCTGTGCCAGGGCTCTGTCACTCTCACAGGGAAGAAATTCCCCCTCACCTTCAGGCAGAACGTCCTGTGCTTCAGTTTCTGCCCGTTGCCTCTTGTCCTGTCACATGGGACAACTGAAAAGAGTTTGTCCCCGTCCCCCTGACACCCTCCCTTCAGGTACTTGTACACACTGATCAGATCCCCCCCTCAGTCTTCTCTTCCCCAGGCTGAAGAGGCCCAGCTCTCGCAGCCGTTCCTCATAGGGCAGGTGCTCCAGCCCTCTGATCATCTTTGGAGCCCTGCACTGGACTCTCTCCAGTAGCTCCCTGTCTCTCTTGTCCCAGGGAGCCCAGAACTGGACTCAGGACTCGAGAGGAGGCCTCCCCAGGGCTGAGGAGAGGGGCAACATCACCTCCCTCCACCTGCTGGCAACACTCTTCCCAATGCACCCTGGGAGACCATTGGCCTTCTTGGCCACAGGGGCACATCGCTGGCTCATGGCCAACCTGTCATCCACCAGCACTCCCAGGTCCTTCTCTGCAGAGCTGCTCTCCAGCAGGTCAGCCCCCTGCTTGTCCTGGTGCCTAGGGTTATTCCTCCCCAGGTGCAGGACTCTGCACTTGCCCTTGTTGAACCTCAGGAGGTTCCTCTCTGCCCAGCTCTCCAGCCTGTCCGGGTCTCTCTGGTGTGTCAGCCCCTCCTCCCAGCTTGGTATCAGCAGCAAACTGGCTGAGGAGGCACTCTGTCCCCTCACCCAGGTCACTGCTGAACAGGATGGGAGCCAGTCCTGAGCCCTGGGGGATGCCACTAGCCACAGGCCTCCAGCTAGACTCCATGTCACTGATGACGACCCTCTGAGCTCTGCCTTTTGGCCGGTTCTCAATCCACCTCACTGTCCGCTCATCTAACGCACGCTTCCTGAGCTTCTCTAGGAGGGTGTTGCGGGAGACAGTGTCCAAAGCCTTGCTGAAGGCAAGGGACACAACGTCCGCTGCTCTCCCCTCATCTACCCAGCCAGTCACTCCATCAGAGAAGGCTCTCAGATTGGTTAAGCAGGATTTCCCCTTGGGGAATCCATGCTGGCTGCTCCTGATCACCTTCTTTTCCTCCATGTATCTGGAGATGACCTCCAGAAGGAGCTGTTCCATCACCTTTCCAGGGGTGGAGGTGAGGCTGACCGGCCTAGAGTTGCCTGGGTCCTCCTTCTTGCTCTTTTGAAGACTGGAGTGACACTGGCTTTCTTCCAGTCCTCAGGCACCTCTCCAGGTCTGCAGGACCTTTCAAAGATGGCGGAGAGCGGCCTGGCAACAACATTCGCCAGCTCCCTCAGTCCCCGGGGGTGCATCCCATCCGGGCCCATGGATTTGTGGATGTCTAGCCTACCCAGAAGGTCTCGAATCCTTTCCTCCTCAACCAAAGGAAAGTCCGCCCTTCTCCAGACTTTCTCCCTCGTGTCCAGGCTGCAGGATTCCTGAGGGCTGCCCTTAGCAGTGAAGACTGAAGCAGAGAAGGCATTCAGTAATTCTGCCTTCTCTGGATCCCTTGTCACCAGGGCCCCTGCCCCATTCGGTAGCAGACCCACATTTTCCCCAGTCCTCCTCTTGTTGCTGATGTATCTGAAGAAGCCCTTCCTGTTGTCCTTGACATCCCTTGTCAGACTCAATTCCAGCTGGGCCTTAACCTTCCTCACTGCATCTCTACATGCTCTGGCTGCATTCCTGTAATTCTCCCAAGTAGCCTGTCCCCTCTTCCACATTGTGCACTTTCTTCTTCTGTCTGAATTTGGCCAGGAGCTCCTTGCTCACCCAGGCAGGTCTCCTGCCCCTTTTGCTGCAGTTCTTGCTCATAGGGATGCACCGCTCTTGAGCTTGGAGGAAGCGATGCTTGAATACTTGCCAGCTCTCCTGCACCCCCCTTTCCTCTAGGGCCTTAACCCATGAGATTCCTCCAAGTAGGTCTCTGAAGAGCCCAAAGTCTGCTCTCCCGAAGTCCAGGGTTGCAGTCCTGTTTGTTGCCTTACTTCTTTCCTGCAGGATCCTGAACTCCATCATCTCATGGTCACTGCAGCCAAAGCTGCCCCCAACTTTCACATCTCTAACCAGTCCCTCTCTGTTGGTAAGGACAAGGGCCAGCAGGACACCCTTCCGCGTAGGCTCCTCCACCATTTGTGACAAGAAGTTATCATCAATGCATTGCGGGAGCCTCCTGGACTGCTTATGCCTTGCTGTGTAGTCCCTCCAGCAGATGTCAGGGTGGTTGAAGTCCCCCAGGAGAACCAGGGCCTGTAATCTTGAGGCTACTTCCAGCTGTCTATAAAAGGCCTCATCAACCTTCTCTTCCTGGTCAGGTGGCCTGTAGTACACACCCATAACAGTGTCCCCCGTGTTGGCCTGCCCTTTGATCTTTACCCATCAACTGCCTCCTCCTCCTTGCAGAGCTCGATGCATTCCAGCTGCTCTCTCACATAAAGAGCAGCTCCACCACCTCGCCTTCCCAGCCTGTCTCTCCTAAAAAGCACAGAGCCATCCGTGGCAGCATTCCCGTCATGCGAGCTACCCCACCACGTCTCTGTGACTGCTACGAGATCACGGCCCTGCGACCGATCTCCACGCAGATCTCCAGCTCCTCCTGTGTGCTCCCCGTGCCGCGTGCGTTGGTGTACAGGCATTTCAGAGAGGCGGTCACGCCTGCGGGTTTCCCAGGAAGGGGGTCCGGGGGTCCCCCACGGCCATGTCCCAAACGCGCATCCCCGGCCGCACGCGCCCGTTGGAGGCCCCCCGACCCAACTTGTGTTTTGTCATCTACCCTGTGTGTATGACACCCCCCTCCCCCCTCCTACCTAGCTTAAAGCCCTCTTTCCTAGGCTGGCCAAGCTGTCGGCAAAGGCAAACGTGCCCCGCCTGGTGAGGTGAATCCCGTCTCCCCCCACCAGTTGTTGCCCCTCAAACCACGTTCCATGGTCACAGAATCCAAAACCCCGTTGCCGACACCAGCGGCGTAGCCAGTTGTTGATTTGGGAAATCTTCCCACCCCTCCTCCCGTGCCTCCCCCAATCGGCAGGACCGACGAGAAGACCGCCTGGGCTCCCAGACCCTTGGCCACCGTGCCCGCGGCCTCGAAGTCTTCCCTGATTGTCTCTAGTTTGTTCTCTGTGTCCACGTGAAAGAGCAGCAGAGGGGAGCAGTCCGAGGAGCGGACGAGCCCTGGCAGCCTTTCAGACGCATCTCGTATCCTCGGCCCCCGGCAGGCGGCAAACCTCTCCGGAGGAGGGGTCGGGCCGGCAGACAGGCTCCTCTGTCCCCCTCAGCGTGGGCTCACCCGCTGCAACCGCTCGTCGCCTCTTCCGAGCGGTCGCGCGAGGCACAGGCTCAGGCCGCCCGGTCGCTTCCCTCGAGGCCAGGTCCGGGTCCTCCTCCTCCCGGAGTGCACTAAACCTGTTCTCCAACTGTAACTCCGGGTCTGCGGGAGGATTAGGGGCCTTTCTTCTTTTTGTTCGAGAAGCAGCTAGCTTCCGGCCTTCTTCGACAGTGCCGTGCTGGACTGTTTCACTCTGCGCAGAGTCCTCCAGCAGCTCCCCTGCTGCAGGGGACTGGGCCCCCGGGAGCGTATCTAAATGAGCCTCCATAGGATCGATCTGGTGGCATCATTCAGCAGAGGACAACGATGGAAAAATATCATCCTCCGATCAAGCCACGCACATTGTTGGCACGGGCACTCAGGGCGGCCTCGGCCATCTCCCTTCGCTGCCGGGCTCCTCTCCGCCTCCAGGAGCGTTACCTAAGCTCCCGTAGCCTCACAGTACGTCCCACCTTGGAAGTTATAAATTACAACCTACAAGCCTACAACAAGGAATGCTCCTTAGACACGTGGGGATCCATTCTATCCTATAGTTTTGACTACACCATATTTCCAGGCCGTACTGGAATTACTTTCAGAGAAAGTAGGATGTGATCCTTGGAAAGAGGGCTTGCACTTGCAGCAGTTATCTACATAATGTCACCTCTCTTTGTAAGTAGCAAAAAAAAAAAAAAAAAAAAAAAAAAGAATTAAATCAAGCTGTATTTCAGCCACAATACTTCAATACTTGTGAACAGCAAACAAATTGTGGAGCTTTATGCAGTAATCGATAGAGTCGACGACTCATCCGTAAGTTCCTACTTAAAGCTTCTCAGCCTTCTAGAGCACCACCCCATCAGGCATCCCTATTTCCTACATACCACGAATGTCTCCTTTGGGCGGGCCTTCAAGAGTTGTCAGCGTCAACATAACTCTCCTTCACTCCTGCCAGCCTACTTTTAAGCACAGAATTCATTACGAGTGCATTTCGGCCACCGCTAGCGGTTACGAGTCCGGAACCTGGGACTGCTTCTCTCCACCCAAGTACATGTTATCACTGGAATAAAATTATACTTACTCTCATATCCCCAGCAGCACAGTGGCAAAAGGCGACACACGTTAGTGCCTGCCTGTGCTTATGTAAATCGCGCTTCTGGCAAATGCAAAAAGAGAGTCACTTTCTCAACAAGAGCTTTAGGTCGTTTGAAAATGCAAAAGAATTTTAGGGTCATTAAAGCAGATAAATTGAGATCAATCAGTTGACCGTAACATGTAAAGTGCAACAACTGAGAGTTGCAGACGAGTTCCCCCACGCATCCAGCTCAAGCTGTAAACAACTATTTCTGCCTGGGAGAGGTGCACGACCTCATACATCCTCTTTTCTGGGTATTTTTGCTTAGTTAATGAAAGCACTCTGTCCTCGACGTGTGAGGCGACACCAACGCTGTTCTTGCGCCTCCGAGAGATACGAGCCTTATTGCCACTAAAAATCAACTTCTCCGCACTGCGGAACAAGCTGCCTATCTCGGTATTGAGAACACGATGCCGAGGCATCGGCCGAGGGCGTCGCGTGACCGGAAGTCTGCGATTCTGCAAAAAAAATCGATCGTAGGTCTCCCCAGACCCGGCTCGGTTTTCGGCCGCAACGGCACGCTTGTGCCCAGCCCTGAGGGCCTGGTGCTGCAGCACCTCTTAACTCCCTCGCTCCTCGGTTGCCGTACGTAGCAAAGGAATATAGCTCGGCGACGCTCTTCGCGGGGGCTGCTGCTAGAAGGAGCCATTGGGAGCAATGAAATGCAAAGGGGCACGGGAAAATGCAAAAGACTAAAAGCTGGCCTTAGGCGAGCTGGCACAGAACTGCCGAAATCAGGGAAACCAAGCTCGTTGCCAGCGCTGTCGGCTCTTACCTACCGTTTGCTGAATCGTTATTCCTAGCCGTCTAATATCACAGACAACCAAGATCGTACTCTCCCAACACTTCACGGCCTGTACGCATGGGCAAGCGTAACTCCACAAAGTTCATTTCCAAGGAATCCTGCTATTCGATCCATTCTGACTGCCACTTGGCAAGGAACGCGAGTGCGTAAACGGACGATATGCCGCCTGCGCTGAAGCTACCGGAGTTCGGTGATATCGACCTCCGCGCAGTAACGATTTTGTCCGAGGTGGTTAAGGTTAGTCGCGCGTGCAAACGCCCCGCTCGGTCAAAGCGTCAGAGACGAAAATCGTCCGTCGTTTACGCGTCCCGGGCTTTCAGATCAGCTAATCCTTCTCCAGAGCTCGCGTCCTGCTCCGGAACCCACCTACGCGCTAGCTACCTTGCGCTATTTTCTTTTTTTATAAATCAAAGTGACCGCAAGACAAATCGCTTTGTTTAGCTCCTGAGGAAATCTGTTTTCTCGGATCCTCTCCATCAAGCTTAAGATTTTAGAAAGTGTTGAGAAAACTTAATAATTACATTTTAGACACAAACCCAGATAAAAACCCAGATGCAACGTAAATCCTGAGTCTAGTGACATCCAAAACTTCAAAATAACACAAAATATATACATGTATACAAGTTTTTCATCCTTGCTGAAGGAAGCATGCTGCTGCAACCTCGATCCTCCGCTTAGGAGCCTAGCACCAACGCCACGGAAGAGGACATTCTCCATCAAGTCTCGTGTACAAAAACAAAATGGAGAAACCGCATTGAAACCGGAGATGAGAGGTTAGTAAGCAAGCCTTTACGGGCACGCGCATTTTGCCTCTTCACAGAGGTGCACGATTACACGCAGCCACGTTATAACACCAGTCCAGTATGGCAGCAAACAACTGCCACCAGGGACAGAAGCAGGACTATGAATGGAACAGGCAAGGGAGAAAATAGTCAGCACCCCCAGGAGTGTTCTACCCTCCTGAGACACAGGCTTTCTTCTTCTAACTTAGAGATTATTCACTATTTTAAAGGTTTCTTTTTTTAGAAGGTAGGTTGAACGTGCACAAACACACGCACGCTCAGATGCATTCTGAGGTGACAAAAGAAGGAAACCAGCTTATTTGAGTGCAAGTGACCCAAAAATAATCCGGATGATCACACTGAGGAAGTCCTTATTTTCAGAAGGGGAAAGTGTTCTAAAGCACAACTTTTCTCTGCAAGTATCAAGTTTGTAGCCTCGCCACGTTTTAGTAGCACATAGAAAGTAACCAGTTTATCATAAAGGTCAGTTTAACTTCGTCTTCCCCAAAGACCTAAACTGAGATTTACCACTAATTCGGCATTTATGTTAAAAAGTTTCAGCAGCAGGAGAATTTAAGAAGCAGTCATTGCCTCTTGCCAAAAGTGATCTTAAAGGATCACTAGGAAAGGAGAGAAAGATTAACGGGGGCAGAGGGCGACTAGGTAGAAGAGCAGAGCGAGCCCTCCAGAGTCTGCCCGCCGCTGTCCTTCGGCTCAGGCAAATAGGCGAAGAGCGGTGGATTGCTACCGAACCAACTACGAGTGTTTCCAGCCGATGTGAGTACAACTAAAATACAAATTGAGGTCGCTACTCCAACAGTAGACAGACGCAAAAAGCAGTAACTGCCACCACCAGCTGTCACTTTTTCCCGTACCAGCGATACGTCCAATCGAGATAATGCATCTCAGCGTTAAACGTCAGATTTAACTAATTAGCCAGCTAATACAACTAATACCCGGGCTACGCAGCCTGCAACGAGTCCCCACAGAGGCTGAGAGTAAGCAGGGAGAGGCGCTGCAGAGCTCCCTAAGGAAGCTGCACCGAGATCGTGACATCGCTGGGATCAGCGACACGGTGGGACAGCTTACCAAGGAGTTTGCAAGAAGTCTAGCCAGAAGTTAGGCTGAAAGCAAGGGAGCTACTCAGAGGAACACCTTTCACGTCTGAGAAATCCGAAATCATACCTTGCTCCCAGAGTGGCTTCCTTCCAAAATTGGCTTTCTTTCTTTTGCCTTTTTTTTTTTTTTTTTTTAAAGAAAGAAAACCATCAAGAGAAAAAAGCATCGTCGCCTAACCAGAAGCGATCGCAACTTATCAAAAGCGGTCCCGAACACCCTGCCGACAAGGTCTGCAGACGGCACCGTTCACGCCTCCTCGTCCTGTGAACAAGCCACAGCAGACACTGTCCCAAGCACTTGCCATGGGGTTTGTGAGCTCTGTGCTCAGTCTTCTGCTGATAGCAGTTTTACTCAAGCAATTTGAAGGGCTAGACTTTTAAAACCTCAGTAATTACCAGCAGATAAAGATGAAGAATACGTCTATAATTATTGAGGAGAAAAACTACAAAGTCATTCCTGCTAGAACTCCTTCAAAAATACACCACTTCACCTTTCAAAACACTTAGACTCCGGATGGTGTTTGAAGTTTTTTTTTGTTTAAGGCTAAAATATAAGGTTAAAAATGAACTTTTGCACCTCTGATTAATTTGCGGTTGCATTTATGCTGTCTTGAAAAACAAAACAAATATCTAGAAATCGGACCGATTGATTCGTGAGCCGCTTCTGTTTGTTTTTAACGCACAGCATTCACACTTCCCGTGTCAGGATAAAGCCCTGCTACATTCCGGCAGAACCCTGCCTCGATACCTCCGCCAGTTCCGAATGCTGTCAGACGTGACAAAGCGCTACATGAGATCCACCCGCATTTGCCGTTCTCCCGATCTAAGCCACTCGAGCCAAAAATTCACCCAGCGGAGTTTCGGCCTCAGGCTCGATCAGTTAGAAACATTTCGGCAACAGGAAGGCAGGTCTCGCCAGAAAAGCAAGTCAATGACCAGGAGCCGCTTTTGACCCCCGTCCCGGCTTCTCTCCCCCAAAATGTTCATCTATTCTCGTTGCTCTCTTTTGGAAAAAGAATTCCAAGTTTCGCCTGGAGGCTCAGTGGATATTCAGAATTTAAAAAAAAAAAAAAAAAGAATCCATCCGGGCTTTGGCAATGTGGCAATTTGTCCCTAGCAACTCAGAATTCAGAGAGGATTCAGAGCGTCGTGGCTACAGTTTTTGAAGATACCATTTCTGCTGACCATGCTCCGGCCCACAAACGCTGAGGAATTTCCCAGACACGGCACTCGTTACCCTTTCTGGTCCAGGTGCACCTCCAGGAAGTAAAAACAAGAAAAGAGAAAAAAGAAAGAAAAAGAAACCCCCCCCCCCACACACAAAGAGAAGGAGGACCACTGAGAAACCGTGACTGAAGGCGGACAATGCAAGCAATGTAGGAGGAACAAACTAGTTACCGGGAAGAATAGCCTTGAGCTGCCTCAAACGGGTACATAATAATGTCATCGTAATACAGCCTTGATTACAGTTGCACCGAATATCTGTACTGCGTACTTCCACTCTATACAATAGCTTACAGGAAAAATGTCAAGCTTGCAAAGTAAAACCACTTCTACAACGGCAACTTACCGGTTTCATCTCTACAGCATGTTCTCTTACTAATGCCGACGGAAGGATCTCCGTGTATCGCTACGGGAACAGAATCCTGAGTTTCACTGATGTTGCTACTTAGCATACAGAACAGTCTGCTGTCAGAAAACATTTTTTGCAAAGAGATCCTTCCCACAAGTACGTCATACTAAAGACAAGGGCAATCTTCTCGCTTTTATTCCAGTGCATTTTAAACAAACCAGAACGGGCCTGAAGGTTTTACAAGAACAGACCAGAAGCTTTCGAAGAACCTTAAGACCGACAGCAAAAGCTGCTGAAATCGCTAGCATCCATCCAACGCCTGCGTCAGCCTCCCAAGACCGTCCTCGCCTCTGGAGAGAGCCCCGCGTTCCAGAAGGCGCGCTCCCCGAACCCCCAGGTCAAACCAGCTTCGTTGCACGCTCTTCGGCAAGACTCTTCCCACCCGTTGCGTTTCCTTCTTGTTACGCAGAACTGCAGGACCGCTACGAAGAGTCACGCTGACACGTCTGCAGCTCCAAACGCGAAGGAGCTGTCTGTAACGGCTGCAGGTTCAGGCATAAAAGACCAATCTGCTACTGACTTCTTGGTAAAGACTCCCCCCCCCGCCCCAGGTTTTAGGACGACGACAGCTACCCCCCTTCATGCAGCTCCGTCCCTCAGAGAGCTGCGAGGGAGATCGGCCTCCTCGCCCGGTCCGTCTCGCTCTCTCAGAGATGAGCTAGGCCCGGTTCTCCCGCTAGAAAGCATCTCCACGGTACCGAGCAGCCTCTTTGCCCCTCTAGCCTCGGGGTGGGCGGGACGAGGAAAAATTACTGTAGCCCTGCCGGTCCTCAACCAGGAGGAAAAGCAGCCGTGGCTTTAGAGCGTTTGAGTAGTCCGAGCGTCGCTGCTCTCCCACCCTAGGCAGAAACGTCATCCACGCTTTTCAGAAAGCGACAGCGGCGCCGACGCGGCGACGCTCCGGGCCTCGCGGGTTTTTCGGGTTCTGCCCCTTTTCTGTCGCTCGTGGGTTCGAGCGCAGCCGCCACGGCCGGGCCTCACGTTCTTCCCGCTCCAGCCGTTCGGCAGGAGACAAGTTTGAATGTTAAACGCTTAACGGTGATGTAGAACAGCTAGGTCTCCTCGCAATTAAAGGCAATCTGCAACACCCTCTGACCGAGCAAACTTGCCGCCAGGAACAAAAATGACGTCATTGTTAGGCGACAAATGCTCAGTTAAACACAGCGCTCTGCGGAGAAAACCGGCAGGACTTCCAAAAGCAACTCGAGGCAAATCCAAGTCGTTTCTACCACCAGCCCTACCACGTTCGTGCCACTATGTCTGAGCAATTGTTTGGGGTTTTTTTTTTTCTTTTCCAAAAACACCGCACACACACACCCCCCACAAACACAAAGGCTTTTGGGTTGAGCAGGTCAAGCAGGTCTTTGCTACAGCTACTCACAACCTTCTCCACACTGCAGAATTTTACACCTGTAAAATTTTTCTATTACTTCAATAACAAGATCTTTCTAGAAAGAACACCCACACACCCAACAAATTAATCCCAGAAGCTTGAGGTTTCTGGAATCAGCAGATACTGATTTTGCATTCACAAGTTTTCTACAGGAAGCTGCCTTTTTTTTTTCTTTTTTTTTTTTGAGCCCCTTAACCACCCTCCCCCCAAAAAAGAACCCTACATTTTTGCTGTAACCCTGACTTCACTGAGGCACAGAGGTGTTTGTTCCAGCCTTTACTTCGGCTTCCAGCGTCTGTGAAAATATTGGATTGCGACACGACACTGCTCAGGCATTGGCATGGAAAGCCTGCTTGAGTTCCTGGCCGGATGGAGTCCCATACTATTTAGCATGTGCGCTTAATGTTTCCAAAGCAGCACTGTTCTGTTTCAAGCAGGGAGCAGATCTGGGAAAATGCTCATTAACTTCAAAGGCATGACTTTTTTCCCTATGAATTTTTTTTCTGAAGAATAGGCATATGTTCATTCATCCCCTATGTCCATACAGGCAATGGGCTAGCTGCCTTGAAAAAAAATGTATAAATAAAAATGCCAAATCTCCATGGAAAGAAGTAGGGAAGAGAGAATTTACAATGAGATTTTTGTAAGAAACACACACTTGAAACTGAAAGTGGGAGGTCAGAGAAATAGATATTTCAACAGCACCTCTTGAGCAGGGGACAGGTGCTGGCTTGTTGAACATCTAAGACCACTTGGTTTGTATACCCCGGTAGAGCGAAATAAGGGTAGCTAAACCAAAAGACGCTGTCTTTCGGGTGCTGACACAGCTGCAGTACCCTCCGAAAGCTACAGGTCAGCTGCAGTAAATCCAAAGACATCTTCAGTCCGGTCATCCGTACTCCGGGCCTTAACCGCACGGGAAAGTCTGTACGAGCCACTTCGTTTCTCAGGTTTTAGGTAGAAAGGAAAGATCTGAGTCAGGCCACGGATCAAATCACAAGGTGAGGTCAACAAGCAGCTGCCTGACTTTCAGGCCAAAAAGGAAAAAGAAAAAAGAAGCAGCAGAAACAGAAAACCAGCACCGAGCGCTGTGCGCCGTCTCCACTATCAAAAAGCATTCATGTGCTCCAGGTGGGAATGCAGACTGCCCCCAGCAGGCTCCTGGGCCGCAGACAGCAAGCGGCCTCCACACTCGTTACGGTCCTCTCCGGCACCTTGAAAGAGGCACGCGGCAGCTGGCCAAATCAGGCTGGCGGGCGCTGGCGGGACGTAGCGCTGCCGTCAGGCAGGGCGTTCCTCTGCGCTCCTTTGGCCTTTCGGCTATCATGCCTGGCGCGACTGCAAAGAGCATTAAAGCAGACCACGAGCCATACAGATCACGGCGAGGGTGCTATCGTAATCCGACGACAAAGACCTTGTTTACATTCGTGAGCTACTCTGGGTAGTTAAAGTGTTGCACAGAGCCATCGCACAGTCCTCGTCGTGCAAAGCTTGAGATTGGTTACTGTCTTATTAAATCAAAACATTACGTATTTTTTTTTCATTTCAATGTGACCGCCTGTCAGATGTGCTTCGCACACGATTAACTGTCTCGCTGTTCTTGGCTGGCGGTCAGACGGCCGGTCTGCAGCAAAGCCTTTTCTTTTAGGAACGCGTCCTGCCACGCTGTGCTCTCTGCCCCTCCTTAATGCGTGCCCCCTTCCCTCCTGTTAGTCAGACAGAAAGGTACTGCTTGACTGAAAGCAGGCCTGGCTCTTCCGGTACACGCTCACACGTGCCGCATGCACCACGCACGAGACCGCACAAGTAGCGGTTCTTCTTCCGAGAGCAGCAGGGGTTCTGGAGAGGGGCCTCCAGCGCTTCGCCAGGCGGCTCGGCCGGTCCTCACGGCACGCCTGCAAGAGTCAGAGACGAGAAAGGCTGCGACTGAAAGCGACCTCAGTCGTAACGCTTGCAGAAGAGCTCCCGATTTCCAGCGTCCCTCCACGGAAGCCACAGACCTGAGCCGGGCGCCGGGGAAACCTGCGAAGGGCGATGCCAGAGTCTGCTGCCTCCGGCAGGAGCTGTTACAAATCCGATCCCCCTCCGGAGAAAGGAGGAAAACTGAACCTCAGTCGCCCACATCTCTGGCTAGGGTCTGGCATCACAGCCCTGTACCCCTTGCCATCTCTCTGGACAAACATCACCCCTGCCAATTGCTTTATGCGCTGCCCCTGGCATCGTGTGCTAGATGTACTTTGAGAAAGCCTAGGAATAAGTTACTCTAGCAAAGGCCCATCTGGCCTAGTCTGAACTCTTTCCAGTTTATCAGTTTTTTCAGATATCCAGAGTGCACGCACACACACACACACAAGCTTAAAACATACATGGAAACTTACGGGTGAACAAGCAGGTGCCCACCGGGCTCGGCAGACATTCTGAAAATCCTACTTCGCAGCCTGCGGCACCTATTCAATGACAATGACTTCAGCGACGCTCCAGCCACGTCTCGTTTCAGGGACCAAAGCAGATTCAACGATATCCTCCAAACCGTACCTGTCCGATCAGCACACCTAGGTCCAGCTCATCAGCTCATCTCTTTCCTCGAGACTTTCCCTCTCTCCTTTCCACCGATCCGTGAACTTCAGAAATCTTAGCCACAGTAAAATACTTTCTTACTCCGAGACACGTAGGTACACGCAGGTGGGAATACTCGTTCTACCTACTACGTAATGACACGCCGGTATGGGATCAGAAGCAAGGCCATGACGTGTCCTTACATCCCACTGCATTCAAGAACAGGTGCACTGAATCTGGAGGTATTACCAGGACAAACAAACAAACAAGAAAAAACACACCCAAAACTCACCCCCCCACCCAAATACCACATAATCAACCCAAGTGTAGAAGTTGGCGATGTTTACTGTACAGTAAAATACCCTTAAGCAAAGCTTGATAACTGCGGCGTCTTTATTGCTAAACTGGGGGGGGGGGTCCTCAGTCAAAGAAAGGGAAAAGCAAATCTGCATGCCCCAAGCTTTAAGGGGCATAAAACAGCCGACGAAGCAAGTCCTGAAAACGGCTTTCACTCCCAATATCACCTCATTGGCTGGCATGATACAGAATTCAAACGAATTCAGGCAAACTAGCCGTCTTAGCGGTGCCAGATTCTCACGTATTTTTCCTCATTCTGCTGTTCTGGCTATCTTACTGTGATTTTTTTGTAAAAGCTTGGAAGCGTGCATTTGCGTAATCCCTTCACATCAGAAAACATGTTCAGGATCAGCTGGAAGAAAGGGGTCACGTCCTTTCACTGCCAGCAGATTCCACTACACAAGTGGATATAATTTAATTCTACATACACCAAGCACTGCAACTTCTCTGATAATAGAGCTCTCCAAAAGGTATTTCTGAGTTCTCGTGGGTTTTGTGAAGTGTCTCGTGTCGTATTTAAAGTGAATTACGTGAAGCAATGTACATACCTTGCCTAACCTCCAAAACGCATAACTGCACTGTACCTTTTCTGAAGTTTTTTTTTTGAAGGTGAAAGTATTTAATAAACAACTCTTAAAACTTCAGAGAAAAGTGTGTTAACCTTAAGGCTAACTTTTTTGTTTAACCTCGTGTTGTTATTATTAGCATAACAAAACTTTTAAAAGCTTTTAAAGGCTAACAACCTTTATACACTTGTGTTAACACAAGTGTTAATCTTTTAATCTTCAGCACAGTATTATTGCTCCAACTGATTTGATTTAAGCGGAAAAACGAGAAATTGCCTATATCAGGTGAGAACTGGAAGATCAGTGATACCTACGGTACCTTTGTGCTTTCCATATTCAGAGGTCAGCCCTTTACTTCCCTAGCTAGAGGTATTAAGACACGGGAGTGCTGACTCTGCTGCTTGCCTTGAGTATGTACAGAAAGAGCTGCAGCAGAGAGGTATTGCTGGGAAAAGAGAAGAGGGTAGAGCGCTGAGGCATTTGCAAGTCCTCCCCGAGCGCAGCAGAGGAAGGGGACGCTTCGATTTTCCCTGGAAATGAAGAACACTGCTGCTTCTGAAGCATTTGCTTTACCACCTTCGTCACCTGCAGGAACATCTCTGTCCTTGCTGTCCCTCTGGATCACATCCGAGGCATGGCATTGAAGGCAGCAGTACTGAATGCCTTCTCGGCCTCAGTCTTTACTGCTAAGGGCAGCCCCCAGGAATCCCTGAGCCTGCAGACAGGAGAGAAAGTCCGAAGAAAGGAAGGCTTTCCCTTCGTCGCGCTGCATCACGTTAGAGATCCTTTAGGCAAACTTGTCATCCAAAAATACACGGGCCCGGAAGGGATGCACCCCCAGGGACTGAGGGAGCTGGCGGATGCTGTTGCCAGGCCGCTCTCCTTCACCTCTGAAAGGTCCTGGAGACCTGGAGAGGTGCCTGAGGACTGGAAGAAAGCCAGTGTCACTCCAGTCTTCAAAAAAGAGGATCCAGGAAATTACAGGCCAGTCAGCCTCACCTCCGTCCCCGGAAAGGGGATGGAACAGCTCCTTCTGGATGTCATCTCTAAGCATGTGGAGGAAAAGGCAATCAGGAGTAGGCAGCATGGATTCCCCAAGGGCAAATCCTGCTTAACCAATCTGAGAGCCTTCTCTGATGGAATGACTGGCTGGGTAGAGGAGGGGAGAGCAGCGGACGTTGTGTCCCTTGCCTTCAGCAAGGCGTTTGACGCTGTCTCCCCTAACGTCCTCCTAGAGAAACTCAGGAAGTGTGGCTTAGATGAGCGGACAGTGAGGTGGATTGAAGAACCGGCCGAAAGGCAGAGCTCAGAGGGTCGTCCTCAGTGGCGCGGAGTCTAGATGGAGGCCTGTGGCTAGCGGTGCCCCCCAGGGCTCAGGACTGGCTCCCATCCTGTTCAACTCTTTCATCAATGACCTGGATGAGGGGACAGAGTGCCTCCTCAGCAAGTTTGCGGATGATACCAAGCTGGGAGGAGTGGCTGACACACCTGAGGGCTGTGCTGCCATTCAGAGAGACCTGGACAGGCTGGACAGTTGGGCGGAGAGGAACCTCATGAGCTTCAACAAGGGCAAGTGCAGGGTCCTGCACCTGGGGAGGAATAACCCTAGGCACCAGGACAAGCAGGGGGCTGACCTGCTGGAGAGCAGCTCTGCAGAGAAGGACCTGGGAGTGCTGTTGACAACAGGTTGGCCACGAGCCAGCAATGTGCCCCTGTGGCCAGGAAGGCCAAAGGTCTCCCGGGGTGCATTGGGAAGACTGTTGCCAGCAGGTGGAGGGAGGTGATCCTGCCCCTCTACTCAGCCCTGGGGAGGCCTCCTCTCGAGTCCTGAGTCCAGTACTGGGGAGCCCAGAACAAGAGAGACATGGAGCTACTGGAGAGAGTCCAGCATAGGGCTACAAAGATGATCAGAGGACTGGAGCACCTGCCCCATGAGGAACGGCTGCGAGAGCTGGGCCTCTTCAGCCTGGGGAAGAGAAGACTGAGGGGGGATCTGATCAGTGTGTACAAGTACCTGAAGGGAGGGCGTCAAGGGGACGGGGACAAACTTTTTGGTTGTCCCGTGTGACAGGACAAGAGGCAATGGGCAGAAATTGAGCCACAGAAAGTTCCAGCTGAACGTGAGGGGGAATTTCTTCACTGTGAGAGTGACGGAGCCCTGGCACAGGTTGCCCAGAGAGGTTGTGGAGTCTCCTTCTCTGGAGATCTTCAAGGCCTGCCTGGCTGCAACCCTGTCTGACATGCTCTAGGTGACCCTGCTGAGCAGGGAGGTTGGACTAGATGATCTCCAGAGGTCCCTTCCAACCTCAACCATTCTGTGAAACATAGCCTAAGAGACCCTGCATACACAGGGTGCAAGACAGAGTACATCTGCAAACATGGAGAGATGCGCTATGTTCTCTGAAAAAAACCACAGTTGTGTGCCAGGCCCAAGACATTATCCGTAGTATTTAATAGATGCCTGAATAACCAAGTAATAAGGATAAATTCAAACTGGTGGGACTCTCACAAGGGTAACGTGCACTACACAGACAGTTCTTGCACCGTGAATAGCAGATACAGCAGCTGCTGCTAGTAACAGGTTGCAGTCTCGGAGCAAATATCTCAAGGGTCTTGAAATAATTTCATCTGAAAAGACTTTCCTCCTAGCTCCTGCATCGCAGGAGCACTTGATTGGTCTAGCCTTTCTCTCCCTGTAGGGAAAGCAGCCCATACTCGTCTCTACCTTTCTCAGTGAATGCACCGCCATTTGCGGGGAGAAGGTATGCCGGTCATCAGGCTTCTTCCCGCTCCCTTCAGACACAGCGGAGCGCGCTAGGTCTGGGCTACTACAGTGTTTTACACATCGGAAATGGCCACAGCTTACCTTTCTGTAAAAAAATAGTGCCCGCTGCTGCTGCGCTCCCAGAAGCAGCTGTGATATCCCACTGTTCAGGTAGCCAGCATTTTGCGGACCTTTGAGCCCTGGCAGGTAGCACAAGCAAGTACTTGTGAGCCAGCAGCTGCTAGTTAATGGCAGGATCTTGCTGCTGCAAGCACAGTTAATTTGCTTTCCTGTCTTCCAGATCCTAGCGATTCAAAGTCTGAGCAAGGATTGCAAGACCCCATTTCAGGTAGCCAGTGACCAATTCTTCCTTGACCTAAGAACTGCTATAATCCAGCCACCGACCCTCAGACCTACAAAACGCTAACACACCAGCTCGGCCAAAACTGGGAGCATTTCTCACCCCGAAGGAAGGTCTCGCCTTCCTCAAAGCGGCTGATGGCAATTTCCAGCCTCTGCAAAGTTCAGGAGTTGGGAGACCCCAGAAGCAGGCCCTCTCAAGTCCTTGCCTCAGTGTCGCCCATCCCTGCTGTGCAAGCAGCCTGCCGGCTTGCCTGTGCGACTCTAAGCAGCTGCCAGCACAGCTGCTATCTAGGCATACATGGCTGCACCCTCAGCCAGCAATCGCGGCAGCACAGTGGAAAAATACCCAGAGTCCCCTTTCCTCAGCTGTAGTCACTACACAGAGGGGAAGAGGAAAAAAAAAAAAAAAAAAAAAGGGAGGTGTGGGGGTAAAACCCAAGTGGCTTGAACTGCTCTCTCTGCCAGCCTTAGAAATCCTCCGAGAGAGGCCAGTTAGACGGGGGTCGGGAGGGACCTTTCGCACTGCCGGAGAGACTGGAGGAGACTGAAGCAGCACACCGCTGCAGTGAAATCTGGAAGAAGATACGGTACACAGGACGGTTCCTGCTGCGAGAGCCTTGAAACGTACCTCCGTATTAGCGAGGGCTTCGGTCCTAAAGAAGGGCGGCCCGCTCCTCCTCCGAATCATCTGCTCTGCCCGGGGGGTCACAGAAGGGCGAGGCAAGTAAGTGCAGCTCTTTGGGAACTCCGAAGGAGACAAGGAAATGCTGCTCATCAGGCCTCGGCTTGGAGGGACCTTTCCCAACAGCTCCCCTTTGGGGGTGCGGAGGCGTTGCGATCTGCCTGAGCGGGACCTCCTGCAACGGCAGCGGTCCCGAACCAGATGGGAACGACGTCGCCCGCGGACGCAGCCCGGAGAGCGAGCAGCACGCAGCTCTGAATCGGGCCTGACCCGGTTACAGGTTTTTGCCGGAGGGTTAGCTAACTTTTCGTACGGGCCGTCGCAGCACGAACGGTGCTTCTCCTTAAAATCCATACACGCCCGACAGCGCCCAGCTTTTGGCATTAAAGTTACTGCAATAGCAAGTCTGCTGCAAGGTGAATACTCTCAGATAAGTTACACTGTAAGCATTAAAATTATTGTTAGTATATAGCTAGTGTCCCTAACTTTTCCCTTTAAGGCTAATAGCCTTTTGCAAAATAGCTGTAGCTAGCAGTTCTGAAATACTAATGGAACCTTATACTACTATTTACAAACCTTTCGTTTTTTTTTCCGGGTCGGTTATAAAGGCGGCCCGTCCATATACTACTGAAGACTAGTTTGCTTTTGAACCAGGGGTGAGACAGACTCTCGTTTTTGTGGCTCTCCATTGGATCAACCTCATTTGCAGAGCAACTTTCTACAAAACATATATTTCTTAAAAGTATCGTAATATTTATGACTATATTCAAGACAGTTTTTTAAAGCAATATTTTGTAGGTCACAGTATCTCATTTACAGACATGTAACTTAAAAGTTAACAAGGCGATCAGACAACAACGCGCACTTACCCTCGTCTGGCAAGGGCACTCTTCCTTCTCTGACCCTTTGACTAGAGCATTGGTTTTTGAGAAATATGATCGTGTTTGAACTATGTAGTCCAGCGGATCTAATTGTAATCTATCTTTCCTCCGTTTGCCTTCTCCCCCTCTCATAATCCATTCTCAACCCACCTGCAACAGTAACCAGAACATCTACGTGAAATGTTTACCAGCCTTACCGGACGATCTCGCGCGGCGGCGTTTTCCCTCCCGACCCTGCGGGCTTCTTGCGTACCGGCTCCTGAAGCGCGACGCCGGAACAGAAACGGAGAGAAATCAGCATGTCTGGATTTACAGCTGCGTGACTGAGAGCTAAATTCTCAGAAGAGTAGGCAACTAAGCACCTTCGTGTCTGTCGTAGGATTTACCTTAACTGTCGGTCCAGAACAAGGCAGGCCAGCCACTACTTTGCCATATGCTAATGACCTATAACAGTATCTGCGGTTTGCATTATGCATTTCTGCCAGCTCTGTAAATATTTAAGGGGTTTGAACTTGCTCCTGGCTTCTAAGGCATAAATATCCCTTTAGCAAAAGGAGCGCTACGGCACCTTACCGTCAGCGAGGCCGAAGCCACGCGACCACGTGCCAGTTTGCCGAACGCAGCAGCGAGAGGAGACGGCGTGCGCGGGGAGCGGAGGACGACCGGCGACATCGCCGGACAGTAGTTGCGAGGCTCTTTAAGTGCCTGTACAGGCCTGTGTTGGTGAACTGCTACATTTTTTTTTTTGCCCAAAACTCTTCTAAGCGAAAGCTTTGAGGAAATAACTCGCACAAGGACCCACGGCGCAGTTACAGATCCAAGAGGACTTCAAAACATTGCCATTACTGCAACAAAGTTGATACCAACATGTACCCTGTTATTTGGCAACAAAGCTAGTAATTCCAAATGGTGTTACAGCATGCGGAAGGTTTAAATGTAAATCTAGAGACTCAGCCTCTGCTGGATTCAAACAGGGTAACAAAGTCACGGAAAAAACAGGGAGACTAGGCAAAGGATGGCAAGTTCCAGATGGGAAAGCCGCTAACGTAAGTATAGTTTCCTCTAAATTACAGTCACGGTTATGTGAATCAGAGACGAGCTCCAAAAGGCCAGGGATTTACAAGCCGCTCGATATTTTCTAATATGCGGGTAGCGGATAAATGAACTAAGTCAGACAGCTGAAAATCTTAGCTAATGATTCCGTAATTGTTTATCCTTACGGACTGTCATCATATTTGGATTAAAAAGCTTTCACTGGTGTGCGACAGAAGCAGATATTTTCCAAATTCGGCACAACAGCTGGCTTCAGCAGCTCTGACGGAAAAATTTCATTTGTGATTTATTCCTTTCGCCCGATAATCATTTCTGAGGGAAAGCAGGGACATTGGCCTCCAGTCAAAGCAAGCTAATATGGCAGTACTGATTTCAGAAAGAAAGGTTACGTAGACCCCTCCCTACACCCGCAAGTCCAGGTCTCAAACGGCAGGCATAGCTGATTTCAGAGGGGGCCCAGCTTTCTGAATCTCAACGTATAACATTGAATATTCTTGAAATCGGTCTCTCTGCTCCCCGAAATTACAATTTCACTCTCAATCACAAATGTCTTCTGGACTGCAGATAAAGAGCTTATGAACAACTGTTTTACTGAACACACATAAATGAGACTGCCCGCAACTAACACAGATAGTTAGCCTGATTATCTAAGATTTGTCTAATCTGGAAAAGACTGTTAGCCAACTGAAGGTAATTAGCCTCCAAAAAACCCACCACACACAGAGAAGACAAAAGTAGCTCAGAATTAGTTGCGAGAAAAAGCTTGGAGAAGTCTAAACTTCAGCTGCTATGTCTAGTGAAAAGAGAACGGTTTTGTCCTTATTTTAACCCAGCACCGTTAACGCCAGAGAGAAGCACATCCTACGCTCCCTTAAGACGCGTTCCTGAGATTAAATGCCGGTTGCTCTCTAACTGCTGAAGCGCGAGGCCAAAACCCAAGAGGAGCCGAGCACCTGCAGGACAACATTTTGTATCGCGGGCGAAGCACGTTGAGCCCTCAAACCTTAGAGTGAGACGGAAGGCGAGGGGAGAAAAAGAAAAATTAGGTGAGCTGAGAACAAAGTGACCCTTTGGTGAACGCTAGGCTTCGCTTCCAGGAATTTCAAGGGTATCGAAGAAAACTAAGACCCTATTAGATCTTCAATCCCTTGTCTAAGTAACAGTCAGCACCAGACCGGATCACGAACTGGTACGGATCAAAGTATTTCATTGACTATGTCCCCGAAAGTCACTCCTAATATTTGTGTAGTAAGCTCTTTTTCATTAGACTTTAGTCTGCATTAGCATCTCAAAATTCACCCGTAATGTATCTTACATTCAGAAGTATCTAACAAACGCCTGAGACTTATAATAAAAGTAATGGACACCTACAACGAGTTTAGAAAACATCACAAAATATTGTAGAAATGAAGAACTGCAAAGGCCCCTCCGGCAAGTTTTACTCGGGAGCGGGCACTGCGTTCGCGAGTGGAAATCAATTTAAGCTACTATATAATTGGGTGAATAATCAGAAGAGCTCATTAAAATAATCAAGGAACGCAGATTAAGCAGAACGCTCTCCTCTGACCTTCATCGTTCCGCACCGTCCGCTTTCAAAAACCATTTCTTGTGTCTCCAGCCAGAGAGAGTCATTTCTGTCTTCGAAATCGTTCTCCAGCAGAGCTCCCTTTCAGCTATTTTCATTGCCCGTTACAAAGTCTGGAAAGTTTCCTTTTCCTTTCTTTAGCGGTGCCTACGTGGTCAGGATCTTCCAAGTTAACCCAGGGAAACTGTCTGCTGAAAGAGGTCATCAAGACAAAGGTTGTTACTGTTAGGAGGACAAATTAACTGCATTTCCTTGTTTTTATGTGATTGCTACCTGTAATCAAGGACATCGACTGCACGGTTGTCTGTGATTTACAGGGCTCCAGATCTTCAACCCAGACGACCCCCGTTTGGTCCTATGAATCCTTCTTCGACACGTACAAACTCCGAATCGTAGCCAGGCTCTCCGCGGCAAATCCCTTCCCCTACATCCCGAGCTGGCTAGTACTGGAGGCGGGACAAGCGTAGCGTACCGGGCACGTCCGGAAGCCTTAGCTAAGCCTCAGAAAAAGTTGGCCGTATTTACACATCGACATGCTACTGGCATCTGGAGCTAAGCGTAAACACAGAATTCAGTATTTCAGGGCAGAGGCTGAAGTGTCTGGTGCTCTGGTAACAAGCTAACGAAGTTACTGCAATACACAGCACAGCAGCCAGCATTCGGAGGTGTTCTTCTGGTGCTTTGTTAGACCTAATTTCCTAAAGCACGATGGTCCCAGAGAGGCGATTAGCCACTCCATACGATATACAACAGCAAAAGGAAGGTAGGAAAAAGTATCTCTACAAAGAGGTTTAAGCGGGGAAAAAAGAAAAGAAAAAAAAAAAGTACTTAGGAGAGGACTTGGTCTCTCAATATGTTGCAGAAGTTTGGGCCCCAGACCTCGAGAGGAGGCAGGTTTCAGAGCATTTCTCTTGTTCTTGGAGCAAATTTGTGGGGAGGCACCCCATCCCCCTGGCTGTACTGGGCTTCACCTCACGTGACACTGGACGGTCTCAGCTTTCCGCAGGAGCGGACAAAAGCGAGGACGCCGCTCCTAGAAAAAGCTCGCCTTGCCTCCACCCCGTGGAAAGCCCACAGATCTCAGCCTTGTCTCCCTCTTCTTCATTTGAGGGAGTCTCCGTGATAAGAGGAATACTAGAGACAGGACACTCAAGTTACAGATGGGCGAGAGGTGCCTCCAAGTGAGGCAGGGACAGCAGGGAGCCAGAGACCGGGAAGAGCCCTGTGTCAGTCTCCACGGTTATGAAAAACCCTGTGGCAGCAGGATCTTACGATAGCTCATTAGATTTGATATATAATAAATAAATATATTTAACCAGGGAATTCAAGTTGCCTCCAGCCACCTGCTAGCCCTGTATGCTAACCTGTCTGGCGTATTGAGAGACCAAAAGCCCGCGTTTAAGGGGCATAAAGAAATCCAGTAGATGAACTGCTGCTGGTGTAAACGCCTTATATATGAAGTCATAGCAATGAACAGATTTTATTCACCATTTGTCCTTCCACTTATAAGGAAATTCTGAGAATTTTTCTCTCCGTAAAAATGCTTGTTTTAATTTGCACATTTGTTTTAAGACTGTGCAAACTGACTCTGAATTGATTTTTTTGAAGATTATATTTTTTATTCTCCTTAAATAAGGTGAGAAATTAACTTTTACTTCGTTTATTTATACGTTCATTTCATCTTCCTTGTTTCATTACGTTTCCCTTCAACCCAGGTGCTATGAAAAGAAGTTTAGGGATCGACGGTTGGATGAGGGGTGCTTAGATATTTGTTACAAACATTTTCCAAATTATCACAACGCTAATACACGCAGCCGACCGCTAAGAAACACGACTGCCGTTTGTTAAATGCGCATCTTATATTTGATTACGTGAGGTGGCAACTTTAATGAGTACCCGTGACAGCTATTATCCCGTTAGTCATAATTTCAATCAGCAGGCATCAGACATCATTAGTCAGCTTTGGGATTTTGAAGGAATTTTTATGAAATATCGCTTTAATGGAATACTGTGAGTTGTACTTGTAATTAGGCACTAGCTTGGCTTTCGTCCATCCTTGGAAAAAAAGGAAATGACAAAATGGAACCTTTGCAATAATTCCAAACATAAAGGAAAAAGAAGAGGCAACAACTATCCACAAATACCAAATTAGCATAAGGTGCTAGGAGTGTATTTGTAAATCCGACATTCGCTTTGGTAGTTTATTTTGCAAAAACAAAAGTAGTTTATATTTGTGATTTCTGTAACATAAAAGAAGGGGGAAACTTAAAATAGTTTCAGGAATTAAAACATTGCAAATCAGATCCTTATTATTAAAAAAAAACAACACATTTGATTTATTACCAACATCTCCACTTCCACCTCATTTCATAGGTGTATGGTTAGGTAACAACCAAATTTGAAACCTTAGTATTTAACTTATCTATTCTCTTTCAGAGAACATTGTTTTCAATAAATTCTTTAAAATAGGCTTCTAATACAAGTCCATGTTAGTATTTTAGAGTTCTACACTAGCTCTTCTGACTTGGATCCTCACAAGCTATTAAACGTGTATTTCACACATTGAAATGCCTCCACTGAAGCTGCTATTAATTTTCAGACTAGTGAAATAATTTGCGTATTAAACATGAATTCAAACAGAAAACAGCAATGGTCCGTTTCATAGGCAATCCGTGCAGAAGAAAAAATATTTACAAACTGCTGCACGTATTTTCTTACTATTTATTTGCAAACAACGTACGGCAAATGTTTTAGGAAGCTTTAAAACTTTTGAGAATAATGCCATAACAGACATCAAAAACTTCCTCCAGACATCCATCCACTGTCATAACCCGCTCAGCTCTTAACACTGGAATTGCTGCTGCCTAGTATTCTTCTGAAGCACTATACAGAAGCAGTAAGTGGATTTAAAATGCTGCTATTCTGATTTCAAGCAGGTTAGGCCACTTTGAATTTGAATTATCCAGAAACAAAACTTTACAACGCGTAGCAGGAGTTGCTATAACTCAGTCCTCTTGGCTGTCCTCCCATTTTATTCCCCTCCCTGCTTTTCCTTTTATTAGATTAATAAACCCAATCCCCAAAATATACATTAAGCAGCCAGAGATGAGACTCTAGCTCAGAAATAAATAAAAATTAAATATATTCAGATAATAGTTTAAAAAAAAATCAGATTTTGTCTGCACATATTGCAGAGATTTTTTTTCCTGGAGATAGGAAACCAGCTCGTTCCTTAAGTGAGAGTAGTACCTTTACCCCATTTTACTACTTGAATAAGAATTTATATAGTAAGAAAGCCACATTTAAAAGGTCCTGATATTTCTGTAATCACCGTCTGCTACATTGGGTATCCTGGATCACGTGCACTTGGTCTAGGTTATGCTGGAGGCTCTCACACGTGCTTCGGGAGACGTTACGTTTGCCCATCTTGCGTGCTGCTCAGGTGTAGCCAAAAAGCTCAAGATTGCTTTCCACTCCGCTCTTCTCAGATGGCAAACACGCACGTGAGCAAATGAACAAAGTGCCGATTTGTAGAACAGATCAACCTTCTGGGTGGTAACTTTTTCAACAGCCCCTTAAGAGACAACACTTTCCCTCTTTATTGACTCTTTTCGTATCTAGTGTGAAAAGCAAACAAAAAAATTTAATTGATGAATAAACTACCTACGGTTGTCGAAAAACACCGCTATACTACCGTATTCTTTCTTTGGACGCACGAATTTCCATCTCCAACTTCCTTGTAAGACTCCCACTCTCAGTAACAGTTTTGATTTTGTGCTGCCTTGCTCCTTCTTTGAGGATATGAGACAAGGTACAAGACACCGCTGCAAGGCACCAAAAAAAGAGCAAAGAAACAAGCATACAGCTACTGAAGTTCTGCATACACTTCTCGCCTTCAAACTCGCATGAAAGCTTAGATACAATATCAACAAATCTGCTAATAAAAGAATGCAAAAACTATTTAGTCTTTTGAATGTGTGAAGTAGAGATGTTCTAAACCTTTTGAGAAGAATCAAGCGACCAGCGTGGGGAGACGGAGAAAGACAAGCCACATTTTGGGCCTGCTTGAACATGGGCTAGGACAGTCCCATTAAAAAGGCAGCTACATTCCCAAGAAAAGTAGTTTGGCTTCTTTTGTAGGCCGTTATCTCCCCGTATCTTTTTGGCAAGTAACGGTAAGGTTTGAAACAAGCCTTTGAAAGCCAGAATAGTGTAGCCCTGTTTTGCGAGCAGGTGAATAATGAACCGGGCTGCCAACCTGACAGCTGCTTGGCAGAAGTGCCGTTAGACCTGCTCTCTCAACTGATGCCAGAGATCAAATATAGCATGCTGGCCATGGTATTTCTGAAGCTCAGAAAGTCGGCTAACAAAACAGAAGTGTGCTGTCTGGATTTCTTCTACTTATCTCTTATTCCTTAAAAATTCTTAACATATTACATCTCAGGCAGCGCAGCTAAAGGTTTTTTGCTCCACCCTTCTATCCCTCCTCAGAAAGGAGGTTAGAAATACCCCAAAATACCGTTAGTGACCCACATGGAAAAAACTGTTTCTCTCCCCTTACAAAGAAAGTTAGATATTCACACTGTGAAGTATCAAGACTGTTACAGCGCTTTTTTAGCTGCTTTATAGTGCATTATCTGCTCAATAGACACGACGTACTATTTGGCCACGGAGCATCAAAGCCAACACGATGCTCAAAATTGGCTCTACTTACCTCTAACATAGGAAGTTTAGATTAGGCAACTAACTTCTAAGTAGTTATACACGGAAGGGCCTCCAGAAGGTGATTCAGCCTGTCTGGAAACCAGTGTCTAAGTGATATGCTTTTAGCTTAAACGGTTCTTTTTCCCCCTACAGGAATTCAATACAAAGAGCTGACTTCAGCTTAAATTTCATTTTCCTGCCCAGGAAGAGGAATCAATGTTATCAACTGGAAACATTTCTAAAGATTTTCACCACTTGAGGTGCACAGCATAGATACTTTAAGTATATGAAGGCAGACAAACATATCAGCAGAAAAAAATTAGTTTTACCTTGACTCATGTCAGTAATGGCTTTCTGTAAGACAGGGTAGTAGGGCATAGAAAATGCTGGAGTTCTAAGGCAAAAAGGTATTACTTGCTTCTTGGGTAGAGAACATCCATTTCCTGTAACAGTAGCTTAGTGTTTTTTTTTTTTTTTTAAATAAAAATTTAATTCCAAGCACAGATGAGTCTAGCATAGATATAACATCTTTATTTGAAGTTTTCCAAGTAGAAAGAGAACACGTCTGACGTTAACTTTATTTGAAATGTTGCAATTACGTAGTAAAGAGAATTGTTATTGCACTTTACCCTCTCTCCACAAAAATTCTGAGAATACATAAATTCACTCTTGCTGTAACAAGGGTTTTCAGAGGAAACAGATATTTTTGTTTGTGTGCATGTGGGGAGATTGAACATACTAAACCTTGGTCTAGAATTAGGTAGACAGCTCAAGAGAAAACTCCTGAGGACAAGAACAACAATGAAGTAGGAAGAGCACTTAGCTATCAGAATTTCCCAAGTTCTTCTTAAAGAGTCACAAGTACCCTAGAAGATGAGGAACAACTTGTATTTTGAGGGTAAAGCTCATAGTATACACTAACAGGACTAGAAATCAAGACAGCATTCTGGTAGGCCTGAGCAGAGAGCAGAATCACTGTTTCGCAAGACTCACAAAATACCTGCTTAGACTGCCACAGACACCTAGAGTTGGCCGAATCGATTGCATCACCCCCTCACGCAAAACATGACAAACTCCTACATGCAGGAAGGCAAGACTGACAGCTTTATTAGAGATTAAATTTTATAGCTGACTGGAGTCAGATCGACATATTACTTTCAATTGAACTGTAGAAAATAATAAAAAAGTAACAAAGGTGATATTTTAACCCTTGGGAATCTACATTTAAAAATGTATTTCTTAATGACTGTACCAAAATAAACAAAAGAGGAGCTTCAGTCTTTTGCAATGCTGCTATAGCATCCTGGGGACAATGTGGAAGTAACCCTCCGGAGCACAAGCTGAACCATTTTTGCCAATTCCCCCAGCAAAGGCTGCTATCGCTAGGTTGGACAGCCAGAATCCCCCTTCTGCCCACTGTCTTCAACTCTTTTCCACTTGTCACACAACAAGGAGAAAATTTCACTACCCTGAGACAGAACCTCCTACTCCTGAGGAGGAGTGGAGAAAAGGAAGGAGGAGACCAAACAGGTCTGAACCCTCCCAAACAGAGGAGCTGAAACCCTGTTTTCCGTTTCCTCCACCTGCAAGTGGCATCACATCTTTATTGGAGGAAAACATCCCCTCCATCCTGTTAGAAAGGAGAGGCTGCTATTCCCAACAAGAAGCATTGCAAGAACCGCAAGAAACATCCAAGACTGAAAGCCCCCAGGTTTCCAGGATTTTAAACACTCACCCTTAGCATTTCTCCATTAGTGACTCGCAGGTAGCTAATATTCAGGGGTTCCAGCTGGAGGCACTGAGCATTGCTGACCTGCTGCCTGGGCTCTGCAGGGAGCAGGTGCAGATCTGCTGTGGTGCTGGGCTACACCATCTTCATTTGGCCCTAACTCACGTGGTTTCCACAAGCAGGCAGGACAGGCACCATGTGCCTGTTTACACACCAACTCACTGATGCTGGAAACAGCTGACGTGGCTCAGCATGGCTGAGAACTGAACCATTGCGTGGGCGGGCTGGCAGGATACTAAGCAAGCAAATGGGCCAAGAGAGTTCGGGTAAACGAGACGCAGAAAAGAATGCGAGGAAGATAGCAATGCTTTTGGTTTAACCTTGTGTTTCATTTAGCAGGCAGCAAGGCCAATGAGTACGGCTTGGAAAAGGCTGCTGAATAAAGATGAAGGTGATCAGAGCAGGCAGAAATGGAAAGCGAGATAGTAGAAGCAGTGACTATGGCTAAAAGCAAGCAATAAGGTCTACCTACAAGAGGCTCAAAAAGCAAAAATAGAATAGTTCAATTGCTCCGTATGTGAATTTCTGCTTAAAAACACTTAGATGTTCACATCTTACTCTTACAACCTTTCCTGAGTTTCTCCAAGCTGTTGAGAGCAACTAAAAACTTGATTTTTTTTGCCACAATAATTCCATATTGATCCAATTAGACAAGAGCGACTTCTCTGCCCAAACAACAGCTAACTCGTATAACAAATGCTTTGCTGTCAGTCAGTCCTCCATTATTAATATTTAAAGAAACATTAGACACTGATGTTAAAGAACCACCCTTCTCAATTGCACTTCAAGAGCAAAAAAGTAAAATAAGTTTTTCCACAGAGTCAGACATATCAATTTAAGCCTAATTAAGACTCCACCACCACAGTTCAGCTGGAAGCACTGAGAGTATTTTGCAGCTGTCTGATGAGATTTCCAACATTTTAACAGCCCAAACAATTGCAATCCTAGTAACACACATATAACCACAGCTTATCAAAACACACAACCAGTTAAGTAAATCCAAATATGATATAAAGATTACTTAGTCCAATTTATGTTTCTCACTTCCAGGTCAGTCTAACACTTCCTAGAGACAGCTACAGCGCTGCACATGAAAGCCACGCTGCACCGTTGCCCGCCCTCTACCAAAACGCAGCCTTGTACCCTAGAGCCCGCTCAGCCCTTACCTTCACTTCTTGCAGCTCAGCTCTTGCCTTGCTTCTTTCCAGACAGAGAAACCACTCGCTACAGTCCCCAGATAAAAGGACCTTTAGGGGCTAGAGTAACGCAAACAAGCTGGAGCAGGAAGAAAGAGTCCTCATAACCTGCAGCCTCGGCACAGCAACAGCTGTGGGTAGTAACAACCTCATCAGCAGGCTGAGGTGGTGCCCACCTGCGGGGCCCCCCAAAGGCATTTTAAGAGTGCTATGCTGAAGGTGAGGTTACTTGCTTGATACAATATATTGTACAGCACTCAGGAAAAACATCAGCACCTCAGACTTGCTACCTGTTCCTCCACGGCTAGAGTAGAAAGTTTTTATATCTGATTCCATATATTGGGTCTAACCCAGAAAGCTGAGGTAGTTTTTTCTTATATGGAGTGTTTCTTAACTCCCTGGCAGGGATAACACTGTTTTCTACAGTATTGTATCCTTGCGCCAAATGTCAGAGGAGTTACCTAGTGTTAATGAGTATGAATGAAGGATTCCTTTGTGCCCAATTTCCGTTTCTATTCAGTTCGACCTGGACAAAAATTAACTCTAACAATGCGCCCGTTGTTGCCTCCTCTTGGACCAAACAGAGCTTTCAGAAGCATCAGTTGTCTTTCCCATTACTATGGACAACAGTTGAACTTGGTCACTGGAAAAGAAGTAAATAAACAAGCAGCATGTAAAAGATCCTTTTTTTTCCCTGCTGTTTAATAATGAACCAGCTGTTTGTGCCTTTTTTTTTTCTTAATATGTTTGATTGCACAGTATGTCAGGATTTGTCAGAGGCTGAAGACTGCGTCATTCACATTTTGACAAAGAATAAAAGTGCTTTATGCCCAGCGAAACAGCAAGCACCACCAGTCCTGTCCATAGCTGTACCTCAACTGTTGCTTTACATAGCATAAGGTGCTGCTAGTATTTGAACCCCAGATACTGCTCCGGAGTTACTGGCAAGGTAACAGAAGTCGGCATGAGAACGGCAGAGTGGCTGTCCCCAGCAGGGCACGTGCAGCGGGCACGGCGTCAGGATGCTGCGGGGCACGCCGGACTCGCTGTGAGGTGTCTCCGTACGCAAGTTCTCCGTAAACGTACTCATCTGAGGACGAGGAGTACTTTTACACTGAACGATGCGGCCGCCTTGCTTTTCAGACCGAGGCTTCGGGCTTGCTGCGCCATCCCCGCCGCACAACGCGGCGGGCGGCCCTCGGCCTCGCTGGGAAAACCCTCCGCTCCCCGCGGAAGAGCAGGAGGCAACGTCCTCACGCCACCTTCTTCGTCCCGCGCTCCTCCTCAGTGCCTAGGGATTCCTGGACCAGAGGGGAGCAAAACACGGCATAAACCGGCACCTCCGCAGAAATACCGGTCCTGAGGATCTGTTCACTTCAAATTATTACTGCTCTTTGGGGACTCACTTTGGTTTACCCCAGACAAAAGGCTCTTCTAACTAGGAAGTAACTCTAGTACCACTGCAACGTACTCAAATTTTAAAGAAAAAATTGTTATACCCAACGCTTCTGGAAACTCCCTGAATTTAAGGTAAAATGTAAACACAGCCTTTGATTTGAGCAGAGTTTGAATCTTTTTCCACATTGAAGGTAATCAATCACTTCCCAGGACTGTTTTTAAGATAGTGGGAAGACAAGGGGAAAAAATTGCCTGAAATACAAATACGTATTAAATCTGTTATTCCTCAAATAACCTGGAATCAATTGCTTCTATATGAAGGATGTTACTTGAAACATTTTTATTAGATTTTAGCGGTCCTTCCTCCGCAGAAGAATAAACTATCTTAAGGAGAAGGCCTATTCTAATAATGTTTGATCAAAGTTGTGCTGCATTTCAAAAGTGGAGATTTTATTGCTGTTATTAAAGTGGCATATCTGTAAAGTTTTATCAACTGTATTTTCCTTAGGGTTTCAATCTGTGAGCTGTTTTATGTCAATTAGAAATTAAAGTTTTAACAAGAATTGATTTAAACTGCATGGAATATTAAAATTTTCTACGTCAACAGTGCTACTTTTGGAAACAGATCATTCTTCATCTAAATCCTTATGCCCTGAAGGATTATTTTATTGTAATTTGAGTAATTTTAATTCTCATTAATTGTATGCATTAAATTTAAACCTCCTGTCTCTGAAAATTAAAATGTCTGGAGCTAATTCTCATTTTAGACTGCTATAAAACTATGACTACTTATGGAATAAGTCAGGTTGGGTCAGAATTTGTACTGGTTTAGGTGAGAAACAGTATCAGTCTGCTGAGGTGCAATCTTCAATTTGCGTCAGCCAAGAAAGGTTTACCAACGGACTTCAGCAAGTACAAGACAGACTGCTTTGGGAATGAAACACAGGCTGATGAGGTACCTCGGAGAAACAGTGAGCCTGAAAGGATGAGAATTCCCCCAAACACTGCTCTATCCGCTTACCCACGAGCTCAGGACTGATTAGACATTTATACTCTTCCAACGACTAATGACAGTGAGTAATTCTGCATGTCTGAGGATTATCATCATATAAGTTAACAGAAGCGATTAAATTTAAATGAGAAAAAAAATCACTGAAGTCCTTTATGGAGTCCTTTACTCCTACATCCTAAAGATAGACTGGGCAGGACTGCGGCCAACAGAGACAACCGAACATTGATTTATTGAATTCATACAGAGCAACATGCGCCAAATGACCATAAAAGCATTTGAATTTGTTGTTTATTTTTCATGCCTTGTCCGCATTTTCTGTTAATTCTGGTAGAAAACTGCACAAAATACAATCATCAACGGGCTTTTGTGGTTTCAATATTTGCGAAATCATCTGAGGATGACATTGTTTTCCTTTCATCCTGCAACACAGAAACCTCATTCAGCATTCAGCTTATATTTTCCACCCTTAGCTTGAGAAAATTTCATTGACGGCTCCAGAACACTCCACGGACTTTATACCTTGATCTACTCTAATTAAGTCAGTGGCAGATTTTTCAGGATTGCTCACAGAAAACAAGCCTGACTTCACATAGTCTTCTAAGATTAGTTTTCTCTGCGATTACTCATGCACAGTGTCATTGCCACTGCCACCTCAATGATTCAGGGGAGAAAACTCCTGAAGAGATTGCTCAGTGAAAGAAAGGGTAGCACAGAGTTTTGGAAATGCAAGTGCCAAACATATTTTTGAACTCTGTACTGCTGTCTTTTTAAATTCTTTTTTAATTCTGTCTTGTGAGGGGAAAAGGTCCATTCAGTGACCTACTCATAAACGTGGGTAGTATCCTAAACAGGAGAAACTTTTGCACTGAAGTTTAAAGACATACTTTGCCATAGAACAAGTGCAAAATGAAAAAGAAGCTTGTAATCTTTAAAGCCAAAAGAATTCAAATATGTTTTTTCTGGGCTAGAATTTATTTTGAATAGGTATCTTCAGCCATAACCAATGGTAAGAATGCAAATGCTTCTCTGAAGCCCAAATTTAGGTAAAAAATAGAACTGCTCCATTTCTCTGGCATGAATCACTTTCCCTTATATTGACCTGCCTCTTTCTTTCTACGTTAAGGGAAGTCAAAAAGACGACTGCAGCTGGGTAAGTCTAAGAGTTGGGCTCAGTCCCTATATTTTTAAATTGTTTCTTTGTCTGAGTGACATCTGCAGATTGAGACCGCAGACTGGAAATCTAACAAAAACAGTCTTTGTGGTATTATCTGCCCAGCTGAAATTTCTAATTTAAAATTTATTTTATGTGAAGTCATCTCATTTTATTTATCAAAAATGTGAAAATAAGCTTTTTATCTCCAAAGGAATAAAGTCTATCTAAAGTCATTTACCTATATTTAAAATAGATTTCCCTCTCCTGTGTAATGCTGAAGCCATGCCAAACAAGGAGGTGACTTGAATCGTGTTAGAAAACTAGAGGCAGCTTCAGTGCTTGATCTGTCAAACTAGTTATTTCTGGTATCAGCAGTTCTTGATGATATATCTGAGAAACACTCATTCCTTCCCCCGATGCTTAAAGACTGGAAAAGTCCAACTGGGAAATTAATGTAACAAAAAAAATTTTTTTTTAATGAATCAAGTTAGTGCTCCCATAAAACATTGTAGGATAAATTCTCTGCTAGATGTAACTAAGTGAATTCCCTATTAAAAAGAATGGAAATTACATCAGAGAGGAAAAAATTGTGCTTTGCCTACAAGAGCCATAAAGGGCAGAGAAAAGTACCTGAATGGAAAACCATGTCAAGTAGTAGTATGTAATGACGGATTTTTAGAGCACTCAACAGATAATCACTAGTAATTTTAAAATTTTATTTGTGTACAGGACTGCAGTTTATTTCCCTGAATTTTTAATAAATATTATTTCCCTGTTGCATTTCCCTGTTGTTTTATATTGTTATATATATTTCCCTGTATTATTCCCCTTTTTTTCTTTACAAATCGTTATTTAAAGAGAAAGAGCGAGAGAGAGAATAAATTATTCTGTTAACTGAAGCCCTTCTAACAATCTGACCTTATTTTAAAAATTAGGTGATGATAACTGTGCTTACAAATATATGCGGATGACTTTTAGTGTTCTGTGGGTCATCTTTTTCCTCAATTACCTCATAATTAAGATTTTAACTTTTTATTTAGGAATTGATGATATAGAGGAAGGCCCTGCTGTAATAATGAAATACAGATTTCTTGCTATTTAATTGCATTATTCATCTAAAAATCCCAGTATTCCAGCACCTCTTAGTTCTTTTCCATGATAAGCAAGCATGTGCTTGAAGAGTCTGTTCTGATTTCCATCATTTTGGACCTTGGTGGGATGTTTAACTTATTCTTGACATATCTGGCTGTACACTAAGTGTAACTTGTGTAATCTATTAATCACTATATTGTTTCTTATATTATTAACAAAGATACAGACAAATTTCTATCAACGTATTACTAATCTATGTGTTACAGAAGTTGTCTGACTGCAGCTGCAACAACCCCAAATATTTATTAATACCAGCAGAAAAGTTCAATATAGAATCCAAGAAATTCACCCCAAACTCCTGCAAGCATATAGATTTTTACCTACTTTAATTTTGTACACATGGGTATTTCCACAGAACTAAGGATTTGTACACTAGCTACTTGCTTTGGACAAATTACCAGTGGCGGTCAATGAAATTCACAGGCACTACAATGAGTCTCTGTTCTTAAAGACCTGAAGTATTGCATATATCAAGCTTTATCGACAGAAACTCGAGCCCAGGGCCGAAATAATTGTTAAGAATCTATGAATGGGGAAACTAATACACCTCAACAAATGGCAGAGGTATGGGGGGTCCCTCATTTGACAAATGCAACTCCACGCTATGCATCAGCAGATGGGGTCGGCCAGTTCTGGCTCACCGGGGGGCTAGACGCGCCCTACAACAGGGAGAGAATAGTAACAGCTGCTTCCCTTTAGCTTGTTTTCATATTCTCCACGGAGGTGCTTAAAGAAAAACAGCATGAGTGAGGAATGCATGGTAAGGTCACACATGAAGCACACTTTACAGGACAACTCAAAAAGTCTTGGCCAGCCAGCTTCCTGTGAGCATGTGCAAGTGCAAACCCCAGCACGGAGCTGTTTAGGGATGACCTTTTAAAAAGAAGGTGATCTCTCTCCATCCTCAGGGGCTGCTTAACATTGCCATTGCCTTTACGGGTTGCAGAGTTCAGCCTCTTCTGAATACATGCTAGAAATCTGACCCTCGAGCAAAATATGGCAACTTCAGTGCAAAGATAGTAATGTCTCACTGCCACCTTCTGTCATGCAGTGGATTCTCCCAGGATTTACATTAATCTTGGATTCAGAGACCCTGAACTTAAAACAGCCACAAAAATGAGCTAAGGATAGGCTGGCTTTTTATGCCGACAGGGGAAATACTGGTATTGTCATTCATCGCATCAAATCATGGTAACATTTTCAGCCACATAAATACAGCATTTCAGCATACCAGCACATTCAGTATATCTCCATTTAGTGTTGGAGTCCACTGGCTGGATTTTTATACATTAACTGCCAATATTTCACTCTGGAGAGAGAACTGGTGCTGAAGTCTAGAGAATGACCAAATAAGATCATTCTCAACACAGTTTCACCAACTGAAAAATCATATGAAAAACAAAGAAGGATTACAGCCCCAGGCGCAAGTTAAAGCAGGTAATTTAGTTTATTTTTCGAGTAATGCTCCATTTCTGATGGTAAGCCCTCTTCCCATTTACAACTGCCGAAGTCAGGAAGCCAACGAAGGAAAACTGCAATCCTCCCTTCTCATTTGTACACACCAGAAGTTTTAAAATAGATTGCTGACCATGTATTAAGCATAGACATATACATAATTTATGTGAAGGAAGATGCACTTTGTACTAACCTGATTTACAAATAGATAACTCCCTTAAATTGAAAAACAGAAACCCAGATCCAGCTGCCAAATGAAATGTATATTTCTGCAAAAGGGAAGTAAAATTTATGTGGATTAAAATAGTAATAAACATCTGAACTGAGAAATATAATCTTACGAAATTAACCCTTCATCTGTTGCTAGTCCCCATGAGTCTAATTTTGTCAAGAATTTGACAGTACATAGGATTCAATACATATATTCTTAATTCAAAATATAGCCTTATAATTCATAACTGTTACCTTTGGAGTTACCAGGTGTGGTTTTGTACCACATATTTTTGGAATGGAAATTTGAGGGTGAACTCATCTCACCTCACTTTTTAGTTGGTTTATGGTTAGGTGCCCCTTCTAATCTAGATGAGCGGGCTCTTTCTATGGTAAAAGAAGAGAGAGTCACCTGAGAACAACACAGCTTGAAAATAATGTTTCAGAAAACAAAGGCACTATTCTCTGTATGCCTGACTTCTTCTGTACGAATAAAGCCTCATCAACTAATACTCTAACTTATAAAATACTTTAAAATAAAATTTCATGAGATGAGTCTCAGTGACCTCTTCATTGTCCAGTTTTCAGCCCTTGCTTGGGCTTTGCGATACTGAGTACTTGTGGTGTTTACTACTGCTTACTGAAGCCTTTTAACAGGCATAAAAATGAGGCTTGCCTAAAATGAGATTATTGGCTTTTGTGGGAGCTGAATTCCAGGAGAAAATTTCTGCACATGTCTCAGATTCAAGCAACCTATGACATTTTCTTCTGCATCCTAAGATCCCATTCAGCTCTTTTAGTTTTCTTTTTAATCATCATCTAAGAAGTTTCATCTTAGTTTGGAGACCATTTCTATCATTAAAAATGGGCAGTGACATCTTCAGCACTTTCTTTTGGAAAAGCCCATATTTCACTTCTTTCCAAAAAGACTATTTTTCCTTTTTTTTTCTTGAGAAAGAAGTCCAGTTCACCCTATCAACAAATACAGACGTTTAACATAAATACCAAATCTTGTTATCAGACATTTATTTGACATTAGCTGTAGTGATTTCCTGGCCACTCTGATGCTACAGTCACTCACAGATCTAATGAAAACTAACTAACTCATCTGCATTAGGATTTGCTATTCCCTTGGAATGCTTTGCCTACTTTGTTGATTATTTTGCAATATTTGTAGCGATGAATTGGTCAGTGACCAACATGACCAATCTTTAACAGTACTAACATGATAAGACAGTAGATGGTAAGAGGTGGAGAGGACTCAGCTGCTCACCATGAAATTGTTTCTTGTTTGGAAATGTAAGGTGACCTCCTAATTAAAAAAATGAGGAAACTTTAGCAAGCGTGGACTCAATTCTCAACCATGATTTGCCCGTTATGGTTCTTCCTTCACTTCTTGCTCCGCCTCCCTTTTCTACTTCATGTAGACGCTGACCATAAATGGACTATCTTTCCCTAGGAACAAGGAGAGAATCTAATATAGTCAATCTCTATCTCCGCTAGATGAAAATAGTTCAACAGAGAGTTTCCTCATTATCACTTTTTCATTGGAGCTTTTTCAACTGTACATTCTTACACCCTGATGATCTCTTTTTTTCTCTCTCTTTTTCATATTGGAGTCTTCATCAGGCTGTTGTGGTGCTGATAAGGAAAGGTGATGACAAAAGTAATTTAACCCCTACAGAAGGGTGTCGATATTCATACTGCAGTTTTACTGTTCTGGACTCTTGGAGATTTTCTTGGAAGAAACTGTATAAAACTCACTTAAGGTGGTTGGACTCAGCATAAGGAAAGGGGAAAGGGACTCCTCACGTATGAGAAGTAACTCCGATTTTGATGCAAACTGCCAGAAACTGTACCACCACCTTAAAAAGATAGCCTGTGTTGGGAATGATAAAGAGCCATTAAAAGAAACTAGATAGACTGAACAGGAAGGGACGGATGAATAGATCTCCATGTGAGCGTAATTGATTTGGGGCATTTACTGCGTGAACCCTTCACCAATGATTTATCTTAATTTGGTAGGTATTACATTGAGTTCAGTCAGATCCTCAGAGAACCATCCATCAAAAACATCATCACCAAAAAGAAGTGCTGCCTTCTCTTTCTATTTTATCTTTCCTTTTTCTTTCATGTATGACTTAACAAACAAAGCAAGAGATCATTTCTGTTTTTTAAGATACATAGAAATACTTACGGAAGAATTTCTAGGTCAGGTAACCTACCGGTATACCAAACAATCGAATGGTTGAATCGAATCGAATACCTGAACCATGAATTTTCCCTTAATCTGGGTTTACGACAATACACCAGCCAGGAAACTTTGGAAAGGCAGAAAGAAAAACATGATTTGGACAGTTGAGCAGAATTACTAACAACTTCACCCCTCACTGCCATGCCCCCACACAGGAAGTCACCAGGCATATTCAGTATCTCCAATCCTATTCATCAGTGGTGAGAGACGGTATAACACACTGTAGTTGCCACGCAGGAAAACTGCAAAGCTGGTACTGCATCTCTTACCCGCTGTAGCCAGCTCTGCTCAGCCTTTGCACACTGAGAATAGAGAGATAATGCCATGTTTAAACTGTTGATCATAAAACTAAACAGTCATTTCTGCTGCAGCAGCAGAATATTGCACAAGGAATATTTTCTTTAAGGTGCTTTAACAGGGCTCATCATTTTGGTAATGAACAAAATAGGAGAGACAGCTATTATTAAGAAGAGAACGTCTCGACTCCTGCAGCATGCTCCGTCTTGCTTAACATAAAACCGCCGTGGGAACCGAGCCTCAGGCCAGCTCATCTTCATCTTCCCTCCAGGGGAAATTGCTAGGGAAGACTTCAAAGAGCAGTTTCTGTGAACGAGTCCCTTGCAGACATTTTACCCACCAGAGCATGGCACGCGGGTTTGCTCTTAGTGGTAACCTCTGCAGTTGCAGTCATGCTTAAAACTGACACAAATGCACTCAGCTGCTATTGCATTCGCCTGGTACCTTCACTTTGCCTCTGCTAGCCACCCTGCTCCTTGCCTACAGCTAATTTTCTCTGATACAGAGAAGTTAGTATAACCACTGCTCCTTTCTCGCAGGCTGCAGTAAGAGGCTTCAACAGGGACAGAAGAGCACAGGGAAAATGAACATATATAACACAGTAAAGAAAAACAATTTAAGGGGAAAGTCAGTAGGCTGCAGCAAAGGTTAAAATGATTTCTAACATTAAACTACGGGAGAGGAGGATGAAACAATAAAAACAAAACAGGAAGCTAGACACAAACTCAACAAGATAAATCTCATACTGTGTTGCAACTATCACCTTTTTTTCGGTTGTTTATTTTTTCCACCTTTATCATAAATTCTAAGGAAATGCTTCAGAATACAATTCTTCCAAATTTAACTTAAAAAGTAATGAATAGTAATATTCAGCTTTTAGGTGTGAAAGCTCATTGAAATAGACACTTCTCTTTCATGTAAATAACATTCGGCTGCATCAGAGCGGAAAGCATATAGCATTTGGGGGATACTTTTGCAATTTCTCTCGTTTTTCATCATTTTTGCCTAAGCAGACCAGGATGCAGACGACGCATATGTTAAACACACAGGTGTGCACAGTGTCCCCCTAACTTCTTCCTGATGGCATTTTCACAGAATCAGAGAATTGGCAGGGACCTCTGGAGAGCAGAGCATCTGGTCCCACCAAATCCACCCACTGCTCGAACACGGTCACCCACAGCAGGCTGCCCAGGGTTATGTCCAGTCAGGTTTTGAATATCTCCAAGGATGGAGACTTCACAGATTCTCTGGACAACCGGTGCTTGACCATCCTTATAGTACAAAAGTTTTTTTAATTAGAATTTCCTATATTTTAACTCATGTCTACTTCCTCCTGTCCTGTCAAAATTTTGCATTCAGAGTTAAATAGGGCAGGAAAGTAAAAATCTCTTCCTCATTTTCCCTCAAGACAGTTTTATTTCATAAACTTTTAGCTGCCAAGTGTAACTGTCAGAAGTCACCCTGCCAGCCCCTGTACTTAATCTACAAACTTGTAATGCAGTGTGATTAGTTAAAATGAACCACAGTCACCAAATAATTGAGATAGATTCAGATTCAATTCATCTTATGTTAAAGAGCTGATAAGTTGATAGGAAAAAGACTATTTTTCTTCTTATGAAACAACTCCCAGGGTCAGAAAGCATTTTTTTTTTCTGCAAGTAATGACCAAAACTGAAGGAGAAATACTTCACTACAGTGGGAAACCCCTTCCTTCATGAATATGTGAATAACGCAGGAATGAAATTAAGACAGTATTTTCAGCTTTGCAAGAATGGAAAATCAGGGAATCCTTCTATGGTATTCTGGCTGAAAGCTTACACAAGGTAAGATCAAGGTGTTAATGAAATTTACTTAGAGCATCTTAGATGAAAGAATAGAATATAGGTAACTAACCTACTCGTGTATATTTTTGTTTCTTAAATTTGTCCGATTAAATACTTATTGCCTTGAGCGGGACTATGTTTGAAATAGAAAAAGAAATGACATGACTTTGAGTATTACTGATCACAAAGAAAAGTCGGTGGAGAAGAATTTCCTCTTTTAAACAATGGGTATATTTCTTTAAAAACTCTGAGGCATCTCTCTTAATTCAAGAGTACTATGGATGGTCTAATCTCAGTTCCTGTTAAACATAAAGCATGGATTTTGCTATCAGTGTGATGCTGCTTTTTGTTCACATTTGAGGCCTAAAACCAAAGGTATCATCAAAACAAATTATTTTTGGAAGAAAGTAAAACCAAAATTGATTTCTAAACCAGGAATACTCCTATTTATGATCATCCATGAGTCTGTCACGGAAACGATGCTTTGTGACTTAGAAGACCAAAGGTTTTGCTGTAATGGAAACGCACAAATACAGACTATCCATGCAGAATAATTACACTCGACCTGCAATCTGCAGTTTCACACAGACAGACAAATGTGACAATTTCAAAGCTGACAACACTGTCAGAAGCTGCAGACTACTCTTATCTGCGAGCAGCAAATGGACTCTCCTGCTTCAGACCAGTCCCTGTGGACCGCTCACCTCATTCCCACGCAGTCGCGCCAGGAAGGGCTGCAGGGAGCTCAGTGGGGCTGCCCCCTTACGTGAGCTGCTTTGGCACTAAGGCTCTCGCCCTCGGACCTCCAAGCTGACTTGCAGCTGTGCCGCAGCCATGCCAGGCCAGGCCATGGACCACGTTATCTGGCCCTTCCTGTCCCATCCTTGTCCCCATGGCGATGCTCAGTGTCCGGGGCTGGGGCTGCCCCACTACCCCCAAAAGCCCCCAGCCCACATGGCACCTTAGCAGTGAACTACAATGCGGCAGCGTAATGCCAGTTTTATTGAGCACATAAAAACTTCTATTAAAAATGATGGTTCCTGCCTTCTATTTTAATTAATATTTAAAAACTGTAAGTGCATTTTTACGTTCTTCATCATTATTTACGTTCTTCATCATTAAATACTACAGTTCCCTTAGTGTTCTATGAGCTGATTTATTCCTGCTGAAACCAATAAAAGGTAATAGAAGAGACCCCAAAGAATTATTAATAACTATAGGTGCAAATTAGATGTTACACATGGGAACAAGACAGATGGCAGGACAAACAGTGGTTAAGGTATGGCCAAGTACCTCGCACTGTCCTAGAAAGACAGATGATGCAGCGCTATTCCTGCAGGCTGGTAAGAAATGACCTTTTTTGTCATACAAGACACACTGCGGTAAGAAATATTAAGGATGAGACAAGTATCTGAAACTAAAAGTATAGCAGAAATATTAAAAGACAAACAAGCAAGCATTTGTGCAGCTCAATGGAAACCATTAATTGACATGAATGAAACATCCCAGTTGAAGAAAGGAATGGTATCCACAGTGTGTGACAATTATTGCCCTGCTGAAAGATGGCTGGTTAGCTTCCCACAGTTCGCATTCACTTTGGTTATTTGTCTCCCAGCAGTAAAGAACGATAACGTGTCAAAGGTTTCTCATTCCTTTTTTCCCCCCTTTTAATCATTATTTTGTTTTTAAATAATTGGTAGATGAGGAGCCTAGGCCTAGTTATGTGTTTTATATTAAACAGTCAGTAAATAAGAACAGATATAGCTGTGGGAATAGGGAACAAAATCCAAATCCTTTCCATCCCAGCAGGATATCTGAGCCCCTAGGCTGTAGGACCAGGCTCCATCCTGCTCGCTCATTTTCTAGCACTGTGACTCTTGCCATCTTTGCTGAACAGGAGCCTAGCGTCAGCAGGACATGGGCAGTGTAGCACCAGCATGTAGCCTGCTAGTTGGGTATGCTCCTGAAAGAGGAGAGTAGCACAGGTCTGAGTCCTTTGAAGAGCAACTGCAGCCCGAGTACCTTTTTCTTGGACAAGCACCTAAACATCGAGCTATCACACAAAACACAGGAACCATCACCCCACTATTCCAGAACAAAAGCAACTACTATTGCATCCAGTTGCCACATGGTTTAATGGTGAACATTAGGTGTCCTCCATACACACCTATGAGCTGAGATCCTCTCCTGGACTAAAACTACTTGCCAGACCCCAGATCAGGGCTGTTTTGAGTATGTGCAGTAGGGAAAACTGGGAGCATTTGAGGAAATGTCACTCCAACCAGAGAGGCATCCAATACAATTAAGTGTCCCATGGTCCAGGCACCCTTCTGAGTGAAGATTTCTTTGGATCAGTTTTATTTGAAAACTACAGGCCATGCCTAAGTCCTGATTTGAATCTACCCCCAAAGCATTCACTGATCTCAGATAAGACACAATGTACTCTTACACAGAAAATATTTTGAGACAATATCTCCCTCCTGCTCTCCCTCTTCTTTTAGCATGGCAGCTTCACAGAGTAAGATTAGAGTTGTTTGGATGCCTTATACACAGCCTTATCTCTGAGGAAGGATAATCACAATATAAAAATAATTTCTTCTTGTACAATATTAATGTATACTTTTAATCACAACACTAGCATAAGAAAGGAACTTTCAGACATTTGTTAAATGCAATTAAAATTTTCATTTGTAAATGCTAACAAAACAGTATTTTAATTTTACTTCATTTTCCAAGACAAGATTCGCTGGTGCATCCAAGAAGCATGAAACAGATGGAGCACATCAACAAATTAAATGGGACTCATATTTGCCTGGCAACACTGTACCCACATCTCTCAGCTACAACATTTTTTTGCATTTCTCCTTTAACCCGCAATGCTGAGGGAGTTTCCTGCTCTAGTTGGCTGGCAGAGTCCAAGCAGTAACACTAAGAATAGGAAAAAGAATGTTAAATATTACTTTCTTAAATGCGTGCTTAATAAAATTTCTATTTTTTGGCTGAGCATTTATAGGATAACACCCAGCTCAGCATATCCCCCTTACTCAATGTTCTTTATGTAGAGTAAAAGAAAAAGCTTTCCAACCTGACTATCCACTTAAAATGCACACACAGCAGAGAGGGGAAAACTGAAGGAAACAAGTATTTCTAGACATAGCAGTGTAAACATGGGGAAACCCTTTACAGAATTTGGATTGTTAAAATCTTTGGACTATATAAATCTCTCCTCAAGGACTCTACAGTATCTGGGCACTTAAACAAGCTTCGGACAGTTTTTAAAACCACTCCAGTCCACTTTCTCCAACTACCTAATCTCTTTGGTCGATCCTTGCTCACTCTAAACCTGACCTTTTAGTGCCCGCTCTGTGCATAGACAGGGTGATAGACACTTCCAAAAATATGAAACACGAGGTGAATGCAGTTATATTTCCCAGTGAGGCACAAAGATGAAGGAAATATGGTACCTATGGACGCCAGCTTCTTTCCGTTGCGGAAGGGGAAGAGGCAGCATTAGGCCAGTTAGAATCATGCAGAATTTGAATGTCCGTAACCTGCTCCTGCATGTTGGTAGCTTTCCCTACTGCTCCTAGATCATGATAATATTGATGCACAGACAGTTACTGAAAGTGGCTTGGAGGACCACGGAGCAGTCTAGAATTAACCTGGGGTGAGGGGATGCTGACCGCGCTCCTGGTGCTGCACCACGTGCTGCTGCTGACGGTTCACTCCAGTCTGGCTCTTCTGACGACTGCCACCAGGAGACAGAAGAGCCACATTTCTTCCCCGTGCTTAACACCGTTAAATAAAAACTTACGACTGGTTATTCTCAGCTGCTGTATTAGACATCACTCACAGCTACACTGTATTTGACGGGTTCTTTTTTTGGAGCATATTATACAGTAGCTGAGATTCTGTGGTGTTGAAATACTGCCTCTGAACAGTTATTTGAATGAGAAAGAATAGCTGATTTATCAGCTGGTCAGACAACCAAAAAAGCCCAAAGCATTTAAGGGATGGTTTTCAAAAGGGCATCCCCTTAAAAAAAAAAATCTTTTGTGAACAGAAAATAAAATGAGTTACCATCTAACAGTACTACCTTTCCTAAAGCAGAGGAATTTTAGGAAACTAATTTATGTTTTACTTCTTTTTTAAAGAATATAAAACCTGCTTCCCTCATATTGAGCAACAAAGCAAAATGAAAGGAGGACGGGATTTTTGCTCTCAGAGTGTCTTCTGTTATTTAAGGGGCTGAACACGTATTTTTGTTTTTAGTATCTCTTTACTAATGAAACCATTCAAAAGGATGAGACCAAGTATCCCTTTGCCTCATATACACCAGGAACGTTTAGCTCCTGCTGAGACATTCACTCATAGATCTTGGATGCTACAATTCTCTCATTAGAGAAAGGCAGCTTAGTATTTCACGTTCACTTTCAGGTTGTTTTGAATATACTTATCTCTAGCCACCGATATTTTAGACAATGGGTTATTTAAACACACCTTCTGTTCACCCCATTTCCTCCAAGAAATTCAGCACTGATCAATACTTTAAAAATGGGGAGGATAAATCACTGAGTCATTGCCTGTTCAATTTTGTGAATATATTTTGAGGACTTTGGTAAAATATGAATCAATGATTGCATTATTTTGTTATCACGAGTTTTCTTCCTTTACTCTTAGTCTTAAAAGAAACTACAATAAAAATGTCAGATGAAAAGAAACTATTTTGAGAATTTTTATTAACGAGTTCTGAAGGGTCTCAAGTTTCCTTTCAATTTTTTTTCTTCGGATTTGGCCCAATCTTAAGAAAATCAAAGGAGGAAACAAGAACCACTGAAGTCTTACTGCACTTTTTCCACTAGCATGATAGATCTATACTTGAAGCATCAAGGAAGGAAAAGGATAGAAAAGGAAAGACGACTAACCACTTTTCTGCCCCTAGTCATGGGGTGATGAAGAATATCCTCTCGTATGTTTTATCTTACTCATAGTCATATAGATGTTTCAGCACCTACTGATCTGAACACTGAAGCAACAAGTGGAGGAGAAATATCGGAAAGTAATTCAGGCCTTATGTTTTCAAAATACCCCTTGCTCTGTTCAACTCCCACATCCATCTCGTCTGTCACCAAATTTCTCATTTGAAATTATTGTAAACACTCATATCTTCCAGTTCCCTACTCATTCTGGGTACTCCAGTAATATCTGGGGTTTCCTGTGTTCCTAAATATTAATGGTGAAAAGGAACTTGTAGAGAAAATTGATGTTCAGAGGAAGGTTCTCCAATCAAAGATCTATTTCTGTTGACATTCAATTCATATTATTTTATTAGATGTCAGTGTGCCAGCATAAACCCCAGGGCAGCTTGTGATGGTGTGTTCCTCCCCGCCCCACTGATGTACTCTTTTCCGCCTTCCCCTAAGCTGACCTCTCTGCAAACAGCACATAGGCAGGGGCTAATTGAGCATGTGCCAACTAAAATCCATCTAGTATGCAAACATGACAATCAGTCCACCATCTTACCCCATAAATAAGGGGCAGCCCAGAGCCCATTGAGCTCTCCTGCACGGCAGCAGGCTGCCAGGCAGAATCTCCCCTTGAGTAGGGACGCCTCTCAAGGTTACCCCTCAAGGTCAAGAGATGCCTTATCCATGACAGATTCTTGGTAAGTGACTAATAGCATACTAAAAGTTTGCAAACTTTGCTAAGTTGCACCTCTGACTGATCGCACACGTAATCCTTTAGACATAAACTGTTGACCAAGTCTGAGACTAAGATTGAATCCAGCTGCACTCAGATTCCTCAGAGCAGGAGTTTGGAAAGCAAGAGGGTCCATTCTGAACCTCATGGCTCAACAAGAGGGTCTTCTTGACACTTTCATTTGACCCTGTCCCCCACGCAGTAAATAGTCAAGTGGATCTTGCCATCAATCCCTATTAAATCACTCTTATTTATGATTGAACTTTGTTAAATCACTGTCTGACCTCAATACAACATATTGCTGCTTCTCTCTTATGAGTCAAAGGCATCACTCCTCACTCCTCCGCAACACAGCTCAACATTTTCAATCAGCTGCAAGAATCATGTATATAATCTTATTACCATGATATACAAAATAAGGAAGTTCAAACCATTTATAATTGTTACAGTCATCAGGATATCTGAATAGCTAAATATCTTTCTAGAAGCAGAAGAGCATTTATAGACTCAGATTATTTCAGTTAAGATCCATCAAAAAATGCATACAATTAATATGTTTTCCAAAAAAGAAATAATATAAGTCACGATTAGATACCAGAAGTCACATTAAAACAAGTCAATTCAAAAAAACCCCAAATTATTCATTTGGGGAAAGTGATGTCTCTCTCTATTTACTTCAGGAGGGTTGTCCACAGTCACACAAAACTATCAAAGATTATTGTGTTTTGACATCTGAGATTTCACCAGTGCATAAGATCAGCTTTCCTCTTTCTTTTATTAAAAGATGACTTCTAGCAAGTTTGCTCCAAACTCCAGCACATGACTTACAAGATTAATGTCCAAATATGCAAATCTCAGATCACAGTAGAGTGACAGCAATTCTATTACAAAAAAGGTGTATTGCATGACCAACTGGCCAAATTAAGGAAGCAAAATCTACACTAACAAGGTGATGTTTGCATCTTCAAGGAAGTAAGACAAATTATTATTTTAATTAGATAATCAACAACACTGTTTTTTAAACAAGTTAAAGGCAGGTCTTTTCAGGTTCTTACCTTGGAGACAACAAGGCACAACACTTGTCCTTTATAAACCTTGCTATAATCTTTCCTATTTTTATTCTGTCTTAAGAGTTACATGCAGTGGTAATACAATGCAATGGAGGTTTAAGAAAACAATACCAATGACAGCAGTCTAGGCTATTCATTGTCAAGATAATACTAAAAAGAATATTTAGTTATTTCATGCTGGAAAACATGATAAATAGTCATTACCTTGCAAAGGATTTGCAACTTTGTCCTGTGTATCCCTTTCATGCTCAGCCTGAGCCAAAACTTGTTAAAATGTGGTAAAACTTCCACTGACACCTATTTTTTACTCATGCTTAAATGCATGCAGAGTTCTTGTGCATTAGCGTCCTTTGCAGCAGCTCTCTGCAGGGCTAAACCCAACCTTGCAGAGATGGGCATGCTGAGCATGAAAAGGAATCAGATCCCAAGATCTGAAGGTCCTGCCACAGACAAGCTGAGGAAAATTCCTGCACGGAAATAGAAGTTGCTACCCTGGCAGGTTACACTGTTGGTCTGTGCTGCAGCAGGGGTAGTGGGAACAGAGGTGCCCAAAAGACAGGCACCAGAATGTTAACGTAGATCAACACTGATGGCAATTTAAGTTAATTAACCAAGACCTACAGTAGCTGTGGAGCCTACATCCGTTCTTATCCCCAGCCTTGCTCTGTGGAGGGGATGAGTAATGTTCAGTAGGGCTCAGCTGTGCTTGGGAAACAACCACTATCCAGAGTAGCATGCACCTGCATTTAACCAGGGCTATCTACAGTGAGAAGGGCTGAATAAGGACATCGCTAGGAGAATTACACTTTTCATCCCACATTTAATGCCAAGCTGTGTTATTAAGAGTCATTTCAGGGGGTGATTGAAAGTGAGAGACTTTGGACACTTCCACACAGAGACACAGGAAAATAACAACCCAATTATTCCAGAAAGATTTGGAAATCTCCATCTTTCCGTCACTGCGAAGAAACAGAAGACCAAGATGTCCAGTACTTTTCCATTGCCATTAAAAAGAAAACAACAAATACCAAACCAATAAAGAAACAAGTTTCATTTGCCTGAATATCAGACATTGTGAATGGCAGTGAATAAGAGTCTACAATTGGGTCATACGTAAAAAGAATGCTAAAATGTTCCAGTCAAAGAAGAGACTAACAAATGGAATGTCCAATGGCACAAAGGGAATATATGAACATTAAATAGAGACATTTAATAGAAGGAACACAAAACTGTAGAAATAAGTTTGGAGAGTGGGGGCTGTACAAGTTTACTGTATTTTATGAAGAGATAAATATATATTAATAATAATAATAATAATAAAAAGTAGTAAATCTATCCTCAGAAAATCTTTTCAAAGGTTTTCATTGCTCTGTGAAACAGGCAGCTGTAACTGATGAAAAAAAGCTATTAAGGGAAACTCCCTTGATAGGGATTTTTTAGGCTTGCTAACGATGCCATTCTTGAAAATTTACATTTTATCTGAATGGATTTTCATACCAGCGTTTTTAACTGAGAGACTGTAAATTTCAACTGAAAAATATAATGAAGCTGATTCAATCGGGTCACCAAATCATTTAATGTGCATAAAATCTTCAAAGCAGACGATGGCATGCTACCTGGAGAAGTTATGTCAAACTTTAATGAGATTATTGGAAGGTTAACATGCTGAGAGGAAAGTTATGTGAAATCTTTTCAGATCAGAAAGGCAGGTATTTTGCTCATTGGTAGGACTGTACACTTGGGTTTTCAGAAATAAAATAAAACAATTTAATGGAATTCTGGAACATCATAAAGTCCCAAGACACCAAGTAACGCACTGATGATAACTCCTTGTCATAAAGGGTGGAGGACCCTGTGAGGAAGGGTGTCCTGCTGGCCCTTGTCCTTACCAACAGAGAGGGACTGGTTAGAGATGTGAAGGTTGGGGGCAGCTTTGGCTGCAGTGACCATGAGATGGTGGAGTTCAGGATCCTGCAGGAAAGAAGTAAGGCAACAAGCAGGATTGCAACCCTGGACTTCAGGAGAGCAGACTTTGGGCTCTTCAGAGACCTACTTGGTGGAGTCTCATGGGTTAAGGCCCTAGAAGGAAGGGGGGGTCCAGGAGAGCTGGCTAGTATTCAAGCATCATTTCCTCCAAGCTCAAGAGCGGTGCATCCCTCTGAGTAAGAAGTGCAGCAAAAGGGGCAGGAGACCTGCCTGGGTGAGCAAGGAGCTCCTGGCCAAATTCAGACAGAAGAAGAAAGTGCACAGACTGTGGAAGAGGGGACAGGCTACTTGGGAGAATTACAGGAATGCAGCCAGAGCATGTAGAGATGCAGTGAGGAAGGCTAAGGCCCAGCTGGAATTGAGTCTGGCAAGGCCAAGGGAGGTGATCCTGCCCCTCTACTCAGCCCTGGGGAAGACTCATCTCAAGTCCTGTGTCCAGTTCTTGGCTCCCCAGGACAAGAGAGACAGGGAGCTACTGGAGAGAGCCCAGCGTAGGGCTACAAAGATGATGAGAGGGCTGGAGCACCTGCCCTATGGGAACGGCTGCGAGAGCTGGGCCTCTTCAGCCTGGGGAAGAGCAGACTGAGGGGGGATCTGATCAATGTGTACAAGTACCTGAAGGGAGGGTGTCAAGGGGACGGGGACAAACTCTTTTCAGTTGTCCCATGTGACAGGACTAGAGGCAATGGGCAGAAACTGAAGCACAGGCAGTTCCGCCTGACCATGAGGGGGAATTTCTTCCCTGTGAGAGGGATGGAGCCCTGGCACAGGTTGCCCAGAGAGGTTGTGGAGTCCCCTCTGGAGATCTTCAAGGCCCGCCTGGATGCAACCCTGTCTGACATGCTCTAGGTGACCCTACTTGAGCAGGGAGGTTGGACTAGATGATCTCCAGAGGTCCCTTCCAACCTCAACAATTCTATGATACTATGATTCTAACCAGAGAGTTTTCATGCTAAGATCAACAAATCCCTTCCAAAACAATACTTTCTGATGCAAAATTTTCAGAGGAGAAAGAAAAAAAAAAAAAAAAAAAAAAAAGAGAGAGAAAAAGGCAACAGAAGAAAACAAAAAAAGGTTTTGGCCTGATGTGATTAAATTTGTATCTGTGTGTGTGTGCGTACAGATATCTCAATTTCTGCTGTAATCGTATCACTTGATCAGTCTCCTAAAATATTCCCCCTTTTACACGACTTTGCATTGAGTGCACATGCTAAAGTTACTATTTCATATGCTTTGTCTTAAGAGATTACAGTAGAGTAACACAGCTCCTAGCGCAAGACAAATTGGACCAGCAGAACCATCAAACAGTTCATGTGAGAGTGCTCCCCAAAGCAGAGCTAGAGCAGTTTAATCTTGCAAAAGTTTCCAAGAAGCCCCATCAGAAAGCCCCATACCAGTTTCCTTCTTATCACAGTCACATAGTATAGTGGACAAAACTTTCCAAGACTTGAGGACAAGCTAGTTTCTATTGGAGAGCTGTTCTCTATCCATTCTCTTTTCCTTCCTCAGCGTGATTTAGCTCACTCAGTTTGGTAATTCCATGTTTACAGCTGGCAACAGTCTTTTGCTTTACTAGTCACCCCTCATTTATTGCACAAATTGCCACTTGCAATCCTAAATTTAGAATTGATACAAACTGTTTGTGTCAGCCAGCAGAGTTTTGCAAGTTACAGCCAGAGCTTGTGGGTCATCTTCTTGCAGTCCACAAAGCAGTAAAGGCGCAAGCACACTGCACACCAGCTTCTGTTCCCCTGTGCACCACCCCACCCACGGTGAGGTTAGTCCTTCCTCACAGGTGTACCCAAACATTTTTTTTTTGTACCAATTTTAGGATTGCTATCACATCTCTTGGCAAACTGTGCGACTTTCCAGCTGATCATGACAAGAGCCAGTCTCCATTTGGACTATGCTTGTAATTGCCAGAGCATAAAATAAATGCCTAAGATTTTGCCTCAGCTGAAAAATACCATATCAACTGGAAACTATAGCAAGCTGCTTATACACTGCAGGGTTTTCTTTTTTCTTTCTTTCTTTCTCGGCCTTTGCAGCTGAAGAAAAATTATCATAGTTTTCCCTTGCACCCAAGGGGTATTTTAATGCTCCATTTGTATCAGGTATGAAGCACATGTTTAAGCAAAGAAGGAGATCTTGCTTTCTTCCTTATGCATTTTGAAAAGGAAGTATTACATTTGATAAAAACAAAACAAAACAAAGAACAGGGAATCAGTCTTCTCATTTTAGCATAGTTAAGCCCACATATTTATGCTTACAATCATCTAGACTGGGCAGGGCTAATACACAATTACACAATCAACCTTGGCAGTTTTCAGTAAGTAAATCCTAGTGTCTTCCAGACATTTCTCCATATTCTAAAGAAGACAAGGTTTTCCACATTGCCTCCAGTGATTTTGTTTTCAAATCTTTCTATGCAATTGATTTCCACTGAGCTAGAAAGCTGCTAATCAGTTGAAGACTCTACAGCACACATCTTAATGGAGACATAATAGTTTTTAAATATTTTTTTCTATTACCTGCCAATGTTATTTAGGTTTTCCACAAAGTTTGTAACAGAACCCTGTGTGCCGATTTATTTAAATTATTTTCCAATATAGCTTGAAAATCAGAGCAAATAGAAATAAATGGAGAAGGCACGGAATGCAAGGATATGTTGCTCCAGACTGTCTCCTTGGCGTCATCGCCACATAAGCACAGAAACAACATGGATCAAATATAAAGAAAATGGAAAAACATCAAACAGTGTTAAGCAAAACAAATTACTGTATTACCAAATAACCTGACACATGTGCTGTACAGAGATAAGTCTGAAATATTTCAGAGCATTTATAGAAATGTGATCATTATCACCTCCATCATATGTTAAAGATGACTGTTGTCATGTAAGATCTTCTGAAAAATCTCACACTAATCTCTCCAATTTCATTCTTGTACATTTATTGCAGCAATCACAGGATCACTATGACAACAATACTAACAAACGCTCTCTAAACATTGCTGCTGCACAACATGCTTGCCCATGTTTCAAATCAAAATTCATTGGGCTGATTCCCATCAAATATTTCCTGGGGGAAAACATAAGTTTCATTATGATGCTTGATTAAGAACACGGAGAAGGGGTAGCACTTAATGGGTAAAAAGAACTGAAATTTGGGATATCCGAGTACAAGAAAAAAAAAGAGAAGCCTGAGTTCTTGGTGATGTCAGTATTTTTCCATCTTCTCCCTTTTCATGTCTTTGGTGAGCAGAGTACCTCCTGAAAGAGGGTTTTCAACAAGCTGGACAGTAGCTGAGGAAGACGACAATTAACTCCCTGAATCCCAAGCTGATGATGAGAGCATAACGAAACCCAGACTCTGCAGGCTACATCACCCAAGAAATCAGCTAGAATGCAAACATGGACCCAAAAGAATTCATCCTCTGGAAGTTTCTCACTGCACTATTTTTATCACAGCTATTGGTGTTATTACTTCTAAATTAAGAAATAATTTCTTAATTTAGAAATAATAACAGAGCAAGCAACTTCCATTCGGGTCTTCTGGTATTCTAATGCTCAGTGCTGCTACAACTCAACATTGTTAAAATGCTCCATTCTGCAGGATTGCAACTAATCAGTGCCTATTGAAACTCTTTCCTGCCTTCTCCTCATCTTATGCAGAAGATCATTAAATGTTAGGTATTTCAGGCCAAGATACACGTGGATCCAGGAAGCTCAGACTGCAGCTGGAGCTGCATGGTGGAGAAATTCCTGACATGGATTTGGAGAAAAGAAATCTCTCTGTCCCTTTACTCTGTGTAGCTGGGCTGCGTAGACAGCTGAAAAGTTCAGCAGAGAAGGTGAGGGGTATATGAAGCACTCAAACGCCTCTGCAGAGCCCGAAAGCGTCGCTCGCTCGCCGACCGCTGCAGAAAGCGGAAGCGTCTCGGCAAGAGCAGCGCGCCCAGGCGCCCCGCGGCGGCTCGCCAGCGGCACGGAGAGCTCGCCAGGAGCCAAGGACGGGAGGAAAAGCCCTTTCCTCCACGTTAGCTGAGCTGGGCTGAGCAGCCTGGTCACAACTCTCTGTAAAAATGGAGCCTTTTTAGTGAGATTTCCAGAATTTCAGTGCGATGCTTTAGCCGCAAGAGCATTCTCCGATGAGATTAGCACTTAATTTAAAATTGTCACGTCTTGCTGGATACCTACCTCTCTCCCAAATTAAGACTCACCGCTTCGCCCCCCACCCCAGCACGGCGCTGCCGGCGTCTGCCCTGCGCAGGTGCCCGTCGGCACCTCTTGCTCACTCGGCCACTTGCATCGCTAAAACGCAGGGGCAAAGGCCCTTAAACAGATAATCCCCAAAAAGTGTGCTTTGTTTTTTCCTTTCTCTGAAGCAGAAAGTAGTTTCAAGCAGCCTTCCCAGCAATACCTGTTTCCATGGCACCCGGAGCAGCAGCTGGCAGCCTTGTTATAACAAGAAATCTAATAAATTTCAGCAGCAGATTGCTGGGAATTGCCTTTTTCTTTTTCCTTTCTCCCCCCCCCCCCCGATGCCCTCTAGTCATAAACTGCCAATATGGTCCAAAAGTCTACGGTTAAGTTCAGCTCTCCATAACGTTTGGATATGTAGGGTGGGAGGTTTTTTTAAACCAAGTAGAGCACACGCCCTTTCTCCACGGGAGAGAAAATTTTAAAATCCTGTCCATCTTTTCTAGCTATCACGGACTTGGCAGAGCTCTAATCGCCCTCGTCTGATGAATCCTACCCAAGTAGGACACACACCTTGCTCCAGTAAAAGCAGGACCACCCCAAGCCAGGGCCAGGCAGTGTGTAAGGAAGCCTGCGGTGGAATCGGGTATGAAGCAATACTGTGTTTTTTTGGCATGCTGGAGGAATACAGTTCTTCCTCAGCACGTGCCAAGGAAGCCCATGGGCAACCCTTGGGTTAGGGGTACAGCCCTGGTAGGCACAGTGCAAGACAAAATGTTTCCTCTAGTCCCACTGAAATACCCAAAGACTGGTCTGGGCTAGAATATCCTGTGCACTAAAGCTGCCATCCATTCATTAAAACTCTGAAATTAAAGCATATGCTTAAATCTCATTAATTGTGTTCTCAGATGTTTCAGTTGCATCAGCGCTAAGGCTAGGAAAGACTCTGAAATGGTAAGAAAAAGCTCACCGAGCTGCATGCTTTTGCACTCAGGCCTAGCCACAAAAACCTTCTGCGCACGGCATCCCTCAAGCAGTGCCCTGGCTCACATCCACCTAAGAGCAACAGCTGGCGATCTCTGACACAGGGCTTCTTGTCCCTCTAGTCTTGTCTAAACTCTAGTCCCACGAAGCCAATATGCTCCTATGCTGCCCTGTGAGTTTTTGGAGAGAGATTAATAAGCATCAGCATTTTACATCAAAATATGCTTTTCATTGTTTTGATATCTATTTCTGAAAAATCACATGCATGCATAGAATTGTCTTTTACTTCACTTTAGGATATTCCAGGCTCAATTTTTTCAGGCACCTTTTGTTTCTAACATATTGATTCTGTGGTTAACACATTGATTTAATGTACAATTATAATTGCCTGAATAGTGTCTACCAAACTGTGAAAAGCAACAGAAAAAAAACCCAGGTTTTCAGATTCTAAAGTAATTGAAAAAATCTGTACATTATCCCTTGTGCTATCTTAATCATCACAGTGTCGGCCAATATTATACTGGTCTGTGATACAAAACATGTTTATATCCCTGCAGTAACAACCAGATTTCAGAACTGAGGACAAAACAGAAAGCCCTTTTCAAACACCTGCAAAAAACATTACTAACCAGTACAGTTGAAAATTCAGTGCTAATACAAGATTTTGTGCTAAATGACTGATTTCTACAGATGTTCTTAAGTTTTAGCATTATCTAGTTATTAAATTAAAGGGAATCAATAAGCTTTGGACAATTTAGTACATTTCCAGGTAATCATTAAATGTACAGTATTATATGAAGAAACTACACAACAAAGCTGCTATCAAATTTCCTTCCTTTGCCATGGCAGAGGAAATATCCCTTCTCCATAGCTTGCTCTCAGGTCAATACCTGTCATTGCATCTGCTCACTCTCTGCCAGCACCTGACCTTACAGACCCTACCTTGTGACCCTACACTAAGTAACTAACTATTCCTCAGGCCTCATTTAACCACCACTTCCTGAAAATTGATTGACTCTCTAACTTGTCATTTCTCTATAATTAGCATTCTGCTTGCCTTAGTGTAACCAGCTGTCAATCGTTCACGGAGTTTCTGTTCACGAATCATTGATTGCCATTTGCCTCCTGCCCTTCCCATCTGGCCACAATGTGTTACAGGTGATAACCACAACGTGCATAACTACCAGTTCTTTGAATTGGAAAAATACCCCAGACCCTCCTTCAAGGACCTGGGGTACTATACAAACACAGAATAAAAGATGTGTCTTTCTCCAAAGAACTTGTAATTCAACTAATGAATAATAATAAGAAGAAAAGATCCCATAGGATCATAGGACTAAATGCTTCTGAAAAGAAGAAATCTTGACACACTGTAAAAAGTAATACTGCTTTAACAGATTTTCAAAGAGGAAAACTGTTCTTTCCCACATTTCCAGAATCATAGAATAGATGAGGTTGGAAGAGGCCTAGGGAGATCGTCTAGTTCAACCGCTCTGCTCAAACATGGTCACCCACAGCAGGCTGCCCAGGACCATGTCCAGTCAGGTTTTTAAATATCTCCAAGGATGAGGACTTCCAAATCTCTCTGGGCAACCTGTTCCAGTGTTTGACCACCCTCACAGTAAACAAATTTTTCCTCAGAGTCAGAGGGACCTTCTTGTGTTTCAGTGTGTGCCTGCTGCCTCTCCTCCTGTCACTGGACACCAATGAGAAGTGTTTGCCCCTCTCCTCTTTATACCCTCCCTTCGCATATTTATAAACATTGGTAAGATTCTCCCTCAGTCTTCTCTTCTGCAGCTTAAGAGTATCAGGTTTCAACATCTCCTCATATGTTAGATGCTCAAGTTCCTTAATCATCTTAGTGGCGCTTTGCTAGACTCATTCCAGTAGCTCCGTGTCTCTCTGGTACCAAGGAGTCCACCACTGGACGCAGTATTCCAGGTGTGTCCTCATCAGGGCTGAGCAGAGTTTAAGGACTACCTCTCTCGACTTGCTGGCAATACTCCTCCTACTGCAGCCCAGGAGGCTGTTGGCCTTCTTTACAACAAGTGCACATTGTCACTCAAAGTCAACATTTCCACCACCAGAACACTCAGGGCCTTCTCTGCAAAGCTGTTCTCCAGCTGAGTTGCACTCAAGCCTGTTGTTGGTGCATGAGGTTATCACAGAATCACAGCACCACAGAATGGTTGAGGTTGGAAGGGACCTCTAGAGATCATCTAGTCCAAGCCCCCTGCTCAAACAGGGTCACCTAGAGCATGTCAGACAGGGTTGCATCCAGGCGGGTTTGGAACATCTCCAGAGAATGAGAAGACTCCACAACCTCTCTGGGCAACCTCCTCCAGTGCTCTGTCACCCTCATAGGAAAACAGTTTTTCCTCATATTCAGGTGGAACTTCCTGTGGTTCGGTTTGTGCCTGTTGCCTCTTGTCCTGTTGCTGGGCAGCACTGAAAAGAATCTGGCCACATCCTCTTGACACCCTCCCTTAAGGTATTTGTAGACATTGATAAGATCCCCTCTCAGCCTTCTCTGCTCCAGCCCAAAGAGACCCAGCTCTTGCAGCCTTTCCTCATAGCAGAGATACTCCAGTCCTCTAATCACCTGCGCTGGACTCTCTCCATTAGTTTCATGTCTCTCTTGTGCCAGGGAGCCCAGAACTGGACACAGGACTCCAGGTGTGGCCTCTCCAGGGCTGAGTAGAGGGGCAGGATCACCTCCCTCAACCTGCTGGCAACACTCTTTCAGGATCCGCCGCTCCCCCCCCTCCCCCCCGCCCCGGATACCATTGGCCTTCTTGGCCACAAAGGCTCATTGCTGGCTCTTGGTCAACTTGTTGTCCACAAGAACCCACAGGTCTTTCTCTGCAGAGCTGCTTTACAACAGGTCAACCCCCAACCTGTTCTGGTGCATGGAGTAATTCCTCCCAAGGTGCAGCACTCTGCACTTGCCTTTGTTGAACTCCATGAGGTTCCCCCTACCCATCTCCCCAGTTTTTTGAAGTCCCTCTGAATGGCAGCACAGCCCTTTGCTATATTAGCCACTCCTCCCAGTTTGGTATCATCACCATGCTTGCAGAGGGTGCGCTCTGTCCCATCATCCAAGTGATTCATGAAGATGTCAAATGGTACTGGCCCCAGTATTGGCTTCCGAGGGGACACCTCTAGTGATTGGTCTCTGGCTGGACTTTGTATTGCTGATGGCAACCTTCTGAGCCCAGGAGTTCAGCCAGATTTCAGTCCACCTCACTGAACATTTATCTAGTTTGTACTTTGTCAGCTTGCCTATGAGGATGTATTGGGAGACAGTATCAAAAGCCTTATTAAAGTCAAAATAAAGACATCCACCAGACTCTCTTTGTCCATTAAGCCATTAACTTCATCACAGAAGACTGTCAGCTGGTTATGCATCATTTTCCCTTCATAAATCCATGCTGACTACTACCCATCACCTTCCTGTCCTTTGCATATCTGGAAAGAGTGTCCAGGATTGGTTGCTCTATCACCATCCCAGGGATCAAGGTGAAGCTACTAGCCTGTAGTTTCCCAGATCATCCTTATTGCTCTTCTTGAACATAGGAATGACATTTACTCTGTCCTCTCCTCTGGCATTCCTCTCCCAATTGCCATGACCTATCAAAGATAATCAAGTGGCTTTGCAATGACATCAAGCCAAGTTTCTCATCATTTGTGGCTGCATCCCATTGGGTATGGTATTTAGGTATTAATATTTCTGTACTTTTAAAACTTTCTACAGGTGATTACACTGCAAATATTTACAGAATAGAATTTAAAATATAGAAGAAAGGTCATATGAGTTTAACCAAAGTTATCAACCTTCACCTCAAAGGAAACATTCTTTTCTTAGGGAGGCATGGAAATGAATACACAGACATGCAAGAGACTGGAAAAAAAGATGGCAGAATGATGTCTGATGTTTGATGTCTGGCAACAACAACTTCGTCATTTGAGCTACTGACAGTCACTTCAATGTGAGAAATAATGCCATAGAAGATTTGCTCAGTGTTTTGTGAGACATCGCTGTAACAGGTTTAAATTATCACTAAGATTCTGTCATCTCAGGCTATAACATATGGTTTGCTTGCTCATTTACTGGCACACATGTTGTGCAGTGCCTTAGCAAAGTCTCAGGGAGACTCAGGGAGTGTATTCATAGAAAATACAGCACCAGTAATCTTCATTTCATTCACCAAGTGCTTAATAAAATGACTGAGATTATTCCTATTTAGCACATCATTATAATTCATTTTATAGCCGTAACATTCCCAAGATCAGACATTAAAAGGACAATAAAAATGCTTAGAGGGTATTCTCTCAAGTTAATAATCATGATGCAATTCACTAAACTTGCTTAAACTTCTGTGGAACAGCCAAGAATGTTAATAAACTGAAGGGATTGAGGAGTCTATTCATTTTAGTGGCTATAATTTACTACTACTAGAAATAGCTTCCTAGACAAAAAAAAAATAGACTGATATTTTGCACTGTTTCCTACTCTCTCCTTCCAGTAGTTTTCCTCCCACTCCCTGCCTTTGAATGGACTTGTTTTTCCTCTCCAGATGAAGAGCCCTCTACAGAGTTACGAGAACGTGTCCTGCTGGTAGCTGCTGGAGGGGTCCAAACAAACATGCTGCTTCCTAAACATTTTGCCCAGAGTCTGTCTTTCTGAGAAGCAGGCATGCAGTGGGAGCATCCCGGCCTCTGGGAAGCATCAGCCCCTGCTCTGAGCACAGAGAACTGCAGGCAAGGAAAAAAACACTTCTTGCAGGGTGGCACATAGCAGAACTCACTGCATAGGATGACTTCATGAGGAATACGTGGAGGACATAAGCAAGCAGCTTCCTCCAATGCTTTTTTCATCTAATAATATTGGGCAGACTGTTTAAAGCTGGTATACAGGTCAAGATCCTGTTTTTCAGCCATCTAAAAGTTGCCCCCTGCTGACTGAACTGCAGCTCCACGTTACGAATTTTTTCTATTGCTTGTTCATTCGACAAGCCGGAGGTTTGAAGCAACCAAGTGATTTTTATTTGTTTGGTTTTAAAAGGCTGCAGAGAACTATTCTCCTAGTATAGCGCAGTCATCCTCCTTCCGTGCTGCTCCTCCCTGGGCAGCACGCCACGTCGCTGCCCCTGTAGCTGCCGCCCAACCTGGACCAAGTGCCATTTTTGTCACAGCACATTTACTACTGGCTGAACAGATTACATGCAATAAGCAATCTGAAAATTAACATTAAAAAAATCAAAGTGATATGAAAATATCAGATTCATCCTGTTGATAGGGGTTAAGCTAAAAGACCAAAAGCCATATTGCCTGACCTTATCATCACTTCTCCCCATGTCATGTTGCTCGTTGTTCCTTGGTTCTCTGCTCCATGAGGAATCTAGGTAAAAACACCTATTCTATATACTCAGCAAATATATACATTGAACCTTTCAAAACGCTTTGCTGTAATAAACTGTACTAATTACCTGTCAGTGAGTATTCTACTCAACTTCTTTCTTTGTATCTCAGGCAGGTAAATTTTTTAGGAATCTGATATCAGAGAGCAAAACATTTCAATCTTCCACAAGATAATGGTAATAAGACCTGACAACAACCACAATTTCTGAATTAGAACAGACTGAAGGAGTGTAATAGTGGCTCATTTGAAATGGCAGATATATGACAGATGGCGGACACATTTTCTAAGCCCCGTATTTTTTTGTATGGTGACTGCAATGGCCAGTGCTCTTTCAGCTGCTGACGTACATGATCACTGACATTATTAAAGTGTTTATTTTTTGAATGGTGGCTAATATCTAAGGACTCTCAAGGGCTGGCCGTTCCCAAAGTTGCCTCCTCTTGCTTGAGCTCATAGTCTGGGAAACGTGCCCTTGCATGTCCCTCTTCTCTTCCTCACCTCTCCCATGCTGGCTTTTACAAGCTGAGCCTGCAGAGTGTGCGGCAAGGGGACAGAAACAAGCAAAGCTGGTAGAGGTCTCTCCCATCACCCTTGCTAGGTAACTACACCATCGCCAACAGAAGCACAAGTTTAGCTTGAACGGTGGGTATCTGAAACGCAACACAGAGAAGAGGTAGCCCAGCAGTTCTCAGCTAGGATTAGGAACAAAGGAAAAAAGGAGGAGAGCCAAGTGTAAATAATAATAAATCCACCAGATCTCTGCTCCTTATACACACTTCCCCCCCTCCCCCCCGCCATGGGGATTGGGAGAAGGGTGACTTATCTTTGCTGCCTGCAATAGATAACCATTATGTTTCCTGTGTAATATTCAATTAATTAAATACGCATGGATGGATCATATGGAGGTAGCAGAGCTCCCAGCTCCTGCAATGCATGTCTTCCCAACCTGCACACATTCCTTTCCTCCTCTTTTCAACCTTGGTAGGGGGAACTAGTCCTACACCTGCAACTATAAAACAAAATAAATGTCTGAAAGAGAGGGAATTAATTATTTGTGTATGATGTGTTCTGCTTCTCGCTACCATATATTTCATCTGCTTGTACTGTTGCACACAGTTGATGTAATTTATCATAATGTTCTAGCAGCTGATGCTTTTATTTTGAAATTGTATCTTATTGATTATATTTTTGGTATGCTTCATGTTAACTTGTTTGTATCACCTCCAAAACACTTTCCACATCTTAATTCATTTTATCTCCTGCGCTGTTCTACTTACATGTATATTACTACAATGTTATATAATATATAACATACCAAAAAAATAATTTCATGGTCGACTTGAAAGACCAAAAGCAAATTCAAGAATTAAATTATCCTGGCTAAAACTAACTTCTAAAAAAGTTAATTAACCGTCTTCATCTCTGATTTACCTCTTTAAGCTTTTTGCTAAGTTCCAAGAAGGATTTGGCCATAAGAATAGTACAGTAGAACATTAAAAACACAGAAAGTGTGTGAAATGTTAAGAACCATTGGTACTATTTATGAAGTCCCAGGAACAAGTGCTGCTTTCAGTTACATCTGAAGTAACTCCACTGACTCTGATACCCTATTGCCCTGCATAATATCTACATTTAAACCTATACAAAGTGGGTTAGAAAAGACTTCTGGTCTGCTCTGTGCACATTTCAGCTTGATATGACACTGCTAAAGATCCACGAGAGAGCCACTTGTTTCTTAAAAAGATACTTTAGGCTAACAGAAAATATTAGCTATAAAGCTTATGTGTATTTCAGGAGGGCAGGAGGGGAAAAATTAGTAGTATTTCTAACATGCCCTGTCAAAGCACCTTATTGTAGTCTTCATCCAGCTCAAAGCAGTTTCTATTGAAAACAGAGCAAAAACATTCTACAAACTGCAGAGAACACTGCATTTATAACTAACACTTTAGAATATGTTTTATAGAATATTATTAGTCTGAGAAGATAATATAAGTATATAGCAGATGTCTAACTATAGAAGAGATTAAACAAAATTGTGTCATGAGCATCTGAGGGTTTTCAGGGCAGTATGGTATCAGTAAACACGTAATGCAACGCAGGTATGAGGGCAAGTCATTCAGCTGACATCTGTATTTGATTCAAAGTGAGAATCCAGGTTTCAACAGCGAAGAGGAGAAGGAGAAAGCACCTACTTTGTTGTGAATAGTTGTCTATAGCAATTCTGCTCTGTGAAGAGTAGGACTGTTAGCTCTCAAAGCTGAGAGAGAGGAGGGGAAGGTGAGATCTCGGAAGCTGCTCTCAGGGACAGGAATGCTGGCGGGGGGACGGGGAGCAGGTCACGGCCTCAGGACACAGTCGGTTTGGAGATGCTGTATCCCACAGAGGGGAAAAATTGGCTGTATTTCTAACATGTCCTGCCCCTGTTTGCCACCCAAACAGCTGACCCACTAAAAAAAGCAATGCATTTCTAAAGTCATGCTACGATTGTGTTTATTTTGCTTCTAACCCTTTGTTTTCAGAAATGTCACTAAAAGTAAACTTAAGGTCAAGATCTTACGTCTTAACTGATGCATTTTCCCTTTATCACTAAGACAGCCTGGTACTGTGGCAGAATGAGCTAAACTGCAGCATTTTCTCCACAGAGCTAGCAAACTACAGAAAATCTGCAAGCAGAGATGTGCTTAATAGACTGAGGGGCTGAAAGTGCCTCGTGCAATCTGCCAGTGGCCACCTCTTGAATTTTAGGGAGAAATTACCTCCAACAGAGTGAAGCCAGGACTTCTCCTGCATGGAGCAGGCAGGAGAGACACTGCAGGGGTGTCTGGGGCAATGCATCCACACAGCGATTGCGGTACCTGGAATTGTTCTCATCCACTTTCCAGCCGGCTCCCTGCTGCACATTTCAAGACACCACCGATGTAGCCACCTACTTTTCATTCACTTTGGCTCCTAAAGCAAGGATTTCTCAGTATGGTCCATAGGCTGCTATGTGTCACAGAGTGCTAACAGCCGAGGACAGAAAGCTGTTTGGTCAGATGGCTGCTTCCAGCCAGGGATTAACAAGGAGAATGGACCTGAACACGGCATTGCTCCCATCTAGGCTCCTACTAGCACCCACAGTTGAAAATCTCATTAACTTTTAATTTCTAGGTGTGAACTTAGATTTATGAATGACTGACCTTGAGCATTTCCTCCTTTAAACACATCATCTCATAACTAAAAAGGAGTGATGTGTCAAACAAACATGAAAGCACCTCATACATACCTAAAGGAGGGAGGAGAAAGTTCTCATGGGATCCATTGTGAGATCTCATACTCTCACAACCAGTAAAAAATACAAAGTTGATTTTGTTGCTTTAAAGCATTCTTATAGGAAGACTTTGAAGCATGGTGAAGGTTTGTGTCAGCTGTCCTCAGCAGCTTAACAGTATGACCTTTGGAACAGCCCTTGGGCTGATTAGCTCATAAGTCCATCAAAGGCTCACCACTGTCACTGCCCCTCCCACACATTCCCCCCAGGGCACTGCTTATTATTTCAAGTGAATTTTGCAATAACTTGTGGCTTTTCATAAGTTATTTGGGATGACAGAACCCAGAAACTCTTCACTCTCTTCCTCTTGCTCTGAGCAAGCCCACAGAGCGAGCTGTCCTCACACAACCTTTTGCCAACAGCCCTCTCTCCTTTCTATCCCTCCCTGCAGGGCTGAACCAAGGGCTGCAAGGGAGGCTGCCAGATGATTGCTGACTGTGGGCCTGTGATGGATAACCTGGAACCCATGAGCCCCCTAGTCCAGAGGCAGATGCAGAGAAGCTGCTGGTTTACCCTTTTATTCTCCTTGTCCCCAGGAAAGGCAACTTTTAGGGGCAAGGCTCTCTCCTGCTGAGTCTGTGAGCTGTCCTGGGGAGAAGCTCCTGGCAGGAGCAAAGAGAGAGGAGGCTGTCTGCTGAATGCTCACATCAGTGATCTCCATGCCCTGTCACCCAAGGCAAAAGTGGAATGGGAAAGAAGGAAAGATAGAAGGAATAGGAAAGATGACAAGGCTCCTCAGGCATGTAAGCAAGGCCAAGTACAGCCAAGTCTCTTTACATCAAATACAGGGATATCAAATGAAAGGAGACTGTTGAAAGTAAGTACATTCACTAAGCATTCCCAAAATTGTCTAGCCCCCTCCCCCAAAAAAGCTGACAAAGGGCCTTCTTCTGCCAAGAGAAATGTAGTCAAATATCTCCAGATATCTCTGTGTCTATATCGGAATTTAGTTTTCTAGCAATAAGACCATAGATGTCACAAAAAGTGTTACAGCTTTTCATGTTACAGGATGCCTACAATGCAGCACCGAAATCATAAATACTAGAGTAGGGTGCACTGCTTGCAATGGAGAGTTTAATGGATTAATATGGCCTCTTTGTTTTTCTTTCTGAATTCCTCAGGAGCTTAATTGAACAAATACTACTTATTTGACAATTAATTCATGCAAATACATTCGCCTCTATTTATGATTTGCCAATTATGCACTGCCACTGCTGCTTCACTATCTAAATAGTCATGTAAGTTATATCACATGAGTTCTATTTCCTGAATGAGAGGATTCAAAACAAAACCAAAAAGTCACTTGTGGAAAAACTATACACCATCACCGCAATAAGAATCCTTATCTCAGTGCATTTTTGCTTACTCATTCACATACCTTTCTTCTGCTGCAAACACTCTTTCTCATCTGTGTAACAGCAAACCTGGAGAATGATACAGCTTTTGAAACATCTCTCTTTTAAATAATATGAAATTATGAACATAGGGAATAGTTACAAGCTACAGAGGAGCTTCAGCTCCATTAAAATAACAACAGAAACTCAATGCCATACATCTACATCTTGTCAGAATAAATAAAGGGGGATAGTGAGGAATTTTTAAATGCATCTCTCTACCTCTCTCCATCTGCTTGGATTCATTGCTTAACTGATCAGTTTTCAGTTTAGCATGCTGTGACCTGCAGAGGCTACCTGTTTGTCAGGGTACATATTACTCCTACTTTATGGCAGGTATGGTCCTAGCCTGGAAGAAGAGCAAAGCTGGGGATTCTGTTGAAAGCAAGGGGCATTGCCACTTGAATAGTTGGAGTTTTCCTTACTTACACCTGAGCTCTGCCAAAGGGCAGCTGGATCAACTGAGATTAACCTCATGAATGGCAAGATTTTGGAGCACCACTTGCAAATATTAAAACTGCAAATATAATGTGAAGTTTGTGGATACAGAGTAACTTCTACTCTATTATACAATAAACAAAGCTGACAGGATGTTAAACTTCTATACTGAGTTTCCATGAAAACAATTCTCTGTGGTCCCCTTTGCAGATTCCTCATCTCAGAACTTAATTAGCCTTTGCCATTCAAGCAACTCCCAGCTAAAAGCTGGGCCAGGCAGAAGTGCAGACAACCCAGCCCAATCCAATTTCATCCTGAAAGGCTGGTTATTGTTATTGTTATTTGTTGTTTGTTTGCTTGCTTTTCTTTTTGTTTCCTTTTCAACACTGCAAAGCTCTCATGATTTTAATACAACATTGCCAGATATGTTTTAATATTTTATTATTTATAAATATTTATTTAATATTTGTGAATATTAAGAAACATTTGAGTTTTGATTTTTGGGGCCAAAATCCAAAGTAATTCAATGCTTAGAGTTTTACTGCCATTCTGTTACAAAGTCCTTTAACAACTGTTGCTTATGTTTCTCTCCATATGCACACACCTCCTTCATGTTCACTTCTGAGTGAATAGCACTTCAAGAAAAATGAAATACTCTATTCTATGAGAGAGAAATAAGAAAACTTAAAATGGTAAAAAGCAACAAGATCAAATACCAGAAGTTAAGTATTGCCAGGAAGGATTAAGACAGTCAGCCAATCAATCCTGTGTAGATAATATACTATTCCTAGCTCATCTACCACAAATAAAAAACTTATCTGACACTCCTGCCTAATCTTGCTGTTAATGTCTATTTTGAATGTCTGCCAGAGCAAACATCCCTCTTCTTTTACTCCACTTTATAGGAATCCTATGGCTTGGATGTTATGGTATTTCTACATTCATTCACTGCGTCTACCATGGCCCTCTGCCCCTGACCTATTGAAAGGGTGATTCATACTAAAAGGACAACCAAACTGCGAAGAAAGACAGGAGTCTTGTACAGCACAGGGTACGGCACGTACCTGATGGGCACCGATCTCCACGAGACTCTTGCAAGCGTTAATGTAGGATAAATGAGAAATAATAAGCACACTAACACAGTAATGTTATGAACAGAGTTACGTTTGCTCTGTAATGTTATGGCAGTGACTGCATTAGTGAAGCTGCCTTTCACGAAGAGGGATACTTGTTTTCTTTGGAAATGTTATGACAATAAACTTAGCCCTGCTATCTCTTTGCAAGAAGTACTGACATTTTAATGAGAAGGGAGGAAAGAACAGAGCATTTACATAGATGGGCAAGAATCATCTTACTGGAAACTACATACCGTGCATCTCATGATTAGAGTTGTGCCTGTTACTCCATCATTCATCATAGTTTTGTTCCACAGAGCTTTTGCAATCAGAAAGACTACTTAGTGAAATATATTCCCCGTGTTTATTCATGTATGCCTTTATGTGCAGGTGTCATGCTTTTGTCTCTCACTGTATCAGAATAGATCTTTGTGTGGAAAAGAAATCAGGGCGGTTCATTAAAGAATAATGAATGATCATGCTTTACACTGACACTTATTGTTCAGATCTATTATTAAATGGGCTCCATGGATATGAGGGCACTGTGAAGAACTGTAATTGCAATGTACAGTCTCTGTAAACCTTAAGCCTATATCCACAGATAAGACTGAGTCTGGCAAACTGGGATGTGTATAATTGTACTACTGGGTGCAATTTATCCATCCTAGTAATATAGTTACATTTACACTAGTCCCTAAGCAATAATCTAAGTTGAGCTAGCAGATATCACAGTCTTGTATGCAGAATTCAAGCAAATGATTAAGATGATTGTAGATTTCCTATGGGTAATATTTAGATTTAGGTTTAGTACTGTTAGGTTAGGCTTAGGTTTTGTAACACATTGCATTGGCTTCTACGGATGAAAGAGTGAGAATACAACTACTATTTATCATTCCTAGCTACTCAGCTGGTCCTTTTGCTGTTTGGTGCTTCTATTATTTTTCTTTTGTTTTTATTTGAGGGAGTTTTAAATAAAGTGCTACAATAAGGTGAATTCAGAAACACATATTAAGTAACATTTAAGATTTGTGGAGAGAGACATATTCATACCAGCATGATAGTAAAGCATTTACTGCATAACTTACTATGTTCTTGACCCATTAGTGAATGAATGTCAAATCCAAAATCAGCTCCAAAGCAATTTCACTGCTCCTTATCCATTTACATCTTTCAGGTCCTTTATGAGTATAGAAAATTTCAACTTATTTTCTGCTTCAGTTTTGATTATCTAACCCTGTATTGCACAGAAAATCTGACTGATCTTATCTTTGTGTTTTAAAGAGAAAATATATTTTTTTGTCTTTGGGTAAAGCTACAACCTATCCCATTTTCAATGGTAATCTTTGTTTTTCACAGAAATGGAGCTAGACTTTATTTTGAAATGTCTAAGGATTAAATCAAGTAAAAAGTTTGGCTTGTCAGACTGTTCTTTGAGGATCTGAAATACAGAACACAGCAAACGCTCCAACAGCCTTGGAAGCTACTTTGTGGGATATATACAACACACCCAAAACAAAGCTTGCTATTTTAGGCAACAGAGGACAGGCTGATAGAGAATTTCTCCAAAACGACATACTAAAAATTATTAGTGACTCTAAGCAGAAATTACTAGTATTTATGGCAAGAATAAACATGTGAAAACATATATTCCATCTGTGACAAAAGCTTTTTACTTTTACCACCCAATAAAGTTAAACCATATGAATTTCCCTCTCATAGAGCCTGTGAGCCATGGTAAGTATAATTTCACTATAATGAGAATTTTAAACTATTCCAGATGCAGGCCAGAGCAGCACATTTATTTAAATATTCAGTTATGAAAGTCAAAATGATTTATTTTTAGGACTGTAGATGTTTGCTCAGACATTCTTTCGGCACACGGCTTCTGACAATCTTGAGGTTTTTTCTTTGATCTGTTACTTCTCTAGAAAAATACAGGAGAAGACAGTCATACAGCTTACACTATGGAGTAACAGCTGCTGTAGTTCGAGGATGTCAAACACATGTCACCGCACTTCTGGCAGTAGCTTTTTGTCCACTTTATGGTCTACAAGAGTTGAAATATATACCTATACCTAGGTTATATATGTAGTCCGGTTGATATCAGTGATACCCTACCTAAACTAAAATGTTGGTTTGGAGATTTTTGGTTCACTGGTCAGTTTTGCTGGCACATTGAATTGAATTGCCACAGCACAGTGACATAGGGTTCTCCCTCTGGTCCAAATCATGCTTTTAAACTCCATTGGTAAGTCAAAGGAAAGCTCTGTTCATGCCATTCAAGTTTCAATGAAACCAACAGTTAACTCAAAAATTTCTTAGGTGTAACATTGACCCGAAACAATCCCTTGGAAATTTTCTAAGTGTTTGTAGGACCCTAACTTGTCAGTATAATTTTCTGTTGCTAAATCAGAAAACAGCTGCTGGTAGATTTTTAGAGGATTACACTTTACTTTGCTAATAAGGAATGACTGCAGCAACTCAGAAAATATTGAAAGTTGTTCTATAAATAGTGAAGGTTTCTGTTACAAAATGCATTTGCATATATTAAATCAAGATGCCCTAATTAAGGTTACAATTTTAGATGAATGTATAATAAAGAAAAAAACATGAATAACCTTTTCATCGAATGTGATTCTGGGAAGAGAATCAGATTGAGACAAGCTAACACTCTTTTGCATTTGAGGCAAGACTCTTACATTCTCAGTGGTTTGATATAAATTATTAGTAATAAAAATGATAAGGAAAATATGTAAATCTATTAATACCATGCATTGTCATAGGACTTCTAAGACTTTACTAAGTATATCACAGTGTTTTCATAATTACAATCAGCTAAATAGCTTGTTAAGTGAGTCATGCAATTTAAATAACAAAATTAAAATGTTTGAACTATTTTCCTGTAGATTTGGAAAGGCTCCTTAAAGGATCTGAAGTGGCAATTGAGTGCTAGGGTTCTCTACAGTCAGTGGCTGTCTGCTGTTTGCAATCAACCTGCAATTTGTCGTACTGCTTCCAATAAAATATTAATGCAATCAGATGAAATTATTTCCCTCCCAGCGTCACGTTTGGTTTGGAGTCAATGTCACATTTGCTATTGTTCTAAATGAATACATGGTGCTCCAAGGAAGTAAGAGCTAGTGAGAGAGCACAAGGTGGCAAATTTAAAATAGGACTTGAAGTAACATTATAGAGTCATTCTGGCATAGTCTTCTACAGCAGATGAGCATAAGGCACCCTGTCCTCTGCTTTCACAGATCACTACAGAGAACAGATCCAAGCTCTTTTCTCTATGGGCAAGACTAAGGCTTGAGCCACATACACAATCAACTGAGTTATTTTAACTTTTTTATCCAAGGGAAGGTCAAAGAAAGATCACATATTCAAATTCCTGAATCTGTATGTTTATTCCTGAGAATAAAGTACCGATTATTAACTGTAACACCCTCTTTCTGGCCAGGATTTCAAAGATAATGGCTCGTACACAGTCTCTGGTCAATAATGCAGTAGCCTTGCAGTCCTTATTGCCTAAAAGGACCTCCAGAAATGAGCCTTCACTCTGAAGCACAAGGGCTGTGAATTGTGTCTTCCTACACATGGGAATCATATTAGCTATATTTACCATTGCTGAGCGTGGGTCAGGTTCGGAAATGATGCATCTCATCATTTATCTCATTTTTCTCTCCCTCTCCTCCTAAGAGATAGCCTAGAAGCTCCTAACCCACATCCATCATATTCTGGAGGTGACCACATCATCTCTTTCTCTGGGTAGTGATTTAGAAACCTCCCTGCTTATTGATTGCTATTTCAAGTAAAGGCGTTTCTCTTTTCTGTTAGATCAGTCGAGTCAGTGCTTATATTACTGCGAGGCCACTAAGAGCAGAGCCCTGAGTTTGAGAAAGGGCTCCTCAGGTTGTTCATAAATAAATAAGATGGCACTGAAAAGAATGTCCTGGAGCAGCAAGATGAGACCCGTGCTATTTCAGATGAGCATGGATAGGAAATTCTGATTCGTTACTGAGCAAAGAGACTCCACCCAGAGACGGCCTCAGAAATTTCCCAGTGCAGAGAATCACTCGTTTGAGATCACGACCAGCATGCTGACTTTGTTCAACATTAGGTGTGTTTTAATGAACAGCAGCAAAGCTATAAGCTGTGAATATCAAACATCTATAAAGAAAAATAAGTTATCTTAACAGTCCAGTGGCACAAGTACTCACCAGAAGAGCTACAGACTGTAAATAATTAAAAGTGAGTCTTAGATACAGAGCGTGAATTTGACTAAAAATGTTTCTATTAAAAAGATTTGACCTTCCTACCCATTAAGCCTGAACATTAATCTGGAGATGAAAATCAAGTTACAATTGAACTGAGACAATTACATTTCAATCTGGGTTGACAGTAAGCTCAGGTTTCAAATCTGATACAGACATTTTATGACCTCAGGCATCTCATCTAAAGTTTGGTCCATCTCTAAATGATGATATTACTTTCCTGCCTTTGTAAAGAGTTTTGAAACCTTTGTTGAATAGTTATTATTTATGTCTACATCCCTAAATACATAACTCAACAAGGTGGCCATGTTTGTACATTTGGGTCTGGATGGTTTTGTGAACTGCACCCAAATGCATTTTGCTAGAAATATCACACCAGGTGACTTAATTACCATTTGATTTTTTGTATGTTTGCTTGTTTTTCTAACAGAATCATAAGATAAGGTTCAGATCCTATCAAAATGCATTTACTTGACTTTCTTCACAGGAACCTATCCACTGAAATCAGTGAGATTGCTCATGTGCCTCAGTTCAGGTATACTTCTGTACAATCAGAACATAAAATACAAAAACAACCCTATTCAACCAGTGTAAAGTCAATACATCCCACTTTAACCTTATCTTAATTCCTCTGTCCTCACATACCCCTTCTTGCCACACTCCCACTGAAGTCCTTGAATCCACATCCCATTAACTTCAAGGACAACTGAACTACACTCTTTGCTCATTCATTACAGATTGTGGCTATCACATAAATAGCTCCTCAGTGTTGTCTGATCACATTCCTTTTGTTTTTAAATTGCTCAACTTAGTAAGTTAGAAGAGGAATGGGCGTGTAAGTTGACAGCAGAGTTTGATATATTCAGATTAGTAGTGATATTGAAAGTGAAATATTGCATCTTAAAAAAAATCAAGATAAAAAAATGTATAGGCTTTAAATAAGAAGCTCTCTTTTAGCCTCTGCCCTAACAAGACATCAAATTATCTCCCCCTACATCAAGCTCTGTAAGCATTGCCCTGTTTCCAAGGGACAGCTATATCCTAATTACCTTAAGTGAGTGAAGAAAGAAGATGGCATTTAGCAGCAAAGTGCAGGGCAAGAGAACACTTCCATTTTCTAGCTAAGCAGTTTGACAGCACAGCTGCTGAGCCGCTGATATAAGGCATATTTGTGTACCTCTCAGTGAGGTGCACTATAGTGACAGAAGAAAGTAATTTCATTTCATGTAGGAGATGATAGTATGAATAACAGCTTCTATAAGATAGGGGATTAACTGTGCAAAGTGGAATTGTGGGGAGCCTTTCCTTTCGACTTTTCAAAGGACTCTCGCGCAGCTCAGAGTCTGCTTCCCGTTCCACCTGCAGAATTGGTTCACACAGAAGGTAACAATTCAAGGTACCCTGCCAGAGAACCTGACACCAGTGAGTGTCAGAGGGTCAGACTCCTAAAAGGTGTTAATTATCCAAAGATGTAAATAAAAGAAAAGGAAATCCTCACATGTATCTAAGAACCTAGCTCCCATTGAAGTCAATGAGCACAATCCCAGTATCAGAGACCAGAAGTGCCTGTGCTTGTATACTGTATATCAGACTGTATGTGCTTGAGGTTACTGCAGGCTGAGTTCCATTGCTGAGGTCTGTGATGAGAATATAGTCTCGTGCATTATCAAATTTCACATGTGGGAAAAGGTTTTCATCTCTCCTAAGCTACCTGTGCAATTTGGAAAACGTGGGTGAGAAGGTGAGGTCAAAGTACTTGCAACATACCTTGCATCATCTTTGTTTGATGTGACAGAACTTGGCTGGATGTGCACACAAATATCAATCACCTTTGGGAACGAGGAATTTTTCACTCATCAGTAACTCCTGAGAAGGTGATTGAATATCCTCTCCACTAAAGAAAGTGATTGTTCTTACTCATTCTCAAGCATTTAGGTCTTATTTCTTATATAACAACAAAAAACTCAAGACTTTCTGGAAGTCTACTGAAAGCAAATGTGCACATGAAGGTCATGTGCACAGTCACCACCAGCAGTCACATTTCTGCACTGCAGCTGAAATCTACTGTCCTCAAAATTACGATTTAGGTTGTCTCTAGAGATCTCCGGGAATAATATTGCCCACATAGATGCAAAATCAATGGATTATTTTCATCCTGCATGAAGACCTGTGTGAAGGCCACAAACAGCATGCGCATAGTTACATAAAACAAATGAAAATGCTTTGAATTAACTATTACTCTGGGATGTTATCAAGAATAACTTAGAAGTCTCCACAGCATATTTGCAAGATTTCCTCTTTCACTCTGCTGTGAGCAAAAAGGCAATGTAGAGCAACTGGGTATCTGGTTGAATTGTAGAGTAAGAGCCAAGCATCATCTCTGACAGGACCCTGAAAGTCACAAAGAGTACTTAAGAAACATAAAGGCTTTAGATGAAGTCATAACTGAATCAAAACAATCATGAAATAAAATTCATATCTTTAAGACGAAAACTGTTCTGGGCATCGTATTTTCCTATGCAATGTCTTTTTTCTTCTTTTTTTGCATAGCAATACCAACATTTTGTAGGAAAGCTGAAAAGAGTCATCTATTTTTATGATTCCTTACGTAGTTAATGCTCTGCAACTGCTTATGCAAGTCAGGGCATGTCTTAGATGTCAACCTGAGAGATGCTTAGAAAGTTTTTTTCCTTTATTTTGGCTTCTGACCTAATATGCAAGAAAAGCCTAGCTCTAAAACCTGTTTCTTCCCCCTCTTTCTTTTTTTTTCTTTTTTTTTTCCTTCAGTTTCTCAAATGTCTCTGAAAGCTAGAGGAGTGCTGGTAGAGATGGACTGACTTGATACACTTCCAGTTTTCAATGTGAACTGCTTTCAACCATATTGCATGCTGAATTTCCCGTGTTTACTTAAAACTGTCATTTTAAATTCATGACAATTTTGTACAATTATATTATGAGTCACACGGCAAATCATCACCAATGTTTCTGAAGAATATATGTACATATATATGTATATGTGTACAGGCCAATTTTTTAAATATATGTATGCCAATATGTGGGACAATATGAGGTCTTCAGAAATGGTCCATTCCTTTCAGTCCATTGGAGAAATTACTACACGGCAATTGTTCAGTTTCCAATTTTGCTTATTTTTGCTTTGCACTTAGAGCTAGATATATAACACACAAAATTCCAAGTTCAGTAACTTGGGCTAGATTCCAGCTTTTCCTACACTGATGTATTGGAGATGATAATTTTCAGAAGTATCATATGGTACTATTTTAAATTTTCTTTTTGCAAGTAACTTTACTGTAATGCAAGCTGACACAGAATCAAAGAGAGTCACTGAGGTTGGCAGGGACCTCTGGAGAGTGTCCAACCCCACTGCTCAGAGTAGGGTGAGGTAGGGCAGGCTGCCCAGGGCTGTAGCCAGCTGGGTTTCGAATGTCTTCAAGGGCAGAGATTCCACAACCCCTCTACCCTCATACTAAAAAAGTGCTTTCTTATGTTTAAGTAGAATTTCCTGCATTTCAGTTTGTGCCCATTGCCTCTCATCCTATCACTGTGGGCACTACTGAGAAGACTCTGGCTGCCTGAGAAGAGCGTGACACAGGCAGTAGGAATCCATCGTGTCATGCATGCGTAGGTCTGGTCAGTGCATATTCTATTCCCAGGTAAAAACTTTCCTTACTTTGACACTCAACTTTTTCTTTACCGTAACACCACATTTAGTATTTTATCCCATAGCTTTACCTCAACACTAGTTTTTGGGCAGACTAAAACAGACTCAGCTCCCTAAAGCTACATACTAACAATAGCATTGGTTCTTCTTAAAGTTCGGTAGATAATTAAATGGTTATCTAAAAGAAAAGAACTGGTGACTTTTAAAGGTCAGGGTTAGCAGCGGCTTCACTACACATTGAGTTAACTCTTCATCTCATGAAGTTCGATACAGGGAAGTGCAGGGTCCTGCACCTACAGAGAAATAACCCCATGCACCAATATGGGTTGGAGGCTGACTTGCAGAAGGCATCTCTGAAGAGAAGGACTTGGGAGAACTGGTGGACAAGTTGACCATGAACCAGCAATATGTTCTTGTTGGCAAAGGCAGCCAGCATTATGCTGGGCTTCATCAGGCAGAGTGTTGCCAACAGGTAGAAGGAGGTGAACCTTCCCCTCCACTCAGCGCTGGTGAGGCCACACCTGGAGTACTGTGTCCAGTGATGGGCTCCCCTGTATTAGAGGGAGATAGAGTGACCAAGGTAAGTCTAGCAAAGAGCTACTAAGATGATGAAGTGACTGGAGTATCTCTTATATGAGGAGAGGCTGAGAGAGCTGGGCCTGTTCAGCCTGGAGAAGGGAAAACGGAGGCGAGGATCTTATCAATGCGTTTAAATATCTGAAGGGAGGGTAGTAGGAAGACAGGGCCTGGCTTTTTTTCAGTACCCAGTGCCCAGTGACAGGATGAGAGGCAATGGGCACAAACTGAAACACAGGAAGTTTGGTCTGCACATAAGGAAAAACTTTACTGTAAAAGTGACAGAGCACTGGAACAGGTTGCCCATAGATGTGGTGGAGTCTTCATCCTTGGAGATCTGAAAGCCATCTGAATAAGGTCCTGCACAATGTGCTTTAGGTGACCCTACTTGAACAGGGGGTTGGACTAGATGACCTCCAGAGGTCCCTGCCAACCTCAACCGCTCTGTGATTCTGTGATTTCCATTCTGCTCCTCTGAGAGGCTAACTGTGGAGGTTTAATGAAGGGATTGAAGGGAAAATGAAAGAGGACAACCAGAGAGCACTTTCAGGAAGAGATTCCTCCCTAACAAGAAGGCAGGAATGGTTTATCTCTGAGACTGGTAGAGTTTTTGTTTATTTTGCTTGCTTTATTGTCACTTTTTCGATTCATTTCTGATTTATTCATTGATTCTTTTTTATACAAACCTTCTTTGGCTGAGTCATGTTTCTTGGCTCACATTGGGCGTATGACAGCCCTGTCATCCCTTCACTCTAAACCAGTTATACCTTCATCTTGTCAACTGTCTGTTTAGCACATCAGTTTCACAATACTGAAACCTGGTAATTTAATACAGCAAGAGAGCCATTCCCGTGCGAATGATGTCCATACAGAGGAAATAAAAAAGAGTAGTAAAATTAAAGAGAATGAGTCTCAAGACACACCATTAGCTTTGTCATTTTCTTAATGATTATGAAGATATAAATAATCTTTGAATTGGCTTAGTGAGTTGCACATGCTCTAAGTACCTTAGCAGCTCATCACTCCTGGACACCAAATACAACAATTATTAAAAATTAGAAAATACGCACCTTAACATAGAGCCCCAAGAACAATGATACCTTTCCCCATGACAAAGTCATTTTAAGTCTACAGGTTTGTCATGGATTACACATCGTTCATTAATAAAAAGTATATTGTGATGTCAAAAGTAAAGAGGACCTAAAGGTGACTCAACTTACACAATCAGTGCTGGTTAAAGGGTGTGATACAAACATCTCTTTTATCAAGTGCTGTTTTTTCAACAGGAAATATGATTAGAAGAGGCAGGGAAGACAAACACAAAATGAGACTCTAGTTTCTTTTTCACAGGGAAATATATCGAGTAACAAATATGCACCTTTAATTGCATGACTAAAATCATTTGATACTAGAAAAAGTCCATTTTTCTTCTGCTGAATCATTTAATTGAAAAACAACTTACTCAGGCACATTAACAGGCTGTCCAAATGTCTCTTTTGGCTACACAAAAGAGCACTTAAGCAGCCAAGGTGGACAATTATGTGGGCAAGTGTGAGATGAAGCATCCAAATGCTTCGTTTTGACATCCTGTTAGGATGCCCATATTTGAAAGTTAAATCTCTGCCATTAAGTACTTTCAAGTCCAGCAGAAGCAATGCTTTTGAGTCACAGGAGCTGAAAGAAAAGGACCTGATGAATTTTCTCTGCCTATGACTTTAAAGCACTGTTCTGCCTCTGCTAGGTCTGCCAATAACCCACAAGGACAGTGGAAGCACGTAAGAATGAAAAGTAGTGAGAAGAAAACCAAAAGAAAATTATTAGGTGTTCTTGTATGAATAAATACTTTTTGTTTGCAGACTAAATTTCAGGAAAAGGACATGAGTGGTAGCACCTAAATATCTGGCACCTTTAAATCTACTGAGATTAGCAAAGACATTTTTATTTTATTATCAATTTGCATACCCCTAATGGCATGGTAATCTTTCTTACCAAGCAACTGAGAACAAGGTGGCTCTTCTGTGGAAACTGTTATCCAAGTATGATTATCTACCTAACTATGCAAGATTTCAGTGTATGACAATCACTCTCTCAAATTGTAGAGAGAAGCCTCGTATTTCAGGTTCTGGCTTCCTCTGGATATATAAATTCCTGACTACAAATGTTAAAATGTCTTTGATTAAATTTCCATGTGGTTGAAGCCTGAGAGAGAGAAAAGGATGAAAAAAAGGAAGCAGAAACAGGTACAAAAAGAAAGGGAAAGAGAAAATGCAGGTGAATTAATAGCTCTCTCTCACAGATGGAAAATGCCTTACTCTTTCCTTGAACTGAATCAAGTCTCAAGATTCTGGGGAAGTCTGAATAAGGATCTTGTAGACAGCTTTATGCAGGGTCTATGTCAAAAAAAAGCAAAGAGAAATGACAACACAAATACTAGGATCATGAATCAAATACAGAATGCCAGTCCTCTCTATTTTCTATCTTTACGCAGTGACTGCCATCTTCGCCTCCAAAAGGACATAACAAAATTAGCAGCCACTCACACAAGAATATTCAAAATCAGTTATCCTAGGCAGAGAGGTTGAAAGATTGTTCTTGCTGGAGCAAAAAGCAAGCTGAGGAAGATACTGCATGAGTTCATAAAATAACAATCACATAGAAAATGCAGATCCAAGATTCTCCTTGTCCCTGTGGCCAACAAGGAAAGGAGAGAAACTGAAAGGCAGGAAACCCAATCCAAACTATATTCTAATAATATGTAATTAAACTAGGAAGATTATTTTCTCAGCAAAACAGTGAGACAAGATATTCAGCTGGACGTGAAACAAAAAGACTGGAGAAATGTGATTCTGAAGAATATCCAACCATTTCCATTGACAGGAGGGAACCAATCATCTCCAGCTATTAGAGAAAGGATTGAATCTAGAGTTGCAGGCAGGTAGTAGAGCATCCCCCAAATTACATGAAGTATCTAGTTGTGGCCTCTCTCACATACTGGACACAGATAGGCCTAGTTCAAGGTGATAGTTTTGAAATGTCTGTCTCCTCCTTTGGAGGATCACTGAACAAAAAAGGAAGCAAGGTCTTCATACCCTCTTGTGCTGGGTGGCAGGTTTTTAACTAGCAGCTAAGTGAGATTACTCTAAACTACAGAGCAGACAACTCCCAGGACTGGAAAGGCTCAAATAAGATCTACAGAAAAAAGTTTAGACTATTTTGGCCTCTTGTTTTATAGTTGTCCCATGATATATTTTGGATATTTTTTAGGATGAGTGAAAGCAAACCGCCCTTCTGCTATGGGACAAGATTTTTTGGTATGAGAATGACAAGGAAAAAAAAGGGGGGGTTAATGTAAAGCTTCCAATCTAAGATCTAATGCATATTTTAGGACTTTAATATTCATCTGCAGGTGAATTTACACAACATCTACCCTAAAGGCTGAGGTGACATAAACCCCCATCTGCCTGCACATTTGAAATATTCTTGTTGCCTTTTATTTATTTATCTACTCATCTTTTCTTCCGCAACTAAACAGAAGTACAAAAAATGCCATACAGTGGTGCTCCACAGCAGACTACTGAAACTTTCTGCAGAAAGGATGAAAATGAACATATCCATGCTCCCACATACTCATCCTGGTGCATGGGATGTCTCATTCCAGTCATCCTACACAATCAATACTCAGCAAAATCTCATCTTGGTCATGAAGAGAGTGTACACTATGCAGGCCATGAGAAGCAGAAATACTTTACTTCTCAGTATTTAACAACAACTAGATTTAATATTTTTCTCTGCCCCTCATAAGCTGTTCCCCATCTCAGACCCTGGTCTTCATACTATGTTTATCTCAAAGTTTCTTTTTCGCCTCCGATTCCTCCTGCTTCTGTGCCTGATTCTGTGCAGTTTATTTGAAAATTTGTTTCATGTATTTGCACTTTTAACAGGATGAAGGTTATCTGAGATACATACTACGTGAGTACAGGTATCTTAAAAGAAGGGCTGCAGTGGTTCAAGACAGCATTTTCTGAAGTACATTGAAATTATTAATTTATCTTGTCCTTCTAGTGGTGTGTATCAAAACCACTCAAAAAGAAATAGAAGAGCAGTAGCAATCAGGCAACCATATAGGTCAGCTGATGTTAAAAGACTTGCTCATAGTCCCTGCTAACAAGGAGATGCTGCATTAAGACCATTCATGCAATCTGAATGAGAATTTCAACAGTTATTAACAGAGGTAAAAAAGGATAGTTTGCTCCCAGAATTAGTTAGATAATACTAAATACCTGACTGGCCAAAAGTAAAATAAAATGAAACAAAACAAAACATTAAAATAAACAAGGAAGGCAACTAACTCCTCCAGTCAGGGATGGTTTCAATGTTTTGCCACCACAGTGATCTGAACTTCAGTTTCCAAAGCCCTGCTGTCCCCAGCTATTCCATTACACACAAATAACAAATAACAACAAGCCCAGGGTGTTCAAAATGGCTGCGCACAGCTGGTAAATCCCTCTTTTTCCTAGCATATTCTCTGTCAGTTTTCACCCTTAATCCATATTCAACCTAACGGTCAGACTACCCGCCGACCCCATCTCATCAGCATGAGAGAGAAAACAGACCCCTGTCCATCAAGGGCTCAGCTAGTTTGCTCCCTGCAAATGTTCCTGAAGTCAGACGGACTGACTAAGTCTGCCAGCAACTACCTTTTTCCAAAGAGTAGGTGACAACTTATTGTGCTCAAATAAATATCTTTCATTGCTTGTGTGCAACTGCTAGCTTTATAGAGAGTCAGTGATAGAAAAAATCAATTGCAATGCACATGGCATAAACTCAGGAAAAACTAAGCCTCCCAAATAAAGACAAATGTTGTGGACTTCCTTCCTTCCTTCCTCCCTCCTGCTTGCTCTTCTGATTCAAGAAATCCAATGGGGATATGCAAGAGGAGCTGCTGTGCTCCTCACCAGCCAATGCCAGGGAGGCAAGCCCAGGCCTTCCTCCTCACCCACGTATTCTCTGCACCGTTCCCTCACCCAGGCTGCCACTGCACATGCATGGTACAGGCACAGCTTGTCCAGACAAAAGCCTGAATTTACGCTAAGTCCAAAGCCAGAATGTTTACTATGGACTAACACTTTCAGCAATTCAGTGGGTTTTGGGGAACACAGAGCCACGCAGAATTTGCAGTCCCTGCTTTTACTAGTGACAGTTGTGTTTAACTTTCCAATAGTGCGTCTAAGCGTTCAGAACTTGAAAGTCTCCATTTCAGAGATATTGTGAATAATTAACCACCAGCCCAGCTGTTTTTGTGTTATTTATGATCTGCCCAGAAGCACAAGGTACAGAAATGCCATATGAGCAGACTGTCAGCTGGAACTTCAAACTCAGATTTGTAGACCCAAGAGGTTTAGATAAGGTTAGGAAAAATATCAGGATTTACATTGCACAGAACTAAGGATTTAAAATTGATCAGGTCCTTCCAGTAGACTTTAACTTCATTAGAGAAATACCTATCCTAATACTTCCGGTCAATCTTTCCATGCTTCCCTTCCATCTCCAGATCATTGGCCTCATTCTATGATTTCCCAGAATTCTGGTAGTATGAGCTCAAAATCTGAAGTTCCCACAAATATTGTCAGGAGAAAACTAATTGGTATGTTGTGTCTATGGGCAAACAAAGGGAAAGGGAAATTGTTTAGTCATAATTAATTCATTATCAAGAAACTCAAATAAATATGTCAGTTATATTAGGTGCTATAACAAAACCTTCAAACACACCCATGTCACTTAGTAGCCTCAGCCCTCAATAAATGTCAACGGTATCTCACTACTGCAGTGTCTATAGCACTTTCAGAAGAAGAATTTCAACTTCTAAATTATCTGAAACACATGCAAATGCTGAAAAGATACTTCATTCAGTCTATATCTCAAAGTTATCTAATTCTACTAATGTTTCTTCCTTAGGAAGACAACACTGGGCCAGCTCTTTGGGAGTGGAGCACAGCAGACACTATCTGTCACTGGTCTAGGGGTAAACCTTTATTCTACTTGCTAGTTATAAACTGCACTTTCCACCTAATTTCTAATTAAAAGATCCAGCCACAGCACTCGTATTCCTCTATACTATGAATGCAACAACCAGCAATATGAAACGGTCTTTCAACTATTTTGTGTTCACTAAAAAGCACAGAAAAAGTCAATGGGCCCCTGATGGGGAGAGCTAAAGATCAAATCAGTTAGGTTGGAAATGCAAAACAGTTCAGTTCAAAAGCAAGTGAAGGTGTGCTTTTTCAGGCAAAGTCCTTACTGAAAATACTTGTTGTTTAATTAAAAAAAATCCCTGTAACATAAACTCAGCTCAGTAATTTTCGATTCAATTACAGAAGAGCTAGAACGATTGACATATTTAGGAAGAAAAGGCTGATTTTAGTTCCCTGCTTTTGTTAAATTAAAAAATTGAAAATTTAAGGGAATAAACTGGAAAAAAAAAACCCTTGTGTACTCCATTTCTGGCAGGTTCCTCAATTTTTAAAATATAAAATAGGATATACTCCTAGGTTTAGACAGGAGAAAGAGAAAGATCTGTGACATAGAGGACTTGCCCTGAAGACCAGTGAAGCACACCCACCACAGCTTTGGACAATAGAAAGCTGTTTACCTAATGCTGCATTAGTATGGATGGATAATACTGCAAGAAAAATAAATATTCTGTACCTGCGAGGAATACAGTTGCAACGTGAACTTCAAAAGCCTCATAAGAATCTTAGCGGAAAAAACTCTCATTCTTACGCAAAAATTTGCCCAGGCTAAGACCAGGCTCAAAGTGTTTCCATGAGCGTCTTGAAATCTCATTGACTGCTTGCTTTCAGTTTTGGAAAGTTTCATTCACAAGCTCACTAAACCTTTTTTTTTTTTTTCCTCACAGCACAAACATTTTATTCTCTAATTATTTCAAAATATAATTGGAGAACAATCTATGAGAATGATTTTTTTTTGCTATTAAGAGTTTATGAAGAGATCAGTACATTTGCAAAGAACCCTCCCCTCCTCCCCAATGTTTGTGCACTGTATCCTGAAAAATGTGAAACACGGCAACAAATGCATTCTTCGCTGAGCTTTACACTCTTGAAATACCGAAAAGCATCACTTACTGAGTACTTCACCTCAGTAGAACTACCTTTTCTTGCAACTAAAAATGAGGCCTGCTGATAGAGATGAGCACCATAAAAAAGCAAGTATCATAACATCAATTCATGATAAACAGGTTAAATAGCAGATAAATAAGATGGATATTACAAATAATCATTCTACAATCATTTCTTTCTACATACATATACATCTAGGTTTTCTGTGTTTAACTGCACTGGGAAAGGTGATCATATATAACACATTTACCAACAACACAATGCTGCTAAACTTTGGTTCCTATAAAAGCAAAGAGAGCTTTACGTTCACTGTGACTGTAATTTCATATCTTAGTCATTTTTTTTCAGCCTTAAGAAATTATAGTTCACCAAGAAAAAGTTCTGATTTTACTACTCTCCATCAAGTCAGGTCATTCATTGTTTTTTACAAAGCAATGCAAGACCTATTAATTTCGAACCCGAGCCTACCTTATGTCTGTTCTTGTCATTTACACTAAAGATCGATCCGTTATCTATTTATTAGTGCAATTCTATGAACTCTAACACTGGCTCTTTAGATCTTCAGACTAATGGCTTTTTCATACGTTTTCATGGAGAAGTATTTGCCACTAACTTCAAAGAAAATTAGGTTCATGAAATGAATTTTGAGTATTATACTGGAAGAGAAAAATCAATGAGAAAGAAACAACTGCAAGATTTATGGGTCTCCACTTATATGGAAATACATGCTTTATATAAACAGGAAAATGAATGTGATTTCAGCAAAAAAAGCTGAATTTCTAACATTCGCTCATAAAGTTGGCTGCTTTACAGATCAGACATCTGTTAAATATTTTGAATCCCATCTCCTGTCTCTTTTATTTTTATTTCCAGATAATCTGATGTCACTGTAATCCACTGACAGTTACTTCACTTTCTTCCTCCTTGGCTGCCCAAGTGCTCAGGTACTTAACTGGCATTATGTGCAATCGGAAGCCGTGTGGTACTGAACATATAAGCTAAAATGTATTGGCTAACTTAAAGGGACTGGCACTGGATCAGAATAATGACATTTTATTCCTATTTTATAGAGGTCAAGATGATCCTGCTACAGACAGATGACGATGATCACTGTGAGGGTAATAGGCAATCTAAGTGTGTAAATTCTAGTGCTGTTTAGTAACATACAATTCTTTGAATTACTTATTTTTAGGTACTCTAAGTAGTCAGTATATTAAAACTTTTAAAGGTAGATTCATCTAGGAAGTGAATACCTACTCATTTTTAACTCAAGTGTGTACAACAATTTAATAACATCATTATATATTATAAATACATCACTACATGATAAACATGCTGTGGTACATAAGAAAATTGGACTGCACATTTACCCTAATTATTTGATGAGACATCATTTTACTAATTAACTATATACATGATGATCAACTATTTTTATTATTTAATCTTTCTACTAAACAGTGCTTGCAATTGCAAAAGCTTAGTATCATCATAGTCCAAGCATAACTTTGAAACAAGAGAACAAAGACAATTCCCGGCATCATTACAAAAGCATGCTTATCTAGAAGCCACATAAGTAAAAGGAACAGGGGAGGACATGAAATATTGCAATATCTATGTAAATCAGTCATTCCGCTGAAAAATCATTCAAACGCTGATGAAGCCTATCTCTTACTTTGATGACACCCTTATGTCACTGGAACGCCTTTTTATATGCTCTGAGGGAGGAAATATATATCACTGCCATCCAGTTTTTTTTAATTCTTCTCAGTTTTTCCCTTTTTATACCTGGAACCCCAAGTGTCCCAAAATGAGAATATACAGAAAATAATGGTGTAATTTATAAATGGTTGCCTGAAAACGGAGAAGGCAATGAAACTGAGGCATATTAACTTAGGAAATAACTTTAATTGTAAAATTGAAACAGCTCTACCTTTTTGTAGAACAACTTTCTGCTTGTGGTTATTACAGGTTTATGGAAGAGAGAACCTCAGCAGCTAAATATTTCTAAACTGAAAGTCTTTTTTTCTAAAGGAAAAAAAAAAGCATGACATTATAGAATTATAAGGAGCTATTGTATATCTCTGCTACCTGTGTAAACTGCAGTGAGAAGTAGAGCCTGGCTGCTTTGATATTTGGTGCAGAATAGCCTTCTCAGGTGTGGAGGCATCTCCTGGCTGAAATTTGTCAGGTTGGTGTCTAACTTGTAGTGGAACTGGTAGTTCCCAGAAACCCAGCACAATCCTGAGACGCAGAGCTACACCAGTACTAGCAGCTGCTGCAGTCCAAGGCATCTTCTCCAACCCTAAAGCCGAACGGCACAGTGCACCGCGTGCATGCACAGCCCATCTTTTTGTCTCCTGCCAATAGCGTGGCCACATCTGCTGCCCGCTAGAGATGGTCTTGGCCTGTGCTGCTCCCAGAGCCATGTGCTGTTTGGTAGCACATCAACAATAAAACAGTGCCAGGGACTATGCTAACAAATAGCGCAGACAGTCATGCTCTAGTGCTCTGGCCCTGTTTTGCTCATTAGTCATGGGAGGTGGTGGAGTGTCCATCCCTGGAGATATTCAAAGCTCGATTGGACATGGTCCTGGGCAGGCTGCTCTGGATGACCCTGCTCAAGCAGGGTGGTGGGACCTGGGTGGGACCACAGCCTAAGGGCACACAGTGGCTGATCCACAGCCTGTAATCCCTGAGCTACTGAATAGAAAGAGTAGAGAAACAACAATTTTCTAGTTATCCTTCAAGGTTATTCTTTTTAGCCAAAACTATCTGCCCAACAAAATACAATCACCACTGTTCTGTACTTTGTATTTTAGGTTAGGCTCAAGTCTCAAATTACCCCACTAATAAAACTATTTCACAGTCTTAGGATTCTGCAAGACGGTTTTGGGGAGCTGTTAATTTTTGGTAGTTACTGAGTAGTCTTATGTCCTCCAGTGAGGTATTCAAAACTGAGCACACGATAGGACAAACAGTAAACAGGAAGGTTGTTAATTGACTTTTCCACTTTCACATAAGGAATCTATCAGCATTTGCATTTCTTAAGGGCAAAAAGAAGAAAAAAGGCTGACATTTTATTCCTTCCTTCTAACAGATTCTTCAGCTTCCAAACTCTCACTTACAGCTGCAAGCAAGTTCTGACTTTTTTTTCCTCTAGAATAAACTGAGAAAGGCAGCTGACACGGTGCAGCAGTGAACCAGAGTGCAAAGTCAGGCAGCTGACCTGTTTCACTACTGTTTCCTGGACTTGTTCTCAAAATACCCCAAGAGGATTAAAAATTTTTAAATTTAAACAGGCCAAACTATCTTTATATTACACTGAATTTGTTGCAATGACAAAGATTTACATTTTGCAAAACCAAAATACTGCTTGTATTTATATTTCTCATTTCCTCAGTAATAGCTGGGTTTGTACTGCCTAAAATACTGCTCAATAAAAATGAAGAGGTGCTTAATTACAAAAACACCAAACACATATTTATTAAAGATTTTATGGATCATAAAGGGACTTGCTCTTTCACATTTTGAGACAGTCACAAGAATGTAGTTTCTGACTGGTCTTTCAACTTATGTGATATACAACAAAGAATCAGGGAACACCTGTGACAAATATTTCTTTTTCTTCTGCTGGACAAATTGATTTATGAAAAGAAGTAGCAATAATGCCAATTAGATTTCTTCAAAGAAGATATGTATAAGGCCCTAATTAAAATGTACACAAGTGTGTTATGGCTCCAACTTTGTTTGAAAAGCTAGAACTGTATCTGTCTAATCAAATTTGATCCCTTGATATACCTATTCCTATAAAAAATTCACACTAAACTGTTTCTATGTCTCTGGGGGTCTTTTGCTCTATGATTCTGTATCTAGAACAACTTAGAGTGGTCTCTGATCATTTCACTATGGCACACGCATGAAGGAATTGCACATAGAACACAGATGAGTAATAAAAGAACAGTTTGAAATTCTAGCTTGGCCCTGTTTATACAAAGTCGATTCATGAGACTGGGAAGAGGAAGGAGACAACGGACAGGACTTTTTCATTTTTTAATATGTAAACTGAATTTACTTGATATGGAAATCAGAAGTCTATCAAATATGAAACACCGCAATAGTATGTTTGAAAAGCAGTTAGACTCAAGTCATACTTAAAAACACAACTATATCCAGCGAACACTTGTATGTAAAGTACCGTGTAACTATCTTAGCTGGGACTCCTGGAATTCCCACTTCTCCCTAGAGACAGCTGAAGTGTCTAACTGCCCCCTAGTTAAGATGAAAATACGCTGGGTCCTGCACTTACCCAGCTCAGCAATCAATCTGCATTTAAAGCTAGGAAGAGCTCACACATGTGCACGCACACAGTGAAACGACATTCTTCATGGCAGAAGTGCAAGCCAAGTCATTTAATTGCCTGTTATAATCAATTGAAATTATAGAAGAGAGAAACCCATGATTTTGGTCTTACAAACATCGTTTTAAATTTCTTTAACACATTGAAGGATCTTTTCTAATTTCTTCACTTTCCTAATTTTCCCATCCTCATGGAAAAATGGAAAAACTGATGGAAAAACTTGCCTCACCTGCCTCAGTAAAAATCCCAACCAGACTGCCTTAAACTCAGATGAAAAAAGTGATTTTTATTAAAACTTTTGAATTAATGAGGTACTGATAAAAAAAAAAGTGCTTTCACTTTACATGCACTGGGCCCTAATAAGCCGTATGCAAGGCGTGATCCTTATGGCACTAACACAAAGCAGTGGGCCAAATACTAACTGCTCACATTCTGCATTCATGTCACAGCCAGCACCATCAACAGCCAAATGTCAGAATTATGCCAGATAGCCTAGTATCCATCCTCTGAAAACTATTTAAATAATATATTCCCAGCCAATCTGTCCTTCAAGTCCTGTAAATTACTTACCACTTTATAGCCTTTGGTAGTGGTAGCAATAAATACATAAATGTCCTCCAGTACTTTGCACTGTAAATCACAGAATCATAGAATCAGTAAGGTTGGAAGGGACCTCTGGAGATTATCTAGTCCAACCTCCCCGCTCAGCAGGGTCACCCAGAGCATGTTAGACAGGGTTGCGTCCAGGCGGGCCTTGAAGATCTCCGGAGAAGGAGACTCCACCACCTCTCTGGGCAACCTGTGCCAGGGCCCTGTCAGTCTCACAGGGAAGAAACGATATGCATCTACAAGCAACAGAGGACAGAATTTTGTAAATGCTCCCCAAACCATGTAATTCTTTTAAATTCAAGCTTTTTTGCTGTCTCTGTCTCAGCCTGGCGCAGTTTAATGATTCGACCACCCTCACAAAGGTACGAGGAATTCATTAGAGCCGGGAAGCCCAGGCAGCGCAGAGCTGAGAGCGAAAGCTGTGCGTGCAACCCGCTGGGCAGAGCCTGGCAGGAGCGCCTGCCGCGCCGGGCTGTGGGCTCCCTCCTGCCAGAGTCCGGGCAAAGAGAAGAGAAGAGATGGGCTTTTACACGCCTTTCCCAGTGTGGGTAGTCACTTCCAAAAAAAGCATTTAAACTCAGCTACTCTACACAATCAGCCAACTGTCCTTACTTACTTGTGCACAACCGTGTAACTCACTTTTACTTACTTTTAACTGCACACAGGAACCAGAGTATGTTCATACCTCAAACTTTAACCTTTACACAGGGCATATTCAGAGTCTCTGCATGTATGATGTGACCTGGAAATGCTGCTCTTCCCCTGGACACACACCACAAAGTCTCTGCAGACTGCAGCTATCCTATACACAGAAAAGACATCTTATGGTTGCCCTCTTCTTTGGAAAAGTCTTGTGTGCAGATTTTCACAGTCCGTATTAATCAATAGATTAATCCACAACCCATTCTTTTGCCCAGTTGCTTCAGTTATGATTCAAGCACAGCCTGGTCGCAGTGGTGGCAAGAAAGCAGTCAGACTCCCCCAAGTGTCTCTCAATATCTGAGGCACAAACCCAAATACAGAGCTATGCCTGCCTTTGTACAAGTGATATTATACAAGAGCAGCATAAATGTTAAAATTCAGTGATGGGGGTGGGAAGTAATTAGAATAATTCATTTTCAAAGACTCCCAGCATCAGGTAAGAATCAACTCTGAGCATTGCTCATCAAGAACATTTACACCACGTCACTTTCTATAAATCAGAGAAATAATTAATTGATATTTAATATGAATCCTAGTAATGCTATTTGAAAGATGATTTTGTCCCTCATTTATGCATTTAGAAGAATATTGTTCTCAAACTCTCCATCTTTGATAGTCACCGGCAGAATAAGTATTTTGAGATTCCCTTTTTGTCCCCTAGTTAGAAAGAAACAGAGGCAGAATAACGGCTAGGCACAGCTCAGCTGTACTTTTAGTCCTTTGATCTTGCACTACAGTGCAGATTTTTGATCTTTGATTCCTATGCCTGTTTTCTTGCCTCACTGCTTGTTAATAGCAATGCGTAGGACAGTTCTTCGTGCTGGAGGAATTCATTTGGCCCTAACGCTGCCACTCTATTTGTACTTTTTTCCCTTGATCCTTCCCTTTCAGATCTCACGCTACATCGAGAACCTTGCCAGAATCAGCCTTCCAAAGCCTGAGATGATTTAAAACAGCATAAAAATGATTTCTTTACAATCATATGCAAAATGAAAAAACCCCACAAACACAGAGAAGTATACTTGGAAAAACTGCACAAAAAGATTTTTCTTATAAAAATACAGATTCTGTTGTGCCGTAGGGAATAAACTAGGAGAGTTTCTGCTTCCATGTTCTTTGCTGTTATGTGCTAAGAGTTCTTCATATTGAGTTTCTGCAATGCAGTCTTTGGAGTATCTTTACCTGATGGAGAAAGAAAGAGGAAGGGCCTGAGGCTTTCAGGGTGAATTTTATGGCAGAGACCACTGTAGGACTGGCTTTTTGCCTTCCTGTCATACTATCTGTGCCTGTGGTCTAATCTGGACTATAGTATCACAGACACATCCTGAACACCAAAAAGAAATTTCAACTATAAAAATAAACACAGGTATCAGATAGTTTTAAATAAAATCATATATACACAGGTGCACATGGACATATGTATGATGCCTATTTATGTATATTTTTAGCTGGAATTGATTACTGATTTTTTGAATGTATCTATAACACAGCTCCACACACACTCTCTCCCTCTCTCATGTACCAGAAGACAGACAGAAAAGGAAAGCTGATTCCCCGTAGGCAAGGAGTTTTTGCAACTGGTACCATAGGGACTTGCTCGGGTAGTTACAGTGACTGCTTAAATCTCCAGAAAGAATCAGTGTCCTGGCATGAGTAAGACTGTTAGTCAGATCACAGGCTACAGGTTGTTAGTGCATGCGGTCAGGACACTACAGGACAAAACTTACAGGTTTGAGAAGCAGCCACCTGCTACACAGAAACTGGTAAGCTGGACTTGGGGAAAGGGGAAGACAGAAATGCAGCATATGTAGTTGCTGGTTCTTTCACAGCCATTTTCTACTCTGTGATTTGCTCAACAGCTAATACCAGAAGAAAAAAGCAGTCCTAAATTTTTTCCAAAACATCTGCAGATCCTTGTCTGTGTCTCTTTTTGTCATGTTGACTAACAACTTGAACTAAATCATGAAGCTAACTGCCTCTAGAGAAACAAAAAGATGAAGGTTTCATGGGCTATGCAAGGTTCAAGCCACAGTCAGACCCAGAAGAACAAGAACTGTTTCCTCTGCACTGAGAAAACAAGATCTCAGGAGGGCTCTGTATCACCCTCCCGGCGCCAGTAGTGATACTAACCTTGCTGATCCGAACCTGCTAACATCTATGATTGCTATTGTAAAAGGTGAAGTAATCCCTTTGATGAATGGATAAGAAAAGAGAGACAATAATATAGGTATAATAAACAGATATAACCTTAACATAAAAATTTTGCACATGTAACTGCTTCCCTTCAGAGAAAAACATAAACAACAGTATTACAAATGCTTGCGCACCGCTAAGAATGATACTACAGCAGAGAATTTGCTCCTTTGAGTATGAATAAATTAGCCAATACTTTTAAAGAAATCAAAAAAAGCTTATGAGTCATTAAGAAGCTAAATTTTAGAAATATTCCATTTTTTAAAATACTCCTCAGTGAAAAACTCACCATTTTCTGTGTTAGTCTTACTAAGAAAAGACATGCTGGGTTTCCTCCATTGGTCCTTTGGCTTTCAGCAATTGAAGGAGCAGGAAAAGAAAGCGAAACAGCAAAGTTCACAAAAAGGAAGAATGCTGGACTTGGCATATTGGCACTTACCACCAAATCAGCACCTGCCAGAACAGCACTAATCCACGTATCAGACCTTGTTCTGCCTCATGTGCTTTTCTTCCACTGGATAAGTATCTTTATCTGCACAATTTTGTAGCCTTCTGCTAATAGGGTGAGCAACATCATCCTACGCTCCCTTTAAAGCGTCAGCCTCTATACTTAACGGCCAAAGGATAATTAAGATGCCATTTGAAAGACATACCCAAAACAACGTTGGTAAGGAAAGGGTAAGCCATTCTGAGGTCAGTTCCCATAAACAGCATTAATGATCTTTTGAATAATGAATTAGGGGAGAGCAGCAGCTGGTGCAGAAGAATCTGGAGTTAGTGTGAATACAGTTAGTCTGGCTGCCAAATTAAAATCATCAAAAACAAATTAACCAGTACCTTAAAGGGCATTCTCTGCTTAAATGGCAAAGCTGATGGATTTTCATCTCAAAAGCAGCTTTGGATACCTCTAATAATTGCCTTCTGGAAAATGATTCTTGTTTCACTTTTTAGTGGCTGAAATATTATCGTAAAGGTCCTAAATGTACAAAAGAGCAATGAGTATCTGCTTTTACTACATTCTGGCCAACTGTGTGTGTGATCTACCTTTATTATCAAATTTCAGTAAATGTGGGTCCATCACTATTGCTGAGAATAAGTCTTCTCTCGAATGAACCAGGAGCTCTTTCACTGTTTATTTCTCTAGCCTAGATATTTGAAAAGTTAAGCACTGAGGGGAAGGGACTGCTGCTTTTCTTAAAGCTTCCATTCAGTTGTGCATCTCTATTCAAGTTTAAACAGGTTTAAGTGTGTCACTAACCTAAGCGGGACTCTAGGATCTGTGCCTGTTGGGCTGCGTGTCACCAGTACATATTGCAAACATGGCAAAGAGCAATACTCCGAGAACAACCTTGCAACTCTCAGGTTGCTGGTGCTTTGCAGCTGTATGCTGCCCTGCAAAATTTTTCCTGTCTGAACTGAAGTTTTGCTTTAATTATGTGAAAATGATTCACCTTTTGCGCTCAAGGAGACGGTAATTTTCAAAAAAGCCATAATTTGGCCTCTTGGATCGCCTTCCGCCTGAACATGAGAGTGACGGAGCACTGGCACAGGTTGCCCAGAGAGGTTGTGGAGTCTCCTTCTCTGGAGATCTTCAAGGCCTGCCTGGATGCAACCCTGTCTAACATGCTCTAGGTGGCCCTGCTTGAGCAGGGAGGTTAGACGAGATGATCTCCAGAGGTCCCTTCCAACCTTACCGATTCTAAGATTCTACGACTCTATGCAGTGCTTAGGAAATTTAACAAAGCCAAGAAAGATGAGCAAGAAACCCTATGCTTCTTCAAGGCTGGTCTCACTGAGAACAAGTAAAGGCAGAATGAACAGGCCCTTGCGATGAAGGGGGAAACATAAGGCAGAAAGGTCCCTTAGGAGGAGGAGGAGATGGCAGCACCGCGTTTGCATTCTGTTTGTTGACAAGGGGACATGATGCGATTTTTGGAGGTTCTCTCTATTAAAACATTGTTTCCATGGTTTGCTCACACATGGGAACTTTGCAGTATGTTGAAAAGTGTGAAAAGCACGTTGTTTTAGTGCCCTGCATATCTCTAATCCAACACGGACAGAGCGATGAAGCTGGACAGGGAGAGGGCATCATCTGCTGATCACAGCCTCTGAAGCCTCGTGTTTCCGAGTGAAGGAGAATTAAAACAGCAAAGGTCAGCTTCCCGACAGAGCAGCCACCCTGTCCTACTGCAGACCCAGGGAAGAGGAGCAGGGAGACTCGGTGCAGAGGTACCCAGCAGGGAAGCTCAGAGATGTGCCTGAGTAAGAACTGAAATACAAGCTCTTCTTTGTGGACTATCCAAAGCTTGCAGAGATGTTTTACATGTAGAAAATTTTCTCTCAGTGGGGAAATTCAGGTATTTGGAAGTGAACAGTCAAACTAAGATCAGAATTCATGAAGATTAGGCAAAAACAGCTTAATGCATCATTCCAATTTTTTTCCTAAAATATCACTGGCAGTCTAAGTTGGCAAAGGGAGTATATTTAGCACAAGATCCCCTTGGGACAAGTAATTACTGCGTAATTCAGGAGTAATGGATGTTTAACTGAAGTCCTCATAAGCAGTGGGGTTCTGTCAGATGTCCAACACACCACTTTAGAATTGCCACACACAGTCTCTACTTCAAATTAGGGCAGCTTCCATAATATTTTGAATTGCCTAAGCTGCTGCAGTTCAAAGTGTAGCTACACTGGCAGATCCAAGTGACATATAATAAATCAGTGACATATTTTGCAGCACAGGAAAAAAAGAAACATACATGCTAACAGCTTTCAACAGAACTTTGAAAAGCTCATAATTTCAGACTTGCATTTTCTATTTCTAAATGGAAAAATTTAATGGGATGGTACGACCCCAGCTCTGGGAAGCAAGGTAAACAGAGTTTCTGTCAATCCATTCATTCATCCAGCTCCTATCTCTTGGGGCTAAACTATACCATCTCTCTTTGGTACACTGCTATGCTTCTCATTTTAGCAATTTACTTTAAGCACAGTATTAAGTTTACTGTTGAAAATCTGGATTTTAGAACTCAGAAGATGCAATGATTCATTATCCCTGATAAAATCCACTAATCCAAATCGTCTTCCTCACCTGCTCACAGGCTAATGTAATACTGCTCCATCACACGTTATCTACGTGTCTCATTTCTACTCTGACTGAAGTCAAACAAACCGTACCTGTGCTGTAGATAATGTCCTTTTTTTATGAAGAAGAAGAATAAAAATAAGATGAGGTGAGGGGTGCAGATGCAGGTAATTAAATTAGGGAGCATAATTACAAAGATCAGATTCTCTCTCACTGTACCTTTGAGATACAGGTGAAGTCTGAAGCTTCAGGAAATGTATGTGGAAGTGTCAAACATCTGACACTCTCTTCCCTTTCAGAAGCAAGATACTCAGAACATCTGTCATATCCTACTATGAAAAGCATCTAATTCAGCTCAAGTGATAGAACGCAAATTTTTTAAGTGGCTGTGGTTTCCCTGGGGTATAAAAATCGCACTGCAGGGAGCTGATTACTGAGGCTTCTTGTACATAGCGCATAGCGCCTGGGAGAGCTCTACTGAGGGGTCTTTTTGCCTCTCTGTCAGGTGCTGCATTGAGCTGACTTTCAAGTTAATATACATTATTCATGGCCCTTTTATCAGTTGTTACCCTTACTTTGTCCTCCGCTTGATTTTGTTTCCAGCTGCCAAATTCCTTGGTGTCCTTCAAGTGCAAATGATAAAATGATATTCAAGGCACATTTGTAGTTATTTTACTTGTTGTAACAACTTCATATGTTTCAGCACTTTAATATTAATATTTCCTAGGGTTAAATTACAGAAATTATTATGGTTATTTTATCATCACAAAGAATACCTTAAACTCCTTCTGCTCCATTGGAGTTCTGAAATTATTTCAACATTTTTAAAGTCAAAGAGTTATTTCTCAGATACGAGATACAATGCAGTTGCTCAGTGGTTTCCTTCTGTCTTTTATTTAGCTTTCCAGTTTGTAATAATATACTTTACTAAGTAATGCCCATTAGCTGCCTATATATCCTGTTGTAAAACATTCAAAGGAGAGTACAATCTGCTATTATAATCCCATCATAGTGAAAATGTTTGGGATTTCCTTTGCAAATAGCCTTATATAAGTTGCATGTAGAAGAATTTTCTGTCATCTGCTGAGAGGCTTTAAACAAAAAAGCTCAAAACTTTCAACTCTTTTTGAAAAATGTAAAACTCCGCAAATTTGTCTTGTAGAACACAAAATGTACGCACAAAGAAAACATTTGCCTGGCAACTACAGAGACACCGTAATCCTCTGCTCTTTGGATTTTCCTGAAGAGTACACATAAACATTTAAGAATTCATTTTATATATGACTCTTAAAAAGGAGATACTGTAGGCCTATTTCATTTTCTGCTTAAAAAGAAAGACTAGCAGAGGCTGACAAAAGTGCTGTTTTCAGCGGTGATTGTACAATTTTTATTTGGATGTTAGAACTGACTAAAAATCATGAAAGCCAAAAATGAAATGCAAACACAGATAGGTCACTACTGCATTACACACCGGCATTGAAAGAGGGGAAAGTGTCCTACTACCCAGGAGAATACTGAAAGTTTATTACTGACCCTCGCTCCGTTCTGCCATTGCAAGTTCTGAAAGCGTGGCGTAAGACAGAGTATTCTGCACTGCCCAAACCGAATTCAGACAACTGCATCGGGTCAAGGTCGTATGACTGAAAAGGAAGCATGAACTGTCCCATCCCTCTAACAGCTAATTTACTGCAGCTCTCTGGGGAAAAAGCAAAACAAAGGTAGAAGATGACTCTAATTCAGTTTCAGAGAGGGGAGGTGGGGAATCTTTCTAAACCTTGAGTGAGTAACTATTCTTTGGGTAAAACCATGATGCAGAACACGGTTCAGGCATGTTGGACTTCTCAGTGAAGTTATCTTACATGGAACTAGTGTGACGGCAGGTTTTGGTACAGCAGGAATCATTCGTAATGTTGCCTGAGCAAGGGCAAATGTGTAATCAGGACGGAGAGCCAAGCAGGCTTTCTTAATGCAAGTGGGAATGGGGAAGGAGGAGCCATTACAGCTAAACTGGTTTTGGGCTTAGGTGTGCACCCACAGATTTTTAGAAAGAAAGACGATTATATCAGTAATTTTCATGATAGGAAATAAAAGGAAAACAGACGACCGTTGACCGTTCCCCGTGCACATCTGGGTGGAGGCGGCAGGGCAGCGGGCAGTCGTGGTGGGTGAGCAGAGCGAGCCTCGGCGAGCCGGGCTGCAGCCGGGGCTGGGCCCGGGCAGCTCCAGCGCCTCCGAGCACCTTTTTTCTTTTTTACTGCATTAGAGGGAGTAGCTGTCTCACACCGCCCTTCTCCTCCTCGGAGGCCGTGCTGTGTGCAGAGGGTGGGAGATGAGCGGAGGCAGTGGAACAAACTGATAGAGAGAGGCAGGAGATGGAAAACGCAGGCTGTTTTATACAGCACGTAAAAATATACACGTCCCTGTGTACATAAAAATGACTGCTGTCTGAACAGTGCCGGACTCATTTCCCGTTATGGCACCTCCACTGCTCTAGACTCATTTGAATGAGCAATAGCAACTGAAAAACCTTGTACCTAATGCCAAATTCTGTGCACTTTCAAAACAAAAAATAAACTGTTTGCTATCTTTTGCATATGTTACCACATTGATGCAAAGCACAAGCATAATATTTTATAGGGCTTGCTAGTATACTGCCATATAAGTTGCAATTAACACGAATAATAAAGATAACACCCTAAAGGATACATGAATCTGTCAATGCTCGTTTCCATGCGTACCACCTTAATAGCTGTAGAACTGCTATTAATCTATGCTACGTTCTCCTGGTCTTGTTTATGCTCCCATCTTTATGAATGTAATTCACCTTTATGTACTTACTGAAGTTGAAAACATGAAAACGGGCCAGTTTTTGTCTTTTTACAGAATTGTAATCTCTAACCAGCAAAAATGAATGAGAGTAAACAGACTTCAACGGAGCTGTAACATCTGTACTACCTGAGGACCAGTCCCCACAGCTTGGCAAGTGAATCTATAACCTACAAACCTTTGTCAGCTCTAGCAAAATATAACATGTTTACTGCTGCTTCTTCTAAAGATTTTATATACTCAGGAAAAAAAATAGTATTCCATTCACCCATCCTCTGCTTCCTAATTCCACTAGAGCTGCATTGCAATGTTGGAGTGGTTAATTGAGCAATTACAGAGCATGAATTACAGTAAAATGAACAGGCAATGAAGAGATGGGAGAATCCAGAAGCGCTACCAAAAAAAATAAAAGAAAAGATTAAGAGATAGCATGTAAAACTTTATTGCACTTTAATTAAGACAAAAAGAGCCTGTAACAACAACAACTAAACCCATACAATCCCTCCCCTCCATATTACAAACTACCAGATGAAAATCACATTCCTTAATGTCTCACCACAGACCCAGTACTCCAAGCTGCTGTGGTATGATTCCTAAACCTTTTAAATTTTGACTGAGAATTGAGTTCCCAGGAAAAGATAATCACAAAATTAGGGACTTCAAAATTTGAATATTCTACCTCATTGTCATGTCCGGCTGACATCAGTCCAAAGTACCTGTGGAAAATTTGAGGGGACAAGGACCAAGTCACAGAAGAATCAATTATTCTGTTCCTTAAGATACCAAGCTAAAAATTGCAGTCTCCAGTCAGACATAATTACACAGCTTTCTGCAGTCTGTCGAGGAGTTCTTCAGTCGGTGTTGGAAAAGCTTGACAAGGCAAAACAGCTGAGAAGCACAGATTTCAAAGCAGAAGACAGAAACTGGAGGTGTCTGGAGAGATGAATAGAAGAGAGATGTCAGTGCCCAAGTCAAAGTGCTCTCAAGAGAGAAGATTTTTTCTCCTCTCTGATCTTTGGCAATGAAGGCAATGAATATGTAGAAACAAAGCTGGGCACTATTCCTTTCCAGACGGGCACCAGACCCTTCGAGTTTAAACACAGCTTCTGAGCACACTCCCGCCTACGTAGCAGCAGTATTTTGGCCAGATGCCACCAACTTTCCAGCCAGAGTACTGAATTCTGTAGAAGAGCAGAAAGATAAGGAAAAAGCAAGTAAGATGTGGGAACTTCTGGCCTGAGATGTGATGAACAGCCTCAGCAAAAATAACCAAACAAAACCAAAGTGAGAATCAAAGGTTCCTCTAGAAGTAAATATGAGATTAGACTTCCTGGTTCCTTTTTCTTTTCCTGCCAATCTGCTGCATACACTTCTGATACAACACTTGACACTTGAGCAACAGTGAATTTAGTAACCAAATTTCTGTTTATATTGAGTAGCAATCGAGTGTGGATATGTAAATAATACATCAGTATACTCAAATGGTTGCAGCATTTATTAAAACATCATCACAAAATGCAGCACAATTCTCTTCTAGGTATTCAGTCAAGTGGCGACAGGTAGGTAGGTGTTCGACAGCTACTTCAGACGAGAATATGTGACCTAAGGTAGCACGGCCTCAGTAAATGAAACAGTCAAAAGTAACATGGCAATGCCTGCTTCTGCAACAGTACAGCTCTCCCGCTTTTGCTGGTGCACACGGAATTGCCTGAGCAGTCATACTTTTACGCTTTCACAGAGATTATGGTGTGATCCAGAAATCAGGTGCTCCTTCACTTCTGGGATCCCGGCAGGCCTGACATTAGACCCAAACTCCTTACCCATATCTGGACTTCCCAAAAGGCAGCATTCTCCTTTTAAAATGAAACTGCCAGAGCAACACTTAGGAAAACTACACACTTTTATTCCCTCCAGTTCCATGGAGAGACCTCGTATCTCAGGGAGACTGGCAAGAGCAAACCAATGGGTACCAGGCATCTTCTGTCCCTTGCGTGGAAGCTGGGCCATCGGCAAGAAGCAGCATAAGATTTATGGTTCCACAAGGAGGGCGCACCAAAGGCACCATAGCTCGATAACCACAGGCGCAAGTACTCAACCCGGAGCAGGGAGGCCAAAGTTTTGGTCTTTGCTCTTTGGTATGTTTATGCAGTCAGTCCTGAAATCATTAGACAGAAGTTGTTCAGAAAGCCAAGGCTCTAGGTCTCTGCCCTAAATGCTAGGCTACAGCTTGTTTATCCACCTCTTCTCTGCCACAAGTGAGTAAATCTCTCATTCCTTTCTAAAAAGGGGGCCAGCTTCAACCTGCTGATAGAACCAGCCTAATAAAAAATGAGTATACTTCCCCTGAAAAAAGAAAAATCAATCAAATCAATAAATAAAAAATAATAAACATGCAATAAATCTTTATAGCAGGTGCAGGATCCCAGACTTAAGATCAATCTAAAATTCGTCATATGGACAAACGGCCATCCTTGCAGCCATAGTTTTTCTTACACTACATTGCTCAAAATATTGAGTTAGCTAGAAACTCTAGGAATGAAAGCTAAATGGAAAAAATGTCTCCTGAGTATATGTTGAAGTGTTCCTATCCAAACACATGTCCTCCCTTTCTATAATAAAGCAAACATACTCTTGCATACTCTTGCATGACTCAGTTAATGCACAAATATGATAAACCTACTGGAAACAAAATAATTACATCTTTCCTTTCTTCTATTATTATATACGCTAGATGATCATTTTGAATGTAATGCTTTATTAATCAAAGATGAGGCAATTGCCTTTCTCAAAGTCATTAAAATTTAATGTATCCAGCTGCTGATCACCTAGCTTTATCTTTTCCATTTTCCTTATATTTGACAATTCATTAGCCATTTCCTTGTGCTGTTTCCCCAAGAAGGTTAATTTGTGAGTTTTAAAGTAATAAAGATATGTAACTGTATACACCAAAAGTTTCCTGCCTAGAGATATGTAACAGTGATCTTGCTTTGATGGATTTATTAAATTAAGACGTCTTTGCATCTGCAGAGCTGTGTACACCAGAAGTTCTCATATTGCAAACATACTCTTATCACTTTGGTATAAGATCCAGTATGTACTTCAAACTCAACATGACACGGGCAAAAGAAGAGGTTGCTAACATCCTCTTCTCAACTGACTGAACTACTCAGAAACATTCAGAGGTGTTATAAGGCTACAACCCAAAAGTTCTCCTAATGGAGAAGTACTCCACTTTCTTTCACAAAATAAGGTATATTCAAAGAGCAGATTTTAAAGGCAGCAATCAGTAATCTAAGTACAAATGTTCCAGTACTAGCTAAAGCTTCTAAGTGTAATATTGTGCAGTTCTACACAGATACTTTTCCTGTGAGAATACTTATCATTTCCTCATCAGATATAGCCTGAAACTTCCCTATAACATTAATCTGAATTTTAACATCTAAACTAAATTTTTGACCTTTTATTACTTATTATTAGTTGTTTAAAAGAAGAGGAGGAAAAAAATCAAGCTTTTGTAAAGCTGTTACATTTTGATAATGTCCTCTGAAATCCCATTTACAGCAAGATTGTATAAACTCAGTTGATTAGAATTAAGAAATGATTTCTTTTGATTCTGCCTGTCATGCCACATCATTAGTGGCATATATTAGCACAGATCAACTGTATAACACCCGCAGTACCAAAAAGAGTAAGAGCAATAATTAGCTCTGCAACATAAACAGATCTTTTTGGACATGAGACAGATATGTTGAGTTATAATGTGCTGTTTCAACACAGCTGCTCTGCAAAAGAGTGCAGCAGTTTAAATTCCTCCAAATGCTCATTTTCCAAAACACGTAATGTTTCCAAGATTTTTGAAGTCACCCTTACCTACATACTTATGAAGTAACTCTCACTTGTCTTGCTTTTACTAATATTCAAAGGCTGCCCACACCTATAGGTGTGTGCAGATGTAGAAGGAATAGGAGATCAGTGATGTCTCAAACACTATGATCAACAAATAATCTTTCTGTATCAATTAAGGAAAAGTAGAGATTTATTTCAGAAGGACCAAGTTAACTCCAAAACCTAGACCTGAAAGAAAAACATCATCCCTCATTTCCCATCTGTGTGACCCTAGAAAGTTGATGTTCCAGATCTTCTTCTTCAAAAAAAGTAATCTCTCAATGAATAACTTTCCTCCACCAAAACCACACTGTCTAGCGTGTTTGTGTGTAGCACTAGTTACAAATATTTAGCCAGAATAGGTTAAAATAGGCAGGTTTAAGGAAATGTAAGTGGCAGGGAAATACACAGGCTGCAGTGCCGCATGATCTTGTGATGTACTGATTTACTTTTGCTTACAGTAAACAGAGCTACACTGTCTTTACTTCATGCTATACCTTTAAAGATTAAATTACGATTTTGCCCCATTTCTTGTTCCAGACCCTTCTTTCCTGCAACCAACAGCTCTAACTTCCAGCCAACTCAGACTCCTGCCTTCTCTGAAGCAACACTTTTTACCAGCCTTGCAACGAAAAAATGCATTAGCAAAATTTGATCCCTAGCTTTTCAAACAGGTTCCTCTGAATGGTCAGGATGACAATAATATACAAATTTCTTTTAAAAAAGGAAAGGTACAGAACAGATGGATATATGAACACTTTTGCTCTCTCCTGTCTCGCATGCAAAATGGGGAAACATGTTACATAAAATACCACATCTTTTAGAAATGTCTTTGTGAAAGTAGAAAGCAGACAAATATAAGCCGAATTACAGAGTCATTCTTTTCTTCTTGTGTCCTTCAAGATATTTGACAAAAATTGTTATTCCTATTATTCCTTCCAAAAGTTCACTGAAAGTAGAGTTAAAAGTCATCTAGGGATATCCTCAAATGCTGTTAAAGAATAATCCTATTTGCAGCTAGTGTTTGAATGTGCATAAACCTTAAATGAGCCTGCCGTGAGTTGCAGCTTCGAGGTTTTAGGAATCATATGTGTCTCTGAATCTCCTAAGTGGCATACTGTGCCCCCTTCTAACACTGAGCACAGTCTACCATATGCACTCTCTACACAACATCTTTCTTTCTGAGTGAGTAACATGGCTGAATTAAGAAATTTTTTTGGAGTCGAGCACCATAACACGGACTCGAAAGGAACCTCCTGGGTTCCCAACTGCAGTATGCTGCTATCATAGACAATCTCACTGCATAATTCTTCTCCTAAAAGTATCACATTGAAAATTACATGAAATAGCTTTAAATGCTAAAACACTTTCTGAATATTAAATCACTCTACTATAATTTAAATTGTTGCTGAGATCACTATACATACAGAAAAATCCACTCATTGTATCTGAATGTTAAAGGCCAGGAACTCACAGGCAATTTAAGCTCTTAAATAACTTGAAAGATTCACTTATTAAATATTGAAAATATTGAAAATCCCTTCCATTGCAGACCTTGTTAATTAGGAGGTAGAAGTAACACCCTCTATTTCCAAATTATCCTACTTCCCTATTTAGACTGTGTAATTTATTATGGAGTGAATGAATAATTTATAGCTTCCGTGAGACCTTGGCCAACACCTCCGAAAATGATCTGTGAACACATGGTTCTAACTTTACACCAGTTTGCCTTTGTTGCGTTCAGTATCCCAGCATATATGCTTACTGGCTGGAAGGTTTAATCAAACTCTTCTCAAATTTGAAATCCCCAGTATTGGCACAAAAACCTGATTCCACTCTCATCCAGCAAAAGAAGAACATCTCACGAACGAAAATCTAAGAACAAAACCAGCATGCTCATGTCCATGAGATGTAGCTCTCTCACGGAAGAGTCCAACTTACCTTGACCATTATTAAAAAGCAATGAAGTGAGCATCTAACTGTCTAAGCTCAAAAAAAGTCTTCAAAATAGTGCCATGAAGCACAGACACTCTGTTCATTTTAGAGTGGGGAACCTCAGAGACTGCAGAGATCCTTGTGCTGGGGAAAAAAACCCACCAAGTGTCAGTCAACTGCAGCTGTGAATCAGGTTTATAAATGTGCCTGAAGATGGGAAACTCGTTAACAATTATATAATGGAAGTTACTTAATTGTTGCCTACAGAAAACATCCATAATTTTAATCCTTTTTTATTATTTTTTTCTTTTGTTTAGCACCAGTGAGCCACGTTAGGGCAAGTCTAGTCAGCACCTATTAAGTAAAAGCAACATATATTTCCTGCCATTTTCTAGCTGTCTGCAAACAAATTTCTCCTGAAAGACCGTGTCATTTTCCCATCAGTTCTGATGTGAAAAGTGGTATCATTTGAAATCAATGAGATAGAGACCTCCATTTAGCGGTTTTGTGCTTTCTTTTAAATAGGATAGTAAGAGACATCTTGCAAAAAATGTCCTAATTTTCAGAAAAATATCCATTACCTGGAAAGAAAAAAGAAAAAAAAGAAAAAAAAGAAAAAAAGAAAAAGAAAACAGCCCTTGTCCTCACATGCTGGTCTCAGGAATGTACCCTACCCTGAATTTAGTTGCTTAGGAAATAATAACCTTAGGAAAGATACTCAACATTTCCTGCACCTCAATCTTGAATGTAGTCCAGGACACAGACAGAGAAAAGGCACAAAGGAGTTGAAGAATTTAAAAACCACTAATCATAACACCAGCAATACCAGAAGTTCTGCTGTAAGTCAAGAAAATCTTGAATCCAACATACTTTTCTGATTCCAGACTGTATGAAGTGGGTTAGATATTGACAGAGCAATCTCAGGAACAAAAAAAGTCTAAAGGAATACAGACTTACTTCAGATAACATGAAATATGAAGTATGTTAGGTAGGTAATGTATATCTCCATCATTGTCTATTTTTAATAATAATATGTAACCGTCACTTTGGGACTAATTTTTCTCTTTTTCACACTCTAAACTCCAGTGAAAACCTGTAGCCATAGTAACACTGATGCCATTATTAGGAAGAACTACCTGGATCTACTCAAAAAAAGCACTTTAAAATGGAAAAAATAGTACTGAAATAGGATGGAGACAAGGCATTTGCTTCTGTGTAGTAAATGCAGACATGTTCAAGGACCAGATTTGTGTTAGTTGCCAATAAAATGGGTAAGGCATTCTCTGCTGCTGCTTTTCTTTTTTAAGGAAGTCTCTAGGCAGTTCTATCAAACAGCAAAAGGCAACGAAAATCATGTGTGACACCATAGCCTCACTGCCACGAATGGTGCAGCTCCTGGTGATTTCAAGAGAGCAGGATTTTGTCCACAGTTTACATCTGGGGAGAGTTTTTGATCAGCAATTATACATCACTTTGTCTCAGGGTAAATGTAGGAATACAGTGAAAAATACCAGTTACAGCAGTGCAAACTTCTTATACATCTGTTTTGAATGCTTCTGAGGAGAGGGCTTGGCGCTGAGCGTAGCATTAGGCAATTACTAGAGATGACACCCTCTACCCTCTTTTAGCACAGGTGTATCAGAGCAACTGCAGAAGAGAGACACGATCACACTGTGAGTATTAAAAAAATTCCCCACAGCAGTCTTGTACCGCAGATGTTTTCTTACACTGAGGAAAGGTGAGCATTAGCATCGACAACTAACGTAGTTGTTCAAGTCTGGCCTCGAACGATACCCTTCTAAGTAGAGAAGATGGAAGTGGCAGAGGCACAGCATCATTTAGCCACCTCCCTGGTCACGGTGGTGACGAGAGCAGAGGCCGAGGATCTGCCTTCTTGGCTGTAGCAAAGCTGCCAGTGCTGGGCTTGGGCCAGATGGGGCTCCCGTGGCCCAAGCAGCTCCAGAATGACTCCCCGATGGAGCTGATAACGTGTCCCCCATGGGCCTGGGGCTTGCAGCTGGCTCTGGAGCGCTGGGGATCTGAATCATTGGTTGTGGGTGGGAGTGGGTCAAAAAATGAAGCCGGGGCTAAACGTGATCGGTTTGCCAAATCCAGCCTGGTGCTCAGCTTAGCACAAGGTAGATGCACCCATCTTTTCCTGCCCGTGATCCGCCCTCAGTGCTTCTCCTTGCCTTGACTCCCTGGAGTATTTACATACCGGGTAACTCTTATCGCAGTAACAGTCGGTGGCTCTTACGGGTTTGGGAGCTTACTCATGCCTGTAATAGACCAAAAGGCCACAGCTTGAACCCTATTTGTCAGTGCCACTTTAAAGACGTAACAGTTTACATCTCCCATCCAAATTTAGTAAGGCTTTTTAAACAGCAGAACAGAAATCAAATGGCAAAGTCCAGGAACACCTGCAGTTATACTCCACATGCTACTGGCTTTTCCCTGTCTTTAGGAAGGGTACCACAGAGCAAGTCTAGATTTCTTTCAACACAGTTTTTTAACATATTCCCTGCTGGGGTAAATGGTAACACTATAACAGTCTCCAAAAAGCATTTAATTTAGATTTAATAGGGCAGTTAAAATATCAATGGGTTCTAAAAGAACACTTAGAGCAGTTTAATGAGTACATGGGATAAATCTAGGCAAGAAGAATTCCAGCTACACAACACAGCACCTGTTTAGCATTCATTATCCTAAGAAATTTATTTGCTTAGTTTATTTCTGCAGTTAAATTTGCAATATAAGTTGCAACTTGGCGGAACCTCAAAACACTGTTTTTCAACATGAATTAACAAACACAAAAGCAGAAAACCCACCAGTGCTTCATCAACTTGTATTCATTGTGGACAGTTAGAAAAAATAAGCTCTTAGAAGCTCGTGCAGTTATAAAAGCCACAATACTGCCTTTCACTTGCTAAATTCATTTACAGTCGTTGCCCCATCAAGAATATGCTTTAATCATCAGCCCAACCCTGCAAAGCCTGCAAGTATCTCTACCCACTTCTCTGCCCCCTTTTTTTTTAGTATTCTTGTCTTTTCACCTGTCCGCAGCAGTAAGCCCTACTTGTCAATTCCTGGCTTTTGTTCATGTTTTGAGCTCTCCTTGGTCCCCACCTTTGGACCCGGGATGCTACTTCTGGGCCTAATCCTGCAGCTGTCCTGCACACACAGTGATAGCAAAGCCTGCCCTGTTCTTTGAGGTTGCACTGAGCAAACAACAACAGTGACAAAACTCTTAGCTGTGCCGACAATGCTAAAAGCCTGTCTAAACTGCCCACAAATTCAATCACTCCAGGAAAGAGAACAGATGGAGTAGCAAGAAAAGATGATGTAGCAGTGGCAGACAAATGTCTTCATAGTGAAGCTACAGCAGTTTAGGTCATGGGGCTGGCTACCGTTGTTACCCATTCAGAGCCAATTGCTGCCACTTTTGCTATATGGAATTGCATCATATTCTGTATACCGGTGAGCTGGGCTTTAAGAGCATAATGACATCTTCTGTTGGAGCACTCCTTGGTGAATCTCCCAAGAAACATCCGTGATTGCTCCAGTTTGCTGGTAAGAGAATTTGAGATTGCACTATTTACGGTGAGAGTCCTCCGCAGGGATCACCTTGCTCCGGCACTTCTGTTTTCGTCTGATACAAAAGACATTTGTCTTGTGGTTCCTTCCATGAAGTTTAGCAATGAAAAGTGCTTGACACTTCAGTCACCCCACTGCAAGCGGCTGGATACTCACACTTCAGGACTACACAGGAGAGGAGCAGTGGCTCGTAAAGCATTTCTCTGGGCAACATCTTCAAAAATCATTTTCAGGAATTACCACAAATATTTACATTAACATCTTGTCTTCTTTCATATCCCTTCAAGTGAGGCACCAATGGACCCTCCCTTAAAATTCCCCTGCACCTGAAAATATTTGTTTTAAATTGTGCTTTCTCGTACAGCTAATAAATGCATTGAAGGACTTAATAGGGGAAGATGAGGTTTGAAATATATACCTTTGTCATTCAGATGTTCTGTCTATGAAGTTCAATTAGTAGAACCTAGATCAGAGAGGTTTGGGAAAGGTATATTTATAATTAATTTATATGCTGCATTTTAAGTCAGAGGAACAGCACCCTAAAAGCACAGCATTACTATTTATAGCATTTTTTATTGACTCATAAATATATACCCGGCTTCTCCTCTCTCTTTACTTCTTTTCCGTATTTTCATGGAAATCATTATATTTTTAAGAAACAAATGCTAATTGGATGAAACCTCAGGAAATGAAATGCTCAAGTAACCTTGGAAATTATGATTTTTTATGATTCAGTATGTTTATTTCAGGAAGCAGTACATGTAAACTAGAAAATGGAAATATAAAAATATACAGGATGTCTACTATGTAATAGGTTCTTGCAGGAGGAAGAACAATAAATATTTAATAAAAATGCAAATATAAAGCCATCTGAGGTGCAACTTTTGCCATAATTTCACAGCGAAAGTCCAAGTGCAGCTGGGTTAATGTCCTAAACTTCTTTCGAGAGCTAGGCCGTCAACTCATTCCCTTGTACCTAGAAAGGATGAAGCTGAATTATTTGCGTTGTGGAATTCCTTGGCACTCCGTATTCATCACTCTGACACAACAGATACCGCTACTGCTTATTGTTCCCACTAGTATTGCTTGACAGTCGCTTGTCACACGTACGATGGAACAACAGAATGGATCCTGCTTGCACCTTGCTGTTAGCTTACTGAATTACCTACTTGTTTCCACTCAGGAGCAGCGTAGGTGACTGAACCTGCAGACAGCAGATCCTAACAAAGAGAAGCAAACGTGAGCGATGACGGATGCCTGGTTTTGCAGCTTAACGTCTGGGCAGAAACTGTCGAGGAGCTGTGTCCGACCACGGACAAAAGGACCGGAGGACGTTTTTATGGTATGCTATTTTCTTATCTCTTCAGTGTCATATGACCCATATGAATGACTGTTCTACAAAAATTAAATACCAAAACCTTTTCAACTGAACTCTTTGCCATGCAGCTAACTAGAAGCATAAATCATTTTACTCTTCCTTAGTAAAACAAAAACTCTTCTTAGACCTGTTGTTTAGATCAGGAGAGAAACTCAGCTTACAGAAGTCTTGTGTGAAGCACTGGATATGATTTGCACCAGGACTGTGAATGATGCCTCGTCTTCTAGGACACAGGTATTATCTTGCGTTTAGAAATGAAGATTAATAGAACTCAATTTGGCAGGCAAATCTAGAGCCATTAGCCTCTGGTGAGACCTGCTCATGAGTCTGTACTTAAAAGGAAAAGGATGATTTAAACATACCCAGTGGGAACGTTGCAGCTCACTAACTTTTCAGCTGATCTAGCCGCCTGGGGAACGAAGGTGTGCAAGGTGTGCCCTCATACAGAAAGCTACTACATGGTGCATTAAGAGTCTTATTTTTTTTGTCTCCCCAGGAATGCTAGGAAAAAACAGGGGCAAGGTTAAACCTCCAAAACTCAGTAGCACCACAGCTGTGCCAAAGTACTGTAGCTCACCTAGTTCTGCAGGCAAGTCCAGAGATTTACATGCATCTACCAAAACTGTTGTGATAATATCTGAAATATCTGTAGCCACAAAGGAAAAGAAACTTGCATTGGTTGGGACCTGGTATCATTTAGGTTTTTTTATCCTCAGTTCCTCCATTTAAAATGGAAATAGTGGGCAGTGCCCACACTTGTAAGCAGGGCAATCTTACAGAGCAAAGGTGCTCTGCAGTGACAGCGACACCGTGCCACAAGCTGCGGCCAGTTCAGGCGATTTCACAGACGGCAGAGAACCTACCCCAGTTTTCACTGTTGACAGTATGGCTTTTATAGTACACAGTTTTCTTTGAAATGTAACACAAATGGCGAAAGGTTTTTTTTCTGTCTGTGCCTTAGAAAGACAAGGTGACTTTTCTAATTGTCAGTTTTGCAAACTCAGTCTGACACCTGAAAGTGAAGCTGTGATATTTCTCACTTTTATGTCATTGCTCGCAAGGAAAACGCAGCACCTTACATTACACCGGGTAGTCACAAAGTCTCACGCAGGCCTAGGGACACCAGCGTCCTTGGGCTTCCTTCACAGGGAGAGCGTGTCTCACCATCAGTGGGGAGGGAAGGGCTCCTCTGGAGGGGATTCAGACTCTGTGTTTCTGTGTTTTCACTTGCTCTGAACCACCCGCTGGCAGACCAGCTCTCTCATGCAGAGGGGGAATCTGACAACTTAATCTCTGCACGATGAAGTTACTCTTGGTAGATATGCTGCTGGTGAATTGTTTCAATGTCAGGACCTGAGCTGGCCAGAGCCTCCCCTGCTCTGGTTTGTGCTTGCTCTGCGGGGCAGAAGGAGAGGTCCGGCAGTAATGGTTAGCACAGACCAAACTGTCTTAGTGGAACCTCAGGTTTGCAACATCGAGCTCTGAAAAGTGAAGAAATGTTACTGAGATCCTTTTATGTGCAAACCTTACAATGAAGCTTTTAATGACACCATTACACTCTCTTTGTTCAAGACTCTCTTAATTCAGCGGAGTAAATAGAAAGTCTTCACCTAAGAAGCAGCTGCAAAACATCTATTTTATCCTTACTGCTCAGCTGTGTGGTTCTTGGTATTATCTCCTACACTCTGTTCAAGCTGTGTTCTGCAGGCAGCAAAGAAAATTTCCTGATGGACATTTCTAGGGAAATCATTGCTATCTTCCTCATGTTCAGGATTCAGTGTCGAGTTTAATATGCACACCACTGTTTCCTGCACTGTATCACATTCTAATGAATTCCCATTCCCATTCAGTTTTGCTCCTGAGATGTCTTCTGACATAAGACCACTGCATGGTACCATTCACCTGTTTTCACACCTTCCACTTATAGCACACTCCCTTCAGAGGTAGTGTTAAAATCTCCCATCTGTTTAGGAGGGCTCTGAGCAGTGGCAAGGGACCACCTCCTCTACATCTGGGGTTATAGCCACATAAGCCTTTTGGTAGGCTGTGGTATTCTTATCCATCTGGTCCAAGTATCATTGGTGAAACTCAGGATGCAAGGCAAAAATGACCTCTTGCCACCCTTCTGCCTCTCTCTCTTCTACTTGCTTTGGAGCAGGCCAGAGGAAGGACTTGGCTCTTTCTATAAGCCAAAACAAGGCTGAGACTGATCCACCAATCATAGATGTATGTGGCATGAACATATCTCAAGCCCACTTTTTCTTCTTCCTGGGCATGCTATAGCCTAGACATGGGTGTGACAGCAGCCAGCTGAATAATGCCAGAGACTTCAGCCAGTGGCAGTTTACTACCACTACTTTATATGACTGAAATAGTCCAACGCAATAATAATGCCACTGGAGGTATTTGTATTTCAGCCTTCCTCTGTTAACATTCCTGCTTTGATAACACAACAGTAAATTTTAATGGTATGTCATTAAATGTCTGCCTTTTGTTCTTTCTTCTGCTTTCTGCTCGATACATAATATTTTGTTTTCATTGACTTGAAATTTAAATATTCCTTCTTGGGTCTGTTCCAAAAACTTGTTTCTGTTACTGGTTTCCCAAAAGGCCAAACTTTTCTTTTGAGAGAGATTTGGTAACAAGCAGAGTGCACTTACTGATTCCCAACCAATTATTTATTCCGAGGAAACTTCATCTGTTTGTGAGCAGACTGCAAACTTCTCAGGCCTATTTCTTGCTCAGAATTATTCATGGGTTTCTGCAGTGACAGATAGTTGGTCTGCAAAATGTGTTTTTCACAATTTTTCACCTTAAGAAAGCTCAGTTGCTCGAGGATCTGAGAATGTGACAGCCCATACAACAAGAAATCCAATACTGCACTGCACTTTGGTACGACAACACAATGCAATACACTGACATATAAAATTCCTGAAAAAGCTTGGATCCTAGCAGCAATGTCATTTCCTTTGTTAGCCTCTACCTGGGCAACTTAGTCCTGTATTCCCATAAAGGGAATGCCAGCAGTTTCACTGCTTCCACAACCAGAGGTAATCAGGTTTCTCTGGGTTATTGCCCTCTTCTTTTTAGATGATCTACCTAATTTTGAGGGGCTCAAATACCTTTCTGTAGAACTGAATTGTGCCTTATAAACTTCTCAATCAAGAGAGCCAAAAGGCAAGAAACCTATCTAGAAGTGATCAGTTGCTACCAGGTTCTCGGCAAGTCAACTACCGAGCAACTTGCCTCCAGAGGTGAAAAATAAAAGACAGACAGAGACACGCCTGCAGTACAATGAACAAGTGTGTAGTGCAAGAAACTACAAAGAAAGGTTTTTCAACCATTTTGAGAACTAACCAGCCCTCATCAATGACTTCAAACAAAGAGCAGACAGAGAACTAGACAAGGAACACCAGGTTCTGTTTTCCTAGGGCAAGAATATAAAATATCGACAGAAAACTGGAGCAGAATATAAATTTGCATAACAAAATTTTGACTGGCGATAACAAAAATTTTTGTACCAAAACTTTGGTTTCATCTAAAGTTATGGGGATCAAGGAAAACTTCTGGGACTTTGTGAGGTGAAGAACATCTTTCAAAGAAATCATCTTCTCAGAACTTTTTCCAGTCCCAAAGAAAGCAGAAAACACTGAAAGTAAATTCACTGATGAGCTTTTGGTTTGTGCAATATACATTCCAGCTAGGGAACCTATGCATGATAGATTGTAACCCATAAGTGCAGCAGTTATCTTCACAACTGGAGAGAAGCAGCAGTGGTCAGGCCAGTGGCATAACAATACAAGAGGAGTGAGTGCTAAGAAGTTAAAATGTGGTTCTAACTCAGCACTTCATCAACAAATTAACAGATGTGACCAAAAAAAAAAAAAAAAAAGAAAAAAGAAAAAGGCAAGGACAAGATCAGTGCTAGGAGGCAGAAGAAACGCCAGAAGGAAGTGGGAATTCTCACTGCAGGGAAAAAGATGATAGATTTCCATTTGGCTAAGAAGCTTGGACAGGCTGTATCACATTTTCTTGAGACTTGCCTAAATTAAAATCACCCTTTTTCAGTCAAAGGGGTCAAGACAAGAGAGTCAAACAAACTATCATAAGAAACAAGCAGAACTGTTCACTTACTAGCAGAATTATCAAGCACTGTAACAGCTGAAACCCCCATGGTAATAGATGTAGATAACCCTCTGAGTAACAGCCAACAACAGATAGCAAAGTACCGACACAATGTATGTTTCACACATGTTTAATGACATCTTAAGTGACCCAACCCCTATGTGGTGCACATAATCACAGATCTGCACATATTGAATACTTCACGCACCAATAACATGATCAGATCCTCCACGTAATAGATCACCATCTTAAGAACCAACAACATGTTGGTATATGTTCACCAATCCTCCCAGAGATGGGGAGATTGAGTACTTAACTCACTGTATTAGTTTTTCAGTAAAATCTGTTTCTGCTTGGTCTAAGAACTTCTTTGAGTCTTCAGATTTAGATAACTAGTTTTAAACCCAAATTACCACATATCTGTCACCCCTTTTTGTCTGTGCAGGGTGACAAGCTACCAAGGAAAAGAAGCAATGTCTGATTCAAGATTTGATACTCTCTTCAGATATGCCATCCAGTTAAACCCAAACATGCATTGTATGGTGCTTTTGCTTCCAAATATACAGCAAGATCCCTGCCCCCCCCCCCCCCCCAGTACAGTCAACTGGAAATCTGCCATATATTTCATCAGGACAATGACTCTTGCTGTTCTTTTTCATATCATAGGGGCACCCAAGCAGCGATCATAAACCATATCATCCTTGACATGACACCTCATAAACAAATTTATCCTGCGCATTTTTATTTCTCAGGAATAAACACTTTTGAAGGTTGGTTCATATAAAATGGTATTTAACCAAGCTGCATGTTTACACAGACATAATTTGCCAGTCCCTTTTTTCACTAGACAGCACCCAATTATCCCCTGAACTCCTTCACACAACGCTTAATTTCCCACTTTGGCAATTCCTACCATATTTCAACTAACCTTTCTATCAAGATTTTTTTTCTCTGATCTTTTAATAGCTCTGGCCTTTAGAAGCTGTAGACCCCACTGACAATTCCCACAGAGTCCTCTTAGCACGGCACAAGAGCCTTTCCTACCACACACTCACATCCTTCTAGTGCAGTTTCCTCAACACCCCCATCCTCTGCGTCTCAAGAATTTTTCTTTTCCACTTTGACTAAAATTTTGCCATGCAGTCAAGGTCTAATTGAGTTGTATTTGTTGCCTCATGCACTCTATCAACCTTTACATTTTCCTTCCTACAAATTATAGGCTATAGTAATATATTCCCAGTAACCATGCATTAACATTCAGTCTACTTTTATTTTACATCAATGCTAGCACTGACTTGGAATCTCTGCTACTTAAGCACCAGGGGAGGAGGCAGAGAAAGGATGATTTTACAATTAGTGATGCCCTAGCTAAGCTCATACCTTCAGCTGCATCAGAACTAGATCAATACTGCATGTTTTAAAAGCCTCCTTGAATTTCCTTTAATGTTCTTAAACTAAAAGTAACTAGATGTAGGATGATTTCCAGATATCTTAATTGTGTAAACCCAGGGAAAAAAAAGAAATATTTCAGAACATTGCTTATTTTGTGAAATAAAATTAAAAGCCGCTATTTGGATTAGGAATGTGGATCTTTCATTTATCTCAGGCACTATGTGGTTTTGAAATTTCCCTTATGAAACAGTTCCATCTTCACGTACCAATCTACCTTAAAAATTCACTTTGAGTGTTTTCAGTCTCTTTTGAAAATGTCTGTCTCTGGCCTATATGTTTCCCTAGTACATACTGCTCTTGTTTTAAAGTGACTGTGAGAGAAGTAACATAAGGCAACAGCCTATATGGTAAATACAAGGGTACCCTCTAGCGGTATACTTCTTTTCTTTGGGACACAAATACTTCACTCAAAAAGGACCTAGCATGGCTATTCCCTGCATATTAAAAGCTATCATCTTAAATGACAGCTTTTCATTTGCTTTTTATGCAACTTTTTTTTATTCTTGCATCTTTTTCATTTAGTTGCTTTCCTGCTTGCCTCTTCTTTACCTCCTGTGTGAGTTCTTTTTCATGTCCCAACACATAGGGAAATTCAAAACTTGCACACAATGAATCAATGCAGGCATTCAAAAGCAATAAGGTGTTTGGAAAGTGCCTTTTTAGCCAAATCTGAATCATCTGGGTTTCAAATCTGCTGCACATTGTAGCTAAACCTCTGTATTTAAATCAATTTTGTACAGTGCAGATTAATTACCAGGAGGAGCAAATATAAATTCAACACACGAAGCAGATCATTCCATTCTAAGTGGGACTCCATACAACAAAAATCTAACATACTTTATGCTACTACTCTTGCTAATCTCAACATTGAAGAAAAGCAAAGCAGAGGAATGTGAAAATGGACCCAAACAGCCATCAGAATTCAAACTTTTACCATTATGAAAATGAGGGCTCTTAACAACTTCACTCCTGGAGTACGGTGGCTTCTCTGCAGCCAATGATACTTAGTATTCAATTGCAAAATACACAACTTCCCATCTTTTCCTGAAGGTAGGCTATAGGTCAGCAATGCAACACTGGGGGCCCATAACACACTAGAAATACCATGCTCAGGCTATGTATCAGCAGGAAAAAATGACTAACGTTCCCTGAAAACAACTTCAGATGGCAGGTGACAGTACTTTGTTCTACCCAGATTTTACTAGACAAGTAAGTCATTGTTTTTAATATAATTAATTAGGGCTTAGTGGAATGGGCTTGGTTTTGTTCCAAAATGATTAATGTTGTGAAAATCCTGCAACTATTCCCATGAATATCCCTGGCCCTGTGCGTGTGCTTATGCATAGGAATATAAAAGGATTGCTAGCTGCTAATTTTATGCTGTCCCATTCTGTGGATTTCTTGGCATTTAATCAGAGGAAAGGATTTAATCTACTCATTGCTACAGAACAACAAAGGGTGGTAAGTGGTAACCTTAGACGGGACTGAATAGATGACTGGAGAGCAAAAGGAAGGGAGAAATCTAAGTTCTTCATCTTCTCCTGCTTTTTCCTTCTGAAGAAAGAGGGCAAGGAAGATATGGCATGGCTTTATGCAGGCAGTAAGGAACAGAAATATCATACACACATCAAAGAGAAGTCTACTAGTCAGGGCTGGAGCACTCACGGGTAAGCATGCAGCCGTGCAGAGAACAAGAAATTATTACAGCAAGTGAGAGCATTAGAAGAACATTATTGAGGGGAACCCTTAAAAACTCCACAAGGGATCAGATTCAGACCGCCTACATGCTCTCACGCAAAGATGTCAAACCACATTCCCTGGATCTTTTTTTTTTTTTTTTTTTTTTTTTTTTTGCTAAGCAGATCAGAAAAATGTCCTGGAGACCATGAGAGTTTGGGAAATTTTCAGTGCTGCCACCTTTCTTGTAGCAGTTTAATATTTTTTGCTGCCAATACAAGCTGTCAACAGAAAGCCTTGGAAAACATATTTACTTTAACCTAAAACTGGTTTTCAAACCACAGAATGACTTGAGTTCAACTGAATGAATTATGAGAGGTGGGGTGATGTTTTATTTTTCTTCCTCAGAACTAACTGAGGAAAGTCTGTGAAAATCTGTGGTCTCCAGAAATGAATGGGCATCTGTTTTTGTAGTATGGAAGGCTGTAATGGGGGAACGAGCCTGTGCACTTCTCACAGTTCATGAGGGAATGAAGTTCACAAGCTGCCTGCTATTTGAGGCACTATGACATGTCAGGGGCAAATCATATATTAATAATGGGGTTTTAATCCAATTTAAGTCTTCCACTTCTATTAAGGAAGGGTTTGCTTAGATGTAACTTACTTCACTGATCTCTAGCTCAGCCTTGGAAGACAGGACACTTCTGAAAAGCCTTTCTCGGTCTTGGTCTGGTTCAGATGTGATAGGTCCAACTAATGCCACCAGCCAGCCTGAAGTCAATGTAAGAGGGGAGCTCCTTGACTGGGTTGTTTGATTCATGACAGCTTTATCATCTCAGCAAATGTTCATCTATGACTTAAGCCCAAGTGCTTAAGGTGCCCATCATTCTTGGCAAAATGATGCCCCCTTTTCTGTCATGTCTAACTGATTCAATCTATTCTCTAAGCACAGAAGAAACTATTAAGTATATCAAATAAGGCTCTCGAAATCCCTGACCCTTGTTTTAAACTGCTTATGCTTTAGGACATCTGTTTAACGTTCTTCAACTTCACTTCTGATTATTTTCAGATTCTCTGGCTTCTCTGGAATTATTTTCAGTTGATAAAATTGTTACTATTAAATGTTAGTCCTAAAAGTGTATTGTTTCTTCTTGTTTTCTCAATGCTTCATAAATGTCTTTAAAACACAGGGCAGAGAAGAAACAGTCTGGATCTCTGTATTCTTTTGCTTCAATACGCCTCAAAAGAAAAAAATCTCCTTATCGTTACTCCCTCATGACAATGTGCAGTGAGCAAAATGCAGAAAATGTCCTAGTACAACTGCAATAAATATTTTAGTGGTAACTCCTTAGTGTAGGTCTTAGTCACGTTTAAAAAATGCAGTTACCTTTATCATATGACTTTTAGGTAAACTCCACGAGCAAACGCTTTTGATAGCCAGGGTTTACAGTGCAAGCCTATAAGATACTATATATAAACAGAGATACGAAAATTATTTATTACTGTCACTGGAAAATGTTACATGAACCGTTCTGCATTCCTCGTACCATCTAAGAACAAGCACGATTTTCCTTTGCCTTATACCAAGTGATCTCACATGGTAGACACTGAATTATGAGCCTAAACAGACATCAATCACTGTGGAATTTCATTACTTATTAGCTTAAAGGTAGGTAAAACATTTCAGAAAAAAAGAAGAAAAAAAGCAAAACAGAGCATGGGTGGCAAGTGTGAGGTTATATAAGCAGCCTCAAAATTGCTAATACATCTCTCGTTATAGCTTAACATCAGGAAGACTGGCAGAACCACTCTCTTAAAAAAAACTGTTTATACTTAATAATTCTCATTCATTAATGCTGAGCAGCTTGAAACAGTTCCCAGTACCCAGTACAGTTTTGTTGGCAAAGCGGCATCCAATCCTGTGAAAATGTTCTATTTCTGTAACACAGTTTAATTAGTATTAATACACTTCTTATTCTCTGAGAAGCATTTATCACAATGAAGACACTTGATATTCATATAGGAGCAATGGGCATAATTCCATCGGAAATACACTGTATTTCAGTATTCAGAATAACATAACTAAAGGCTACCAAAATGTTCCATTACATACAAATGTCTACTTTATAGAGCTTTCTAACTCATCTATACATACTTGACTTGAGTTTGAGGCAAGGCCTAAGGAGATATTACTTTTATTTAAGTAAAAGTCTATTTTTTTCAGTATAGTATCATCCACCAATATAGTTATTTCTCTCTTGTTAAATGAAACGTTCAACTTAATTAAAGAGATTCTCAAGAAAGATCTGATTTCTGACAGCCAATGGCAGGTATACAGAGTCAAAGAAAATAGCTGCTCTGTAACAAAAAAAACAAGGCATTTTCAAACACTATACTACAGCTCTATGTTTTTCTTTAGGACTCTAAGCTACTTGGTCAAAAATGCAAGTAGGGGTGTAGAGCAGGTCATAACCTGTTTGTGATAGACTCCCTGTGTGTGACAGCCAGAATCTTTACCTCAAAAGGACAAAAGAGTACCAACAAAACACCCCTTCTTCACAGAATAACAGTATTTGGACTAATCTGAAATGGAATTTCAGCTCCAGTCCAGTCCTCGTGAATTGAAAGCTGTAATTCCAAAATGAAAACAGTAGAAGAGCTAAAAGCTCACGTCTACAGAGCGTGTGTGTGTATAACTGGCTAACCTAATGGTCAGGGCATTCTAGGAAGGGAATTTATATGTCTTTTCTAGCAAACCGTCATTGGATAAAATAAACCAGTCCTTGGAGCTGGCGCTGGAACGTCGGTGCTCTCCACCAGGCGGTACAGCATGGAGAGAGGGACCTGCGGGAGCTCCCCGCCATGCGGGGGAGCACTGTGGGAGCACTCGTTCCCCCCTCAGGGCCCAGAGGAAACCCTGAAGACCGAAAAGGAGCAGCTCTTCGCATGCAGGCACTTCTCGGTGCTGGATGGCATCTGAACCTACAATGAAACGGCAGCTGTGCCCAGTACAAAGAAACAAAACCACGGACTGCTACACTTACACAAAACCACCAGAAAGGTGAAGATAAAGGCCTGATGCTATTCATATTAATTTATTTATATTTATTTTTATACGTCAGCAAAGAATAAAGTGTGAGAAGTCTGATAAACGCAAAGAGCATGCTGCCACGGTTACCAGTGACATTAGATTTCTGACTGAGGAAACTAGCTGCAGGAATGATTTCTGTATAAACAAAATTACTCAGTTTTGTTAGCTGTGTGTCTATAAAATGCGATGCAATTGGATTCCACAGATTCAGGATGCAGTTTGTTTGCTCTATCTGTATGTAGACTCTTCAATAAATGCTCTTTTGCCCTGCTCAGCAGTTACACTTCATACCAACTTTACCTATCACACCAGCTTTGCACTGACTGAGTTTCAAGCAATAGGCTGAGATTGAGCTGGCTGGTTTTGCTCCGGCTGTAACTGTGACTTTGTTCTTGAGTCCCCTCCTACATTGTTTCAGGCAACAGAATATAACTGTGCAAACTTTTTTTCACCCCTTTTTCAATAGAAACTATATATTTACCTTGCAAGATGCAGTAGAGACCAAACAAAGCACTAGGATTCTGTATCTCATTCCTGCCTCTGAAATTAAAACGACAGCATGATATTGGTTGGAGTTTATCTGGTGCTACTGCCTGCTAGAAGTAGGGCTAACGTCAAAGTAGATTGCTCATAGCTCATCCAGCTGAGTTTTGAAGATGTCCACAGGCTCTCTGGGCACTGCTCCAGTGTTTAACTGTGCTCACCCCAAATTTTTTTCCATTGGCTGTCTTAGTAACATGAGGCAAATCCCATCGTCTTCCTGAGCCTTTATTTCCACAAGTGCAAAGTGGGAATAATATTACTATCGCCTTTCTTAAAGCGGTTAGAGATCTGCTGACAAGAAGCGTGGTGATATCCATTTCTACTTACTAGTTTCAGGCTTAGGTCAGAGAACAGCAACAGCTTTAAATGTAAGCAGATGAAAGCCAGTAGCTTCTTCTGTAAGTTGAAGGAAGACAAATTATTCATACTCTTACATCTCCCAGATCAATGCTGCATGCAGCTGCTACTTGCAGAGGTGTGATGTCAGCTGGGATGCAAGGGATTTTTTTGCACCAACGACATGAACCCAAAAATGAGAATCCCACAGATGGAAACATCCCTTCTCATGGAACAGAGACATCTTTCACTGAGCATAACAGTAATCACTGGAGTAATGGTTCAGAGGAAAGAACTACCGAGGATGTACCACATCCCAGGAACAGAGCAAATTCCAAAGGCTTCCAAGTGGGAAGCAAGATCCTGCTGCAATCTGAGCACTTATTCTTGCCTGGGCTGCAGGAAGATATAAAGGGAGATTGTTAACTAGTCATGCCGAGCTGAACATAAAACAGCACCATAAATTATTGATTTAAGGGACAAGTGTAAGTGAGAGCAGCACAGCTTCCAAAGCCCAAAATGAAGCACCAACTCCAGCTCTCAGCCAAGACTTTTGCAGAACTAGAGGAGAAGCTGTGCCCTTGGAAAACACTGTGCTGAAACAGAGATGTTCTTCTGCAGTGTGCTTGGTGTAAAACTAGGTAACAAACAAATCAGGGAGCTCCACTTCCTTGGTGTCCGTATGAAATGCTGTGTGGTGCAAAAGAGAAGTATCAGCATATTATGTTGGGGATAGCAGAAGGTGTTTTATTCAGTTTGTATCACTAGAGAAACGACTACACGTTGTACCCAAACAGCAGTAGTTCTGTGAGTTCTTATCAGCAGTTGCTGCTGCCTTACGAGGATCAGCACTATATTGCCATGGGTTTTATACTCATACATTATATGACAAAATTGGCCTTAATTCTTTCTTCATGTCAACATGACACCACAAATTAAAGGACCGATGAATAGGCTGTCATCAGCCAGAAGACCTCTCCTAGTTTCAAGGTGAGGCCTTCCTTGCCATGTTTTCTGCTGATGTGTTGATGTGAAAGGATAGTTTATATTTATAACTTCTTTTTTCACTTATACATTGACTATTGTCCTTCACTGGAGAGATTCTGATGGGGGAGGGGGAAAACAGAGCTTAGATGTGGGAGAGGGGAGAACAAAAACTTTGAATATAATTGCAAGAGCTTTTTCTTCTGAGTTTGAACCCTAGTAAAGCAATCCTTGACGGTCTGAGGCTAATCCAAATGGAGGCTAATACAAACATAGCTGATAAGCATCATTTGATAGGTTTTATAAATAGTGCTCTTTCATATCTCACTTCACGTCTCTTTATGATCCTTATCCCTTAAATGCTTTTGATCGATGCTATGAAAGAAAACCTCTGGAATCTCTATCTTCTCATAGAATCATAGAATCAGTAAGGTTGGAAGGGACCTCTGGAGATCATCTAGTCCAACCTCCCTGCTCAGCAGGGTCACCCAGAGCATGTTAGACAGGGTTGCAGCCAGGCAGGCCTTGAAGATCTCCAGAGAAGGAGACTCCACAACCTCTCTGGGCAACCTGTGCCAGGGCTCCATCCCTCTCACAGGGAAGAAATTCCCCCTCACGTTCAGGCAGAACTTCCTGTGCTTCAATTTCTGCCCATTGCCTCTTGTCCTGTCACACAGGACAACCGAAAAGAGTTTGTCCCCGTCCCCTTGACACCCTCCCTTCAGATACTTGTACACACTGATCAGATCCCCCCTTAGTCTCCTCTTCCCCAGGCTGAAGAGGCCCAGCTCTCGCAGCCGTTCCTCAGAGGGCAGGTGCTCCAGCCCTCTGATCATCTTTGTAGCCCTGCACTGGACTCTCTCCAGCAGCTCCATGTCTCTCTTGTCCTGGGGAGCCCACAACTGGACGCAGGACTCGAGATGAGGCCTCCCCAGGTCTGAGGAGAGGGGCAGCATCACCTCCCTCCACCTGCTGGCAACACTCTTCCCAATGCACCCCAGGAGACCATTGGCTTTCTTGGCCACAAGGGCACATTGCTGGCTCATGGTCAACCTGTCATCCACCAGCACTCCCAGGTCCTTCTCTGCAGAGCTGTTCTCCAGCAGGTCAGCCCCCTGCTTGTCCTGGTGCCTAGGGTTATTCCTCCCCAGGTGCAGGACCCTGCACTTGCCCTTGTTGAACCTCAGCAGGTTCCTCTCCGCCCAGCTCTCCAGCCTGTCCAGGTCTCTCTGAATGGCAGCACAGCCCTCAGGTGTGTCAGCCCCTCCTCCCAGCTTGGTAGCATCAGCAAACTTGCTGAGGAGGCACTCTGTCCCCTCATCCCATGATACTTTCAGTCACTTTACAGTCAAGATAGCCACTGCAGACAATACTTCAGCTTCAGATGCTAGTCAGGAACTCTGGATTCAGATCAGAGGTTATGGTATCCCTCTCCCACAGCACTGATGCATGAAATTTATGAGTTCTTCAAAGTTCTCTGACCTGAATTCTTTTGAGCAAATCAAGCAAAACATCTAACCATGTATATATGCAAGAAGTTAGACTAAATAGGGCTCACATGCTTAAATGCATGGCTGGATTTGATCTGTGCTTGATGAAAAATGCTGTTGTAGGACTAGTACACAACAATGTCCATAGAAAGTTGAAAAGTCATAGTTAGGAATATTATTTTCTAATATTGCTTTAGTTTGGGAACTTTGAACAAATTATCCCCAAAGTCTACCTAAATAGCTATATCACATTACATTGTACTGTAGACTGCCACACTATGTTTAAATACCCAAGATACCATAAAATGGACTAGGTTTTTTCACAATATTTCTTAGCTGAGTAAACAAGTTTCCACTAATTCCACTCTGACATCACTGCCTGGGATTCAACTCCCATTTGTAAGACTGCATGAGATTTCTCCAGCTGTCTGCTGTGTGGCTATCCCATCTGGCAAGTTTTAGCTCCTACAAATGAGTCTTGAATGCTGTATCTTATAACAGCTCCAGCAAATGTGAAAGGGGTACAATTTACTAGTTTGAAAGCTGAACACAAGAACAAATTAACAAAACAAATGTACCATTTTCAAAGCACCATCCATCTTCAAAGCACTACATAAGCAGGTTAGTTTCTAATGCTCCCATCTTAGCATTTGCTTTTTAAACACCTGTCAAACTTGGATCCAAGTTCTCAGCCTTCTGCTTCCTGCCTCCATCTTTTAATCACTCACACATCGTTTTCCTGGCTGAGGCTGGATTAATGCAGTGGTTTTTCAAATCCATCAGTACTGCAGAATACAAGTGCACCCTTCTCCTTCCTCTTGATACAGGTGGCTGGTACACTCAACATCACAGCTTTATTGCTCTTTTACTTTTCTCTTTTTCTTCTGCCTATCTTCAGATGACTAGACTGTAATCTGTCTGGGAAAGAACTGATTTTTGCTGCACAAATGTTGTTGCCCAAGGACAGAGAGACACTGGCACCTGCTTCATTCTAAGCTCATCACAAGGAGTCTCCAAGCTTCATCACAATACAAAGAATAAGACCCATGTTTGAAGCAAAGATGGCTTTGCATATACAGGAGACATCAGATTTCGAAGGACACTGTTTCCCAAGACAGCAGCGTAGGCAGTGTATCTCACGCTGTTTTCTAACAGAGCCAGGCACCTTGCATCCTGCAGAACACATTGTTGCAGTAACAATGAAGAGACAACAAAATGCTGAAATACAGATATTTATTTATTTAGATTATTTTTAAAAATGATTTTCAAAGACTAGTATGTAAATACGTACGATATCACTCAGCAATAGAAAAGAACAACAGAAAAACTATTAGGCTCAGTACAAGGAAGCTACTTTCAGAGCATGAAGGAAATTTGACTCTTATTTTTTCCTCTAGAATAAGCTAAGCCCCCTGGGAAGATCTCACAAAAAATTGTGTGCAAAGCTTAACATAATCTGAGAAATAGAGATAATTGGACTATGTATCAAGAAGAGTTTGCACGGGGCAACAAAGGATGGCTAAGTTTTACAGAACTGAGGTACACTCATATAGTTAAAAGATTTGAGGTACTTCTCCAGTTTCCTCAACCCTCCTTCACACTATTGTTGTAGATGCTAAGATGAAACTATATTAAGTTACTGATGCCTTCTAGAAACAGGGTGAGAATTCGTTAGTGTGTTATGTGGGTCAGGTGCAGCTGATGTAAGATTTTCAGCTGCAGTCAGTTAAGGACTGGTAAATCATTACAGGTCATTACTGCATCAAGCAAGTTACTGCTGGTAACTGGGCTCTTCTCCTTAGTACCAGGTGGTGCCTGATAAAAGATTATTAAACTAACTTCACTTTTTCCTTTCACGTACCAGTGGAAAAAATAAGAGAATATTAATTCCCAACTAAACAAGTTTCTTTGTCAGGACTCTTACCCTACAATCTCTCTTTTTATGACTTCTCTTGCACGACAGGTCTACAGTCATTTCTGTCATTCAACTTCATCAGTACATACAAAATCAACTTCTGCTTATTCCTTCCTTGCCTCACAGTCACAGGAAAAACTCTGTGTTCCTCTTACCTTGAGACAGTGGAATATATTAAGTATTTGATTTATTATGAAACTTTGAGGAAACAATTTTTGTCACATTTTTGAAATTTTCTTTTGGTCTTTTCAACACTGAGCTAATTCCAGATGATGGATGAGGTGGTGTAAGAAAAAGGATGAGTTAGACCACACTTAGTGTAACAGAGGCTGTGGCTTTGGGGTAGGCTTCTCCCTGTAATCATCTTGTCTTTGGTATAATTTATAAGGAACGCAGCAAGGGGAAGGAGTAAATCTTGAATCCAATATTCTTCCAGCTCCTGAGCTTATATCTATTTAAACTTGTTTTTATGTCTGTGGAGCGGATGCCAAGCATAACAGAGTATAATAGGGCTTATGGGACGGCAGGTGGTCTGACTTGTACAATCTCACACACCACTGCCAAAACAAGAAATTACAGAGGCATTTACATCTTAACCCAAAACAGTTCATACCCAAATGCAATACTCAGGCAAGACTTTGAAACCAAGAATGCCAATTATTCCCTTCACGCTTTAGTTGCCTTTTTATAAACCATTCCCACTTCCTTCAGAGAAGCTCCAGAATAAATGGAGGAAAAGGGGATTAGAAAGGGAAAAATAATAAAGGATAAGAAAAGGAAACACACTAAAGGGTAACAAGGGCACAATATTGTAATTTCACCTGCCAGAAACAACTTTAGGTTTTTTTCTGGAGGAGAAAGGACCATGTGGATCTAAAAAAGCAATTATTACATACAATTTGTGACAATACTAAATGAAAAAACTCAATAATGAGGAATTTCTATAAAACAAAGTGATTTTGAAAGTTCAAATAAAATCAAGAAAACTCAAAGCCTTAGGGAATATTCATATTTTATTATCTAGTTTTCCACCTGAGAGGAAAAATGCTGCAATTCATCCCTCCTATATTTTTATTTTCCATTCCATAGCTACCAATAGTAGCCCTAATAGTAGGATTGATGGCAGTAACAGATTAATCTTTTTGCTCTAAGCATCTCCTCTGCTGTAGAAATATGCCTATCAACTGCAAGTTGCCTAGTAAGTACAACGCTTATTCCAAAAGATATTACCCCAAAAGATACAACTTCTGATAACACTTGAGGATACTCTTGCAGAACACTGTGATTTTAAGTCAGTCCTATCTTCAGAGGCTGAGTGACATCAAACATTAAGTTTCTAAATATCACTTTTTTTCTCCACAGACATTAGTTACTTAGTAGGTACAAGAAAGTTCTGGATATTCCACATGGCACTTTGCTGCATCTCAATAACTTTGTAAGTCTGTCGAAGATCACAATTAAAAGTGTGGCCAATAATAACTCTCACAGGTACTCTTTTAGGAAAAACAGTACAATATAAGTTCTTACAAACCACTCCTTTATGAAAAGGCTAAGTGTGATCCAGTATTCTCAGTGGGGTATTTATGGTTGGACCAAACAGAAGCAGAACCTGTACCTAAATAAAGATCAGAACAAAACTGAATTTATTCTAAAATACAGACTTTGTCAATGAAGGAACCAGAGACACAAGCTACACAATTCAGTAAAACAGCTTCTATTTAAAGTCTTGAGCTTATCCTTCTACAAATGCTTTTCTTCCTTACCTCCTCCCCTAGTCCAGCAGCAAAACAAAACACACAATTGAAAAGTCCAACTTTTTATTTTTGGAGTCCGTTCTGCCAAGAAGCAGCTACAGTGATTTGGGGCCTGAACAAGCACACACCAGCATGACTTCCCTCAGCCAGGGAATTTACTCGCCGGCTTCTCACGGGGGCTGCAATCTCACAGGGCCTGCAGTGTAGTCCATCAGTCAAACAACATTTACTCCAAAATTTATGTATTTATGTTGCATATGCACAACATAAAGGCTAAAAGAACAGAGCACAAATGGAGAATTTTAAAGACCTTTTCCTTCTTTACCTTTAAGCCAGCTATTAACATTGTACAGGTGCTGCGTTCCACCTACTTTCAGTGAGGTTTTACCTGGATACAACGCTAAAGGAATAGGGCCTTAAACTGGCAGGATCTCGACTCTTGTCCTAGGACAACATTTTGATTGAAACACTGCATCTGGAGTGTATTTACAGACAACACTCCAACTTAAGATCTACAGCAACACACTCAAAACGCACAAAAAGCCAGTGACATTAGTAGCAGCACCATAAAAGAAAAATCCATGTCCAAAAGACATCCCCCACACTATGCTATTTTTCTCTAAAGTGCCCTGTATTGTTTTTCTTTCCTTTCACATCCTTTCCTCATCCCCAGCAAAGGTTTGTTTACTTTCACTCGCCAGGGTATTTGTATGATAGCTGCATCTCTCACAGTCACTGAGATGTCCCCATCCTTTGAACTAAATCTTATGGAATAGGAGCACACCTGGGTATGAAGCTGTGTAGATAGTGAGAGGAGTAACACATGGGGAAACGCTTCTGGGTTCCTATTAAGTGTTACCAACAAGCTAAAATACATGACGATAAGAGACAACAAAAACACTTTTTCTTTCCTAGAGCCGCGCACAGACGTAGCGGTAAGGTCTGGCGAGCGAGGAGGGTGCGCATCTGCCACGCTGCTCCAAAATCCGAGTCCTCAGGAGGTGTGCTTGGTTACCCCCGATACTCATTGCTGAAGCCGGACCTTAATGCAAACAGCTAACCAGCACTTGGCATCTCCTTAGCAAATCGGCAACGCACAAGGAAAAAGCTTATTAAGTGAGCCAGAAAAGACAGTTCAGTCAGGGGAAAATTCTACTCCGATGCCCAGTTCTCACAGCCCGTGGGGGGGATTAAGCCGCTAACCCTTATGCCTTCACGCGTCCCACAGAAACAAAATACATGCTTCAGCACCTCATTTTTTGCATACATCAGAGAAAGCTAATTTTATTGAGCTAAGTACCCACTAGCACGGACACATACAAAGATGTGCCTACGTACATGTATTTAGGAAAGTAAACACAATGTTTTCCTTTTTCAAAGATAAAGCAGAATGTGTGTGCGTATATACAAGTTTATCTGTATTTACACCCTTCTTGTTAAGTGTCTTCCCATCTAGAGAGAACTACATATACTGCTTTATCTTTCATTCATATACAGTGTTCTGTGTTTTTTTCTAAATATCTTTATTTGAAATAAACATGTCCTGCACTAGCATCAGTGCCCTGGAAAATAGCTATTTTAATGATTGAGTTCAGGAATTTGTTCTGTTCTAAACATAAAAGCAGTAATAACGAGATTTCGCGTGTCAGTACTCCAGACTATCACTCAGCAGAGCATCAGGAGGCAGGTACAGGAAATCATAATACAAATCAGGCTGAAATGTGCTAAGACTCTATTTTAAGTACTGAATTTTCAGAGAGTACAACGAAGGTACCTTCACAAAGTGGCAATGGTGTCACCTCTCTTCAACTCTGCTTATGTTAGGTATTTCTACTGCAGCCAGGAAAACGGGACTTAAGTGCCAGATTGTAACTACATAGCACTGCAAGTATGCTAGACAGCAACTATACATAGGATTGCGAATGTGAGGGAATAACGATGGTTTTGCAACCCCTTCCAAAATGTCTGTTTATCATTTTTACACTTCCTGCTGCTTCTTTTCTTTATTCCTCTATTTTTATTTTTAATATGCGCTGTCTTTTCATGGTTGCAGATGGATTCTGTGGAATTGCCAGAATATGTCCAGCACCTTAGCAACATGACTTTGGATGGTTACATATGGGGATCTAGAGCTACTTTTTCTAGGTCATATGTTTTTCTATAAATCAAGGAGTTGTTGCTGCCTCTACTCAAGTTCAGTAGAAACTCCCCATTCCCCACCATACTTCAGTCAGAGTAACTGTAACAGGAAAATCATAGTATCAGCATATAACATTATGACACATAAATATAAAGAATGAGGAGGAGTAATTAAATGCCTAATTGATTAGGTAAATAGCTAATTATTTTATTTACTCATGCTTTTCATCATCCTGATGCATTCAAAATTACTGTTACTTTTGACCAGTTCCACAATACACCACCTATAAACAGAATGATTAAAAAAAAAAAGGCAACATAAATGCTTAAAACCTCTAACACAGTCTAAGTGGAAAAAAAAAATAGAGAAAACAGATGCTATAAGGCAGTGGAGAATTAGGAATAAAAGCAGTTGAATAGGTGCTTGTTTGAAGGCGGTATGGAAGCAGTGAAACATCGCACAGCACACAGTTAACAGCGTGGCACAGAGGCTGGCAAAGAGGCTGAAGTTAAAATAACTTCTCATTCATATACTTTACTACTGCAACAAAGCAACGGCTTCTACTTGACCAGGCCTGGCCTAGGCAGGAACACCTAAATGAACTACAAAAAAACACTTATTAAAAAGAACAAAGAATGAATGAAAAGAGGGTTTTTTTCCTAGCCTGATGGAGTTTGGAACCAGTCTGCATTTATTCAGGCGGTGACTCCACAGTTCAGAATAACTCAGATAAATGGTGCTGTGTTTAATCCTCCTCTCTCATCACGCAGAGAGCAAGACTGCAGGACCTCTCATGTGTCGGTGCAGAAAGGAGATGATTGGCGATGGTGATGGTCAACCCCCACCATGCCACAGACAGGTCAGAAAAGGTTCTGGTAACGGAAAACTGGGTTTTCAATTTAACATCTCTGCTTTCCATGTAAGATGCCAACTGTTCTTTGGGGAAGAGGGAGGATTTGTTTCTGCAGGACTTTGTGGAAGCTGTTCATCTTCGCAGTTCCCCCAACATCAGGCACTCTCTGCCTGCTCTAGTACTGCACCCACGGGCACCCTTCACAATGATGGCACAAGGCGTACAAATGTTGTTCTCAGTTTCTTTCCTACCCACAGTGTCACAATTCTCCACAAAGGAAACAAGGAAATAAACAGTGAGCTTTTTCAAAACGCAAATTCGAGGTTTACTCCTATAAAAGACAAACACGGGGCAGAGATAACATAGCTGCGATCCTCCACGGGCTCAAGCAAAGTGCTGTGCTGGCTTGAGAGCTCACTGAGCGTAACACACACGCTGGCAGATGTCTCCTGGCTCTAACGGCTATGACTTCATCATATCACTCTCCTTGTCTTCGGTTTGCCACCAAAACACGAGCAGTCTGTCACAGCTCTCCCTTGCACGTCTGTAGGATGGTGCGGGCGGGAGAGCGTGACACACGGCATTCGTTTTGAGTCCTCTCAGTTTTGTTTTTTAAAAAGTGAGTGGGTCCAGGGGAAGCCCTGGATAGATGGGGCAGTTCCATCCTGCCCCAGGATCCATGCCCCCATGGCTGAGACAGCTCCAGTGAGAAAGCCAGAGAGGCCAAAGCAGGTAGGACAGTCCCACGGGGAAGCCAAGAGCCTGCAGCTCACGCAGAGAATGAGAGTTTGCAGTGAGGGGCTAGGAAGGCCCAGAGGGCTATCGAAGGAGAAGGAACGAACCCTCAGTGCAAGCAGAGGGGACTGAGCATGGTTCACTGCAATTCAGAAAGCCACCAGGCCAAATGGACATAAAATCTTGCCTCCTAGGACAGAGGAGGTAGGGAGGAAAGTTGTGTTTATCCCCTTTTATTTCATCACTTTCTGATCTTGTCACTTTGAATTTCCTCTATTTAAAGAAATGTATTTTACTTTTTAGTAAAATTCAGCGTTCATTTGAGTTTCAAAGCCTTTGAACTTTGGGGAATTCACCACAGGAAAGGGTCTAGGCATTTCCACTTCAAAGTTGTGCTCACCACAAGGTCCAGGTAGAAGTTATATTTATTGCAGAAAGCGTTTCCTCCAGGAACACTGGAAATGCAACACCTTCCAGGACTGCGCTGCTGCTACTTAAATTGGGCCTGGCATCATACTCCCTTACTTCAGATCTGCTAACAGAAGGGCATCAGTGGAAAGACACTGCTAGGAAGTCATTTTGTTTGCACTTTACTGTGTGGTATTACTCAAATATGGTACACAATTTACACTGCTCCCTATTATTTCCATCAGTTTCAGAAAGTTGCATCCCTATCTTATGAAACATCCACTTACTCCTGAATGTCTCTTTGCAAAATAGCACATTTTGTGCGGGGTAAATTGCAGAGTACTAATACATCTTGCTCATTCTCCACCTCACTAGCTCACTCTTTTTTCTCAGATAAATCATTACATATGTTATTATCTAGCTGCTTTCTTAAGAGTTATTTTAAGAGACAGCTTTACAGTTATCCTTTCTGTTATTTCCTCTCACAAAGATGTACGTGAAGGGAATTCATAGGTCAAATAACCTCTGCAGTAGATGGCATAAAGAAGTGATAATTGAACTAAAAACATTAAAAAAGAGGTATGGGTCGCAAAAAGAATACATATTTCAAATCAAAGATGATGCTCCAATGGAAGTTCTGCCCAGAGGCTCTGACTCCAGCATTTCATGTATCTAATGTCTGAATGGGGTTAACTATTCAAAGCTCCACAGAAACTGCTTCCTTTGATCTGAGTAGACACCCTGCACGTGCAGGGAAACCAAAGGTGTCTTCTTTAAATTCCAAAATGTTTTTCAGTTGAAGTTTGTTTCTCCTCCTGAGGTGAAGACTCGTGATAGCAGTTTTAGATCTCCATTTGTATCCAGTCGTTCTGTAACACAGCTATGATGCAGGTAAACACGATCTGCTTTCACAGCCAGATAATCCGAAACGTGGAGCAGTTAATCAGCTTGATCAGAAAGCAAATCAACTGCAAGAGGCTGGAAAAGCAGCCAGATAATCTACCTGTTATTATTAATATCATAAACAAGTTACCGGTGAAACTCCTTGTGCTTTTCACGTTTTCATTGGTATAACGCAGGGTGAGCTCCACTGGTTGCACCACCATCTAAACCACTTTCAAACAGACGTAAGAGAAGGATTTTCAAAGGTGATTGCCAAAGAGATTTTCTTTCACTTTAAATTGAAACCTTTGAGGAAAAATATCAAGACTAGTTTTATTAAGAAAAGCTAGAAGCCTCATGGAAGAGCTAATAAAGGGTTTCAGTGTTTGTGATTTTTTTTTTAATAGAAACCCAAAACATTAAGGAAAATAAAAACTATGAATTTTCCTCTAAATTTTTCACTGGGTAAAGCTAATTACTTCACTAGCTCTGAGCCTCAAGATCATGATTCCTTGCACACACACACAGTGGGAAACATGGAATAAAGCCTGTAAAAACCTCATTGCTGGGTACTTAGTAAAACTTACTGAAATTCAGATCTGCTGCCCAGTGGCAATTTTCAATAATTCAATATCTATTTTCATCCCAAATCAAGATGAAAAGTTGAAATATTCATAAATTTTGCAAAATAAAATGCACTGAATGGTTTTGCTATAAAGAGAATTATTTTTTCAAAATCATTTAAATGCTATTTTTCCTTTCTGGGATATACTCCATCCTAGATGTCAGTGTGGGAACTTGAAGTCCTTGTTTTCCTCAGTGAATCATTATACCCGTTAGGGTTTTTTTTCCCCGCACTGATTCCTCTGATATTTCTGTCCAAAAAAGAGGCACTTACACATATCCAAAACTTTTTCTAGCAGCATACTACTACTTTTTTAATTAAGCTTTTAGGTATCAAATGGAATTTCATGAGCGGAAAAAAAAAAAGAAAAAAAGATTCGTGCACCAAAAATAGCCAAGTGATCAACGAAACACACCTCAAGACACCAGATTTAATTTGTTATTACACTATAGGCTTGAAGCCAAATCTTTCCTCTCTCCCACCACAACACGGTCGCTTAGTTCAGGCTCTCGCTTTTGTTTTTCAAGACAAATAAAGGAAAACTCAAATTTGTTCCTGTTTTCTTGTAGGTCAAAAATAAGTCTCGAACGGGTTACAGAACGGGAGAAGAGCCTTTCCAGGCGCCCCCGCCGCAGGGGCAGAGCCAGCGCAGCGCGGTCATGAAGCGTTCAGTGCTTAGGTCCGAGAAGGGGCATCACGTCCCACCAAACCACCGAGAACATTTGCTGCTGGTAATCAGAGGCAGCTGCTCCCGGTCGGGAAGAGGAGAGCTGAAACGGGAAGGGAAGAAAGCAGCCAGAGAGCCCTAATCACTCTGTCAGAGCACAGTTCTGCTTAGCAAGTCTGGGACGTACTGAAACTTCGACAAATCTGTCATTCCCCCCACACCCCCCCCTTTAAACATCACTTTTCCCTAGGTCTTTTGGGCATCCTGCCAAGCCGAATTTAGTGAGACACTATCAAGCGACAGTTAGAGACGAAGCATACTGATTTGTTTCAGCCTTTTTGTCACGTCTTCGATAGCAGAAGCAACTTGCTGAGACTGTGACGCCATCAACAATTTCACTGGAAATGCTGCTGGAGCTGCCCGGGAACGTCACCTCGTCAGCCCGACATTCAGCGTGCAATGTTTGCAATATGCACGCGTACATTAATTACAACCATCGATGACTCACAAACTCAAAGTGACTCTTTTACCCCGTGGCTATAAAGAATAACCTACGCATGTCAAGATGAAGGCTGTCTCATAGCATGCACATCAACTGCTTTTAAACACTGCACACAAATTTACTTGTTTGGAATACCACTTTCAATAAGAATTTTTTTCAAAGTGAAAATGAGGGAAAAGGATCTAAGCCTTTTTGGTAGGTTTTTTTTTCCTGAGGTAATATTACAGAAGAGGGTGCACAAAGAGCTTCACAGTCTGCAGGTGTATGTCTTTAGCCAAGCAGAATAAATCACTGTAATTAACAGTGTCAGGGTCAGAAATATGAAGCAGGTATTTATATACACCAGAAAGTTCAACCGTGCCACAGTTTCTCCCCTGACAGAAAGCTGGTGGCTACCTGTGATAACCACATAGCAATAGCAAATTGTCTTTAGAAAGGTTTTCTATTAACAGCAAACAATTCTTACTGTAAGGTCACTTTTTTACACTATTCAAAATGCATTACAATTAAGAGTGTATTAACAGATTCAGTACAAGGGACCGCTAGAATATGCTTAGGATAAACAGAATGGAAGAAAGTCATGTCAAATTGCTTACTATCATATCTGGTCTTTGTCAATGACCAATAATTACATTTATCCCAAAGGCATTCGAATCACACATCACATAACAGACGTTAATGTGTAAATATAAAGAGTAGAACTGAGTGCATGATAACTCATGCTTAAGTACGTCAGTGAGTCACCAAAGGAAAGGGAGAAGATTTTTTTCTATCTGTTTAGGCAAGATATTGCTCGTTAGTCAGCTAAGAGTAAGAGATAACACCGAGTCCAACAATGACATTGCTTGAAAACACAGTTCTTTCTCTAAAAAACAAAACAACAACCTGGGTAAGAGAAGCATATATCAAAAGTTGGGGTGAAAGATTTTATCTGTTCTGATATACCAAAAGACCTCAGAGAGGTCTTTAGCCTAAGATATCTTGCCTAAACAGATAGAAAAAAATCTTCTCCCTTTCCTTTGGTGACTCACTGACATACGTAAGCATGGACATAAAGGAGCTTTGCAGAAAAGGGCTGAAGGTAGGCCAGTCACATGAATCTGCAGAGCACCCTTGGCGCAAAAGAGGCCGCCCATCAGGCTGCATTGGTAAGAGGGCAGCCAGCAGGTCAAGAGCAGTGCTCCCTCCCCTCTGCTCAGCACTGGAGAGACCACAGCTGGAGTGCTACGTCAGCTGTTGGTCTCCACAGTACAAGAGTACAAGACAGACATACGGGAGTCCAAAGCCCATCAGGATGGATGGACATATGGAAACATATGGAGTCCAAGGGGAAGCTGAGAGAGGTGGGCTTGTCCAGTCTCAAAAAAAAAAAAAAAAAAAAAAAAAAAAAAAAAAAAAAAAAAGAGGAGATGTTGTTGTTGCCTGCAGCTACAGGATGGGAAGGTATAGAGAAGGCTCTTCTCAAAGCTGCAGAGCGACACAGAAAAGGGCAATGGGCACTAGTAAAAGCACAGTAAATTCTGATTAGAGAGAATTTTTTTCCAGAATGAGGCTCATCAAATACTGGAAGAAGGGCCCAGAGAGGCTGTGGGATCTCTACCGTTGGACATACACAAAGCTCTCCTGAACAAGGCTGTGAGCAACATCATCGAATTTTGAAGCTGGTCTTGTTTGAGCAAAGGGTTGGGACAGAGGCCTCCAGAAGCTATTTCCAGTTGAAAATATTCTGTGATCCTAAAAGCCAAAATAGCTCATGAAAATAAAGGCATTTCTGAGGATCTGTAAGATCTGAGAAACTACCTGAAAGCACGCTCAAACTCTATTTGCTTTTCTCTGAGTGAGGCCCAGCAATCTTAATTTTCTTGCTGGTAGAGTGCTGTAAAGTTCCTCTGAGTGATAACTTTACATAATTCTGTAAATACATCACAGGCTTCTGGAAAGTACATTGTACTTGAAGCTCTGTAAGAGGCCTTAGGGATCAGGGAAAGTGCATCATACTTGTAGCAACATCATTTAAATCCAATTCTGATGCTTACACTTATCTCCACAGCTTTTTCTAATGGAAATTAGGTATTATTTTCCTTTTGCACGTAAACACATAGCAGTAGCATCTGGGCTGTGCTCTTCTTAATAGCACTTTCATGAAGTTTTAGTGTAAAGTACAGGAATTGAAACTGGAAATAAAACAAAAATTATAATTTGGCACTTTATTCCAGCTGTGCAATTTTAAGTCATTTTAACTGTAGTTTTTGGCTGTTAGCTCATATATATACACACACACATATATATTTTTTTACAATGATACTTTATTCATCCAGAGACATTTTCCAAATTGTCACCACTTCTGTTGGTGTAGGGCTTATTTTTTCCTCTTCTTTTTAGGGAAGGCTATTGAATTGAAAAATTAAAAAGCAAAAACAACTTCAGTGAAGACAGAACCCTCACTCACTCATCAGATGCAACATTTTGATTAATATACGGCTTGATTAAAAAGATTCAGCTAAAAATCTCTGCAACAATTTTATATGCATTGTTTGAAAGACAGACAGACGTGTGTGGGGGACATGCGAGCAGTACTTGTCCAAAGACACTTGGGAGTACATTCTGCATGTTCACTTGAGGTCTCAAAATATCAGTAATCTGATGCAAAGTGTTGTTTCGCTTTTTAAAAGCAGAAGATTAATTCAGTAGTCCTGATGCTGTATTTCATTACATGAAATACATGAATTATATGAATTATGAATTATACGAATGTTTTTCTACACACAGAAGCTTACACTCGTGCAAAAGCAGATTCTAGGTTGCAGAGCTCAACAGTTGGAGGACATTCAGTCAGTCCCGCCTTGGAGGCGATTTTGGCTTTTTCCTCCCCACAGCTTTTTGTTTTCTCTGCTCCTCACCCACAAAGCAGGAACTGCTTCCAGTTCCAGAGGACTTATAACACCACATTCATAACAACTTGCTGTTACGTTCTCCAAAACGTGCTCTTGTCCTTGGGGAGAGGGAAAGGTTCACAGTTATAAACAAACACTACGTTATTTTCCCCCCTGCAGTTACCAACTAAGCACTCTACTTTGGGAAAATACCTTCAAAATTTAACAGAATTGCTGCTGGTGGTGCGCAGAAGCCACTGCCTAGGATTTACTTGCTCCTGTTTCACTGTCTCATCACTGGTTTCTGTCACCCTGTCACTCATGTCTCTTCTGTCACAGTTAGGGAAAGGCCGGTGGGGGTTGCTGCTGTTTAGTTTGCCAGTCTCTTCCCGGAGAGACCTCCTTCTGCGTTCCCCGAGAGCTGCCGAGAAAACCAGGAGCGGGGTTCCAAGGTGCTACAATAGTGACGTTCATAATAATGCAGGAAACGAGCTAATTAGCTGCAAATATATGCAATATTCATAAATATTTGCCAAATAGTCAAGATTAGCAAATGTTTGCGTCAAGTATCCTGTTCTGTTATTCTTTGTTCTTCCTGATTAGCACAGGATGTATTTCTCCTCCCTTGTGGTTAGATGTATGAAACATTTCAGCAGGGAATTACAAACAAATTCACATTTCCTGACTTAATATTCATCATCATTTCATAGAAGGGAAAAAAAAAAAAAAAAGTTCGCTAAGGCTCAGGATTTTTATTTCCCATGAAACCAATCACCAGTACAGGCTGATTACAAAATCTTTGGGAAGACTCTCGTTTACTTCTATGGGTTTAGGAAAGAATTTAATAAAACTTTATATCTCTACTTCCTTAGGAAATTTGAAACAAATTGCATCTGCCTTTAGAAAAATCTCATTCTTCTTCTACTAGCACTAGGCAATTGTAACAATAAACTGGACTAAACTTGGATTATTTACAGAGCAACTTCATAATAAAAGCGTGCATACAGCAAGTACATGGAAAAAAATCACTGAGAGAGGAAGATGCTGTAAAATCTAAGGATGTTTTCTGTAAATACTGAGTTCAATCAAACAGTCAGAGAATTTTAGGGGCTGCAGGCTGAGTGGACAAATTTCAGCGTGAGGTTTCAAACTCTGTAAATTACTAACTTGAAAACCACAGAAAGCATAAAAAGCTGCCTGAAGTGCACTGCAAAAGTGTTATTTGGAAAAATACTAAAAGCTGGTACCTGAGAACACAGAAACGGGAAGGGACCAAAAACCCGAAGGAACAGGAGGAATTTGCTGCCTGTCATCATTGAGATTGAACCACGAAAGCCATTTCAGTGTCTAGCTGGCCATGTTCACAGCACCAGTCTGCACACCAGGAAATAAATACATGCAATGCTGCTCGCCTAGGAGTCAGGACTGAGAACACTTCGCGTTTTATCACGGGTGAAATCAATGCGTTTGTCGTATCCTTCTCTGCATTATAAAGACCGACAGATTCGTGGACACCCCTACCTGAGCTGCAGGCAGAAGTTCAGCAGAACGCTTTGCTAATAAAAATTAGGCTGCTACGCACGAAACCAAGCAAGAGCATCCATATGTTGTACCAGGGTTCTCCCACTCACGACTTCACTCTGGATCTGTAACTCTGTACCTTAAATACTGCCCGTATGTTAAACGTTTTCAATGGGCTTTTAGTCAAAGGAGATGAAGGAGTTTGATAGAGCTTGCCTGAATCTAATGCCTGTTGAGCAGACGCAAAATAAGCAGATGCAGTACGTACGATCGGAGGCAAAGTAGCGAGAAAGAGAGAAAAAAAGAAAGAGAGGGAGGGAGAAAAGCAAGCAAAAGGACTGCAGGTGGTTCTCTCTCCTCTTCTACCCCCCCCCCCTTTTTTAAGTGTTTCCATGAATATGGGAAAGCAATTTAATTTTACTTGTCATTAAATGCTAGCCTTTGCCAGTAACTACCACACAGAGCAGGTGGTTAGCTTTTAATAATTTCTACAGTCAAAGACAAACTTTTATGTGAGTATCTTGTAAACCTCTCTCACTCAATTTTCAGGTGACGCCCCATTACGCTTCCTAAAAAACCATAACTCTGTCTTTAGAAAAACAGTAACAGCTATCTCAGACTTGCTGTTTTTATGCCTCACCCTAAACCTCCAACTACTTGTTTTCTGTCACAGTACATTACGGTACTCCTTGAACGGCGTATGCAAGTGGAAAGCCATTGGGGACTTAATTCTGGGAGAAGTTACACGAGTTTGAAAACGTGAACGGTCATATATACAACATACATGCAAAAAATTACAACTTATACGTTTTCTATGAATAAGTGCCCAGTATTCAAATTCCACACTTGGCAGTTGCAGAGAAGCTCCTCTGACTCCCAATCAACAGTGAGTTTTTTTTCTTTTCATTTCATTTAGACTCTTCTGTATCTGTCACACAGTGCGATTCCTTGGTTCTCAGAAACAGGAATACAAAGGAGTCCTTGAAACAAGCGAAAGCTGGGCTTGTGCTAAGTATCAACTGTATTTAAACATTTTACCTTTTTTGAACTTGACTTTTAATCCAAGGGAAGCCAGGGCCCTGATTAAAACTGGACGCAAAAGCCTTTGCCTCCACGTTGCTAAGACAACTCAAGACGTTGGTGGAATGCGTAAAACGATGCAATAAACCAAAGTTTGCTCCATGGCACTTCAAGTTCCCTTTCTAAATCACTCAGGGAAACACAGCAACTGCGCCAACTCTCATTTTAGATGTAAGAACAGCAAAAAGGCTGATTTTGCCAAATTTGGTAAAGAAGTTTAAAATGTTAATTAAGAAAGTCAGTTACCTTTAGAAAATGTAAGAAAGATCTGAAAACTAGAAACGTGCCAGAATCACCATCAAGGCAACCTCAGATCCTCAGATAAAGAGCATTTTTTATAAATATATATATATATATATATATATATATATATATATATATAAAAGTAACACAAGATTTTAATCAATATCACTGTGCCACATAGTGTCAGGAAAATAAAACATGAAAACATGTATAGTAAGAATCCTACTCCCATCTGAAACCCAACAGCTGTACCCAGAACATATATGAAAGAAAAATCTTCATTGGGGAAAAGCAGCAGTGGCAATACCTTCAGGAAATTCTGTAAAGGTTAGGGACAGTGTGATTATTTTTTTCCTCCCAAACACACTGGCAAAACTGAAGTGAGCCAATGATTTTTTTTTTTTTTTTTTTTGAAGTTCATTTAGTAGGATCAGAAGTTCTACTGTTGAGAAAACACTAGTGTCAGCCACAAGGTCAGGCAAGTTTAGCTATAGCCACAGCATGCAGAAGATTAGCACATATTGAAACTCTGGCTGTTTTACAGCAAATAAATACTGCTGACAGTTTTCAAGGATTTGTGTTACTAAGAGGTTTCCTCTCAACTGGAAGATGAGGCATGAGCAAAAACACTGTGAAAAATGTAATGCCTAATATAAGTATAAGCATCTGTGCCATGGATGGAAAAGCTCGACAGGCAGTGCCAGACTGCACTGTGATGAAGAGCCCTTGGGATCCTTCAGCCACAGATCTTTGAGAGAAGCTCTCTGTCCTCCTCTAAGACACTAAGCAAACCATCGAAAAGATGAATATTTAAAGATATTAATCAAAAGTGTTTTCATCCATTTTTATGCACATGGACAACTAGTGTCAAAAGGAAGAAACTTTTATTTACTGTTCTTATGTTTTCACTCTTCATAGCTCTCTCCTATATTGTTGAATAATATTGGCCTAATACCTAATTAAATAATGTTTTTGTTACGAGATAGGTTACGGAAGATGGCTCAAAGGCTTTTATCTGAAGGATATTAAAAGCTAAGAGGGCAGAGGCAGTCCCCCTCCAAGGTATATGGCTACCGCATATTGTCAACAGCAGCTATTTTATGCATGCTTTTCATCCAAGCTGCAAGCAGCAATGCTTTGTTATTTGGAAACTACATAAAAGCACTGAGGCCTGCAAAAAGAATCTATTTTGAATAAATTTTCATTTTCTTTTAAATCAGCGAGAGCTGCATCACTGCCTGAAATACAGAAAGGGCAACCTGGTCTAATGCTACATATTTTGTGAATTCCTGCTCATACATGTAATAAGAAAAATCAGAAGAAATATTCATTCACACAAGGGCAGTAATTATTGCAAAACAGCAAAACTCAGGCCAGATGCAGAAGGTTGCAGACCGAGCAAGCAGTCTGGCTGAATTTGGTAGGACTACTTACAGAATAGAAATTACTCCTTCTATCTTGGGAACATAGACAAGATTATTATTCTGTTCTGGTCTGAAAGTGCCAGCTATTTTTGCCTTTGACTGAAAAAAAAAAATAGAAGTATTATAATTTCTCAGACAGTAGAAGCTACACTAGAGAGCTGTACATAAGCACTTACTACGTATCATAAGCAGTTACTGTTTTTGACTTGCAGCATTCTTTTCCGCTGCTCCATCTCTATACATCATTCCTCTTCCTGCCTTTAACAGCTACCACACTGAGCTCTGTAATTCGGTCACTGCTTTCTTTCCCTACTGCTCTCCACACATTTTGCGATATCAGTGTGTAAATATAAAATTAGTGACGATTCATTGTAAAAACTCTTTGAATTCATATTGCATTCTCCCATGGACTTGTGTCCATGACTTGGCAGGGAAAACGAGGATTCACAAAACCTATACTTCTGGAAGAAACAACAGTTACTCCCAAGGTCCATCTCAAAGCTTTTGTTCTTTTAAATTTGTAACTTTGCTTCATACATGTGGGTGTATACATGCTTGTGTGTGTTTGTGTGTATATATATGTGCATATAATAAGAGAGCAAGAGCTCTTGTCAATGCATATTACTTTATAACTGACATTATTACATGTCTTAGCTATGTATCAGTGCAGCTAAACATCAGACTAAAACCCATCTACTTTTCACTGGTATTTCCTCTGTGTCCTTCTCTTCTCCAGCTTCATCTCACTGGTAATTTCAACTAATTCAGTCGTTTTCCTTTTTCAAGTTGTTTAAAAGTATTAAAACCAGCAGAGGTCCAAGTACTGATTCCTGTGGAAAGCCAAGTATGGGAATACTTGCCCACCTCCACCGATTTCTTCCCAAGTTCTCACTGAGGCTAGCAGCTTGTGACATTGAGGCCAGCTCCAGCTGCACAGGCAGCAGGAGTAATGAAAATGCCCGGGCACCAGGGGTGGTATGTACCACCCAAGGGAAGAGGAAAAGCCTCGGGAATGGAACTACATGACAGTTTTGCTTCAAAAACTGATGGTACCGCCCTCACTGGTACAGGTCAGAGTTGCACCAGAGAAATAAATAGTATAATGCAGCATCAGTCTGCATCACCCAGTGAACCAAAAGCAGCCAGATCCCCACAGTCTAATTTAGCCTGCTCAGGAGGTTAAATGAAACTGTGCTGCCTACAGCTTCTGAGCTGGCTCATTTAGAGCCATGTGCTCACGTGGCTGTATTGCTTCTGGCACCCAAACTACTCAGTGTAGCCTTACTCTGCCTCATGCACCCTCAAAGGAGGGTAAATTTCTGAAAGATGAGCTCAATGAAAACCAGGGATCCAGAAAGTAATAGCAGCCCGGCTGTGTGTGGAATAGAGCAGCTTCCAGCGAGGGGCCACCCTCAGCTGGGAGGGATAAAAACCCAGCGCCAACCAAGACCACGCAACGGGGTGCCCTGACTGGGATCCAAACCTGCTGCGTGAAATTCCACTGGACCTGCAAGGCTGAGGATCTGGGGATCTCCATGGCCTCCCATCAGTACTGCTTCTCCAGTGGAGAAACTTGACCAAATATGTTGGTATTGAGAGGAAAGTCCAAATGCATAAACACTTGTCAGCATGAGCTAACTAATCATAGGCCAAATAGCAGCTGTGCATATGGTGACTGGGGGGGGGGGGGGGGGAAGGGGATAATCAATAACAACTTATTAGCCAGGAAAAAAAAAGTTAGAAAGTGAAATTATAGAAGGACACACCAACTTTCGCAGCTTTTCTCTGCAATGCTTTTAGATTTGAAAAAGTCAAATTTCCCTAGAATCGTTCCACACATCAGTGGTCCTCTGAGTGAGTGAGTCACAATCACAACACAGGAAAAATCTTCCAGTCATTTGTTCAAATGCCCTCAGAGTTTACTGTGTAATTAAATACAACTTACAAACTCTGATACCCCACTATCATAAAACCAGAAAACTGGCTTATAGCCTTAACACCTAATATGATGTATAATGGATAATTACACATCAGCTTCATAAATCACAAAAAAGTGTGTATGTAACAGCATGTCATATTAAAGATGTGAGATTTTGCTTAGGAAAAAACTACATGAAATGAGTCTAATCTACATATTAACTCAAAAGTAATTCTAAGATCTCAAACCTAAGATCCCATTTTTTAGCACAGTTTTTCTTCAGAACACAGTTGAAATTTAGTCCTATTATTAACAATTTCCAGGTAGGCAACCAAAAAACAGAGGATTTTTATATTCTATGTGGAGTATGGGACTGAGCCAGCAGGTAGCCCATAACTGCATTCAGGACTGCTTTGAGATATGAAAAAAGTCTGGAAGGAACGGAGATAGGAAGTGACGGAGCACTGGACCAGGTTGCCCAGAGAGGTTGTGGAGTCTCCTTCTCCGGAGATCTTCAAGGCCCGCCTGGACGCAACCCTGCCTGACATGCTCTAGGTGACCCTGCTGAGCGGAGAGGTTGGACTAGATGATCTCCGGAGGTCCCTTCCAACCTTACTGATTCTATAGACTTGGGTTTTACTGTGAAATTCTTCCTAAAAGAGTTCCAGTGCTGCCTGTTGCAAGAGCAAACAGGATTTGTGAGGTGCTTGAGCCTTGCTGCCCTTGCGCAGCATAAACACGAGTGCACTGTGTCAGAGGAAAAGCACTTGCACCCCAGAGAGAGAAAAAGTGACTTGCTTAGGGACGTGTAAACCATCTCAGTCAGAGACCCATGTCTTCTGAATCACTGCTGCACTCTGGCCAACTTGCTATCTGTTCAGAAGGCATTTATTTATTACCTACAGGGAACATATTTGTCCTCATTTGTCCAAATTTCTTATCACTTGCAATGCCCATCACAGAGATTTTCATTTCCCGAATTGTCCTTCACAGTCTTTATCAGCCATATTATTCCCTGTGAAGCTGAATGAACAAAGTCTGGTTTCCCACAGATTTGTGTTCTTTACAACTTCCAACTCTCACCCCCGTCAATGTAGTAACTCACCACTTCATTTGCATCCTCCATCATTTATGACTTTCTATAACGTTCCCAAATCCAGTCTGTGTGTCTTCAGCAGACAATACAGTTTTTAAAATATTATATAATTATCAACTTAGAAAAACTTTTGTTCGTGGCTGTTAAAGCTGATCTCACACAGCCACTGGTTATACTCATATGGTTAAAAATAAACAAGTTAACTACAGCATAGCTGTAAGTATCATGATCTCAGAGTCCAGTTTGCACTAATAAAATATCTATCCCATTCTGCCACAGTACAGGGAGGAAGCCTACAAATAGACCAAACTCACGTGAAACTACTGCCCAGAAGACATTCTCCACCATCACTCATCCATAGAATCGCAGGTAATAAGGTTTCCTCTGAGCTAATTAAACATATTCTAACCATTAAGTCCCACAAACACATAAAAGTTTTCCAGAAGAAAACTGAAATGGAGGGAGGATAAAGGGGCGCTAACTACCTGTGGGTCAAAGATTATAGCACAGAGAAACACACACTTACGTTTCAGGTTGACTCTTATTGATGTTAACAGGAGTTTTATCTTTGATTTCAGCATCCCTAATTTCTCATCTTCTTTGTAAGGCTGTCTACCTGAATTAACATGTTTTGAAACATTAATGCTATTTAAAAGCCTTATGTGTGCATGCATGTGTGCACATGCGCACAAGTGCAAGGGAAAGAGAATCAAAATAGCACAAGCGCTGGATCAACGGGCTGTGAAACCTTTCCTTGCTTGGTCTGAGCAGTGTGGACAGGGACATGACAAAGTACACGAACAGCAATACCTGCCGAAAAGGCAAGAGAAGACTTTATGTCCACTCCATGAGAAATGGGCAACAGTTACTGAAAATAAACAGCTTTTTATGCTCCCAAACCCATTCAGTATCTCCAACTGCAACATCCACTTTAGACAAGATCAGAATGGTGCTGGAATCTCAATTTTTGGGTGACATGGATTTAATTTGTTTCTGCTCCACCCAAACGGGTACCGGTGAGGTGCCCCACCTGGACGCAACCGGATTACCATATTAGCTGTCACAGATGGACTGAGCTAAAGACTTCAGGGCTACCTTGGATTCCTGCCCTCCACGGCTCAGTGTCAGGACTCACTGTAACCCACTTCTGCCAAGAAGCTGCAGACTTCCACCCATTAAAAAAGCATTTGAGGTACACAATACTTGAAATGTCAGATAAACACTTCCTTGCATGGAAGTGAATCTGGATTGATACGTGGAGAACTTCAATAACTACGCATCAGCTCTGCAGGTTGCCCTAGACCCTTTTATAATTTGGCTTTGCAGTTGTGGGCTATGCTGTTCCCCTCTGGACCCAGTAGCATGTGAACAAACACAGTGCAAAGTCTTTCTCCTCTTTTCTTTTCCTCCTTTCCTTTCCTTCTCCACCTCTACAACCCATCTCCAATCTTTACCAAATAGGACGAAGGAAAACTCAGTTCAAAGCACTCTTTTCTTTTTATTTGCTTTCTTATACTGCTGCTCATCTCTGACCCTCAGAATTTTCTGAGGTTCAAATATCTACTGTCTGGGATTGTGTTTAGGGGATATACCACTACATGCCTGACTTAGTCTTACATCTTTTTCTTAGGAATATATGAATATTTGCTGTTGAAGACAGAACTATGTACTAGGCAGGTCTTCGGTCTGACCTGATACAGTCACTCCTCAGTTCTCGTTATGCTGCGCTTTTGTTTACTACTGTTTGCAAGGCCACAGGATCACACACAGCTTGCATCTTGTGCTCATTCACTCAGTGCTATACATTTACCAGTGCATTCCTTTAATGCCTGCTGGTAAGGCAGGCAACGAAAGAGCGTCTGCCTTATGATGTTATTCATCACCACCTTAGTTTTTGTTTACGTTTTCAGTCATACCCATCTAGTTTTCAGAAGGTACACATTCACCTTCCCCCAAAAAGAAAAAAAAAAATCAAAATAAAACCTTCCCTAAATCTTAGTGGTATAGTGGGAAAGTGAAAAAACATCATTTACTTCATAATGATTCTTTTTCATTGCTCATATCGCTTGATATTTCCTTGTATGGACAGTACGCCACGTTTGTGGTCTTCAGTGTTCATGCAACAACCAACTACTGTTTAGACATTTAGTCTCAGTCCCTAAAAAGCGACGAATCTCATATCCCTCCTACTGCTTTGCAAAGCTGTTAAGCAGAATAAACACGTAGACTTAATGAAGAATATAGTCAGACACTGTGTTAAAATACAAGTGTTTGGGAGACTTACCATTTGGCAGCAATTTAGCTGAAGAGGGCAGCGTTGGTGGTACCACAATGCATTAGAAAAAATTCAGGTGCACCACCTGCTACAAAATCATTTGTAGAAGATATCAATAATGCAGGACAGACATGGAAAAGGATGATGGAGTACTACAATATGCAAATATTTGTCATGCAAACACTTGCTCTTATTGTCCATAGTGCTTCTAGGATGCATTACGCAGGCAAATGAATACATGTTATAAGTTACCTACATGAATAGGAATACCAGCAATGCCAGGTACTTATGGCCAATAACCACAAGGCCTGTTCAGGCCTGGGTTACATGCTGGCAAAAGCTCACTTGTATCCCTTGATTCTATTCGATCTCTGTTTGGTCCTCAGATCAAATTAAGCTTCAAATTATAAAAAAGCTCTGTTCTATTAAAAGTTATTGTTCAAAGAGAAACAGATTTGTTTCATTAAAAGTACAAGAATACTTGAAAAATGAATGGTACCTTTCCATACATATTGTATTAATTATTATACAAAAATTAAATGAGATTTGTATCCAATTTCCTAATATTCATGAGATATGATTTAATGAGATCATTAATTCTGAGGGTCATGATCCATGAAATAGATTGTCATTGCTGGGTACTATGTTATTTTCTCTGTTTAAATGGCCCTAGAAATGAAACGCTTATTTCAGACTTGTTGATATTACGATGACTTATCCGAAGGTCAGAATCATTAAATCTAACCCCTAGAAGTAGCACCAAAGCAGTTGAAAACCTGACTTTGGCAAGAATAGCAATGGTATAAGGAATGAATTGTTCCTGTACTAAAGCTGAAAACGGAGGACACTGGTCTGCAGTAGGGAGTGAGGAAGATGTTTCAAGCAACGCTTTTTAACGCAGTTGTCGCTGTTCCCACGTATGTATTTCACTTCAGTAGCAACAGCCATGTGCATAAAGGATGCAAAAAGATTTCATTCTTAAGGCTAGAACCGGTTAAAGGAATAAAGGTAGGTGTCTCAAAATGAATTGTCAGTAAGACACAAATAATATGGTCAAAACCCACAAAAGTTGGCACATTCAACAGATGCTTCTAGAAGACAGCAGCAAAACTGAGATACCACCACCCACGTGCCACTTCCAGCAGGCACAATATGTTTTCTTCCATGTGAGAACCACATCCAGCTAAACACTGACTCTTATCTAAAAATTATGGGCCTTTCCTTCTTCACGTTTAGGTTTGCTCTCGGTACGCAGCTCTCACCTGCACTATAAGAAAAACTATATTCCCCTGAAGCTCAAGGAAATTCAAGCTCACCTCTCCCTCCATCAGATTAGGATCTGGGGGTATCAACTCCTCTGTGAAAAGCCACTCAGGAGTTACTTTCATGTAAAAGGCAGGAAACGGATCTTTGGAGCAGGCATCATAAAAAATGGAGCACTTTTAGTCATGCTCTTATTCTGCTGCCTCCTTTAAAAAAGAAAAGGGGGAGAGAGAGCGAGCGTGCACGCGTGAGAGAACCAGAAAACTGCCGCATTTATAAAAGAGCGAGAAGAAAGGAAGATTACAAAGCACTGAGTGTCCTTATGGGCAGGAACTCCTCTCCCCTTTCCTCGTTTCATAATAATCTTTATTTTCTCAAAACACAGACCAAGAACGACCACTGATATTAAAGAAATGCTTTTTAAGGGTCAGTCACCACCTCTGTTCAAACACTAAATTTTCTACTGAGGTGGCTGGTACATGAGCTAGTTTCCAGCATGTCTACAGAAAACCATGCAGAGATCACACACAGGTCTTCCAGATGTCCATGGATGGTTACTATCAGATAGCACCAAAAAGAAAAAAAAAGAAAGCAAGCTAAACAAGGATATTACATAACTTTGCCACCAACCAATCTTGTTCTTTGCTTCTCTGAAAATAAACAGCCCAATACCATGCTTCAAGCCCCTCTTTTGATACTGTATGTGCTGTTACAAGGAAATTGTTTAGCCTCAACTATGCTAGATCTGAAACACAAAGACAACATAGTACAAAGTGATTTCCGCTCAAAAGCAATCAACATCTGTTTTAAGGTATTACTCCGTCGTACCAAACAATCAAAAGAAAATTACTGGAAATTAATGTACCTGTTAGGGATTAAGCTAACCCTATTAGACAGGACAGTGTTACCCGCTAAAAGGTTGCCCAACTCTTTACCCAAACAATCCTTTAACATCCATTTACTGCAATTCCATTGCACAAGCAGACCTTAACGAAACGATAAACTGAAGGGTATATTCTGCACTGTATTACAGCACTTCTGCGGGCTGAAATCTGTCTTTCTTAAAAGCAGTAAATGCACACAATCTTAATTAAAGATTTTGTTGCAGTACAGGAATAGGTATATAACTCTATCCCTCCAAAATTGAGGACGATTACCAGCACTACAAGTTGAGGCTTCCAGTGGCTACAGGAGGTGTCTGAACAGAGCTACGCTGCTCCTGTGTGTTCATAAGGTACAATCCAGCTCCGTCCTTTGGACGGCACAAGTCTTCCACTGGAAAGTAGCAAAACATGCACCCCAGTTTTCTAAATACTATCATGCCTTCACATTTTACACACACATGTATGTGTTCACACTGAAACATTATCCATTTCTTTTGACCTGTATGTTACATTTAGAATATATATATTCTAAATATGTTTGTGTATATATCTACATGTACATATCTACATGTATGCATAAATCTGTAAAAGAAAGAAAAACTAAATCGACTGAAACAAAAGAAAGGGAGAGTGCTGTTTCAATCAAAGCTTCCTTTATAACCTCTTTCTGCTTTTTCTCGGTTCTCATTTGGTTCTCTGGCTGATAAGGTTCTTGATTGGCAGTATGAATAGAAATAGAGCCAAAACACGTGCTAAATAAACCTAGTCCTGTCAGTGCTAGCACACGGAAGTTCTAGCGATGTGGCTTATCTGCAGACTGAATTCACAAAATCCTAAAATTCCACTGCAGCCTAAGTCAGCAGTGAGGGACTTTAAACACAGGGATTACCAAGGCAGGGAGTTTCCAGTAAAGTGGAAAAAAAGTGCATTTTAAGCTCACATTGTCTGCAATATCAATACACAAACATATCTGATAGAAGTGGCTCAAAATGAAAGTAAATTACCACTAGAAAAAGTAACCCCATTGCGAAGGAAGATGCACAGAGCCATGAATTCCACTAAACTTCAAGCTCAAAGCTTTGAAGTGTTAGATCTTTGATGATTTGGCCATCTAGTTCTCACTAATTTTCCTACAAAAAGTCTTTCATAAAAAATTGGAGAGGCTCAGCCCAACGCAGATGTTTCCTGACAGACAAGGGGTCAGACTTTGGACCTCTCCAATGAATATTTACAGATGAGAAAAAGAGCATCCTTTAAACAGCTCAACCAGTCCCACACAAAGGCCAGATTTTGTCAGGCTATAGAGTAACCTAGAATTGCTCAGGAGCAGTCCTGAGCACTGAGCAGCAATCATCCGTGCTATCAAACTCACTGCCTCCATAGAGGATGTGGTCATTTCCCGGGTGCAATTAGACCTTCACCCAAAATGCCTGCTAAGGGCCTCGATGCTCACCTCAATACCAAATAATCTTCCATACTTCATCCAGGCTGCCATGCAGTCACCTCTTCTTTGGGGTTAGGGCCACACAGCGGAGGCAGGGAGTGCTGCTGGGGCACGGCCTCACCAGCCGGACCCATGTCGGCTTGCAGAGGTCTACTTCTCTCACATGTAGTCTTGACCCGCAAGCGTAGAAAGCCAGCCTGGGACCACGCAGCGCTAAGCTTGCAAAACGAATGGATGGCCACGTTCAAGCCCTCCTGCAGGGAGCTGGGGCCAGCCAAGGCCTGCTTCACCTTCGGGGGTCCCTGCAGCAGAGATGCCTGCCACCACCCACAGACTGCCCAAGTCACTCCAGTTGAGGCATATCAGCAAGATCGCTGTTTCCCAGTCCGACGGGCTCTTCATGCTCTCCTAAAACACGGCGGTGGAGAAGGCTTTTGGGCAGCACTCTCTCCTCCTTGGTGAGGAAGGCCATCTAACTCAGTACGCCCTGTCACTTCATCTCGCCTGGCACCTGCGGAGTCGGACGTCTCCTTTCCCTGTGGTGTTCACTGCCTTTGTAGGCCTCCTTTACTGACCAGCTCTGGACACCCACATCGCCTTCACGCCCTCTCACCTCACTAGCTTTTGGGCGTCTCTCCCGAGCTTCTGTCTGTCTGCACTGCACTCCGACAGCCCTCAATTGCCAAGTCAGACCTTGCTTGCATCTCCTCTTGACAGTGTCGGGAAAGAGATTATTTTCCCAAGATTTTTGCCCCCTTGTTTCTTTTCCTTATGTACCATAGAAAAGTGTCTCCTGCACTTCAAGTAGGATGCATTCCTTAAACGTAGCTGACAAAAGTTTTGCTAAGTTGTCTCCTGCGCAGTTTTGAAATGTACCTTTGCCCTGAGTACAACATTGATAATAAAAAGATATATTGATATAAAATAGAAATATACATAAGATATCACCACAGCAGGACTATAAATCTATATCTCTACACTTACATTTTGTGTGGTGGGTTTTTTGTTGTTTTATTACATATATACCACCGATAATCACTTTTCAATTAAAAAGCCATCCCAGATCTAATCTATGTGACACTACCTACTTTTTCTCTACTGTATACATTTCTTAACCCAGTACGAACCTTTTTTTAAAATAAAAAGTTTGAATTACTAGGCACAGAGAAAAAGTTTTTATTCTTTCTGGCTTCTTGAAGTATGTTTTGGGGGAAGGGAGGGGAGGTAAATAACAGGAAATGAAAGTTTGCACTTGGCTTCCTAATTCTTTAATTAAACAAATCCTTCTAGAAGTCCTACTGAATCCTTCACTATTTTGAAATCAGAATGAAAAATAGAAGCCTATCTTTTAAATAAAATTTATAGTACTGGAGACTACTCCCCCCCCCCCTTTTTTTTCTTTTTCTTTAAGTTTACTCCTTTCTCCCTCCCCATCCCATTCTGCAATGTCTAATGATGCCTGCAGGCCAAAGAAGCATTTTAATAAAAGAATAGTTATGTATATAAATCTCTAAGTCCATCCTTTTTTTTTTGGGGGGGGGGGGGGGGGGGCAGCTTCATGGCAGCAGGTCCTCTTCCCATTAACAACATTCACTAGAATGTTTCAGGTGGATTCAGCCCCAACCATTAAATTCAAGCCAATTATGTCAGATCAAATTAAGTGGAACCATAGAAACTTGTGGGTCCTGATTTTGGGGGAAGTAAAGTATTCCTTCTGAGTTAATATGAAATGACAAACATTCTTAAAATGCTTTATTCATTGAAGCTGAAAAAAAGCTCCATAGAGGAAATACACATAATTTCCTAGGGATTGGATAAGAAAACCTAACCAATTTATATTGTTGCAAGAGACAAGATAGCTTGCCCATTTCTGTCAGAGTAGTTCCTTTTGAGTTATATTCAATAAGAGTTTAAGAGTTAATAATTAAATAAGTTTAAGAGTTAATAATAATGAGTCAATAATCAATATGGAGCTTATTAAGTATATTAAAAGCATTATTAAACATACAGCAATGGTTCTACCACAGAGTAAAACTAGACATCTCTGATCTCATCAAGAATAAAGAAATAAATGTTCTTTCCTGTTGACCAATTCCATAGATTTTAGAGGGAGAATAGGACTCTCCAAATTGTGCTTTAAAATGTATCCAGTCCTTCCAAATGTGAATATTGCCACATGTTAACATACAGAGCATTATACCAAAATGCAGCAGCTCTGGCAGGAGTTGAGGACACCTAGGATCCCTTCTAGTCTATGTGAATTTTTTCCAGTCACAGGGGACCAACATACTCCACAAGATGCACCACAGGGACACACGGATTTCACAAAGGACAAGGGTCCCCAAGGAGCCTGATCCCCACGAAGGGATCAGGCAGCACCACTTCTGAGCACTCGGCTTCCTTGTCACTGCACTCGCCCCCCCTGAATAAAATATTCCGAAAAGCTGCTTACGCTAAAGATAGCCTTCTTGGTTCTCCTTATATTACGATCCTCCTTTAAATGGAGACTGAATGAATCCACTGCAGATGCATCATTAACGCACGTTTATCACAGAGAAAACATGACTGATATTTTAAGCCTCTCAACCTGCTTTTTGAATGTTATTAAACCCAACTACAGGAATTATCGCGTGTGACGATCACCTCACTGACTCAAAACGGTTCCTTTGGTACTAGGATCACAGCATTAAATGGGGAACAGTAATTTCTCAGGGGAAGAGGCATATCGCAGGGAAGGCATCTGCAGGCAATCAGCTGCCATATAATAGCCTGGCAGTCCTCACTGGTAAGGAGGATACCTTCCAGTTTTGATAACTGGTAACCACAGAGCTGAGAAACCTCAGGTTACCCTCAAAGCGGCGGAGACTAAACTCCGCTCAGTTTGAGGTCAAGGCTATATGGTTTAAGATAGCAGCTCTGGAAGCTGCAGATCCAGAATTCAACAACATACAGGAGACATTTGGCCAGTTTTAAACACACCACAAAAAGTGCTCAGGCCCATTGCTACCATACTGACAAGCTCTCGCTTTGGCTGATGTTCTGCAACAAGTCCTTCTGGTGAGAAAGCTGCATCTTGTTAAGCAGATCCTTCAGGGGATCATTTGAGATGTCCGTCGTTTGGCCAGTTCCCTTTTAGTGATACTATACATACTCACAGCTTGGCTGCCAGGTAACGCAAAAGCAATTTAGGCAAAGTAGTTTTGACACATCCATTCGTGAGAACAGAGCTCTCTAGTCTCAACTGAGAGCAACCATTTTTTCTTCTTTCTTTTATAGCTTTCAGAAATTAACAGTATGCAAAGACTGTATTACCGTTTCAGTGACCAAAATGAAGATAAAATGACAATAAATAATGTGGTATCTTTTCTGAACACATCTGGGGCTTTGAAGCTTCAACATGTGAAGAATGATCTTTCTTACATCAGTGAACTGTATATTATAAGGTGTCTAAATAAAAAGAAAAAGAAAATACCATCTGTCACTGCCATAACAGCAAGAAGATAAAATTATTATATAGGCTGCAAACAGAAGTGTTCCTGAAAGAAATCATCAATTGAGAAATATTTTTTTGGGTGAATAGTAGTTACAAATAATTTAAAGAAAAAAAGGAGTCAGTTCTGCACTGAGAAAAAGAAATGTAACATTTGAAACTAAACATTTCAAATGCCTACTGAAATACCATTTCTAAGTTAGCTGAGATAAATTTTAAAAAATGATTTTCTTTTTCAATTACAGTTTGATTGGCACAGTCTAAGGATGCTGCAGAAGAGTGGTTCAGTACTCCAGAATTAGAATCCAATCTAAGAGAAAAGCAGCCATACTAGCAGCTTATATCTTCTACAATTCTCTTTCCTGATCTGTAATACAAAATAACTAAATTACTATGTATAGGGAGCATCTCCCTTCATCTTCTCCAGTCTCTCTTCATCATACCTAGCCAAGATGCTTACACTAGGCTTTAGAGATCACACGCGACTCCAGTCTGGACCTGGAAGTCTGGTCACATATACCGACTTGAACTCGGAACAACATGGTTTTCTCTCTTTTCTTTGAGCCTGCTGTATCCACAGCAGGGAGACCCAAGCTCTCCCATACGGCATGAATACCTATGCAACAGCTATGCTTGCAGAAAGAGTCAAGCAGGACAGAACAGACTTTAAGACAAAGTTTAACAAACTTCATTTTGGAGTTTAATGGAGAGTTGTTTCTGCAGACAGTGTATTAAGAAGGGAGTCTCACAGAAATCTAGGGGAGAAAAGCCACGGGAAGCAATTTTAGGAAATGAGTCACAATTAAACTGCCATATGTTTTCTTTTTCCCTGTTGGATGAGTGATACACACAGCACACAGACAATGTACAAGGATGAAGACATTATGCAAACTGATATCATTTTTTTTAATGCCACGTAAATCAAGACGAAGTCGACACAGAAAATTTGGGATCAAAGACATGCTGATATGAGCTATAAAGGTTATGATCAAGTAATATGAGCAGACTTGTTTCTATTTTGCGAGCAGAAGCAAAAGTGCTATTTTGCCCTCATTGCATTACTGTAGGTTCCTGGAAAGAACCTTTCTGGTTTTAAATCTTTTCAAGGAATAAAGCATTGAAGTAATTTTGCATGAAGTTTTCAAGACGATTCCTTCAAGCTGAAGTCAAATAGGAAAGATCTGAGCCCTATAAAATAACACTTTGGATACCACTAAATGTGCAGTTCGTATATTAGCCATTACTTACTTTGAGCCTGTTTTGCCTTAACAAAAATGCACCTGCCTGCAGTGAACAATCACAGCAGCTTTTTCTTCACCAGTATACCATCCGGTGGTAGAGCAAATAGCACACTGCCTCCTCAAAGCAGAGGAGAAACCCTTGACTTCTTCAGTGTCAATGTGATCAAAGGGCTCAGCTGAAATACTGGCTGTATGTTCTTTCCACTTATATATTTTTCTCAGGAGGCAATGCATAACTCTGTCTCAGACAGGATTTCATCTAAATTTGCAGACAGCATTTATATTTGTCTAGCTTGTTACTGCAGATATCATTAAAAGAAATTCAGTAATAGTTTGTCAGCATCATGACAAATCCTGGGGGAATGTAAATGCCTTGCAGACAAAATCCATTCAGATAAATCCCAAAGTAGGTCACCACAAATATCTAGCTGAACACTCACACTCATGACATCATCAGAACTTGTAGCAGCCACATGATTAATGGCAGCATGGCACTCCTTGATAAGCATACATTTTTAGGATAAGGCTAGGGTCTTTGTATCTGTTCCATAAGGTTGCCAAAACCAGACCAGTTGCTGGAGAAGATTTCTAGGATTTAGCTACAAGTCAGCAAGGATTTTGACTGTCCTGGTGTGTTGCTTAGCATAGAATAGCTGAGAAAGGCTGAGCAGGAGCAAGTCAGTTGACTCGCATGCTTGCTGCCCTTCTCAGCATACTCACTCTTGTGCTATAAAGCTGCCATTGTATTGTAGCTCCAAAATGCATGTGCAAAGCTTGATATAGTGCTTATGGTCTCCACAGATACCATTAAAAGGTCAAAAATATAGCAAAGACTGAGAAATGGCAATGCAGCAGCAAACACCCCTCTGTCACTGTCTGCACGGCTTTCCAAGAATTTAGGAGTTGCCTCCAGCTCAGGACTCCATCCCAACAAGTTAACACTAGGCTGCCTAACGGCTCACATGGGATGGAAACAATCTTAACAAGCTGCTGGTTTGGATTATCAAGTAAAATCTGCTTTCTGAGAATGGGTATATTAATTGCTTATCTAGAAAAACTTCCTAAAGTTTAACATTAGTGAGCAGAGAAGGCAATTCAAAGCTACATTAAAAAAAAAAAAAAAAAAAAAATGATTTAGTTGCTATAATGCCCTATTTGTTCAATCACATGAATGGCTTCCAGCAGTCCAAAGCACTATGAACATCATCTTTTACATTCAGTTCACTCTTTATCATTTCCTCTTCCCAGTTTAAGTCAGGCTGCGTGTTTATATCAACAGCCAGGGTCCAAAAACATGAAGTACAACTAGAGTCAAAGATAACAAGACCAGCAACGACTCTTCCAAACTGCACGCCTTTGGTGCTCTTTCATGAAGCAGTCCTTATGAAAAACTGTCACCTTCACCACCCATATTAGTAGGAGGAAGCACAATAGCCTGAAAATTGGGGATCTCATTGGGCTCTTCATACTGTTTAGACCATTTTTTGTTTACTGGCCTTCAGTTTTGAGTACTTAAGAAAGATCACAGCTGTGAACCTGCTTTCAAGTCCAAGGATGCAGGAACTTGCAGGCAGAAGATAATTCTGAAATCTGGGACCAGAGTTCTGTGTTTCCTCAGGTCCAAAGTGGTACAAAAACTCTTATTTCACCAAGCAGTACAAAATTTTTCTTTCAGCAATAAAGAAGTGTTCTTACTAGAAAGGGCAAGTCACTCAGACTGCTGCATTTAGCATCAACAGAGATTGAAACTGGCAACAACAAGGATTTACAGCACCTCCCTAAAGAAGACTGACACTACCCACCAAAAAGGCTCTCAGTTACTTCCCCACTTCATTCATGTCAGGACTCCTTTGGAGCATAGAATGTCTCAAATATTTCTTTCCTGATAATGTTTACAGATAAGAGTAACCTGCTCTCTCCTGTGTTGCCCTGATCTTTTACAGTAGGTGAGGCTTTGAGATATTATGCGCAAGGCAAGTTGCAAAAGGTCACATTTTGCCTCATCTGCCCTTTATTTCACCTACCCTCCTCCTGCATATATTTGCTTACTTATTCTTAGTGTTCTTTAAAAGCCAAAGAACTTGGGGGAGAGACAAATCCAAAGGGTCTGCATCTCCTGGAACTGCTGTTTTTAAGTTGAAGTACATTACTTCAAGCAAGAAACTATCATTTTTATCTGTAGTTCAAGAGGATTTCAAAGATTCTATGATAATACTGAGTTCTACAAATGCAATGAAGAATGAGTTCATAAAACAACTCAAAAAACAGAAAACAAGGGAAATTATATTTTATTCTACCTCCTTAAACACTGCTTATCTTGAATTTTGAGGTTTAGGGGCTGAACAGCCCCTGCGGTGTGGCACATTTTAGCAAGGAACAAAGGGCTCCTCACTGCATCTGAGCCAAGTGGAACTGGGGGTTCATCCTGCAGGTGCCAAGAGACTCCTTGCTGGAGGGGCGCCAGTGCCGTCAGCAGATGTGCGTTGAGATCTGTAAAATTCATTCTTCTTCTGAGACAAAGGCCTAGATATTCAGCGCTAGAAGTGAACCGTACTGTGTAAACACTGATTACCGCTTCAGCAGGAATCTCACTCAGTTAAGGCCTGCAGCGTTAGGCTTCGAGAGAAGAGACCAGATGGCAACCCCCAAGCAATTACATGAAACAAAGTCACCCGTATAGTAGCTTTTCTAATAAAGCTAGGACTGTTTTATACTCTCTCATTCTCTCGAGAGACTTCTCAGCTAGGTTTCAGAAGGAATTCAGCCTCTGCAGTTCAGGGCCCTGGATTAAGAAATCTAACTGGTAGGTCAAAGACGCAATTAGATTCCATACACATTATTGCTGTATACTGAGACCGGTGAACATCTCAGGTTCTTCAACTCTCTCACCACCTCCTCCCACCACTTTCATTTGGACAAAGCTTCTTATACCGTTTTCTATGATCTTCTCTTCCCTTCTCACCAGTTAAACCCACATTCACATCCTATTTCCCAGCAGATTTGTTGAACTGTGGTTTTGCAAAAGCAAAGGGGTTGGCAGGAAACTTTCATGGTCTCTTTCTGTTATTGGGAGGATCTGACACCTGAGCTCTGAAGGGAGAGTCCAGCTATAACGCTGATCTTCTGTGCCTACTTTTGATCCCCTGAACTGCATGATCCCCTGAATTGCATGAAATTTATATGCCTGAAGTTTGAATATCTTCCAGGTCTGCCACTTCTCTCCCAAGTAAAACAAATACAGTATTGTTTACTAAAAAACAAATCCAAGAATAAATTTTGCTGTCATTTAAACAATTTGCTACAAGTAACAGATCCAAAAAGTGCTGCATTTAACTACTACTACTTTTTTTTTTTTTTAAAAAAAAGATAGCTTGCCCTCCGATTGAAGGACTACTATAATTTTTGCGTGACTGCTCGTGATTGCAACTCAAAATTTATTTTCTACAAATAAAGTAATATTTGCTTTATTTTATTTGCCATCAAAATGTCTGGCAGAAATATGTATTAAAACATTCAGAAATTGAAAACTGAAGGTCCTGAAGAATAAAATAGAGGAATTTAGAAAAATCTACAGAATGATTTTGTTTTGCTTACATTTTCAAACTATGCCACAAAGAATTTGCTCCTTGTGGAGCAGTTACGAAGGAGTTACTCAGTGTGAGAAACTTTTTTTCTGTAGTTAACTTAGCCTACAGAATTACTATATAAAAAACTCCCTTACTTTAACAGACATGGCATAAATTGAAAAAAATAATAATAATAAAGAGACCTCAGATACAATTCAGGTGACCTTCAACAAAAACATAGGTATAGAGAGAAAGGTTTTCCAAATGCTTTAAGAAAAATTCCTACAAGTGTTTTTGAAAAATGAGAAATTGCCTGCTAGATTTTTTTTATATATCTTTTTGTTCATCAGACTGCTGCAAAAGATGAGAAATGCCACTGAAGTTCCTCGCTAGCCTTGCAGACTAATAATCTGCATTGGAGTCAGTCTGCTGCGTATGCAGCTTGACCTTCTCGCTGTAACAGCGAGCAGAGCTGTTACCCGCTCTGCAGCCACATTCGGTGCTTTTTGCCGAGCCTTCCATAGCCATCACCGACTCATTCATCCAGACATAAGTGACAGCTATACAAAATACTGCACTGCAAGTGAAGTTGATTAATGTTTCCCTTTTAGCATACACTTTAACTGTCGCCTAACACGTTGCACACTGATGCAACGCTGTCATTTGCCCCTTCGTTGCAAGGGAACAAGGGAATAAGTCGAGCACGGCTCCATTTGCAAGCTGACGTAGTAGAAGAATCAGAGGCAAAATTTCAGTTCTACTTAAGACAAGTTTATTCTCCTGTTAGCCAGAAAAATCACCTCTTACTTATAAGCCAGAACTGTAAACAATAAAAAGGGCAAGCTTCTCATCCAGCTTTATTACCGATATAGCCACTGAAATATTGGTACATCTCTGGTTCTTACAGAAGCATCCAGAAAATCAAAATGATGCAACAGTTGAATAACAAAAGCTATTTTCTCCTCAAATCATAATGCTATGAAAGTAGCTTTTCCTTAGCCTTTTAGACGCAATTCACAGTACAGCAAAACCACAGCTAGTAACTGTGATATTATTCCAGAAGATTTATCAAATGGTGAGGTAGTCTCAGATTTCATGAAACATTTATGAGATAATCCACCTCTCTCTGAAGCTCCAAGAAAAAGATAAGCAACTAGAATGAGAATTCACAGATCTATTCTGGAAATCAAAAAATGCAAAGGAAAGATAACATATCACCCAGAAATCAAAAGCTTGTTTGTGTGTGGGGGAGAGGCAAGGGACCTGTAATTAAGTGTAAAACTAACACCTTTATGTCCTGTGCTTATATGATGTCCGCTATACGGACCCAAACCACTGTAACTGAACTTCTGAAATATGCCAAATAGTAAAATAAGGAATCAAACACCTCCACAAACCACACTGCATTTGAAGAAAGCATTTATGAGCAATTGTTCAAGTAGGAAAAAAATCAATAGCATGAAGAGTCTGACTCGTTCTTGAAGCTCAATTTTTTCAGGGCATTATAATGTCCTAGCTGAAGATACGATGATAAGCGATGAGCACAAAGTCCTATAAAGTGAGGCTAAAAATTGGCCTAAACACACTAGGGGCAAATGTCATTCATGCATTATTAAACAATAGAACCAAATTGAAGTTATCTGCCATATTTTACAGGCATGAAGTCTAAAAATACAGCTTGGGCACACTGCAACCCTGGCTGTTCAAAAACACAGAACAAATAAGTGGCCATATGCTTGCTCAGCTGAAGGCAATGAGAGAACTGGGCACTGTCCTTCTTGCCCTCTGAGTAAGAACTTGCTTTGTCTACGCTACACTTGCAACAACAGATCAGCTTACAGTATAAATCTGCGTCAAGCAGGAACCACTGCACGCACCAAGCGTGCATGTACCAGTTGACCACCCAAGAGGCTTCGCCAGCTCCCCTCCAGACCAGAAGCAGGGGGAGGGAGAGACAGAGGGAGCAAAGGCAGGGAGGGAAGTGAGGGTGGTAGTAGGGAAAATAAAATCCAACCAACCTAGGCAGCGCAGATGGGCCCTCTCCAGTCAAGTGCTCAGAATAGACGAGCACGCCTCAGGTACTGAAATGCTGCCCTTCTGCAGGAGCTCCCTTTGCCTTTGGGACTTCTGAAGAGATTTTCTTCCATTTTTCCACAGGAGAGGACAAGGTTAATAATAATAATTAAAAGTTCTCTTAACATCACAGTTGCCCGGTGTTCAAGAGGGTCAATATTTTCTTTGTTCATGATTTGTCTGATGTACATTCCTAACCGTAACTGCCATACTTGAGAAGACTCAAGTCCATTTATCCCAGTGTTATGGATGTAGCTGTGGTCAGTAAGATATACTCCAGGAAGGAGGAGGAGAAAAGGGGCAATAGGATATAAAGATTCTCAGGTGCATCCTTTCCACCTCTGGCAGATACCAGTTAGAAGAGCCACAGATGAAAAACAGCATCTAATCTTTCATGAGTGGGATGTCCCAGCTACCTTCAGGAGTCCCAGTAGTTGTCCCTAGTCCAAAGACGACGAACAAATGAGTGAATAATGGAGAACGATATTAGAGTTCTGGCTATCTTCGATCATCACTGTGAGCTTTACAGAAATAGAAGTACAAAACAAACCAATACAACCCAATTTGCTTTAGATAATTTCTAAAACTATTATTTATACTGCCAGGTTATGAAAGTGTTTACCGTTGCTTTTCTGCACCAACACAATTAATTGGCAGCACATCCAAACCAAAATAGCTGACAGAAGCCTCCTGCCGCTTCCCAGTGTTATGTGAAGTTTCCCTATGTACACGTATCACTTCCACATACAGGGGGTTCAGAGAGGCACGAAGAAGGGATGCAAGAAGATTTCTGACCCAGTAACATACACAACCCCACTTCAGCAAAGAGGTTGTGCTGACAGAACTGGAAGTAGAGAGATGCTTTAACCCAGCCGTTTCGAATCAGGCAGGAATAGTCTAACAGTGGGAGTTCTGGATTGTAACACATGCTGTCTGAGTACTGAAAAAAAACAACAACAAAAAAAAAAAAAAACACACCCACTTCATTACAGGCAGTGCTGAAGTTAAACGGTTAAGAGTAATTAAGCATGTATCAGTCTGGGAAGCAGTCTGGGAAGACTCATTGTGATTTCTCCAATCAAGCAGTCGGTATTGCTGTGCCGAAATAACCAGTGCTGCTCACGGAGAATCGAAGAACGCTGCCTGCCACAGCACCTTCCTCGGTGTTTTCTTTTTCCGTATGTGCCTGTTTATCACGCAAATTTCTGGAGGTTTTATTTTCGTATTAAAATACAGAGGGAGAAATAAACATCTGCACCAAATCCACTGTTTTGCAGGAGTGAAGGAAGGATTAGTCCCAGAGAGAGTTTCAATGAGTCTCTTTAATACGCTATAGCTCCCCGAGCTGTTACGCTCTGCAGAAGCACAGCTATTATTTAAGCAACGCGTTCCTACACAGATACCTAAAAAGCACCAGGTAAGCTGGGCCCTCCCTTAAATCATTATTCTCCAACAAGCCACAGGGGTCGCCTGAGTATAACCGAGCTGCAGTTTTGGTCTTTCCAAATAAAGCAGGCCAAAGAGCTACGGTTAAACTAAAATTACATTTCATCTCTAAGCTTTAGCATCGAGAGTGAAAGAAGGGGAAGTAGTGTGTGCATTGCCAAAACCAATCAAATCCACGTGGGAAATACGTTTATGTATTTAGTGTTAGAACAGACGTTTAGTGGAATTATGAGTTCCTCAGATATGCTCAGCTTTTCCTGATTTGGTTTGGTTCAATTGCCTTTTTTCTTTTTTTCTTTTTTTTTTTTTTTCTTTTTTTGGTTTTGGGCTTTTTGTTGGTGGTGTTGGTGTGGTAGGGGTTTGGTTTTTTTTACAGATATTATTCTTATTGTTTTGCCTAATGATAAGACCGGCTCTTGTAAAACTGAAAAAATTCTTAAATTTAGCATTATGAAGAGTTCAACTTTCCTTCATAAAATTATCATGTAAAAGCCATTACCAAATATGACCTTTTGTGGCACAGATGCCTTCATATAAACATGTTTTGAACTTTGTATGTTATGCAAAGATGTTTTTTTAAGAAGAAACCTTAAGAAGCAAGCAAGCGGAAATTGTTCAACAGACTTAAGAAAGAAAAAAAAAAGGACAAGATTTTTCAACAGAAAGGGACAAGATTTCATTTTTGCTGAAACTCAACCAAGGCTTTTTTTTTTTTTTCTTGGACAATACATTGCATGCGTAAAACTGGCAATCAGCATCAATCTGAACAAGGTAAACAGGCTTAAAAGTAGCAAACAAAAGGCATTTGGTAAAGACATTTAAAAAGTTACTATTGAACTATAATTTCAAGGCAATAATCACTTGTTTTGCAGCACTGATAGAGAGTCACTCATTCAAGGTTGCATTAGCATCACTGCATTTTGTGACATGAGAGTTACAAAGGATAGGCAGGCCCACCTCAAATACATATCCTGCCCCAGGTAGGCAAGTAAAATTCTTACCGAGCTTCAGTAAGTTTAGAGAGAGAGAGAGAGAGAGAGACAGAGATCATTACATTGTTCCCCAGAATATGACCGTAAGCTCCTTGGCCTAAAGATGTCTCTGTGGAGTCTCATTTTTATCTTGTGAGATCTGTCGAGAATCACAGTCCAAACGCGAACGGCTGCTCGCAGGACTATGCCTTTAAGAGCTCCTCTAAAAGCCACTCTTATTTTTCTGCTCAGAAATACCAAACCGTGCTTAACTACTAAACCCATCGGGTGTGTAAAGAGAGCGACTTAGTGCACAGTACAGCAGCCGGGTCTAAAGAAATACTGTGAACACTTCTAATGCACTTTTTGCATGTTTTCAGAAGTTGCTTTTTCCTGTCGCTCCAGTTCTGTTTTCACACATTTCCGAAACAAACTCTTGATTAATAGATGCCTAAATATTACTGGAGCTATTATAGACTTCAAAAAATAGCAGCCACTGTCACCTCTGGCCTTATGCAGATCGCTGCAATTGCTCAACAGTGGCTGGTTGCCCAAGTAGATGCATCTACGCTAAGGAAAGTCATCTTTCCACTTATCCCTGTATAAAATAATGTCTGCTACTTATCCATTACCAATAAAGCTGGTGCACACATTTAGAATCATTCCTCATTTGTCATCACTGCTATCTGTATTTCAGATCAATTACTCTGTCACCTGCTGTGACACCTACGGTTTTGGTTAATTAAAGTGATCTCAGGAAAGCAGACCATCCACAAATACTTACTGCTTACCTTCTAATTCATGAATAAGAATGAGGGAGGTAAGGTGACTGCATGATCTATCAAAACCAGATATCAACTCCATTAACATCATTTTTCAGCACTGCCACCTGAAGGTCTGTGACAGCTTCCAGCATCATTTCTTAACTAGTGAGAACTGAAAGATTTATATTTACTGCGCTTTTCCAGCTTAGGCCTATAGATTTAATACTATTAAGCTTAAACACTCACAACAGCATCTTGTGTTTACTTGAGGTACTTTGATACCTCCTTTAGAAAGCCTGGAGGGAAGCTTTCAGAGAAGTGTTTGATCCGTTTTTGGTTTATTATTTATTTATTTTTCAAGCTTTGAGGCTGCCACCACATGATGACCACTCACCTTCTCTCTGCTACTTTGCCAAGGATATTCTAGTCTCTGTTTACTTTAACTTAAGGAATTTAACTGAGGTGCCAAACTTTTCACTAGAGCATACTGAGCTTAACTTTCCCTTCTAGTCAAAGTGAGGTATAGACAGAGTCTTACTCTGAAGAGGCATCTCCCTCAGAAGGTCTCTCCTCCTCTCAGCTGCAGAGGGACCTCAGAGGACTGAGTTTCCACCACAGATAGCTTAGTAAAATATCTTAAATCAGGTGGGAGGAATACAGACGCTCATGTCTTTCTTGGAGCACTTCTAACAGAGCCTTGCATTTCCCACAGGATTCTTCTTGCTCCCCATGCCAGGCTGCATGAAGGCATTCTGCACGTCCTTTTCCTGTGTTGAAATACCGAAGGATCAACTCCTCCTCAAAATTACAGTCAAGAGAACAAAAACCCCACTCTGCTAACAGTACAGTCTTCTTGCCCCCACTCCAGTTTTCTCTAATAGTTCATTGAGAAAGATACACTTGCTGACACGTCAAAACCCTGTTACCTCTTCCTAACCTTACTTTTTAAACCACCTAATTTCTAAAGGAAATTATAGATGAAGCAGTTCCCAAAATATATTACTTGAAAACAGAATTAAAAAAAAAATAGTTTTTCCACAATGGCTTTGAAAGAAAATCAGAAGAAAGGTGCATTTGGAGTGCAGCCAAATGGCCACTACTCTGAGGAGCTGCAATCTGACAGACTCCAAAGAGCTCTGCTGAAGCTGGTGTCATTCTAAAGATATACTTTTCCTTCCTAGTCGATATTCCTATCTCCTATTTTTTGTAGATTTGATCACAATAACTAAGAGTTTTTCCTTTCCAGTTTAACACATACAGAGATGCAACAGATCAGCTGTCTGTTACCTCCAGGTTATTATTTTACAAGCATATCTGGATCACATATCAGTAAGTGTTCTCTCAAGAAGGCATTACTAGACTTATTAAACTGAGCTTGATCACAGAAGCTCTACATAAACGAGAGAACCGGGGAGTCCTTCCTAGCTCCTCAGTGCCCACGTACATTGCTGTTCCAGTTCAAGTCAGTAGCACGACGGAGAGCTGGTGCGCAGCACTCCTCGACTGCACACCTTGGTTTCTGCGGGAAGGAGACAGACGTCTTGGTATAAAAATGCAGGGAAGCCTCCACGTTCCAGCCAAGTCACCCCCTGATTATTGTTACACTTAGCATTTACCAAAAAAATTCACTTACTCACCAAGTCAGGCGTTACCCAAAAAGGGCCCCAGTTTTCAAAGTCCATGCAGATACCTAATATTTTCTGAAAAATTATTCCAGGCAAGATATTTCAAATTGCATAGAAAAAGAAAAATCCACCTAATTTTATCAAGACAAAACAAAAAAACTACATCCCCCAAAGAACACTTGATTTAAAACACTATCATTGCAGTTGATGCCATGAAGTTCATCAATTACTAGTATTTATGTAAGAAAGTTAGGAAAAATAAGTTGTTTTAAATTATGTATAAATCATCTGTGGCCCCTAGCAACTATGTTTTCTCAGATAGCATTCTCTGACTACTGGAGGAAGACAGAGGAGGAAAAAGCCAGGACTGGCAGGAAAAAGAAACTGCTATTTTCAGTACTGCATACAATCCTCTAAACAAACGCAGTCAGTAATCGAACAGTAGGTTAGTTGTTAAGAATGCCCTCGTTCCCTTGAAATGACTGGTGCTATGATTATTTGCAGTTCAAATCAATTATTAGTCCTGTTCATTCTTCTTGGGGACAGAAATAATGATTTAATCCTTTAATTTCCAGAGTTTCCCAGAAGTGATGCTTGCATACAATAGTGACCTTTTTGAAATACTGCTTTTAGCTTTTTAGTTTGTTTGGTAACAAGTGGTATAAACTCTGGAGAGTCTATTAGGAACCATCTGTTCGTTTAGAATAATAATTTCAGTGTATATTTTAGAAACATAGTAACACACAGTGAGAATTGCTTCACACAGTTTGCGGTGTAAGTCAGCCAAGGAAAGATCACCCACTAACTAGATTTTTATCATAGGTGGTGAATGAGTTTCTCTCTGTGTATAAGAGTTCCTTCTTGATGCTTGAGTAGCATTCTCTTTCCTCCTCCAAAAAATTTTTGATTCTTCCTCTTTTTCTTCTTCATTTAAGAGATCTTTCATCTCAACATGCCTTGCAGACTAATTAGTTTAGGGACAAGCACGTTTGCAAATCAAAGCAGTGAAATTTCAGGCATTTTCTAGACCTGAAACAGAGAGAATCTGCTATAGGTCAGCTGCTCTCCAGAGAGCTAAGTAAAAGGCACTGCATCACCTAACTAAGCACCTGGAGCCAGAGACGACCAGCGCTGATGAAAAAAGAACACCTGATAACCTGCAGAAGTTTCCAATGCAGGGAGACAGCAGCAGCCCAAAAACCAGTGCCCCTCCTTTCTGCATCACTAAGAGAACCATTAATTTGGGCTTCGATATCAGCATACTTTGTTAGCCCACATTTATGGTTAATCATAACAATAATGTCATAATAATCATGTTAATTGTAATAATAACAACACTCAGAACATCCTCTCTCTCTCCTAAGGCCCCAGAGGGGCCAATACTCACAAGCAAACAGAAAGCTGGACTGTTTTCACCCCTCTGCTGGGGAGGCAGTAAAAACTCCAAATAGGTGCAGCTGTGAATAAGGAAGCCTCCAAACTTGCAGGAGTCAGCACAACACAGGGTGCAACCTTTTTTTTAAAAGGTCAGCCAGAACACTGCCCCATCTGTGCTCAATTAGATCCCCAGCAAACCTGAACTCAAGTGCTTGCCACTGCTTTTACAGAGAGAGAGAAACGTGGCAATTATGTCCACCAGTAGCAAAATTGTTTGTTCTAAAACAAAGAATTTATCCTAGAATTCAATGGGAAAAACCTGAAAATACTGCAGGAAATATACATCACTAGTCACGCCACATTCCAGTTATCACCAGGAGAACATTCCCCCAAACTCCGGAGGATTATACCAAGAAATAAGATTTTTTTAGCAATTGTACTTACAGTGCAAATTAGGTCCTGACCCTGCAGTATGCCATGTGAGAGCAGACCCAGGTGTGCAGCACCAACACATTCATCACACAACACAAAAAGCCAAATGAAACTCATGGTAGAAAATAAAAGATATATAGCAATTCCCCATATTCAGCAGCAATCTATTTATCTCAGACTTGATTAATGAGTGCTTGCTGCACATGCCACAGGAATGAAGGCAGGCTACAGGCCACAACAGCAAAAGCTGCTTTCCACAAAGCTCATTCTCCTTCCTCTCCAACAGGTGAAGGACCACTCATGTTTCCCTCCTCTACTTACTTGCTTTCCTCTTCCCCTTCTTTCTTCTTGCCATACTGCACCACACTAAAAGCAAGAACCAAGAAGCCGGGGAAAGCTGGAAAAAAGCTTTCTCCAGACCCTCAGATGTTCACTCATCTAAAGCTGCTGTAACTGGATAATGGGGAGGAAAGACTTGGCCCAGGTGACCGGTTTCTTCTGGGCTTGGAAGTGGATAATAGATTTTGCGTCCCTAAAAGAATACCCATTATAGCTATCCCCTGTAAACTAGTCCGCTGGGTTTCCTGACATGCCTGTAATGCCTTATCTAATAACCAATTCGTAAATCCAGGGTAAGTTTTTCCCAGCAGGACAAAACCGCAAGTTTGCAGCATGGGCTTTTTCATCTTCCAAATTCTGAGCTCAGTAAGCTCAAAGCTCAGTTCACCTTTCTTACCTCTGGATCCAGGCAGAACACTTGCAGCTTGTGAAAGCACTCTCCTCTTGAAGTTGCAGAATGACGCACCACGACTGACTGAAAGATTTCTGACCTGAAACACCTGAGTTCAATTCCTTGTTCTTAATAAGGCACAAGAAGGATTTAAACATGTGTCTCCTCCATCTGAAGCCAAGTTTTAGTGTACGATGTACTCAAATGATCTTTTATGCTTTGGTAAATGTTCAGTTTTCCATCATATAGGAGAGTAAACATATAGCTTTCAGCTTCTCTTTGTGATACACCAACAGTTAATTACAGCATGTACAGCTGCCCTCGAATAGCCTGATGGATATTTCTAGCTCTTTATATCATCATGTTATTAGTACGTATATAATGATGTTGTCTCTCCCTGTAATTGCAGTCTTATAATTTCTATGTTGAGATTGCATTTTTGTGATAATGTCCTGGCTATTCAAATGCAACCTAAAAGAGGACAACTGTAAAATATATATCAACAAATAAAGCAAAATGAAAGGACAAAATATCAATTTACATGACTTTTTACAAGTAGCATATCTAATCAATTATAAAATAACCCAAGTAATTCCAGGCAAAGCTAAGTCATTTGTTCCATCTGAAGATTGGAGCTGAAACAGTGATATAGCTAAAGAAAGAGTAAATGCGCTCTTGTAAGATCTTTCATTATGGAGAAGGTCACAGATTTTGGTGACTTTGACACTGAATTTCAAAACAAATTAGGGATGAGATTGTTTTTCTCCCCAGTATGTTTAAGTAGCATGAGGAAGATTTTATGTTCTTTTGTAGTTTCAGATACATTCTAAACAATTTTTTCTCTGAGAATTCTTTTGAAAATGGATTTATGTAGAATATTTATACATAATTATACATTTATATTTATAATTTATTATATATGAATTATACATTTGTGTTTATAATTTATATAAAGCATTTATTTATCAACAAGCATTTTCACTTCAGAAATATGCTGAGGACTGTATATGTAAGATCTAGTTCACCTTGAAATCGAAGGTTTCAATAATTCTTTAGAAATATGCTTATTACTTTACTTCAGTTTTATTAAGATCAAGCCGGTTAATTAATCATTAAAGGCTTTTAATAAATATTTATCTTTCTCCAATAAAAGACACTAAATACAATAGGATACAAGTCAGATATGGAAGGTATTCCCTTGCCCCAAAATGCAGAGCCATTTAGCAAGACACCAAACAAGTATGATGACCTAATCTCCAGGGGCTTCTTTTCTGTTTTTTATTAATAGAAATACCTCTCATCTGTCTTACTTAGCCAGAACTCTCCTCAGGGCTTAAGTACCCCTGTATTAGGTGCAAAGAAAAACAGTGTAAAACAAAAATCACCGATAAACTCCTATCAGCACACAAAGAAGAAAAGTCTAAAGTGTACAACAGTAACAACGAGCTATTTTTGTCAGGGGCCTACAGGAGTTCGCTGCATATTATAAGCATTGGAAAAGCCTGGAAGTGGGGACAAAGCTCGTACCATGAGTGACAGGAGAGTGGGAGATAACCTTGCTATAAAATAGTGACCAAACTAAACTACCTAGCTCCTACAGAACACTTCATCTTCTGAGCTCAGTAGGGCATCAATGGTCAGGACTGTGGAGAAAAGCTGAAACAGCTCTCAAAACTAGTAATGGAGCATCTACATTTGATGTAGAAGTCAGTGAAGAGATGCAGGAACAACGTGATTAGCTCGAGAAGTTAGGGAAGCAGCTCTGGAAGCAGCACTGTGCTGGGGTGGGGAAGAATAAGGCTGCATTGGCCTGAGGAGGAGATCCCACAGCAGCGCGGACACAAGACGCTGGCAACCTGCACAAGAGCACGAGCTGCGCTTGCCCCCGTCGCGCCTGCTTTCCCTCCTGCAGTTGGAGGTCTAGCTGGGGAGGGCCCATCGTGTCTGTCGGAAACACAAGGATTTCCTCCTCATTCATGCGAGAAGAGACACTCGGAATTGCTTTCACGAATATTACCCCTCACAGTCACACCTATTAGCTGCTATTAGTGTAGGTTGGGTATATAGCAAACAACAAAGACAAAAGTACTTATAAAGGCATCACTCAGTAGCACTGCGATTCCCCTGTGGTGTGTGAAGCAAGAGGCCTAGGAAAATCTAACATGCAATTTTGTAATCAAAGTCTGTCTTGTCATTCATATTCATCTGTGAGTTAATAGAAAATCACACAATCTGGTATTTGATGTCTTCACTATGCAAGACAGTCTTGCTTGTCTGGTATCCATATGCTCATTCTCTGTAATGATCTCTCTTTTTATTTCATCTTTGCAGAACTACAGCAGAAAGACCATTATGAATGGGAATCTCAAAATGTCATTAGCAAACAGTAATGTCAGAAGATCTGAGGCCAAACCAACAGCACTGTAGTAACTAACAGACATCAGGTGGCCAGAATGTTTTAGGTAAAGCTTGAAATATTATGGAGAATTTGCTCTTCAAGTTAGAAGGGTCTCAGAAAGTGTTCTGTGCAACATATTGCCATTAATGCATTCTAGAAGGTGGAACTTTTTTTCAGAAGAAAAAAAGTATCCTATAGCATGAGGAAGCAGGATTGCAGAGTAAATCCTTTGTATGCTGATTATTTCTGCTTCTGCATTAAATAGAACAGAAGCTTTTGTTAGCTGGTAATTCTTTCCAGAAAAAATGAAACATCAATGCCCTCTTCTGTAATCCAAGAAAGCTGTATTCTTCAGTTACCTAAAATATCTCATTAGAAGCGTAGTTACTTACTGGTGACACTGACATTGATGTATCAATCTTACCAAAAATGTTAAACAAAAGCTACTATTTCATTTGTCCATAATAATCTTCGTGTCAGTACTCGAGTTACTAATATTGAATAGCCTGATAGAGCCTTGTCTCAAAGATCACACACAGATATGACAGTAAATTTATAAATCGAAGACATAAGGGCAATAATCAGTCCATCTTGAAATTCAGGCCCCAAGATTGTTCATGCTATGCACAAAATATCTAGTTTATTGTGCAAATTTTATATTGAACTGATAAGATATGTTCCTCGTGGATTTTTTTCTGATCACTTCACTTACTGGCTCAGGAGGTCACTTACTTGCTTTGTCATTCTAGACATGTCACAAGCGAGAGGACAACAGTCTGCCATACCTGACAGTCCTGAAAGCAAATGAGATGCTGAGCTGTCTTGGTCAAAAAGCCAATAGGTCAAATGATTTACATTGGGAGAGATACAGTAAATACACTTCAGAAATTCTTCTGGGAAGATTACAGGATTTAATGGAAGATTTTGTTTTAGCCTTGATTCATAAAGCGCTCAAATACCTAACTCACTTTAAGAGTTAGGTTTTTCGAATGATTCCTGTGCATTGAGGTGCTTAAATATCTCACTGAATCCAAAACTTCAAGATCTATCGAATTAATAAATTTCTTCAAAATCAAGAAAAATTTCAATATATTCATTACAGTAACATATTCTGAGAGGGTTATATTCAAAAGTTTATCTCATTTTTCACACATTTTTTATAAATCTTAATTACCAAGTTTAGATATCATCTGGGGCATGGGCATATATCTGCCATTTTAATTGAAATTCAATAGGCTCATTAGACATCTTTTAATAAACAAAATGAGTTAAATGTAGAAACACAGTAATAACTATAGTTAAATAGATTCAGTTAACTCATCTGGTTTCAGAGATGTAATGGCTAGAAAGCACCACTAAGATCGTCTAGTATGAATTTCTACAGAGCACAAGACTTAATTAAATTGAGTTAAAAGCAATAGTTCATGGCTGAACAGCAGGAAGAACTTTCAATCTTTCTTAATGTACCGATCCGTATGTTTTTCCAGTTCCTGAAAACTGAACTTAACTGACTTCCCTACTTTTTTCACAGAATTTTCAAAATAGTTGTTGGATCATCAGAAGTGTGGCCAGTGAGAGCCCTCTGATCACAAACAGGTGTTTCTGCCCTGTAACAGCTGCATAGTTTTTCTTATCTATGTAACAAAGGGAAGAATTTAAATTTTAAACTGAGGATTTTTTTCAAATAATGACTTCTGGGCGTCTACTCCTGCTACGAGCTTCTCCTTAAGTACTTTTTCAGCTACAACCAAGGCACTTTCAAGACTTGTTTCTTGGGAAAGCAAAAAGGTGAGGAAAAAAGAATTCCCTCATGTAAGCTTTTTAAAATAGACTTGACATCTAAAAACATTTTAGTTACATTTGAAGAGCTATTGAAAGCAGGTAGCAGCAGCCATTAACTATGTAAACTGAAACACCAGTTTGCAGATTTTCCTGCTGTTCTGAGGCTGATTATTTCTTGCGGAGTAAACCGACCTAATAGAATATTTGAAAAATATAGATATCTTCAGATCCTTTTTTCTTTCAATGCTACAATGCATATGAAAGGGCACGAGAAAGCAAATTTTATGTGCCCATAGCTGTGTAGAAAACTGAAAGGGTTGCTTCCATTCTCATGATTATTCCCTTGGGAGAAAAGCCCAGCCCAGCATGTGGGATACTGTTGAACTCTGCATAAGTGCAGATGTTGCACACAATCAGGCAAATTTCTCATCTGCTCCTCTTCCTCTCTCTCAAGGCAGGATATTCTTTATATTACAGTAGTGTGGTAAAATTACTATCTATTACTGTCCACCAACTTCTGAGCCAAGATAGGAAAGGCATGCGAATGAGGAGATTTTTATATGTAATAATACAAGGAGTTATAGACTGGCTTTTTGCCACATTAAACAAACACTCAGGGATTGCAAGTCTCTGTTTAGAGCACATTCTTCACCTACCAAAGCTATGTCAGCCATAGCTGATTTATGTGGGAGGGATGATAAACGTACAGGTATGTTTTGAAAGATGAGCTAGGGCCCTTACAGTTTAATTGCTTTGAACTGCATTATGATATTTTATTTCATTTGGATCTACAGTACTGACATATAGAGACACCAAGAGTGCAACTCAGCTTGATTCAATGGGGCACAAATACCTCAGTTTCAGCCATTTACTGACGGCAGGCCACAGATACTGTAACTTCTAAGACAACAACTGTCTTCTGGTTCTGGAAATACCATGATTTCATTCTTAGTGCAGCATCAGGGTACTTTCATACCAACAATAAGCCAACAAAATGTCCAAATCTCAAACTAGCAACGTCAAAGAAGCAATCAAAAGGTAGAATGCACTGCTGGGGACCATCTCAAGGGTTAGGAGACTGGGGTCAATTCCTCACTTCTGAGGTGAAGTCCTGCTGTGAAAATGAAACTTTGTCCACAATATTCTTGGGAAGCAACAACTACTCTTGAGCCTGCGATCAATCGCTCACTGTCTTAGTGCTTCTTGAGTATCTGTATCTGACTGGAGCTTCCTCTCTGAAATTTAACTAGATTACTTGGAAAAGAGGACATCATTTTGTTTAGGGTTTTGTAGCAGCCATCACAATCAGCTTTGGCCCATGGCTAAAGTACATAGGTGCTGTGGTGATACGAATAATACAGTATGAAAGATTATATGCTTGTACTTTGATTATATACCTGGGCCTGGCCAGAGAATTAAAAAAAGTGGTTCTCCTTGTATCCTAACACAGGAAGACCCTCAAAGACAACCAGCTAGACTAGGTCTATCATAATTACCTAACATTGCCATTCTTTTTGCTTCTCAGTTTGTAATTGCGAAGCCACGGACAAAAATGAGTGTGGGCACCACCTAGTGCCCAGTGAGGCAATGGAAGGACTTGCACTGACTTCAGTGGCTGCTGGGTCAAATTCTACAAGTATCAGATACTGTGGATATCTGTATTGTGGACAGATATTGTCCACAGACATTGTGGAATGTATTTACAAAATGACACTGAATATCTATTTGATAACCTCCTGCCTATGCCAAAATTGCATCAGTGTCAAACACATTTTCGAGTGGAAGAACGGCAAAAGTAACAGCCAAGAAAACCGTAGCATCACTTACTTATTGATGTGCAAAGATGACTATCTATTCTAAAATGCCTTTAACTATTTATTTCACAGCTACTGCAAGTTGTCCTGTCAGAAATGTGGAGTTTTTTTTTTTTTCTGAGCTCAAGTCCCCACAAATTAATTGATCAGGTTTTTTAAAGGGAGTTCATTTTTCCCCATAAATACAAATAATGGATGAACATTTCAGTCCCCACATGCTGTTCTGTAAAGAGTCTCCTCAAAACAAAAGCAGTGGAGTTTATATACTAAAGACTGATTAAGTCTCGGCTAAGTTAGACAACAGTGGAGTAGGAAGAAAAGTGAAATCTGAAATAGATAGAGGTCAGGAAAGCACAACTGGGCCACGACTGGAGTTCAGTGTAGGATGTGGCACTTGCAAAGGCAGGGAACAAGGGTCAGTAACCCAAGAAACTATTTCCATTCCTACATTCCTCTCAGTAAGGCGATAAAAGATTACTAGAGGGAACGTCCCTATCAGCAGATGAAGTCAGGCACTGGAGTCCTTCCTCTCCGCTTCCTGTACACCCAGAACCCCAGCAAAGTACAGCATGGACACAGAAGCAATCTTCCCACGTTTGCACAGTGCCGCGCGCAAGCTGACAAACCTCACTGCGATCCAGCCCAGGTCCAACCTGGGGGAATCACACAGCTCAGTCCCTGCAGCTCAGGAAGGGGGGGGGGGGACTCAGTACAGCCCTTCATTATGCAGTGCACGCACGTCCCACCCCGGGGAACTGGCTTTAAAAAATGCAGCATTGATGATCAACCTAAACGATCGGTTAGACTCAAATTGTATTAACAGCACTCTGAACCAACTATTCGGTACAGCAAAACTCTATTCCTGCTTAACAAGGATAAAGACAGCATATCTGCTTTAATACATAAGAAAATATTTAACGTTTAGATAGCAAGGTGTAAATTTGTCAAGGCAGTCAGCTTGAATTTGGCCACATGACCCCTATTAAAATCTGTGGTATTTGGTGGCTGAGCTCCTCCCCACATGCACCTTGACAGCAGGCTCCTGAAGCCATTTTCCTGAATGTTACAATAAATAGGCAAAGAAGAGTTTGTGCTGTGCCACAATGGCACCAATCCATAGCTATGTAAGCACTTATGGTTGTCTGTGTTCTCATACGTTGACTTGTCAAATGAACACCTGATGGTGGCCACCAATGGCCCATGGGACACTTTAATCTGGACCAGTGCTTGCTGTGTACTCCAATAACACAAACATTCATCACGAGAAAGGTGGCAAATACAAGGAGTGTCTTTCCCATATACAACACTGAACACTTCCGAACTGCCCACCTGAAGGAGTCATACGTGTATCTTAAAATGAGCCATTCTGCTGTGGTACTAGCCAATTTATTAGAAAATTAAGTAATATGTTTCCAGTTGCATTTGGAGCACGTGTGAGTAGCTTTAAAGCTAATTTTACTGTGCTGATAATAACACACTAAGCAAACAAGCTTTGTTCCCCAAGGAAGTTACAAAACAAGCAGAGACAAGAGCAAAGTGATGGACAGCTGACCAAGAGTGGAAGGATGTCAGGAGGTGGCCCTTTAGAAAACCATGCCTGTTTAGACCATAAATTAACCGTGTGCTTCACTTTAAGCATGATAATAAACCCCAGTAAAGTGTATGAAGAAACTTCTACCAGAATGAGCTGATGGGAATCCTTCTATTAGAATGTAGAAAAACACTGTTTCCTGAAAGCTGAAATACTTTACAGGGAATACAGATGCTAACATTTTAATGGGTTCAGGCTGAACTTACCTTCTAGATAGAGCACACTTGATATTTTTGACCCAGATAGTTTTGCGTCACTATTTTAAAAAATAGATTTGTTTTTATTTTCAATCTGAAATAAAAATAAATCTGGAAATCATGAAAGTTGCTTCAAAACAGAATTGTTGTTTCTCCTGCCAACTACAGTATCAAAGACATGCAGCCGAGTATCACGGATCACTGAGCAGTTTCCACATCTTCCATAAATCCTTATTACACTGGGCTATGTACAAACATTGACTTGGATTCAGGAATGCGCTTACACGTGTTCTTTTGAAGTCAGTATCACAGAACTGAACTCTGATGGGGAAGTGCAAACAGCCTGTTGGAGAAGTGTGAAGGGTAGTCCTTGGAGGAGGCCAAGAAAGAAAAAAGATGGCAAAATATATTTGTCAGCCACATGATCTAATTTTCCACTCACAGAGGAACGAGCTGAAATAGCATCTCAGGAATCCACAGATTTAACAGCTAGCATTGCACTTTAATTTTTAAGCCCAGGTGCCTACCATGATTTCAGTGCATTAGGCATGTTGGCCTTGCCCCAGGGATCCTGCGCTCAGTTGGGTTCCTAGATTTAAGTACACGCTTATTTGTTTTCCTGATTTGAGGACCTTCGCTTCACACAATATATATTATAATGTAAACTTCTTACTTATGTAACCATCTTTTTGGACTGATGCTGCTCTTCAAGCTGCCTGGGCATGCACTGTAGCTACATGCAGCCAGAGACTGGGAAGGTATTCCCAATGTGAGCTAGAAATACTTTGTTTCACGAATAGTTTATCCCAAGTTACCATCCTGTAGAAAAATTGTAGTACAACTGTTTAAATGGAGAATGGAGAAAAAAGAATTTCTAAACTAGAATGTTTTAGACAGAAACAGTCACAATTTAAGTTTTATACCTTGTACAAGTGTGTCCCACGCATAGTTCAGCATTAAAATTATCAAAGAATGACACAGATTGGGATCAGTGGAGACGAAAAGCACAGAAACAGAGAGTTTACTTTCCATATGCAATTAAGTGAAAAATAGCTACTGTGTTTTTCAGCTCAGAAGTCAAGGATTATAGAAAGGTGATAGGTGGACCAGTTTCAGGGATAAGCAAGATACAAATACCTAAGTCCTGCTCCTAGTGGCTCTATGCCTCACTGAATTTCACCTCCCGCTCATTTCACTAGCACATACTCCAATAAAGTAGTTTTGCCATCCGAATACTTGTGATGCCAATGTTGGGTCAATCCTGCCATAAATGAGAAGTTTGTAATTAAGTTTGACATATATCTTACCAATTGCAAGATCATGGCTCAAATGAGCACGTTTTAATACAGATGCCATACAGATATTGATATTTCTTATAAATAGCAACAGTCAAATTTCTGATCAACAAGATGAAGAAATAAGTTAAAAATATTTTTAACAAACTACAGAAATAATTCTCAAATGATTAGAATAGATAAGCTACCATCCAGAAACTTCAGTAGAAAATGACCTAGCTAGGGCCCTAATATTAGCACTCTATCTCTAAAACCAGATAAACCATCAAATTCAGTGATTTCAATACTCAGAAATTATTCTTATTAGTTTCCCTTTTTTCTTGAGCCATCCTCTTTATAAAAACACAATCAATCATAGAACTCATGATAGCTCAGAAAGAGCTTATCAAAAAGTACTAATCAGAAAAATCTATGGAAAATGATTCAGAAATTCACAACTTTTCCTTTTTCACACACTGATTTTACAAAAGATGTCAAAACATTCCACCAGTAGACTTACCGAAATTGTTACCATTGAAATAATTTTTAATTGTTTTCCAAAATTATAGCTTACAGAGAGGAGAACAAGCAAAACCCCAAACACCCAAGCAAGCAAATAACAGAACATCACCTATAATCAAAGCCGCTAAGGAACAGCCTCTCCGTACATTTCACTTGTTTCTCCTAAGAGCCACCGCTGATGCTATACCACTCTTGGTTATTCGTTTGAAGACAATTTGTACCCCCTTGAAGTAGATAATACTGACATATCCCTCAAAGTATTTGTTCCAAAAAAGTGTAACTGCACAGGAGTACTATTTTCCAGTGTATCATTTGATTATATGATAAAACCACATATTAAGAGAAGGTTGTGTAGTCTTTCTTCTTGCTCTCACTTGAGCAAATTCCAGTTACTCCCTATTAGACTCATAAACCCATGGGGCGCTTGGGTTATTTTCCATCCAGTTACTCTCATTCTTTTGCACTGATGTATGGCAACAGCACATCATCTTAAATGAATGCCTAGGTTACTTCAGCTCTCTCAGATGGGCTGCACTGTATCTGAAAAGCAAACGCAGGGCCAGATATCCTCTGGCAATTTTCGGTTCACTGCAATTAGATAAACATTTTACTTTGCTGGGTGGACAGTGGCCAACCAGCTTCTGGGAAAAGAGTACCTGATTGACGTAAGGATATCTACTACTCTTGTAAGACCATTTCAGAAAAAGCAAAAAATGGCTCTAAAATACAATTATTTCTAGTTTGCCAGAAGACAACACAGAGATATAATCTGCTTCATTTTTGCTCCTTTCCCTAGAAATTACAGCAAGGAACCACTTACCTTGAAAAGCAGTTAGGATCTCTTGGAAAGGATCCAATGTGACCTTGTGGCCAAGAAAGCCAATGGTCTCCTGGGGTGCATTGGGAAGAGTGTTGCCAGCAGGTGGAGGGAGGTGATCCTGCCCCTCTCCTCAGCCCTGGGGAGGCCTCATCTTGACTACTGTGTCCAGTTGTGGGCTCCCCAGTACAAGAGAGACAGGGAGCTACGGGAGAGAGTCCAGTGCAGGGCTACAAAGATGGTCAGAGGGCTGGAGCACCTGCCCCATGAGGAACGGCTGCGAGAGCTGGGCCTCTTCAGCCTGGGGAAGAGAAGACTGAGGGGGGATCTGATCAATGTGTACAAGTTCCTGAAGGGAGGGTGTGAAGGGGACAGGGACAAACTCTTTTCAGTTGTCCCATGTGACAGGACAAGAGGCAATGGGCAGAAATAGAAGCACAGGAAGTTCTGCCTGAAGGTGAGGGGGAATTTCTTCCCTGTGAGAGTGACGGAGCACTGGGACAGGTTGCCCAGAGAGGTGGTGGAGTCTCCTTCTCTGGAGATCTTCAAGGCTCGCCTGGATGCAACCCTGTCTGACATGCTCTGGGTGACCCTGCTGAGCAGGGAGGTTGGACTAGATAATCTCCAGAGGTCCCTTCCAAGTTTACCAATTCTATGATCCAAATCCAAGCAACCTTTCAAGTGAAAGAAAAGACAGTTTTCTTTAAGAGTCTAGTCCAATGGGGAAAAAATGGAGGAAAGGATTTAAAAATCATTAAAATTTAAAAGCTTTTCAAATTGTCATGTTTACCTCAACTGGGTATTTTGAAATCCAATTTTAATTCTGCGTTTTCACTAAGAAGAACAGAAGAAAGAAGAGCACACACAAAAAGGGAAGTGTGTCAGGTACTGACGTACCTACTAAGTGTCGCCTTCTAGAAGCCTATATGAATACCTAGGTACTTGTTCCATCTATTTAAGTTGTGCAACCTCCAAAAGCCAAACTCTCCACACCTTCTATGCCCTTATGTACCAGCTCTGGTGAGCTTACCAGTCTGCCAAACCTGGGCATGACACCAGAAAGCCCAAAACAGAGATCTGTCCTTCTGATATGAGTGCTTAACACATTACCTTGCATTTCTCTGTTAGTTCCTCTTATATGTATTAGAGTACTGCCCACAACCAAACGAGCAATTGTGCAAGTCAGAACTCATGACATGATACTAATAATATATTACATATTCTTACAGAAAGATTGACAAATTTACACATATGTGTTTTTTATTAAAAAGAAGTGGACCTATGGCTAGATTTTCCCCAGTGACTTCTTGAGCATTCAGACTTCACTGCTGATTGCTGAATGATCAAAGCCTCCCTGGTTTCTTTATAAACAGTATGTGCATACTTTGTAAACAATATATGCCTAGAAGTAGCTATAGAAGAGCAAAAACTGATTATAATTTAATATGATGGCAAACAGAGACCTCTAGTGGTCTCTATTTGCCGTAACACAAAAAGCAGTCAACTGTTTAGAGGAGAAATTAAATGGTCTCAAACATGATCTCACAGGAAACAGACCTCAGTCCAGATCTAACAACAATTAAGGGAAAAAAATGACCCCATGGATATCTGCGGCAGCCTCCAGAATTTTTTCAATGCTTAATCTGCAGCAAATCTTCAAATGTTGCCTGCCATTTCATGCATTTGACAGTCTATCAGCTGTCATGAAGAAAGCATTCCTCATCTCTACATGTGTGATGCTATTCTAACATATACAAACTGTACAGAGAGCAGGCTGAAAAAGTCTTTCTAAGCAATTAAATAAGTTAAAAATATATGCTGGGTCTTACTGGAATTACTTGAATAACTTCAGAAGAATTTAAATATACAGCCTGGATTTCATCAGCGAATTCGAATGTTTTTGTAGTCAAGGAAAGGATTATAGACTTCTCTTGTCAGTTGTATCACCATAGCAACTGGAGATCCTACTCCTAGACCCAAGTTGTTTTAGACACTGTGGAGTATCAAACGAAAAAACAGCCCCTTCCCAAAACAGCTTTTGCGCTAGGACTGCAGTGTGTAACAGCAGGAGATGCAGGTAGTGAGGGATGGAGAGCTGCAAGGAGGCTGTGCTGGTAGGTGCAGTTGCAGGTAGTCACAGGACACCAACAACATAGCCTCTCTTAAGGTTTTCATGGGCATCGTCACAAAGCAGCTTTAAAAGTGAAGATAATTTTCACTTGGGTATTTAAAAGGAGATTCTCTGCAGAATAAGTAACAGCATGAAAGAAAGCATGGACTATTTGAACATTTTAGCAAGCTTCACAGTGCATTTGCAGTACCAATCAATATTTTAATAATGAAGGACAAATCCAAAGAAGAGTGTTGATACTTCAGACAGGGACTTTATGTTCGACGTGAGAAAAGGAGTCAGTGGAGGAAATTCATAAAATGGCATGAACTGGTCAAAGTGACAGGGCAGGAGACAGCAGCATTCTGGATAAATACCAGCTGGGAGGAACTTCATGTGTTGAGGTCAGAGGAGAATATTGCAATACTTCAGATATGAAAGAAGCAAGCATGGATTTTAGTTGTGTACATGGAACTTGAAGGCTGTGTCTTTGACACATCATGCAGACAGCAGCATGGCTGCCCAAGACTAGGCCTGCAGTGAAAATGAAGATGCTTGGGCCAGCAGCCTTTGAGACAAGCAGGGTGGTTCTGGAGAGGGCTTAAGAAAAAGGTGTGAAGATGAGAGTGGCAGGGCCCTGAGTGCACCAACAGGCTCTGCAACTTTCTTCCCCCATGTCCAAGGGGCTTGGCTACCTGTGCTCAAGGTCAGCTCAGATGTGCCGCAGCCATGTAACCTTGGATCAGGCTGCTGTGAAAACACCTTAACAGAGTTTTATTGCTATAGCTGCATGTGAAGAGTGCACCTAGCTTCTTCTGACCTTGCAGACTTGACTTCCTTGTCTGACCTTGGACTGGCCTCAGCATGACTGACTTGTCTGGCAATCCCTGAGCTCCTGGCTGGCCCTGGTGACCGTCCCTGGGCCCGTGGCACTCGCAGCGCTCAGGCAGTGAGGGACTGCACCCCTAGTCATGGAGGTCCCTGTCCCACCTGCCCTGCAGCCAGCCGGGCTCCCACTTGCCTTCCCTCGCACAGCAGCCCATTCTCACTGCTCCCTGACAAGCAGCTCTGCTTTATTCCAGGTGAATTTGAGACCTGCCTGTGAAAATACATCACAGAGAACAAAATGTCTGTGGGAAGAGAGTCTTTTTGATCAGAATAAAGATGGTGACAGAATGAGAGGCACTTCTGAAAAGACTTTCCAGAGCAGAATGACAGATAAAGACGAAGCTGAAGAGGGAAACAAGGGAAATAAAATCAGTCCTGTGAACTTCTACAGAAAACCAAAGGGACGATAAGGATGCTCTGTCAAAGTATATGCTTTCACTATTAAACACAAACCAGGAGAATGAGAAGAAAAAAGAGAGAAAGTAAGACATGGGGAACTGGTGCACTGGCAATGAGGCCTTGCTTGCTGAATGTGGCAGGTTGACAAGACCAGATGATATGCCTTCACAAGGAAAAGAAATATAAATAATTTGCCACAGTAGATAGGTGAAATAGGTAAATAAGTGTTGGTACAAATTTTACAGTATTTTTATTCATATCAAGAATTCACCTACACATACAAAAAGTGTAGGAGAAATATTCCTACATTCTTCTTGTAGGAATCCTGAAATTATATGTAATCTCATGATTACAATAAATCCATAAAATGAAGTTTTTTTAAAATAATCAATCCATTTTCTTCCTATCAATACATATACAAACTGTAACCCAGCATTCCTAAATTATACAATATATATTCTGGTATCTGTTCTACAAACTCAAAGATCTTAAGCAATCATTTAGCAAAGGTATGTAATGGGCCATAAAAAACTGGTAAACATGAGTTTCTAAGGAAGACTTGTGTGGTCTTCGTACCAGACAGTTCCCAGCACTGTCATCAAAGGTTTATCTTGGGAAAGCACTTGGAAAAATCTGCTGTCTTTCTTTGAAGAACCTCATCAGTCAGAAGGATAGAGGTCATCTGTCATGACCATCAGCTCCTCTCTGTCTTGAGCATACCTCTGCAGAGTTAGAACATTAAATGTAAGTTCCATATGCAAAAATTAAAGGGTCTAACATTGCCTGGCTATATTTCTAGATGGCATCTTTAAATCATAACCCCTACATCTGATTTTTCTTTTCAGTGTCGTCATCACTTTTATCAGTTGCAGTTCCTACAGTTATCAAAAAAGTACTGCTGAACTTGGTGACAGACATAAAGTTTGTAAAGATTCCATCTTTCATACAGCAGCACATATTATTTCCTTTAAATGTGCTGTCAGCATCAAACAGGGTAATGGATTAGGGTATAGTGCTCAGACTATTATTTTGTTTCATATTTGACATGTGCAAAAAGATTCCAAAACACTGAAAGCTGCCCTGGGTCTAAATCAATGCAGAACTGCAAACTGAACAAGCCTGAGGACATGCATCTTGGGAGATAATTTAAGACATCAGTGTCAAGCAGGCAGAGATATACAATAATCTAAGATAAAAATATAGGGAAAAGATTAAACTGCTGTGCAGCAAATGTGGGAATCCATTAAGTTTCATAAGGGCAGTTGTCTCTAACTGTTCCCACATCAGGTGTGACAACCAAAGTGTCAAAAGGAAGAAGCTGATATACCTGCCTCCTAAATGGGAAAGAAGTCTGTGTTTGGAAATACAAAAGTATAAACACTGTTGTGTTTTCATCACCACTGTGCTCTGTAAAAACTCCCAAAGGGACAAGAATAGTCTGAATTATGATTAATCCTTCAAGCTCAGCCAAAGAATTGGTTTATTGCAATCACGAGACACGGAGTTTTACGGGTAGCTTCTCGGAGGACAGCTCCTGCTTTCGTGGTGATAGCATCAAAGCAGGAAACAGAGGATAGAGTCTTTATTGACTGGTCCATTAGGATTTCACTTAGAGTAAGAGATGCTTTTTGTAGGTGATGGAGCTGACTAAAAATTTCTTGTGCCAAAGTCCCTGAAACTTCAAGCAGACACTGTTTACTCTGGAAAGAAACTCTGACCAGTAATAGTCCTCCAATCATGTTGAGCCTCATTTTTGTGAAGAAAGGTGATCAAAAAGGTAAAGATGACATTCTGTATAATTCTGTAGATTTCCTGTACCACAGTCACTCTGTTTACATAGCTTTCTGGGAACAGAGTCCATTCTGATTTTGGTGGCAGTAGATACATGCCTAGTGATCACCACAGAAAAGCACTGCTCTGCTAACAGTATGGAGGGGATCAGCAGCCTCTAACACTGTTAATCATAATGTCTGCTGTAATTCCTTATGGGATCCAGACAAGGTGAATGTGGAGTCTCTCAAAGGACAACCCTGGGCAATGGTGTACCACCTAAGGCCGTGGAGCAAGACACAGGGATCTCTCTTGTCTCCCCACTCTTCAAAAGGCATTTGACAAAGTAAGATGTCTGAGGATGGATCGATACACAACAATACATAACAGTGCATTGATCAAAGACAGCTTTTGACCTCCTCTTGACTGCACTAGCATTGCTATTTTTCAAGTGACTGGCTGAAGCAAGGGCCTGGAAAAATAAATTGTTCTCATATTCTATTACAGAACAGTTTGTGAGCAGAAACTAGATTTGATAAGCTATCTATTTTGAACTGGTCAAATCTCTGCACTATGTTGACATTCACATTTCTACCTACATTTCTAATGACAGGAGATACAGTTTATTGTGTTCAATTTTGCTGTTGCTTTCTTAGGACCAAGTCATGCCACTTACTCTAACCATTAGCACACATTCCCATCTTCTAAGTGGAGACAAGAAGGATAATGGGGTCTTAGATAAAGCATATGACCCTTCCTGAGAAGGAAAAACAACAGATTTCTAGCTGAAAAATGCTGTGAAGTGGTATGACCAGAAATGTCAAGTGCACTTTACTCACTGTTGGCTATGACAAAGCAAATATGCTCAGCACTCCATGACATCCAACTGCTGTTTCTGTTTGCATTATCTGAACATGGTTATTTTTCCATCCAAAGTTTCTACAACTACAGCTCCTACTTGTGGATCACCTGTCTATTACTGGAAGTGTAGAAGAGTAGAAAAGTTTCTCTCTCTCTCTCTCTCTGGTGCTTCAAACAATAACCTTTGTCTCACCTTGTTTTCTCTTCTCATTCATTGAACATTAATTTCCTGTCTACAAGAAGTTCAGTATAACTTTGTTCTCAAAAGAGGCAGAAAGGGTGAGCGATGTCTCAGTTTCTGGAGAGCTTCTCACACTAGCTTCTAGGAGGCAAGGCTACTAACATATAAAAATAATAGGTGATTATTTTACTCTGAAGAACAGTTTTGTATAGGTTAAAAACCTAACATCTACCTGGCCAGAACAGGGTACCAGATCACTGATAATTGTCATTCAGACAACCATTTCTCAGTCATGGTGGGATCTGCAAACAGAGCTAGCAACAGTTTCCATAATACGTTTAAAGATAATGATCCAGATCATACAGCAATTTTCAAATGCAAGTTGGATGTTTAGGCAACCACATGTCTTATGGTGTATTTTTCACAAATATGAAGCAGCTACAAGGCAATGAAGGTGCTTGTGTACAGCACTTTTGGAAAAAAAAATAAAGGAGAATTCTCCTGTGATCTCCTTTTATAAATTATAATTTAGCCTTGTATAGATTATAATTTAGATGTTTCTTGAAATATTTCTGAAGACACAGAAATACCATGTTGTGTTCACAGCTAGCTTAAACAGAGCACATTTTCTTAGTGGTAATATGTACTTCATCCTTTCTACCTATCATTTCTGACATTGAGTAATTATCTCCTGTGGTAAATGAGACTAAAGTCTTTTGTTTTATTCAACAAGGTCCCTGAAATATGCAGGGCACCGGATTTGATGACCCCAGAGGTCCTTCCCACTCCCACATTCCTAATCACTCTGAGGAAGGAAAAGTGTCCTCCTATGTGCTTGTAAGGACCTCTCATAATCTTAATTGAGACCATGGGCTTAATCACAATGCATGTCACAACCATAACAATTTAATTAGAATTATTAAATTCAAAGAGCCAGAAGTACTTAATTAAATAAACAGCTTGTTTTTTTAAGCACAGAGACATGCTTCAGATCATTGCAGCCATAAAGTTCTCACTGTGCAAAATTATGAGCTGTTGTCTGATAATAATCAATAGAACAGCATTAAATTAATACAGACGGTTGAATAAATATCTTTTGTCTTTTTTTTTCAAGTCATCATATTGGTCCTACTACTTTGTAAAAGAGATATAAATAACAGCATATTTGTGTTCCTGAAGTCTAGTCATTATTGGTACTCAAATAACCACTAACACAACGATCAGATAAAAAGAGAGTCTTTGCCAGTTATATGGGAAGTTATTCCAGGGTAAGTGTCTGCATCTCAGGAGTGCCTGGTTCCCATGCTATGTTTTATCCATGCCGGCTTTCTTTTCATGAGCCTGCGTTCACTCTGTCCATGCTCTGGCACAGTTAGCAACATGTTAGAGTGAGCATGGCAAAGACTTCCAAGCCTTGGCTCGGGGCCATGCTGACTGCACCCACGCTGCTACTGCAGAGCTGCAGCACAGGGCCAGGAAGCCTAGGGCAAGATTTCACTCTCTTCAAAAACATTTTCACCCCACTGCCTGTGTTAGCAGGGACCAGCAGCCAGCAATTCAGCATCCTGCATCCCTCCTCTCACTGCTCTCGTGTCAAAACACGAGGTTTTTTGTTCTGCGTGTGAGGAACATAGAGGCCACCTCCCAGATACCAGCTCCTGAAAGACTAAGCTCTGTGCAGAAGCAAGAAGTCCCACTGCAATCCATGAGACAGTTTTATCTGCATGGTCTCAGGACAGAGTCACTGACTCACTCTGGCTCTTTCCACTCTGAATACCCTACAAAGGGAGCCAGCAGGGAGAGCTTGAGTACTTAGGTTCAGGACCAGCTGTACAGCTTCCACACAGCTTGAAGTACAAGCAGAGTGAGCACACATCTGCTCACAGCAAGGGCAGGGCAGGCTCACACCTCCCTGTAGAAGACGGTGTAAACATACTCTTAACGGTCTGTGTTTCCCAGTGCAGCCACAAGCTCTATACAAAGGCCTGTTTAGCAGTAATATGCTAGTGTAAGGAGGGGAGAGCAGCTGAATCCAAAAGAGGAGAAACTAATTGATGTTGATCTCGCACTGTGTTTGAACACGTGCTTTATTAGACATGCACCATGACTGTTTCCAGGCAGTCGCCAGAATTTGCTTTATTAACTACTGGAAGAAACCTATTAGCAAGTACCGTTTAGGTCTCATCTCTGCAGCAGCACTGCGCTAATTATTCATAGCCCCATCCACGTGCTTTAGGGAGCTGCTGTGTACCTTTTGCTAATAAGAGTTTAGTGCCTCACGTTAGTTTTACAGCAAGCTGCACAAAGGCGTCTTCCTCGTAAATCAGTTCCACTCACTCAGCACCTATCATTCTGATTAATGGTTCCTGCCATAAATTACAAGTTTTACTCAATGACTGGGCATAAGTCTCATACTTAGGGGGTGTGGAGGCTGTTCACGTGAGATAGATACCTAGCTTATTGCTCGATACATTGCTACCTGTGGATACCTTCCTATGTACATTACTATTTTTAATGAAGGCTTTAAAACTGTTGGAAATTGTTTTACTTGAGGTTATTGAAACTCTTTTTTAAAAACCCCTAATATCTACAAGCTACAAAGGGACTGACTGCAATACTGAAAAATACCAATCTCAACACTGCTCTAGGAAAATTATTTCTCTTAAGAAAAGTAGCTGCGTCGGAGACATGATCATTATCAATTAATATACGCTGCATATAAGCTGGAAGGTTCACACTCAAGATAAGGCTGAATACCAGTCCAGCTAACAGAAATTTCCTCCCATAGCAAGTGAGCTCTCATTTTGCCCACCAAACTCCTGAGAAATATTTGTAAAATATGTGGATGGGCAGACTAGTCATAATACATAGCCAGGTTTGAAAATTCATATTAAAGTGAGAGCAGTCCTCATTGGCTCTATTAAGAGAAAAAATAAAGGGAGGAAGATTTTGCACAATCATATGTGTAGCTATAAAGGTCAAAAATATTTACTTTCAAATTGCACTTTCAGGTAACACTGTTAGTTTTTAAAAAAATGTAAAAATCATTGGTACTGGTCAAGATTAATAAGGAATTTTAAAGAAATCATATATGCCCTTTGCTTTTTATTATTTGGCATTTGATCCACAGCCAAATAATGATATGGAGAGATTTTTTTTCCTAGTTTAATTCAACATGTAGCTCTCATCCTCAATATTTAAAATTTGGGCTGCAAACATTGCAGGGAGATGTTCACATTCAAGTGGATCTTTTTATAGAAAACATATTTTTAAAGGATTCTTGAAAATCTTTTTTATTAATATTAGTTTTAATGTAACCTTTCAAACAAATGTTGCCTCTCCTACGTGATGGGAAGAAGGGCAACGCTATGAAATGTCACATTTAATCCCTTCACATCTGAAAACGCAACTCTGCCCCAGATGCAATTAGTATTACTGTTCCAGACCACAGCCAACCACCAAACCCTTCTCTGTTGCAATCACCAATTTCAAAGGACAATATATTTATACACCAGACAGCAAGAAGCAACAGCTAACTGGTATTACTGGGGCAGACCCCCAAACACAGGGTTTTATAGCATGAAAATCTGGGAGAAGCATTGTCTTTCCAGCTTGCCCTGACTTACTGCAAGACAACCACTTTGACTGTACTTCTGCTGAGGATGGATGAGCTTGGATGGATGAGCTTCTCATGGAAGGCAGAAGTCCACACGATGGCTTCTGACTCTTAACGATGTAAGAGGAGGATAAATTAGCACTACTCTACACAGTGAGCACAGCAAAGTCTGACTGCTGAAGAAGAAAAGCACAACTGGGATGTTGTAAACAGAGCTACTCAGAAAAAGAAAATCAAAATAATCTCTACCAGGGAAAACAGATGAGTCAAAGGCAAAATGTTCTGCAAAATCAGGCAGATTTCCTCAAAATGCTGTCCTGGAAAACAGAAAAGATAAGGACAGGAGAGTAGAGGAAATAGGAAGGGAAGCGCATTTGCACTAATGTTGAAATGTTCCTCTCTAAACATGTAGGTTTACTTTTCCTAAATGACCTTTTCTGAAAATGATCTGAATTTTGTATGATTTCCTGTATGGTCACAGGTCCCAGTAAAATCAATTGATTGGAAATACTTGTTTTAAACTCCTTTTTTACTTTTTTTCTGAATTAGTATGTTAGAAACATTCAGGTTTCTTTTCTGAGGAATAAAAATAAGTGTCAAAACACACTCTGAAATTAAATTTCTGCGCTCAGCCCAAACCTGTCTGCATCACATTTTACTCTCTTTACTTATGAGAAAAAATTGACTCCATTGCATATTTTTATTTACATCCATCCTTGAGTTATGAATAGAATTTGGTTCTCTGTTTTTAGACATAATTTTACTGCTGTTCCTACTATGACGGTCAGCAGCAGGAAGGCACAGAGAGTGAGAGACATTGCCTCTTGGTCTCATATCGGTTGTATTACGTATTACATATGCTTTCTACAAAAAAAAAATCAGTAGGTCAGAAGATGACTGCAATTACTGATCATTTCATAAGCTTTTATGGTATATGATTCATAAAAGGTGGTAAGATCATTCAAAAATTAGGTCACTTCCCAGGAAAGCAGAAAAACACAAACTGGAGAATCTCCGCTCCATTATTTCTGCCTACACACCGGGGAAGAACAACTCCTCGTCATGGACAATATTTAAAATTTGATGATGGCATATCTGAAAAGTCTTCTGCAAAGGTAATCAGCATAAACAATGGAGTGGGCATGTAACATCTTCTTAGTACCTAAGATCGAATACAAGCTTGGGAATCTCATAAGCTGGCTATATCTCCTACAAAATATGTAAGAAGCTGGTAGGAGAGATTTAAGGACATTTAACTGTGCTCTTCTGGCAAAGGATACCTAGGATTTTGGTTAATGATGTATTGTTATACCCACCCCTGCATAAACTGTTTATTTCTTAAAAAGTGTATTTCCATTTTAAGACATGGAACTTGACTTCTTTTCAGCCCTCCTTCATATATATTGGTATAGTTGCGCTAAGAAAATAAATCAAAGCCCTGATTATAAAAATAAGACAGTTCGTTCTGCTTGCAGGAGTTCCTCAGTTTGAAATCTAGATGTTCCTTTAACATCGCGGTGGAAGGACTTGGTAATTTCTTCCTTAAAAAACAGAGGAAAAAAACTCCACTGCATAGGACCACAGTGATGATGCTCAGGAGCGAAGAATGTCACATGTATAGCCCAGACTGAACACCAGAGCTGCAAGAGGCTGCAACACAGCTGCTGCTGTTTACCTTAAAATTTTGGCAGCCAGCACTAGGAAGATGATACTGAGCAAGGACAGAAGGTGGTTTACAGTGATTTACACTGAGCAATTTGAGTGAATCTTCCATGAGAGAAGACTTATGCAAGTCATGCACCTAAGTTTGGAGGTACTAGAGCTTCTCACTAAAAGGATGTGGAGGTCTTTTTAGTAATCTAGTTCCCCTCCTCTATTTTCTCTAAAACAACTGAATTGTTTTTTTCTGAAATTTTACAAAATAGAAATAAAGAAAACAGAAATAAAGACTTAGGCAAAGATCCAGCACAGAAATCTTCTGAACAGTTAGAAACTGTCAAAATTAGGAACAGCTATAAAAATGGTCTTGTATCATACACTGTTAGCAACTTTTGCTATAGCAGAAGTGTCTAGCTCTTCCCACATGTACCAAATGAATAAATTCTACTAATACTTCATAAAGTCAGAGACACAGCTTGCCTTTTTTTTTTTCAATTCTAGCAACAATAACTGTATTCACTAAGGCATAAGTATATGTTATTTTCATTGCTGACTAATTAGTTTGTGCTTTAATTTAAGCAAGGGCTCTCTTCCTTAAGGCAAAACTGTTCACATTGATCTCCGCAAAATCAGCGCTTCCACCCTGCGGCTGGATTCATTTTGAACACTTCAGAAATATTCAAATGCCGTGGAGGAAAACCGTGACCCATCCTCAGAGGAAGTACTCCATACGACACAACCCTTTCGCCTGGCTTCCTGAACGCAAGGATCGCCACAAGCCGCTGCCGCCAGCCTTGGGCAGCCTGGCAAGGGCCAAAGCAAAATCCTCCTGCGAGGGGCATGATGGAGGCCCCGGTCTGAGGGAGGAGCTGCTGTGTCACAGGACACGGGCACGGCGACGCAGCCCCGGGTCTTACGGCACGGGCAGGCAGCCCGGGCTCCAAGCGCGAGGGGAGCATTCCCACGCCGGGTGCGTTCTCACTCTGTGCTCCTTCAGCCACAGCGCCCTGTCGGAGACTACCCCAGCAGCAGCTGGGACACCGTGTAAGGGGCTAGACAAGAAACCAAACATTTTCAGCACGTTTGGGACGAGCGAATTGGCTCATGGGACATCACTGGGTTTCCATTTGCTGCTCTCTCTTCCCCCAATTTGCTTTTTGCCTTGCTCAGTTCTGTGCCTCTGCCTCTCTCACGCTTCGCACTGCCCCACCTGTATCATGCACAATGTGAGGTCTACACGCACACACATGCTCCCCCGCGCACAGAAGCCACACGAACCCCCAAAAGACCCAGAGGAAAATAATTCCTCGAGCCCGATCTCCAGCTCTTCTATTTGCGAGCAGCAGGTGGCAGCCCGACAGCCAGTCCCCGTCGGATCGCCTGGCTCCGGCGCCGCTGCGGAGCACCTCGAGGCTTTCGCTGGCTGCAGAGCTACCTCCTCGCAGCACGGGCAAATCCTGCTGTTCCACATCTTTCCCATGGTTTTGCTGTTACCCACCACTGCAGAATTGCCAGGTAAACTCCGTCTGCCCTGTCAGGTCCCTCGGGGTCTGCATGGAGCTTTCCACTCGTCTTTCCTAACGTAGAGCCAGGGCTTGTGGAACGACTTGTGCATGGCCAGCGGCTTCCTCACTCAAAGAAAGATAGGGTGGAGGAAAGCGGTTTACGCTCCCCGGGGAAAGGCTAGTTGCAGCAAGAAGAACCCAGTGCCTAAAATCAGTACTGGAGGGCTTCAGATCACTCCCTTCACAACCTGAGTTTAACTGACTGATTCGTAAGCAGTAGGGAGCCCGTGACTTGTAGGGACTTTGAACTCTGGTCTCTGTTGCCAACCTGCATTGTTCGCTCTCTGTGAAAAAAGGGGATCGTCTTCTGTATGGGTTAGTTTGGTAATACTGTTTGAGTAATGTTTTCATGCAAAATAAATAAGCAATTGTCTGCATATCCTCTCCTCAGCCCTTCACAGCATTTCTCCTTGTAAAGTCACTTGCACAGGGACAGAATACAAACGAGGATATCAAGGTTTTACTGTTTATCCATACAGAGGCATAGGAGAATATAGTACTAAGCCTGACAGGGAGAAACAAGTCCCCATCCGTGGGATTAAGACCACCTTTCATTACCTGCATCATGACCTGCTCCTGCCAGATGGCAAGTCAAATAAACTGTGTCCAGTTCAGTTCAAAGTCAGTAAGAAGCAAAAATAAAATCAGCCTGGCCTCAGAGTTAACATAATATTTTGAAGTGTAATACTGATTACTGTGTGGGTTTTAATAAAGGAGAACAATTCAGGCTTATGAAAACTGAGCTGCAACTATGCCTCTTGAGTGGCTGCCCCATTTTGCGAGGCTCGTGGCAAATAAAGCCTCCATGCCAAGGCATGGGATTTTTTCCTCTTTCCTTATCACCATAACTAGAAAAAAAAGGGGAAAAGAAAAGAAAAAAGAAAAGAAAAAACTGAGAGCAATAATATTTATTTTCCACACTCCATTAGTAGCCCAGAAGCAATTCAAGCATGTTACTAGAAACTGAACCTAGCTAATTAAAAATAATGTTCCAAAGCTACACTGATGTCTTTTGCATCTGGAGCTGGCTTCTGCAAATAAACATACACAAAAACAAGGACAAATCACAATAAATCTAAGCAGACAGGTACAAGCAAATTGGTCTGTGAAAGTGACATGTCTCTCTGCTTAAATGTCTACCACAAATCCCAAGGAGACACAGTAGGATTTAATCTAATTGGGTTTGCCACTTCCCTGCAGCTTAATGTGAGAATAACTGCAATTACATATGACTGTACTTAGCCCAGTACCAAAAATCCATTTATTAGGCTATTAGAATCTATAGAAACCAGCAGTTTGAAATCATTTGGATATGTTGGTTACATACTTGGCCTGCTAGTTATTTTGTGGTTACAGTTTCCAAATTGCTACTGATTAGGTGGTAGTAGGAAAGCAGATACAGTTAAGCATTTAAATGGATGGCTTAGAAAGTTTTTTTTCTTGCTCCAGAATCTGTAATAGCACCTTATATGTTGGTTCAGTGCTCTGTAAATCTCACAATATTCAGCAGGAGTTTGGGAAACCAAGAGGTTGCTGAGGTTCAGAAATCTGTTCATCATAAAGCAAACTACTCTTGTATGTGTGGGACCCCACCGAGTTGGCACAGCATGGGACAGAAATATGAAAAGAATTATTTTTAAGGCCAGCCTTACAGGGCAACAGAGAGATGAAGCTATAGTCTTCTAGTTTTGCATCATTTGTGAAGCTGCAATTAGCCATAAATGCAAGCAAAGCCACTGGGCCATTCCAAAAATCTTAGTATTGCCACTCTCCCACCTGTTCAGTCTGCCAAGGAGAGCAGATGACTGGTACACTCACCATGGAGCACAGCATGATGAAGCTACAAACCCTTCCTCTTTAAGCTTTTGTCAACTAGCTCAACAGTAACAAAAATCTTCTTGCCAAACAGATGGTTTAAATGAGGTAGTAAACTCTCAGAATTTTGTTTTTTCTGTCTCATGGTGAACACTGGGATAAAGGTGGATTTTCTTGGGAGTCTGGGAAACTTCAGCTGTAGTCATAATCCTCCACTGAACACACAGCAAGGACAACAGAGTTAACAAACGATTCCTCCAGCTCACCCAACTGTGGAAAAAGATTCAGCGTGTGTGCGTGCGTGTGTGTGACCTGTTAGACAACACCACTCAAGAGTTATGGGGACTGGGACCATATTCAACATACAGCTTTGGTTTAGGAAACCCAGACCGACCAAAATATGTGATCCCTATGTTCAGGAACTGGGGTTATGAGGTCTTGATTCTGCTGGCAACAATTTGAGTGACAATGTTCCCATCACTGAGCCACACATACAGCTATCGCAAATGAATCCTGTTCCATCCGAGCCCTGTCTGAACCAGATGCCCTGCCATTTACTTGCAACTGAAGCACCTTCAGATACAACGTGAAAAGGATTTCAGCAAGGGTTACTTGTTGCTCCTTACAATGAAATACAATCAAGAAGAATTTCCTCGCTCCACTATTTCCCACGTATGCTAGCTCAAAAACAAAGGATAGGTAAGCGTTAGTTAATGCTCCGGTTCAATTGCTGCAAAACATCACAGTGAAATTCTTCTTCAGGAAATGAAGAAATTAAAACAATATTATGGCCAATTCTTTGGTAGCAGAATACGAAGCAGAGATGCAGTAAATCGCTTGGCTAGGTTATTATCCTCACTACTTGTTGCTCAGCACCACAACTATCAGTGGCAACTCCTTCCCAAAGGTGGAGACTGAACCAGCCTGGCTTTTCCTATCTTCTATCCTTACTTATACTTTAAAGTTCAGAATTAAATAACATAATTATGCTAAATTAAGCCCAAAATGGATCCGCAGTTCAAGGCATCAGCTGCTTGGGCTGGCTCTCAGATTTGGAGGTATTTCTCTGCCCACACAAACCCAGCCCTATCCTCAACCTTAAATGGAGATGGCAGTGGAAACTGCAACATTAACAACATGCCAAGCTGTTTGCAAGAGAGGCAAAGGCTGTGTCTCTCCTTCCTTTGCTCTGGGAAGCTGGTAGCTCCTTCTGGCTACTCCGTACTAAGAAATGCAGAAGAAGATCAGGTATTACAGCTATACTCCTGATCCCAATAACTATTCCCTGTCTCCGCTGAGGAAAAGGTGTCAGGACAAGTACAAAAACTCCAAGTTGAGCCTGCAGGGTGGCAAGCTGGACCATGCTTTATTGGTTAAAAACTCACAGCTGGCCGAACTCCTTTCCCCTCTTCCTGCAAGCTACCTCAGAGCATTTTATGGGTATTAACAACATTGACACACTTCTCTTGCTGATGAGGGCCAGATTCCACCCAGCTGGAATCATACGGACAAGTACACAATGCAGAAGAGAAAACACTCAGATTTTGCTCTGTGCTCTTGCTCTCCTGTAGAAAAGCTATTAAAATCCTTCTGGGAATTACAGTCATCATCTTCGTGCCTCTGCAGGGACTGCAGTATGACAGTGAGGTTGTACCTCTTGTTCCCTGGCTCACAACTGAACAGTGAAGAGTTACGTGCAGATGTCTTTCTTCTATGGTAGCACAGTCCTCAAAAAAACCCCAGTTTCAACCAATCTCTGTTTGGTAGCTATAACTACCCTGGCATGGGGGAAAAGGTATTTTTGAAAAATACTCAGTTTATATCAGCCTAAGCCAAGGGCCAGTAAGATTTTAAGTGTTCTGAGGCACCTATTTAATCAAAAGTAATATTTTACATTTTCATATCAGAGACATTCAAACTACTATTAGAGAGGTGACAAAGTATTTTCTCTGAAAACCTTTAAACTGTAAGTATAATGTGTCCATACTAAAGTACTTCTGACTGCTAGCAAGACACATCATGTACTGTTACATTCAGAGATGCAGATATTATCAGGATAGGCTCCTGAATGGCTATAGTATATCATAATACAGAGAATTCACTGCACTATGCAACCTGATGCCACATGACAAAGTGTAACAGTTGATCTGTATTGCTTATGAGCGATTGTCGAGATGTGCTGAAAATTTTCTAAACTGCTATCAGAAAACATGTTTCCAAGAGGTAATGATGCAGTAGGTCTGAATAACTCATAAAAATTATGAATGAAGTGTTTTCACCTTCATTTGACCTTTGTCACTTTTCCAGCAGACAGAACTAAACGTGTACCACAGCAGAATGCATCTCAGGAAGAGACAGATGATAATAAGAAGCTGTTAAGAGATGCTCACTCCACTGGCTCTATTAGTTCAGCTTGCTTGCACAGAAAGAATTTCACTGCATGTGTGAACACAGGTATCGCTCAGTAAAGGGAAATATCCAGGTTCCTCCTTTCTCAGCCTAAACTCCTCAAAGCAAGATGCACACACAGTCCAAAGCATAAAGGAAGGCTGAAGCCTGGGGTTACGTTAATGAGCCATATGGGAAATGTGGTTCTGTACCCCCTGCTCAGTGCCTCTCCACTCAGAAACGCTGACTTTACCATTTGGCTGAAGTCATGTTGCAGAGGTATTTAGACGCCTTCACTCCCCAAACACTCTTTCTTATCTGCTGCAGCTACAGCCAGTATATATTGGGCTCATCACTTTTTGCAGAAAGGTCACAGATCATAACATATATCTCCTGCATATAAAACTATGATTGCATGCTCTTTATTCAGGAAGGAAAAGCCCACAGTGAACTATAAAAGGCATACATTACAGCGGAAGAGATTTAGGTCAAACAAAAAGAAGAATCTTCTGTCCACAGGAAAGTAAGGCACAGCTTGGACAAATATCTAGCAGGAATGGTTTAACTGTAATCATCCTGTTTTAGGTAGGAGGTGCGCCCAAGATCAGTGCTTTGCAACCTGTATAGCTCACGTGTCATTTCTGTCAGTTCTTTATTCCCCATCTCGATGTGTGGCTCTTGGGTTTCACACCACACTCTCTGTTGGCTATATATGAGTAGTTGGGCATGTCTGGTAGTCTAAGAGTGCTTGTGAGGTAACTATCTATCCCTTTTTCCTATGATACTATCCAGGTCTAATATTCAGTTGATTTAAATATAAGTTTATCCCAGATAAAGTTCTTGAAGCTGTTTTCATTACTATAAAGGTATTACCAAGACCAAGCAAAGACCACCTGGGAGTTAATTCCAGTGGTTCATAGGATTCACAGGTTTGATGTGCCCATGATTTTCTCTTGTTGTTAACATTAAGGCCTAGAGGGCTTTCCAGAGCATAATTTTTTCTGAGGCATTTAACTGTCCTCTTGTCTTATTCTGCCTCGCCCACCTCGTCCTTATGCCAAGCCCTCGGGCACAATAGGCATGAAGAATGTGCATCATTTTGTCACTCAGAAAGCAGGTCTCCACATGCTCCACTAAAAAAAAATCTCAACAGATGCTATGAAGAAGGATGAAAAGTGATTTTCACAAAGTTAAAAATTTCCTCACAATCCAGATGTCATTTTTCAGAACAGAGTCAGAACTACATATAAGCACATGAAAAGGACTTGGGCCTGCACTGGAATCTGTCAGAGGATCCTGGGCAGGAATTACCTCTGGGAGCTGGAGGGCCTATGAAGGAGGTGCCAGGCCACTCTTGGAACCAGCATTCAGAGTGGTGACATGGCTGTGCTTTGGGGAAAGGGAGAAACTTCTCCATCTTTACTACATAATGACTGGGGCAATGAGTACTACTAAGTACGAGCTGTCTTCTTGAAGAGCAGAACCAGAAATACACCATAGCCACTTGGGGACACCCAGCATTCTCTGCTTTCTCCCACCAGTGGTCTATTCTTTAATGTTTTGAAGCAGTGGAGAGGAGTACTAATGATAACCCTCAACTAATTGAAGCTATGCGCAGGAGCCTGAATAGCAAATATGCTGCATACATAGGTAGCAAGCCACTGCAGACGATAAAAAGGCACAAGGTAAAAAGGAAGGCAATAACAAGCGGGTACGAGTGAGCATCAAACACAAAGGAAGTTGAAATGAGAGCAGGAGCGTGGAGAGTGACAATTCAGCATGGGGAAGATAAAGATGGAACAAGAATGGGATCAAGAGAGAGAGCAGAGAAGGAATGGGGAGGAGGAAAAATTTGAAATGGAAACGATGGAAATGGAATATGATTTCCAGAGGGAAAGAATAAGGGTGAATGAGGGTCCTACTGGGTCAGCCCATGCATATTTAGTCAGTTATAATAAGGCAAAATTGCTTCCTCATTACAAGGAAGGGAATGATGTTGATATGTTTTTGCAGTCTTTTAAAAAACTGTACAGAACTTATAATTGGTGAGAGGAGGCATGGGCAGCACAGTTCAGACCTTGCTCAATGGGAAAACCCTAGAGGCCTGTGCCAAGCTGGTTGATAATGACTGCCGTGACTATCAAATTGTGCAGGGAGTTTTTTTGAGAAGGTATGCGGTTGACCCCAGAGACCTGCAGGGTTACACTTAGGTCTCCAAGGAAAGGATCTGATAACTCCTTTCCTGAATTGGCTGTAGAAATGACAAGTTTATTTAACAGGTGGATAGAAGGTGAAAAGACATCTGTATGTTTTTTTCCTTTTTTTTTTTTTTTTTTTTTTTTCCTAAAACGATGAAATTATCCTGAGGAGCAGCTTCTAGAAGATGTTCTGAAGGATTTGGAAGCATGCTAGACAGAAAATTCCTTCTATTAAAATTTTCAGCTTATTAATCAGAGTATTTTTTATCTCTGTATTCACCAAATAATTAGAGAAAGTAATGGGAATCTTATCTTTTTCCATAAAGTCTGGCCCTTTCTTTCAGAAACAAACACAGACAACAAAGTACACAATTGCCAAAATTGTACAATCCACATTATATTACTTCAAGAACATAATATCAGAAAGAAAAAAAACATTAATTACATATATATACAGTAACTATGGAAGTGGCATGGAGTGTAAAAGAGGAGATCTAATATCATGCTGACTTCCACCAGTATACAAAGGCACCATAAAAACAGTCTGACATAAGCAAGATCAGATACAGGTTCTTAAAAGACCCTTTATTGCAAGCATTAGAACCAGCCTCTATTTCTAGAAAGTGGGCTGGTTTGTTCCTACTGGAAACTATTTCTCAAGACATACCTACACTCTAGCTTGAATTATAAATTACTAGTCCAAACAATGCATGAGATACAGAAATATGACTGCCTGGAATACAGAACAGAGATGTTACCTTCAGCTTTGTGAAATATTTGCTAGTTGTAATGCATCTGTAAAATGCAAAATTCACATAGCTCCTGCATTCTCAAATTCCTTCCAAATGCTTCACTAAATACTGTCTCTGCCTGACAACGTCTTGCTGCTTCCTGTAACACTTTCTTGCAGCACCTTCCCCTCTAACACCTCAGGTAGCACCCCGTCCTTGTTAACGAACGGAGCAGTCCTGAGGTGACTCTGTCTCGGGCTGCTCTGTAGCCCAGGCTGAGAGGAAACATCTTACACATCTACAACTACATTACCTTTAATTTCTCTCTTTTTCCTGTTGATCAATTTCCCTTCTCTTTTTAACTCATCAATTTTCTCACTTACATCCTTTTATGAATATTCTTAACAGAATATCCTTTTTACTTTTTACTTTCCTCCAATCATTTCATCTCCAAATTCCCTCTGAACTTGCCTACTTTTTACTGCCCCTTTCCTGCAGGCATCATTTGGGCTTTTATTTGACTGGTTTTTAATTTTCTGAAGAGTTGCTTTGGGGTGGGTAGGCATTTTGAGATGTGAAGATAACGGAGTGTTTCTCTTCCCTTGCATTCCCGCTTCTTTTATAACTCTTGTGCAAAAATCCTACATTCTCTATAAGGATTTCAGTAAAAGACTTACCATCACTTGATCACAATTTTCTTCCGCGTCTGAAGATGCATGCATCCAGACCCCTGTGAAACAAAAGATAAGCCGGGCTTAGGACAGTGGGATTTCACTGACATAAACAGGAATAGATTTCAGTTTCTTGGCATTTCTCAAACATTTCACTTCAGTATCCACACATGTATATATTATGTGCTAATTTCCCATATGCAGTGCCAATGTACTGACCTGTTTGGCATCTCCAGTGCCTTTTTTGTGAAAGACATGATAGATAAAATGCTTACTGACTAAGCATTCTTGTGTTATGATATATGGATTCCCACGAAACTACTAGTTGGCCAAAAGAAGCAAAAAGCATAGTGAAATCAGTAGAACTCCATCCTGATGCAAGTACCAATACATGTAGTCTGGCCTTTCTATTTCTCATTAACCTCTGAGTTAGCATAAATAAGCATTTTTACAGCATCTGCCCTGCTATCAGTACTTAATACTGTGGCTGGGACGTGTAAGAGAAAAGGAGTCAACATGTAGAGAAAAATCTCAGAAAAGTCAGGCAATTATCGCAGGCAGCCTGGCAAAAGCTCAACAGTATTAGAAAGCTTTGGTAAAAGCACAGGAGTAGATCAGAAGAATGTTCCAAGAAGCAAAAGGTCACATTTCCACTGCTTGTTAAAAGGTACTGGCAATGTGATAGTCCATACTGGATGGTATACAGGTTACTGGTATTGATTCTCTTGCCAAACTGTTTCCTGGAATAAAGCACTAGGGCTTAACTAGCAGAAGGCTGAAAACGTGATTGTGAGAAGACTTGGCTATGATCCACTTTAGGATAGCTATTGACTTTTTATATCTGTCACTTTTAATGGGATTTTAATCTGCAGATTTCAAAGTATTTCATAGAGAAGCCAATGTCCATGTTTAACAAAGACAGAAACTGAGGCACAAAGTGACTTACACAAAGCTTGGAAAAGTCCCTGAATGTTACCCAACAAAATCTTTGACTTTAATGCAGAACCCAGGAATGCTCCAAGATTCCTGCCTGGACACGTATCCTGGCCAGGCCACAACTCTATATAACGGAGAGGAAAACAAAAACATGTACCAACCTTTATTCCCCATATGCTGCCTCCCAGAGAAAGGAAATGTTGGCCTGTAGGTTAGAAAGGAGCCAAGGACCCTGGACACTGCCAATGGCAATACACCCAAAGAATGGTGCAGTCAGACATCCTGACTGACAAAAGCTCAAACTCTACATACCAATAAAAAGGTAGGTAATTCACTTCTTCTCCAAAACCACAAAAATTTGTTATGGATGATATTGTGTTTTCAAAAAGCATCTAAAGCTCAAGCATTTCTGCTGCCAGGTTTTCTATAAACTTCTTGGCTGAAAGTTATAACTCCTGTATCCACATCAGCTATAGTTCACTGTAATAAGGCAATACACTGCACTTTCTCAAAGATGGGGCAAAATCAGATCCATTGCATAGATGTGGGTGAAGTATTAAAAGAGATGCTTACTCAGCATTAATCTCTTCTTACCATTCCACAGCTATCTCTATACTAGTGCTTTTGTTCAGATAAAGAGCATGGCTTTAAAGCATATCTCCCACTCGTCCTGACCTCTGGCACTTGGGTTTGCTCTGTGGAGTGGTCTCACAGCATGCGAAGTGGATTCTTTTTTGATGAAACTAGACCAGAAGATACACTGCAGAGCATACCTCAAGCATTCCACGCACTAATGTGCCTTCAGCCCCCTGCACCAGAGTACTGCTACACTAAAGTAAAACCCTCAAGACATGTCCAGTGTGGACAAGGGGTCCTCAGCACTGTTTCATTCCTCAGATCCATTCCCATTGTGCTGCACAATATATCTAAGCTCAGGATAATGTTTGCAAAAATATCTTGACCTGGCCAACTTCTGGAGTTCTTCTGACTGTTATCAGCTCATGAGCTAGCTCCTTATCTATCATTTTTCCCATGCTAAAGAACTATAAGCTTCATAACATATCTCAGCTACAAGAAAGTTGCTTATGTATTTTCTGAAACTTAAAACAACAGGCCATGGAACATGTGCAGGGAAAGCACATGACATGTAAGATTTAAAGCTATGTTCAGATGCTTTTGTCGTTTGTGTGCTCTCATTAAAACTCAACAAATATGGAGTTATTTTAATCTTGTATAGCTGCATGAGATTCAGATTTTAATTGACTGCTTCTCTCCTGAACTCATAAAGTGTGCCAGGTATGTCTGATGAGTAAATAAAATATAAGTTTAAATGTCTATCTAGAGAGTTTCTTCTACCCAGAGCTGAAAATCGATACAGCTTTTTTTTTATTTTTTTTTATTTTTTTTTTTTGCTTCACCATGTTTCTATTTCTAACTTGTTTAATATTTTTTAGAATAATTCACTGGCATTGAAAATCCAAGTCATGTAGGCAGATCCCTGAACTGGGACTCCAGAGATACTGGTTCTACATTTGGAGCCATTTTTAACGTCTTAGACAAGTAGCTACAGCTCTCTAGGCCATTATATCCATTCCCAGCCTTTCCCTTTTGGGGCCTTTTTTCTGTAAAGATGTATGCATGCATTTGACTATATATACTAGGAATATATTCAGCTAACTGCATGACGGTGAGCAGTTCGGTGACTAAAAGTTACTGCCGAGTCCACCATTAAGTTACCATTAAGTCCATCCATAAAACAGGGCTTTGGACTGCACTTAGGTTGCGCTGAATCAGGCTAATCTGTCTACCCAGTCTGATGTTCCTGAAGTCAACCGAGCCCTACCTGTAAAGTGCCCCCCTCCCCAAAACAGTGAATTTTGCAGGATGGAAAGCCACAGAAGTCAGCAAATGAGGCAGCTGTAAAGCATTTTAGGGCAATTAAGGAGCTCCACAAACCCTTGGCAGCAGCCACCAGAGCATAAGCTTTCAAAGCCTTCACAGACAGCCGCGCTGGTTAGTGTAACACACTGCAGGGACAGCAGCATTTGATGCCTTCTTGTCTAACATCAGGTCCAGATTGCAGGCCTGGGGTTGCAGAAGGGAAAGCTTTAGGTAAATTTCATCTATCCTTTGGCTCTTACAAATAGGCTAAATTTGCCCCCTCTGGACTGAATACTGTCAGGCTGAAAATATACAGTAGAAAGACATTCCATTTCCACAAAAATCAGCCTATAAATAACATGTGTGGTCCAAAATGGCCCTGATCTTACACCAGAAATAGATGCTGTAGTGCAACAACGACAACAGCAAAGAGAGGGGAATTGGTTAAGTACTTTGGGGGCTAAAATCTGTGCCCTGAACAGTAAATTTTATGGCCAAAAGTGAGTCTTGTATAGCCTCATTTATTATGGCAAAAATGATTGGAACTGGGGACCATGACACTATTAGCTGTTACTGCAGATTTATTGAAAATTAGCAATTACATTTATATCTATGAGATTTCAGGGATTAGTCTGTTATAGACTAGAAAACTGATAGATTTATAGCTCTGGTGAATCTAGTTGTACCAACTAATAAAGCAAGTGAGAAAATTTAGAGGTTTGTACTCCTAAAGGAGTTAACCTTTGGATGAAGAAACATTTTTCAAGTAGCATGTGAGAAATTATTGGATCTATAAATTGTCACTGCCATAGCATGAAAAATATCCACTTGCTGGGTTTTTGTTTGTTTGCTTGTTATTTTGTGCAAGAAAGATACAAAAAGCAAAAGTTAGTAGGAAAAATTTTCACTCCGCTCAGAATCCTGCTGCAGTTGCTACTGTACTGCTCTGACTGCACATTGCTTTCGTTAACCCTTTGGCACATGTTGGCAGAGTTTGCCTGGCTGGCCCTAAGGCAATTTTCAAGAGATACATCTTCTAAATAAACATTTACAAGAGTAAATTTGAACTAACTTTAATTTTGATTTTTTTATACTCATTGGCCTCCCTAAAAGTTGAGTCAGATCTGCAAAGGTTTTAAATTCATGCCGGGACATTTTGCTTTTATTTTTATTTTTAAGTATGAGAAATCTCTGACTGTGGATGAGGCTTGTGTAATTCACCTAAACTACCTTAAAGCTTGTGGCAAGTCTGTAAAAAAGATTCTGATAAGCTTGTGCCCCCATCTCTCGTAGCAACAGAGCACTTCCTCAGTGCACAGCAGTTACAAATACTGTATACAGTTAGCTGAGCTTTGCTGCAATAAACTGCCAACACACACCAGACTGGCCGCTGCACAACACAGAATGGGAGAGCTGCTAGAACTGGTCTAACTTCATCCAGGCAGGAAAAATCAAATATAGTTTGTTTCACAGCTAAGATACCGTTTTATTTTGAACTTACATGAAAACTGTTTAATGTCTTTCTCAATCTGACCACCAGCTCTGCGAAACCGCGTGTACGATTTCCAAGGCCACCCTCACCGACCACATTCAAGGGAGGTTCTCAGACTCTTCCAGGGCTGCTCAGCCCTCGAGGCAGCTCCAGAGCCATCTCTCCCAAGGTGACTCCGCGCAGCCTGATGTGAGGACACCCCCGTGCTGTCACGCAACCCCGTGCCCCTGCCCACGCTCCGTGACACCATACGCCCAGGTAGCCGGTGGACTGAAGGGCAGGCACTGCTGCACCCACTGTGTGTAGGTGCAAAAGGAGGAGGAGAGGGTGACACAACTGCTCAGCGCAGACCACCCATTTGTGCAAAGTGCTGGAGTCCAGGTGAAACCGTAACGCAGTGCCCTGACAGCGCGTGAGGACAAGCTCTGCAGCTCTTTCTTTCTCTATTTGCTACAGTTCTCTGAGGCTACGTGAAATTAATACTGTAACCTGTGGTTACTGAGAGCTGCTCAGTTTGCAGCTAGGGGACCTGACTCCAATCCTTCCATGTCTTATCTGTTACACATAGGAGGCCAGCACTCACAGTGCTGGTAGGACCACATGTGTGTCCACAGCCTCAAACGGAAGACATAATGAGATGAAATGAATGTGCATATAAAATAGCCATTAGCTGGAAGAGTAACCCAGGTTTTGGACATAAATACACAATTCGCCCCAGTGAATAGATCATAGCTGCTACTTTTGCATGGCTGCTTCAGTAATGATTACTGCCGAAACTGGAGAATGGACAAACAAAACAGGCAACTTATCTATAAATTTAAGTACACAAGAAATATCTATTGGGGTCATACATTCTTTCTTAGTAACGTACAAATGACAATCACTGTATTCCTACAGAGGAAACATTAACACAATCAAAACTCATCAGAACACACGTCTAATAGTGTACGTCACCCGTGGCGCCGTGTTATTTCACTCAGCACTGTAATCCTTGCTCAGGCATACCTCGCAGGGAGCCGGTTGCGCCTGCTTCTGAACCCAGCCATGTCGAGCGAAAACATTACTGACTTCCACGTGACTACTCCCGTTTATCTTACTGCTGCGGCAGTAAGAAGCAGAGTCCCTGGTTTTAGACAGAGAACTGTAAGAACTCAGACTTGGACACTGGACTGTGAAAAGCCTTGTTTGCTACTTACTGCTGTTTTTGCTCAAATGAAATGTATTGATAAACAGAACGTTTAGATTACTTCTAACAATTTTTCAAGTCTTTAAAAATCTTTAAGCCTACAAGTGCTAAGGTCTGAAAAAGAAAGAAATATTGAATTTCAGTTAAAAATAATCCAGAATACTCATACTTTTAAAGGGAAAGAAGAATGACAAGTGTTTGATATATGTACAACCTCAACTGATTTAGGTTATTAAATTTAGAAAGAGGGAAAAACTTTTATCTGAAGTTGCTAAGGAAAAAAGCTCCTGAAATTATCCTCTCATTCCACAATCAATAAGGCTAAAACCAAGAGAGTGTAGAAGAGTGATTCCATCATACTATTGTAATACTGCACCTGCTACTTGAGAAGGGCAAATTTCTAAGTGTACGGATGTTTCATCTGAGCCACAAACTGAGTTTCAAATGCCCAACAGTATTACTTCTGTTTTTTAATATAAACTTATGTGTGAGATAGTTCCAGCTCAATTTGAAAAATCATTCAGAAAAAGAATACCCTCTCCCTGCAATCTGCTATAAATGCTGTAAAATGTGTGCTAGATTTTTACCCAGAATAAAACAGCACAGCTCCATCAAAGTTGGAACTATTCCCATTTACAACATTTCAATATCCAGCCCAGAGAACAGTACTTTTTTGGTTACAGCTACAAAAAATCCCAGCTTAGCTGAATTCCTTAGTGTGGGACAAATGTGAGAACTAGCCATGGAGCTACACATATTTATGTCACTTAGCCAGACTATTTGAATTTTCTCTCCTTGAAGTTTAAAGGAATTATATTTCAAAGATCAGAGATCACCACTTTACAAGTGCAAGAAAACATCCTTGGGTACACCTGAAAAACTATTTCTTGTACCTTTTCATACAAATCTGAAGATATGAAACACTACAAATCCAATTTACGCAGCTCTCCTGTTCTAAGGAACAATGACAACTTACTCTAGTATTTATTCATTATTTTAGGCTCAATCACCTCAAATTTTGGTAATTATCTTCTAATACGATGCGCTGCTTCACCAGCAGCAGTAAGTCATTTGCTTTGAAGGTATTTGTTCTGTGCTTCACAGAGTAAAACCAAGGCCGTAATGCAGACATGACCCACGAGAAGGGGCTCTTAAGCTTGTGGGAGTCACTACTCCCCGAAGTACATGATGGCTGATCTTCCAGAGAAAGCTACAGAGGCCTCAGACTGCTGGGACTCCTGGCAGGGTATGACAATGTCCAAGGTAGCCTTGAAGTCAGAAATAGATGAGGACAGGCCACAGATGGCAGCTTTTCCTGGACTTCCTCCCCAAACTGCAGCAAGTAGGACTGGTACACACATGAAAATAAGAACCTTCAGTATGGGCCGCATGACTGTCGAATTGCATCATTTTTTAAAAAAAATTTTTAGGAAGAAAAGTCTAAAAAAAAGGATCTTCAAAACTCAGAATTGAAAGAGTTCTGATCTCTTTGAATTCAGTAGTAAGCAAACAGACAACCTGGTCTGGACAGTAGATTAATTCATGATTTTCATGAATTTTCTAGTTAGGCTTGGTGAATGTCAAAATTAAGGAAGCCCACAAGAATGACATGGCAACCAGTGAGAGGCTGTTTAACTAAAGAGAGAATGTTTAGTCCCCAGTACAATTGCGGAATTCCTCCAGGAATATTTTCCTTTGCAATGTTAAAGGATGCTTGACAATGTCATCTCTTTGCTTTAATATGTCAGTACATCAGTACTTCAGGCTACTTTGTAAGAAAGAATCTTAGCCCAGTGCCAGGATTAACGCTGAAATAAAGAGGAAGTTAAATAAAGAGAAGAAAGTAAGAAGACAGGCTATATTCTTCATGTAAATCAAGGTTTTTCCAGAGAAGCTTAGAAAGAGAGGGTTGCTATTTTCAACTGGGAGTCAACTGAAAGTTAATGGGGACATTACTAAAGATCACAGACAAATGGCTACTGTACTTTTAATGAATATTTTATTCATGTCACCTTTAAATTAGTTAAATTTGATAGGATGATAATATAATGCAAAATGGCTTCCTCCCCAGACCATTTCAGGTGGAGGGTAGATCAGAATTTAATTTTAGGGTGATGCCAGGTCAAAATTAAATTTTAAAAATTATGGTTTGAAAGTAATAAATCCAAAGTGACCAATGGAAAAAATATTAAGTAAATGAGATGTGCAAGCCATTTAGAAAACCACAGATACTTTATATGACATATTTTTCTGATTCTGGAAACAAGCCATCTTAATACTTGCTGACAGGGATGAAAGTGGGTAAAGAAGGGGCACTTTTAAAGCTATTGCCATCAGTTCTTGAAAAAGTCATGAAGATAAATACCAGAAGTTCATGATAGGGGTACTCATCATTTGATCAACAAGCTTGTTAAAAGCTCAGACACCTAAGTCCTCATTGAGCTGGCTAAATATTCTGCTTTTCAGAGCATTGTCAAAGAAATTGTCTACAAATTAGGGCTGATACAGCCTTCCCAACATGATGGGGTATGGGATCAGGCACAGATTACATTGGTAGCCCACTTTCTCCCTGTGTCTCATCCTTCCCCCTTCCTTTTCTTTCCCTTTCCTTTCCATGAAGCTAGCCCGTATGAATATACAGTATACGCAAGGGAGCTCAGAACCTAAGGCCGATACTGCATAGCCCCCCAGACACATGAATACCATGCTTCCTAAATTACATGATTCCAAGATACTGAGATCACAGAGCTTTGTATCACTGTTGCCTAAGGTTTTTAACTCCAACGTGGCTGCCTTCTGCCCCAAATTTAGGTGACTATGGAATAAATCACGTCAGATCAATGGAACCTGTAGGGTTCTTCAGAATCCCTGACTTCCACTTACTTCCCTGACTTTCTCAACGCAAAACATGAAAAACTGACAAATGTTGATTGTTAAGAAATAATATTATTTCTGCTTCAGGTATTTCACTGATGTTAAAGATAAGTGATGAATGAGAGGGTTAAAGTTAGAACATTTCAAATGTGTTCAGTACAATCCAAAGAACTTTCCTTTAGAGCAAAGCTTAAGTTTGTTTGCCATCTCTACCTTAGTTTGACGAAGACCAAAACCATGAGCAGGCCATTTCAGACGGGCTGTATTTCCAACAGGAAAAAGTTTCTGAACAGGGAGGGGGAGGAGAGAATGCAGAGTCTGTTGAGGTGAGTGGTGGCTCTCCACAGGTATGTGACCTGAAGAGGTGATGAAGGGTGAACAGCCAAAGATACATGCACACTTTCTTGCCCCTTTGCCTTTCTCTTTCTTCAAAGGAAGGGGGTCCTGGAAAATGCCAAAAGAAGGTGGCAAGGAACAGCTAAAGCAGCACTATACACAGAAGCAGAGAACTAAGGTAGGAGGGCACAAAATGAACCTGAGGGATGCAACTGAGGCAAGAAGAGAGGTGTGAGAAAGGCAAAGTTTGTGTAGCACTGGGCATCCCAATTCAGTTCAAATTCCACATTAAAAAGAGATTCTCAGCATGATAAAAAAGTAATGACTTCAGGTCTTTCCTAAGTTTAGTCATGAAATAGACCACTGTCATTTGTAGGTTGCACTAGATCTAAGTCAAGAGGAAATGTAGCCCTTGGTGTTTCCCTTGACCTTGGCTGCCTACCCACTGAGAGATGTTGCTAGAGTTGCTGAAGAATTAGAGTGCACCAACCTTGTAAGGACAGTTCAAAAGCAGTGCAGAAGCTGCGATTAGGGGACAACCTTTAAGAATTTGCTCCACTGAAATGAGGTTCAAGCAAAAAGATGTATGATGAACAGAAAGGGGTTGATTCATTTCATGCAAAGACATGTACACAGTGATGCAAAAGAACAAAACACAATTGTTCCCATGCTGTAAAGCTTTTGGTTACAGGAATATTGCTTTTAATCAAGAAAAATATACGCAGCAAGTTTCGAAAACTGAGTAAGTTACCTGATTTCAAGTTATTCCTGGATATTCTGGTAGCAACACTACAGCTGACGAAGTAGAGCATGTCTGCTCCTTTTAGATGTGAGCTATGCTATGTTAGCCATATCACAGTACGCTTGACACTGGACTAATGGATTGTACCATCCAAAGGCTCCCCCCTCCAGATCATTTTCAAACTCAACCTAGAGAAAAAAGAAGCGTTTTCCCACCTATTTAGAGGTATATCAGATTATTGCAATGCCCCAGCATCTACAATGACAAGTAAAAGCATTTTGGTTAGAATTTCAGGTGTAGGTTTTATTCCATAAAATCTAAAGTGAAACCTGGGCACATGGATGAACATTGCTCTCTTCTCTCTGCACAAAAATCAGAGAATGTGTTAGACTCAGGCAGAAGCTAATGGGGGTCTTGCCCCCTGCTAGTTCAAAATGAACACTGCCCCCAAATTCAGCTCACTACCAAACAACTGACAGAGCTGACTGGGTTTTAAAAACATTAGTACTGAGCATGACTCATTATTCAGGTCTTAGAAAAAGCCCTGGGTGGAGTGTTTTAGACATTGTGTGTCTTCATTCAAATTCTCCACAAAAGATAAACCCCTTTGGAAATGCGCAGACCTCTACATACCAGACACACCACACAGTGAATATGAACGGTGGATATAGTGAACTGATCCTGAACAATGCTGAGCAGTTGTGCTCACTGCTAGACCTCTCATAATCAGTTATAAATTATTCTGGTTTGCCGGACCTACTAGACAGCTCACTGATAAGCTGGGATGGTCATCAGGATTATTGACTGTTTTTTCTTTTTCTTTTTTTTTTCTTTTTTTTGGGGGTGGGGGGGTAAATGCTGGCTTTAAGCAATCTTTTCTCAAGGCTCAGTTTGATAATCCTTTTCAAGCTTTTATTTAAACTCTCTAAAATCAAAAAGCAGGAATGAATTAGTAACTGGAAAAACACAAAGAAGCTAGAAAGAAAAGACAGATCAATAACTCACATACACAAGCTGGAACAATTAGGGCAAAAGACGGTTATTGATCAGTATCATGAGCAGCTCATTTGCTAGCATCTCTGTTTATACTAAAGCTCAATTATATTCCTCTACGCACATAATATGGCAACATTCTACAATTTTCATCACCAAGGAGATTTTAATTCCCTTATATTACTGAATAATAACTATATATTGTTTTTTTCACAGTGCTCTTTATCAGTAGGTCTCCAAATCAGCAAAATTTTGACTTTCCAGAGCCCAATATTTTTATAGCCTATTTTACAGACAGGCAAGCTGAGATACAGAAAAGTGAACTGATCAGGGGCAGAAGTGAAGAATTTCAAGAGTCTCAAGAATTTTTGGTTTTGACTGTAGACCTTTGAAGCAAAAAATGGCACCTTTTTTTTAGCCATTTTCTTTTTTAAATTTACAACCTTGCTCTTTTTTAGAAGCACTAACCAAAATGATTTCAACCTGCAGTTTAGAGTACTGAAAGAAGCAAACAACCTTTTCTCTGTGTGCATCCATGTCTTCACCAGTTCAGTCCTATGGAGAAGAAGACAGGAATACCTCATGACGCTCTTTGAGTTCAGGGCATACTTTGTAATGCCTTTGCTGAACACTGAAGGAATATAAAATGTTCAGGGGCAAGAGACATTTATATTAACCTAAATGCAGGAGGGAAGAAAAGTCTCACAGAGGGAGACTGAAAGAGAAAAAAAGGGGGGTAAAAAGTTGTACTAGTCTTGCTGGGCATGTCAAATTCTGGGGAATAGAAAGAGAGTTTCGTATTTCTGCAGACTTATGAGCCTTCACAACCACCCCTCTGATCCTTATGTTTTAATGGTGGTCTTTGATAGGAGCTCAGTCGACTGACAGCAGCAAGGAAATGCAGATCCTTCCAGGGCTGAGCTTTGCCTAGGCAAAGAAGGAACAATGTTAATGGAGGCAATAAATGGAAACAGGCCCTGGTGACAAAGGATAAAGAAAAGACAAAGATGTTTTCTTTGCCTCAGTTTTTACAGGCAAGACTGGCCCACAGGAATTCCAAGCCTTGGAGACCAGGGAGAAAGTCTGGAGAAAGGAACGTTGGAGATCACTTAAGTAAACTTTATTTTTTAAGTAAAAAGTCCATGGGCCCTGGTGGGATGCATCTATGGGTACTGAGGGAGCTGGTGGATGTTTTTGCCAGGCCGCTCTCCATCATCTTTGAAAGGTCGTAGAGAACTGGACAGGTGCGTGAGGACTGGAAGAAAGTCAATGACACTCAAGTCTTCAAAAAGAGCAAGGAGGAGGACCCAGACAACTATAGGCTGGTCAGCCTCACCTCCATCCCTGGAAAGGTGATGGAACAGCTCATTCTGGATGTCACCTCCAGACATATGGAGGAAAAGAAGGTGATCAGGAGTAGCCAGCATGGATTCACCAAGGGGAAATCCTGCTTAACCAACCTGAGAGCCTTCTCTGATGGAATGACTGGCTGGGTAGATGAGGGAAGAGCAGCGGACGTTGTGTCCCTTGCCTTCAGCAAGGCTTTGGACACTGTCTCCCATAACATCCTCCTAGGCAAGCTCAGGAAGTGCAAGCTATGTGAGTGGACAGTGCAGTGGATTGAGAACTGGCTGAAAGGCAGAGCTCAGAGGGTCATCATCAATGGTGCAGGGTCTAGATGGAGGCCTGTGACTAGCAGTATTGACCCAGGGGTCAGTACTGGGTCCAGTGTTGTTCAACTTCTTCATCAATGACCTGGATGAAGGGGCAGAGCTCACCCTCAGCAAGTTTGCTGATGCTACCAAGCTGGGAGGAGGGGCTGACACACCTGAGGGCTTTGCTGCCATTCAGAGGGATCTGGACAGGCTGGAGAGCTGGGCAGAGGGGAACCTCAGGAGGTTCAACAAGGGCAACTGCAGGGTCCTGCACCTTGGGAGGAATAATCCATGCACCAGTACAGGCTGAGGGTTGACCTTCTGGAAAGTAGCTCTGTGGAGAAAGACCTGGGAGCCCTGGTGGACAGCAAGTTGATCATACGCCAGCAATGTGCCCTTGTGGAAAGAAGACCAAGAACCTCCTACATTGCATTAGGCAGAGCATTACCAGCAGGTTGAGGAAAGAGAACCTTCCTCTCTACTCAGCTCTGGTGAAGCCACATCTGCAGTACAGTGCCCAGTTCCGGACTCCCCAGTACAAGAGAAATATGGAGCTACTGGAGAGAGTCCGGCGTAGGGCTACAAAGATGATCAGTGGGCTGCAGCATCTCTTATATGAGGAAGGACTGAGGGAGCTGGGCCTGTTCTGTCTGGAGAAGAAAAAACTGAGAGGGGATAATCTTATTAATGTATGTAAGTATATGAAAGCAGGGGTACAAAAAGGAGAGGGCCAGACACTTTCCAGTGGTGCCCAGTGATAGGACAAGAGGCAAAGGGCACAAACTGAAACACAGGAAGGTCCACCTGAACATATGGAAAACATTCCTTACTGTGAAAGTGACTGAGCAGTGGAAGAGGTTGCCCAGACAAGTTGTGGAGTCTCCATCCCCGTGGATATTCAAAAGCCATCTGGACAGGGTAACATGCTGTAGGTGACCCTGTTTGAGTAGGGGAGTTGGACCAGATGATCTCCAGAGGTCCTTTCCAACCTCAAACATTCTGGGATTCTGTGAAATCCTGAAGACTCCAGGAATGTCCAAAGAACGCTCTCTTCTCACAACATTCACATACTTATCTGGCACTTTTGTCACAAAAAACCTCTACAGCTTAAAAGCCAGCTTTCAGTGCCAGGGCAGTATTGACATCAACCGATTCACTTAAAGGAAATAAAATGTAGAACTGTTTCCACTACGACTTTATTTCTGCCCAAGAGCAGATACCTGGAGCAAATGTTTGGAAAGGAGACGCTGGAGCCAAGTCAATAATGGACTCAGCTTTGTACTTTTATTTTTTACACTCTGGTTGCCCCAAATATTAGAGTGTTACAACAGCTCTTGTGCTGTGCACATAATATCCCTGAAGAGATGTTTCACTGAGCACCCTGAGAAGAGTACTGCAATTGGATCCACGTCCTGCTTCTGTTGGATATTACTGCAAGATTCACCATTTTTTAACATCCAGTGTTCCTTTCCACTTCAGTTTTTATTCTGATCCAGCTCTCTGCTGTCTTGACATTCTCATGCTCTTCAAAAATACACCACTGATTTCCTTATAATCCTTACACAAAATGGACAATATGCTAAGGAAAACCGCCTTGCAAAGTTGCCAAAAGAGCAATTCCAATCTAATTAGGAGTTCGTACTGCTTCAGTGAAAGCAGCACAAACACTGTTAATATTCACTGCAGCTGCTTTGTCAATAACTCCCAGTGAATCCTCCAATTTATAAGAAAAATCAGGAAACTATTGGATTCTATGACACTGATAGATCTATCAATATTCATTGCCCCTTTCCTCTGCAACACAAGGCACAAATGCCAATAACTAACAGTCTCTTAAATGCTGAAGGATTATTATTAAAGTGTGCTTGGCATCCCTGGTCATTAATTATAATCTTGTGCACATATGCAGTGTGATTGCAGGAAATAATCAGCTTTGTCTGCCAAATTGGCAACATTTAGAAACTAATTTGTTATGACATACCATCAAAGATATTTAAACAACAAACCCAAAGCGCTGCTGCACTGCGCACACTGTTAAAATATCAGATCACATCATTAAAAAATAGTTAACATATCCGAGGGGAGGTAATATTTATCCTTGAACCCTAGTTCAAGTGGAATTTTCAGACAGAACAGTTATATCCTTTCTCCCTCGCAGTTAGCAGGAGAGGGAATCTCTCCAGAGTGACTGATCGGGGCGGCGGGGAGGGAATGACTTAGACTACACTACAGACTTCCTGTCAGTCAGGAGCTATTAAATGGCCATTGAATAAATGTTTGCCAAGAGCAAAGCTTACCCAGGATTACTGTACTGTTCAGCATGCCTGCAGATTCATTTAGAGACTTAAAACTCATATTTATCTGTCTAATTTCTTTTACGGTCTCTGTTGCCCCTCTCACCCAGCTATCCCCCCGCTTCCCCAGCAGAAGGATGTGAACTCCTACTTCCCCCTCCGGTCTTGCAGCTGGGATTAAAGCAAAGGAGTGTTGTGGGAAGGGGAATTTCTCTGCCCCATCTCTTCTGAAAAGAGCAGAAGAGTTTCCCGCCAGCCCCAGCCTGCAGGAAGCTGCGCTCCCCAGCGAACTCCTGGCTGCCAGGACGGGAAGGTGCCCCACTTCCCAGGTCCACTCTGTTTTAAATCCTGCTCCTTGGTCATCTCTGCACAAGGAGGGAAATCAGCACGGACGTTGCAGGCTTATGTTGGTCCTATCAAAGGCCCGGGCACTGTAACAGGTTTGCATCAAAGTGGTGGGAGATTTTGGACATCCTGGTGTGTGATCCTGAGCTCTGAATCAGTGGTTGATTCTGCTTGAAGCACATAACGTGCATTTCGAGAAAGTGCCATGGACTGATGGAATATTAAAACAAATTCTACAAAATGGTGGCAGCCGAGCCAGCTTTAAAACTTCCAATGTCCACAGAACAAGAACTTGCAAGGGAGTATATGACTTAAACATACATCAATGGGTATTAAACACTTTATCATTTTATATGTGTAAACATTATGACTTTTTTTTCCTCAGAGCTATGGTCACAGTATTAAAATATGCACCCAAATAAATACATAAAATACATATTGAGCTATAATCTTAGCCAGGAAACAAAACCCTTTTTATTCCTTAAATGAACAGAGTGATTTAAAAATGGTAAAATATATCACCTGTGCAATATTTTTTAAACAAAAATAATTGTTTCTAAATTGAAATAGGGCTACAGTTCCCATCAAGAGAGGCTAAATATAACTGCTTTTACTAAAGCATGAAGCTGAACTTTCTTTTCTTTTTTTTTCTATAATCTTTTCTGCCACTTTTCCCTCTACATGCTATGTTTCCTTCAGTGTGTTTTATTGCTAACGTCCTCTTCCAGCAGAAGTAGCAGGAGTCCATCAGCCCAGTTAAAGCTCAGGATGGAAAATACAAGAATTGACAAGTGCAAAACACTTAACCGATGTGATTGCTTTTCCATTCTTACAGTAATGACTGTTTACTCTGGGAGATTGTACTTCAGCCAAATATTCTGTTTAGTTTATGTGACGATTTCCTACTCTTTTCCCATGTTTTCTCAGAATACAAAGTTCCATATTATTGAAACTGCATTTAAGAAATCAGTTTTGTGCAAATCTATTTCACTAGATCCTCAATTGCTATCATCAACCACTGAACAAACAATAATAATTTTTTTCTTTCTCGTGGTATTCTGTAGCTGGAACAATATATTTTTTTTCTCACGGTATTTTGTAGTTTGTAACTGATTTTAGATCAAAATCTTTTAGAATGCTTGAAAGGAACTGATCATTTTTTCCTTAAGTAATTAATGTTATATATGTTTCTTTACCATGCAGTTCTGAAATCTACAGTTCTCAAGGATACTTCCCAAAATAGGAGATAGAAAAATGATCTCAAATCCATCTTCATCAAAAGATTAGCTGTATAAAAAGCTATTTCAGACTAATATTATCTATTATATCAATGTCTTTACGTTTCCTTATTTTCAAAGAAAAATAATAAATCTGAACTTTTAATTAGCATCTTAGAAAGAAAGTAGGTATTTTCTACATAACTGTATAGATTTCACTATATTATCTTTTAGCCTTTTATATTAGTAACTTGTATTGCTTTAGCTTTCTTTTTTTTTTTTCCATTTCATGTCTCATTGCATAAGAATAGATGTGAGCAAACTGCCCAAACCCAACCACCTCAAAACAAGGACATCTGTAAAGCTTATTCTTTTGTTGCAATATCTCTAGAGATAAAATGCTGAGTGTTCCATTAGGATATGTAATTAACTAAAGCTTTTCATATCAATGGTGTAAGATCACAAAAGTCTCATACTATATGTAGGTTTTAATACAGCATTCTTAAAATAAACAGATAGAGAGCTTATAATGCCTTTTAATCAGGACACATTTTACCTTGGCAAGTTCTATTGTGGTGTACTCCATTAAGGCCAACGTTTAAATTACATGTAATTATATGATTATAATTATTTTCTTCTTTTAACTATTTTGATAAAAGTTATTGAGCATTTACATAAAGGCCTAAAACACTGACCTTGGAAACAATGTCTTTTTAAACAAACCATGTTAAATTAAAATGATCAGTGAACAATGCCTTTATATTGTGAACCGAGCCTAACATGGTGTGAATTAACAGGACTCCAATAAAGTCGGAAGTTGAGGTGCTGTCCCTGTAGGCGTAAGGATAACACACAGTGAAGACAGCAACCATTGTTTCCAAGGTATTTCAGCAGATTCAACTCAGAGAATGAAATGCCTCAAGAGGAAAACAGTTAAAGTACAGAAGTGTTTTAATCCTGAATAACATTGGCTTTACCGGGTTCATTTTTACACTTTCTTACAATATGGAGGGAAGCTATAAAAGCAAGAATTGCATTGACCTTTATATCAGAGAAATAGCAAGAGTTCCCCTTATCAATGACAAGCAGAGATGATACCACACTGGAACCGAGTCATTATTAGCACCCATAATTCCTCTACTGAGTACAGGATGAAAAGGACGGTACTCTGAGGAGACGGAAAGACTGTACGTACAAGGACAAGCTCCTCGAGTCCCCCTCTCTCCTTGCTGAGCATTATTTCCAATTCTTTAATCACTCTTGTCATTATTCTCCGAACGCTCGCCAGTTGTCAGAATCCTCTTGAATTATGGAGAACTGCATCGAGAGAGTGTGCCAGCAGCAGTCACGCCGGCGCCAAAACCAGAAGTAACAGAACCGCTCTTGTTCCCTTGAAACTTCCCTGTCTATACATCCAAGAATCTCATTAGCCCTTCTGGCCATGGCATCTCCTCAGAGCTCCTGTTCACCTGACCATTCACAATAAACCCAGAGACACAGGACAAACCCTCTCCTTCCACACTCAGTAATTCCTGCTTAACATGCTCTCAACTATGCTTGGAATGGGAAGTGTTTCATTACGACTGCGTGGTCTGACCCCATTGCCGTTCTTCCGCCTAAACAAAGAACAGAAATACTCTTGGAAAATTTCAGTCTCTTCTATACCATTATCAAGAATTCTGCCACTTCCATCCTCTGATGAATCAGCGCTGCTATCAGATTTTCTCTTTTTCTAATGTCTCTCTTCTATGAATCTCACCCCTTACTGCCCGAAGCTCCTTACTATGTTCTCGTTTCCCACATTCATTTTCTGCAATTCCTACAGAATTCCCACACCTGTTATCAAATTTCCTTTTTTCATTTGTTTGTATCTGCTTTCACTTCTCTAAGTCAGATGGCTTTTAAGCAGGCTAGTCTTTTTTTCTCCACTGCTAGTCTGTGGCTTTTGAGGGATTCAGTAGAAAGTTTTTAACTCAATTACCATTCTGTTTAAATTCTTTTGCCTGGATGATTGGCTCAGATCTATTTTCATTTTCATCAGTAGTGACCCTTTTAAAATATCAAGCTTATTGGTTACTGCTGAAACTTTACTCTGTTTACACATAGCAACTGTAGTCAAGTTATGATAATCTACACTAAACCAATTGATATTTTTTAGTGCTGTGATCAATTTGTCTGTGATTATGAGGTCTGCTATAGAATTTCTCATGTTAGATGCAGCTCTTTTTGACTATAATGCTTCACTCATCACTCCAGGCTCAACTCCTTATCATTTTGTCACTTTCTTATTTACATACTTTAGATGCACAAGGAGCTGGTGACCCATTGGTCACTATTGTCAGTTTAGATTATAAACCCATATTGTGTGTTCCATTTTTGTAGCATCTTTGACATCACTTACTTGCATTCAACTAACAGAGTTGTCTCTTGCCACGGCATCTGAATTCTGCTCTGGTTCATTCCAGGAAAAATCAGAAAAAAAATCTTATTAAGTCAGAAAGGCTACCCTTGTGAGTGATTTTTAGCTTAGCCCTCAGAGATGCAACAGTTCTCCCCACAGACATTGTTTTCTTTTCTCCTACAGGTATATATGATCCTTGTATGCCACTGAATATGCTCTAATGTGAAGGTACAGCACCATTCCTAATTTTAGTGCTCTTTGTGGATTTTAACTAGTGGTAAGCATAACGGGCTAGCACATCATGTGTCATCTGGCACAAGAAACTTCTTGAATTGACATTAGGTGCAATAATCACTTGACATGCTAACTTGCCTTGGATAATGAGAAGTGTCCTATGCTTTAATACTGATGCTGCCAGTGCCTTATCCTTGGAAAGATAACACTTATCTAGCAAGTTCATAAGGCAGTAGGGAGAGTTATGCACCTCATACGCCAAAATTAATTATTTGAAGTGCCACATAATGGATGAGAAATGTTTTCCTTATTGTCATCATCATGAAGTATGCTTCATTCATTAGCCATAGTCAATAAATATGTCGAAAAAATAAGATGGATATTATTTACAAGCTATGAAACTTTTCAAATTCAGAAACAGAAGTCATTCTTCTCCATTACCAAAATATTTTTCTAAAGAGATATGCGAAATGGAAATAGGTTGGTCTCTTCAAAATGCCAAAGTTTAGTCTGAAGATGAAAAGATTGTAAAGAGTAAAAGAGTGTATTCTCCCTATAACTACCAGCACTTTTATACAGGATCCAAAACTAGTTAGTAGGAGTCACACAAAATTAGCTGCCCCCTTTCTGTAACATATATAAAATGCTCATATTTTAAAAATCATGAAGTTTAAAAGTCTTTGTCTTGCTCCAAGAATCTTAATGCCTACTTCTTAGATCCTTGGGGAAATTAGGAAGCTACTAGACAAGTTAATGCTTTGAAGCTGTAATTTAAAAGGTTTTTTAAAGAAACTCTTCTTTTTTCCTAAAGAATTTGGCATATTTTAAAGAGAAAATTGTAATAATAATTATGGATATATTGACCTCTCTGTACTCTTAGGCTGGCCACTCAAGTGAAGTGGATTTTAACCAGCTCCCTGTAGGATTCTGTCGGTTTCCTCTGCTTCTGTGCTTTGGCACTTCTTGCATTCTTCCTGCAAGTTGCCTAATGCTGTCTTAAGATTAGATTCACTAAAGAAATATTTTAGATCATTTTATTACATGCTCTGAAGAACTTAATGGATATGCAACACCTAGTCAACAGCAGGTCTGTCTGTAAAAACACTGCACTTCTCGTTGGGGTACATTAGTCGACCTCCTATGCAGAACTTACTTATCATGGTGCTGGTGGGAGCTCTAGTACAGGGAAGGCGCCAGTATTTTAACTGAATAATTTAATTTTTCATTTGATAAAAATGGATGGGCCTCATCTGCAATGTATTTTTGACTGTTGCTTTCACTGCTCTATGATGCTGCCAAGGGCAAGACCTTGGACAAGCCAGTAAGCCTTCCAAAAGTCCCTGTCCAAAGCTCTTTGAATCCAGAGAAGAACCTGAAATTCACTGACAGGCATTGGATTAAGCCCCATAAGTGTGGTTTTGGGAAAGCTGACATGCCACCGAGGCATAGCAGAGACTCACATAATATAGTGTAATACTTCTCAACATTAAACCATGGTTTTGCAAAAAAAAGCAGCACACTCGCTACAAAATAATTATACCTGAAAAACGACTGAACTACCCTCTGTGTAGCTTTATAGATACAGAAATTACCTGGGGCTTTAGTATTATTGTAATGACTAACCAGAGGAAGCTTTCAGGAAACACTTTAAGTTTCTTAGGCAACTTTTCCTTCTTCTTTTCCTTTTAAATAGGAAACATTATTTCTCAGCCAATAACTTGAAACATGGAGAATGAGTAATAAGAAAATGAAGAACCAATTTCTGTACACTAGAACTAAATCCATTTACTGCAACTTAAGACTCACCTCTAAAAGGTCTAGCATTTTTTTCTTGGATAAACCAAAAAGAAAAAAAAATGTGTGTAAATAAGAGAATAGGTCATGGATCTGATACTTGTGTCAGTGCAACTTATGCAATTAAGAGTTTCTTCCACTAAAATCCAACACTAGTACTATCAATGTCAGATAAAGAGCACACATTACTTGCAAGAATAAGAATACAGTTCACAATAAAATACTCTTTGGATTGAAAAACTGTGCTTACATCCAGGCAGAAATCACTTCCTTAACACTCTTCTCTCTGATCTGAATGTCAGTTCTCTACACAAGTTATCCCCACTTAAGTGGGGATAGTACCACAATAAACCTGTCATCTGACAAGTTCAACTATGTTTTTGTATACAAAGACAAAGAGAGAGAAAGGGAAAGAGAGTGAAAGAGAGAGAGAGGGACTGAATGAACAATTTTCTTATCTTCTTTATATCTACTCACAGACACAGGTATATAATGTCTCTCAAATTCATTTTACAATCTTGGCAAACAAGAAGGTATCTAGATAACACAGAGAGGCAGAGTTTGCAGCACAGTCTATACCAAATCCAAAATCCAAAAGATGGCTATAAAATATTTGCAATCTTACAGAATGTTCTGAATCTTCTTAAAAATAAATATGCCTCCAAATTCAAAAGAAGCAATTTACTAATATATTTCCCCAAATATCTCCTTGCTTCCTGAAAGTAGAGGATACAATAATTTGAATGGATGCATTACTGCAGGCCTTATTCATAACACAATTTACAGAAGTAAAGCTGGAAGTTAAAAACTGTCTGGATACTCTTGACTATCTACAAAAATAATGTAGTATCATTTTTGTTGTTAACGCTGCTGCTAAAACCAGAATGTTTGGTGATTCAAGCCCTCTATACATAAAGCCTATAGCTCAATCACTTAAAACTGGTTCAGTGTAAGTAGCAGTGACATAACTATTTAGCTGCTTCGATGGTTTTAGTCCTCCAAAAGTAGAGACATAGAACATCTTGAAATGAATCTTGCTACTGCTTTTTGTTCCCTGGCAGGATTACTATCTTTTCATGTTCAATACCAGATACAAAACTTCCTGTACTTCTGTCACTGATGAAAAAGGTAACAAATGATGACAGGTTGCTATGAAAGAAATTTTTTCTAGTATTTTGGGATAGTTTACTTGGCTTAACATTACAACACACATGTAGAAAATTTGTGATTTACAGTAAGAAAATAGCCTTTCTGACTCCTCAGTGTCTGGAAGAGAGCTATGTTTATGCTACTAATAAAAGGTTTCAATCATTACTATCATTAGAGGATGAAATCCCCCTACAGAGAAAAAATGTAGGGGTGAGAGGGAGTTTTTTAATGGGATTTCCTGCTCTACCTCTTAATATCAAATTGGAAAGCTCTTCCCGAACCACCCAAATGTTCTGCCCCAGGAAGGTATAGCTCAGCTTTATGGCTGAAGAAATTGAGGCTTTCATTACAGCTGAGTAATGAAACATAGGATTTATAAGATTCATTAAGGCAATTACAACTTCCCAGAACAAGAAGATGGGAATCTTCTAACAATTTGGAAGATTCTTAGAAAAAAATATTTCAGCCTTTTTCAAGCACTTTGTGTGCAAAATTATACGTTTAATTACATACTACATGCACACATGTATATACACATATATGTACATATATACACACACACACTACGTGCATGTGCATACATATATATGCATATACATATGCGTCCACTCGCTTGTTATACTTGCTAGTAACAATTGCATTGCCCAGGGTTGAGATCCTGGACCAAACCTGCATTATGCTGTGTCGCACAAACACCAAACACTTTGAGCAGCGCTTGCAACTGAAAAGTAGGGCAAGGCACAGCATGTGATTACAGACAGACAAACAGGAAAGAGCAAAAACCAATGCGGTAATACTGGTCAACTTGATGGGCAGATGTCTCTGCACACCAGCTGCCTAGCTGCTGTTAAGGTTATATGCAGTGTCTTGCTACAACAGTTTTAAGAGAGGAGCTAAAGGAGAATAATAAAATAGTCCTGCAAGTATCCACGAAGAGCACTTCTCCAGCATGATATAAAGTTAGTATGATGCTCCATACACCAGCCCTTCAAAAACAAGAAACAATATCTTCACCTTCTTACAATTCTTATTTAAGTACGGAGTATCATTCAGTCTCAGAGATCTATTTCTTCTAAGTACTAAGATGGAAGACACTTACAAAAATTAAATACTGAATACCCACGAAGACAACAAAATCACAATACATTACAGAATCAACAACTCCAGGTCCTTGCAGCTGATGTTATTTCTGATGATTATGATCCTGCTGTTGCAAATAAGTGAAGGAGACTGACTCATGCCTTGATAACCTCAATCAATTTATTCCTGAAAGCTGGCATTGTTAATATTTGGGGAAGATCCTTACAGAAGAATAAAGGGAAACATCATTTCTGTTTGGAGCAGTCTTGAGACTGCCAAAAAAGATGTCACAGCAAAACATTATTCCTTCCTTTCCCAGTAACGGGACATTTCTCTGGGAAAGGATTTAGCAAGCAATAATGAGTGGACTTTGTGAAGTGACTTCATGTTTGTTCAGGAAGAAAAACTTTAAAAAAGGGGGCTGATGAGTCTCTCAGTTCAGCTTATGTTGAGCAGAAGGAGGTGCTGCGTTCAAGACATTACAACAAAGCAGCTCATGCTAGAAGCCAGATACACGTACTAAGAAGACAGAGAAAGGCTAGAAGAAGCACTTACTGGTGACTGGACGGGGGAACAAGGGCCATGTCCACTATACTTTAGTGAGAAGCTCACCCCACTAAGAGCAGTAGTTCAAAAGCAGCCTCATCTCAGTGTGCCAGGGATGAACAGCCAAGGTAGAAAGTTTTAGACACTCAGTAAATGACCATATTGCAAGAAACTAATTCTCTGCAAAAACTGCTGTCCTACTTCTTCTTGACCCAGTAATCAGCAGAGACCTTGAGAACTTCATCCACTCTTCACTCACACCAAGCTTTTAAAAATTTCCTTTTGCCAAGCCTGATTCTCAGACCAAATAGATCTAGCACTCTGTGGCTGTATTGACAATGCCCAGATCACCTCTCTGCCAAATTTCTTATCCTACAAGTACCCACAGGTGGGTTCTTGAGAATCCAAAGAAAAGGTTACCGTATATGTATCTACACACTACATATATAAAGCTTCATCGTTGGAAGCAGCTGGACCATTTCAGCCAAAACTTTCCAAAAATTTGAGCTTAAGAGACCCAGCTGGAGTAGACAGCCTCTGCTCAAGAAGTTCAGCTTTGGCAAAGCTGCAAGCAACTGAAAACAGGTCACTGCTCACTTCTTTGCCACTGCTCCTTTTCCCAGCTCATTCACACATGCCTGGTGCTCACAGCTCTCAACTTTTTCTGCTCACTTAACAAAAAATACAACTAATGAACACTCTGAGAAGCAGTGGGTGGAAGTGAGCATCCCTTTGAAATCCAGCTCATAAGAAATAAATAAGTCAAATAGCTTAAGTCAAAACACAAAAACTTTTGAGTTCTATTTAAATATGGGAATAAAATTTCTCTATACTGCAGATAACCTATTCCTGGATTTATGCACTCTAAACCTTCTATATAATCTCATTCATTTCTATTTGTTCCTTGTGCTAACATTGGCCTTTTTAATCTCTCTTCATTTGGAAGCGCTAGACCTCCCAATACCTTTAACCATCTTCATTGCACTTTCATTGAAATCAATGGGGCTTTGCAAATTACCATTGTACAACTGACTCCATTATGCCCATTACAGATTTTAAAACATGACAAGAAGCTAATCTATACGCACAACTCCCTCTCTTCTGCTGTAAATAACTCAGTCATATAATTTTTTAAATACTGAAATACCTAAATTATAGATTAACAATATGCAAAATTCCATCTTCAAGTCTATGGGTTTTTTTTGAAGCTAGGATAATACAGAACTTTCACAGACTCAGCTAAATTGTGATAGCTTTTGTTTGTCTTGTTTCTTATTTAAAAACAGATAAAGGCATGTTGGCCCGATTTAATTTAAATAGGATTGCTTGGAGCAGTGACAGAGTTTCAGTCCCACATAATGTTAATGGTGGAGTTAACATGCCAGAGTCCCTGCACATCCATTCAAAATAGGATCTCACAAACTCCTAATCATATTAAAAACTCGGTTTCCCCTCATTAGTAACACGCCTGTGTGAGCAAGAAGGGAAATAGTAGACTGGGCTGCTCCTTGGATATAACCTCGCTGGTTTTACCATGGGACATCTCCAAAGATGTTAGACTAACCTCCAGACCTTCTAGCTATGACCTTCCTCCAGGCACCACCTCGCAGATGGCAAAGGCAGAACCACGTGGCTGTTTAACCTCACCTTGTGAAGCATCAGGAGCCGTAAATGCCTCCAGCCTATGCCGTTCTTCTTGCTGTACTTTCCAAGCCCCTCAAACCTGAATCACAGCAAGCAGAAGCCAGGACAGCCAAGGGTAAATGAGCCCCACAGCGATTTCAGGGATTTTCTGTTGCCAACAGTCTATGGTAGTGTTTTCACCTGTGCCCTAGAGGCAAATGAAATACGAGCAAAATATGGTGACAATGAAGTGTATGGAAGCATAGACAAGACGTTGTCCCTTCTTCTGTGGTTATTCAGGGGAGAGCTGAAAGAAATACAGATACTGAAGTCAGCACAGTCAAATTAAAATAGGAGAACTCCCTGAGCCAGCTCGTCTGTGAGTCTCAGAGCTCCACGCCCCTCGGAGGCCACGTGAAGTGGCAGCGTGCTGGTTGCGGCTAGGGTCTGGAGCGGCACCACCAAATGCCCAGGCAGCATTTCTCCCCAGGCACTGGGGGCACTGATGACATGTCCCACAGGTCATGGGTCCGGTGACATGCCCTGCAAGGTCACTCTTGCCAGGCCAGCAAAATCCTCCTATGAGCAGCAAGACGACTCATGGAGACCTTCCCAGAAGGAAGAAGGCTGTTTTCCCCTAGCAACCTTCATCCTCTGCTGGGTGGGGATGATTTAGCCCGTTGTGCAATCTATGCTGCTGCGTAATTTATATTCACTGGGGTGCCAGAACCGCACATTCGCCTCTAAATATAAGCAATTAACTCCCATTAGCATTAGTGGGAGTCACTCAGGAGATTATTCCCCATTATTGATTATCTCGTGTTAGTACTAACTCAAAAAACATACAAAGCAGAGAGAATCACATAGTGGCTTTGGCTAAGTTAAGGCAGGCAAATTAGATTCATTATCATTCTTGAGCTAAACAGTGGGGCTTATTAGAATGTAGTTCATTTACATACTTTGATCTGATGGGTGTAGATACCTAATTATACAGCAGCTAGTAACTTATTTTTGATTTTTTTTTATTAATTATTATTCAGTATTATAATTAAATGCACAGGCTGCTCTTCTGCAAGTCTTTTTTTTTGTTTGTTTCTAAAACAAAAATAACTTTAGAAACATACCTGTGAAGTCCATGACCAGCAACATTCTTCCACAACGCAACAGAAATGCACACCATTACGTTTAACAAACATGGCCCACAGCTTTGCCTGAGGCCCTCTTACTCCCAAGCCTATCTTTAACAAGTAATAATGCTCCTGATGATAAATCTGATACCTGAAATATGCTCCTTTTGGAGTATCTATACCAAAGTATAGAAGTAATGAAGCAGTTTATATATTCATCCTATCTTTAATGTAAATATTGTATTTTTATATAATTTTTTTAACAAAACCAAAGATTGACAAGACTGTGGCAAATTTCACTGTCAGTACGTCATACAAAACAAAAAATAATAGTATACATGAATACAGAATTATGATATCTATCCTGAAGGGAGAAAAAATAGTACTAGTTGTACTCTGTTTTCCACATTTAGATGACAACCTTAAATAATATGGAGAAAATCATAGGAAGAAAATCTCCCATAGAATGGCAGATAACCTATATAAATAACAGAGAAGGCCTTAGTGCGTTCTTCGTGCAGCCCCAAGAAAGAGGACTATTTTCTCCTTCTACCTGCACGGCTCCGTTCCCACAAGATGGTGAGCGCCGTGCTCCCAGTCCAAGAGAGCGCTTGCAGGAACGCTTAATATGAAGCACATGTCGTCAGTGTCTCTTGTGACACTCTGCTTTAAAGAGAAGCACACGATATACATTCTGATGGAAAGCAGAGTGCACAGCAAATGACAAAGTTACGTCCTCTTAGCAGTCAGTAAGATGTAACAGGTTCATGCCAATGAACCTAGCTGCAGAATTCATTCGTGTGGAAACGTGCGGACATACCAAAGACTAAAATTAAGAACCACACACGCAAATGGAGGCAAGACTTTGCTCAGAATTTCCAGAATAAATGCTGATAATATTTACGACAGCTGTAACTGAAAAGTTATGAGCAGACTTGGAGAGCTTCACATATCACTCAATGCCATAGGATAGAGACTACAGTTTTTCAAACACATTTAAGCTATGAGCTGATACGCATCTCTAGGAGGCCTCTCGGTCTGTGTTGCTCAGAAGCTTCCTTTGCAAAGCAGACAACTCTGCAGGAAAAGGCATATTCATCCTCTTAAAACTGTAGCAATTGCCTGCTGATTATGGTCATTAAATAAACCAGCCATGAAAGGTGGCATTATGTACGGATCACTATAAAGGAAATAACAGTAGAATAAATACAGCAAGCGGAGCTCACTAAGTCTTAAAATACAATGAACTTTTTTTCTGAACAGATAGTGCCAAGCAAACTGAAAAATTAATTTACTATTTATTACTGTTTGTGTTATGATTGGTATCTTTACAAGTCTGAGTCATTAGCATTCAAGTTTACAATTATCCTCTGAGCCTTGTAATGTCCTGTCATTTACCTCCAGGGATTTATGTCAGAATACAACTCAGATCGTAAGTGATCTTCCAGCAGGACAGAATGACAGAACCATTACAGCTCCCTCCAGCAGATGACAGTAATGATATTATTATTCCCCTTATCAGCTTGGCAATGATTGTTTGAACTTTATGGTATTAATAGAGAAAATAATAAAGGTATTAATACTTGAACTCTGTATTGTGTTTAGTATCACATTATTGCTACATTTTATGGCAAGTACCTTGACATTTCAGTAAATTTCCATTTACAGTATTATCACTATACTCATTTTATAATTGTTTCTGGACACTTGTAAGGTTTAATTTCTGATATTGCCTCTCAGTACAGGGACCTGCATGTGAAATGTATACACAATTATCATTGGAAGTTTACATGTCTAGTCTGAACTTGTGAAGGCTTAAAACAGCCAAGAAATATTATTTGTGGCTACTAGCCCAAATGAAGTCTCACTGGCTTCTTGGCTTGTCATCAGGATCGATTCTAATTCTACAGCAGAAGTATCATTTCTTTAGTAGGTATTTAAAATATCCACACTATCTGCACGGCTGTGCTGCTGTGCACAGCCAGACTGACAGACACAGGACAAAATGGTTATGTGAAAGCTGTGAGGACAGGACAGCCTCAGCTCAGTGTATAGCTCTTCCTAGGAAAACAACAGATAATCCAATTTCATCAAGATTTCTTGGCTTTGAATATCAGCTATGTCCATTTTGCTACCTTTAGAAAATGTTCATATTTGTATTTCCATTTTAACTCTACCCCACTGCCTCAGCTCCTACTGTATCTGCCCTTGTCCATATCATTCATGAACAGCTTTACATTTGCGATTTAGTTCTATGGCCTTATAACAGTAGCTGGGACTTCCACCCACACGAGTGGACTTCCTCATTAGCAGTGGGTCTCTCCTCTTCCTTCTTGTTCATCTCATCCTTTTTCCTGACTTACACATGCATCTTCAGAACAGTAAGTTCTTTGACAGCTGGCTGTTGATCAGCCCGCCCAGGTGGGAAGAAATAGCTAAAAACATCATTTGTCTCTGGAGATTACTCAGGAGATATATTACATTTAAACAGAGGAATTAAACAAAATCTGCATATGTGACGAAGGAAGAAAAAAAAGCATTATTCTTTCAAAGACATTTGGGGATAAATAAAATAATTCCAAAGGAAAATCAGTAGCAAATAGATCTTGGAGTGAGCCTTAAAGATGGATTCTGAGGAACACCATCCCTCCCCAGATAACTGACTCCATCGTCTGCTGCGTTGGACCACCATCAATTTCAGAATTGCCACCAACCAATTTCAGAAGGAACCTCAAGATGGAGAAGGAGGACATGTCAAACAGTGTTGTCACCCCAGAAAAGAGTCAGGAGGAGAGAAGACTAAGCCCACCTCCTCGTCTAAGAAAAGGGTCCATGCATAATAACTCAGTTGGGATGGGGCCACCGCATGTGGATGTAAGGTGTAACAGCCAAAATGGGTGATGGAATCTGGGTACAAACTAATCCATGGAAAGCAACAAGCCAGCAGTTAAAGAGTTCTGAAGTGAGTTTGTTGAATTTGGTCTTTACAAGTTACTGGGGCAGGAACAGATGCAGAAAGGTGTACTTCAAACAGAATTTTTACAATGGTAGCTCATGAGTTCATGCATAAGACAGGAAAGATGCAGTGCACAAGAACTAGAATTTATATTTCACTTCTGGCTTGGTATTCTTTTTTGAAAGCATTCTAGCAACACTCTCCCTGTGCCACACACACCTCTTCAGATCCATGTAGATGTTCCTGAAGGAGTACAGATGTCATTCCAATATCTGAATAAAACTGAGTTTCCTAAACTGTTCTTGTAACAATTCGCACTAAGCTAAAGCTACAGTTTTATAGAATTACAGGAATTTACATTCTGACTGCTCAAAACCCATTTTTAAAGAAAGAAGAGCATAGATGAAAACCCTGCCATCAAGGAAAATGGAGACAGTAGTTTGCCCCTTCCTTAGTTTTGTGAATGAAGTATCAAAAAGGTGATAAAATTGGTAACAACAGAGGCAAGAACTATTTCTCTGTTTGTGACCCAGCTTAAGCTAGCTATTTTATTAGCTCTCACCAGTTCCAGAGCAGCTGTACTGTAATATATTAACAGTTTGTAAATCAGTGTCAGACACATTATGTGGTAGATCCTCCGTATGAGATGTTTATAGCATTACATGATACAGAATGGGACACACTTTTAGAAAATACCTCTGACATTTCACACAATCACATTCTCAGCAGCTCTCATGAGAGCTACTGCCCAGGCTTCAGTGCCAAAAACGAGGTGCTATGAAGGATGGCAGAACTGAAAGGTAAGGTGTTTAAACAATAGCCAGTTTGCTAGATGATTCATAGTATAATAATATGGTAGCTATTGGGAACACTGTTCACCCATGCCTCCCTACAGGGATGCTTTTAAACAGGAAAGAGAAATGGTGTTTATAAGAAAGCAGAGCTTATTAAATAGCTGCCTTGATCTAGTTATTCTATTCAGATGAAGGGCTAAATCCCAACACGCAAGGAAAAAAATCCAGTTTTAAATTTTACTATTACAATTCTGACTGTAAAAGACACAAGATCAAGAGATCTGATCTGAGGACCTACTGTCCAAACAGACAAATTATATTGGCATTATGAAGAAGACTCAGTTTCTTAGTATGGCATAGAAACTAAAAACTACAATGTTTTTAGGATAAGTACTAGTTCTCTTCCATGTTCATACTTGCTCACTTACTGGCACACAGAAATGCTGAGATCCAAGATCACAGTATTTCCTGTTTTCATCCAGTTCTCAGAACAGATCTTGCTCTAATGTTATTCATTCAAGTTTCACCCTATTCTTCAATTTGGCCACAGATTTGCATCTTTCTTTGGTAGCTGGTACAGTGGGAAGCATTAACTTTCCCTATGAACTTAGCAAGCAGTGCTGAGAGCGTTCTCATTAGCCCAGTATCTCATGTAGCTCTCAAGAGCTCTAGCCTCTATCAGGTCTGAATTTGTGCCAATGTTTGATTGCAGTGGAAGTAACATTAAAGGAGACCCCCAGGCTAGTCGGCTGTCTTACAATTGTATTAGCCTCACTGTCTTTGTCAGGCTTGTTCTCTATGGAACTGTATATCCACTTAAGGTTATGAATTTGATTTATCTTCAAGATTTTAGGTGAGTTTCAATCCTTGTGGAAGTGAAAGAACAATAACATGGAGCAGAAGAAGATACAGGAAAGATGTATATGCACAAATTTACCACCCACAGCTTTGTCAAGGCACTTCATCCTGATTTGCAGACCTTTGCAATACTCATTTCTTCTGTAGAGACTACTAAATTAGTTCTGATTTACACCATTGTGGGGAGCATGAAAAAATACTGATCTGAGCCACAAAACAAACATACATTTGAATGGAGGTGTCAGGAGGTACAGATGTATTGCACCAGCTCTGGAACGCTCCTTCCAGTCAATTCTACAGAATACCAACAGTGGGATAACTGGCATAGTGTTAAATTATAATTGTATTGATTCTTCACAGCATTAATTTCATGGTGATGCATCAAACTGCTTAAAGCTCTGTGCAGAATAGCACTGAAATTTGGACAAGAAGAGAATAGAGGAATTTTTAATGAGTCAGAAGAGGTCATCACAAGATACTACCTAAGCTGCTCCTGATCAGTACCAGTATACTACCAACTAATTTTTTTCACGGGTTGCACGGAAATAATTGCCCAAAATTTAAAGAACTTCCTTTCACAAGCAGATTTAAATATGCTGTTACCTCGTTGTAAACTTGTAATTCAAAGCTGTTTTAAAGTCCTATTTAACTGAAAAGACACTTTGGACCTTATTATTTTACTCAGACCACTTTGCAAAGAGCCATGAAGCTTCCCAGTTGTAGGTCCAAATTATACAGTCTGCACCTGATTTTCAGATAATACTATATAATGTACAAGTTTTCTTCACAGCTACAGCTACAATGTAGTTCATGTGCATGTTTTATATTACTGCAATAGACCTAAATCTTGCTTTTTTTGATGGGAGTTTTGCTTGAGGAAGAAATGAAAGATTAGGGACACATAAAACACAAAGTCAGTAATTTAGCAGCCTGATTTTATAATAATCTTTGTCTAATGATTATTTAATATTGTACTAGGCTATTTAAAGAATATTCTACAAAGCGTTATAGCTTCTTCTTCAAAGCTTGTGTAAAATGTAATTTGTAATTAGTAGCTTTAGATATGTAATGTATGTGAGGGAATATTAATATTCTATAAAAGCTGCTGTCGGTTTAAGTTTTATAGAGAAACACAAAATAATATGAATACTTAACAGCCAAAATAATTTGTTAAAAATAGAGTTGCTGGATTTTGTAGAAACTCCACCTTGAAAACACATTTTAAAAAATCTTTTAAAATTCTGTTATAAATAAACGAGTTATGGCCATAAATGAGCTTAGCGCTACAGAAATATACTAAAAATTATTTTCAAGCTCTTCAAAGCATCTCAAAACTTTATTCAAGCATAGAGACTGGAATTATTCACAGAGTTTGTCACTGCAACTCTGAAAATTACTCACCAATGTAAACATTCAAAAAAAATGGTACTTAAACCATAGTGAATTCAGTAGACTCCACTTACTGTTAACACTACTCTAACTGAGCTTAGAATACAGCCTGTTCCTTGAAAACATTATTTAGCTGTCTGGCACAGCTGCCATCCATTCACTGTGCATCACAAGGATTAACAGCTTTTTGAGGGTTTTACCTTTGTTAAAAATAATAAAACAATAAAAAGCTTTTCCAAAAGGTATAGCGTGTCCAAGAGCAGCAGAGGGCAGTCACACTCTACGGTACACAGCACGGGCTCAACTGCAGCGAGTTTGCATTTTCTGCAGCACTGTCAAGAGCTGTCAAGCCCTGTGCAAGCAGAACTCTCCCCTTTTCTCAAGCAAATCCCACAGAAATTTTATTCTAATTCCCGATGAATTCTTCGTGTACTTACGGAAAAAAAGCAGAAGAAAAGCCACCATTATTTCCTCTCTCCAACCTACAAAACCTTTGCACACACCTCCTAATGTTCTCAGGGCCAAATCCTGTGGATCTTAATTGCATAGCAAAAGGTATCAATTCTTGAAGAACGCCTCAGCAGACAAAGCGAACAGGATTTGGCCATTAGGCATCACAGAAGCAAGGATCTAGATATATTTCTTAAATTGCCTAAAGCTGAGGCAAGCTTTTTTAAGTCAGGTAATAACAACAGTATCAGCTGTTCTGTGATCGAGACAGAATGCTACTACGTTAGTTAATGGCCAGAAATCATCTAAACACAAGTATCTGTGTTCCCTAATGTTGTGTGATGGCTTGGTTTCTCTCTTTACAAACGAGTTTTCTCAGCAATATTCCCTTTCTGACCTAGATAAAATAATTTCTTATTCTTCATCTACTTCTGTAAGGTAATGAATGGCACAGTGAAGAATGCGATGTGTGTGCTCCAGATGGCACTGAAAGAATCCAAGAATCTAAAAATACAGTAAGTTTTACAGCAGAGGTTTCATAAGGTGGCTGTCTCCTCCTTGACATCACTATTCAGCTGGCTATTGGAATGGGACTAATTTAATTAAGAGAACAGCTCAGATAAAACATTTTTTGTCAGATTCTCCAAGTCCTATTCACCCTGCTTGAGAACTCAAGCAAGTCTTCCCTTAAGCAGTCCAGTAACACACCTCCCTTCATGCCAGCTTAGCTGAGCAGAGCAACAATAGGAGCAACTGGCACAAAGAAAACTACTGAAGTTAATGTAAAGATTATCGTATTATTTTTCCAACAGTGACCCAACAGTCAAGGCAATTGCTGGTAAGAAATTGTTCAATGCAGTCTCGATCTTTCACTTCTCAAAAGCTTCAGGTGAATCTTATTTCCAATATTTGGTCCTGAAACTCTCACAGCTTGCCACGAGCTCATTTCACTCCTCTGCTTTCCAAACTATCTGAACCAAAAGCAGCTATTTCTATGCAACAGACATCATTGGGGGAAGGGGGTGATGATCACAGCTATTGTTTTTTTGTGAGAAACATGGCCAGAACGTTGAAACAATAATACAGATAACATACAAATCAGATGATTGTTAATCTGACTGAGTTCCAATCTCTCCTAGCATGATTTTTTATTTCCTAGCAATAAATTTTCATATCTGATTTCTGTAAGGGATCAAATACGGCACATCCACCTTGGATTTTATAGCAAATAGTATATTTGTAAGGAAAGAAAAAAAAGGTACAGAAGATTGTTTTGCTGCTAAACAATGCAGTTCTTTAGTCCCAAAACAGAAACGCCGTATTAAATAAATGCTGGGGAGGTGAGTTACGGGGAAAGAAGGGAGAAGAGAGGGAGACAAGACGAAGGAGGTTAATAGAAGTTTTCCACTCTAACATTCTCAAAATAAACACATAAACAACAAAAAAAGCTTCTATCTGACCAAAGGAAGAAGGGTGTTAGAAGGATGTAATGCAATCCCTGCAGCATTTCAAACTCTACTTCAAATCTAGGTCTCTTTCCACATAGCATGTTCATTGCTTGCAGCAAAAATGGGTTCCTTTAAAGAGCATGTCCCTTTATCATCACAGAACCACCAGTTTCACATTTCATACTTGTGATCTCAATAGCTTGCAGGAATTTATATTCAGAACACAACTTTGGTGTTTAAAACTGGGAAAAACGTTGGACAATATATTTGTATATTACCCAGCAATCTGAGAGAGTGGAATTGTGAATTTTAGTTGTCAACATTGTTTTTCAGGCTTTAGAGAAAAAGGGGAAGACCAAAAAAATTGCCTTTTTGCTGCCTGGGAAGTAGCAGGAATGTGCCACTATTAACTCACTGTTCACTGCTTTATCGTTAAGACACTGTGTCCTGTGGACTAGAGTTGTCTACAATCTTTCAGATTCACCTGATAAAGTATTCAGAGAAGAAATTGTTGGTTTAGTACATCTAAGTGTGTGTATGTACAAACACCTGCACTACTTTGGTACCTTATTTTACACTTGGCTTGATAAATAATAAGGTTGTCTGCTCAAGCACCGGTTTTACTCAGGTATGACTTCTCACGCAGTCGTGTACGCAGAGGGTTAGGGAGACACTAAGATACTCGGAGTGTTCTTGGTACTTCACAAGCCTCAGCTCAGAATGTTTTGCTCATTCAAGTCCCTTCAAAACTCTTGATGCCACTTTTTGCCTTCTTTTCGGCAAGACATCTTGGAAAAGAGCCATACGATGGCACAGTAAAGGCTTTGTGCTTTTTTCTTAATGGTTCAGAAACAGCACAATGTTAACTTACAGCAAGTCATCTTCACATCCCCTAAGCAGGTCAGAACATTCCTCTGACACCTTGGGAAATATGTATTAATGAATTAAAACAAATACATACCTAGTTTTCCCTTCATTTTTTTCCTAGTCAGGCCTGTAGCCAATCCAGCAGAAAAATCCCTGGGAAGAATGGACAAATGTGACTAAAGGCAGAAGTAGGCACTCTGCATCCCTGAGCCTCCCGTGCAACCTTAAAGAGAAACACTGAGTCTGCGCCCTGCCAGCCTGAGCGGACACGTGGTACTGCCGAGAAGTTCGTAAGAGTAATGAGACCACTGTCAACAAAAAAGTTTCCACTGACATGAATCCTGCTCATGGACATTTCTCACTGATATACTGACTTTTTCAAGATGGCACAGGGGTGAACTTGACTTGAATTTCCTGGCTTTTGAGAGATTATAGGCATTATTTATTCTTTCTTTCTTTACCTACCATATTTTTAATTAAATTAAATTCCCCATGTATGGTTAGCTATAAAGTGCATATCACTTACCTGCACCTTCAGATCTTTCACAGTCCCGTGGGTAAATACATAATTAGTTGGTTTTGTAAAATGCATACTATTTACTTGACAGGCCAGACTGGCTCTAGAGGAACTGTCCTCATGTCTTGGTTAAGTGCATAATTAGGCAGGTTTTTAAAATCCATACTATGTTCCCCACATTGAAGGCATAGCACTCCATTAGTTAAATATTCATTCTTTAAATATATATACATATATGTATTATTTACTTAATCAGCCAGACAGCATGTAATTATGCATTTAGGATGTGTCCAATGCGTTATATAAAAATACTCACAAAAATGTATGGAGAAAAATTACTGTACAGTAATAGTTGTTTTTTAAATGACCATGTCCTCACCACTTCTACCATTTCCTCTCAAAGTACCAAGGATGTCCACGAAAGTACTGAAGATTTCATGAAAAAAAGTGTTAACTTAGAAATGCTTAGCAGTATACTTACATTCACCTAAACTTTCAGACTGAAATCATAAATAAAAGGGAGTACTTGCTATCTTTTCCAAGAACAAAGGTATTTAACAACATGAGAGTAAACCTTGTAAAAATAAAACCTTAGCTCCTTAGCTCTTTGGGGCAGATCCTCAACTAGCAGAAATGCATGTTGTTCCACAGAAATAGGTAGAAGCCTGCACATCAGCAAAGCAGAGGATTGGAGCTGTTGAGTCCCAGAAATCTTATGCTATGACATTCTTGCAGATTTGCCTAAGCGAAAAGGTTAGGCAATTCCCTGAGAAGTGGCTGTGCATATGTTTATACAATTGCAGTGGAGTCTTTCCAGGGAGACTGGAGGGGAACCCACAGAGGGTAACCTACAGAAAGCCAATGCACCATTTTTGTGCAGCTCTGAAGTCTTCACCTCCACCCCTGGAAAGGTGATGGAACAGCTCATTCTGGATGTCATCTCCAGACATATGGAGGAAAAGAAGGTGATCAGGAGTAGCCAGCATGGATTCACCAAGGGGAAATCCTGCTTAACCAACCTGAGAGCCTTCTCTGATGGAATGACTGGCTGGGTGGATGTGGGGAGAGCAGTGGACGTTGTGTCCCTTGCCTTCAGCAAGGCTTTGGACACTGTCTCCCATAACATCCTCCTAGAGAAGCTCAGGAAGTGTGGGTTAGACGAGCAGACAGTGAGGTGGATTGAGAACTGGCCGAAAGGCAGAGCTCAGAGGGTCGTCATCACTGGCGTGGAGTCTAGTTGGAGGCCTGTGGCTAGTGGTGTCCCCCAGGGCTCAGTACTGGGTCCCATCCTGTTCAGCTTGTTCAGCAGTGACCTGGATGAGGGGACAGAGTGCCTCCTCAGCAAGTTTGCTGATGATACTAGGCTGGGAGGAGTGGCTGACACACGTGAGGGCTGTGCTGCCATTCAGGGAGACCTGGACAGGCTGGAGAGCTGGGCGGAGAGGAACCTCCTGAGGTTCAGCCAGGGCAAGTGCAGAGTCCTGCACCTAGGGAAAAATAACCCTAGGCACCAGAACAAGCTGGGGGCTGACCTGCTGGAGAGCAGCTCTGCAGAGAAGGACCTGGGAGTGCTGGTGGACGACAGGTTGGCCATGAGCCAGCAATGTGCCCCTGTGGCCAGGAAGGCCAATGGTCTCCTGGGGTGCATTGGGAAGAGTGTTGCCAGCAGGTGGAGGGAGGTGATCCTGCCCCTCTACTTAGCCCTGGGGAGGCCTCATCTCGAGCACTGTGTCCAGTTGTGGGCTCCCCAGTACAAGAGAGACATGGAGTTACTGGAGAGAGTCCAGCGCAGGGCTACGAGGATGATGAGAGGGCTGGAGCACCTGCCCTATGAGCAACAGCTGCGAGAGCTGGGCCTCTTCAGCCTGCGGAAGAGAAGACTGAGTTTTCAAGTTTTTTTGGAAGTGTGTCCTCCCCTACATCTTCTAATGTGAGGAACTAGTATGTGATGAACTCTCCCATGCGACATGTATTATGATACTCATATATGAGGTCATTTGAGGATTTTGCAGTTTTGCAAAGAAAGCAAATGCTCTGTACACCCTTCCTGGGAAACCTGCAGGCATGACCACCTCTCTGAAATGCACACCAATGTATTCAGCATGGGGAACAAACAGGAGGAGCTGGAGATCTGTGTGTGATTGCAGGGCCGTGATCTCATGGCAATCATGGAGACATGGTGGGATAGCTCACATGACTGGAATGCTGCCACAGATGGCTCTGTGCTTTTTAGGAGAGACAGGCCAGGAAGGCGAGGTGGTGGAGTTGCTCTTTATGTGAGAGAGCAACTGGAATGCATCGAGCTCTGCCTAGGGGTGGAGGAGGAGGAGGCAGTTGAGAGGTTATGGGTAAAGATCAAAGGGCAGGCCAACATGGGGGACACCGTTGTGGGTGTGTACTACAGGCCACCTGACCAGGAAGAGAAGGTTGATGAGGCCTTCTATAGACAGCTGAAGGTAACCTCACAATCACAGGCCCTGGTTCTCCTGGGGGACTTCAACCACCCTGACATCTGCTGGAGGGACTACACAGCAAGGCACAAACTGTCCAGGAGGCTCCCGCAATGCATTGATGATAACTTCTTGTCACAAATGGTGGAGGAGCCTACGAGGAAGGGTGTCCTGCTGGCCCTTGTCCTTACCAACAGAGAGGGACTGGTTAGAGATGTGAAGGTTGGGGGCAGCCTTGACTGCAGTGACCATGAGATGGTGGAGTTCAGGATCCTGCAGGAAAGAAGTAAGGCAACAAGCAGGACTGCGACCCTGGACTTCAGGAGAGCAGACTTTGGGCTCTTCAGAGACCTACTTGGAGGAATCTAATGGGTTAAGGCCCTAGAAGGAAGGGTGTTCCAGGAAGGCTGGCCAGTATTCAAACATCATTTCTTCCAAACTCAAGAGCGGTGCATCCCTATGAGTAAGAACTGCAGCAAAAGGGGCAGGAGACCTGCCTGGGTGAGCAAGGAGCTCCTGGCCAAATTCAGACAGAAGAAGAAAGTGCACAGACTGTGGAAGAGGGGACAGGCTACTTGGGAGAATTACAGGAATGCAGCCAGAATATGTAGAGATGAGGCGAGGAAGGCTAAGGCCCAGCTGGAATTGAGTCTGGCAAGAGATGTCAAGGACAACAGGAAGGGCTTCTTCAAATACATCAGCAGCAAGAGGAGGACTGGGGAAAATGTGGGTCTGCTGCTGAATGGGGCGGGGGCCCTGGTGACAAGGGATCCAGAGAAGGCAGAATTACTGAATGCCTTCTCTGCTTCAGTCTTCACTGCTAAGGGCAGCCCCCATGAATCTCAGAGCCTGGACGTGAGGGAGAAAGTCTGGAGAAGGAAAGACTTTCTCACTTTCTTACTGATTCTGTGATTCTATGATTCTTACAGGCGACGTAAGTTGTGCACAGGCCTTGAGGACTTTGAACAGAGATGCGTGTCACCCAGTTTCATTAGCAATTAACCAAAAGCATTGAGAAGCAATTCACATGGACAGTACAGGCACATACTGGAACAACTTTCATTGCCACCCATACTATGTCATCCTTCTCATGCAGAACATACTTTTTCCAACAGCATCACAGAGGAAGTAAATGCAATTATTCACACCTATGAGACAGGAAGAAGCAAAGAAATTCACCAACATAGCTCAGAAAGACAGAGCAGAATCTAAGTCTCCAGTATCTGTGCTCTCTTCATTATAACATGTTATTTTTGTGGGGCTCCCCAGCAGCCCCTGACGTGAACGTATTCATTTCTTTGCTTTGCTTTTTTCTGAGATACAACAAAAATGTTTTCAGAGAACAGCCCAAGGATAATTCATCCCAACTGCATCTATAAAACAACAGGAGACATATTGTACTTTACTAGGTTTCATGGACCTGATCTATACAGGTACAGAAACATCAGTTCTCATTATTTTTACTGAGAGAGAGAGAGACATCTAAATAACTGAAGAACTATGCCTTCGTGCATTTGAATTTTCAGTCTTCCAACAAAGCTATTATGAAGCTAAAGTTATCAGACACCACGTTATCTGCAGCATGATGAAATCTGGAGAAGATCTGAAACTATCAGCAAAGGTTTAATGTTAAATAGCCACAGCCAAGTATGACCTCCCTGATCTTATTTCATGCCTCGTGCTGCTGAACAAAACGGGAACGACATGTGACATATAGGAACACACAATGTGACAGCTTTACCATTCAGTAAAGGTGATTCACATCAATTTCTTCTTGAGTAAAAAAAAGCATCCTCCTAAGTATGCCGTGTTCATTTACGAGGGGCAGTTAAATAAGAATTCAGCCCTCCTCTCCCATTCACTCTCTTCTCCCAGTCTTTCTCCATACTCTTCCAGCAAGACACCATGATATCTCCACAGCTCGTCAGCCCCATGATGCAGATCTCCAGATGCAGAGAGTGAGAGAGAAGCTGTAATGCCATGCAGACCTGGGGTGGGAACCTCTGCCAAATCACAGCCCAGCACTAAAGGCATGACTGTGATCACAAAAACAAATCAATAGTATGTCCTGGTCCGGCCAGAAAGCACTATCTCCCCTGAAAACCTCATTCACACTCATTTGAGTTGCCTCCTTCCTGAGTACTGAGTACATCAAGGCCAAGCTACAGGCCAAAACCCGTAATATATTGTGTATTACTTGCCGTAAGTAGAACGTGACTCCTTTCTGGAATCTGCTCAGGTTATGGGCATACAGTCAAATGCGATCAAGGCACAGCAGCTAAACAGGTTAGCACCTGTCAGCTGGGTCGCTACACCTATCTCTGCAAGTGCCTTTATTTTCCACCCAGAAGATTATTATAGAAACGGCCATGCAGTTAAAGATGCTGCCTTCACGTCTGGTTTGCTTGGCTTTTCACCACCTCTCTGCTGCAAGTTACCACCTTCACATTTCAGCTGGCAGAGCTGGTCGTGTGAGTGCTCTCATTTGCTTAAATGAAAAATATCAGGTGGCTTAGTTAAACAAAAAAATCTCAAAACCACCTCGGCTGCACTAGCACTGAAGTGCAGAAGGCCAGACTGCATGCTTTATTCTTCTCAGACGGTTGGTTAAGGTGACAACCTCTCGGATATAGGTAGTAACAAATAATTGGAAACTAAGTCCCTTTCGCAGCACTCCTCCGGTATGTCTCCAGCCCACCCCACTTACAAAGAAAAACAGGCTAGCTGAAATCACAGTGAAAAGGGTCTCAATTTCAGCCAGTATTCTCAATAAATATGAAAAAGAACATGCAAGGCAAAACCAGACAGGTCCCTTAAACAAAGACTACGATTAAATTTAAACTATGTTGTCCAATCATATTGATCATTACAGCCACTTACATTTACTGTAAATCTACTACAGTTTTCCTGTTTTGTTTCTGTATTTCAATATAAAAACAAGAACTCTCTCCCACAGTAGGCTAGATATTTCCTGAAATAACACATGAGTGGTGGCTATTTTACCCAGCAGGTTCCTTTATCACCACAGAGCAGGAAAGTTGACAAGCTTTGTGTCTGAAATGTAATTAGCTTGTGGGAGTACAGTCATAATGAAAGTAAAATTTACATTATTGCAGGCATGTGATTGTTTGCTCTTTCAAACAGGAGTAAAAAGTGAATTCCAAGGCATGTATATGGGGGGCTTATTCGATCCATATTCTCAAACTTCCTATACCTCTGCTGAGGGGGAAGGGGGCTTCTAGAGGTTTACGTGATGTTTCTGTGTGAAAGCTTTTCAGATCAAAAAAGAAGAAATGAATGATGAAAAACGACTAACTGCTTTGGGCCCGAGTCTGATTTCAGTCTCATTCAGGATTCATCCAGATTAACAAAAGAGCATCTCTCACTTAGAAGCAGATATAGAGGTTTTTCTTTTTTCTTTCTTTTTCTTTTGTTTTAAAAAAACTTTTACAGTACCAAAAGTAGCTACCCTCCTTTCTTAAAAAACAAAAAGTTCAATTTTCCAAGCTAAATTCTCTCAGGAATGCAGAAATCTGCATTTGTAGAACAAGCCTAAGCAGATACTCTGTGGCAGACCCAACACTTGCCAAGCCATGTTGGGATATGTTATATAGTAACAACGGTCAAGTCCTGCTCACAGATCCCTGAGACCTTCCTTTTCCACAGGCTTTTGAACTTGTCAGCCCCTGTAGAATATATCCTCCTTTGCAGGAAAAGTTAGAGATAATTTCAAATTTGGTTGAAAAGTCTGAATGCTTCACTATTTTTGGTAGCTGCCAACTACGCGATGCACCTCTCCCCACCTCCTGGCCATGTATAGGGACTAGGACTACGTGGGCTATGCGTCTGCGGAAATGGTTAGTGTGAGAAAAGCACGGCTGTCCTGCGAAATGTCGTCAACAACAGCAGTACCACCCTCTCAGAGCTGTCTCTTCAGGCTGCCTGCAGACTCGGGCAGTCGCTTCCGCCATCGCTCACACGGGGCTCACGGACGAAGAGCCGGTATCTGTGAAGCTTTCCTCGTGATCATGAAGACAATAAACGGACACTAAATAGACGACAAATGTATTGACCTACAGATCCGCGAGGCATACCGGATTCTGAGGACATGCACTTGCTGGCCTGTGCAGAAGCCAGCACAGATCCAAAAAGCCACTACGCTCCAGCCTACTGGCGAGATAACCCAAAAGGCAATCTGGTATTACTAACACCAGCGAAAGGAGTTTTACTGCTTAACAGTAAAATCAATGCACAATCTGCTGAAGAGGACCATGAATTAGTGTCTTGCTGTAACACTCTGCAGAAAAACATGATCGCTCACAGTTAGCGTCACAGGACCATCCCTTATTTCTGACTGAACAGTATCTATTTCTCAGACGAAATGTTCCTCTGGTGATCCACAAGCACTGCTTAAGCCTCTCTATACCCAATCGTGGCTTATGCTCAATGTCCAAGCAACAACTATCGATAACCGGAGACCAAAAGATATTACATTACCAATAGAAATCAAATGCAGTGGCTTGATCATCTATGTAGTTACAATATCCAATTCATTTAGAATTATTTCTTAATGAGTGGACTTACAAACTGGTATTGTTATATCCTTTGATGTAAAAGTAGGTCTCAATCTGCCTATTTTATCTTTATTTTTCCCTTTCCCTTAAATCAGCAAATCCACTACATAGCCTCTTGCTGATTTTAAGAGGCATATGGTTCTTAATCCAGTGGTGTATGAATTATGGCAGTAAATGGCTTTGAAAGTGCCTCGAAAGCAAAAATATGGAAATTCCCCCCCCCCAAGAGACTAGGATGAGCAGTCATTATTTTTGCGATTGCAGAGAACACTGCCCAAGTGTTCCAGGACTGTGCGTATAATTGTTTGTCTCTTTCTCTCTTTCAAGTATTTTTTTAAAACTGTAAAACCTCAGACACACTCAAGGACAGCTTCCACAGCTTGGTCAAGAACACTAGCATATCTACATATTCACTAAGTCATAAATCTTCTATACTTTGGCTATGCATATATGACACATGACCCTTATTTCTCCCTTGCGGTTGCACTCTGAGAGACAATAGAGGTCCACTAAAGCACACAGCTTCCCTCTTAGGTAATATTTCATATGTATCTCTTTACAACTACCAACACATCAAGGTAACTGAGCTGCAGTCTGGGAGGGGAGTTTAACCATAATTGTCTTAAATTGTCTAATTTGGATAAAATGAGCAAGAAAACTCCCTCAGCTATTTGTTAGTATAATAATGTCATCTCTATGTTTCTTGCCTCGTGGTATTCTGTTTTGTAAGGGCGAATGAACTATAGTCTGAATCCTTTGGATATTTGGTTCGATCTGTCTGTCAGACATTAATTAGTTTCATAGCAATCTCTCACTGCTGTCTTGTGGAAAGACAGCAAGACTGAAAAATAAGCCAGGATGACAAAGGGAGAGCTTGACTTGCTTCTGACCAAAGAAATCTGTCATTAAGAAAAGGTTCAGAACTCAGATCTGAAGCTCCTTTGCCTGCCTTATGGGAGTACAGATGACTGGATTAAAACATTAACACATTATTATATGGGAAAACATCTTTTCAAAGGATGGTCTCTTTGCCCATTTATTTCCATATACATAAATAACTGCAGGGAGGGAGATTTTCATAACAGAGCCCTGAAACTCAGCCATGCGACTCTCGCTAATGACAGCGGCTGTTAGACAGCCAAAACACCAAACGAGGTTTCCAAATTAACCTTACAGTAACATTATGGAGGCCTCTGTAGCAGCTCTGTAGTTAAATCCATATTAGAATTTGCACTTGGAGCTTTACTAGTGTCCTAGGATTTCCTTCTCAAATTACTCTGCGTCATCTCCCTATTTTACATACTAAGGTCTAATTCTCTACTTCATAACAGCATTTTTTAACACTGGTACAATTCATATTTTGCAACACTAGCAAAATAATGCTACAACAGTGTAGAAAATCATGTCCTAACTCTCCAAGAGACAAGGGAATTTGTTCACATATATTTAAATATATTAACTTTCATACAAAAGGAAATTAAAACTTTTCCTATTCAAAAATCTAGAGCTCAGAATCTCGTCTTGTTGCAGCTAATAGTGGTAAAGAAACATATGCCATAAATCATAAATATTCATTTTTGGTGATATTTTATAGATGGGCCATTTAACTGCTTTTTGTCAACGTAAGTTATCCAAGTTGTGTCTCTGTTTCAGCATTAGTTTTCTTCAGCTCCAGTAGGCAAAACTAACATTCAGCTTAGTTTAAGGGAGTGTATTTTTTTTTTTTCCAGGAGTATCCAGCTTTCTCCTCACTGCCACCTCTGAGTTTCAGAACCGAACAGCAGTGGAAAGTAGCTTTCAATTTTTCTATGGAACACAAGAATCACTTAAAATATGGTAGAAGGTAGGATTTCTCCAAGTCTATACCATCTTCCTTTCACTTTCCTCCTATATTGAGTCTTCCTCCATGATGCCCTACCCTCTCTCTTGCTCCACCCCTCACCCACATCTTCTGTCCCCAATGGCTTGTATCTATCCCCACATATCACTCACTGAATTATGCACATCCTAGGCTTTTCTCTAAGGCAACAGAGCATACTCATCTCCCAGAGACGTCACTGCCTCAGTTGCCCTGGCACTTCAGTCCTGTGGAAGGTCTAATTTCCACCTATGTCACATGCTTGATCATTTCTTCAGTCACTTGGTGATCCCTTCCTTCTTTATCTCATCCCCTATAGCTTTTTGAATCTCTGAAAACAAAGCAACTTTTATTTAGATTGCTAAATACAAACACCAAAGTTTTGAAAGGTTGACTGATGCGTCAGTGTATTTGCAAAACGTACATCAGGCTTACATGATATTGCTAGTATGCAGAAGTATGCATGACAATAAACCCTTGGTTTATTAAAAAAAAAAAAAAAGAAAGAGAGAGAGAATAAGAGCGACTAAAACTAAAATAATCAAGTTGTCTCTGAGGCATTTCCTCCTGAGGAGCATATTAAAGAACTAGTCATGGCAAGACCGGAGTTGACTTTACGTAGGAAAAAACTGAAGTGGTCTGGCAGTGCACAGCCTGAAACACACACCCCTGTCAAAGGATTCAGCAGGGAACAGGTCTATCAGGTGATTCCCTCTCCAAATAAAAGCAGGAGAAAAACTGGGTCTGTGTACTGACTGCTCAAAATGTGGGGGCAGAGAAAAGACCACAGATTCTTTCCCTTAAATTAAAACAATTCAGGAAAGGGTTGTGCAGAGATCTAAGATGTCACCGATGGCCAGCTGCCAAAGGGACTGGATGGGCACGCGAGTGCGGCAGAGTAGCACCCTGGAGTGTCAGGAGCAGGGGCCTCTTCTGATGGCCATGGAAGTGCCAACGCCCAGGGGAAGCTCGCTTGCTGGCCTATTGACATTAAAAAACAACTGAAGAATCCACACAGGCAAACACGTTTATTAATAGTTAACCAAACTCCCAAGTCTTTTGAAATTTAGCACATTATTGGTCCCTACCTACCAAGAAGGAAGAAATCAAAGTGATGCCAAACTGAATTTTCCAGCTGCTATCTTATCTTAGCATCTATTGCTAAAACCACAATCACAATAGGCAAAGCAATGCATTTACCAGCAAATTACTACATAAATCTGCTTTCTGTACTAGCCAATTATTTCTGATGAAAACACACCTAACAGTTGCTGGTTAGCTTTTTCCAGGCCCCCAGAGTGAAATACACTACACTGGCAAAGATGCAAATCTTGACACTAAAATGTCTACACTCAAAAAAACCCACAGTGATAACTTGGGCATTTGCGCTATCAAATCCAGGGCAGAAAGGATATTTTATGCTTAAGGGAACTATCCCTAATAAGATGAAAAATTAAACAAGCTTGGACAAAAGCAGCAAAATTTTGCAAGAGGAATGGGTTTATTTGGAAGACTGTCCTCATGCTTCACCAAAGAAATCTGAGATAAATACACACACACACACACATATACACACAGGCCTACAGGAGTTTGAAAATGGTTATTAAAGGCTGTTTGCTCTCCTACAAATTCCTCATAAAAGCATTCCTCATTCTGATATAATACTGCAATGAATCCTATAAGCCTTTCTGTTTAACCTTACTGCAGAATGATGGTAAAATCATTAAACATGAGACTTCACTAAAATATAAAGAACATGCCAGATTTCTTACTCACTTTTTAAAGTATTTTATTCAGGCTCCAACAATTTCAATATTAGTTCCTCTGACCTCTGATATAATACTAATGAGACATTTTAAGGCAGCTTGCAGTAATTCAGTCAGGCCAACAGCTTTGAGTGCCTCATGCAATTTGCACACAGACATTGTAGCTTACCACAAAACAGTGATGAACCAACCAGGGAAGAACCTCCTTTCCAGCAGAAGGAGGTTAATCTTTCCTTCAAAATATTTCAAACACTTTGCCACCTTTAACCTAATGTAAGATAGGCTTGGGGTGTATGGATGAGTATTTTTTAGGATTTCTAGTTTCTATCAAGTCAAGGATGAAAAAAATCCCTTTACCCTAACTATTTCCAATGGCTCTGCCTCAAATGAAGTTTAAATCTATACATAGGTATTTGAAAAAAATGCACAGACAGCTGCAGTACAGCTAAATTTTTTTTAATGGAATGCTTAAAGAGAGGTTCTTGAATCCATAAATTTCTGCTAAGGAGAAATGCTGAGCCTACACTCACACCAAAGCATCTCTTCAGCCAAAACACATCAGATCACCTTCTGATATTGCCACTGTGTGAAGTGCAGCAGGTACCAGAAGGTAGGAAAATGATAGATGAGTCTTCCTAAATCTCCAGTACAGACGGTTTCACGGTCTGGGTAAAGGTACATTTGATTTCATCCAAACCAGTTCACACATTTTCGTAGTAAGTACTTGTGTCAAAATGTTTCAGTTACCAGAAGACTCACCTCTGAGCCTGAACATGTAAGTACAAGTCCACACATTAGGTTGTCCATCAGCATACTGCCTGTACCTTTGTCTACGCACTCCTGAAGTGCCATCACCATAATGCATAGGTGCCACTTTGAATTCTTACCCTATGTTAGTCTGACAGTGCTGTCAGGGAAGACAGAACTGTACTATGCTTCAGAAAAATGTGAAATCACAGCTACGTCTGTCCATCTTTGGTAACTATTCAGGTGGAAGAGGATGGCACCATTTCAGAAGCAGCAGCAGACACAATCCAGTGTTCAGCGCAGTGTTGCTTCAGTAAAACAGATCACAGATCTGACAAAAGTCTTTCTGGTCACATATTGGCAGAGGCAAGCTTGCTATCAAGGTCTTAGGGAGACTGTTAAGGATGATGGAAACAACATATAAACAAAATCTTTTCTGTTCCTCGGTATTCTAAACAAATTTTAAGCAAGGAGCCTTCTTGTTTACAAAAAGATCCATCCTCATGTTCAGACAGCACCTAAGAGGTATAAAATAGCAGCTCCCACAGCACCAGCATCATTTTAGTGGCTGAATGTAGATTTAACCAGGTCTTGCTTCCAGATGCAGACAGATGTCTGGTGTGAGGATATTGGCCTATTGGCTGCCTCTTACCAAAAATGACAGGCATTTGGAGGGAAGTCTTTTCATAAAAGATTGCAAAACTTGGGTCCTACTGACTGTAGCAGGATCTGAGGACATTCTGTGCACAGCAGGATCAGGCCCAAAGCATAGGTCTGAACACAAGGAGTTCTCCACATTGTTAATAAAAGGTATTGGTGTGAAAAGGATGTGAAAGAGATGATGATCAGACACTAGGTAACAGATTCAGAAAAAAAGACCAACAAACCTTTACAGTATATTGTGATGTTTTCTTTTGTATACGGTATCAATGACTGTGTAGTATGCTTGCTGAAAAACCAGCTCTTGGTAATTGTCAGGGAACTTCATTCTGAGTGCAGGCTCTACTGGAAATTAATTGCTTCAGTGCAATCTGAACCACATCATAAATGTCATGTAGAAGTTGCAGGGAGTGAGGAGGCAATGACAGCTCTATCCACACTGTTTCATTTAAAGGTGGGTAAAACACACTGCGACAGAAGTGCTCTTCATCAATAATTTAGTCTGCAGTGTAAAGCCAAGCCTTGCCAAAGATGCCAGGGGAGCAGCTACCTCCCTGGTTTTAATGACACCAGCAGGGAGGGGTTGAGGGGCCAGCTCAAATCAACATTCATTGCACATCTGGGCATGTCGGCAGATGAAGATATCTAGGACTGAGCTGACAGGACAAAGGGTTGAAAAAAGAAGTGTAACCTAGAAAACCTTTACTTTGAATTCTTTGTATAAATTCAAGGGGGATGACAGTTCCTAAGGTCATCTTACATAATAAAACTTCAGTGATCTACATAGAGAATTTTAACTCTTTCCAACACATAATCAAAGAAACCACAAGTTAAGTTTATATTATTCACTTTATGAATGTAAAATGCAGAATCTTTAATTCTCCGAATAGGACTATTTTAATGAGCAGAATGTTAACATTTATATGCCTGACTTCATCGTAATAACCCTAATTATAATGCCATAGAAGCCCCACACTGTAGTGGAGGGTCACTGGAGTTCCTATTACAACCCTTATCTTGGGGGAGTTTAATATCTTTACCATCTCATAGTGTATTTGTCTGAAACTTGCATGCAGGTTAGCACCGTTTTATTCCTTATGATAATTATTGTCTTATAGCAGTTTAGTTTCGTTCTTACACAGCTCCTGCTTCTTGCCAACAATAAGTGGTTTTACTGCTTTTATGGCAATCTCTACACAAAAGCCCATCTACACTCTCTAAAAGAGAATATGACATTCAGGTGCGATGAGACTGATACATCATTGTACCAGAACCACCATATTCCCACCCTAGGAGGTTATGAAGTCTTATAGTTAGTACACTATTGAAACCACTCTGGTTTGCAGTTTCACTGTGATGCTGGCAGAGCTTTTAGACAGTAATCTTCCATTCTAGGTTATCTATTGAAAGTCCATTTTTTTTGGCTGAGTCAGTGATGACTCGCACAACCTTTACATGACGGGATGTAATACAAAAGCCAAGGAAAACAGATGAGGGTAGACAGCCTGGATCTAGTGATGCATTAGTTGCAGGTTATAAAACGTCGAAGTGCTCAGCTGTCATCTAGATATGTAAAGTGAATTGCATTTGTCCAGATAAGAGGGCTTTCACCTCCAGTGTGGTCAGAGAACTTTTTCTCTCGTATTTTGCCTCTGCCATAGTAATCCTCACTTTTAGCAAGTTAATGCTAAATTATTTTATATCATGGTATCAGAGCTATATCTGAAGGCTGTTGAGAAGATATAACTGGTTTAATCTTCTCCAGCAAGCCTATGTAGCTCATTTGCTTCTTATTTTCTGCTCACAGTCACTTTTTAGTGAGATATTATGTGCTTTCTATGATCTTCAAAAGTCCTAAGTAATCTAGACTACACCAGAGCTGTGCTCACAACAGCAGCTTCATCCATGACAACTTCACTGTGGGCTACTGCAGGTTTTACATCCAATGGAGGTCATATGGGAAGGCTACAAGCAAAAGGAGTAGGGGAATACACTGTCATACAACCACATCTGACATTTCCCTTTCATTTTCCTAGCTATCAGAAGGTACAAAATGAGTATCACCACAAGAGCTCTCTGAAATCCCGTTCTGAAAAAAAGGTAAACAGTAAAAGTGGATGGATTATCACCAACCCAGATGATGATTTTCCAAGAAGGAAGCTCTGCAAAATGAGGAAGGAAGTCATAACAATTACATTTCTTGTCTGGGAGTGGAAAAACAACTTTATCCTTCCCACCCCCACCCGCTGCAGAGATGCTTGTGCTTACTCTGTACTGCAGTGGCTCCAGAGGAGGCCTGGCTCTCCATGAGGGCACAGTGGTAATGATGATCAGACACACTGGTGTTAGCACTAGATGCTAGGTGATGTTAGCATGACCAAGATAAAAGGTTTCTCTACCAAGTCTATATTTTGCTCTCCACATAGCGTCACAGGCACCATCTTGCTGCAAGCTGCCAGACCAAGTCCCATACTGTCACAGTAAGTTCTGTACCAAGTGTCACCAAGGTGAAACCATCTCCCCATGCTCTTTTCACTCACTTCCTGACACAAGGATGACACAAGGATGATGCTACAAGGAAAGTGATTCTCTGCAGTGTTACTGTTTATGCTGAGTAGTTAAAGGGAAAGATGATAATTATCTGAAAGTTAGATCAGGAATTTGGCTAACTCTTGAAAAATTCTCAAGTATCATTGTTCACTGTAAATGCTAGATTTACTAGAAAGGTTATTTAAAAGCCTGTCCCAGTGCTGTTTCTTGGCTTGGTACCTCGCTTCTGGGAAGAAGCTGGAATTTTAATGCAACAGAAATCTGAAGCTGCACTTCTCTTGCTGAACTGTAGAAAACTAGGAGCCCTAATTATAATGAACTCAGATAATGGCAGCCTGCACTACTAGTATACATGCAGAGAGACCAAAATAAGGGTGTACATATGCAGACTTTTATTCCAAAGTGCCAGACTAAGCAGAGCAATTTTGCAAACACAAGACACAGAACAACGCCATTTCAGAAACGCAAAGGAACAATTCCAGCCAGAAAATACCAGCTCTTAGGTGTGCTTTTAAGGACCAGTTCTTTTCTACCTTGCCCTCCTGTAGATATTTATACCTGATGCAAAGCAAGGCTGTGAAACTGGGATGTAATGGCAGCGAGTAACCTTAACAGGTATAAGCAGATTCACAATAGGCAAAGCAGCAGAGGTTCAGGACCTCTTAACTGCAGCAGTCAAGTGCATTAACTTGTTTAATTTTAAATGGCTATTGCCAGACTCCCAGCTGGTGCAGCCTGGCACAGCTCCATAGATTTCAGCAGAGCTACTACAACTGACACTAGCTGGGGATCTGGCCCAGTTTCTCAATTTGTCAAAGAGACGGCGATTCTTAGGGCATACGCCTGTCCTATGCAAATTGTCACAACATCACAGGTTTCAAAAGTCACCGAGTTGTAACAATTCACACTGGACGTGCTTCTGCCTCTTTCCTATCCTTTTTATGTTCACTGTGGGATTCCTCCAGAGGTAACGTCGTGATGTAACCTGGAGTGGCAAACCCAGTAATGAGCCACTGGCTCTTGGGGCAACAAAACGATTGCACTGAGTCAGAACTTCTAGCTTTAGAAAAGGATAATCTCCCCAACACTCTGTGCGCGAAAATTAACTGCAAGAGTAGAAAAAAAAGTCCAGACGGCAAGGCGTAAGACAAGGCTGACCGGGCGGGTTGGAAAGTCCAAGGTTTTCACTCTCAGGCCACACACAAATCACTTCATCTCTGTTCCATCTTCCTCAAACTGTGAAATGGGTCTAGGGAATGCTTACCTCGCAGGGGTCCTGCACGGACTGTGCAGCACTCTGAATCTGCCTTATGTCTTTTTATTAATACAATTTTAATGGGACAGAGAATAATAAACAAATCAAGAGAGATCATCCAGACAAAAGTGACATTGTAAACAGAAAAAGCACTGGAAACAGTTATCTCATCCAGCAAAAAAAATCAGTAATTTTATGAAGAAATTACTGTGAAATAGCAGAAATATAATAGTGATATTTCAAATAAAAAATAATCAGACTGAATCCCCGCCCACAAAAAAACAAATACTCATCATGCAGCCCAATAGACTTAATCTGTCATAAAGCCAAATACTTCCCAGAGGAGGTGATCGTTAGTTTGAACATTAATTTCCCTTCCCCTCTTCTTGTGTATCCATTAAGTGGAATAACAAGAAATGTTCATGGCCATAAGGTGTGTTTGATGGCAAGAAGTAAAAGAAAATGTGCAATTAAAAGATGTAAATGATAAACTGTATAACTTCTCAGCTGGCTTGACCAATATGTGAGACTACTGGGACACATGGATTTTCTAGTCCCATGGTGAGGTCAGTGAACTGCAGAAACACAAGGATGGAAAAAGTTGGGGGGGAAGACAGAAGAAGCTAATACTCCATCTTTTTCTTGTTCACTTAGATTTGCAAAACATGTTTCTTGAATGAGTTTGAAGCCTAACATATAAAAAGCTGACTATTTATATATTTGATTCTTTAAAAGCAATTAGGAATACAAAGCAGATGGTACAGCACTGTAGATTTCCCTTTTCATATTGCTTAAACACTAGAGATCAATAAGTCTAATATAAACAGATGATTTCCATAGCAGGGTTTATAATTAGCTGGCACTGAATGTGTCCAAACTCTAAAATAATTAGCAGAAGCATGTGGCACACCATTAAAACCTTGTGGCTTGTCTGCATTTACATTTATAATTATTAAAGTTAATTATGATGCTTGTGGTGTGGTTCCAAGCTCCTTTACAACTTAGATTAAATATTTTTTCAGTTCTACTTTTTCTTTCAGCCCACCAAATGCCAGCACTTTCAATAAACTTCATTTCATCAAAATGAAAAAATGAGGGTTACTTTTACAGAAATGACCTAAATATTTTCCTAACCAATAGACAGTGACAGATTCTGATCCAGGTTTAACTTTTCTAACAAGGCATCACACAAGAATTGAGTAACTCATCATTTTGAAAACACTGTTCCCAATTAAAGATTGTAATTTTAAAGTTTTTCAGGAAAATCATTATACTTAAGCCTGATGCACTGTTTTAACTGAAATTCAAATATTTTGTGAAGCAGAACATCTCAATGACATTCAGCACCTTCTATCAAAGTAAATCTTACTTTTATGTGCTCTGATCCTGTAGTGCGTATGAACAAATCACAGTGAAGAAGGCATTAGTGGGTACAAATATCATATGTGTCTCTTCTTCCCACAGCCTGATCCATGGAAAGTAGCAGTCACTCTATCTGGTCATTTATGAATATTATTTTTCTGTACATTAATTAAGACATTCTGTGACACATCCAGGACACCAAAGAAGTTGCACTGTTTGCATAATGTCTTTTTACAATTATTCATTTTTCTGAAATTTTCTTTAGTGTAAGCTAAACAAAATTCAGCAGTGTCCTCTAAATGCTGTTGAGTCAAATAGGAAGGACGACACACAGAACAGTGACCCTCTGGAAGAATGATGTTTCTGCAGGAAAGACCCCATGATTCAGGAACACCATATTTTCACCCAGCCACAAGAAGCACTTAACTGATAGGAAAGTACAAGTAAATTTAATTTACTACTCTACCTTCTAATGTAAATCATCTCATCATCTCATGCTATAGGATTATGGGAGAAGAGCTGCTGAACACACCTTAGAACAGAATAGCTACTCTCCCATCAGGTATCAGTTTGCCCATAAAAAATTCCCCATCAGTCTTTATTCTTCTGATCAAACATTTGATGAACTTCAGCTGCTCAAATCACTCAAAAGTGATTATATCATAGGCTTTCCTTCTATAACATGTCTTATGGAACACGCATCTCAAAATGGCTGGACTCTGAAGTTGCTTGGCTAGAACTTAAGATTTTCCAGACAGCTTTGCCCTAAAAACTTCAGCCAAAAGCAGAGCTTCTCCACACTCTCTTCACCTTTAAGTAGCATGGAGAAAGTGACAAAAATAAGCATTTGTGTAGCAGAGAATTCCACAAGCGCCAAAATCCAGCAATAGAAATCATTCTTCCACACCATTCCCAGAGAGAACAATACCTGGTCTTTTGCATATGAGTTACATTGCTGCAATCAGCTGCTGGAGATACTTGATACATCAGGATATTGGAGAAAAGGGTAAGTCTCTGTGTATGCTTAACTATGTTTCCATTTATCAGAAAGAAGAAAAAAGAAAAACAAATGTCAAGACAGGATTTAGGATAGCTTTTGCAGAAACAGAGCCTTCTACCTCCAGCTGCTAAATATTTCATGTGCTCAAGTACTTCCATTTCTGAAATCATGAGGAATACCTGATTTCTACTGCAGAGAAGCCTCCCGTCTCTTTATGGATTTCTATTTTTTTATATGATGTGTCCATCATGAACTTCTTGGCCCTCGATCTTGTTTCCTCTGGCTTAGGCCAGACCTGGAGATGTCTGGAATGTGACAAGGCAGCACAAGCCTGCCAACTATATTCTGTTAGCAAATTTATTTTCTTCTCCTAGACTGATGATAAAAATGTCATGGTGTGATGCTTTAGCAGGCCCAAGAGCTGCCCACCTACAGCTGCAGGGCTTGGAGGGAACTCGGAGCCAAGAACGCCATAAGGAGAGCAGACAGTAACTCCACCAACTTTGCTCCTTCTGCATTGCTTATTCTCCTGTTAAATGATGCAATGTGACCCCCTCAGGGATTCCAAGTCTGATCATGTTTTTCTCACTATTTTTTCTTTCCCACTTCCTCCTTCTCCTTGACTAAAGCAGCCCAAACTGCTGAATTTTTCATGAAAGAGATAATATCATTGTACATAAGATAATGGCATTCGAATACATCCATCTGCTTGTTAGCTCTGACTACATCGATTGTGTTTCTTCTGAAAGAATATTTACCAAAAAAGGGAGGGAGAGGGGGGGAAAAAGAGCGTTCTCTCTTTCATGGCGTAAAAGATGCACATTTTCATAAATGAAATACAGAATCCCCTTTACATACTTTAGATAAGAGTATAACATGAACAGAGAAATTAAGAAAAGCACCCTTGAGGTCTTGCCAGGACAAGAGTATTTCCTTCTTGCAACATTGCATTAAAAATCTAGGCAGGCATTACAATGAGGCAGTGGCATTGTTTTCTCTCGATAAATAATATCTTGTTGTGCAGATGAAATATTGCATGTCAGTGACTGGGCTTTTTACCAGCCTAAAAGTTTTCAAACATGGATCGCTCCAAAGATATCCAGTCAATCTCACTTTCCCATAAAAAGTGCCCAACCTAAAGGTATTCAGTTTATTATTTTATACATCTTTGGTTATAACGACAATGCAGAGGAAGGCCATAAAACGTATGATATTCAATTACTGAAAATCTGATGAAAAATTACTCTCAAAAGTAGGGCAAGTGAATATATTTTCAGAATTTGAGATGCGTTAGATAAAAGAGGATAGCAAGATAAAAACTGTCTATCAATTTTACACATACTGTACTGCTTTCATTTCATTTCCTATAGGCTGTGCACAACAATCTCCATGTTTTGAAGTTTTCTTTCAGATAACAATATATTCTAATTGGCTTGTTTACATTTATTACAGACATGTCCTAAAATTGGAGATGTGCTTCGTGCTCTTCCCTTGACCTGCTTAGCACAGCAACTGTTCTGGAGCACTTGCCATCTTAGACTGTTATTTGAACAACGCCCATATAAAGAACAACTACAGAACCAAATGCTACATTTCTCAGATTTTTGTGGGAACATTTCAATTCGTAGCACTCAAATGGCAAATGCAGCAATTAAATGTAAATGGCAGCAGTTGATCTGATTATTTCCTTCCCTGCAATCTCCTTTTTATTATAAGCTTGCATATTAAGCAAGCAGGAGGGAACAACATCCCTGAGTATTTGTCCCTTTGCTAACTGGGAAGGAGACCTGGGTGCATCTTGTGTTGCAGCAGTCCTTAAAACAGAGGAAAGAAGGTATCCTGATCGCCAGAAAACCTCAGTGACAGCAGGCCTCCCTCTGTTCCCAAATGAGCTTCACCTGGGATCCCACGCACTACCCGTGGCTACCCGTTCCCTTGACACTGACACCTTCGCAGAGAGGTGTGCAAGGAAATGTGCTTTTTACTGGAGCCAGACTCCACCAGTTGCAGGGTTTCCAGATAGGAAGCACAGTTTGCGCCTTCTCTTTCAAGCTGCTGTGGAGCTCGTTCAGTAGGGCATGAAGGTTTCTTCTCTTTCAACCCAATTCATCCTCAACCTATTTCTACTCTGTTACGTCTGCCCAGAACCTAGACTGTACGTAATTGCAAGGGCTGGGCAAGAGCAGCAGCACCACAAACTAGTGCTGTCTCTAACACTACCCTCGTGACCGTTTCCTACGGCAGAATTTCATTTTCTTTTGGTCACTGAGAGAATGATGCCTAAATTGGTCCTCAACTACGATTTGGTTTCTTTTAAAATCAAATTATTACAACAACATTTAAAGAGGTTGTGATTGGCTCACAGATGTTCAATGAGGGCAGAATTATTTTTTTTTTCAACAAGTTTGCAGTTGCAAATTATTTTTTGGCTCCACTGACCAACATGCCTCACTTTACACTGTAGTACCCTACATTAATAACTGATGCTGAGTTTCCCAAATGATGACATCTTTGTAGGAACTGGGGAGAGATTTTTTCCGGACAAATGCCTCTCCTCTTCTCTGACTTTTGGTCTGCTGCCTATTGTAAGTTTGCTTACATATTCTGTGGGAGCTTTATGTCCTAAATACAGAGGACATGTCCAGTCCAGTAGAATGCTTTTATAATGATTGCTTCAATACTGCTTGTGCAATCTCTTTGCAAAATCTTGTTATTTGTGATTCTTATCCTACAACCTGATATGCATAATAGCTTGAAGGTGCTGTTGATGGAATTTTTCCAGCTCTTTGATGTGCCAGCAATGACTTGTCCGTGTTTCACAGCCATGGACTAATGTGGAAATTAGTACAGCAAAATAAACACTAACTTTGGTATTCTGCGGGATACCACACAGGTGTCAATTTATGGTGTAATCTCACATGCAAAACATAGGTTTGTAATGCAGCATATGATTTCTTAGACATCTGATAAACTCTTGAAAAGTAAATGAGAATAATGTACTAGTGTGGGTAATAGATTTCATGCTGCATCTTACATATGCTTTTCCAGTTATGGACTAGTGCATAACCTTGCTTTTCTTCCGACTGACGATAAATCTGTAGACTTTAGCTGCCACAGCAAATTTGTTGGTCGTGAACTAGAGGTCTTCTATAGTGTGTGCAACGAAAGCACAACCACCTGCGCAAAGAAGTTCACATATAACCTTCTCCTTCAATGTTGTGGAGGCCTTCAATCTGCTCAGGTTAAAGAGCTTGCCAGATGTTCAAAATTTAATAAATATTCCTGGCATCATGTCTCTAGTGGCATCATCAATCATTACTACAAACAACAGTCCAAAGAACAATCTGTGCCAAAATATACCTTTGCTTGACTCCTTTTGCTGTTACAAATGGATCCAACAGAGTGCCAGCCACAGCCTCTATCCAGCACACTATTGTGCAGATGACGGATAATTTCACAAACTTTTCTCGACATCCAGGAGTTTGGATATACTGCCAACAGTTTTCACAGACCTAGAAGTCTAATAGCATCAAAAGCATTGGTAAGGTCAATGAAGACTTGTTACATGGGTGGCTCTTTCTTCCTTACATTTTTTTACTGAAAAGCTGAGGAAAAAACAGCTAATATTACATCCTAGCATTCAGTTAGATAGCATGCATCACCTTAATATCTGTAGCACTTTGATCCTAGTCAGTCAGAATTTTATCCTGTCCCTGAAATTCAAATTGTTACAGAAACATCCTTATTAGGCTACCAGACTGCTGGAAGATTAAGGTGTCTTTGAAATTCATAGCCTAAGGGCTATGTTTAGGCACATAATTTAGGCATACAAAGATAAGGAGAGGCATCTATCCCCTGTGGAATTAGGGTTCCTAAATTCTTACTTTTTTTTTTTTTTTTAAATCACAGTTCTAAATCTTATTTCTCTGTGCTCCTCCCTAAATTGATTTACAGTGATATTTACTATGTCATTACAGTGATATTTACTATGTCATTAAAAGGTTGAATTCAACTGTAAGAATTTTAGAAGAGAACACCCGTATGAGGTGTTTTTGCTAACTGCTGGGGTGCACTTTGCCTTTTCAGAGAATTTAGGATACTTGGTTTCCTAGAGTACAAGGAGTGACATGGTCAAATACTGTAGTATTTGACATCTTAATTCCCTATACTTTTTCCTCCTCAATTGGATAATCTCCCTCCTGTTGAAATCATTATATGGACTATTTTTAGCTTCCTAAGTAATTTTGTCTCTACTTTTGGTGCAAGTATGTAACTGAAACACAATAATCATCAATAATTATGTTTAACAAATACAAGAACAGAAAGGAAATTGCGTCATATCATTTCATTATAAAGAGTATCCAATAGAGGTATCATTTTAGTGGAAGCAGAGGTTTAAAGAGCACTTTAACTAGTTCAGAAGCTGACATATCTTTTCAGCTGTTGTGAGATGTCTATTGTCAGCTTCAGTCAAGAATTGTTTAAACAGGAGCAAAGCAAACTGAGTTACTTATGGGCTGCACCACTTTTGTCTAACAAGTTTGCTCTGCACTAGCCAGTCTCCACTAAAATTAAAAAGTTAACCCTTTAGTTACACAATTAGCAACTATGCCAGGACAGAAGTGCTCACTTCCTAACAAGTTTTCCCATGAACAAAGTAGCGCATTGAGTTTCTCATTCTGCTGCCAAATTATATATTTTTGCAGTAAAAACTCCCGGTTGGAAAGCGTAGAGCCAAATTCCATGGCCAGTCTTCACCTTTTCAAACACTTGGAGTGCATGAAGGGCATTAGTCACGCAGACGAGCCTCAAGCACATCTCCAGCGCTGATAGAGGAGTGCGACGACAAGCCCGGCAAGCCCAGTGCTCCTCCGAAGGGAGCGCAGAACAAGCCGGATGCTCTGTGCAGCACAAGCTCTCCTTACCCGCAGAGCCAGGCAGAGGCAGCAGTTGTCTGCAGGCCTCAAGTCTGCTTGGTAAAACCTTCAGGGTGCCTTGGCATTTGGGGGTGCTGAAAAACTGCCTGTAGAACTGATTTTTTTTCTTTTAATCAACCTCAAGAATACATTCTAATCTCTTTTAGTTATTAAGAGGCATTTAAAGTGCATAAAAGGCAAACTGTGTAATGAAGAAGGAGACTAGTACGTTTTGCATTGTGAAGATGCCAGGCATACATGTCTGAAGATAGTTCTGTCCCAATGGGTTATGGTTATTCCTTTCTTGCTTATGTCACAAGATTTAGATCATTATAATTTGTTCATATGCTCACTCATTCAGCAAAAACTAAAACTCGTATTTAGTCTTTACTGCTTATAGAGAGAGACAAATTGTCTACAAAGAAAAAAACTTTGAAAAAAGCTGTTTTTCCAAGGGGTAATGGTGTGTTCCCTACACAGCTGCAGGACATTGCTGCCAGAATGAGATGGATGCTAGCTAGCTTGCCAACACCTTCTTTGGATAATGGACAACTTGTTGATCAAGGGTTAAATTGGGAGGCCTTTGTAGGTGCAGGGGCAGCATAGAAAACCTGTAGCATGCAGTTGGAAACATACACAGTATTAAAAAAAAAAAGAAAAGAAAAGCAAAAAAAGGCCCCTTCAGGTAGTTTTGTGCCCCATGAGATGCAAACATTTGGCAAATCCATACATCCCTGTAAGTGCAAGCCTTCACTCATCACTGTCATGCATGCAGACCAGGGAGCTAACCCCTAGCATCTTCTCCCATGCATGTTCTTGGACTTACCAGTATAACCTCTTCTATAATCTAAGCCATTGAATTTTGCACAAAAACTCCTGTATCAGCCTATGTAATTTGCTGCTTAACTAGAGCACAGCTTTCAGAAAGGCAATCAACACTGATTTAGGACTTAAGGGGTGGAGAATGCTTCATGTCTCTTAGGTTATGTATTCCAGTATTATTCATCCTCAGTATTAAAATAAAGATCAGTCTGACTCACACATAACACTACTGATTTGAACAGAGTAAGCTTTAGCCAATTTTAACCTGCACTGATGTATCTTGCCATGTTTGCCCAGTGGAATCTCATAGGACTTCACAAGATAAGACTTCTGCACATTAATCTGATGTTTGGAAGTTCACAAGCCTCGATATCACGTCCATTCAGAAACAAAGACTCACTAAGCTGATACTTCTATTGCATATTATTTGTACTGAAACTATATAATGCAATCTCTTTTCTCTTCTTGCACTCATTAAACATAATTATTGTTGATCATTGTGTTTGTTACACACTTGCACCAAAAGTAGGAGCAAGATTTCTTAGGAAGCCAAGGAAATGTAAATGAGAGCCTTGGGATCCTTCCGCATACGATGTGCAGTGAACTGAATTAGCACTGTACGTGCAACAGACCCATTGCTTTAGACACAAACTCACTAGAACATAGCACTGAAGAATGTATTCCTGGGAGCAATCTCACGTTTACACAGCAACGGACCAGAGCCATAATTACAGAACTTGCCTGTCTAATGTTAGAAATCTATATCCATATTTACGTAAGTGACCTAATTGTAAGAGGCATTATAAGGAAGATGACTGAAAATAAAGCCTCCTGCACTATCAAATATCAATCTATTGCAATATTCCTACTCTATGTTCTCTTTATTCTGGGTATCACCATTCAAAGACAGAAACATTTACCCACAAAGTGATTCCACAGGACAAGCTAAGGCAGCAAGTCTCAAACATTCTGCGTTGGAAACATTTCTTCTGTTCTATTAAAAAGCAGCCCCCGTTCACGCACCTCTGCTCACTGGCCAACTCCATGCTCAGAGCTCCCACCTTTGAGCTACCTCCCACCACCACCACCACCCTGCAGAGGTCCTCAGTCCTAGCTACTCCTAAATCTCCCCAGTGTCTCCCTCCACCTATACAGAGGCATTTTCCTTCAGGAAATGACTTATGCCCTCCCCTTTTGCTCAGCCCCACAGCTTCTCTCCTCTTAAGCAGCTGCCCCAAGATAGCTTCACCGCCCACCCCATAAGGAGAGGAGGCAGAAGGAGGGAAAGGGAGGCTTGCCCTACCAGGGCCACAGGCTTCGCTCATGGGCCTGCACCTGCTTGCTTCTCCTCCATCCCTGCTGAGCAAAAGTAAACATCACCCTTTCCACGTGGCTACCAGAGAGGGAAGAACTTGGGGAGGAGAAGGTAGAGAAAGAGAGAGAAGATAGGAGGGACACGGGTGAATACCAGCACGACTTCCTTTAAAAGGTAAGGTCATGAGTAGGAGCTGACCATTGCTTTAAGGAAGGCTGGTATTCTGCCTCACATAAGAGAGCTTTGGTGAACTGAGTTGTATAAAATTACAGAGGTTATTATGTTAGCAGCCTCCTTGCTGTGCATTCCTCCACAGAACTACTCGCACCCACTGTGCTTGGCCAAATAACATGAATTAAAAATGTTGCATAGCAATGAAGTTTGGTATCTTATGAAAACGTCTCCGAATTGGCTGCCTATTAACGCCTCAGTATCTCCACTGGTTAGAACTGCAGCATCTCTCCAGGCTGCTGCTAACATACTGTAACCAGAAAAAAAAATATTTTTATATATTAAACTGAAACATAGGCTAGGAACGAAACAGTTCAGGCCCAGTTTGGGAAATAAATGGCCCATCTACCTATATATAAAGCATATGCTACAAGCCCATGTTTGTCACGATAGCCATGAAAGACATTTTGCATGAGCCGTTATCCTTGGGGATAATAAAATTCTGTAAGACAACAAGCGTAAGAGTTACCAATGCCAGGTCAGAAAGTAACTGTTTTGTAGGTGGCTGTACATTAGTTTTAGGACATGGATACCAGCAGGTAGCGCCCCAAATTACGTCCGTGAGGCACGTGAAGATGGACAAGTGGAACGGGCAATAAATGCTGCAGACAAGGTTTATGGGGCCAACAACAGTTTAACATTTGGGCAAATGTCTTCAACATGCTGATTTTCTATTTCTTCCTCTGAGTGAAATGACCAATCAGCAGAACCAACGCAGCTCAATTTTAAACTATCAGGTATTGAATCCTTATAGAGCCCCGCTCATAATCAATTCTGCAGGTAAAACATTCACAGAAACGCTAAGTAACACTGAATAACAAGTAAACACAAGGAAACCGCAATCTGCTCACAGAAATTCTGTCGAGTAAATTAATTGCTCGGTTCTGCTTTATTAGGAGACCTTTATGGTTGTGGGTAAGCTTGCCTTGCTGAAATCCTTTGATCAGTCTTAATACTGGAAGTCCTCTTTTGTGAGGCTAACTTAATACTGCTGTATTCATGCAGCCTAATCTGAGTAGGTGCTAAATGCTTTGCCAGCAGAGCTGCTGCAGGGTGCGGAGCAGAGATCCTTCTATTCATTCAATTTTTTTTCCATTCAGTAGGGTGGACTTCTTTGTTTACAGGAGAAATTTCCTCGCTGTCATTTTTTTCTCCCACAGTTTAATACATTATACCATGTTCTGTTGTTTTGCTTTTCTGTTTATCAAAATTTGAAGTCGTTTCAAAAAAGCTGATCTTAAGTCTTTTTCTGCCTCAAAATTAGCTGCTGCCTAAGCAATCACACATGCAGGTCAAAGTTTAAGGGCTGATTCCGCAGCCAGAGAATTCAATACCAAATTCTATTTAAAACCAAAGAGAAAGAAATGCAGATCCAAAACTGCAACTTCCCTTTTAAAACTGGCAGATTTTCTAGTGCAACAAAACTTGTAAATGAACTAGTCTGTACATAACGTGAGCTTCAGTCTCGCTACAAGACACCATCCAATCCCAGCAGCTACAGAAAGGCAGCCAAAGTCTTCAGGTGAAATCCTGGACCCAGTGAAGCCCAACGACCTACTGATTTAAGCAAAGCCAGAATTTCACCAAGTGAAATTCTTACCCTTATTGCTTGCAATCTCCATAGCTTCAAAATGAATCGGAAAGACACTGTTGGGGGGAGAGAAAAAAATAGAAAATGCGCAAAACAAGGAAGGAAATCAAACATATCTATTTTTGTCAGAATACTAGCAAAAACTTGCTAATCAGGAAAATTGTAGAGTCAGTCCTGCAGATTTTGCTCTAGTTGTGCTGCTCTTTAGACAGGAATCTGTTAAGAGTGTGAATTGCCTTGCACTCTCCACATGAACAGTGTCCAGTGGAACTGAAGGAAGGGCTTGCAATGTTACTACAAGAAAACGTGCAAAACTAAAGCTAATTTTTATCCACATAATATACTTCCTCTGTTTTCCTTGAATTATGATATAGAAGCAGAAGGGGAAGTAGTAATTAAAGGCTAGAGTGAATATTTTAATCAAAACTGAGAACTCATACTTCACAAACTTGGGAGAGGTTTCATCTTTGTTCAGATAAAATTCGAAATATTCTTTTTTATACTCAGAAATCGGATCAAATGAACCACAGCTGCCATGCATTCGTTGGTGGTGGAGAGGGGCGATCTCTAAGGGGACTGCTGAGTTCATTGAAATGATGTGAGCACTTTAAGTGCTTCTTTCTCGGAGCCAGTGACATTCCTCGCTTTTTTAATTTTATCTTACCGGATTTGCTATTTTCCCTTCCTTACACTAGCCCTAATCAATGCTGCAGGTCAGGTTGAAAGAATGGACAGACCTAGAGCCACATACACTTAAACCACTTTGATGCAAATATCGATCCAAAGAGCATAGACATGTGGAGGTGCTGCTGTTTTTAATGGACAAGCTTCCCCCCACCCCCCTTCCAGGTTTTCACTTCATGAGATAAAGCAGAACTGGCTGCCCAAGAACAGCAATGAACATATGATTTAACAGCTCCAAAGAAAGACCAGCCTGAACGTTAAATTCTCTTAATTCCAGAATGCAAGATGCCGCCTGCATGAAATGCAAGTGCATTTCATGGCCCTGCTTTCCTAAGCATTTCCACATTTTCATTCACACTTGCTAGTAAGGGTACCATGGCAGACTACATATACAGTGGCAGGAGAGAAGTAGTGCTTCGCGTTAGCATGAACAGTGCTGCTGACACCACGTCCACCAGGCCTGTATGCTTAATTCTCATGTACACAAGACTATCAAGGCATTTTATTAGAAAGCCACTGTCCACAGCTTATATTTAGAAACAGCGAGCGCGTCCAAGTTGCAATCCAAAGACAAGATCAAGGGAAGGAAAGAATTCTAAGGACCGCTTTGAAATTCAACACTAAAAAGATCTGACATTCTTCTATCTGTAGGCATTTTTAGGCTGGACTGAAAATAAAAAGAAAACCTGTTTGTACAGAGAAAACTTGCCTGGCCCTATGCCAAGACAAGAAGTCTATCAAAGCTGGGCAGTGTTTGAAAGCAACCGAATACTAGAACCAAAAAAAGGAAAGGGGCGTGTGGGGGTGAGGGAAACTAGAATGAAAAGAGTTACTTCAGCATTGACTTTTCCGCTGTTTTTCAGACTGCAGCATGTCTCATACATACATACAGCTGTTGACAGCTACACCACTCCCTGTTTTTTTCAGCCTGAGCTACGAGTTCCCCATGTGCATGGTCTATCGGAGGTTACCGCAGCAGAGGGTGGCTACTGCACAACCCCCACCACCGCCGCAGCAGCGCTGTTTGCAGAGAGGATGTGGGTGCAGCTCCTACGACTATATCCAAGCACTGGGATGAATCAGGTCAGTTCCAAGCAAAACTACCTGATAGTCACAAGATAGATCATGTCAGGCGTTCACCAGCATATGTAAAATAGCCTCTGCATAGATTTATCAGAATCATAAGGCCTAAAGATAACTCAAATAGGTCAAGGGAGGATTTGTTTCGTGGTGAAGAGCCAGTCGCTAGATCCACTCACAACACAGACACACAATTAAAGCAACGCAAATATTGTCTTCCAGCCTTTGACCTTGGAAAAGCATTCATTCTTAGCAGATATCACCTTTTTTTTTTTTTTTTTTTTTTTTTTAAAAAAAACTTCTTTAAAAAAGAATTAAGGAATTTCTGGCTGTAATATATTCAGGTACAAATGGTGCTGTCATCTTGAGCTACAAGTTAGAAAGTTATTACTTTTAATATGCCACTACCTTAGGCCTCTACTGTTATGTAAAAGAAAAATAACCTTGTGTGACAGTTTAACATTGATCGATGTGCCTGCCAAATGCAAAGAGATAAATAAGCAGGTGATGAATAAACAGCACTTCAAGTAAAGACATTACGCTGCATGCATAAAACGACGCCAGGCACCTAGGAGCTGTGGGTGGCCGAAGGTTAGCCATTTCATGCCCACTCAGTAAAGCAGACTTAATCGCTTCCAATATTTTCTGTTAAAAAGCACGCTTAATGAGCCAATTTCACAAGCCCAGAGAAACTGATTATTATCTCCGAGTTCCAACTGAGTTGGTTGTTTTCCAAGAGCCAGTTTTTCCTTGACGGGATAAAAACCTTTTAGAAAAAAAAAAAAAAAAAAAAAAGGAAAAGAAAGAAAAAGAAAAAAAAAAAGAAAGAAAGAAAGCGGAGTAACGAGCAGCGCCCGGGCAGAGCAGGCGGCGGTAGATGGCGGTGTCGCTCCGCGGCAGCCCCGGCGCTGCCCGTGCCGGGCGCCCGCGGCCGCGGCCGGCTGCCGCTCGCCGCCGCCCGGCGGGGCTGCCCGGGCGGGCGGCCGTCGCCCGGACGCGGAAATTCAGGCGGTCTCACGCCGAGGGGAGCTTTCCTTCCTTGCTCTTGTTACCCGTCCCATTACGGAGGAAAAAGCAGGGCCAGGCCCCCCATTCCGGCTTTGATGAGGAGCCTCCTCTGCCCTCACTCTCCGCGCATACCAGCGGATGAGGTGCTTTGGGGCAGCAGGGAATTCGCTTCGGGGCGAAGCCAGCTCCCGCAGCGGTCTGCCAGCCCCGGTTTCCAAGGGCGCCCCGGGAAAGCAGAGCAGGCTCAGAGCAGACCCCCCCGTGCAGCAGGGGTGCCGCTCTGCACCGGGGCGCCCGCGGCTCTGCGCCACCCTCCAGCTGCACAGCATCACTGTGAGAGCCGCAAAGAAGCCCAGAGCAAAAAAACCCCCAACCAAACAAAAAACCCCAAACAACAACAAAAAAGAACCACCGGTGCCCCCCAAACTGGGTTTACTGTCACCAGCAGCAGTTAGTCAATCACCACTTAGGAAAGAAACCCCAGCAACTAGACCTCGGCATATAATTAACTCATCTATCAAAAAAGAAAAAAAAAATCAAATTGAAGTGAACTGTTGTTGAGTTCTAAATCAGAAGCCAAGTTAATTATTTTTTATGAATATTCATAGGAAACTTGTACAATTTCCAAACTAGGCCTTCAATTACTAATCAGTTAACTAAATAACTGGTATGTCTACTTCTGAGGAAAAATTGATTTTTAAATGATACAGGCAGGCAGATAGAAATATTTAAAACAATTAGAAAACATTGCTAGAAGCTCTCTGGTAGAAATTCACCATTTAGATGTTGGATGCTGCTAGGGCCTTGCTGTAACCATTATCTTTTGAGGTTCCCTTCCCCGTGCCCATATTTGCAGTCCACACTTGCTTGAAGGGCTGGCACGCTATACTCAAAGAAAGGGACGTTTTGAAGGGTATGAAGGATAGTATGAAAGATTTATAGCCCAGTAAAGATCCTGGGCAGCCAGGATGTGTCATCTGCTGCACAGGCAGAAGCAAAGGCTGCTGATGGGGATCAGGCTACGACTCTTGTCACCTCCAGCAAGCCGGTAGTGACAGGGGAAAGAAAGTACTCTCCCCATGCACGCACTCATTTCACAATATGCTGCGTAATTATGCAATTAGATTTATCTGGGGCAATGCATCCAGTTTAGCCAATGGATGACTCCAGTACGGGACCTGTAAAACATAACTGTAACTATAACATAACAATGCTTTTCCAGTTCTAGGTCTCCATCAGAAATCTAGTATCTTTTGAAAAAAAACATTTTTTTCTAGATGGAGCCACCTATGTTTGCTTGAACCCCTCTCGAAAGTTCAGCTATGTAAATGCTGTCCTGCAGGCACAAGCTGAAGGAACCCCGGTACACTCGGGAACAAATACTGTTCTCGCTCACGCCGGTGTACACGGCGAGTAACTATGCTGCAGCCACTGGAATTACAGCAGATTTATTCCAACGCAACTAAGCCCCCAGGTTTGATATGGATACATGAATGGAGGGGAAGAATGGTTGGTCTCTCTGTGACTGTTGGAGAAATCATAGGGGAAATGCTTTAAAACATTAACCAAAAATAGTAAAAGGGTGCAAGACCATCTTGCGTAGTTCACAAATGCACAGACCAGGACGGTCTCTCTGTAGAAACACCATTTCATACTGGGAAACAGAACCAGTTTCCCACAGCACATCAGCTGGGTGCTGACTCTGAAACTAGTGCATCTGCGCTACACTTTATTCTTCCATAAATCCTAACCAGTGATGATGAAGACATCCTGTTCATCCTGTTTTAAGCACCCTGCTTTTACAGAAAGGCTTCGTGAGAGAGATTACAGACCGATACGGTTCTGAGGTGTTAAGATTTCATTAGCAACTCAGCTCTGCCAAAGACATTTCTACCCTTCCTCCGTATGGAAGCTCAGAAACAACATTAAAGGCCAATGTCCAGCTCCTCATTATCTCTCTGACTTCCACAGAGACAAAATGAGTCAAAATATTCCTGCAAATATAATTTTTCAGATTTATTCATTTGGGCTTATATTTTTGGAATATATTTAGGCATCTAGTATCTCCTAAAATCAATTGCTCTATTGGTAGTGAAGTGCCTAAACACCTCAGAAGATCTGGGCCCTAGAAAGCAGGCACATTCTGCTTCAGAAAATATGCTAGTGTTGTAGATAACACTAAGAGAATATTCATGTGGTCTACATGTATTTTTCCAATTTAAATCAGATTGTGATTGGTTTCTGACCCAAGCAAGAGATAGATTTGATGAAGACTAGTAAAACTCACTTTAGGACAAAGGTTGATTTGATAATCATAATTACATTTCTACTATATCTATTTTCTTAAGTGTTAGTATATCTATTAGATTTATCCCATATAACCTATGGCTGATTTGCAGCTTCCTTGATAATTTCTTAGTAGGCAGTAGCAATTTCTTATATCTTCAGTAATGTCTTGAATGTACATTTTTTATATTAATGATCTCACCAGGAGAAAAAGTGTACTGTGAATGCATGATGGCCATATGGAAAAGACAATGAAGTTTAGTAATTAAAACTGAAAAGGGAAAGAACTATGCAGTAATTAGAACACTGATTAATCAGCTGATAATTTTATCTTGATTAATGCTGCTGATTTTCCTCTTCTTATTGACCTAGGAAAGGTAGGTTTAGACCAATTAAATATAAATTATTCCCTTTTTTCACATTCTAGGCAGATTCCAGTGTTCTAAGTCATACTACATTTAAGATGTAGCACCGAATTGCTCTTACTAAATTGGGCAGCTCAACAAAAGGTAAAATAAGGTTTATGTTCCAAACATGCTGATGCTTTTATCTTAGGCAGAATTGGACAGAATCAGTTATTTCACTATTATCTGGGGAATATTAAAATTAGATTAAATTGCAGTGAAAAAAAAATAAAAAGACTTGGCCTGCTTTAAAGCCATAACAGTAGGAAAACTAAAAGGTTTCATTCATTTTATTAGGCCCAAGATATGGATGCATAATGTAGTCCTGCAACTTAAAGAAAAGGTTCTATATTAATGCTCTGATTTCTCTTCATGTGCAGAACTTTATTATTCATGGGGGAGAAGCGTTGCCAGTACCAATCTCACTCCAGTGTCTGTTCACAGACCATAAACAACAATATCTATTCTTGCTTTCCACTACACAGTTAAGGGATTAAAGCTACTGAAAACAAGTCCCGGAACAGTGGAAGGGGTTTATGTATAGCCTCATTCCATTGCATTCATACGCGAATCAGTATTTCATGGTGGAAGACACTAAGGCTTTACAATCACAGAACCCATCTTCTTGCAACAGCAAAACACAGATGCCATAGATGTTAAAGATACTACACAGTCTCTGAGATAAAATTCGAATAAGTGTGGAAAAGCTCACAAGCAAAATGCAGGTATCCCCATTCTGGAAATTCAAAGGGAAACATCACTTGCTAGATGTCTGCATTGCATTAGTATGCTACAAAGAAAACACTGCAACCCACAGAAAACACAGCCCTGGCCAGTCGCTTACAGACCATCTTGTGCAGTAATGTGTTCTGCAGTTCCCTGCATGTCAACTTTAGTTTTGCAAACGCAGGCAGGACTTCAAGATTAGCAAGAGCGTGGAAAGGTAAACTACAAAAATATATCTCCAGTGCATTCCTCTTGGCTGCATTCTCTTTACTAGATTTTCAGGGCACAAACACACCAGTGTGTGATGCCAAAAGTACTGCAGTTTAGCCAAAATTTTAGAGAGCAAGGGGAATTCCACAGACCCTAAGTTAAGGATTCAATTGACAGAAGACTCCTTTACTCCTCTTAAATCTGTCATTGGAAATACTCATTTCAATTTGGACCGTACTCTGCTACGAAAGAGCAGGTAGCATTATTTATTGTGAATAAATTATGTAATGGATTAATATTTCTTTGCTTTTCCTTTACTTTTCATAAAACGAACCTAGTTTCAACTGCTAGTGAGATGGACTAACTCCGCTAGCCAGGTTCCAGTAGTATTTGGTCAGTTGTAAAAATCGCACAGCGTTGTTTGCTCTCTTGGATGGATTTACTCAGCAGGGCACCAGAATAAAAATAATGAATAAGCAGTAGAAAAAATTTGTTTCAGTATAAATAATTTAACATGCACATACAGGCGTGCACAAGAGAAATATATCTTCTGGAATCAGAAGTAGCCAGAGAATATGAAGAAACCAAAGTGGATCTACTATTAGATCAACTCTGTTCATAAATGCCCCTTATCATGTCAACAGAAATGGCACTTCCATGTTCTCTGGCAGAGTAAGGAAATAAATGATCCCCTGATTTGGATAAATGGATGGACCAGCCATGAGACTGCTATCATTTCATCACAGCATCACCAGTCTAAACTCACAGTTTACCGATTGTGAACAAAATTGGTTACCATAGTAATTGCTTGCCTTTAAGTTAGTAATAATCCAAAAAACATTACTTTGCAACTCTTCAGGTGTGTCACTAAGGCTAAGTAGGTCAGGCAGGCTAGTAGATAAACCATGCATCAAGAGGAATCTTTTTCTGCATCTGTATGTACTAGTTTTGGAGATAAACAACAACTTTCCATATACCAGACTGAACATGAAACCCTTTCAGAGATCAGAATTTTATAGTCAAAAATTAAGAAATGAGGTACATATGGACAAAAGCCTGGTATGAATATCCACAGCTAAACAAATACAAGAAAACTAAATGTTCCATTAATTCTATTTCTCAGATGTCACAATATATGCTAGCTACACTTGACTGGTTTGCTTTGGTTATGGGCTCTTTGAAGGAAAACACTGGGCAATGCCATACGCATAGGTGGTGCTTGCTTAGAAAGGGACGAAAGCTAGTGCTTTCAAATCAAGGTGCCTAAGCTGCATGACACAGTTGTATTGAAATTTTACATGTGTGGCCTGACTTAGAAATGCTAACCATCCACCACTTCTTGCGAGTCTCAAAGCTCAGCATTTTTAAAATCATGCCACTACATGTAAGCATGGATTTTTCAGCTAAATTTTAGGCATCACAGTTTGAAACGGAGCTGGAGTGTATTTAACTAGCTGGAAGCCCATCTAATCACATTTGGAACATGATGTTCAATCATGGAAGTTCCAAAACAAAAGGAAGCCAAGAGTCTGGAAAAGAGAGAATATGAAGCATTTTCAACTACAGCCATACAACTGTGGTCCAGTGACAATTTTTATGAAAAAAACTATTAGGTCCAGAGGCGCAAATTAGAAAATCCGTTAAAAGGAAGGCAGATACATATATGAGAAGTAAACCCCACATCACTGTTCCTTATAATCCCATTTGCGCATTATCTCTACAACAGGGTAGAGGAAACAATAAGCTAAATCCTTCACATTTCCTCACTTGTTAGTAATCTTTCTTATGTGACTGAAAGCAGAATATAATTACACATAATTATCTATAACCCACTGCTATAAACAACATGTGAAAGTTTCTAAGGATTGCTAGTAAGATCACAAATTGCTAAAATTCATGAGAAAAATGGAAAAGTACAAAAAAAACCTATTTCTAATAGTTTAAAAAAATACACAGCATTGTATGCAGTGAGCTTTTTTCTATATACCATTTCAAAAAAATTTTCAATGAAACAACTAAATACTGTACCGTTTCAATACAAAATAAGATGTGTAGGACTAATTATCAGTGCTGTTTTATAAAATAGCGTAATAACTGCTATGCAATATAAGTATAGTAATATAAAACCTTCATCTAATAGAAACATAAGTGTTTCAGCATCAAAAATGAAAATAAAATATAAACAAAAAAATCTTATTTCAAACAATTTTAGATTCCTCAAAACTTAATTATTTTTGAATAGGGAAAAGGATTAAAAAAATAGCAACTTTAAGAGACAAGGGAGATATATATTACCAGGGCTCATGTTGCTAATTTTATTAAATTGATGAAGATTAGTCTAAAAGTTGCACAGCTTTGTTTTAGAAAAGTCAAGACACTTTCTCTACAGTTTATTTAATGGTCTTGCGTTGGATAATTTTATGATTAATTATCACCAGTGGCAAGCTCTTAGGTAGGGCAACTGCTCAGATATTTCAACACTAAAAACTATAATCATTTTGCTGTGCTAAGGGAAAGAACATAGACTGAAGACAACTTTTGGAAGTATTACACAGGCTGGATTCGATCTACTGATATATAAGGTAATAGGGTATTCCACTTAAAATCGAAAAGGACCACAGTAAAACAAAAGGAATGATACACATTGGAAAAGCATAGAAAAAAAATATGACAAGAAAGCTATTAAAACTGGTAGAATAAATATCAACAATCTTAATATTAGCATGACTGTACAAACAGGAAACAACCATTTGATTTACCAAGCCTGAAAGACATGTAGAGATAGAGCAACAACTACACTAAATTGTAATATAAAGTTATCAAAATTCATCAAATCATATGGCGATAAGGTTGATGATACTTGATAAAAACATCATTAACAGTAAAACAGAATAGAAAGAAGAGGTTACTTAAGATCAAGACAAGCGTTATATCTGATACGGTAATTCAGATCACAATGCAGCACTTGTACTAGCCAAATTATCAAAGAAAGTTTATGTCTTGAGTCAGGACAAAAATTTGCTTTAAACCCATGTAAAAGTCAACAACTGGGGCCCTGCAATTGAGCCATAGGACTGGTGATGCGGCAGAGCTCCGGTAGACATTCACTAGCCAGAGCACAGAGATGAGTGTAAACTGCATTAGCTTGTCTGTGAAAAGGCTTCAAGGTAACCAAACGTCTTTGCAATCAGCAAATAAAACAGTGAGCTGATTTCACGGGGTGGTTGATAAACTGACGGAAGGAAGAAAAACAGTATAAGTCAAACAAACATAACAAATATTCTAAATTAGGAAATAAAAAATGCCTGCTAAGAGAATGTGCAATAGTAGGAGTTTGTCCAATAACAATCAGATCCATTCAGTACCTGCTATTGTGCAGAAATTAAAAATGCAAACCTTTACAAGGAAACCAAGCCATGAACAGTTACTCAGCTCTTGGTAATGTACCACATAATTATTTTTTTCATTTAATCACTTGAGTAATTCAAAAATATATATATATATATATATATATATATATATTTGTTTACTATTAGAAGCTCAGACAATAAAATAACATCTGAATGAAGAATTACCAGAACAGAGGAGCCAGGTCTAAAAAAATTAAAATGTGATGATTCAATCTGAGGGAGATTCAACACTATAAACAAAATAATCGTCATTCTCCAAGACATTAAACATTCTGCTATAGATTAACTGAGGTTTAGAATTAAATATTCCAATCTTGTGGCAATAATCCCATCTGATAAACAGTGGACAGCTTAAAGCTATCCAGTTAAAGAAGCTAATATAGCAACTACCAGGTCCACCGTCTAATGATTAAAAAGGTTACCATAGCCAGTGGGATTGCAGAAGACCTCTAAGAGAGGGAACAAACATCACCAGAAAAGGACTCTCCGAGGCTGGATAAGGTTGACGCAGAGGACTCTTCCAGAGACTCAGAATTACAAAACACTTCTGTGCAGCCCACTGCTTCCCAAGCCCGGCTGAACAAAGAACGATGGTAGAAAATGGCCACCTGCGGTCCACCTATATCTAGGAAGTTACCTTTGGAGAACATGCTGCTAGTTAAATTGTATGAACATCTAACTTCCAACCAATATTTCCTTTCACACGTAGAGTAAGAATATTGCTTGTTCAAGCCAAAAAACAATGTTCGGCTAATTTTCAAAGTATACTCCCTCTCTAACCCAACTGCTTATGACCCCCTATATCAATTCTTGGTCAGTTTTACACTTTAAAAATTGCATTCCTAAATAAAATAATGTTACAGAACATTTCTCCTCCAGAATAAACACACCATCCCTTACATCTCCCAACTAGTATCTGTGGCATTTACTTCCTAACCTTCTTGGTAGTTCTTAGCTTTCAACAATTGGCATTATTTGCACTTCTCCTCCTGTCCAAATAGCTTAAGTTCTTCACTCCCAGAATTACTGAAGTCTCTTCTACAGTCCCATCAATTTTTTTTTTTAAAAAAACTTTGAGCTTCTGGCTAACTGCACACTTAGTCACATCTCTATAAAACTCTAACTTCTCTTGCCAGCAATTTTTCCTCCCAATACCAGCGACTTACAAATTCAACACCTGGGCATACTCAGATTTCTTCTAAAAGCAGCCATGATTGCCCTTGGTCAAAATTATTCTGTACTTTTCTGCAGCCCCGACAGCACTTTTCACAGTCAGGATTATTCTCCACATTGTTGTCTGCAGTCAAAGTCACTCGAAAATTCCTATGGTCCCAGCAGCACTAAAAATACATAACAGCCTCCTTACAATAATGGCTGTGAATCACAGCATTCCTCAGCTGACATAAGTAGTTAAAATAGTTTAAAAAAAAAGTTAAAATAAAACTTTTTAAAAGTTCAAGTGAAAAATGAAAAAAGGTTGAAAAGGACTCCCCTACCGTCTAACAATATTAAAGTCTGCCTCAAATTTACAAACGTACTCAGCAACATCAAACGTGCCGGCTTCAAACACACGCGGCAGCTTCAAACCTGGCAGCTTCAAATGCGGCAGCTTCAAACACACGCGGCAGCTTCAAACGCGGCAGCTTCAAACACTTTTGTGGCAGCCATCTTGCACACGCTCAAAAGAGCACAACCTTAGAAACCTTAGGCAGGCACCTTATCCACTAGGCTACACAGAGTCTTTGTTACAAAAAAGAATTATTGGAATTTGCAGACGTTAAATTAGCCCGTAGAGGGAGCTCACACCGTCCCATAAATGTACAATAATTGGAACATACTGTAATTTAAAACATTTATCTATTAGGCTCTCTGTAGAGAGGCTACAGAGGTCAAAATAGAGCATTCCTTACTTCACACCAACCTCTGCGTGCCCGTAAAATTTCATTCAAATTAGACTCCATTGACCGTATTTTCTAACTCCAACAAACAGAAGAAGAGGTGTCTGGCCATCTATTCTCCACAACAAGCACGGCTCCTGGTAATGATTATTTGCATGTGATGTTGGAAGAAGAAAGTCCATGTCAGAACATAACAAGAAGAAAGTCTTCGCAACCGGAATTGTCATGGCAATGCCCTCGATCTCCCCATCCGGCTCGTTCTGTTCAGAGAGCTGTGGTAGTGCTCTTTTCATACCTTGGCTAGGGCCACTCTTGCATCTCTCAGGCTTCTGCACTAGGCGCGGAGCTTCCAAAGAGTGTTTTAACAGTATGCTTGGTATTCAAAGATTGGCAATGAAAACTGGTAGCTATTGGATGTTAAAGGGGAGCCCTTAATAAAGCCACAAGTAAACAAAAACCCAAATTCCTCCGGAAATGTAGGAGGATTGCTCTACAGAAGAATGCATGCAATAAATGTGAAGAAAAGAAGAATTTTCTAATTCTGTATTGCAAAAGATAGACTGGAAGGAAAATCATAATCTTCCTCAGATATGTTCTAAACACTTACATTAATTTATATCACGCAAACTGAAACAGCGGCAAGCACTTAGTCGGTATAAAGAAGGTTATCTTCTCCGAGTCTGAATGCACTATACAGCAAACCAGTGTGGGAGGAAGTAAGAAAAAATGTCAGCAAGGAGAGATTTTATTTCACTTAACATAATTCAGGACATTCTAATCATTACATAGATTGACCGGAATTCGGTATAACTTGTATTTTCTGTACCACAACAATGCCAGCAAATACTTCATCCTTGTGTTGGCTTTGGAATTGCAAGCACCTATAGCTTTTTGCGATTTGGTGCCTCCCATTAGTTGTAATGTTATTTTACTTTTTGGGAGGAGAAAATATGATTGTTCTAAGAGCCTCATACTCAGATCATCACCAACTATAAAGGAAAAGAATATCAGTATGACACATCAGAGCACGCACAGTCTTTCTGATTAAAGCTTCCACTAGCTTCAATATACATCTTGCTAGACTGTTGTTTCGCCAGCATTCATCAAGATCACATGCTTTGTTTTCGCTGGCAGAGGTCAGTCTCATACTTTCTAAACGAACAACAGCAAAATGACTATCTGTGCTTTTTTTTGTTAAGTATTATATGGTATTCCTATACATTAATTTATTTTAATCAGTATATGTACTACAGCTTCCTCAATTTTCAAATCCCAAATTGAAGACCCTGTGTTATACCCTTCTGTAGTCCTCAGTTACCTCATGGAGTCTTCAAGGCTCTGACCCAGCAACTCACATTCTTCACATTTAAATGGGAGATTAATCCGGTTGTATGTTTTCAGTTAAGCATGTGCTTGAGTGATTTCCTGGAGCAGGGCCCAAGTGCGGGAGAACTGAGTCCATTACTGAGTGTTGTAAAATACAACCCAAATATTAAAATTTCATATAGAACTTTTTTTCTAATGGACTATTTTACCAAGCTCCAGCGAAAATTTTGGGGGTTGTATCATAACGTTGGCTTTTCATTAGCAAGTCCTAAGGCGATGGAGAAGCCGTAGCAGTTAATTCCAACTGGGAAAACACCAAATTCTTGCCACAAATCTACAGAGTTGGAAACATTTGGGTGCCTGCAAATCTGAGCTGAATATCCAGAAAGAACTGTAACTCTCATGCAATCTACAAGATATTTCCAAGGTATAAAATTAGTATTTCCTGTTGTATTTTTTCCAGTATTTCTGCCTCCACTCCTATCTGAAATCAGAAAGTACAGAACTACGAAAAAATACATTTTAAAAGTGAGCAAGTTTTTTCTACTTTTGAAAAGATGTAAGGATTAGCTCCAGTTTTGGCTGTAGGTCAGAGTCAGTACTTACCACACAAAGTAGTTACTTCATCATCTAGTACAGGATCTCACCCACAGATGAAATATAAAGTTTTAGGAGCTGATCCCATTCTCAGAAAACTCTGAGGATTATGCATTTGATTCCTCATAAACTCACATAAAGAACAAATCTATTTATGTTTGCTGGTTATTTTTTTCTCTAGATTTATGTCTGTGTAAAATTTGAGTTTTTTCTTAGTAATACATGTTCATTTTCTCCTTTAAAGTGATTATATAGAATTTAACATACTGAATGAAAAATACTCCCACTTCTATACCTTTAAACAGCTATAATAAGAAATAAAATTATATAAAAAAGAAAATAATAGCTAATAAACTCCACAGCAACCAAAAGAAACCTGAAACTAGAGCCCAGAGATAAGAGAGTCAGTATCTTTTGTGCAAAAGCTCTGTTCACCACCGCTGCATCCAATACCTCCTGTGATGCAGACTGAATAGGAGACTAATGTCTTGGGAGAAAAGAGGGACAGGCTATGGTAATGGCTATAGTTTAAGCAAAGAATAATGTGTCTGCATCTGCTGTCTTTTTTGAGTCCTCCCAGATGTGGTGCTTGCACATCCACGCAAGTCTCATAAACAGCCAACTGCTAGTGAGAGCTGTTTTAGGGAAGAGTGCTAAAACGAGGCAAATGTGTAGGGATATTTCCCCAATATATTCCCCAGCCTCCAGGAGTGTACTGCTCAGGAATTTCCTGAGCCAAACGTGAAGTCTGTGTTTAACAGCTTCCCCCATTCTTTATAATTGCTTTTTCAACTTCTGTGAACTTTTAGCATTCACAAAGTTTTGCACTCACACGCATGAGTGAAAAGTACCGCCAGAATACCCAGAGATTCGCTAAACAACAGCGGACAAAATGCAGTTGTTTACAATTACTTAAAAAATAGCAACTTGCTCAGCATTTCACTGTAACTGCCTGCACTTGATGAGGACTGATTCTGCAGAGCACTTCATTTCACAAGCACCTACAAGAAATTAGTGTAATTATTTAAGGGTGTCTCATTGGCAGAAAATTACAAGAACTGATGGGAAGATTAGCAGAATCATGCCTTTCTGACCATCAATCTCCAGAGCAGCAAGCTGCACAGGGTCTCAGACCTCTGTCAGGTATCTTGCTGGCCTGAACATGATAAAGTGAACCTCCTTATAAAGGAAATTCTAAAATCAAGCCTAATTGTAAATTTGCCACACAGCTTTTATTAAGCGAACTACAAGAGCAGCATCCATTTCTTTCCAAAACCTGGGGAGCTCAGGAGTCAGAAAGCAGCACTGGAGTCGCAGCTGCACAAAGGAGCACGTGCGCTGTAGCACCTGAACGCTCCGAGAGATTTTTTTTTTTCTGGCATCTTTTTTTCTAATAGGTTAAGTACGAAATCCCTGACAAACTAAATAATGACCTATCTTGTATACAGTAGGTGCTGCTTATGTTTAGGGACCATCTGTGAATGTATTTCATGTAGCAAATGTTCCTTGTATAATAACAATGATTTGAAAGCTAAAATTTGTGTTTTTTTCTTAAGAGTAAATTCAAAAATAATCCATTTTAGTTACAGTGTCAGAAGCCTGGAGGTCTGCTTACTCTAAGCAGGCATCACTGATGGTGGCAAGGAGATAGTCTAAGAAAGCTTATTTGTGTACAGAATTCACAAGCTATCTACCTCAACTACTTATATGATAGCATATAGATGTGCTAACAAAAGTGAAGAGTTCTGCTAGCATTTATCATATACTATTCAATTTTTCAACAATAAGGACCAATGAGATTTTTTAAAACGTATGAGCCACCGTAATCTTTTTAAAAGCTAATATCTTTATAGAATCTTTGTTTTTGACACCTATACTCTTTTCACTTTTAGGATACTTGGAAGAATAAAATAAAAACTCTCCAGTTAAGTATCATCACAGTGGAGTAAGAAAGTTTCTAGAATATAGTTTGAACACTGCTTTCAGTATATGATTCCACTGTCCTGACACTGTAATCTCATCGCTGATGTTGTACAGAATTTGTAGTTTTTTTTTTTTTTTTTTTTTTATCTGCTCATGTTTCTGCCTCTTTCCTGGTGTTGTGAATCTATTTTCATGCAATTTTTCATCTTTTATTAGATGATTGCAATTTTTTTTTTTTTTTTTTAACTCTGAACATTCTGGAATAAAAATGCTTGATACTGGCACCACGTCTTTTTCCAATTTATAATGGTGTGAACAAATAGAAAATGGGAACCCGGCCGCACCTTCCCACTGCTGACTGAATGCCAACAGCTTCACACAGTTCCTCAGTATGTCTGTAACAGTCCTCAATATCCAAAGGATTACTTGTATTTTAAATGAATTAAGGTTTATACAGGTGGCAAACCAACGAGCACAATTTCAGGAGCAGCTCTGCATACCTGTATTTTCAAACACTGCATTTTCCACATGCACTTTAATATAGCAAAATTTCTCAACAATATGAAGGTCACTGCTATTTCACTACACAGCAGCGGGGAGGGGTGAGGGGGGAGAAAAAAAAGTCACAAAACAACAAAAAAAGATGTGCGTCACATTCTAGTGTTCTACAAACCTGAGTTACTATACGTCCCACCCAAAAACAGTTGTACAGAACAAGAGTGTACAGGAATGGTGGGCAGATCCTACCTACATGTAATGTCCACAAAAATCAAAATAAAAGGACAGCATCCTATCGTTGTTAGTGCAGGAGAAGATATATAGTTTTTGTATTTATAAATCACCTAAAGCTACAAGCCCATAAAAAAAATAATCACTATTCTTTCATATTTGAAGCACTGAGCAGTCAGCCTGTATATTTGGAGAGCACTTTTTTCAACATATCAGTAGCTCAGCATATCATATTGTATTTCTTGACTAAACAGATACCACACATCAACTTTCAATCCTATTTACAGCACTAGTACATGGAGCTGCAGATTAGTACAAGGAGCTGTAGACATTTGCTGTTATACTACTAGAACCTGAACAAAATCATGCTTCACCACCAAGTCAATAAATACAGCAGAAAAGAAAAAAAAAATATATTGTAACATCTAATTCATAATTATGCAGTAATCCTAAAACAAATAATCTAGCCAGTGATAACCGAAAATTCAGCAATTTGTATTAAAAATGTGTAAATGATAGACAAAAATGGGCAATTGTACAGTGAAATACCTGTATAGCTTATCTCCTTCTTAAAAGGTTTCTTCTTGGGATCCAAATAACTTATATGAGAAAGCCAGTTAAATGTAAAGAGTGTTCATAACAGGATTATATGAAAGAGGAAGGCATGTCACATCTGAGATAGTCTAATAAGAGAAAACCTCAGAATATCGATGGCTTGTGCAGTAGAATGAAAATTTACTGGCAAAATTAGGCTGTCATTTGGTAACTTAATGCCAAATTAGTGAAAACTAATGTCAAACAGGATGGCACAATGTGCCTGATGACTGCAGGTATCGAAGTCACAGACAGAACGCTGTGATCACACTAAGGAAAGGTCTATAAGTACACAGACAAACAACTTAGAAACACTCACATCTGGCAACTGTTCTGGAACGAAGTTCAGGCTGGCAAAAATCTGGGGCCAGAATATGCTGTCACTTATTGCCGTATCTCTTGGTAGCACTGAAATCAATAAAATTGCAGCATGTGGAAGATGAATCTGCCTACTAGTATTTCATGAAGTTGGGAGACAAAATTAATGGTAATCCCTAATATAATATAATTGATATGAACGCTACAGAGTCTATTGCGCACAAAGATCCATCAGTTTAAGGCTGCTGACATAATGAATTGTTTTCAGAGTACAAAAGTTAGCTAGTAAAGACAAGGAAGTGAGAACATAATTTAATACAAATGACAGAAACAGGGAAAAACTCTAAGAATTATACTAATAATATAAAGAAAATATTAATCATATTAGATTGTTGTAACATTAACTAGATGTTTGGTCTATCTTTGATACCAGTTTTGAGCATCTGTAACTATGGAACCTGATGCTGAAGTGAGATATACTGTTTTCTAATATTTAAATTGATATTATGAGTTCTGGGTCACTTTTGGGGCAGTATTTTTTTTTTTTTTTTTTTTTTGGGGGGGGGGGGGGCATTTAGCAGATAATTTACATGCTTTGCTTATCTGGCAACACCTTTTTAAAAATCAAATTAGACCTTAAGGTCAGCTCTCACTGAACAGCCTTATTAGAAGGGGGGGTGGCATCCTTAAGACAATTACCACTGATCACCTCTTAATGGCACTTCAGAACTACTTGAACATTAAAAGAAAGGTCATACAAAGCTCCTGTGTGCCATCTTTCAGGGCTCCGAAACTATAATGTAATCACGTATATTAACTCAATCATACAAATGGTTCTTGTTGCTGTTCCTGGGCTGCTGAAACAAATAGGTTTGCTGTGTGTTTTAGGGATCAGTTGGTTGATTGCATTTGGGGCAGGCAATCAGAACTTCTGCTTGTTATGTTTTCAAAAATTATATCAGCTATCAGTCTGACTCTTTCCTGACTATTCTCTCCTTTGTTAGGAAATAGTTCTCTTTCAATACAATTTTAAGGACTGGAAAGATTTTTTCGTATTTTTGCCAATATAAAAACATGTAGAGGTTGCACAAGTATTTTTCCTCCCCCTTTCCTCCCATCTAGAGTTTAACTATTGAAGCATGCAGAGCAAGACAGTCTGCCCTAAGTAAGGATGATTCCATCATATTTGGGCTATATTTGAATATTAAATATATAAAATGTATCTATACATAAGACAAATATATATATAATAAGCAAAAATATTTGAATATTAAAATTTTGTCATTTTCTAGAAAAGTTTGTCTGTTCAAAAAACAAACAGGAAGGATCTCCCCATCATTCAGTAAGGTTTATGGCCTTTTGACAGACTTTAAGCTTTTGACAAGGTTCTTCAGAGCAGGCTAGTGGACTCCAAAAGAAAATTCCTATAAAAGTTGTCAGGTTTGTAGAGATTTCCAAAACAGTTTCCTTTCTTGCAATTTCCTGATTTGAATAAAGAGTCCTTTCAGACCTCAAGCCTCCAAATATTTCAAAGTAGAAAGAATGAACATACCGTTTTTCAAACGAACCACTTGCCCAACCTGCATGCAGACAAAAGTTGGAGGGAAAATTGATACTTGCTATTACGGACGTTAATTTTAGGGAGTATTACGGAGGTCCTTCTGTCATTGCACGGGAAGAGGAACATTCAAAAATCAGTACTCACCAGCAGTGTTTGACTTAGTGCTGCAGCAACGCACACTACTACTAAAACTTTCCACTACCCGAGTTGCTTAGTCAAACTTACTTATCACAAAGTCCACGCAATGGGAACCCGTGCTTTCATACATAAACTTGCACCAAAACACAAAGGATATTACAAGTAAAATTTTAAATCAGTGCAATAGGTAACCCCAACACAAAACCCTCTTAGCCATCTATTCATGTAGAAATAATAATAATTAAAAGCCTGTTATAAAGGCAACATTATTAAAACTATTGTAAGGATCTATTTCATATACAGTTCTGCTAATTTAAGCTTTTATTTACTGAGATAATCTATTTCCTGAATCCCAAACCAAGTCCTAAAACATGCAACAGTATTGCTGCCATAGATTGACATCTGAAAGAAATATTGAAATATTAAACCACCCATTCATTAAGTATATGGCAGACTGTTGAAAACATCAATGAAAGGAATCTTCCTGTTTTTCTGCAACTGGTCTGAAGGGACTGACGGTCTCTTCTACCTTAAATTGAGTCACAACCGGCATCCCTAACAAAGAATCTGTCTTAAATACAAGTGTTAGACGGAAGACTCCATATGAACCAAAATTATAGCTCTCATTAGTCTTCATCAAACAAAGAAGAAGAGGAAATACTAACATACAGACCAGTTCTTTCAGCCTCTGGGCTTCAGTGCTACCCGCTCACCTGTACGACTGCAAGGCTCGGATCTCAGCTCTGCAAGCGGCCGCGCCAAGAGATCCAAACTGACGTGAGCAAGGAGCTGTGAACTGGAATCTCTATATTGCTCGATGCATGTACAAAAACAATGAGCTTAAGGAAAATATACTGCCCTGATGAGAAAACCATGTAGACATTCAGATCACTCTGCCGCTGCTGGATTTTATACAATAAAAGCTGCTAAGTGGTATTTTAAAAGGATTTGGAGCCACAGTGTAATATGGCATATTCTCTGTCATTCGTTTCAGATATGCTTCTTTAGAAACATTAAGGGGTGATTATTTGTACCCTTGGGTGATTATTTGTACCCTTAGTGCATTCTAAATGCAATATGTCAAAGACCAAATTCTGATTTTGTGGAGCTACAGTTAGCTAAAAATTTTTTATTGTTATTCTTCATCAAAAGAGATATAGACAATCTGTCTCACTGGGTCACTTCCTACCTCAAAACATTTGCATTTTGTTTAAATGACTTCTTCATGTCTTTCCTCCTCCCCCCCTCGAAATATGAATTCTTCTTACAGTATCCTGTTATTAGTTATAGGGATTCTGAACTTTTAAAATCTTAAAAACACATAACATTAACTTAGTTATTCAGCTAATTCTACTTGCTTGATACAATATTGGAGTCAGAGCACAGTGCAGAGCTGTGGGGCTACATTCGGGACAAGCTTCCACGTGAAATACCTCCCAACCATGCAATCAAAATCCCACACAGGACTCAGCTCCCTAACATAACCCTAATGGGTCTGGCCCCAGATTGTCACTGGTAGATCACCCCACCACAAAGGTCGGTCACACGCCATAGTGCGTGTCACCCCCTGCAGATAATTCAGATACCTCAAGGTGGTTTAGGCCCCTGAATCACTGTCACTACGACAGGACGAAAGGCAAACCATGACCAGCTCAACAACGGAGCAGCCCAGCAGCTGCTAGTTGATCGGTGGAGGGAATTATGTAGCTTAAGAGTTTCTTCTACAGTCCAGTGCACATAGAAGGATCAGCAAATTTTGATCGCCAGTTCCTGTAAAGGCCACCTTACGTACCAAGGACCTGAGGTTTCTAGCAATGCCCTGCAACTGCGCCAACTCCAACTTGACTCGCAAGCGCTCTCTGCTAGGGGAGAACATCGTGCCAGAGGCCAAACACACAAGCGATGCGGCGACCACCACCGCAATGCTCAGGCGCACGACAGGCAAACGCTTCCTTTCAGAAGCTGTTTTGTCCAGTGCTGGTCAGGAGCAAGACAGATTTTTGCAGTACCGTAAATAGAAATCGTGGTGCCATCTTTGTAAGTTTACTGCTGTTTTAATAATGTTTTCCAATGTATCTGTAAAGATGCATCTGCCTAAGTTTAACTCACTTTTCGTTTGTGGTTTTCCTGTATGCCTGAAGAGCTTTTAGGCCTACCTGAGCTAAGGAACTTGCATTTCTATAAAATAGCTAGAGTAAAGAAACTGAAACCTGAAAGACTGAATACCTAATTCTACCTTAACACACCACAGACTGACAGACAAGAGTATCTCATCCATGATATATTTCAGATTTAAAGAGCAGAACTATTGTTAACATTAAAAAAAGAGAGAGGCACACACAAATGTAAGTCTGAATAATTAGCAATAAATGACCAGGAAGGAAATTAGACCCTGCCTTGATGAAGGCTTAGAAACAAGACTCCTTTTGTCAAAGAGGGGAAAAAATCTCTCCATATGTTATATATATATATATATATATAACATATGGAGAGATTTTATATATATATAGATGTTTTTTATATATATAAAAAACCCCATATATATAGATTATATATATATTTCTGCACACCAAAAAATATATAAGAATGTGCAATATGTATTTTATATATAAGATTATATTTCATATATATCTATAATAATACATGCATTATATACATTTATATCTTCTTTACCTTTGTTATTCTTCAGGGAGAAAAATGAATGATCAGCTGCTCAAGAGGTACTCAAAATCCCCCCAAATACTTAAGTTCTTTACTTAGCCATATCAACGATAACACAGATTTGCTGCCATACAAGCAATGGAGCATCACCAAGGAGGGTGCAGGGAAGAGAAATGCTGGCTGGCCGGGAGGGCTTAACTCAGCAGAGGACCTAGGAAGAGTCAGCGTCTCAGCAGCTCTCTCTGAGCAGCGTGGAAGTCCTCTGATGGGCAGCTTGGCCACGAGCCAGGCTTTGGTGAGGCACCCAAAGGTGGACACGTCGCCGTCAGGGTCCTGAGGGCGTCCTCCCTCCCAGGGCTCAGCTCGGCTTGGGCACTGCACAGCTCCAGCCGTCCCTCTGCGAGGGCTCCCCTGTCCCAGGGCTGCTTTTGGCCGAGGGTATCGACCCCACCGACGCGGGCCCGACCCACGGGCCGATGTCCTGCCGTCTCTGCTGGGAGGCCCTGGCACGACCGGCCTCGGCCCCCACTAGTCCCCGCAGCAGCAGCGGCTGCAAGTGTGGTAACACACAACTGCTGTATTTTGGTTTTAATGATTTTCCTTTGGCACTTTTAACTTCTAAGAAAAAAAAAAAATTCCCCATTTTAGAGAAACCCCAGTCAGCTTTGTCTTGGAAATTCAGTTGCCAGGAAGTAGGTGTAAAATGCCTATGTGTTTATGTACATAATCCATTTGAAAAGGGGAGAAAATGGGCTGACCTAGAGACCATAAAAGGAGACAGAAGTAGAGGTGACAGTGTAAGTATTAGAGGACAATGACCAGTAATGTCATTAACATAAGGTATTCTCCAGCTTTAAAAAAAAAAAAAAAAAAAAAAAATCGATTATACAGTCATTTCTCAGGAAGATTGCTTATGAATTCAATACAGATAATTTTTCATGTCCTACTGGTGGAAGTTGCGCTAATAGAAGGAAATGAGGATTCTCCCCAATTGATGATGTGAATATTAAGGAAAATTAAAAACTCTTTCTTTGGACAAACTGATTCAAACACCCGCGACAGGCGCCACTGAAGGGATGTGCTGGCTGTAAACTGAAACTCACCCACAATCTTTTGATCACCAAGCCTCTGTATCCATACAGTCACTCAGACCTAAACAAAACATTTTTTTTATTCAGAGTACTGAAAACAAGAGTCAGAGGCAAGGGTCAGTATCTCTGCAGGTATTTACTGTTTGCTGGACAGTGAATTCTGGTTCTGTTGTATTGCTGTTTGAATGAAGGCTGGCCCTGAAATGACCAAACCAGGAGCCTAAACAGCCGTGGAAATAACTTAAGGCTTTTTCACCCTCCATTTAGTTCAGATGTTTCTTACTGTTAGAACTGCTATTCCTACAGGATTAATTATAAATAGTTATCTACTGATATCTACAGTAATACATTTTGCTTCTGAGCATGCACCACTGAGTTTTGTAATGGGTTGTGTATACACTGCAAATGTTAAACAATATTTTCATTGATAAGTGACAGGCAACTTGTATTTGCATTTCCTGTGAGATTTAATGATGTGGTGGGATAGCTTTATGGAAACTAGGAAGTAATATTAAGACTTAATGCCAAAGCCATCCCCAGGAAAGCAGGCACATTGCCCATTAAGTTGATAGAATTTGAACCCATTTACTCTACGCTATAGTTTGGTTTAGGGGAACAAAAGTAATTTTCCGTTCACAATATTGTTATAGATATCAATAAGTGTCACTTCCACTACTCCAACACACTTCTAGTACCAAAAGCAAGTGATAGTTGTTCACCCTGGTAGGGACCCTGAAACAGAAGAGGGGAACTCCCAACAAGTGAAACCAATCCAGGAAAGGGATCTTGCCCCACATCCATCACTCAGGAATGCTCTGTCCTAACACTGCTGGGACACCAGCTTCAGGAGTGCTTAAAAGCTTTAGGAAAACGTCTCTTACCCAGAACAGACCTTCTTAAGAGCTAGCCAAAACTTAAATGCAGGAGATGGAGCAGGAACAAAGGTTTTCCATGACAGCTCCAGACTATTGCTAAAATGTCAACATCTAGAAGGAGAAAAGAACTGGGAAATCAGGTTTATTCCATTTGCTGAACAGTTTTACTTCCAAAACCAAGTCAAAGTATTCTCTCTTTAATGGTAGGTTTCCCCAAGCTATGAAGACCACTGAAATAAACTTGCCAGGTTTTAAAGCTACAACATATGTCCAATTCTCAATTCCCTTATTTTTCATGGTAACCCAGAGTTTTATTTTCATGGTCTAAAGTGAACAAGGTAAGTGGCTGGACTTCCACCCACATGGAAGAAACCTCATACTTGTTTTTGATTCCTTTTTCCTCCTCCTGTGATCTTTGTTTATGGAACAATCTCTTGAATTCATTTTATGGCGATATTTTAGTGTTTCTTCTCTCATACAATGTTAGTATGTTTGATCTGACAAACGTAGTCAAGTTAGTCTCTTAGAAAAGTGGGTCTCTGCATGTTTTAGACCTAAACTGTTTTGAGGAAGTCTTACGGCCACTTTGTTATATACTCGCTCACTTTGAAATCAAAGCATTCACACCTGCTAAATACTCTCCTCATGTAAAACAGAAAAAATAAACAAATCTCTTAAATTGAATATTCCCAAGCTTCTCTAAGCGGACTTACAACTGGAGGCAATGTCATGAAAAATTAAGAGTTACAGCTTCCTTACAGTTACAGGGAACTTTGTGTATATTTAACAGAGCATTAGCACTGACCAAAAATGAAAAATTTCCTGAAAAAAATATTATATATCTAAGAGAAGTTTTCTTATCAGCACCAGTGGGAGCAGAACTGGGAAGAAAAGCACTAGTGTTTCTCCCTAAACTGAGCTAGTATCTTTTCCTTGCAGGTCAGACCCATTGCTGAACATTCAGGAGCCTTTGCATGTCCATTTGGACAAATTAAAGAAATAAATGCATATTGCTTTAATATTTGTTACATGAGCGTAGCATTTTTAGACAGTAACTAGGGAATGTAGCAAGGCTTTTCTAATGGAGATTTAAAAATGGAATTTAGAAATTATTTTTAATAATCCTTTCATTATCAAAACCAATTTTTTGTCTTTGCTCTTACTAACCCAGCACCATGTACCATGCGCTCTCTCTACCCACGTGCAGATTCCCACTGATAGCATCAGACTGAGAGCACTCTCTAGAGCCTGGTGATTAGCTGACTTGTTACGGAGTGTAAATAAGAAATGGGTGGGAATCAAATGATTATTTAAATTGAGAGAGTGAGACCGTGTGCAACCCCCAAATTGCACGGTTAACTTCATGTAACTTAAGCAGTCCTTCAGTGATAGCTGGGAACTAATATATGTTTATGTTTACAAAACTGACAAAGGAAAAAACTGACACCTTCAAGGGCTCTTGTACAGCAGTTCTGCTCTCAAGATGAAATGCACACCTGTGCAACAAACAGTGCAGCGCTCTAACCCTATCCAAAATAGAATTTAAGTGGAATTTGATGGTGTCTAGATCTTTGTAGTATATTTTGCATGGGGCAATTTTCACCCCTTTCTCTTCAAGCCCAGTCATGTGGACCTACATATAAAAAATTGATTTTAACTTCAGTCAAAAATAAGCTACTTCAAATGTTATTCCAGTTCATCTTTGAAATCCAGTTCATGGGAAGGTTGGCTTCTATATTTCTTTTTACATACATAGCTTGTCAATCAGTGGAAAAAACATACTGCATTTCAGTACATAAATATATTCAAATGTTGATTTTATTTATCTAGCCAGAAACCTTATTTGGCAGTGCTTCCTCAGCTATCTCAGTGGGGAGCAAAAGTGGGAGACTGAATTAACCTTTCCTCAGAATTGAGCTTCACTTGAGAGGAGCAATTTTGGATGGCCTGTGTTAAGTATTCCTGGTGGAGGTTGTCCAAATCATACAGGCTTTGAACAAGAAAGTTTGTCATGCAGGTCCCATTCTCAGCATAACAACACCCTTGCATAAAATCAGTAACTAAGATCAGTTTTTAAGTAAGTCAAAATGAAGATTTAAAAACTACTAGAAGTTCATGCTGAAAGAAAACATATAATTTATTAGAAGTATGGTCTTGTGGATAAGGCCCTGGGACTGAAAGGCTTTAGATTCATTCCCTGTTCCATTACAGACCTTAGTTGTGACCTCTGGCAAGTCATTAAATTGCCTTGTCCTCAATTTCTGCTTCCATAACAGGCACAGATGCAGCTCCATCTGTACGGAGGGATGCGCAGCCACATGGCCACAACCATTCCATGTAACATGGCAACATAAGTCACTGTAGCAGGTACTGTGGTACTACTCATAGAAGAGGTGCAATCCCTGTTTAGGACCTTTCCCCCTCCAGTAAATCAGTTCCCCCGTAAAATAGAGATGCTCATCTGGCTTTTCTCCAAACCTCTGTCTTCTCGATTCACCTTTCCACAGCAGCAGGTTGTCCTCATTGCATACCAACAAAATGGGCCTTTTGCACAGTTTGCACCTCTAGGCACCCCCAACTTGTGCAGTATATAACAAACATAAACATGCCAGCTACAGAGATAATTTTGATTAACCTAACTCTCACCCTTACATCCACTGTCAAGCCTTCACCTGTCTTGAAATGTGAAATGGCTCAATAAATAGCCCCTGGCCTTAGTCATAAGGAGATCCAGGTACCCCCATAATCACAGCCAATTCCAGCCTCCTGTTTCATAGTACAGGAGATTAAAACCAGATAATTATCATTCTAGGGCAGTGGAAGCCAATCTCTTCCTTGCTAATCAACTGCTTCCAGAGGCAAAAGACACCGGTGCACAGCACACCTTGACTCATTATTTAATGAGTTTCCGTTTCCACAAAGGCCACCAATTCTAAATGGCAATGTACAAATGGGCAAATCGTGCCCTCATGAAAGGATGTTTTACCAAATACAGAATGGCCTCAACAAGGCCCATATAAGGACAAACTATACCTTCACTTATTTTTATTTGTTTTGACCCATGGACCATATAAAAATGGCTGTGGAAAGAAATGCAAGCTAAATTGTTCTCTGTTGCAGTAAGAGTTACGTATAATCACAAAGAAGGAAAGAAAGAAAAAGAGATAATACTGAATCTTTTATCCAGTTGAAAACTGACCTTCTTAGCTTGAAACTGCCTGTAGGAGTCCCAGGACAGGTTGTTCTGACATTCTTTTAACATCGTTTCATCAGCACAGCCAAAACTAATCACAAGAATATTACCCGATGACAGGTGCATTTATTCTGTCAATTAAATCAGATGGTTAAATCGAAATGTGCCTCAAATCTCTCTTGTTTGCATTATCCATATTGGCATCTCTTGGCTGTGGTTCATTGCTGGCTGGAAGTCATCCAGCCCCTGCAGAGTCACTTTGCAATACTGTGCCAGCAAGTTTCCACGCTCTGCAGCAGCAGTTACAATGAGACCAGAGTGGTCCTACAGGACTGACCTGAAATGTTACATTGTTTTGCTAAGATTTATTTAAAAAAAAATCCCTCTCAAGGAAGGAGACCTAGATCAATGCTTTCAAAATGGGAGCAGGTATATCACTTTGCAGCTAACCATGGGTGATCTGTATACATTAAAACAGAGAGCTGAAGAGACACTTTCTACATTACAAAAAGATTAAATATAAGAATATAGGATAAAGTCTAATGCTATTTTAACAATCTTCTTTAAAACACATTTTGCAGGGAAAAAAAAAAAGACTGTGTTGTTCATAATCCATAAGAATCTATTTTTTAAGGTGAGAAAAGCAGTGGGCATTAAGGTATAATTGCAATAGAAATCAACAAAAACAAAAGAAATGAGGAGTTGAAGTTGAAACCTTAACCACAAGCCATCCCCTATTACTTAATCACCCAAGAACTCTCTAAGCAGAGGGTGAGTTTACATGACACATTTGCTGCAATGACTGTTGCAGTGGAGCAAGTGAGGGATGAGGCCATTTTTTTCATTTTGTGGTGTACATCCCCGTGTATTTCAGCTGAGGTTTCTCTTTCCTGTACTAGTGGTGGCCTGTAGTATAGCCTAAAAATCAGAGCTTTTTTTCTGTGTTGTATTTGTAATAATTTGTTGAGTGCTCACCTCACCTGTATATTGAAGGAGCTGTGCTCCCTTTTGTGACCAAAGAGAAATGCACCATGGAAGGGTGCTCAGTCCCAATATCACGTTAGTTTCGTGGAGGGGTGGGTAGGTACCACAGTCTGTGGTTTCAGCACCCCAGGGAACACTCATCCATTCCTGACCATTTTCTGAGCCTCCAGCCCATTCTTTGCCACTGCTGTTTTTCCACCTTGGGAGAATGACCGCTGTCAGCTCTTCTATAGCAAGTGATAATGTAGACGTGAACAGGGAGCAAACCCCAGAACTGCAGCTAGGATACATGGAAGAATAAATACATCTAGACATTGCTTTGTTATATATTCTGTTAACTTATGCTTGATAGCCTGAAAAATCTCCTCTGTAGTCTGATTCTGCATTTACGAATAGAACTATGAGCAAGACAGGTCTCTATTAGTTTTGGCATGGTTAGGTGAGTATCTTCTACTGCAAGGTTTTAAAAGCATGTTACTTCCTTGTCCTGAGCAGGAACAGGCTTAATCCTTCGATCAAGAGCGTCTGTACAACTTACAGGAAAGCTGATGCACGTTCCAAATAAGTTAGAATATAGCCCTATAAAACATCTGGTAAGTACAGGCATATTTTTCCTTTCACTGTATGGTATCTATCTAGACAGTAATGTGTCACGGACAATGTGCTAGTCAGCAATTTTTCAAAGCATTGCATTTCTAAACCATTCAGCCAGGATTTAGTTGCTCGTTTCCCACTGGCTTTAGAGGGGATGGTGTGGCTAAGCCAAAAAACCACTTTGAAACTTAAGGAATGCACTTGACCTTTCAGTTGAAGGCAGCACAGTTCAATGCCAGAGCTGGGGACTACAGACCAGGAAATCTGGCATTTATTCTTTACCATGTTGCTGATCAGAGTGTCTGGGGACACTTATCCCTCTTTTCCCCTCCCTCATCCTCCACCTGTCCTATTTAAAATGTTAGAAGAACAGAGCAGGGACAGTATGGATTTATGCTATAGATGTTTCTGTGCCTGGTCAGATATCTCCCTGACCCAGACTTACTAACTTGCCTTCCTGGCTTGACCTCAGATCTGCCACGTCGCTATGGACTTCTCTGGTGATCCGGTCTGTTGGCTAACCCTGCTTGCCATCACTGGATGTGACCTTTTCCTGTCACCAGGCCTGACCTCCTTGCCTTGCTGGGGTACTGTGGGACCGCTGCGCCCTTTGTCCGTGAGCCACTGCCTCTCCAGCCTTGCTGACACCCTCAGCTCCTGGCCCACCTTTCCCGATAGAGTAGCTAGCCCTTGCTGCCCCCGACACACAATAAACACAGCATGCATCTCTGTCTTCAAAAGAAAAACAGTTAATGTGAAGTCACCTCCATTCCAGAGTGCCACGTGGCATAATTCACAGCAGCAGGTGCCTCTGAATATGAATCCTTCTGGTGAAAAGATGATGGTGTAGGAAGCAAAAAGTCTCATGTCAGATCAACACCAGCAGATCTCTAACATCACAATATGATTTACTGCACTGGAGAGGCAAAAATAGTCCTAGAATAAAAAAATGCATAATTAACCATTTATATTACTTTCCCATTATTCATCTCCTATGAGAATCATTATAACAAGACTCTACTTTAATTAACTACCTGAAATCTAACTCATGAAATATTTCCTGATATGCCTTTACATTCCTTAGCAAGTTATAAACTAGTAAGTACAATAAATGTATCTATTACTGTTGATAGAGATTAGTGAACATTAATACAGATCCTTTCATTCCAAGATAAACAAGATACTTCCTGCATCTGTCCTAAGTTCAACAGGATGCAAGCACGTTTTGCACTTAACCAGAGCATCTTCCCCATGAGGAACGGCTGCAGGAGCTGGGTCTGTTTAGCCTGGAGAAGAGAAGACTGAGGGGGGATTTTATCAATGTCTACAAATACCTTAAGGGAGGATGTCAAGAGGATGGGGCCAGATTTTTTTTCTGCAGTGCCAAGTGACAGGACAAGAGGCAACAGGCACAAATGTCTTCCCTGTGAGAGGGACAGAGCCCTGGCACAGGTTGCCCAGAGAGGTTGTGGAGTCTCCTTCTCTGGAAATATTCAAGGCCCACCTGGATGCAACCCTGTCTAACATGCTCTAGGTGACCCTGCTGAGTGGGGAGGTTGGACTAGATGATCTCCAGAGGTCCCTCCCAACCTTAACCATTCTGTGATTAAAACAATATTCTTGCAGTTTGATGCTTAAAGTGATGAGTACACATTGGTTTTGAACAGTAGAAAGCTATGTAGAACAATGAGACTCTGTAGTGAGACACAGCTTATCTTGTCATATTGTTATCTTGTCCCATCACCTTCTCTTTCTGCTCTAAACTGTTTTAATACTACTTCCTAATTAAACTGTCTTAAAGAAAACCAATAATATTCTGCTAAGTAAATTTTGTTTATTTCCCTAGCTGTGTGCTTTCATTAATGATGTTGGTGGGGAATTCTGTGAAGTGCTTTGTATATTTACAGCAAGAGAATTAGGAAAAGAAAGTCTTTTGTATATGTACATGTAGGTCCTCAGATCAACAGAAGAGGGTGCTTTAGACACCTGAAAAATAAGAATACATTTTTTTAATGCATCTACCTAAGCTGACAGGCTATTCTAAGTCACTGGCCTGCGGTGTAATCTTCTGGAGTTGTATGCATGAGTAATTCACACTTAGAACTGACCAACCACAGTTCACACTTAGAACTGACCAACCACAGTAATGCTAAACCTTAGTCAATGGACAAGTTGTAAAAACATTTAGAATTTGTCTTTTTTTTGGTAACTCCCAAAAGCATGGAAAAACATGTAATGGATCATTCAAATCTTAAAACTAGCATAATTTCACCATTTTAACCAGCTCCACCAGTCAGATATGTAGAGGTACGTAAAGACTTATTTCAGTAAGGTATGCCAATATAACAGAATATTCAAGCCCCTCGCAACAACTCATATTTAAATTCTATTTATTTTAACATCACACTAACAGAATACAGAACACTTTTTTTTAACCCAAATATTAAATGCTGATACTGAGAGACCTTCATAGAGGGCTGGTGCAAAACTACTATTGTCATGCAAGACCATGCAGAGGACACAGTAAAAATACATAGGATTAACTGGAGCATAAGTAAAGCACAAGTCAAAATATAATTACCCTTTGCTTTTATTGCATAAAACCACAGCTTTCCTCAGATACCCACTGATATCTATCATTTTTAAAAGAGCGTAATATTAAACATTAACATTATACATTCATACCTCTAACAGAAATGATTTATCTGTTCAAATATATATTGTGTTTCTTTAAAAAAAATATATATGGTATTTTTATTTTCTCCTGTGTTCCACATCCTTCTGATTTACCAATAAAGCTAATGCCCATTTAGGAGAATATGTCGTGGAACGACACTACAGCAATATTAAGTAAGGCAGCCATATGTCTCCTCCTTTCACCATACTGTGTGCGACTGCCCCGACTCTTGGTGGATTAGATCTCTCATCAGTTTGCCTGGTGCTGATGGAATGCCTTTTGCAGGTATTTTGTTGATATAATGCAAAACACAGATTTCAAAAAGCTGGGCTCCCTAGTGCATAAAGCAGCACTAGCTACCTGTTTTCCCTTACTATGCAATCCAGAGAGGTCTGCTTTAGGCTCCTACTTTACAGAATTATCTTGAGTATCACCATATGAGTGAATGCCTGTACCCTAAACACCTGAAAGACAGATGAGGATATTCAGCTCTACCTCACTCTGATCTTTTTGTTTATTTGTTTTATTTTTAGATAAGCAGTAGAAGCAAGCTGAAGATAGAATAACACAGTTATATACAGCAATTTTTTCTACAATCTTCCCCATCTTAAATTCTAACCGAAACTTACTCATCTAGAGCAAACCAAATAGTGAATCTTTAAATATAGCTGAATTCAAAGCTCCATTTAAATCTACCACTCCATTTTCATTAAATTTTCGTTCAGCTGAAGAATCAGTGAAGTAAAAATTTACATAACGCAAAGTAGTGCATCAGCTAAGAGAAGGTTAAAAATTGGCAGAGGCTTAACCATCATCAGATATGATATTATCCTGGGGAGATTTTGTGGATTTTCACAGTTTGGAAGACCCTACCTCTCTGTGCTTGTTCTCTGCACAAATTAAAGTGTAGGTGCACATTGTCTCAAAGAGGAAATATCAACAAGAGAGAGAATATAAAACTAACACAAGTGGAGAAACTCGAAGTTTATATTTTTATGTTAATGTGCGGGTAAGGAAAGGGCCTCATTTGGGAAGTAATAAAAAAAAAAAAAAAAAAAAAACCACACACATTAACAGATCTCCAAGTTAGAGCATAGAAGTTTTCTATGCAGATGGAGGATTTAAAAGAAGTAAAATGATAACCACATAGTCGAGAGACTAGAAAAGAGACCTTGATGTTTGATAGTTGTAATAACCTGCAGAGTGCTCTAATGGCTCAGGGATCAGGTGCAGAACTACAGCAATAACAAGAGCTGAATAATTATCTCAGCCATATCTGTATAACCACAGTCCCAGAGTATGAACTATATAAGGAGGCTTCTGCTGCCTCTCCAAGATTTCCTGAAATGTTAAATCACTGAATTGGGAGCACTTCCAGCATTAGTACTGCCCAGTTAGAAAGAAATAAAGCCCAGAATCCTCCAGTGGCAGTTCTAATGTCTTTGTTAATTATGAATTATGGGTAAACATGCAGACTCACAGAGGTCACGGCTGTCAGCAACAATACTTTTCAAGAAGGATTTTTATGAGGGTCTTTTTCATTTTGCCATAATGTCCTTTATATATACATAAAACGCACCAAGAATACAAAAAATAGTGTTTGTTTTGGGGGAAGACGCAATTATTTCTCACTTGTTTTCTCCCCTCCGTGCAATCACGTATCCGCTGCCAGTGCAACCCAGCTCCCAACTATAAGCTCCTCTGTGAATAACGACAGCTGTACAGTCCAAGGACCAGGCAGAAAGAGTCACCAGGGCTGGGGTTAGGTTAATGATGAGACACTCTGTTAACAAGAAACCGGTGGTTTTCTCCGCAAATGGCCAGCCAGGAGCCCATCAGCTGTAGTCACCTTTCACATACAATAGAGAAACAAAAGCTGCATACAGTATGCTTGATTAACCTCACTTAAATGGCAATGCTGATCTCAAATCTGTCCCAGGAGTGTATATGAACAGGATTAAAATCATATTATGTGTGGATCGTACCCAACAAAAGCAACTGGCACAAAATCATTTTAATTAGGTGGTAGCAGCTTAACTCATGCAACTTTGGCATTAATTCTTCCCTGTCCCACTAAAGAACTTTGGGGACTCACTGGAAGTTACAGAAGGAATAAAGGAGATTTAGAGGTAACTCTGAACACCATGTTACCATAATTGTTGGTTAGTTTTCAAGGAGCTCTGAGGATAATGGTCAAAACAACCATGTGAAATTCTGTGTACAGGGAATAATTTTACAGTTTTCAACATAGGTAAGAGAACAAACTGCATTTGTAATGGTGCTTTTAGCTGGATTCCTGTCCAGCTTGTTAGAAATCTATTACATACTGTTTAGCTGAGTTGCTTGAAATCTCTCAGTGAGTTCAAGAAACCACGTGAACTTCAACTACGTATGATTTCAGCCTGATTTTAAGCCTGTGAAAATGAAATTATACATGACATCCTTTTAGGACTGCAGTCTCTAATGAAATGCAAAATGAGAACTTTCTTCTGGCTCTAGATAGATTTTCCCCATTTTGTGGGGAGAGTTTAATAGTAAAATACGTAACAGTCAAGCACATGGTAGTTCTTCTGGGTCAAATTAAGCTGAACTTTTTATAAACCCTCGTGAACATATGTACAACAGCACAGTTTAGTAACATTGCTAGAGTTTGCATTTATCTGTATTCCCTCTTGGGTTCCAACAAAACCAAATGTTAACTGCAACCTTCTAGAACATGCAGATTTTCCCAAATGTTCCCAGCTTTCTGGAAAAATGGAAACAAAAGCATGCTGACAATTAGCTTAGAAACTTGAAAATTTGTCACAGCACTGTTCACCTCCAATAAAATTTAGTACTTTAGATCACATCAATCTTGAAGGGATGGAAAGATCTGAACTCAGATGTTTTGGAATATACAGAGCAGACATTCAACAGTGGTCAGTCAATACTGCCTCCCACCATGTGACAGAAATTTAACCTTAGCCATATGATTGGCATCAGGAAATTAAGGACAAAATCCTGACTTCTATTATCCGAAGCAAATCTTATTTCCACAAATATTTGTCAGCTTCAACCCCTCTAAGTGGAAGCAAATCTGGCAAAGAAAATGAGGAGGCAACTGCAAAGCATTTGCACTTAGAGGTAGGAGCAATTGCAGACAAATCAGAGAGGGTGAAATCCTTATCACCTTCCTTGGCATAGACCATAATACCATGAAATCTGCAATATATTCCATAGGGAGGGTACAGGCAACACAGGAATGTCACAAGTAGAAAAACACATATTCCTTCTCAAAATATCACTAGCAAGCAAGAAATCTGACCATTATGTTACATAATAAAGATAAGTCATGTGTACTTGAATAGTTAACAGATGGACTAATTAGAGGCTGAATTATTTGCGGTATAACTGATAGCTGGTGAAATCAAGGTTACGGAGGGAAATGGACTTGACTTTGCAAAAAACAGAGGGTATTTGCAGGGCTGAGGCAAACTGTTTCTCAAAAGAAAGGGTTAATAAGCAATGAAAGAAGCAGAAGTGTATCTAATTAAAAGGCATACCAAGGCATGCAGAGAGACTACAAGGGGAAGCAAATGGCAGAGACCACATTTGTGTGCAATACATGGAGAGGCAAGCATGGAATAATATATAGATAACTAGTACAAAGGGCAAGGTGTCAGGCATGTAAGGTAAGTCTCCGTCTTAAAGAGATGCCATTCTCAGCAAAAATGATACAGATAAATATATATATTCAGGAACATACAGAGGCAAACAAAAACGTGACAAGGACAGGCGCTATCTGTTTGGGGGCATCTACAAATAGGAATACTGTACAATGCCTTGATTTGTGACATAAAAATACATGGACAAAAGTGAATTCTAAGACAGAGAGGAGTTCAGAGTAACCTCATTTAAAATATTTTATTGACTTTCCTGATGACCTTTAAAACTCACCTCCTGCACCCCACCCCTTCCAAATTGCCAGTATAAAAAAAGCCCATGGGAAGGAAAACATCACTATGCAGGTAGGTATCATTGGTTAACCCAACAATGAATTAAGAGCCTGAAACGCAAACTGCACGGGTGAGCTGACAACTGTCTTCCTATGTTAGCATCTAATACTATATGTTTTTGTAGCCTTCACACAGTCCAAACCACCTTTGTCTGGGCTCACACAGCGTAGACTATGTTAGGAATGCACAGGAAATATATTTATTGCACTTGTGAAGCATTTTGTGGCCGTAGCTCTGTGTGGTCGCTTGTCAACAGGCAGTAGAATCCATGGAGGAATCTTAAGAAGAAACTATGCTGTACAGTGTTGCCCAGGCTTCAAAAATTATCATGAAATTGCAGGATGCTAATCAAATGATATCTAAACTAGGAAGGATCTTCTTTTGATAGGCATGCATTTGAGAGCACTTGCAAGCATTCGAAACAAAGCTACATGGTCCAAGTGCTATCTATTTCTATAATAAAACCATTACTATTTCTGTAACAAAATTAGCCCAGATGAGAAACACCAATTGACACAATTTTAGAGAAAGCTTGAGAAATTCAAGACAACTGGGCAAAAGGAAAAAAAAGCCTAAGCATCTCCAAGAATATAAACATGTGTGTGTGTATAAAAAAAAACTTACTGAGACGATGAAGATGAAAATGCTACACATAGAGAGTTCCTGCAAAAGATCGTGCCATAATAGTCCACAGCAGGAGAGCAGAAACCTTAGATATAATCACAGTGCCCATGTGGGCACTGAGAAAGGTAAGAAAATAGTTTAAGATATTTTATTTTAGTCAGGCTGAATGATGCCACAGAAGGTCAAGGGTTAAATCCCAGCTCCATTAAAGTCAATGGCAGAACTAAAGTCAAGATTTCTCTTTTAGGTGTGAAAGGTAATAGTGTAAATAAAATGTGAAACCAGGAGAAACACTGGAATCAGATCTGATTCTTTTGCTTTTGAGTCAAGGATTGATGCATTTTATTTGAGTTTAGTGAAAAAGGTTATCCTCTGTTAATGGACTCATTTCCATGATGCCTGGTCCAACAGACCACTGACAATAGTGTCTTTTCATTGACCAAAATGGGCTTTCAACCAGTGTCTTCTTTATTTCCAACTGAGCTGCTGGGCAACACTTCAGCAGCAATGTAATAACACTTTATAAATCATATTTGTTTGGAATGGGATTCCTGATGGGTTAATACCTTCTAATAGGCCATGATTGCTCTCATATTTAGGTTGCACACAACATCTAGTATTGCGGTTTGACAGACTGCCAGAAGAACCAGTAAAGTTTTTTTTTTTTTTTTTTTTTTTTTTTTTTTTTTAGGCTAGGGAAAAGAAAGCAAGCTAAGGGAAATTGCAGTCTTTCTTAAAATGTTATTTAAGGGCACTGGTTCATAGAGTTATCTGGGGCCTCAAAGACAATAATCATTATGCCAGAATTTGGTAAGTTTTTTTGAACCATAAAAACCAAGTGAAACTGAAGTAGTTATGAAAAAAGAACTTACAAAAGAATTTACAGAAAAAGAAGTAGCTAGAAAAGTAGTTAGAAAAGTAATTATAAACCAGCTCTAAACAAAACTGCAAACTGCTACCTTGCATGTACTCTTTCCTACCCTCGTAACCGTGATATCGTCAATGGAATGATCATCTAAAGAAAAAGCTAAGACAAGAGCTTTGTAAAGAACATACTGGATGCACCTACTCTGCCCACAGCAAAATAAATGTAGTGAGGCTGTCCACTCTAGTCAGCTGACCCTGTTTCCTGGCAGAGACCCTAAATCTCAGATATGGCCCTGGAGCTGCTATCTGTCTCATGCAACCAGCTACACTGTCAATTTTTCTCAGGCTGACAACCAAACTTCAAAAAAATAACAATAACAATGGCTTGGATCAACCCAACAACAGACTTCAGCAAAATATATATATATATATAATCATTTCACATTCTGAGAAGGAAATCAGATTTGTTTCAAAATGAAAAACATTTTGTTTCAAAAATATAGAAATGAAACATAACTATTTTTGGGGAAAGGTGGAAAACAATTCATCGAATCTGAACTGAATTCACAAACAGTTTTGGCTCCTCAAATTCACACAAGTCCCTTAGCTGATTACTGCAATTCTTAATTTAGGAATAAAGCAACACTCACTGAAAAAGGGCAAGTATGTATCACTGATCTTAACAGCCTGAGAAGCACATGCCAAGCGCTCTTCTTTCTGCACTGATTCCCCCCATAAACTCAGAATGTATCAAAGTCTTTCTCCTGGAAGAGGCCAATCTCAATCCATGAGATTGGCCTTCACTACTAGAGATGGTATCTAGCCGGCAAAGACGGGGACTCTACAGTCCTGCCTGAATGGGGGAGCTGCCAGAGCACATTACAGCTCACTTCTGCTCCACACACCCAAGTTTTCTTTGGAAAAGGGAAAAAGGAAAAAAGTTGGGGGAAATGGCAGCATATAATCAGAACAGGACAGAGAAGATGTCTCTGTACCCAGCAAGATTATCTCTCTCTGTGACTGCTTATTTTTCTGTAGAAAAGCAGATCAGTGAGTATGAGGGGCGAGTATAAACACAGGTCTTCAGTCCAGGAACTCCCTCTTACAAGGAGAATTCCTAGCAGTTAAAGTAACTACTTTAAAAACTAGATGCCAACCCACCTCCGAGGTTTAGCTTTGCTTTACAAAGTCGCTCACATGCAGATGCACGCACCCGCTGAAGTCAGACATTCACACACATAACGAAACAAACACAGAAAATGTTTACTTGAGCAGGATGGAAAGGACAACGTGGATAGAGAGGAAAGAAAACGCTATTTCCACTCCAAACACTTGCAAATCAGGACCAGAATAAGACTGGCATAGTTAGACTCTGACGCTTTAAAGCACTTCAAAAATCAATGGGACTTCTCATATGCTCAAGGATATTCATATGCTGAATTGAGGCTGTAGACTGCAAGCTGACCGATGCCAGGGAGCTACCACAACGAAGGCCCACGAGCGGGACACCATATGTGCTCCTGCAGCACAAGCGCGGACTGGCAGATGGACAAAAGACATCGCAACGCTGGCCGTGATCCACCTGCGGGCACCTGACGACGCTGCACAGGACGCGAGGCAGCAGCAAACCGTGGTGGATCGCACCAGGGAAGTGCTAGTTTAACGTGAGATCCTGATTGTCTTCTCCTGCTCCCGTTTTTCCCTCATTTCTCATTTTTGCTTTATCTATTTTTTGTTTTTGTTGCCTGAATGTACTTCTAGAGTCCCTTGCCATGGCAACACCTGCAGGTGAAGGCAGAGCTCATCATCCACAAGCCTTGCCACTGCTGAAGAGGTAACTAATCACTCCACAAGTAGAGAAGTGCTATCTCCAAGATACCCATGAACAATTTGCAAACGTGGGTGTCCCTGAAGCACTCGCTTCTCACAGGTGTTTAGCTTGCTTCTGCGAACGTCAGTAAAAGCACTTTTTCCCCTGTTTGCATCTCATCATGTACCTTGCCTGTGCTACTTCACACAGAGCTGTAAACTCACAGCTTAACAGGGCTAAGGAGACAAGTCTCTTCTGCATCGGTTAATATGTGACAGGCATTAACAACAGGGATGGTGCTGCAGCGCTCCCGAAGCCCAGGAGTTTGCAGTGGCGCCGCCTGGGGAAGCTCAGCCACCGTGACTCCGGATCAGGGAACGACCACATCATACAGAGCCTTCAGGTCTGTATTGCTGTCACCATCACACGCACCACGCACGTCGCAGCAGGTTGGGGATGCTGCACGTATACGCCACGTTCTTTCGATGTCTAACAGCTCAAGGAGGTTTTGAAAAGAAGCCACCTGAGATCTTAACAGAGCTACGCCTCCCGACAAAGCACGGGTGCGTTAATATGGTCGTCGGAAGCTACGAGGCTGACCAGCTTACAGGATCAGGACCCTACACGGACAAAAAACCCTAGCGTGACCTATGCAACCTTGTTAAAATAACAGTGTTTCACAGGAGTACAAGGGGAGATACATATCATACAGGGAGGCAGAACATTTTTCAATATTTTGGCAGCCAAAGTAGGAATTCACATTCTTCAACATTTACCAGCCATTTAAACTTCTTCAGGCTAGATTTCTGTCCAGCTCTCTGAAGCTGAAAGGTAAATGATATGAACTAGTGCCTCAGCTCAGCAGTTGCTTAATTTTTTATTGTAGTGGTTTTTCCATATATGTAAGTGAATAGATTTTTGCTTTAAAAAATAAATACTTTCTTCTTTTTTTTAGTTTTTTTTAAAACACTAATTATTTTTATGTCAGAAATGTAATTGCACTCCATACTGAAAGCTAACCCAGTGGGGAAATAATTTTCCACAATTACAGAAAGTTTTAATAAAAGACTGATAAGTAAAGTTTTGAATTTTTAATGCATTCTGCAGGCGGTTGAGTGCCTTTCGCTCTTCTGTCACTTGTCATTAAAGCTGTGTGAGGGAAGGACCACCTGTTATACTCGCCTTGATTGGCAAAAGTGTAGCCTGGCAAATAAAAAGTGCAACAGACAAAAGTGAAAATGAAAAACATTTAAAAACATCTATATAGCTTCAAAGATAATTCAACATTAATGCCTCTTTGATAGCCATAAAGTTCTTTTGTGTTTAATATTCCTTGCGCCTACTTATTATTCTGGTGTATGTGCTGCATTTCACTGTAGAATAGAGCACTAATTCATTGCTATAAAAGAACATCACCTATACAGTATATACTTTCCTATTTTAGTAAAAGATACATTTTGTTTTCCAGTAAGCTTTAAGGAAATGTACATAACATGCACCTACAGTAATGTGCAAGAGTACACATATTGCAATCTAAGCTCCAGTAGAAATCTTCCCAATAACATGTTACAAGGTATTACTGCTTGCAGTCTTTAAGATGCAGCATTCATTGCATTTACTGCTGAAAGCTTCAGTAGCTTTCTGTTCGAACATATATGCCTTTATTTATTTATTTATTTATTTACGTATTTCAAGCTTCTCACAGATAAGCAAATTAATTGACTATTTTCTCTCTGTTAGTAGTAGGACTATATTCTTTAAATGCAGCAGTTGAGCCACAGCTACAAATCATAATTTTTTCTGGTTGTTGCCTGATAAACTGCTTGTTTCCCCAGAATACACCTCAAACCAGAGCTGCAAAGGATATACAACGTTTCAGGTTTTACTTCTAAATGCTGAGTTTTGGCCTCCATTTTTCTTGCTATCTTTCCTCTTTTTTTTTTTTTTTAAATGATTTGCAAATACAGAGCACAGTAAAATATTGCAAGTTGCACGACAGAAACCACAAGAATATGGAGGAGCGTTTCCTTGCAAAGGAAAGCAAGAGAAAAAAAAAATAAGGCCTTTAAAAACAATAACGCACACGTTAAGAAACAGGCGAGCAACTCACAGCAGGTTTGCGAACAGCAGCACAAGGACATAAACAGCTCAGGATGGGTAAGGAGCGAAGAGGAAAAAAACTGCCTCAGTTAGCAATCACAGCGCTGAATCCCGGAAGGGGCGCGGGGAAGTGGTCACAGGTGATTGTCATGTGT